>NC_084850.1:132911810-134152510 GCF_033115175.1 Lepus europaeus
TTCTCCCTAGGTTCCTTTCTCGGGGAATCATCCCCCAGTGTCATCTATGACTTTATGCTCATTCACCCTGCCATCACATCAGAGCAACCTAAACCAATCTATCCTATCACATAAAATCTCTCCATCCTACCTCCTCTTTATTCTCTGTTCAAAGTACCTTTACCTCTAATTGAATTATTTAACAGCCTCCCAATTGGTCTCTCAGTTACCAGTCTTGACCTCTGCAGTGGACATTGTGGATCTGCTTGTTCAATACCCATTCCAAACTCCTTGTAATGCTTTTTTCGGATAACTAAAAATTATATTCCTCAGCTAGGCTTCTGGTTGTGATGTAGATTCCAACAACCAGGTGAACCCATGCAAGATTTGGAAGGTGAAAATGATATGTCGTTAATATGGGGCCTTGCTCCTACTATTTCTACTGGTAAGCATGGTTATAGAGGCAGTTGGCTTCAGTACACGTTGTATGGGAGTCCAGTGTCCAGTTCCAAGCCTCTTACATGAAAATAAAAAGACTCAAGGTATCCATTTTCCTGGCAGAAGCTTTCTGATTTCCAGATCACAACAGAGAAGGGATAGTCCTGCAGCCAGCAGGTATATGGAAATAGTATCTTTATATTCAAGCTCACTGATCACAATAGAGGCAGTAACTCTCTAACAACCAAGTTATGCAGTATTATTCTGGAAGGTTTTCCTGGAAATTCAGTCTAGATTTTGCCCCTCCAACAATTTCAATCATTTGTGCCAGTTAGAGCAATTGATTTTATCTGCAACTAAATTCTGACTACAGTACATCCTACAATTAATCCCATTTTATCCAGAGAGATCTTTTTGAAGCACCAAAATTTAAATTCAATAGCAGCACTGTTTTTGCTTAAAACCTTTCAATGCACCCTTTCCCCCAGTATCCTTATTAAAGTCCAAAGGTTTTAATCTTATTTGAAACCTCTTGCCTGATCTAGTGCTCCCATCCTCTGCAGAGACATGTTTACCCAGGTATCCTCTGGCTACAGTGAGCTTCTGTTTGGGTCCCTAACGCCCTAAGATAGCCATGTATCCATTGCACATGCTAGGCTCCCTGTGTACAACACTCTTGACAAAGTCCCCCCCACCCCGCCTTTTTAAAATCTTATCCTATAGGATGTGTCCTCCAAGAATCTTTTCTGACCCCATATCCATCATTATTACCAAAGCTCGGTTAGGCGCTCTCCTGTATGCTCTCACAGCACCCTGGACCTCCCCTTTTGGAACATTTACTCCATGGTATTGGTGCTGCCAATTCTGCCCTCATCCCCTTACATCTTTTGAGCCAGATGGAAGGTTTCATGACTAAGTAAACCCTCTACTTTATACTCAGTACTCAGTGAGTTCCTTCCCTGACTTAGCTGTACAAATTAAATGAAATAGGGGCCAGCAATGTGGCACAGTGGGATAAGGCCCTGGCCTATAGCGCTGGCATCCTATATGGATGCTGGTTCGAGTCCCAGCTACTCCACTTCTGATCCATCTCTCTGCTAATGTACCTGGGAAAGCAGCGGAGGATGGCCCAAGTCCTTGGGCCCTTGCACCTATGTGGGAGACCTGGAAGAAGCTCCTGGCTCCTGGCTTCAGATCAGCTCAGCTCCAGCCACTGCAGCCATTTGGGGAGTGAACCAACAGATGGAAGACCTCTCTCTTTCTACCTATCTCTACCTCTCTCTGTAACTCTATCTTTAGAATAAATAAAATAAATCTTTTAAAAACAAATTGAATGAAATAAAATGAAGAATTTGAATCTTAAAGTCTAATGTCTATTGGATTAATGTTTTAGAAAAACATCATGTATGGGGCCAGCATTGTGGCATAGCAGGTTAAGGTACTGCCTTGGACGCTGGCATCTCTTGTGGGCACCAATTCAAGACCCTGCTGCTCCACTTCTGATCCAGCTCTCTGCTAATGTGCCTGGGAAAGCAGCGAAAGATGACCTGAGTATTTGGGCCCATGCACCTACATGGGAGATCTGGAAGAAGCTCTGGCTCCTGGCTTCAGCCTGGCACAACCCCAGCCATTGTGACCATTTGGGGAGTGAACCAATGGATGGAAGGAAGATCTGTGTGTGTGTTTGTGTGTGTGTGTGTTAAAAACTGTGCATTTCAAATAAATAAAAATAAATCTTTTTTTAAAAAAAGAGAAAAATATCATGTGACCATGAGAAGAAAGAACTGTAATGGGATCAAGTGGAAGGAAGGGGCTGTCATAGAAAGTCCAATGTGTAGGTCTGATAATATTGCATGAATAGTGCAATATTAGTGGAGAAGGGAAAGGAGAGGAATACTCCAGAAAAACTGATAACATTTAAGAAGTAATAAGACAGGGCATTATTAAATCTTCTTTTGACATTTCTATTCAATTTAATTAACTTTTTGATTGCTTACTCTACATATTTTATTATGTTATCAAATATAGAATTGATAAGATATTCTCCCAACTCTGGAGGTTGCAAGGGTTTCAGTTAGCTAGTAGAGCCACAAATATGAGAGTGCATCAAAAAAATTCTGGAAAATGGAATTTAAGGATAAGAATATTTTGGTGCAAAAATTTTGAAATCCATGCAGTTTTTTCATAATACACATTTTCCATGAACTTTTTGAAGACCACTCTCATACTTTAATACCAGGCAGAGAGGAAAAGGAGGCAGAATTGAAGAGTTTGAGGGTGAGTGAGCGTGGTTTCTCAATTTATTTACTTATTTGTTTTTTCCCCTAAAGATAATGCACTAGTAGTTTTGTGGCAATAGATAGTCTATCGAGGTGGAAAGAACATTGCCTGGAGACAGAACATAGGAGTCTTAGTTCTTCCCCTGCCATTTACTGGTAGTATGAACTTGAACAATTTGCTTAACTTCTCTAGGGCTTAATTCCCTCATTTGAAAAATAAACTTTTTCAGTGAAATGACCTTTACAATTGTATCATCTTACATGTTTGTTGCATTTAAAATGTGTGCAGTATTTCTAAAAAAAATCCAATTCACCTAATTAAAATGCCCATGTATTCTAAGAAATTGATGATAATGTTTGCTTTTGCCAAGTAGGGACAATTTACACAAATGTGCATTTTTCCCTTTCCACATCCTTAGCCCTTTCAGCCTTATGGTGTGCGTGTGTGCGCTCGGATGCATGTGCACCTGCTATGAATGCTAGGCTTTGTCTGAGAAATGTAAAGAGTAGCATCAATCTTTTTTGCGTCTTTGATAGATGAGTAGTTTTAAATTCTGGGCTCAGGCTATGTGACAATTATCTTCAAATTTCAATGGAAAGGAGACATATGAAGGAGCACAGAAAGCAGGATTAGAATAAAGAAAAAGAACTGTCCACTTGAAAATTCACCTGCTCACCCCATCTGTACTGTGGCTCTTTGTAACCAAGCATGCATCAGCTTGCAAGAATGGCCAGTAATGCTAGCATCTGTAACAGATGACCCAGAAAAATCAGTGGCTTAATACGAAGTTATTTCTCATTCACTTAAAGTGTAATTGGTGGTGAGTCATCATGGCGGTGGTGCTGTTGTTTATCTGTTCCATGCAGTTATACAGGAACCCCTGGGCTGGTAGAGACTCAGTTACCTGCAGTACATGACTTCTCATGATACCCTGTGTATAAATATTCAGGAGGCAAAAGCAGGCTTGGGAAGGGTGAGAGAGAAGGGGCTTTCCTGTAGGAATATTTTATGGGCTAGGCCTGATATCACTCATGCCCACACTTCAGTGGCAGTCTCAGCTCCACGGGCACACCTAATTGCAGGGGACATTGAGGAACAGAGTCAAGCCATATGCTAAGAAAGACACAGAGCAGATTTTGATTACTACATAGTAGTCTCTGGTCTCTGCCTAACTGAAGAATATTGATTCTGTCTAGCTGTTCTCTCTCAACTTCCTCCTTTCTATCCCATGTCTATAGTTGCTGACAAAATATTTCAGAGGTGATTCCTATTTTCCATGAGCAATTGGAAAATATTTTTAGAGTAATGATATTCACCAAGTAAGCATCTTATTTTTATGGTACCATCATTAGGATTCTCTAAATACTCCAATTTCTGCCTTAGAAAATTATAGCGCATTGGTTTGTAGGTTTGTACAGGACACACAATGACCATAACGTCACTTTGGGTTGTGCATATCACTTTAGCTTCAGATTCTGAAAACTGGGAATATTACTTCTAATGTTCTCAGGCTTAGTGAAGTCAGTGACAAAAAAATTTCAGATCTCAAGTTTTCTTTAGATCATTTGAGAAAATTATATCACAATTGCTGACATTAAAAACTTTCAAAGTGTATACCATAGGCTTTTTTTTTTTTTTTTTTTTTGCTCGCTTGTTTGACATTGAGCAGTAGTTCTCAAAGTGTGGTCGCCAGACCAGCACCATCACATTGCCTGAGACCTTGTTAGAGACACAGTTCTCAGGCTTGACTTCAGATCTGCTGAATCAGAAACTCTGGGAGTGGGGCCTAACAATTTGTATTTTCACAAGTCTTCTGAGGGAATATTCTGGAAACACTGATCTAGCAATTTAGAGTTGAGTTAGATTATTGCTGAAGCATTTCATTTCAAGGACCAGGTCAAAACATTATTTGAAATCATTGTTTAAAAAATATAGAATCTCAGCCGGCTCCACGGCTCACTAGGCTAATCCTCCGCCTTGCGGTGCTGGCACACCGGGTTCTAGTCCCGGTCAGGGTGCCGGATTCTGTCCCGGTTGCCCCTCTTCCAGGCCAGCTCTCTGCTATGGCCTGGGAGTGCAGTGGAGGATGGCCCAAGTGCTTGGGCCCTGCACCCCATGGGAGACCAGGAGAAGCACCTGGCTCCTGCCATCGGAACAGCGCAGTGCGCCGGCCTCAGCGCGCCAGCCGCGGCGGCCATTGGAGGGTGAACCAACGGCAAAAGAAAGACCTTTCTCTCTGTCTCTCTCTCTCACTGTCCACTCTGCCTGTCAAAAATAAATAAATAAATAAATAAATAAATAAATAAATAAATAAATAATATAGAATCTCCTTCTCATACATGGCTGTGAATTAAGAGTGTTGTAGAAAATTCACAGAATGAAAATAATTGCTAAGATCCCTTGGGAGGTCATGAGGGCAGATAGTTTTCAAAGGTGTCAGTCACAGAAATCTAAAGAAGCTTCTCTGGGGGTTTACTAAAAGAAAATGTATTCATGTATTCGATTGGTGACTGCTCCTTTGACCATCTAGGATTTATCTCCAAAAGACTTGGAATTCTGGGTCAGGAGAAATGATATCAGAGCTTCAGGTCTGAGTCAGTCTTTTATTCATCTTTGTATCCTCATTATCTTCCAGAGTGCTTATCATGGACAAAACATGATAAACCTTTACAATACATGAATGGAGGATGGAATAGTCATCTCATGGATTTGGATCCTTAAGCAGTTTGCATTAATATTCTGGGGTCACTTAAAAATATCATTTGGATAGTTTATTCTAGCTACTATTAGTGAATACTGACGGCTTTATGGATCTGTCCTGCCTTTTTTAGCAATTTAGGATTTTTTTCCCACCAAATATTAAGAACAATGTCTCCTACTGCTGAGAGAGAGAGAGAGAGAGAGAGAGAGAGATTCTTATATGAAGTTAATGCTTGTTCTATTTCTTGAAATGTCTACAAAAGACCTGTTACCACATATTAACCTTTTCAGTATGTAGCCCAGGGTTTTCAACCTTGACACTATTGACATTCGATGCTGGATAATTCTTTGCTATGGGAGCTGTCATGTACACTGTAAGAAGTGGAGCAGCATCCCTGGCCTCTGCCCACTAGATGCCAGGCATATCTCCTACTCCCAGTTGTGACAATCAAAACGTCTCTAGACACTGCCAAGATTGTTTCCCTGGGGAGCAAATCACCCAGGCTGAGAAGCACTTCTCTAGCCTAATATTAATAGAATAGTAATTTTCCTGCATTTTATTCAAAGCTATGGAAACAGGCTTCAAGGAAAAGCATATGTTCCACATTTCTCTTAGCTCACTGTTGAGGACTTTGGCAGTGACAGCTTCATCTATTTTGAAATGATTTGGTTCACAGATCATCATTATTTTGGGTCAGTTTTCTCCTTGGAACAACTGTATCTTTGGAGATGCAAATTCATGAACGCTAAGCATCTTTTTTAGACATAGTGTGATCTTCTACACTGACTCAGTGTTGAATTCCATTATTAGGCATTTTTATGTAATAATTTCTAAATAATCTATAGACTGGCTAAAGGAACACTGCATGGGTCCGTCATATTCAGCAACTAACTGAATGTTTTTTGTCTACTTCATTACAATGTTTTAAAATATTATGTAAGTAAAAATCTAAATAAAATATACGAATATCCTTTATTGCATCCCACCTCAAGATTCTGTCCCTGGAAAGAAATTCACCAATTGCTTCTGGAATCAACTTTTCGGTATCTAAAGGATTTGCTAACGGCAACAAAAGGGGGTCCCTGAGAGCAGTTTGCTAGGACTCTTATATCAAGGGTTAGGGGAGTGTCCAGGGCATAGAAAATGAGGAATTGGAGGGCCCTTCCTGCTTGCAATATACATCTTTATGCATCAAATGTTCACAAGTCTGACTCAGCCCAGTTTCTCACAGCTTAACCCATTTTACCCATTTTTTGTCTGTGGTGGTCTGCCCCTCCGCTCCCTGCCCTCAACAGTGTTGCAAGACAAGCTTTCCTGAACATCCTCTGAAAAGCAAGCTTATGCCAGTAAGCTGTCTCCGATCTGCTGGTATCCCAGTGCCCCCTTTTGCCTAAATTCCATACTCTTGGTTACACCAATTATTCTATTTCTTTTTTTTTTTTTTAATTTTTGACAGGCAGAGTGGACAGTGAGAGAGAGAGAGACAGAGAGAAAGGTCTTCCTTTTGCCGTTGGTTCACCCTCCAATGGCCGCCGCGGCTGGCGCGCTGAGGCCGGCGCACTGCGCTGTTCCGATGGCAGGAGCCAGGTGCTTCTCCTGGTCTCCCATGGGGTGCAGGGCCCAAGCACTTGGGCCATCCTCCACTGCACTCCCTGGCCACAGCAGAGAGCTGGCCTGGAAGAAGGGCAACCGGGACAGGATCAGTGCCCCGACCGGGACTAGAACCCGGTGTGCCGGCGCCGCAAGGCAGAGGATTAGCCTGTTGAGCCACGGCGCCGGCCCTCTATTTCTTGATTATAGAAGTTATCTATTTTCTTCCTGTTATGGCATAAAGATTTAGGACAAATCAACCTCCTCTTTACTTCTGCTTCTTCTTATTCTATATTACAATTGTTACTTAAATCATCAGTGTTTCAATGATGAGCTGATAGTGTACCTTGACATCCTTACTGACAGCCTCACAATAATGTCCCCTCCCTTATTATCCATGTGGGCACGCTTTAAACTTTCCTTTCTTTTCTTCTTTTTCATTGAATGGTGATTTCAGAGAGAGAAGGGATAAAAAGCATGTGGCCATCACACATTCAGCAGGAAACTAAGGTGATTTTGGAACACTTTTGAATGATTACACAAAGTCTCAAAATTCTATTGCTAGAAGGTAGAATGCCTATTTCACCCTCACCTCTTGTGTTTAGCATAACTGACAGGCAGGGATTTTTTTTTAACATCTAAGAAACAAGAATAAAATTTTTAATTTTTATAAAAATTCTTTTATTACTATTTTTATAATTTTTGTATCATTATTAACAACAAGAAATTAGGACCATCCAGAAAACAAAAACAAAGGAGTAAAAGCAGATACCCTATTGACATGACAGATGAAAAAGATACTAGGTGAGAAAGAACATGTATATAAAGCCTACAATTTGGAAATTGTGGAAATCAAAGTCAAGCAGTTAATTACTAACAAAGATGGCAACCGTGTTTCTTTTGTCTTTCACAGTGAATGCACAATTAGCACTTAATACTAAGACTGGGGAATAAACCATCTATAATCTACTGAAAAAGACCATCTGCTTCTGTAAATTTTGTTCTCATACACTTGCCAAAAGAAGAGAACATATTAACAAAATAATGGGCCCTGCACTGTTAATTGCTAGGTTGTTTGCAGTTGTGCTGTTGCTATTAGAATTTAATAAGCCATTCCTTCTGCTAAATTAATAGGCAGCCAAGATTATGTAATAGCTGCTTTCAGCTGCTAATTATTTTTCCCATAATTCCCTCCCCTCCCTGCCCCCACTCCCACTTCTTTTTTTTTTTTACTAGGAACATGGAGAGGAGATTGCCAATATGTCATCAGCAAGTCCCTAGTCCTCATTTTCAGAGCCATTCACCACCATTAGGTGCATAACCGATGAGTTTAAATTTGGAGGCAGCTATGTCAAGAATGTTGAGTACACATGTACTTTGTACAGAAAAAGAAAAAGGCAGCATTCGGAATCAGAGGGCAAGTTTTTATTTCATAGTATTACAGCTATCTTTGAACTGGTTAGTGGCATCTGTTTCAAGTAGTAAGGGAGAAATGGGACATTAGCAAGCACATCTGGGGCATGGTTGGGCAGGGAGAAATTTGGGCAGGGGGCCTAAAGAACTACAGAAAGCTAGCTCTGTGGTTTTTGTCGACCCCTTTGTAATATTCCAGTATACATTAATCATACATGTCAGCAGGGAACTTTCCAAGTGGCACAGAAATGCAGAAATGGAGAAGCATTACATTTTTTATTTTTCCAAACAAGGGCATTTTCAAATGCCTCCAAACCACTATTTAGTATCTTAGTTTCATGTTTATTGTAATAACCCTCTCCTCCCTTGCACAGATAACATGATCTCTAATAAAGGGTTCCTTCAAGTTGATTGAATTTACTTTCATGGAAAAATTTTGCGATTTTTTACTTTGGGCCATTAAAAAAAATCTGACAACTACGTTTTACAAACCTCTGCAAAAAGGGCATGGCCCAACAAAAGCAATTTTCTAGCTTCCTTTGTAGGAACCCAGTTGACTGGAGTAATGAATAGCATTCGACATGGGAAACCCGTGGCTGTTCGAGCAAGGTCACCTAATCCCGTGGGGCTCCCCTTTCCTTATCTATAAAAGATGAGTTGGACTAGATGATTCATTCATTCCATCATTCAAACGCCAAGTATGAACATTGATTACGTGCCCAGCAGTGTGCTCAGCATTACGGCCCTTAACAAATCTATCATTTCATTTCAGTCTTTATCAGCCAACTTGTGTTACACACCAAGCAGTGAACTAAGTTAGAATGCAAAATGAATAAATCCAAGACGTGCTAAATACAGACTAATGGACATGTTGGTGAAAAACGTATTCGTTCTTACAAGGTTTTAGGGTGACGCTTCATACTTGTGACATTTGAGAGGAAGGGCATGTCAGGCAGAGCAAGTCGTTGGCCAGGCTAAACCCAGGCGTGGGAAGCAAGCGGGATCTCGAAGATGAAGTGGTGTCTGGGCTTTTCAGCTGAGGACATAACTCATCCAGTCCGCAGCCCTGAAGATGGGCGAGGCAAACCCAGGGTGTGAAGCTTGTGGTAAAAAGTGTCTGGGCTAGGGCTGTAGCACTGCGATGGGAAAGAGAGGCCATCTACCTAGCAAAAGGCCCTGTGAACGCATTGCAAGGGCTCCACGAAAGAGCTGCCTTGCTTTCCCCAGAGTTGCAGCACTGCCTTTCTCCTCCCACCATCATCACCGGCCGTCACACCTCCCCATCCCACCCTCTTGGGACACGGAGAGTCATCGGAGCTCGAACTTGGCTCCTCGCGTTCAGAACCTTCTCTGCCGCGCACCACAGGGTCGCCTAAGGTCGCCGCGGAACCACGTCCTCCCGTCCCCAAAAGAGCCAAGGCAGCCACCCGCTCGCGTCCCGAAGGCACGAGCCTGAGTACGCAGGCGCGCTGGCTGCGGCCGAAGCCGCTTCCGGGTCACGTGGCCCAACTTCCGGTTCGCACCACTCCTCTTGGTGACGACGCGGCCAATCGGTTTCGTCGGACTACGCGGTCGCCTGCGCCGCCTCCGGGTGCCGTTGGCTGCCGTTGGGCCGCTTCCCGCGCGTCGTCCAGCCCGCCTCTCCGCTAGCCGCAGCCCCAGCTCCTCCCTCGTCCGGCCCCTGGGGCGGAGTCTGTTGGCTCGCCCTCCCCTCGCCGCCTAAGCCTGCTTTCCGACAACTGGGTCCCCTCCCCACGGCAACACGGCGTCTCCTACTCGCCGCGGCGACAGGGGTTTCCCCTCAGCCGCCGCCGCTGCCGGCCGAGCCCAGCCGCACCCGCGGCCCGCGGCTGCCGTAAGTCCCGAGGGCGAGTGGGGACGCTGGGGATGGGGATGGGGAGGGGGAGGGATGGCTGGGCGCGCCCCCCGCCGCCCCGCGCGCGCTCCGACGACCCCACCCCGAGCCCGCCGGCCCGCCACCTGGGCGCCGCGCCCCACAACTCACTTCTTTCCACGTCGGCCCCCCGCAAGCCACCGCGCGGCGCCTGGGAATGCGGGGTCTAGTCTGGGGCTCCGCCGGGGCGCCGCGGCACCTGTGGTTCGGGAATCGTCTCAAGTTTTGCGGGGCGTTTTAGGGAGGGGCTGGCGGCCGGGGACGGCGGCGGCCGAGAACTCTTGGCGCCCCCCTGCGCGGCGGCGGATGCCATTGTCTGCTCCGCTCCTTGCCTGTCACCTCGCTCAGGCTTGGTCAGTGATGGAGTGTAGCCCCGGAACGGGGGGGAGGCATCGGAGACGGCGGGACCCAAGGAAAGCTGGTCCCGAGCTCGCTCCGAGGCTGAGCCCATTGTTTTTAATGCCCGTTTCCCAGAATTGTGGTACCCTGTGATTTGCGGCACAATCAAAGCATTCGTGTTTAATAAGACAGGATACTTGTGCCTTGCAACCGGATTTCGTCCCATGTTAGTACATAATTTATTTTGAGAGAATACGTTGTGTTTTCTTATTGTAAAGTGGTAGGGCAGGTACAGGACCCTGCTACCGACAGCCTTGAACCCATACTCTTTTTGGCAAGCAACCCCCCGCCCCTCCTGGCCACCGAGATCATGGAATACGAGGTTCATTCTTTTCCAAGTTCTGATAACGGGTTTGCTTTAAATGTCCAGTTGATGCTTCGCTTGCTGCCCCCTTTTCGAATGCCGCTGATTGCAACTTATATGGAGGCACTTTGATACCCCTGAGTAATGTCCGTGTATTTTGTGCCGCTGAAGCATGTTACAAGCGGTAATAAGCCTTAAGTTTAATAAAGTTAAAATTGTCATGTCATAAATTGCCAAGTATCTGGTTGATGTCTTTTTGCATTATTTTAATTTCATATCAAATAATTTCATACAGAAATTTAGGGCTCATTTTATTCTATATTGATTGTATAAATTCTCTCTCCCCATGTTCAAGATGGTGTAAGTTTTAAGAATCAGGCTTGAATCTTCTTTGCCACGCTTAAAAGAAAACAGAATACGTATCTGAATTCTATCTTTACATTATCTTGTAGAAATAATACCGTTTGCAGTTGATGACCAATTGACATACCGTAAGCTTGCCTTTAAAAGAACATTCAGACTAATCAACAGATTTGCAGGTTCCAAATAAATACACACAAATTACCTTAGGTATTAAAAACACTAGAATTCAGTATCCAATCCATCTGTAGATGCTGTTTTTTATTGTTTTAAATGTAATATTTCATATAATGCCCCTCAATATATCTAATTATTATTTTGACATTTTTAAGATTTGATTTTCACAATATTACATTAACTTGGCTCTTAATTATGTGCATATTTATGTTTTTAAAAATGAGGTGAAAACAGATACTTTAAGATCAGGATTTTATTAAGAAAAATATGTATTTGTGAGATCCTCTTTTTTGGTGCATATTTTAGCTCATTCTGGTTTTCTTAAAATATGCTAGCATAAATAGAAGAGAGCATTCAAAGTCTACAAGTAATTCACCCTGGGACTAGAAAAGCCTTGGGCTGAAAAATAGTAGATTGCCTGTTTCTTTCAAATGTACCTAAACCAATTGATATCTACAGTTCTCTTTTGATACATATAGGGAGTGTGGAATGTATGAGCACAGGTAGAAAATAGTTTCTAAATTACAAGGGACAGCTTTTTCTTCAAAAATTTCACTGTAATATACCTGTTTTTCTTTTTTTTTCCCACCCATTCCTCTCCAAACTTATGTGGAACAGAGTGAGATGGGAAGGGAAGGGATGTATCTAGCAGAAAGATATTTCTAAAAGAATTTCCTGCTATTTCAAGTGACATAAAAATAATGATAGCTGCTAATTGTCAGTTTAATGCCCTGCTCTCACAGGTTCCTCTGTATTGATTCAAAGTACCGCATGTAATCTTTACTTTACTTGTCTTAACAGATGCAGTTTATGCTGCTTTTTAGTCGTCAGGGGAAGCTTCGACTGCAGAAATGGTATGTCCCACTGTCAGACAAAGAGAAGAAAAAGATCACAAGAGAACTTGTTCAGACCGTTTTAGCACGGAAACCTAAAATGTGCAGCTTTCTTGAGTGGCGAGATCTGAAGATTGTTTACAAAAGGTATAGTTTTTATTTATCAGAAAGGTGTAATAAAAGAGTCAGTTGTTAGGTCATTTGTAACATGGAGATGTCAGACTTTTGTTAATCACATTTAGAAATAATGATTAATAAAGATTTAGGAGAAAAATATTTAGAGTAAAGCAGTAAAGCTTTGTATTTTTAAAATAACTACTGTTTCGATTGATTATCCAGGCTAAAATGATAAAAGGGAAATCATTTTAGAACTAATTATATAATTAAAGACATAAATGACTATTTATAATCATCTTTTTAGAAAAACCCAGTTCATTTCATTGCAGGGGGAAATAGGGTCAGAATTTTAAATTATGTGAGAAATTCTCTGAATTTAGAGAAGCATAGATAACAGTCTAATCCCTTCTCCCTGCAAATCTATAAAATAATAACTGATATTTGACATGCCTTTTATCTGACTTTTAGAATCTTCTAAATATCTTGGGAACATAGACTTTCAACCATACAAATGTTTAAAAACTTTGCATATACACAGGATCTGTTTTGTTAGTAGCGTGTATTAATTCAAAATATACTTGTTGCTCAGGTAGAGATATGATTAGATATAATATATCATTTTGCCAAGGAGATTTTTTAAAATTTTATATTGGAGAATGACTATTAGGTTGGTTTTTTACATTGAGAATTTAAAAAATGCTGTGTATCTTTATTAGTATATGAAACTCTGATACCTTAAAATAAATTTCTCAACATTATTCTAAGCAGGCTAAATGAAATATAACAACTTCTTTTACTGAACATTTCTTGAAGGAACATTTACTTTTGTTTCTTCCTCATTTCTGTACCCTTTTGAATAATTTACTGAATTTAAGATAACAGCATTTCTACGTGTAAAAAATTCCCTTGTATAGGGAGCACATAGGTAACTAATCATTTGGGATGCAAAGGGGCAGAGAGAGAGGTCTGTTTTTTTTCTCAGCTTTCCTTTATTGCATTCCAAAGGATGGGGTTTTTTTGTTCAGGAAATGGTAATAGGGTAGAGGGAAAGAAAAGGAAATAATAGCACATAAAGAGTTTCTTAAATACTATAGAATCTTTTATTATGGAATGAATTTAGCTATCTCTGGGTGATTTTGTATCCAGTGTTTGGTTTATCACTTGTTGAGAAAGATAGAAACATCATAGCATTTGAGAGCTGGGGTATGTCTTAGAATAATTAGTCAAATACTTTAAAAAAAATCTTAAATGAAAGTGAAGCTGTTCTTGTGCAATCAAGAAGGAGAATCCTGTACCCTTTCTCAGTTGGCTTCAACCCTTTGAACAGGAGACAGTTTGTGAGTTTGAAAACCATTGTTGTTAATCAAACTTCAATTTTATAAAAAGTGAGAATTTGAGAGAAGTGACTTGTCCAAGGTCATATGCTAGTTAGTGATGGACATGAGGCTACAACTCATATCTTAAGAATGGAAACAGTGGTTTTAAACAGGAGTGAAAAAAGATTTCCTTTTCTTAAAGATAGAAATAGGACAATGAATGGGGGACAGGTGGGATGAGACTGGCACCTCTGGGTCTAGTAGGAGACTGCATCATACAGAGGTCCTGAACACTGGACAGGAGAGCTATTACCCAGGTAAGTTTCATAAGACTTGGTCACTCCTAGAAGTGGGAAGTGAAGGAAAGGGAAGAAGGTTAATGGTGAGCTAAAAAACGCAGTTTTTGGGGGCAGGTTGACTTTGGGATGTCTGTGTGACTTAATGGTTTTCTGATGGGATTTGGTGGGCATAGGCTTGCTGGTCTGGAGAAAAAGAAAGTGATAGATCACCAGCATTCTAGCTGGTGAATTAAGCATTCTAGTTGGGAGTTAAGAAGGGACCCACAACAGAGTGAGACCCAAGGAAAATAAGTTTTAGCTCAATAAAGTCAGGGGAAGCAGAAAGTGAGTTTCAAGAATTAGATTACTAGTGCTAGATGTTGCATAAAATTCAGTGAAAGAAAGAATTTATTAGATTTTCAATGAGCAATTCATGAAATGCCATTGCCAGAACACTTTCACTCGAGTAAGAGACAGAACTCTTGATGTAATAGGGTGAAGTGTGAAGTACAGAAATTTGAACAGTATCTGTAAACTATTTTGGGAAGCTTTGCTGTGATGGGCAGAGGAGGTGGTAACCATTTGCAGACATAGGAGTAGGGAGAAAGTTTTTAAAAAAAGGTAAGAGAAGCTTGAGCTTATTTCTAGATAGAGAAAGGAGTCCCCCGTGTGGAGGAGGGAAATACCAGCAAAGGAATCAGTCCTATGAATGAGCTATTAATGGGAAGAAAGGAAAGCACTGGTTGGTGTTCCTGCACACACATCATTCAGCCTGTCCAATGTTGGGCCACTACTGTTTCTTTTGAAAGCTATAAGGAGTAGTCTAAGCCAATTCTGATAAATACATCAAAGCTCCTTTCAGTAAAGGTGGAATAAAAAATAACAGCTTTAACTGAAATACAATTCATATACAAAAGGTAGAATTTAAAATCTGTTTTTCTGTGTCCCCCCTCATTTCATACTAGACTTTTCTTGTTTTGTTTTAGCATTTTATTTATTTAAGAGAGAGAATCTCCTTCCCAAATGCTCACAATAGCCAGGGCAGGCCCAGGACCAAGCCAGGAGCCAGGTACTCAAGCCAGGTTTCCCATGTGGGTAGCAGGGACACAACCACTTGAGCCGTCATTTGCTGTCTCCGAGGTTGTGCATTAGCAAAAAGTTGGAAGCAGAAGTGTAGTAAGGACTCCAACCCAAGAAGTCCAATATTAGGTACAGGTGTCTCAAGCAGTGGCTCAACCCCTGTGCCTCTATTGTTTGTTGATATTAGCAGGTGATTTGTTTTTCCTATAACTATCTGGAAGAGAAGACCTTTTAAGCAAAAGAATTGGTGCTTAGCTTTTGAGAAATTCTGAATGAGCACTTTCATTGTTCATATCAGCAAATGCTTTTTATTTCTTTTTAAAATTGTCTCATCCACATCTTCAGCCTCAGTATTTAGCAAACAAATTCCCCCTTTTGGGGAGGGTGAGGTAGGGGGATAAGGATAATATAGCTGAAAAGACAGACTGAAGATCTGAATACTTAAGTTTTTTTCCATTTATGTGAATTGCTAATTTTGTGGTGTTGAACAAGTCACTTTCCCTTTGTTTCCTCATCTCTGAAATAAAATATACTTGAAGATTCATTGACAACAGAACCTTGTATGTTTTTTTCAGTCCTATTTTGTGAAATAGGCACTGGATTAAAGTCTTAAAATTAATTTTAAAATACATGTATCTCCACATTACTAGCTTAGCATTTGTCATTGAGTACTTGTTGGTTTTCTTTATTAACAAAAGAATTTTTTAATGACATACCAGTGGGTGTTGAGAACAGTTTAGCAACATTTACCCATAGTCAGCTGATATTTAGCTGACAGCAGAAAAGTCATGTGTTTTGAATATAAGAATAGGCACTTTCATATGTTCACTGAGTGCCAGTAATTAGAGTAAGTCTTAATCCACTGTACTAAAAATAACGAAACATACCTTTCTTCTTACTAGTCTATTAATTTTATTTCAGATTTAGACTTACAAATATGTACTATGAGAACAAAGTGAGCTCATTATTGAATTTAAAAACCATTTGGTTCTAAAAATAAGTTGTATACCCCAAGTTCTCTTTAATCTTTTACTAAATAAGTATGATATTTTTTATTCCCCTGGCCTCAAAACTTAAAATATTGCTCTGGGCATTGTTTAATTTTTGCTAGGTATAGAATTATTTTAATACATTTGCTGGCTGCGGTTTTTAATATAAAACGTGGGCTTTGGAGCTAATTGCTGTTCCTAGGCAGGTCACTCAAGCCTAGGTCTCCTATAAATGCAGGTAATAATGGCATCTCTCTGCTAGGGTTTCTGTGAGAAGTAAAATAGCACAGTATGCCAAAGCCATAGCTAACATTCAGTGCTTCACTTACAGTGAAGATTCAGTCCATAGTGCCTGTTACTAGGTTTGTTTCTTCCTTCCCTGAACTTTCTGATGAGAGATACATTCTTAGCATCCTGGTAGCTTTCTGTTCACCTGCAAGAAAGAATTCATTAAGTTGGTGACTCTTCCATTCTGAGCCAAAGTAAACATTTAGATAGCATTGGGGTTGTTTTCGGTTGTTTAATATTACTGGTTGCTACTTAGACACATGGTTCCTGATGGTTTTTAAATTAATGCTCCCAAACAATTTGTACAAGTTAGGATCTTTGACTAGTGGTTAAGTACTATTTTATTTATTTTTCATTTCATTTGGAAGGCAGAGAGACAGATGGAGTGAGATCTTCCATCCACTGGTTTACTCCCCTAATGCCTGCAACAGCTAGAACTGGGCCAACCCAAAGCCAGGAGCCTGGAACTCCATCAGGACTCCCTCAAGGGTAGCAGGGGCTCAAGCACTTGAGTCAGTATATACTGCCTCCAAGGATGTGTTAGCAGGAAGCTGGATCACAAACAAGATAGCCAGAAAGGAACCAGGCACTCCCATACAGGATGCAAGCATCCCAAGTGGCAGTTTAACTGCTGCACCAAATGCCTGCCCCAAGCACTGTTTATTTTTTTTAACATTTATTTATTTACTTGAAAGTCAGAGTTACACAGAGAGAGAAGGAGAGGCAGAGAGAGAGAGAGAAAGGTCTTCCATCTGCTCGTTCACTCTCCAATTGGCCGCAATGGCCAGAGCTGCGCGGATCCGAAGCCAGGAGCCAGGAGCTTCTTCTGGGTCTACCAAGGACCCAAGAACTTGGGCCATCTTATACTGCTTTCCCAGGCCTTAGCAAATCGGAAGCGGAGCAGCCAGGACTCGAACCGGCACCCATATGGGATGCTGGCACTGCATGCAGCAGCCTTACCCATTATGCCACAGTGCTAGCCCCTACTGTTTATTTTTAAATGAAGGAGCAGTACTATGCATAAGAAGCGAGAATGGTGCGAACATTAGATTGTTCAACAGTAGTACTGAGGAAGTCTTGAAAATGAGGGTATAAGTAATTTTACTCAAAATTATTAGCAAACTGTAATTATTATTTAGTATTCTATTTGTATTAGTCATATTTGGTTTTTAATCTATCATTTTTTAAGATTTATTTCTTTGAAAGGCAGAGTTATAGAGAGGCAGAAGCAGAGAGAGCGAGGTCTTCCATCTGCTGGTTCACTCCCCAAATGGCCACAACGGCTGGAGCTGATTCAGAACCAGGAGCCAGGAACTTTTTCTGGGTCTCCCATGCAGGTGCAGGGGCCCAAGCACTTGGACCATCTTCCACTGCTTTCCCAGGCCATAGCAGAGCACATTTTTATACTAGTTATTTTAATCTAATTTTTATAATCCAAGGAATTGTATTGTGTTAATTTCCCCCAAATTCAAAATTGTATTTAATGAATATCAGTTAGAGTGGATGGAGAGTTATAATATCTCATTGCTTTTCTTATTTGAAAGTCAGAGTTACACAGAGAGAAGAGAGGCAGAGAGAGAGAGGTCTTCCATCCGCTGGTTCACTCCCCAATTGGCCGCAACGGCCGGAGCTGCGCCGATCCAAAGCCAGGAGCTAGGAGCTTCTCCCAGGTCTCCCACGTGGGTGCAGGGGCCCAAGAACTTGGGCCATCTTCTACTGCTTTCCCAGGCCATAGCAGAGAGCTGGATCAAAAGAGGAGCAGCCGGGACTCGAATCGGTGCCCATATGGGATGCCGGCACTTCAGGCCAGAGCGTTAACCTGCTGCGCCACAGTGCGGGCCCTTCTCATTGCTTTTTAAACAAATAAAAACAGGATAGTGAAGAGAACTAGAGGAAGCACTTTGTTCAAGTTGGAGGCAGTGCAGTGCCCTGTTATGTCTTCTATGACTTATTCTCTTTATGATGATTAATGAACACATTAAAATGCCCACTCTATAAGTCTGCAGAAGACTCTCCATTTTAAATAGTGAATGTGAAAGGTAAAATGAATATGCAAAAGTTGGGCTATATATGATGATATTTGGTTTAGTAAAGTGGAAAAAGACTTGGAGTTCAGATTGGGAGTTTCTTATCCCAGTACTAATACATTTGTAGGCCCTGTATTCTTGGGCCTTACTGATTTTTTGTTTGTGTGTGTTTTTTTTTATCTATAATCAAGCATGATAGGACTTGCTGTTGAAAAGACCAAATAAGACCTGTTTTTTATAATATCAAAATTAATAGTGTTAATAGTTATTTTAATACCATGGAACAGGAATTTATCGAATCCTAAAACAGGTTGTGTTTTTCTGTGTATTATTTTACATTAATGCTGTGAGCAGTTACTGCCAATTGTGTTTTCTAAAATCATTTAAGTGCTCCTCAGTGAAAATTGACAATCTCAACTGAGACTTGTTTAGAATGCCTTGAGTTTTTATTTTCTTTCTTTTCAGAAGCCGTATATTGTTCTTAACTCATTTGAAAATGCTCTTTTAATCCTCAAAGGACTTGCTATGCCTCAAGCTTGTTCATTAACAACTTTGGCTTTCTTAGGTCAAGCATAACCCAGTCTCATGTGCTAAAATCCTAATATGTAGGAGAATATGAGTCACCTACATTATTCCTTCTTTTAGGAATAAGATCCTATTAACAAATAACCTACATGGCAGTTTAACAGTATTGAACTTAAAAATTTGAGGATTGATTGCAATTTCCCATAAACGATAGGAACTTTTCTGTTCTGTTTCTCTAACTTCTGTGATAACCTGGAGTTGTTTTCTTGGGGGTGGGGCATATTCCACAACCCTAGAAACCTTTTTAAAAACAATTCTGTGCTTTAGAAATCAAGATGATAGTTCCCTTAGGAATGAGAGGTTGTAACAAGGACAGGGTAGGAGAGGACTTAAGGAGTCAATCGTGCTGTGTTTTTTAATCTGGGCACTGATGTATAGATAGGTTCACTTTGAAAACAAGTTGAGGGGCTGGCATTGTGGCATAGGAGATTAAGCTTCTGCCTGCAGCACCGGCATCCCATATGGGCACCAGTTGGAGACCTTGTTGTTTCGCTTCTGATCCAGCCACCTGCTAATGCAGATGGGAAAGCAGCCGGTGAAGAAGCTCCAGGTTCCTGGCTTTGGCCTGGCCCAGTCCCAGCCATTGCAACTATTTGGGGGGTGAATCAGCAGATGAAAGATTCTCTT
The DNA here is from genome assembly GCF_033115175.1 of Lepus europaeus. Taxonomy (NCBI): domain Eukaryota; kingdom Metazoa; phylum Chordata; class Mammalia; order Lagomorpha; family Leporidae; genus Lepus; species Lepus europaeus. The sequence goes on from NC_084850.1 coordinate 132,931,486, forward strand.
TCTCTCCCTCCCTCTCTCCCTCCCCCTTCCTCCCTCCCCCCTCCCTCTCTCCCTCCCCCTCCCTCCCCCCTCCCCTCTCTCCCTCTCTCCCTGTCTCCCCTTCTCCTCTTCCTCCTCCTCCTCCTCTTCTCTCTAATTCTGTCTTTCAAATAAATAAAAAAATAATCTTTTTTAAAAAGAAAACAAATTGAGCCTTTGTGACTTGAGGTTTTCCCCTTTGTGTGTATTATACTTCAATAGCATATTCCAAAACATGGACCTCATGTTAACAGTGTCTTCAATAAGTCCTTCAGTTGGAAGGTTACTTTCTTCTCTATTTACTTGTACTTTGAATTAATCAACTTCAGAAAAGTCCGGGTCAACTGTGTTTTCAGATGTTCATAGGAAGGTGCTTAAAAGGAAGAACAAAATCAATGACCATTTCTAGGTAGTATGATTGAGTGATTGTTTTTGTTCTTTTGCTTGACTATGCTTTTCAAAATTTTTCTTACACATTTATTACATTTGCAGCCTAGGAAAAAAGAATCTATACTGTTGTGAAAGAAAAAATAAGCATGCTTATAGCATGGGTTATTTCATGATAGGTTACAAAAATATATTTAGAAAACTTGATTACAAGTTAACTTTTTTCCACGTTTGTTTTTTGTAACAGATATGCAAGCCTGTATTTTTGCTGTGCCATTGAGGATCAGGACAATGAACTAATTACCCTGGAAATAATTCATCGTTATGTGGAATTACTTGACAAGTATTTTGGAAGTGTGAGTATATTTTATTTCAGGAAATTTAATGCCATAGTTTTTTTTTTTTAATTTTTAACCTCTTCTTAAAAAAAAATTATTTATGTATGTGAAAGGCAGAGTTACAAAGAGACAGAGAAAGAGAGAGAGAGATCTTCCATCTGCTGGTTCACTCACCAAATGGCTGGAGCCGGGCTGATCCAAAGTCAGGAACAGGAGCTTCTTCTGGGTCCCCCACGTGGGTGCACTGGCCCAAGGACTTCGGCTATCTTCTGCTTTCCCAGGCACATTAGCAGGGAGCTGAATTGGAAGTGGAGCTGAATCGGAACTAGCGCCCATGTGGGATGCTGGTGCTGCAGATGGCTTATCCCACTATGCCACAGTGCCAGCCCCTTAACCTTTTCTTTACAAGGTTTATTATTTGGTTGTCTTGGGCATTCTAAATGTATAATAAGGCAGGAATGAATCTGTTTCTTGTAAGTGGGCCTAGTTGTTAACTTCTAGAATTACTGGTCCTGCAGACCTACTCATTTTATTATGATGAGAAGTTTATAAAGTTGAAAATAATAAAATAGAAAGGAGTGCAAGTACAAACATTAACATTCTGGAAGTACTCAGTATAGACTTTAGATTTGGTTAGCAGTTCAGATCACATTATCTAGGAATTAAAACCAGTCTTTATGAGTTGAAAGTTATTGGTACCACATTGGGAACCTGCAGACCAGGTCTTATGTAGCATAGAGGCATTGTGCTTTCAAATACTTGAGATCTGAAAATTCAGCTTATCTTAAATCAGTGATATTAATATCACTGCCATTTTTTAGAAAGAATTAAAATTGATTCACTGTGGTCAGATTTTATTCACTGCCTGATGATATTGATTAAGAATCTGGCTTTGGGGCCAGTGTCGTGGTGTAATGGGTTAAGCTGATGCTGCCTGTGATGCTGACAGCCCATTTGTGCACTGGTTCATATCCTGGCTGCTTCACTTCTGATCCAGCTCCCTGCCAATGTGCAGGGAAAGTAGCAGAGGATGGCCCAAGTGATTGGGCCATTTTACCCATGTGGAGGACCTGGAAGAAGCTCCTGACTTTGACTCAGCCTAGCCCCAACCGTTGCGGCCATTTTGGGGAGTGAATCAACAGATGGAAGATCTCTTTCTCTCTGTCACATCTCTCTGTAGCTCTGCCTTTCAAATAAACAATAAGTTTTTTTAAAAAGAATAGAAAGTCTAGCTTTCCTAATTTTTGACAGTGGGTCTTTGTGGGTTTTTTGTTTGTTTGCTTGCTTTTCAGGTGTGTGAACTTGATATCATCTTTAATTTTGAGAAGGCTTACTTTATTTTGGATGAGTTTCTTTTGGGAGGAGAAGTTCAAGAAACTTCCAAGAAAAATGTCCTTAAAGCAATTGAGCAGGCCGATCTACTGCAGGAGGTACGCTACTCCTTCTCTTGACTAAATGCTTGCATGTTTTGCTTCTGCTAGGGAAGTCTCAGTCATCATTGTTAAGTTTCAGAAATCACTCTGAAACATGCTTGGCATGTAGTGTCCTTGTGTGGTTTATTGCTTGGAATATGTGTTAGTCACATCAATTCAGTCATCTGTGGATGGATAGTTCACTTTGGAGATGGTCTGTTGGTCAAACCTCTTCTTTATGGCCCATTTTGGACCCCAAAACACTAGAGTCTAATTTTGGAAAACAGACTAAGAAGGGGAAGGATTGGCCAAAATTAACAGTAAGTTAAGAATTCTCCATCCATTGTTTTGAATTACTTAAGACAACCCCCTTTTTCATGAGTGTGGATAATCAAGAGTTGACTGTGAGATTATGTTGTTCTTATTCCAAATTGGTTCATATTTTCACCTCATGTCCATTAGGTACAAATGTAGCCAAGAAACTGTTTCTAATTATACTTTTTGTAGAACCTTCTAGTTTTGTGTTAGCCAAACTGACCAAAAGTATTTCTATTTCTTTTGCTGTTCTTAAAAAACAAACCATGTTCTGTCAAAACTACCCCGTTCTTGTCATACCTCTGTATCCCTAGAACTATAATAACCCCTTTCCCTTTCTATTTACCACAGTCATCCTGGGCTAATTGTATATTTGATGCTTATGTATCATTTATTTGTGAAGTTTAAAATTTCATAGATTAAGTCTGCCTTTCTCTAAAAACTTAATGTCACCATAATTTAAGCACTAAACTGAATTATGTTTTAGAGCTAATTGTGGTTTTGATCTTACAGAAATTTTATAGCATGAGGAGTTAGTAAACAGGAAAAAATACAATGTTTTCATTAAATAGTTAAGAGTGTGTGTATATTAAAGATCTTGAGTGCTTTTGACTTGGCTCATTTTCCAGAAACACTGAAAACATGGTTTTGTATTTCCAGTTTATTTTAACTCCCTCTTTTTTGTTACATATTTATCAGTTTATTCTTGTCTTTTTTAAATATTAAAGGAGACTTTTAAGTGCAATTTTTTTAGCATTTCTGTTTAACAGAAATGTCAGATGTTAGGGGGAACAAAATAGGAGAGAAGAGTGATTCTCTTTCTCAGTTATAACATTAATTTTCTGCCTCTGTGAGGAGGAGGGAGCTACTTGGGAATCTCCCTGGATCAGTCATCAACAGAGTCAGTTTTGTGGGAGTTGCTCAGAGTTGAGATGATATCATTGGGAATGTACAGCTACTAGATGTGAGCGAACACATTATGCATTTAATGGTCTTGTATTTACCAAATAGAATAGTTAATGTGCCTGCAAAAGTGGGGTATTTTATTGGCAGCTCTGGTACCATTTGCTATTCAATAGTGAAGTGAGCACAAGCTCTTTTCCTTGTGTGTAGTTTACCATGGTGGTTTATTAATCACAAACCACGTCGTTTTGGGGATTTTTGTTTTTACATCAGGTGTGCTGACTACAAGCTCACATTCTGTTGTAAAATTGTTCTTAAAGTTAGCACATCCTTATTTTGCTCTTCACTAATCAAATTTTTTTTAAAAAAATAGGTCAAAACCAGGATTAGGAATTGGAGGTCTTATTTGGATCTTCCTTTGATCACTTTTATATTTCATTATTGTGGAACTATGTTCTATCAGAACCTGGTATTTCCTCCAAGTTTTTTATTATTCACTGCATTTGCCTTAAAACATTTTTAAGGTTATTCAAGTTCAGCCTTGAATTTTAATGTTTAGCCTGGAAAGTAATATTTAGGGCATGAATATCTACTTGCGCCTCGATTATTTTTTAAATGCTACTGGTAAATTGTAATAAACTTAATATGACAATGGTGCTATGTTCCCTTATAGAGTATATTGAGTATTTAATGTATTAGAGGGTAAAAACATCATTACAGTTCTATATTTATTTGTGTGTGTGTAGGATGATGATGGTCCCATTTGAAATTTCCCTTATCCATTCTCATCCTTTTTGAAAAACAGACAACTTATTATAGTTCCTTGTCTTTAAAAGAGAACTTTGGTCCCATTTCTTGTCTTTGACTACTTTTACATTGTTTTGTACAGAAATGAAACTTTAGTAGTACACTAAGACATTTTCTATGTAGCTGTCTGAGTAGACCTTTTTTCCTAGCCATTCAGGTCTTGAAAATGTAGGAGGTGAATTTAGAGTGAGTTAGAATACACTGCAGGTTAAGGCATTCAGGAAGCTAAGCTCAAGGCTTGGCTTCAGGTTATTCTGCACCCTTCATCAACAAACTTTCAGAAGAAATTCAGGAATGACATCAAATTCTCCTTTCCTAAAACAGATTCACTTATATGTTGAGACATGATATAGGTTTACATCTCTGGAAAGGTATTTGAATATTATGTTCATAAAATAGAAAGTGGAATAAGATGAGAAACAGCACTCCACAGACTGTTAAAAAGAAGTTCTTGTTCTGGAAGTCATGACAACAGAAAATAGCTATGATGATAGCTAATGCTAATTGAGTGCTTATATGTAAAGCTCAGCAGTTGTTTGAAGCATGCTGTGCTAATCCATAGAACAGTCTGTGGAAAGGTAAGAAATAGCCTTTTTAACCATTGAGGAAGTAGAGGCTCAGTGAGATTCCTTTGACTGGTCTAAGGCCAGCTGGTTAACAGCTGGCAAAGCCAGGATTCCAAACCAGATCTGCTAGATTCCAGAGCTCTGTGAAACCTTAAGCACTGTGCCCTATTCACATATTGTCTTAGTATGTATATTTTAAGTGTTGTTTTAGATACAAATTTCTATCTTTCTCAGTCATATAGTAAAGAAACTCGTAATTCTCCTAGAAGTTTTTCTGTATTGAACAGATTTCTTAGGCTTAGGGTTTGCATTGTCCAAATTGTCAGTAGTTGGAATTTTTATGGGATATGTGGATATAATGTTTTCAAGTCATTTCTTGTTAAATTTATCAAATGTCTGGATCTATAATAGTTTTTTTGGTCTTACAGTTTGGGATATGAGAAATTACTTTGCTTCCAAAATTGTAAATGTAACTTTAAATTTGTAGAAGCTCTAATTAATTTTAGCTAATTTTTTATGTATCATGATTTTCTTACTTAGTGTTAGGTGTTTTACTTGAATTGATTATTTCTAAACAGCAAAGATGACTTACAATGAACTTGTATCTGTTTGCTTAAAGATATATGCAAATCACAGAATAATTTTGATTTTAATTCTTTTTTAATTAGTGAAAGACATTTTATCATTAAGAACATTTATCTTCTTCAGAAAAATTTCTTAAAATTTTCCCTTTTACCCAGTTTGCATAAATGCTACATAATCTAGGTAGTCCTTCATTATATAAACAAGGAAGACAATCAGTAGAAAAAGTTGATTTTCTGCTAGCATATTACTGCTAGTAATAAGAATATAGTATAAATGTATATTGAGTAATAATTGCTAAAAATCAGCATTCTAATAATAGATATCTTTTTGTTTGCTTAATTACATGATAAATAAGGGATCAGTTTTGACATTTGTAGACCAAATTCTGTGTTTATTCCTCCTGGCATTTGGTTGGATAAATACATAATTAAATTTGGGGGTAAAGCCCAAAAGTTGGCCCATTATCCAATTTTTAATGTTTGGCTGTTGGAATTTAAAACATGTCTTCCTAACATGCCACTGGTACTAAAGTTGTTTTGTATATTATTGAAGTACAGTATGCTGAGATTATTATATTGACATTCTTTACAATACTTGAAATATCCTCTCTCCCACTCCCATTTATTTTGAGCTAGATTTGAGGTAGGGGGGTAGAGTGGAGAACAGTGATGCAGTTAATTTATTTTATAACACATACATGTATAATGACAAAGGAAATAATAGAGTGCAGTTTTTTTCTGTAAAGTCGGGCACTTACCAGCTTTTCTCTGCTCCTTAATTTTATAGAGCCAGAATGAAGAATGGGGAGGTTTGTCTGAGGATATCTTATGATAAAGAGCAGTCTAAGGCTTTAGTCCCTTTGACCCCCAACTTATTTATTGGTAACTACTAAATTTACCATTTTTGTGGCATGGATAAAATGGGGTGCTATGCAAAAACTGTTGCACGTGAAATGATTTCAAGTCCTTGCTTGATCCATAAAGATCAAATAGTAAAATATTGGGCATTGGGCTTTAACCCTCAGCAGTAGATGCATGATGGTGTTGATCAGCGCTTTGAGATGTGTCAACCTTTCTTTTTTATACTAACAGCATCATTTTGAAATTTGTGGTGAGTTTTTCTTTTGAGCTTTGTTTGCTGTTGGTATCGTTTCTCACTAAAGTAATATGTGAAATGAAAAATAAGTGAGGTACCAAAAGCAAGCATTACACTTGTGAATTTGCTTCTACTTCAAGATGATCCACTTTATGAGTAAACTTACTGGATTTGCCATTGTTTATCTGCCTCATCTAGAAAGTGGTGCTCTATGGAGAATTACTGCTGCTAAAATTGATTTGTTTTAGTGCTGGGAGCTGCATGATACATGCTAGTACTATGCTATATCTTTGTGAAAATGATAATTAATAAATCTGTGAGGCTGCATAAAAACGGACAGGTAAGAATCTTAGGAGAAAAAGTTACCTCTTTTAAAACTGAAGCTTTTGCAACTTAAAATTATTTTAAGTAAATAAGGGCTTCTTGAAGTATTTAATAATAATATACCATGTAATTCGAAGTTTGGGTTTCTTGTAAAGTTAAATCTTTGTAATTAAAAATTTGGGGCATGCTAGTCAAATTTTAGAATCTTTTAAGTCGTTTTAAAAGAATTAGATGCTCAAATATGTATGATAGTCATTTAACATAAAAAATTGTTTTGCTATAAATTTTGCTTTACCAGGAAAAACTCTTGTAATTCCTTTGTCGTTATCATTGTTTCTGTTAAAATCTTTAAGCCTAAACCTTTTTCTTTTAAATTAGATTAAAAGATAACAAGGCTGTAGTCTTTCATGTTAGCATATTTTCATTTTTTATAGGTAAACCTAATTGGGGTCAGTGAAAACATATTTTGGATAAATGAGGTCTGGTTGCACTAATGCTTGAAATGGTAAATATAGAAAGACAAATACAAAAAATACAGAGGGTTGAACAAATCTTGCCTTTTAAGAAACAATTTGGCCAGTGTCCTTGGTTGCTGGTTTTCCAGTTGTAATCATTTTTCTGTATTGTGTTTTTTAGCTCTTTTTCGTTGTCCTTTCAGAATTTTGAGAATTTTTCCCCTTGTTTCATTTCTAACTCATTTTAAGACAGCTCTTGGTACTCTGGGCTATTTGTAGTGATGAAAAGTTGCAATAACTGAAAATATCCAGTTACTGTATATAAATCTGGTCTTCAAAAGTTTTTGACTAGAACCCACAGTAACTTTTTTAATATCACAATAGTATATTAACAGAAACTAGAAAAAATGTTTTGAATGATATTCTCATTTTTTGTTTTTGCAATGTCACATATTCTATTCTATTTAAAACTCCTGATTCTGACTTACTAAATGGCTTTTTTGAGCCCTAGTGTTGGGGCCTGCAAAGAGCATAATCAAGATATTGGTGGCAATAAAAAATTTCCTATTATAGAAAAATTAGCAAATTTAGGCAAGTACACTAGACTATAATCTTAACTACCAACCAGAGCCAACTGGATTAACTCACTGGTTCTCAATGGGTGGGTGTAGGGCACCTGTGCCCTCTGGGGACATTGGGCAATGTCTGGACACATTTTTTTGGTTGTCATAGTTGGGGTTACAGTGCTATTGCCAGCTAGTAGGTAAAGACCAGAGGGGGCCGCTAAATGTCCTACAGTACACAGGACAGCACTCCCCTCCCAAAACAAGGAATTATCCAGCCCCAAATGTCAATTGTGCTCAAGTAGAGAAACCCTAGTTTAATTTAACCCTATGGAATAAAGGTTTCTTAATGAATTACAGACTGCTACATCTTTTCAATATATATGTAGTCCATAGTATAAATAACTGGCTGAAAATTAATGAAAAATGCAAAAAGAGGAGGGAGAAAATCCCTAAAAGTTGTGAAAGGAGAACAGATGTGCTTAATAGCACATAATTGGCTTTAAAAATCACCTCTGCGACTCACCAGAATTACCTTTACTTGATAACCAGGGACTGAGGAGATAATATTTGGTTGACTTTAAAACCTCACCCATAGCCAAGCTTGTAGGATGTCACTATATAATTTAATTTCTTCAACAACAACCAAATATGTTAACTTCTATTAAGGTAATTGAATTTTTATGTGGAAACAAGAGCGTATCTAACGTACAGGCACGCACAACACTTTTGATTTTCCTGTTTTCCCATTCCTCTTAGGAATTTGATAATTTCTTAATGGAGGAATAGTTTAAATGACCAGAATTTGTAGTCTTTCTTTGTATACATAGACTTTTTTTGTTGTTGCTGTTTTACACCCTACAAAACATTTACTTAGTAAAGATATTTAGAGTTTGGTGTTTGAAATGTGATTCCAAAGAATCCTTTATATTTAGAAAATCCTAACTTAGGGTGTTTCTAGGAAAGTACAATACAGTTACGGTAGAATATGCTTAACATATTTCTCTACAGTTTAATATTGTATTTGCTAAGTTATTCTGCTTTTTTATTTAAAAAGTACAACTAACTGCCAAAGTAATTTGTCCTTAGTGTTTTAGAACAGTGTCTATCAGATGTAATAAAATTACCCTATCATTTTAAAGACAAATTTATAAAAGAAATATAATAGTAATATATCAGCAGCACAATATAAGATAGCAGAAGACATGTATAAGTAATTCACAGATGGGAAAAAATAGTCCATTTTTCTTTTATTTTTTTGACAGGCAGAGTGGACAGTGAGAGAGAGACAGAGAGAAAGGTCTTCCTTTGCAGTTAGTTCACCCTCCAATGGCTGCCGCAGCTAGTGCACTGCGGCCAGCGCATCGCGCTGATCCGAAGCCAGGAGCCAGATGCTTCTCCTGGTCTCCCATGGGGTGCAGGGCGCAAGCACTTGGACCATCCTCCACTGTACTCCTGGGCCATAACAGAGGGCTGGCCTGGAAGAGGGGCAACCGGGACAGAATCCAGCGCCCCGACCGGGACTAGAACCTGGTGTGCCGGCACCGCAGGCAGAGGATTAGCCTATTGAGTCACGGCGCCGGCCAAAAATAGTCCATTTTTAAGGGAATACCAATTAAAATATCAACCAGACATTTTTTTTTCTTCAATCAGAAAAGATGAGAGACACTCTGTTGCTACTTTAGAGCACTTAAAGTTGTATTTCGTTTTGGATAATTAGTTAGACAATGTTCATTCACAATTAAATGTTATACTATACCTTTTAACCCATCAATTACACTTCAAGATTCAAGGAATTGTATCCAACGGAAGTGTACAATTGCATCAAGAACCATGCTCAGTATAATATTAAGCCATTAATTCTATCAACAGGAAGTATATTAAGAAAATTATGATACAACCACACATGAAATCTGTGTAGCTGTGAAAGAAATTAGGTGGATTTCTGTGTAGTGATATGGAAGTATTCTCAAAGTGTATCAAGTGAGGAAAGATCTAGGGGCAGGATATTAACAACTTAAGTATTACCTCTGAAAAAGTTGGAAGTTTTTCCCTTTTTTAACAGTGTGAAATAAGTATGTATTTAGTAGTACAAATTTTTTGAAATGGAAAAATGCTGCTATGTGAATGAAAGTGTACATTGTGTTGTCCAGATGGTAAATCTAGAGTAGGGTTTACAAAAATAAAAGTTTCAGCACACGGAATAAAGGATTTATCTGCTCTCAGCCATTTTAGACACTAACCATATGGAGTAACCACGTAGTTCTTGCCACACGTCACTAACTTGATGTAAAAAAAAAATTACTTGTTAACTTCCAAAGTGCTTGTGAAGTAAGACTGACACGATGAGCCCTGTTATCTAAAAAGGTGCTTTCACTTCTTCTCCCTTTTTAAAATTCATTGCTCAAACTAGATCTTAGATTGGATACTCTCCAGCACTTTTGGGCTTTACCACAAGGAATAGGGTTCCAGAGCTGAGCGTAAAGACTGCTTTCTTTGCCACAGAATTTAATTAGGAACAATAAAAAGGCCCGTCTTATTCTTGAACATGAAAGAAATTGGATGCTACTTTAGAGTGCAAGGAATAACTCAGGAAGCTCCTTTACAAGAAAAACTACAGTAGGGCAGTAACTTCAAATTAAACTTATTTATATTTGCTTCTCATTAAATGTAAATTATTTTATCTTTTACCACATTGGGTAGTAGAAAGAGAAATTGAGAGGCTAGACCATCAGCCTTGCATATCCAGCCACTAGTTTACTTCAGCACTTCTCATCCCAACAAGACGTAAACCTGCAGATAATTGCTAGCTTACCAATGTTCGTTATAGCTTCCCAGTTGGTTTTACTTTTGTGTCATATGCCTAGAATGGGGAATATCTAGGAAATTACAGTAATGTGGTTTATCTGTCCTTAGGAAGGCAGGTGGTTTCCAGAACAGCTGTAACTTGATTTCTCTGCTGTGTTTAGTTGTCATCCTGTACTACCCACTACATTTTGTCCTTTTTGTAGGGGCTTGAGAACAAAATTATTATTAGTGCATAGGAATGTTGAAGATGTAGTCTTCATCTAATGGAGAGAATGGTGACAAACAGGAATAAAATAAAGGGAAAAGTATTCTCTGTTAGCAGGGAGAAGGGGATTGAGATCAAAAGCACTGGTTGTGGACAAGAAGACTCTTCTCGTTTATGAAGTGATAACAGATTTTTTTTCTTCATGAATTAAATGAGTGAAATCGAGCAAGTTGTCATTGCCAGAGCCTTGAGAAACACACCGTCTAGGGGGAGAACCATTGGGGACTGGTGAGGAGAGGTTGGATTACATGTGGATAGTGTGGAGGGTTGTCAGTAGACTTAGTGGGGTACAAATTAGTGATGGACAAAAGGATTGCCAGGGTTGAAAGTAATACACCTGTGATATCTTTATTCAAAAAAAATGAGGGGGGGGAGTCTCTAAAGAATCTGTACTGAGGGCAATTTGTGGCTTATGTTTGGGCAATAGAACTACCTTAAAAAACATTTTTCTCACTACAATTCTGGTCTTTATTCCCACTTAATTGAAATCAGTGGCATTTTAGTGTATTAAACTCTTAGTTTGCTGAATAGTAAATATGACTAATTCCACAGGTGGACGATATTAGGCCAATTGCTACACAGGGTCCCTTGTGTGCTATGACAGACTTTCCTGTCACCTGCCCTAATTCTTAAGTAATTGAATTTTTCTGTGACACACATGATGTACTGGTAGTGTGACACCCAGAATACTGGAGTTTATATTGTATCCACTATAATATTTTCTTTGTATATGAGAGAAAAAAATGTCCATTAATTATCGACTTATCTGTAACATTAAGCTAAAAATCAAATGTTAAGGGATGATTGGGGCATTTATTTTTATAGAACGTCTACAGACTCTAGCAGTCTTAACTAGGATATTATTTTAAACATGTTACAGCAGTTTAAAAATGACAAAACATTGAGGGGCAGGAGTTGTGGCACAGCAGGTTAAGTCACCACTTGGGATGCCCACATCCTACATCAGAGTGCCTGAGAGTCTTACCTCTGCTTCTAGTCCAACTTCTTGCTGATGCTCCTGGGAAGCAGTAGATTATAGCCCCAGTCCCTGGATTCCTGCCAACCACGTGGGAGACCTGGATGGAGTTCCTGTCTCTTGGATTTGGCCTGACCCAGTCCTGGCTGTTATAGCCATTTGGGGAGTGAACCAGCAGTTGAAAGATGGATCTCCCTCTCTCCCTTTCTCCCTCTCTCCCCCTCCCCCCTTTCTCTCTCCCTCTCTTCCTCTGCCTACTTCTCACCCCCCTTTCTCTCTTCCCTCTCTCCCCCTCTCCCTCCCTCTCTCCTCCTCTACCTACCCCTTTCTCTCTCTCTCTCTCTCTCTCACCCTGTCTTTGAAAAGAAAAGCACATTTAGTTTTTGGGTATTTTAGGGTTTCTTTCTTTCTTTCTTTTTTTTTTTTTTTTGACAGGCAGAGTTAGACAGTGAGAAAGAGAGAAACAGAGAGAAAGGTCTTCCTTCCGTTGGTTCACCCCCCAAATGGCCACCACGGCCGGCGCGCTGCGCTGATCCAAAGCCAGAAGCCAGGTGCTTCCTCCTGGTCTTCCATGTGGGTGCAGGTGCCCAAGGACTTGGGCCATCCTCCACTGCCTTTTCAGGCCACAGCAGAGAGCTGGACTGGAAGAGGAGCAACCGGGACAGAATCCGGCACCCCAACCGGAGGTGCTGGCGCCACAGGCGGAGGATTAGCCAAGTGAGCTGTGGCGCCGGCCGGGTTTCTTTTCTTGAAGGGTATTTTATCAATGAGGAGGGTTCTCTCCCTGTGAAGAGTGTTCTTCACAATTAATGGAAGCTAATTTCTTCTTTAAGTATGGTAAAATGGATCATCAGCTATAAGAAACAGTTTGGCTTATTATCATCAAGCCTTTCCATTCCTAAAAGGTAGTAAAAGATCTGTCATAACCATTGAGTGGTGGAAACGTGTTGGGTGGTCACCTTTGAGAATTGTTCCTGTAGAATTACCTGTTCTCCTTCACAGTAAGTGCTCTCTGAGGAGGAATGGCTACACACTGAGCCCTATTTATGAAACCACCTTTCTCTTTTCTTTAAGGACCTAAGATACCCATGGTTGGTTTTTACATGATGTTATATAAAATTAAGAGAGAAAACAAAAGCATTCAAAACTGTAAAGACTCAAAGAACTGGTGTTATTTAGGTGAAAGATTATATGAAAGACTTAAACTTTTCTTGTTCTCTCTCCAGAAAACAGAGAATATGTATCACAGCAAGAGTTTCATTGGGTGTAAGAGAGCATACTAGAATACGTGCTGGAATACTGACATGCATCAAAATGTAGTAGGATATATGAATTCAGTTTGTACTTATAATTTTGTTAAGTTTGTTATTTATATTTTTGGCATTACTTGGCAAGTCTGATTACATCAAATTCCCAGGCATAGTCCCAATTATTTCATTAAGCATTTTTTAGGGAATTTTGCCCTGATAATGATCCATCATTGGAGTTTATAGTTTATTCTTTACACACATTATTGAAATAGGTTCAGGGGTTCATTGACAGAAAAAGTATTCAGTAACTTCTATGAATAACAAATACTATTGGTACAGAAGTAGAATTTCCCTATGAAAACAAAAACTTCTGTAAGAAGATGAAATGTGTGGGGGTTTAATTTATTATTAATATTATTTAGCTTGCTTCATTCTAATATAATCTAGTATGAGTTTGTGCAGGGGAAGTTCAGCTGTTTCTTTAAATGTTAGGAATTATCTGAGGATTAATATTTAACTGGCTTTTCTACTCAGATACTTTTGTATTTAATGGTTATATAAGTTTAGAGATATATTACATATTTGGGGGGACATTTTACATGATTTTCTAGCTTAATATTTTAAAGTTCCAACTTGAGTAATTTTAAAATGAACATACCTTAAACCCAGTCAAATAAGTAGGCAGTTTTAAACATTTGGGAAGTCACAAGCCTTTTGGTGGTGGTATAATCCCTCTAAGAGTCTGAAGGGTGATGAGCCCTCTCCTTTAGAAACCCATCTGTAGACACTCTAGGGTCAGTTTAAAACCTCATCTCAGGGTTGTTTTTCCTTGTTGTGAGAATCATTTTGTTAAGACAAATTTGAAGGCACAGACATTTAACAAATCTGGAAAGTTTTGAAAAGTCTTTCTTGAGGATTTTCTTTCTTTTTTGTTTAATTAGATTGAGGGTTCTTTTAATAATAATATCCTTAGTCTCAAAGTTACAGTCTTTGGTTTTTTTGTTTGTTTGTTTGTTTATGCTTTTGTAGTGACAGTTAAAAACCTTCATCACTACTTAAAATACCAGATGACTGACTACTTTGCCACTTTTCCTCCAGAAAGATTTTCCTCTAGGATCTCTACTTCATGTAATAACACTGGTGGAAGGGCGCATTCTAACTCAACTTGCAGTTAACCTCAGTAGTGACCAGATTATTGACACTGACAGTCTTTGCAGAGTATTATTAGTAAATACTTATAACGTGCTGCAGGATTTTATAGGGCTTACACCATCATTTTGTTTACCATTTTATATATATAGTAAAGTTATAAAAGATGAATCTGAACGTCTGGGTGTTGTTTAAAAGCCATAAACCAAAGAACAAAGCAAACAAAAACTTAAGTTTTAGTTAACTTTTCTTTACTGTGAACCAAATGTTCTGGAAATCTTTGCCTGTGTTAGTTTGTATACTGTGTGTAAGAATATATGCATTTCTTTTGTAGCCACGGCATGAATATTTTAATGTCCCTGTGTACTAAATGACTACTCATCGAATATGCAGAATTTCACAGAGGAAATAGAGAGCTGACGTACTTATGAAAGAAAATATCCTCAGCTTGGTGACTGGTTATCTTGCATAAAAATAATAGAAAGTTTCAGAAAAAGTACCTTCACAGTTGTATTTTTTTCCTGTTCCCATTCCTAACTCATCTGTTTTATTTTCATTATATATGTAAACTCGATATAACTTATTCCTGTCCACGACTGATTTAATTTCCCCTCAACAAAAATATGGCCTATAAATGCCTTGAGTAAGATTCCATCTTAAACACATACATGTTGTTATTAATGAACCATCTATTATTAATCTAAAGAAAACCTGGCAGTTGTTTACCAAAGAAAATACAGCTGAAGTGCCAGGTCACACTAAGCAGTGCTATGGTATATATTGTGAATTGGCCTCCCAATGTTGGTGGGAAGGGGGACAAAAAGAAATGCTATTTAGTGTGATTATCACAGAGTCTATATGAGCTAATGTGTTCTAATGTATCACATAAAAGTATATGTGGAAGTAATACAACAAAATAAAGTTAATTTGGATTATTATATTTTATGGTTAAAACATTCAGTTTTTAAGAAATTTTATAGTGCCACATATATGTAATCACATTTGTGCTGTATAATATCACATTGTCCCTCTAAGATCTGTCAGAGAGCTATATCTAAAAAGTTGCTTCTGCCATATCTGTTGCTCAATAGTAGCCCTTTGAAAGTATTAATACTGAGTTTTTCATGTAGTTAAAAATTTTAATATTCAGTTTTAAAACTTAAACATGTTTTACTAGTTATGGCTTTCTAATATTTTGAGTCTTCATTTCACTACTTAATGCTTTATTAACTATGACCATATTTCTGAATATTAAAACTTTTACCATCACTATTGTATATGCTTTTAAATAAAACCTATAGCATATTATAAAAGGAAAAGTACCAAATATTTCATTGTTTATATGAATTAAGAAGTTGTCATTAAACAGGAACTTCAAAAGATGCTTGGACTAGTTAACAACTGGAAGAAGACTTATGAAAATGTATTTTGACCAAACTTAGTACTAGGCAGGTAGCATAGACCTATGGATCACTTATTTCCATTCTTACCATTCTCGCTGTAATGTACCACATTTGAAGCACCTGGTTGGGGCTATCAAATGAGAAATTTAGTCATATCCATTTGAAACATTGATCTTTCATTTCCATTTTTTTCTCCATCCCTCCCCTTGCCCTGCAATATGTTGTTCATCTGGTTTTAATGCTGCATAAATATGCATTGTCTCATACCTGTTTGCTTTGGATGCTGTGTGCTGAGCTGTAACAAAATGTTGCTGCTTTTGTTATCCGTATACAGCTGCTTGCTTTAAATTAGTAGATTCTGAAATAGCTTTTTCTTGCATGTCTAAAATAAAAGTATTGCATGTACTTCGCCTCATGTGAATGACTTTTCTTTTCCATCCCTTTTGATAAAATAACACATTTTGTATTTTCATTTTTCCAGGTAACCTTTTAAAATTGTGGTTAAAAAAACATGTAACATAATTCACCATCTTAACCATTCTAAGTATACAGTCCATTAGTGTTGAGTAGATTCGCACAGTTGTACAACAGATCTCCTCAACTTCTTTGTCTTCCATAATAGAAATGTTGTGCCCATTAGTCAAACACTCTCCATTTCACCCTCACCCTAGACCCTGGTAACCACCCATTCTACTTTCTGTTTTTTTAATTTGACTACTATACATAGTAGTAGTTTCTCTAGGTAATTTTGAGCTAAAATTTCAGTGTGAACATGTGAAAATTACATTTTATGTTATAAAAATCTACTCACACAGTCTCAAACGAGTAAAATGTATAAACAAAACCAAGCCTTTTTGAAAGGGCAAATAATTTAAATAATGCATATTTGAAAAGCAATATGATTCTCTTCAGGAAACGCTGTGTAAGATTGCAGGCAGTGAACAAATTAGGGAAATCTGACCAGTTCCAGGATGTAGTTGTGGGACATTTTTACATGCATAAACTGAGAATGTAAACTATAGGATCCAATGTAGGCAGCCTTTCATTAATACACTAAAGGCTGTAGGACATTTTAAATAATTGTTTAACATGAAAACGTTAAGATTGTTTCCTTTAATATGTGAATCAGCTGTTCAGTGTATTTGATGGTTAAGGCTAAATATTATAAATGATTGTAAGTGAAAGAGATTGGCTTACATCACTCTTGGGAGTATTGTGTAAGTTCCAAAATTTTCATTTTATTTGAAAGAGAGAAAGAAAGTGACAGACAGACATCTTCCATTTCCTGCTTCACTCCCCAGATGCCCAAAGCAGCCAGGTCTGTGCCAAGCTGAAGTCAGGAGCCCAGAATTTAATCTAGGTCTCCCCCCAAATATTTGTTATCATCTGCTGCCACCCAGGGTGCAGGGTCCGAAGCAGAGAAACCAGGACTCACAAGGCACCCCAAGCAGCAAATTAATGGGTGCACCCAGTGCCTGACTCAAAACATTTAGCATGAAAACTTCGAGACATACAAATATAATAGGATAAAGAACTCTTACACACATACTGAGCTTCAACAGCCATCAACTTAAATCTCATTTCCTTAATCCCACCTCCCATTTTTGTCTCTTTTTTGAGCAAGCCCCAAACATTCTGTCCTCTCATCTTTAATACTTCAGTATGTATCCTTAACAGATAAGTACCATGCCCAACAAAATAACAGTAATTAATTGTAATATCTTGCGCCTGGCTCAGTTTTTCCAAATTACCTGAAAAATGCCCTTTTATGATTTGTTAGAACCAGATTCCAAACAAGGTTTACATCATATCTGGTTGAAATGTCTTAGTCTTTTACAAGTTGTCTGCTTTCTGCCCCCTCTCCCCTTTAAGCCAGGTGGTCATTTCTGCTCTAAAATTTCCTGTATTCTGTTTGGCTGATTGGATTCTTGTGGCAGTGTTCAACTTGTTCTTTTATCCCCCATCTATATTTAGATCTATAGCCTGATAAGATTTAAGGTTCAATGTTTGGGCTGCAAGAATACTTCATAGATTAGACTGCCTTTAAAAAATATATACCCTTTTTTACTAAAACTGATTTTTACCCATTTTTCATTAGTTACGCATACTAAATGGTTATCTTGTGAACTTCAGACAATTGGTTTATAGTCCTTTAGTTTAGTACTAAATACTTTCATTTAGATTTCAGTTGTGTGGCTGTCGGCTAAGAGTTTTTGAACACTATAAATCAGGCACTGAGTTTTAATTCATTTTCAACATATAAAGGTAAGTTCTATTCTTGTTTTACAAATATGGAAACAGACTACAGAGTTGAGGTAATTTAAAAGATTGATACCATGAAGTGCTTTACATAAAATTAAATCTAATGTCCTAAGGATTTCTGGTTTAATATAATTTTTCTTCTTATTTTTGTGCTGTGCCACAATTAGGATGCAAAAGTAAGTTTATCAGTGGATAATAAGTTACATTTTTTCCTCCATTAAAATACAGTGTTGCCTTGTTAAACTGTTGCTAGTAATACCTGAACAATCACCTAACTGGTCCCTTTTTATTTTGTGACATACAAAATCAGCCACTTTGAAAAATTTTAAAGTAATTGTTTTCTAGATATAGCTGTTCTAATTTTCTTTGACATTGAAAAAAATAAGTTTTATTTGTAAAACAAAGAGCTCCCATCTGCTGGTTTTTGGTGAGGGGTGGGGGGGGGCAGGGAAACAGGAACTTTTTTTTTTTTTTTTTTTTTGACAGGCAGAGTGGACAGTGAGAGAGAGAGACAGAGAGAAAGGTCTTCCTTTTGCCGTTGGTTCACCCTCCAATGGCCGCCGCGGTAGTGCGCTGCGGCCGGCGCACCGCGCTGTTCCGATGGCAGGAGCCAGGTGCTTCTCCTGGTCTCCCATGGGGTGCAGGACCCAAGGACTTGGGCCATCCTCCACTGCACTCCCTAGCCACAGCAGAGAGCTGGCCTGGAAGAGGGGCAACCGGGACAGGATCGGTGCCCCAACCAGGACTAGAACCCGGTGTGCCGGCGCCGCAAGGCGGAGGATTAGCCTGTTGAGCCACGGCGCCGGCCGGGAAACAGGAACTTAATCCAGGTCTCTCACATGGGTGGCAGGACCTCATCACTTGAACTATTTTTGCTGCTTTCCAGAATCTACAGGAAGCTGTAGACTGGAGCCAGAGCCTGGCTCAAACCCAGGCACTCTGATGTGGGATGTGGGCACATTAACTGTTAGGCCAAACTCCCACCTCTTTCTTTGACATAGAACCAAAAATCCTTTTGACCTAGAGTGTTCTTTCTGTATGTGGAATCCACCAATGCTCTTGGTTGCCCTTGGGAGGTCTGGGAAGGTGGCTGTTTTTGAAGTTTCTATGTCGTGGATATGTCAAGTAAAAACTCCAAGAGGGAAAACATTTGTATAAAAACATATAACAAAAAAGAACCTGGAACACAGCATTAGGTGAAGAATTGTGGGAACTCAGGTGGGGATGGGGTGGTGTTTCCTTTACACTTGGAGGAGGATTTGAATTTTCACACTAAAATAGCTCCTGTATATAATTGAGTAGCAGTGATTTCATAAATTGCCAGTGAGTTTGCATTGGGCTTTTTGTGTGACAGCAAAACTGCCTGGCACTTTGATAGGTAATCAGCAAATATTTAATGAAAGCTGAAAAACTTCTATGGTCTGCAGTGTTTGGGGCACAAAACCCTAAATATAACCACTGGCTGTCAGTAGTGGATTGCTCCTGTGACACGGAACTGCTTTCTTTATTCTTGACAACAAGCATGTCTTTCCATGTCAACTTTTCCCACCTTACAACTCCCTGAATCTGCTTACTAGAATCTCACATTTTCCCTCCACAGGAAGCTGAAACCCCACGTAGTGTTCTTGAAGAAATTGGACTGACATAACTCTCCTCCCTTGTTGATGACTTCCTGTGGCATTTTACACACTGTAGATGGTCACTGCCTTCATATCCATGTTAGCTAATGGTGTAAAATGATGTCTTGTCAGTATTACTGTTTTGCTAAGCTGCTTCATTTATGCCCACACAACTTTTTTTTTTAAAAAGGGAACTTTGGTTAACCAAATGATAAATTAAGGGACTTAAGTATGATTAGAATGATGCAGAAAAAGATACCTTTTCTGGGTAAAGTTTATAGTTAGTTTCTCATAATCTGAATTGTGAACATATATGGAAATGACACCTGTGTACATATAAAATCAAACAATCAGGCAACACATATTTATTAATTACTGTATTTGAAAAAGGAAACTCTTAAATTATATGAAACGTGGTTTTATGAAACCAAAGATTAGTGCAGCATTTTAGTGTACGTAAGAATAAAGGGAACTGACATGTCACATACAAATGAGTGAAAATTTGTTGAAACTTAAAAAACAAATTTATACCAAAGATACCCACTGGAAACTACTTACCTTAAGGGGAATATAGGTTATTTTAAATCACCAGATTGGAATGATGTTACACTAAAAATTATTAAGCATTTTGAACCTGGTATGAGGAACCAATTGTTTTGTAATGGTGAGCACATGATTTTTAAGGCTGAGACAGCTGACTCTTGAGATGACATTTTTGTGATTACAATTATTAGTTACTTACATTGTTTGTTGATGCCCTAAAATAAAGTAGGAATATTAATTTACCTGGAATTCTTCATGACAGTATCTTACAGGAAATATCTTGCTTTCCTCCCAAAGTGCTGCATTAAGTCATTGTTTCAAGCACGAATGTTCCTTCAGGGGTGCTTGTGAAGACCAGCTTTATTTTGCTTCCCTCTAATTAGAATTGCTGCAAACTTTACAGCAGCTTCCTTTCCTTCCTTGGAACTGCCTAGTTATCAGAAGTCTTAAAATAATTTTAAAAAGACACCTTTCATATAATGAAAGTTGAATGAGGTAAAATGGCATTAGTTGGCCCTATATTTTTTAAAGCTATATAATTGTTCAGCATCACTTTTATACATACTTAAACATATCTCATCCTGTCTTCATGGTTTACACTTTCACTTGTATTTGCTGGGCTGAATTAAGCTTTGTTGTGATTGTGACCAGTATTCAGGCCACGTGAGCACTGTCTTACCACATCGCCAATTAGTTGTAATAAATGTTCAACATAAAAGCACTGTAGTGTGTTTCTCTCTTTCCAAAAGTTTGTCAGTCTACAGAGAGCTGCTGATGGAAGAATTTCTAATTTTTTTCTCAGTAAAATGGTGAAAATTCCCTCCACTTGAAAGTTGGTGGTGGGTTATAAGTACACACAAGATAAGTGGCAGAAGATTTAAGAAGTCTTCATGTACTTCAAGTTCACTGAAAAATATGGATTCCGTGCTACTGAGAGCTTATCAGCACATTTATTTTCAGTCAATAAATGCCACTTTTAAAACCTTGATGCAGTTGACTTTTCTACTCCTAAACGAGCAACTCAGATTATTCCAAACAATCAAGAAGTATTCCCAATCACCTGGGTTCCTCTTCCACAACCCCCATGAACTGAAAGTGCTAGCACGCAAAACAAATGGACTGATATTTGCAGACTGAACCAATGTGAGCAACAAATCAAAAGTGTTTATTGTTAAAGGACCTATTATTGTAGACAGAAAATGCTACACTCCATAACTGGGATATTTAAGAACAAAGAGGGGCCAGTGCTGTGGCATAGCAAGTAAAGCCACTGCCTGCAGTGCAGACATCCCACATGGGCACCGGTTTGAGTCGCGGCTGCTCCACTTCCGATCCAGTTCTCTGCTGTGGCCTGGGAAAGCAGTAGAGGATGGCCCAAGTCCTTGGGCCCCTGCACCCGCGTGGGAGACCCGGAGGAAGCTCCAGGCTCCTGGCTTCAGATCGGTGCAGCTCCAGCCATTGCAGCCAGTTGGGGAGTGAACCAGTGGATGGAAGACCCCTCTCTCGCTCTCTCTGCCTCTCCTGTGTAACTTACTTTTTAACTTACTGATTTAAATAATTGAAAGGTAGGGAGGCAGAGTGATATGTTCACTGGTTCACTCCCCAGAAGCCCCCAACAATCAGGGCAGGGACAGACTGAACCTGGAACTCAATCCAGGTCTCTCACATGGTGGCAGGGATCCAAATACTTGAGCTATCACCTGCTGCTTCCCAGGGTGTACATTAGCAAGAAGCTGGAATCAACTGGAGCTGGGGGGCCGGCACTGTGAGTAGTGGGTAAAGCCGCTGCCTGCCATGCCAGCATCCCATATAGGCGCCGGTTCAAGCCTCAGCTGCCCCACTTCCAATCCAGCTCTCTACTATGGCCTGGGAAAGCAGAAGAACATGGCCCAAGTCCTTGGGACCCTGCACCTGCGTGGGAGACCCGGAGGAAGCTCCTGGCTCCTGGCTCCTGGCTTCAGATCGGCCCAGCTCTGGCCATTGTAGCCATATGGGGAGTGAACCAGCAGATGGAAGACCTCTGTGAGTAACTCTTTCAAATAAATAAATAAATCTTAATTAAAAAAAAAAAAGAACTGGAGCTGGGCCTTAAATCCAAGCATTCCGATTTGGGATGGGTGACCCAAGGGGAGTCCTGATAGTTGTGCCAAATGCCTGTCCCAGGCCTGTGGGTTTCTGCCAAATGTAGATTTGGAATTTTTGAATTATAAATAGCAAAGAAATGACAAAAAATTGAGTAAATTTAAGATGGACATTTTCAGGACAATGTAATGGACCAATCAGTAGTTTAAAAACTCCCTTCCACACCAGAGAAAGGTCAACATGTCAATTTTGAGATCAAGATGGCAGTTTCCTTGTTTCCTCGCTGATCTATTAGGACAATTCAGCATTCTATACCACAGTTTGTGTCATCTTTTTTGTAGTTAGAAAAGTGTTGGAAATCCTGAACTTGGTGATAATTACTCAGCATTAATGAACTCAGTATATACTTTGAGAATTTTCAGTCACTTTTAGGGTGAAGCAGGCATTTAATGGGATAATTTGGATTTTTAAAAGTGCAATTATTCTAGACCACATACTTCATTTAGTAACTATAAATTAGAGAAGCTAACCTTAATGGATATTATACTATAATCTCAATCTTTAAAAAGTTTCTTCCTATTTCATTTTTGTTAACTTTTCAGTGTTTTGTGCATCTTTAAACCCTGAATCCTAAATCCCAGATTGCCAAATGCCACATACTCTGAAATTCAAAATCCCAAGAATGTCAATGGAAGGAAAACTATAATAAACGTCTAAGAAGGCATGAGAGCATTTTTTATTATTTGTGATCTGAAATCTAGGGATAATATCCCTGAGGCCTTTTCTACATTAGTTTTTTTTCTGACCATTCTTCTGTGATTTTTTTTTATACCAGAATTGCTTTAACACTAGGCATATTCAGTAGCAGTGACACTAATTTTCCTGGGAATGACGAAAACTAGCTTTACCTATACACACTATATATATAGCTTTCCAACACACCATAAAAGAATGTATACCCTGAAAGAAAGCCACCACCTGATGGGGGACTGCAGATATCAGAGAAAAATATTTATTCTACCCTCAAGTACTTTAAAAGCAAAACTGTTCAGTTTTTGCTCTTTAGGGCAAACAAGAATATTAATAGCCATTAAATATAGAAAAAAGTGTTGGGTTTAGCCAAAACTAACAAAATTTACCAAACTGGCAAAGATTAAAATAACTTGGAGTTGTGAGAACAGCAAAGCTTACTGTTGACAGAGTAAATTTTTTTTTTAGATTTGTTTTTTCAAAGACAGAATTAGAGGGAGTGATCTTCCATCCATTGGTTCACTTCCCAAATGGCTGCAATGGCCAGGGCTGGGCCATGTCAAGGCCAGGAACCACAAACTCCCTCCTGGTCTCCCACATGGACAGCAGGGGCCCAAGTACTTGGGCCATCTTATGCTGCTTTTCCAAGCACATTAGCAGGGCACTGGATCAGAAATATGGGATGCCTAACCTGTTGCACCACAACACCAACCTTCAGTAAATTTTTTATAGTCTTTCTGGAGGGCAATTTGGAAGTATTTTAGTATTTATCTGTCTATCCTGATTTAATTAATTCTAAGGAAATGATCCGAGATGTGTGGAAATATTTAGGAAATCCACAAGATTGTTTTCAGCATAGGATTCTTTAATAATGTAAAATTTAAAAACCAGTAATAGGGATATGGTTAAATAAATGGGTAGATCCACACCACTGAGTAAAAATAAAAACAGGGCTTGATGAAATGACAATGCTTCTTTTGAAAAAATGAAACTCAACTCTAGTCATATCAAGTCTGTATTAAAAGCAAGTATGTAGACACCCCAAAGGCAAAAGACACCAGTGTTCCACTGTGAACTGGTTACCTTACCTCTCAGGATTAGGGATTACAAGTAATACTCATGTTTGTTAGTCATATAGTTTATGCTGTCTAGTTTTTCTATAGTGAACACATTTTGTGATTATCAGAAAGTAAAAGTATTTTTCAGTAAGATTCCAGACTTGTGAACACATCTGAGCTCACAGTCCTGTAATTTGAGTATATAGCAGCCATAAGGAGTAAGGATATACACTGATGTAAGAACAAAACAAATTTATTTGGACTTGGGACTCTGAATAATTACTTCTTTGCTCCGTGACCTCCGCCCACCACGACCCCGGGATCCGGACAGGCTCCGGCTGCGGCTGCGGCTGCGGCTGCGGCTGCGGCTGCGGCTGTGGCTCCGGCTATGGTTGCGACTGCGGCGGCTCCTGTGGCTCTGGCTCCGGCTGCCCCGGCTTCGGTCTCTTTTTCTTCCTCTACTTCGTGAACTATGCCTCTCACAACTCTTTGACGTGTGTTTGTGAGACTTCTTCCCCCTGTGACTACTCCTCCTTTTCCTCTCAGATTCCCCATTTCTCTTGTACGAGTGGTCTGGACTAGGGCTTCTCCTCCTCCTCAGCCTGCCATGGTATTCATCATGATAGCCCGTCCTGTCCCTCCTCTCTGAGTTCTTACCGAAGGCAGAGCCAGTCCGATCTGGAGACAGGTAGAGGTCTCTATTAGCTTCCCAAAATTCATTGTTGGGATTTCTGAACACATGTAGAAAGTTGCAGTGTTTCCCTCTTGGGCATTGCTGTATTTCAAATAAGCCTGCAATGGCACAGTGATAAAACAACACTTATTAATTACTATGTGTTCTGTTCATCCTTTTTAGAAGGGATGTTTCTGATATTCAGATATGTTGAAGCTATTGCCTGCTGTGTATGACTTAAAAGGGGTTTACATAAATTGATGTCATAGTTTGGTTCCCAGAATTTCAAAAATATTCAGATACTCTTAACAAGTGGTACTCTCAAAAGTAACAAATCAGAGATTTTCATTCACCAGAATATCTTATACACTTCTGGATTATGGTTTGGAGTGCAACTGAACAAATGGTAACCACATGATCTTTTCTAGAGTTTCACCATCCACAGTGGTTGACTAAAAAGATCTCCAACTAACAATGAAGAACCAGCCCTGGGAGTCCCTTTGGTAGCATTCTTAGAAGGCATGCAGGGGACTGGCACTGTAGCATAGCAGGTTAAGCCACCACCCTGCAGTGCCAGCATCCCATATGGGTGCTGGTTCCTGTCCCAGTAGCTCCACTTCCAATCCAGCTCCTGGCAATGTTCCTGGGAAAGCAGCAGAAGATGGCCCTGGGCCCCTGTCATCCATATGGGAGACCCAGATGAAGCTCTTGGCTCCTGGCCCCTAGCTGTTGCAGCCATTTGGCGAGTGAACCAAAGGATGGAAGATTCCCACCCTCCCTCTACCTTTCAAATAAATAAAATCTTTTAAAAAAAAACCCACAAAAGTAGAATACCTCCATGCCACGTACTATATACAAAAATTAACTCAAAGCGGGTCAGAGACCTAAATGTAAGACATGAAGAAAACATGTGCAAATCTTCATAACACTGGGCTAAGCAATGAAATCCCAGATATGACACCAAAAGCATAAGTAAAACTCATAAAAGTAGGTGAACTGGACCTTACTAAATTAAAAAAAAAATTAGGTCTTAGGACACAAGGTGAAAAGATAACCCACAGAATGGGAGGGAATGTTTTCAGGTCACATTTGTGATCAGGTACTTGTATAATGTATCAAGAACTCGTAACTCAATACTAAAAAGACAAATAACCTAATAAAAATGGGCAAAATATCTGAACATTTATTTATCCAAATGGCCGCTAACAAGGACATGAAAATATGTTTAATGTCTTTAGCCACTGAGGAAAATAACAAAGTTTTTTTTAAAAGAAAAATTGAAATGCTTTCCTCCATTGGGAAGTTAAAATTACATTCAGAAGCACCCCACTGAAATCAGACTGGATTCCAGGGAACTGACAAAAAGTAATTTACCTCAGTGGAGAAAAAAATTCTACCTTTCATCTCCCAAGCCTTTTAAAATCAAAATGTAAAGCATCTTCTGGCTTCCCTAAGCAAGAGACTAAAACCTTTTTTCCTCCTTCATAAGTGGTTTTAAAAATGGAAGCATCCATTAAGACAAGGCTGCCAAAGATTCAGACTTTATAAATGACAGACTTTTTAAATAAGAGGTTTAAGCAGGCCAGAGTATAGAGCAAATGCAAAGGAGACGATAAGTGCTCCCCTGAGGCACTTAAAGCGTCCATCTCTCTTCGTGTGGGTGCTTCCCACTGAAGTTGGACTAAGCTCACTAACAAAAGTCAAAAAATAATTAGGTCTTCAAAGCTGCTGGTTACTCTCCACACTTCCTGATTGGGCTGCACCTACAGCCATTCTCCAACACATGTTGGAGCATGTTATTTCAAGGAAGGAGGGAAATGCCATAGGTATTGTTTAAGTTGGCAATGATGACAGAAGATTCATTAGGGATAAAGATGGGGGCGGTGAGAAAGGTCCAAGAACAGAACCAACTTCTCAGGCTTCCTGAACTGTCAAACACAGAGTCCAGGACAAGGATCAGAAGACTGAAATTCTACCCCCAACCTTGTCACCAATACATTGTGACCTTAGTCACCCATAAAGTGATCCACAACGTCTGTTATAGATTGAAACTGTGGTGTCTTTTATTCATATAAAGATCTCTGCTCATCTACTTTGTAAGAAAAAAAAAGCTGTTTCATCCCTTTAAAAGATCATCTTTTCCCTAAGAATATTCCTTCATGTAACAGTGAAATGATTGGGGGAAAAAAACATCACATTGTCTTTTACCACAAATGGCCATTTTCCACCGGGTCACTGGGCAGAATTCGCACTGAAGCTGTCGGCCTGCATACCATCGCCCGTTAAACAGAGAAAGGGCTGTTTGGCATTCTTCTTCCCTTTAAACCAAAAACCAAAGGATGTGTTTTATAGAAACAATACTATGTATATTAACCCCATTATTAATGAACCCTTTTATTCATTTACTGTGGGACCAGCAAGTTCATTGCTGTTGTACTACCTAGGGAGTCCTCACTACAGCATATAAGCTCACAATTTATTTAGGAACACTTTGTACTCAGAGGGTTTCATGCATGGACACTGGCTTAAGTCAAGGCGTCTTAATCCAAACGACTGGGCTATTAAAAATGCAGAAGTGGGGATCCACTGTCAGAACATGTTCCTTCTCAGCTAAGATTGCTGCTCTTCTTATCACCATGGTTAATTTAACCCATTAGCTGTGATGCAGCCTAGGCAAACAGCAAGACAAGCAGAAATGACACAGTAACTGCTCTCCTAGCTAGTCCAATGCACACTAAGATCATTCCAGGCTTCATTCTCTGGCTCTTCTGATATATTCCTTTATATTCTCTATTCTAGCTATCCTATTTCAGTTTGTATTTCAATTATCAAAATTATATAAACAGTGGGGCCAGCATTGTGGCGTAGCAGGTAAAGCCACTGGCTGTGATGCCGGCTGCTGGTTCATGTCCCAGCTGCTCCACTTCCAATCCAGACCCTGCCACCCATGCAGGAGATCTGGATGAAGCTCCTGGCTGGCTCTGCCTTGCCCAGCCCTAGCTATTGTGGCCATCTAGGGAGTGAACCAATGGATGGAAGGTCGGTCTCTCTGTCTCTTGCTCTCTCTCTGACTTTCAAATAAATGAATAAATCTTTAAAGGAAATTAATCATACAACCACATTATAAAACTCTAAGTATACAAATAATGTTTCATTTCTATATCAGCTTTTATATTTTCATTTAAAAAATACCACACATGGTGCTGCCACTGTGGCATAGTGGGTAAAGCCACAGCCCGTAGTGCTGGCATCCCATATGGGTGCCGGTTCCAGACCCGGCTGCTTCACTTCTTTTTATTTTTTTAAAGATTTATTATTTATTTTATTTGAAAGAGTTACACAGAGAGAGGAGAGGCAGAGACAGAGACAGAGACAGAGAGGTCTCCCATCCGCTGGTTCACTCCCCACATGGCCACAATGGCTGGAGCTGCGCCGATCCAAAGCCAGGACCCAGGAGCTTCTTCCAGGTCTTCCACGTGTGTGCAGGGGACCAAGGAGTTGGGCCATCTTCTACTGCTTTTCCAGGCCATAGCAGAGAGCTGGATGCGAAGTGGAACAGCCGGGTTTCGAACCAGTGCCCATATGGGATGCCGGCACTGCAGGCAATGGCTTTACCCACTACGCCACAGCACCAGCCCCTGCGACACTTCTAATCCAGCTCTCTGCCATGGCCTGGGAAAGCAGCAGAAGATGGTCCAAGTCCTTGGGCCCTGCACCAGCATGGGAGACCCGGAAGAAGTTCCTGGCTTCGGATTGGCGCAGCTCCGGCCATTGCAGCCATTTGGGAAGTGAATCAGCGGATGGAAGACCTCTCTCTCTCTCTAATCTCTTCCTCTCTCTCTGTAACTCTTTTTTTTTTTTTTAATTTTTGACAGGCAGAGTGGACAGTGAGAGAGAGACAGAGAGAAAGGTCTTCCTTTTGCCGTTGGTTCACCCTCCAATGGCCGCCGCGGTAGTGCGCTGCGGCCAGCGCACCGCGCTGTTCCGATGGCAGGAGCCAGGTGCTTCTCCTGGTCTCCCATGGGGTGCAGGGCCCAAGCACTTGGGCCATCCTCCACTGCACTCCCTGGCCACAGCAGAGAGCTGGCCTGGAAGAGGGGCAACCGGGACAGGATCGGTGCCCCGACTGGGACTAGAACCCGGTGTGCCGGTGCCGCAAGGCGGAGGATTAGCCTGTTGAGCCACGGCGCCGGCGCTCTGTAACTCTTTTAAATAAATAAATCTTTTAAAAAATTGCCTGGAAAAAGAGAATAAAGATATTGACTGATTCTTTAAAAATAAAATATCACACATATGAAAGCCATGCATCCAGTGGAAAAAACTCAGATGTCGGAAGAAACTATAGCGGCCAGAGCTGTGGCGTAGTGGGTGAAGCTGCTGCCTGCAGTGCCGGCGTCCCATATGGACGCCGGTTCTAGTCCCAGCTGCCCCTCTTCTGATCCAGCTCTCTGCTATGGCCTGGGGAAGCAGTGGAAGATGGCCCATCTTTGGGCCCCTGCACCTGTGTGGGAGACCAGGAGGAGACTCCTGGCTCCAGATCCCCCCAGCTCCAGCCATTGCATCCATCTGGGGAGTGAACCAGTGGATGGAAGACTGCTCGCTCGCTCGCATGGTCACTCTCTCTCTCTCTCTCTCTGCCTCTGCCTCTCTGTAACTCTGTCTTTCAAATAAATAATCTTTAAAAAAAGAATATAACAAAACACAAAGTTATTTATGTTCAGAATACTTACGACTGATACTGAACATACACATTGCCCCTCAGATGAGGTTCCAAGTTGCAGCTGACCTAACGAACAATAAAGAATGTGATTATAAAAGCTAAGAAAAAGAAACCATTCAGTCATCGAATGTACTGTGTCCACGTTCAGTCCCACAAGTGGTTACCAACCAAAGATTCCAAGAGAGATACTAGCCCATTCACATCTACTTACTTCAGCACCCAGCAGCACTGCAAGTCCAACTACCTAACCCTTCTAATACAGTATTTTTTCCTGTAAGTATGAAAGATTTCAGATGTGTAAAACTACACAGAATACCAATCAGCCCATATATACACTAATCACACTTAACACTGTTTCCATTTTTGACTGAAAATGTTTTAAGTAAAATGTTAAAGATCCAGCTGAAGCTACTCCATCCTATTATTCTCTCTCCCCCAACACGTAGGTGAGTATTATCACATTCCAAACACAGATAGACAAACATATGTACACACATTCAGGTATATACACCCGTACACATGCTCAAACATAGGTATATATGTCACACACTTAAATATATGTCTATCATATGTAATGGGTATACAAGGACACAAGTTCATGGGAAAATGGAATTAAAAAGACATGTTTATTTTGGTGTAAAAAATTTGAAATCTACACATACTAAAGGTCTTCCAAAAAGTTCATGGAAAATGTGTATTATGAAAAAAACAAAATTTTTTGTGCCAAAATAAATGGACTTTAATTCCATTTTCTACAAAACTGTGTAGCCCTCCTGTATACGAAGAAGCATATATATAATGATATACATACATGTGTAGAGTATTGCTTTGTACATTTAACAACTTTATATAAATAGTATTTATTCCACATTCTTTTTTCAAGATGTAATCACACAAACTTAATGATTCATCTTAACTACTGTATCCTGGACATATCAAATCATCCAACTTATTTGCCCACTACTCTAATGATGGCTATGCAAAGTGTTCCCAATTTTTCATCCACAAACAATGCAGGGTCAGCATTCTTGAACACAGCTGTGTGTGTGTGTGTGTAAGGATCTCTCTAGTGTATAACCAGGAGAATGATCATTTGTGTGTGTGTGTGTGTAAGGATCTCTCTAGTGTATAACCAGCAGAATGATCATTTGTGTGTGTGTGTGTGTAAGGTCTCTCTAGTGTATAACCAGGAGAATGATCATTTGTGTGTGTGTGTGTGTGTAAGGATCTCTCTAGTGTATAACCAGGAGAATGATCATTTTTGTGTGTGTGTGTGTGTGTGTGTAAGGATCTCTCTAGTATATAACCAGGAGAATGATCATTTGTGTGTGTGTGTGTGTGTGTAAGGATCTCTCTAGTGTATAACCAGGAGAATGATCATTTGTGTGTGTGTGTGTGTGTGTGTAAGGATCTCTCTAGTGCATAACCAGGAGAATGATCATTTGTGTGTGTGTGTGTGTGTGTGTAAGGATCTCTCTAGTGTATAACCAGGAGAATGATCATTTGTGTGTGTGTGTGTGTGTAAGGATCTCTCTAGTGTATAACCAGGAGAATGATCATTTGTATACATATCTTCCACTTCAGTAGGTAGTAGTAAACTACTCTCTGAAGTAGTTTTAATAATTTCCACATCCTTGCCTACTATTGATACTAACAGAATTTATAATTGTTTTGCCTGATACCTGTGAATACAATCTAATTTTTTTAAAAAAGATTTTTTTAGGGCTGGTGCTGTGGCACAGCAGGTTAAAGCCCCAGCCTGCAGCAGCAGCATCCCATATGGGTGCTGGTTCAAGTCCTGGCTGCTCCACTTCTGATCCAGCTCCCTGTTAATGTCTGGGAATGCAGCAGAAGATGGCCCAAGTGCTTGAGCCCCTGTACCCACATGAGAGACCTGGAAGAAGCTCCTGGCTCCTGGCTTCAGATCAGCCCAACTCCACCACTGAGGCCATTTGGGGAGTGAACCAGCGGATGGAAGACCTCTCTTTCTGTCTCTCCCTCTGTCTACAAATCTGTCTCTCAAATAAATAAATCTTTTTTAAAAAGCTTTCAAATAATGTTTAGTTTTTATCTCCAAAATGAATCTATAATTTTATAAATTTGCTCCTGATATTTTTATTAGAGCATCCAGAAAAGGTCAGGATTCATACCCAGTGATAGAAGGAAGAATAGGGGCCAGTGTTGCAATGCACCAGGTTAAGGTGCTGTTTGCAACACCGGCATCCCACATCAGAGCACCAGTTCAAGTCCTAGCTGCTCTATCTCTGATCCAGCTTCTTGCCAATGTGCCTGAGAAGGCAGCGGAAAATGAACCAAGTACTTGGGCCTCTGCCACCCACATGGGGGACTTGGATGGAGTTACAGGCTCCTGGCTTCATTCTGATTCAGTCTTGGCTACTGTGGGCATTTGGAAAGTGAACCAGTAGATGACAGTGGTTGCTCACTTGTTCACTCTTTCTTGCTGGCTGGCTGGCTGTGTGTCTCTTTCTCTGCCTTTTTCAAATAAAATTTTTTTAAAAAAAGCATGGAAGGCCTTGGGAGTCTGTATCAACCATGCAAGGGACCTTAAAGAACATTAAATCTGGTTGTTTGCAAGGACCTGTTATTAATTTTCCACAAGAAATTCAATGTTCTGAAATTTTGTTTACTAAACATTTATCAATCAACTTTCCATTTGTTAGGCAAATGTGATAACCATTATACTGCAGAAACCCAACTTTCCATTTGTAACTGCCAATATGATTAGCATGAGCTTGGCCATTCTATCAAGCTGGCAGAATTCTAAGCAATCAAAAAATACATCATGGTTAGTCAGTACAGGTTAGCCTGTCACAGGTACGATTTCTGTTAACCAGATAGAAGTTTTGAAAACAGGTCAACCACTACACTTCACCAAACCAGTACAATCCAGGGTGACCAGGAGGGAAAGTACTAATGTAATCCAATCCCCTCACTTCCAGATGAGGAAAAGGCAGAGAGAGGTAAAATGACGTGTCTGAGAGCACAGTGGTTAGTCAAATCACATTGCCTGGGCAGCCAGCGCTTCTAAAGTAGTATTCTGTGCGTGGGAACTGTTCTGTGCGTGGGAACAGGCATTTCCACATTAGCTGTAATCGCTGAGAAGTAGTGTGAAGACAGGAAGAGATTTGCCACTGAAACAAACAGTTAAGTGAAAGAAATTTAGGAAGAATTTTTTTGCAAATCTTCAAATCAGTAGCTGGAAGTATAGCCTTGAATTTCATGAACGCCTCCATTTCTTGGTTGTTTCAATTTTCCACTGTCATTTCCAACTAGCAGGAAGCAAACACAGCTTTATTCCTATCTTTTGCCAAATAATGGATATTTTTCTTGCCGCAACATAACACAGTCATTCAGATTCGGATGTGATCAAATCACAGACAAGATAAGAGACTTCCTTAGCTTTAGGATTCAACTAATGGGTCCCAGGAACAACAGGGGTTATATCTGGTCTCACCCTTACTTTAAGGATATATTGTAAAATAAGTATGTGTCTTTTAAATGCCTCTTTTTTGTAACCCAGTAGGCTGCATCACAAACCATGGTTTTGAGAACACTATGTTCAGTAGTTCTGAAAAGGAGCCAGTGAATAAAAACAATTTTAAAAACAAAACAAAACAAAAGGAATCAAGATTTATGTTCTTGTGTAGCTGCAGAAGAACAACATCTTGAATGGACGTTGCATGTGGCACTGTCAACACAATGTACCAACCACTCAGTGAGTGCGGTTGTGTGACACTGTGTACACTGCAGCCCTTGGTTAAGGTGCCTACAGAAGATGGAAGGAAGCACAATGCCCATCACATGTAGCATTTCAGGGAAGGCCTGAGGACCAAGCACTGTGGACCTGATACAGAGAACCGAAGTGCTGGAACAGAGTCGGAGCACAAAGGTACTGAATAATGACCAGTCCTTTTCAATCTGAACCCTAGCATTCAAGAAATACCCTGCTAATACATGTTTATGGTTTCATACGATATCTACAACATCAGCCAGAAGGGGGGTGGAAAGCGAAGGAGAAATAGGTGACAGTTATCAAGGACGTGCCCAACCCCAGACCATGCACATGCTGGCCCACAGCTCTACCCAGGCACAGACTGGCCCCAGCTCTCTTGTACCACTGAGTAATTCAGGCTCAAGTGCACCAGTCCCCTCCTGCACACATATGCTCACCTTAAACTGAACCACTTTGCCCACATTCTTGAACTCAGGGAGCACATCATCATAGAAGTCTAGGAACTGTTGGTAGGTTTCTTCCTCGCTGTACTCGAGGCTTGCATCAGGGTCATAGTCATCCCTCCTGCACTGCTCCATTCCAAATGTTGTAAACATGCTTTTAATCAGAAGCGTGGGACTAGACGCCGGGAAATTATGTTTACGTGAACACCTAAATACAGAAGAAAAATGAATTCGCTACTCAATAGTTTAAAATTACACATTAAAAGCTTACTTTAAACTTTGTGATAAAGACTTAAGTAACAGCTGTTTGGACTCAGCCATAAGACAATAAACACCACTCAGATGCCGAGTTTCAGCACTGAGAAAAACTGCTCTAAGACACATCAATCTATGGGCTCTCACCAAAACATCAAATTGAAAATTATTTGCAAGTTCATATGCCACTCAGCTACCTTTGAATGAAGTTCAAGACAATTATTCTTAGGTGTTTAAATTTTAACTGAAAAGTGATCCCTGTTAAATTTAAGAGTGGAAAAAGAGAGGGAGGAGATGTACAATTTGGGACATGCACAATCAAACTTGCCCCAAATGATGGAGTTAGAAATGTGCCAGGGGATTCCAATACAATCCCATCAAGGTGGCATGTACCAATGCCATCTCACTAGTCCAAGTGATCAATTTCAGTTCACAATTGATCACTCTGATAGGTTTAAGAATCAAAGGGATCACACAAACAAGACAAGTGTCTGCTAATACTAACTGATAGAATCAAAAAGGGACAGAAGGATCCAACATGGGAAGTGGGATACACAGCAGACTCATAGAATGGCAGATGTCCTAAACAACACTCTGGCCTCAGAATCAGCCCTTAAGGCATTCGGATCTGGCTGAAGAGCCCATGAGAGTATTGTAGGCATGGAAAGCCAAGATACCATGGGAAAAAAAAAAGAAGAAGACCTAAATGAAAGATCTCTGTGAGTGAGATCCCAGTGGAAAGAACGGGGCCATCAAAGAAGGAGGTACCTTTCTCTGAAGGGAGGAGAGAACTTCCACTTTGACTATGACCCTATCGGAATAAGATCAAAGTCAGCGAACTCTAAAGGCTTCCATAGCCCTGGCAACTCATGACTAGAGCCTAGGGAGATTACTGACGCCATGAACAGGAGTGTCAAATTGTTAAGTCAGCAACAGAAGTCACTGTGTATTTACATCCCATGTGGGATCTGTCCTTAATGTGTTGTCTAATATGCAGTGATGCTATAACTAGTACTGAAACAGTATTTTTATACTTTGTGTTTCTGTGTGGGTACAAACTGATGAGATCTTTACTAATTATATACTGAATCGATCTTCTGTATATAAAGATAATTGGAAATGAAAAAAAACAAACCTGGTGTTAAATTGGAAATGGCATAGAAAATTAATTAATTTTTAAAAAAAAATATTATGTAGGATCTCTGTCCTTAATGTGCTGTACACTCTTATTTAATGCTATAACTAGTACTCCAACAGTATTTTTTTTTCACTTTGTGTTGCTATATGGGGGCAAACTGTTGAAATCGTTACCTAATATATACTAAACTGATCTTCTGTATATAAAGAGAATTGAAAATGAATCATGATGTGATTGGAACGGGAGAGGGAGCGGGAAAGGGGAGGGTTGTGGGTGGGAGGGAAGTTTTGGGAGGGGGAATCCATTGTAACCCATAAGCTGTACTTTGGAAATTTATATTCATTAAATAAAAGTTTAATTAAAAAAAAAGAAGCCTTATCTACATTGAACCATGGAGAAAAACAAGACCAACTAGCATGACAGGTTGTGGGGACAGGCATGAAGACGCCACATAGGGCACTCAGGAGGCAAGTGAGCACAAACAATACCAGTGGATTCCCTCTTATCTTCAGTTAACTAACTGCTTAAAGAATTGGGTAATCTAAGAATTTCCAGTGACTGGAGTATTTCAATCTCACCTTTGTGTAGCGTTTTACGCTCCTCTCAGCATTTCTACATTTTTTCCCTCGGACTCTTGCAGAGAAGAAAGCTGAGGACTAGAGAGGAGGAGATGACTAGGAGGAGATGGACCTAAAAGATTCAAGTTAACCTACAATCTAATGCCTTATAGCATTTGATAAATCTAAAAATTAATTTTTATTTAATGAAGGTGGCTAACCATTATGAGCAATTTTCTTATTTTTTAAAAAGATTTATTTATTTTTGTTTATTTGAAAGGCAGAGTTACAGAGACAGAAGGAAAGCCAGAGAGAGAGAGAGAGAGAGAGAGGTCTTCCATTTGCTGGTTCACTCCCCAGATGGCCGCAACGGCCGGAGCTGTGCCGATCCGAAGCCAGGAGCTTCTTCCGGGTCTCCCACATGGTTGCAAGTGAAATGACACCTTGACATCAGGACTCCATTTTAGAGCACCCGAGACTCCATCTTAAGAAAGCACCTCCCACTGTGAGACTCTGGTCTGAAACTATGATCTAAAACTCAGACAATAATAGTACACTGCATCCCACTTGGCAGAATGTAGAAACTCCCTAGCATGATTGCTCAAGCTCAAAACAGATAGGCTGCACCTGGATTAATGGTAAGATTATAATCTATCTATGTCCCACATATGATTTAAGCCAATACCTGGATTAATGTCAGGATTGTAATTGGAATTGTTAAGATTGCAGGTGGTGTTACAGTCAAAATTGTAATTGATATTAGTTTTGCATATGCTTTAGGTTAAGATTGTCATTGGTGTTGTCAAGATTATAATTGATATTAGTTTCACATAGGCCTTAGGTCAGTTTGACCCAAGTAAACATGTATTCCCCTCCAATCCTAGCAACCATTTATTCTTCCTCCTCCTCTTGTGGTTTTTGCCTTTATAAACCTGTTGCTTTGGTCTTCGGGTTGAGAGTTCTTTGGAGCACGAGCCCTCTCTTGACTGCCAGCAATCAAGGACTCCAAAGTTTATCAATGGGAGGCACTCCTCAACACTCACTAAGGCACAACACAGGGACCTAAGCATTTGGGCCACCTTGTGTTGCTTTCCCAGGCACACTAGCAGGGAGCTGGATTGGAAGCAGAGCAGCCAGGTCACAAAACAGTCCCCATATAGGATGCCAGCATATCAGGTGTAGGCTTAACCCACTACACCACAAAGTCAGCCCCCAATTTTCTTTTCATAGTTTAAACCAGACCAAGACTAATTTGACCAGGCTATGCCTGAATAATTTTTTTAAATCCCTTATATGAATTTACCTTCTTATTACTCCCTTCTCCTAAAATAAGGGAGAGGGCAGTCAAATATCAAAGTTCTAAATAAATTTCCTGGCTAGATTTCTGGTTAAAAATTGGAAATTTAACATTTTTAGGAAAAAAATTTTACAAAAGTTTTCAGAACAATTGAGGAATGAGGAAGTACTGAGAAAAAAAGTCTTTAAAATAACTAAATTTTTCATCATACTCACTTTGTATGTTTGTTATACACATCCACACACCTAGTAAAATGCACACAGAATGCCCAGTTCAGCCTTTAGCTGGCTCCGAAATGTCCAATCAACATTTTTTAATGTGAAATTTAACCTTATAATTAGATCCATCTTCCCAAGTATTGCTACTGACAGAACAAAGAGCAAAGATTCATCTGACTGGCGACATTAGCAGTGAATCAAAATTTTACAAGTACATACAGAATTAAATAAGGAACCCCTAGCAAGGTTAAAATTCTGCTCAGGGGGCCTGGTGCTGTGGTGTGGCAGGCAAGGCCACCACCTACAGTGCTGGCATCCCATAATGGGTGCTGGTTCAAGTCCTGGCTGCTCCACTTCTGATCCAGCTCTCTGCTATGGCCTGGGAAATCAGTGGAGGATGGTCCAAGTCCTTGGGCCCCTGAACCCACATAGGTAGACCCAGAAGAAGCTCCTGGCTTCGGATGGGTGCAGCTCCAGCCGTTGCAGCCACTTGGGGAGTGAACCAGTGGATAGAAGGCCTCTCTCTCTCTGCCTCTAATTCTGACTTTCAAGTAAAATAAATAAATATAAAAAAAAATTCTGCTCAGGGCTGGCGCTGTGGCACAGCAGTTTAAGTGGCTGCCTGTGATGCCAGATCCAATATCAGAATGCTGGTTTGAGTCCTGACTGCTCCACTTCCAATCTAGCTCCCTACTAATGTGCCTGGGAAAGCAGTGGAAAATGGCCCAAGTTCCTGGACCTCTGTACCCATGTGGGAAACCTGGATGGAGTTTTTGGTTCTTAGCTTTGGCCTGGCCCAGCCCCGACCATCTCAGCTATTTGGGGAGTGAACTAGAGGATAGAAGATCGCTCTCTGTCTCTCCCACTCTCTGTAACTCTGCTTTTCAAATAAATAAAATAAATCTTTAAAAAATTTCTGCTTGGCCGGTGCCACGGCTCACTAGGCTAATCCTCCGCCTGCAGCACCAGCACCCAGGTTCTAGTCCCGATTGGGGTGCCGGTTCTGTCCCGGCTGCTCCTCTTCCAGTCCAGCTCTCTGCTGTGGCCCAGGAAGGCCGTGGAGGATGGCCCAAGAGCTTGGGCCCTGCACCCACATTGGAGACCAGGAGGAAGCACCTGGCTCCTGGCTTCGGATTGGCATAGCTCCGGCCGTGGCGGCCATTTGGGGGGGTGAACCAACGGAAGGAAGAC
Organism: Lepus europaeus; assembly: GCF_033115175.1. Lineage (NCBI taxonomy): Eukaryota > Metazoa > Chordata > Mammalia > Lagomorpha > Leporidae > Lepus > Lepus europaeus. The sequence goes on from NC_084850.1 coordinate 132,969,665, forward strand.
CTTTCTCTTTGTCTCTCTCTCTCACTGTCTAATTCTGCTTGTCAAAAAAAAAATTCTGCTCACAGGATTCTTAGATTGGAATGAACTTGCCCTACTTCCCAGGATGGCAAATGAGCATATGTCAGTGTTAGAACAGAGCCAAAATTCCTGTGTAGGGGAAATTCCCCACTTTGCGTGGAAACAGTCCTCAGAATCTGAGTGGACTCAAAGGTCAGCCCTGCTCGTCCTGAGGAGTCGGCTGAGAAGTGATTTGGGGAAGCCTTTTAAAGCTGTGAGACCAAGCCTGTGTGGTTCTCAGGACAACGGTGGGAAAACTGAGATTTCTTGGATTCTGTCCAGAACATATTTCAGATCTCAAGAGGTAGGGAACCCAGCTGATGTTAAAGGTGAACCACGTTTGAGAACCACTGATTGAGCGCATGCTATTTACCCATTACCCTGATACTTGAGCCATCAAGTCAGACTGTCACAAAAACACAAAATCGAACACTACCTTAGCCCAAGCATGGTGTGGCTATCCAACACCTCCTCAGGGATAGGTAACTGACTATTCCTCTTTCTCAAGGGAGCACTCCCAGTACCCACTGCCTTTGGCCTTAATAGAACCACTACAAAGCACTCTGAAGCTAGGCTGCAATCATTGATCGAGGTCACTGCTGAACAGTCTCATGAAAATTATGTATGTACTGTTACAAAACATCAAAGTTATTGTCTACCTTTTTGCTCAACGTCTTTATACAATATTCCATGGAAGAAACATTTAGAATCTGGTGCCAGGAAAATCTCGTTCCAGAGATACCACTTGTTCTCTCTTCTGATAAGATCTATACACATAGCTCATTATCTGCCTGGGATGAGTTAAAATCCAGAGTCAAAAGCATCACGCACTCACAATAACTCACTTTCTCGCCCTTTCTTGCTTTCCATTTTTTCTAATTTAACTTAATGCAGTAGACCATGAGCCTTCTTTAAATACTTCTAGAACTAGGTGAGGTATAAATAAATACACAACTAAGTTTTACCTTCCATCAGTGATTTTGTTCTAAAGAAATAACAGAAATCCCCTCAATTTTGACTTCCAAAAATTATCTATTTCAAAAAGGTTTGAGAATTGAACATTGTAGTAACTACAAGAAAAAGAAATGCTTAGGGGGCCGGCACTGTGGCTTAGTGGATAAAGCCACTGCCTGCAGTGTGGGCATCCCATATGGGCACCGTTTTTTGTCCCAACTGCTCCACTTCTGATCCAGCTCTCTGCTATGGTGTGGGAAAGCAGTGGAGGATAGCCTAAGTCCTTAGGTCCCTGCACCCGTGTGGGAGACCCAGAAGAAGCTCCTGGCTTTGGATCAGCGCAGCTCCAGCTGTTGCAGCCATCTGGAGAGTGAACCAGCGGATGGAAGACCTCTCTCTCTCTCTCTCTGCCTCTCCTTCTCTCTCTCTGTGTAACTCTGATTTCCAAATAAATAAATCTTAAAAAAAAAGAAATGCTTATGTTACAGAAGTGTTTCTTTGATGATGTTGCAAACCTTAACAACAGAAGAGAACAGCTGTAGCTCTGGAGGAAGTCAGTGAGGCTCTGTAAAAAGTGAAAAAGGAGTGGGCATTTAGCCCAATAGTTAAGAAACCTATGGTCCCCCCTTGGAGTGCCAGAGTTCGATTCCCAGCTCTAGCTCCTGACTCCAGCTCCCTGTCAGTACAGACCCTGGGAGGCAGCAGCGATGGATCAACTAACTGGACTCCTGCCCCCAACAAGGGAAACCTGGATAGTGTTTCCAGTTCCTGGCTCTGCCACTGCAGGCATTTGAGGTGTAAACCAACAGACAAGATCTCTCTCTCTCTCTCTCTCTCTCTCTCTCTCTCTCTGTATAGGTCTCTTTAACAAAAAAAAAAAAAAGAGGAGGGAAACAAGAACAGTGGTTGATTTTCCAACTGTCAACTGTTAATTTCACAGAATTTTATGTCACAACTCATCACTTGAATCATGAAAATACTCAAAGCACTCTCATACTTTCAGAGTCATTTCAAGAAAATGTGTACTGTGCTTAAATAGTCTGTAAGCATTTCTTACTGTTTTCATAAGCATAGCAGATTTCAGCATCACAACTATCAGAGATGGAGGTCGAAGAGGCTGACAGGCCAATCCCCTTTCTATAAGGAAGTGTCTGTCAACTGAGTTCATGGAACCAGTTAGGATGTCTCCCTTTCTCTTACTTATGCCCAACAAGAGTTAAATTCAGAATAATGCCTTCACAGTCTTAAATTTTGAGGAAATGTTACAGATCTATCATAAACACAGGATCCTGCAGCTGGAAAACCTTAAATGCAATTTGATCCAACTGTCTATGCAAATGTCAACGCATACTGAGTGTAGTTGTCTCTGAAAGGTAATTTGTTATACATTTTTATTTGTTTGGGGGCTGTTTAACACAGATCAATTACTACTATTGCTAACTAAGATTAATATAATTTGGGAAACACGTCTAAACATTCCCAAGGGAATAAAGTCTCTCTCCTCCTAGGTCCTAATTTCTCAAGGAATGGCCTTCTATTAGTTACCAGATCCTACAATCCTCTCACAGGACTTCTAGGCATCTATACCCTCAGCCATAAAATACAAAAGGAGTTCCAAAAGTATGTCAGTGCTTCTCCATCCTGAGGCATCATCAACAGCTGAGGACATTTCAGAACTAAAGCCACCTGAGTCTCTCAGAGTCTGACTTACTCAGCTTGAAATGAGACATACATTGTTTTCTTTGATTGATTGATTTGAAAAGCGGAGTTACAGAGAAAGACAGAGATCTTCTATCTGTTGGTTCACTCCCGAAGTGGCCACAACGGCTGCGACTAGGCCAGGCCAAAGCCTGTAGCTTCTGGGTCTCCCACATGGGTGCCAGGGCCCAAGCACTTGGGGCATCTTCCACTGCTTTCCCAGGTGTGCCAAGAGGGAGCTGGATCTGAAGTGCAGCAGCCAGGACTTGAACCAGCGCCTATATGGGATGCCAGCACTGCAGGTGGTGGCTCAACCCATTGTACCACAGCACTGGCCCCGTGTACACACTTTTTAAAAACTTTCTAAATGATTCTAATATGCATTCAGGGCTGAGAACCACTATTCTTGAAAAATAAGAAATGGTATAAAGGTGTAAATTAAAAAGACAGAGAAAGCTCACATTTTCAAAGAAGGGAAATAATTCATAGCATGATGATTTTATTAACTAAAATAGACCTGAAAGATGCATAGAGTTTCACACTGCATACACATGAATTTTCCTATTCATATTCCTTTTTAGGATTAATAGAACATTAATAGTAAAATTAGATCTCCTATGGAAAATTAGTAATAATTAGATTTTTCCTCAGATGGATTCATTTGCCATTAGGAGTTTTTACCTACTTTGAGTTGTTCATTCAACAAACAAGCCAAATTATAAAAGTCACAATTACCTGGCATACAGTAGGTATTTGCTAAATAGTTGCTAAATGACTGAAGAAATCAATATTAAGTTTTCATATTGAGGATACTTCAAAATTTTTTTGGAAAATGGAATTTAATATGAAATATATCAAACTTGTATAACAAAATTTTTTAAAAGTTTATTTTTGTTGCAAAAAATTTTTGAAATGCATGCATACAAGTTCTTCAAAAAGTTCATGAAAATGGATATTATGAAAGAAGCTATGCACAGATTTCAAAATTTTCTTGCACCAGGGCAGGCACTTGGCCTAGCAATTAAGATGCCACTTGAGATGCCTGTATTTCATTTCAGAATGCCTGGGGTGGAGTCCCAGCTCCACTTCTGATTCTAGCTTCCTGCTAATGTGCATCTTGGGAGGTAGCAGGTGATGGTTCAAGTTGTTGGGACCCTTGTACCCACGTATTGAGTTCCTAGCTCCCAGCTTTGGCTCCCGGCACAGGGCCACTGCAGGCATTCGGAGAGTAAACCTGCAGATAGGAGCGCTCTCTCAAGTAAATTTTTAAAATAAATTAATTAAAAAAAAACCATGGATCCAAAAGAGGCAGAGGTCAAGAAGAATGTCTCAACAAACAATGGCAACAATAACAACAATGAAAATACCACTGGCCCTCCATATCTGCAATTCCCACAGCCAAAGATTCAACCAATTGTAGCTAGAAAATATTCAGGAGAACAAACTGCATCTGTACTGAACATGTACAAAGCTTTTTTTTATCATAATTATCCCCTAAATAATACAGTATAACAACTATTTATATAGCATTTAAGTTGTATTAGGTTTATAAGTAATCTGGAGATAATTTCAAGTATATAGGAGGACGTATGTAGGTAATATGCAAATAGTAGGCCATCTGACATATGAATCAATGTGAGCATCCTCAGATTTTAGTATCCATGGCAAAGCAGAGGAGTCCTGAAACCATGGACACCGAAGGATGACAGTCCCAGCACTCAGCTGGTGTTCACCACGCATTTATTCATTCACTTCGCTGCACAGCCTCTCAAAAGGGTGATACTATGTTTAATGCTCATTTCACAGATGAGAATTAAGGATCACAGGGCTTAAGTAACTTTCCCAAAGTCAGTCATCGAAGCCAGATTTTGAAGCCACGGGTCTCCTCCAGAGTCTGAGCATATTAACAGATGACAATGAATTAAAATACTCTTTCAGGGACGGAGGCTTGGCGCAGTGGTTAAGATGCCACTTGGGGGTGGGGGGCAGCACTCAGGCATAGCAGGTAAAGCTGCCGCCTGCAGCGCTGGCATCCTGCATGGGTGCCAGTTCATGTCCCGGCTGCACCACTTCTGATCCAGCTCCCTGTTAATGTGCCTGGGAAAGCCCCGGAAGATGGCCCAAGTCCTTGGGCCCCTGCACCCACATGGGAGACCCGGAAGCAGCTCCAGACTCCTGGGTTTGGATAGGCGCAGCTCTGGCCGTTGTGGCCATTTGGGGAGTGAACCAGCAGATGGAGGAACTCTCTCTCTGCCTCTGCCTCTCTGTAACTCTAACTTTCAAATAAAATAAATCTTTTTTTTAAAAAAAAAAAAAAAAGGATGCTGCTTGGATACCTGCATCCCCTACCAGTATGCCTGGTTTAAGTCCTGGCTCTCCTTCCAATTCCAGCTTCCTGCTAGTGCACACACTGGAAGGTAGCAGGTGATAGCTTCCCACCCATGTGAGAAACCTGGACTGAATTACAAACTCCTAGCTTCACACCGTCCCAGTCCTGGCTATGGTGGACATTCGAAGAGTGAACCAGCAGATGGATCTTTCTCTCTCTCTCTAAAACTCTCTGCCTCTCAAACAAAATGAAAATAAATGAAGAAAAACAAATACATACACATACACAAACACACACACTTTTCCTCTACTCTGTTATGTTCACATATATTCCTTTATGAATGCCAAGTTTTTAACATATTTATTTATAGGGCTGTTGCTGTGGCTTAGTGAGCTAAGCCTCCACCTGCTATGCCAGCATCCCATATGGGCACCGGTTCAAATCCCGGCTGCTCCACTTCCGATCCAGCTCTCTGCTATGGCCTAGGAAAGCAGAAGAAGATGACCCAAGTGCTTGGGCCCCTGCACCTGCATGGGAGTCCTAGAAGAAGCTCCTGGCTCCTGGCTTCAGATCAGCTCAGTTCCCACCACTACAGCCATTTGGGAAGTAAACCAGTGGATAGAATATCTCTGTCTGTCTCTGTCTTTCTCTCTGCCTCTACCTCAATGTAACTCTGCCTTTCAAATAAATAAATAAATATTTAAAAAAACTTATTTGTTTGAAAGGCACAGAGAGAGGGAGAGAATCTTCAATCAGCTAGTTCACTCCCCAAATGCCCACAACAGCTGGAGCTGGACCAAATCAAAGCCATAAACCTAGAACTGCATCTGGGTCTCCCACATAAGTGGCAGGAACCCAACCACTTGGGGTCATGATTTGCTGCCTTCCCAGGTGCTATAGAAGGAAGCTGGATCAGAAGCAGAGTAGTCAGGTATCAAACAAGCACTCTAATATGTGATGTAGTCATCCCAAGTAGCAGTTTTGTTGTTTTTGTTTTTAAGATTTATTTATTTATTTGAAAGGCAGAGTTACAGAGAGAGAAAGAGAGATCTTCCTTCTGCTGGTTCACTCTCCCCAGATGGCAGCCAGGTCAAAGGAGTCAAAAGCTTCCACCACGTCTCTCATGTGACTACAGAGGTCCAAGGACCCAGGCCATCCTCCACTGCACTCCCAGGCAGATCAGCAGGGAGCTGGATCAGAGGTCGAGCAGCTGGAACTTGAACTGGTACCCATATGAGATGCTGGTACTGCAGACGGCAGCTCAACCTACTGTGCCACAGCGGTGGTCCCTCAAGTAGCAGTTTTACCTGCTGTACCACAGTGCATGCCCCACATGCCAAGTTCTAAAAGCCTGCTTGGGGCAGTGTGTTTGCCATCAAAAAATAGAAGCCAGACTATTCCAGCCTCTTCAAATGTATTATTTCCCCATCCAAGTTGTCTACCATGGACTATACAAGCATAGGGAAAAAATAAACAAACAGAAAGTCTAAAGATGCAGAATGCAAATTTAGCACTTCCAGAGAACTCAGCTAAGCCCACTCAGGGAACAGGGATGGAGGGAACAGAGGACAACCAGATGGGCAAATGGAGCAGCAGCAAGAAGGCAGCAGACATCTGATAAACATTTAAAACTAAAGCCAGTACCTCTCCCAAAAAGAGAACTCAAAACCTTAACATTTTCAATCACTTCATTCTGACAGGATAAAGCAAAATTAGTTACCTATCTCCAAATCTGCAAGCTCCTGTTTTATTGTAGAATGGACAGTTAGCTCGATCTTTCTCCATTATTCTTAAATCCATGGGTGGCTCTGGGTTTTGCCATGTGGTACCATTTTCCAACTGTTGAAAATAACCATAATTTTACTGATGTGAAAAAGACCATGCCAGATTAAATGTTTCAAAATATATTCAAATATTTCCATTAAAAATAAAAACTGACTGGCCTAAGAAAAAAACCACTTAAGTTTTAACAGGCAATCAAAGCTCTAGAAACAATTGTCCTCAGATGTGAGCTATAGTTCCCTCTTGACTCTGCATCACTTTCCTATATCAGACTTCTACTGCTGCCAGGGACAGTCACCAAGATTCTCCTTCTATCCATTCATTTCAAAAATGATCTAAGTACTTATTAGAGAAACACCACTGAGAGAAGTAAAAGTTATTTTGAATCAAGGTAAACTGTCCATTTGGGGCTAACAGTATGTGATGTTGCTTCCATATACTTTCAGTACTATAAAGTATAATCCCTGGGGGTGATTCAGTATCAATTATTGCTTATCAGTAAACTTTTATTGTATAGATCAAAGAACCTCAAAGTGTTTCCAGATACCCAGATGTGATCAAAATAGTCTACCACAAAACTATTCTTACTGGAACTATTATTTCTAAAGAAATATTAATTGATCACAAATTCCTATTGAAACATTTTGAAAATACCTCATTTTCAGCCTGATCCAGCATCTTCTTCACAGCTTCCTACAAATGGTGCAAACACAGTTCTAATGAAAACCTAGAAATCAGGTAAGTCACATCTGGTTTCTCTGGTTAAGAATCCCATATTTAACAATTAAAACACACACATACAATTTCAGGTTTCAATTTTGTTTTCTAAGCATAGATCTTCTGAAAAGCTTTCAAAGGATGAATGAGGGGACTTCAAAAAGTTAATGAAAAAGAGAATTAAAACATGTTTGTTTTCTTTTTTAAAGATTTATCTATTTTATTTATTTGAAAGGCACAGTGAATAAGACAGATATTCCATCTGCCGGTTTACACCCCCAAATACACGCAACAGCCAGGGCTGAGCCAGGTCTCCCATGTAGGTAGCAGGTGCCCAGGCACTTGGGCCATCTTCCATTGCTTTTCCTAGGCCATTACCAAGGAGCTGGATCAGAAGTGGAGCAGCCAGGACAGGAACCAGCACCCAGATGGGATGCCAGCACTGCAGGCAGCAGCTTTTACCTGCTATGCCACCACGCAAACCCCAGGTTTCAATTTTTTAGCACTAAAATAAACTTATCTTTTAATTCTATTTCCATGAACTTCTTGAAGTACCTTTGTATAGCTGAGAATTTTTATTTAAATGGAAAATCTTACAGATCACATTGCAAAATATTCATAGTAAAATCTTATGACAGTTTCAGTAACAGTTTAATATATTTAAGATAAATATCACGTTCTAGCTTTTAAGTATTGGTGAATATTATAAAATACAATGTTACCTGAAACATAACCATTTAACTGAAAATAAAATATGACAAGACCAGTAGTAATTAGGATTCAAACTTTTCGATAAAGCAAAGGAAGCCCTACAATATGCCAGTAAAATAGACACTTAAAGAAGTTTTTAATTATGATTGACAGATTTGTCTTCCCTTGCCCCTTAAAGCATTACCTAAGGCTTTCACCTACCTGCTTACTTGCTAACTCTACCTGGTCACACAACTTTCCTTGGTAGTTTGTGATGCTCAAAACAGAACTCCTGTGCTGCTTTACTCCTTTTTCCCAATCACCTAAAAGCCCTTCTCAACAAACTGCGCTGCCATTTACCCACCTGTTCAAAGTAAAAACTGAAAAAATATGACACGAATTCCCCTCCCTTTTCTTTTCCTTCCTCCCACTCAAATTACCAACTAGAGTCCATTAGAGTCTGTCTTCAGCACAGCCAAACTCTGTGCCCTTCTCTTAATTAAGCACTACCCCTAGGCAAACCATCATCTCCTATCAGCCTTCTCAATGGCCACCTATTTCCACCCTTGCCTCCTTGGTCATTGCTCCCCATCCCCTATTCTTTTTTTTTTTTTGAAACTCAGAGTTACACAGAGAGGAGAGGCAGAGAGAGAGAGAGGTCTTCCTTCCGTTGGTTCACTCCCCAGATGGCTGCAACGGCCGGAGCTGTGCTGATCCGAAGCCACGAGCCAGGAGCTTCCTCCGGGTCTCCCATGTGGGTGCAGGGGCCCAAGGACTTGGCCATCTTCTACTGCTTTCCCAGGCTATCAGCAAGGAGCTGGATCAGAAGTGGAGCAGCCGGGTCTCGAACCAGAGCCCATATGGGACGCCGGCACCACAGGTGGCAGCCTCACCTGCTACGTGCCAGCCCCAGTCCCTTATTCTTTATATAGAAATTAGAATGATCTAGTGAAGGCAAAGTCTTGAAGATCACTCCCTGCTTAAAAACCCTTCAGTGGCTTCCCATGACATGACATCAAATCCAAACACGTCCTTCAAATCCAGAAGGCCTTGCATGATGTGACCCAACCACCCTTCAGGCCTCCGGGCGCCTCCCACCAATTTGGCCTCCAGGTTTCAGGCACCTTGGCCTTCTTTCAGCCTCCAGGCGTCCAGTCCCTTCTCCCTCAATTCTCTGTAATTAGGTGTCAGTTCAAACATCACTTCCTCGGGGGTTTCTTTGACCAGGCAAGCTAAAGAAGTGCTTCTCCAATCACCATCACTTTATTATTTCTTTATACCATTTAATACTAGCTTATTGTATGTAAAATGTCTGCTTTTCTTACTTATCTGAAATGCCTACCTAAAAACCTAGCTCAGGGGGCGGCATCATGGCGCAGCAAGCTAAGCTACTGCCTGTGAAAGCAACATCTCATATGAGCATAAGTTCAAGTCCTGGCTGCTCCATTTCCCATCCAGTTCCCTGTTAATGCACCTGGGAAGGTAGCAAAAGATGGCCCAAGTGCTTGAGCCTCTGATATCCATGTGGGAAACCCAGATGGAAATCTAGGTTCCTGGCTTCAGCCTGGCCCAGGCCCAGCCAGTGGAGCCATTTGGCTAGTGACCCAGTGGATGGACGGTCTCTCTCTCTAATTCTCCCTTTCAAATAAATAAATAAAAATATATAGAGTATCAAAAAATGTACTGTATATGAGCAAAACTGACATTCTAAGATTTGATTATCGTATATAGCCCTTGTCTATATTCTTCTGAAAAACAGTGGTTTCTGCACTTACTACTGGTTGAATTCTTTATTTAGTGGAGGGGTAAGCTTGTGATTATAAAGAAAACTGAGTTTGTCCTTATAAAAATTAAAAGACAAATAAGAAGTAAGGAGGGTGGGAAGTAAGTATCATTATGCTCTTCAGACTGTTTATATGAAAAACATGAAATTCGTGCCCTTTTTATAAATAAAACATTTTTTAAATTTAAAAAAAATAGGGGCCGGCGCTGTGGCATAGCAGGATGCAGCACTGGCATCCCATATGGGTGCTGGTTCAAGTCCTGGCTGCTCTACTTCCGATCCAGCTCTCGGCTATAGCCTGGGAAAGCAGTGGAAGATGGCCCAAGTCCTTGGGCCCCTGCACCCGCGTGGAGATCCGGAAGAAGCTCCTGGCTCCTGGCTTCAGATCAGCACAGCTCCAGCCATTGTGGCCATTTGGGGAGTGACCCAGCAAATGAAAGACCACCCCCCCTTTCTTTCTCTCTCTCTCTCTCTCTCTCTCTCTCTCTCTCTCTCTCCAACTCTGCCTTTCAAATAAATAAATAAATCTTTTTTAAAAATTAAAAAAAATAAAAATGTAGCTCAATGAATGCAAGAGCATGTCTTCTTTCACTTCGCTATCTCTGTCCACTAAATAGGACATGAGCACACATATCACATATTCCTTTAAATATGCTTGAAATCTATTTCATTCTACCTACTTCTCCTTAATGTCTCATTAGACTTTCTTTGAAACAGAAGCATTTAAAATAAGCCTTAGCTTCTACATGATCCCTGAAAGACCTCAGTGGAAGAATATACAATGGGGAAGAACAGAAAATGAGGATTGACTCATCTCTATAAAAAATCACAAGCTCGGCTGGCGCTGTGGCTTAACAGGCTAATCCTCCGCCTTGCGGTGCCGGCACACCGGGTTCTAGTCCCGGTCGGGGCACCGATCCTGTCCCGGTTGCCCTCTTCCAGGCCAGCTCTCTGCTATGGCCAGGGAGTGCAGTGGAGGATGGCCCAAGTGCTTGGGCCCTGCACCCCATGGGAGACCAGGAGAAGCACCTGGCTCCTGCCATCGGAACAGCGCGGTGCGCCGCCCGCAGCGCGCCTACCGCGGCGGCCATTGGAGGGTGAACCAATGGCAAAAAGGAAGACCTTTCTCTCTGTCTCCCTCTACTGTCCACTCTGCCTGTCAAAAAAAAAAAAAAATCACAAGCTCCAAACAATTTTTTCCACTCCCTAAAAACCTAGCATGATCTTGCCTCACCTGGATGTCTAATATTTGCACTGAAATCAAATGATGGCCTGAGCCACAAAAAAATAAATAAATAAAAAAGGCTGTGGACTGCTTCTATCTCACCGTATGACTAGGGCATAAACAAATGCATTCTCTGCCATCGTAAGGTAATTATTAATGCTACCCAATTTTATGCTATAGAAATTTAGCAATTTTACAGAAAAGATACATCCTGATGGATCAGTCAAGGAAGGTGAGCTGGGGGTACCTTTGAAATAGATAACTGTTAAGGAATAGCAGCAAAATAAACCAAAGCACTCTTTTTAAAAAAAAAAAAAAAGAACTCTGAAAGATTCAGAAGATGCATACATATTTCTTACAGATTCTCCTCTAATAAGAGACTGTGTGTTAGCCACAATTGCCATTATAGCCCAAATCGGAAAGGAAGTCAAGATTTAATAACAAAAAATTTTCAAATTTCTTGATATTTTAGTCCCTGATATCATTAAATCAATTCTTGCTCACCTGTCATAAGCACTTAAATCTCTTATGATCTAAATACAAGTGGAAGCTATACAAAATATTATTCTCTAAAGAAACCAATACATATAGAGCAGAAGCTCAGAAAAATACCACTTGCTATAGAATAACACAGAATGTAAAGCACGCAGAGCTAGATGTTTGCTAGAGACCAGACAGACCACAAAGCCTATAATATTTACTATCTGGCCCTTGACAGGGAGGTTGCCAATCCCTGCTATAAAAAAGTGAATAAAGTTGAAGAAAACCTTAATTTCAGAAGTCTGCCACTGCACAGACTTCAAAGAGGAAACTCTAGTATATATCTAGACTAAAAATATGACTCTTTCCAAACAAACAAATAAAACAACACAAAAGAAAAACTCAAACCCAAACCTTGACATGCCTACAGCTTCCTCATCAAACCCAGGCCACAGCTGAACACTAAGAGGATACTCAGTGCATTTATCCTCCCACGACAGGAATCACCTCTCTCTCTCTCTTCTCCTGGCGCTTCTGCTCCTCCTCTTGTCTCTCTTTTCTCTGCTGTTCTTCCCATTCTTCCTTTAACTTTCTCTTAAAAAGGAAAAAAAAAGGGGGGGGGGGAGAAGGGGGAGAAAGGCAAGTTTATTTCTTTTCAGGCTCACTTTTTTTAAAACATTTAACATATAGGGCAAATAAATGAAAAAAATTAAAAAGAGGTAAAATGGATAACATTGGATCTTTTTAAAGTTCAAGAAATGCAGCTCTTAAGGAAAACTATTTTGATTTAGTTGATACTGTACCTCTTGCTCTTCCTGCCGTTTTCTATTTGCCTCTTCCTTTTCCTTCTTTATCCTGAATTCTTCTTGTGCCTTCTGCTCCCTCAGCAACCACTCCTCATGTAATTTTTGCCTATCATTACAATGATGTAATCAAAAAAGAGAAATGGGCATTAATTTACAAATACATACACATATACACATTTGATAGCAAAATGACATGTTTTGGGAATGATGAAAATATCATGAATGATATTTTCTATAAAGCAGTCAAGTAGGGGTAGAGAACCAGAAGATATGAATAAAGCTTTTGGAAAAGTACAGTGTCAGCCAACTCTCTTCCTAGAGTGATAACTTAAATCACTATTCTAATTTCATAGGTGTGTATGGCTGTGATCTCTTTTATATGATGCTACAACTTCCCCTGTAGGCCAATCACTGTGATGATTAGGTGCCAGTAAAATGGTAGCAAGTTTCAAAGCAATATCTCGCTTTTCTCAGTCAGAAAGCATTATTCCTCCTAACCTATACATTTTGATTGCAGCACTAAGAAAACCTGGCATCTTTTGCCATAAACCTTTGGACTACTACTCTAAACAGTTAAGAGTCCTGTCATTTGACTACAAACACCTAAACAGCACAAGTAAAGTCTTTAAAACCAAGATTTAGATTTTTAGAATAGATGAAAGAAGTTATAAAAATAAATTAGCAAGCACTATTTTTTTAAATGACCAATTATAAAGAATGATGCTATCTTAAAGTGGGATACTCAACATGCAGTATCACAAGTTTCTAATTTAAGGGAGGATGTTATGGAGAGAGGGTTTGGCACAGTGAGTTAAGCTACCACTTGGGATGCCGCATCCTGTATCGGAGTGCCTGGCTGCTAATGCATGCCCTGAGAGATAGCAATGATAACTCAAGTACTTGGGTACCTGCTACCCAGGTGGAAGACCCAGATTGAATTCTGGGCTCCTGGCTTTGGCCTGGCCCAGTCCCTGGTGTTGTACACATTTCAGGAGTGAACCAGTGGATAGATCTGATCTCTGTCTCTCAAATAAAATGAAACAAAAATTTCTTTAAAACTTAAAAGGGGGTTATATTTCCAAAGTTTATTTGATAATGAGGTATTTAGGACCTAGATTTCTTTCCAAGTGAATTTATAAAAGGAAAATGAAATACAAGAAATTGTTCTATATTACTTCAGCCACATTAGAAGTTAAATAAGGTTTTATGTCTAGCCTGGGGACCTAACTACAATTTTAAATATCCTATGGGAAAATATATTCCATTTTCTTTTATTTATTATTTATTTATTAAAGATTTATTTATTTATTTATTTATTTGAAAGTTAGAGTTACAGAGAAGGAGAGTCACAGGCAGAGAGACAGAGGAAGAGTGATCTTCCATCTACTGGTTCACTCCCCAAATGGCTACAATGGCCAGGGCTGGGCCAGATGGAAGCCAGGAGCTTCTTCTGGATCTCCCATGTGGCTGTGGGGCCCAAGTACTTGAGCCATCTTCTGCTGCTTTCCCAGGCACATTAACAGGGAGCTGGATTGGAAGTAGAGCAGTTGGGACTGGAACTGGCGCCTGTATGGGATGTGGACACTGGAGGAGGTGGCTTAACCTTCTATGCCACGGTGTCTGCTGCTCCATTTTCAACTACAGACTCCAGGAATACATCTGTTAGTCATGGTAGAGGCTGGTATGTATACATCAATGTTCCTATGCATACTGTAGGATACAACACAGATGTTTCCGTTGTGCAGAGCACTTTAATTGTAGGTAACTGAAACAAATGGAATATGAACTTTTAAAAATTATTTTATTTATTGAAAGACATAAAGATACAGGCAGAGAAAGAGAGAGAGAGAGAGAGAGATATCGATCCCATCCACTGGTTCACTCCCCAAATGCTTGGAACACCTGGGGCCAGGAGCCAAGAATTTACCTCAGGTCTCCCATGTGGATGGTAGGGACCCAACCACTTGAACCATCACTTGCTGCCTCCCAAGCTGTAGCACAGCAAAAAGCTGGAATTGTAAAAGGAGCTGGGACTGAAACCTAGGCACTGAAATGTGGGTTGCAAGTATTCCAACTGGTGTCTTAAAAGCTATGCCAAACACCTGAATCAGTATATAAATTTAAAACCACGAAAAAGTAAATGTTAAAAACTTTAACATCTAATAATTTTAAGATAACTGTGCTTCTGCTTTCAAATAGGCCATAAAGCCATACAGTATTTTCATACAATTAATTTTCTTGTTTTTTAGCAATAATGTAGTATGTGCTATGGTTTGGAAGTGAGAGAGGTCCCCAATGTGGCAGTATAGAAAAGTGGTAGAACTTTTTGTTTAAAAGATTTATTTATTTGAAAGAGTGAGGGGGGAGGGCTGAAACAGAAAAAGATCCTTCATCTGCTGGTTAACTCCCCAGATGGCCACAATGGCCCAGGCTCAGCCAAGCTGAAGCCAAGAACTTCTTCCAGTTCTTCCATGTGGGTAGCAGGGTCCCAAGCACTTGAGCCGTCCTCCACTGCCTTCCCAGACACATTAGCAGGGAGCTGGATTGGAAGTGGAGCAGCTGAGACATGAACTGGCACCCATATGGGATGCCAGCATTGCAGGCATCGGCTTTACCCACTATGCCACAATGCCACCTCCCCTCCTCACCTCCGGTGATGGAACTTTTAAGAGGTACAGAGGGCCCACTGAAAGGTTGCTTAAGTCATTGGGAACCACCAGCCTCTGAAGAGATTAATGGCAGTCTCACAGAGTGCATTAGCTCATGTGAGAATGGTTTGTTATGAAGAGAAAAAAACTGGCTCCTCCCTGGTCTCTAGCTTTCTGTCTCACCATGTGATCTCTTCCACACGCACTTGTGATGCCATGTACCATGAGGCCCAACCAATGGGGCCTCCTGATCTTGGACTTTCAGCCTCTAAAGCTGTATGCAAAATAAAACTCTTTTATTTATAAAGTTCCTAGGAGGCCGGCGCTGTGGAGTAGCGGGTAAAGCCGCTGCCTGCAGTGCCAGCATCCCATATGATTGCCAGTTCGAGACCCAACTGCTTCACTTCCAATCTGGTCCTCTGCAGTGGCCTGGGAAAGCAATGGAAGATGGCCCAAGTCCTTGGACCCCTGCACCCACGTGGGAGACCCAGAAGAATCTCCTGGCTCCTGGCTTCGGATTGGTGCAGCTCCAGCTATTGCAGCCAATTGAGGAGTGAACCAGTGGATGGAAGACCTCTCTCTCTCTGCCTCTCCTTCTCTCTCTGTGTAACTCTGACTTTCAAATAAATAAATCAATCTTTAAAAGAAAGTACCTAGGTTTGGTTATTTTATTATAGTACAAGAAAACAAATACAGTATGTTAACACTCAGAAGAATAAACAAAGATTAAAAAAAACACAAAGATGCATGTATGATTGAAAACAAGCATTTTGAATAAGCAGGAAAACAAAATTTATTTCCCTACTTCATATCAAATGTATGATCTTCATCGTAACAGAAATCTATAATAATAGCTATAGTCATTACAGCACCCTTATCTGCTCGTATTAAGTACTACACACATATCACCTCATTTAATCTCCATAATTCTATGAGGTAGATACTATGATTTTATCTCGATATTAAAGACAAGGAGACTGAAGCTAAGAAATGTGAACAGAGAAAGTGTTCTAGCCAAAACTAGAACTCAGGTCTAGCTGAATCCAAGTTCATATTCTCAATCACTAGAACTTTTTTTTTAATACTTTTAGCATTGTGATAGTTCCACATAATTATGTCTTCGGTAGATAATAGGAATCAAACAGGAGAAGAAGCAACTTTTCTAATAAACATGATAAACAGCTAGTAAATATCTACAAAGTACTTTATCCTTTATAAAAATTTTATCAGAGCTGGCATTGTGAAGTAGCAGGTAAAGCCGCCACCTGCATCACCAGCATCCCATATGGGTGCCGGTTTGAGTCCCAGCTGCTCCACATCCGATCCAGCTCCCTGCTAATGCACCTGGGAAAGCAGTAGAAGATGGCCCAAGTCCCTGGGCCTCTGCACCCACGTGGGAGACCTGAATGAAGCTCCTGGCTCCTGGTTCCTGGCTTTAGCCTGGCCTAGCCCTGGCTGTTGATGCCATTTGGGGGAATGAACAAGAGAATGGAAGATCTCTCTGTCTCTCCTTCTCTCTATCTGTAACTTTTACTTTTTGAATAAATAAAATAAATCTTTAAAAAAAATTTATTTTCCAGGTCAGCATTGTGGCAGAAGGGGTATACCCCATAAGGGCCCCTGGCTTCGGCCTGGCCCAACCCTGGCCATTGCAGCCATTTGGGCGAATTCCCTCCCTCTCTCCCTCCCTCCCTTCTTTCCTCTACCTCTGTAACTCTGCCTTTCAAATATATAAATCTTTAAAAAATTTTTATTTGGTAGGCTGGCAATTTGGCACAGCAGGTTAAGCCGCCGCTTGCAATGCCAGTGTCGCATATCAGAGTTCCAGTTCAATTCCTATCTACTCTGCTTCTGATCCAGTTTCCTGCTAATGAACTTTGAAGGCAGTACGTGATGGCTCAAAAACTTGAGCCCTCCACCCATGTGAGAGACCAGGTGGAGTTCCAGGCTTCTGGATTTGGCCTGCTCCAGCCCTTTTTGTTGTGCGGATTTACAGTGAACCAGTGGATAGATGATCTTTCTCTCTCTCTCAGTCTGTACGTCTCTTTCCTTCTCTGTTGCTCTGCCTCTTAAGTAAGTGAAAATAAATTTTTGGCCGGCGCCGTGGCTCAACAGGCTAATCCTCCGCCTTGCGGCGCCGGCACACCGGGTTCTAGTCCCGGTCGGGGCACTGATCCTGTCCCGGTTGCCCTTCTTCCAAGCCAGCTCTCTGCTGTGGCCAGGGAGTACAGTGGAGGATGGCCCAGGTCCTTGGGCCCTGCACCCCATGGGAGACCAGGAGAAGCACCTGGCTCCTGCCACTGGATCAGCGCGGTGCACCGGCCGCAGCGGCCATTGGAGGGTGAACCAACGGCAAAAAGGAAGACCTTTCTCTCTGTCTCTCTCTCTCACTGTCCACTCTGCCTGTCAAAAAAAAAAGAAAAGAAAAGAAATTTTTAATTTTTTTTTACTGTGGATACACATACATAATAAAATTTATCATTTTAATCATTTTAAAGTATAAAGTTCTATAGCATTAAGTACACTGGCACGTACCACTTTTCTTTTTAAAACTAGCCCCCTTAAACAATACTAAGAGAAAAAATAGCAGAATACTTTCATCATCTTGAGATGGTGGAAACTTTAAGTCAGGTGCCAAAGCCAGATATCATCACAAAAGATGATGACATGAAAATGAAATAATAGGGGCTGGCGTTGGGCCTATAATACCGGCATGCCATATGGGCACTAGTTCACGTTCCGGTTGGCCCACTTCCAATCATACTTCCTGCTAATGGCCTGAGGAAAGCAGTGGAAGATGGCACAAGTGCTTGGGCCCCTGCTACCCACATGAGAGACCTGAAAGAAGTTCCTGGTTCCTGGCTGGCCCAGCCCTGGCCATTGCACTCATCTGGGAAGTGAACCATCAGTTGGTTCACTCTCTCTCTCTCTCTAACTCTGACTTTTAAATAAATAAATAAATCTATCTTTGGAAAAAGAAAATGAAATCATAGTATGAAAGTCAAGTAAAGACTGATGAGAAAGTAAAAGGATATACATCACATATATGACAGATAAAGGAGTGATATCCTTAGTCAAGTCATAGCATTGCCCACAAAACAAATTTTAAAATGTGTAACCTGAAAGAGAAAGGTACAAGACTTGTAAGTAATCTACAAATAGGTAATAAAATACATTAATAAAATATTCAGTCTTACTAATTCAGAAATGTACATGTGAAACAATGAAATACAACCAGTATAGGAGCTTTAAAATTTGATAAAGCCAAGTGTGAGTGAAGGTATGTAGCGGTAAATACCTTGATTCATTGACAAAGGGACTACAAACTGGAATGCCCTTTCTATCTGGCCAGTCACATTTCATTTACACTTATCCTTTGGTCCCAATTGCATTAGTCAGCTTTTCGTACTATAATGAAATGCCTCAGACAACTAACTTATGAAAAGGTTGATTTTGGTTTACAGTGTTGGAGGTTCGAGTCCAAGATGAGGCAGCTTGGTGTGGTGTCTGTGAAGGCAGTGATAGCACTGCAGAAGTGTCAGGCAAAAGGAAAGATTACATGGTGAGCAAGGAAGTAGAGAGAAGTTGGATCCAATTCAGGCTTTTAGAACCACCTTCTCTCACAAGAACTACCTTCCAAGGGCCAATCCCAATAACCTCAGGACCTCCCAACAGGCCCTACCTCTTAAAAGTTCTACCACTTCCCAAGACTGCCACCCTGTGGACTAAGTATTTAACACATGAGCCTTTGGAGGACTTTGAACAACCTAATATCCAAATCACAGAAACAATTTTATTTCTAGGCATTTTCCTAAGGAAGTAACAGGACCATTATCATGGCTGGCTATATAAGCACTGATATTCACTGCAAATTTTTATATAATAGTAAAATACGACTATTACTTGAAAGTCTACCAATTAGAGAACTATAAATTATGAATAAAGAATAAATTATACTACATTCATATAATGGCTACTGTATTGCCATTAAAATGGTTGAATCAGATCTCTGCAGCAACACTGAAACATTCATAGGAGGTGGGCGTTTGGTGTAACAGTTAAGACACTGCCTGGAACACCTGCATTCCATACTGGAGGACCTGGGTTCAAGTCCTTGGTCTGCTCCTGACTCCGTCTTCCTGCTAATGTGCACACTGGGAGGTAGCAGTGATGGCTCAAGTGGTTGGGTCCCTGTTACCCACATGGGAGACCTGGATTGAGTTCTCAGCTCCCAGCTTCAGGCTGGGCCAGCCCTGTCTGTTACAGGTATCTGGGGAGTGAACCAGTAGATGTGAGATTTCTGTCTCTGCCTCCTCAAATAAAGAAAATAATGTTAATACTCATACATATGTTTAGCATAAAAATAAATAAAAAGTATGCATAAAAATCTTATTAATAAATATATATGTACAGTACATTTACAATTTCTTTCTTTTCTCTTTAATTTATAGTTATTTGAGAGGCAGAGTCTGCAATGGTTGAGACTGAGTCAGGCCAAAACCAGGATCCAGGAACTCAATTCAGGTCTCCCTCCTGGGTGGCAGGAGTCCAATTACTTAGGCCACCACAGCTGTCTCCCAAGGTCTACGTGAGCAGGAAGATGCAGTGAGTTGGAATTGGAAGCCAGGCATTCTGATGTAGGACATGGGCATCTTACCTGGTGTCTCACTGCTAAACCAAATGCCTGCCCCTACACTTTCTTTCTTCTTAACAGTGACTATCTTTGGGTGTACTGCATTTATGGAAGCCCTTTCACTTTTTATGTTTGTTAATTACTTAGGTCTTTTTTCAAAAACATTTACAAATTAGCAAAAACTGAAAAAGATGTCCATTTTAAAAAATGATAACCTCCAGTTTTAGCCCATCAGCTAGAGATTTAAAGAGTTTATGCAGGGAATTTTATAAGACCTGTACAAGACTTTATAAAGAAAGCCCATACTAGTTAGTAAGGCTGCTAATATGCCAATAAAATAACTGAGTTCGCTTTAAGTGTTTAAATTAGTGCTGACCTCTCTCTCTCCAACAGCTTCTCTTCTTCTAGTTGTTGTTCTTCAGTCAAAGCATCCTCCTCCTCCTCTTCCTCCTCCTCCTCCTTCTGTGAGACTCCTGAGAATATTTAAATATCTTAGTAAACTACCTTAAGTATTACAAATACTTAGTCAATAATTCAGGGGAAATCATACACATAGTTTTTAATCTCTAAAACTATGGTAAAAAACTGCTTTTAAAAATTCTCAATAAGAGTTCTAACTGCCCAAATATGACACAAAATGAGCACCATAAAAAACAGTAATGGCAGTGGATAACAAGTAAGTATAAAAATAATGGGGGGCCAGTGCTGTGGCGTAGTGAGTAAGGTCACTGCCTGCAGTGCCAGCATCCCATATGGGTGCCGGTTCATGTCCCGGCTGCTCCACTTCTGATCCAACTCTCTGCTGTGGTCTGGGAAAGCAGTGGAGGATGGTCCAAGTCCTTCGGCCCCTGCACCCACGTGAGAAGACCCGGAGGAAGCTCCTAGCTTCGGATCAGCACAAGTCCCGATGTTGCAGCCAATTGGGGAGTGAATCAGCGGATGGGAAACCTCTCTGTCTGCCTCTCCTCTCTCTGTGTAACTCTGACTTCCAAATAAATAAATAAATCTTAGAAAAAAATAATGGGGGCCAGCACCGTGGCTCACTTGGCTGATCCTCCGCCTGCAGCGCTGGAATAACATATGGGCGCCGGGTTCTAGTCCCGGTTGCTCCTCTTCCAGTCCAGCTCTCTGCTGTGGCCCATGAGGGCAGTGGAGGATGGCCCAGGTGCTTGGGCCCTGCACCCACATCAGAGGCCAGGAGGAAGCACCTGGCTCCTGGCTTCGGATTGGTGTAGCTCCAGCCGGGGAGGCCATTTGTTAAGCCACGGCGCCGGCCAATAAAAAATCTTAAAAATAATGGCAGTGGGGGGCCGACACTGAGGTGCAGCAGGTTAAAGCCCCAGCCTGCAGTGCTGGCATCCCACATAGACTCCGTTTCAAGTCCTAGCTGCTCTTCTTCCAATCCAGCTCCCTGTCGGTGCACCTGCGAAAGCGGCAGAAGATGGTCCAAGTTCTTGGGTCCTTACACCCACATGGGAGGCCTGGAAGAAGCTCCTGGCTTGTGGCTTCGGATCAGCTCAGCTCCAGACGTTGAGGCAACTTGGGGAGTGAACCAGCAAATGGAAAATCTATCTGTCTACCTCTCTCTGTAACTCTTTCAAATAAATAAAATAAATCTTTAAAAATAATAATAATAGGCTGGCGCCGTGGCTCAATAGGCTAATCCTCCACCTCGCAGCACCAGCACACCAGGTTCTAGTCCCGGTCGGGGCACCGGATTCTGTCCCGGTTGCCCCTCTTCCAGGCCAGCTCTCTGCTATGGCCCGGGAGTGCAGTGGAGGATGTCCCAAGTCCTTGGGCCCTGCACCCGCAAGGGAGACCAGGAGAAGCACCTGGCTCCTGGCTTCAGATCAGCGCGATGCGCCGGCCGCAGCACGCCGGCTGTGGCGGCCACTGGAGGGTGAACCAATGGCAAAAGGAAGACCTTTCTCTCTGTCTCGCTCTCTCTCTCTCTCACTGTCCACTTTGCCTGTCAAAAAATAAATAAATAAATAATAGAGGCCTGCACTGTGGTGCAGCAGGTTGAGGCCCCAAACTGCAGCACCAGCATCCCATGTGGGCACTGGAGTCCTGGCTGCTCCACTTACAATCCAGCTCCCTGCTACGGCCTTGGAAAACAGCAGAGATGGCTCAAGTGCTTGGGCCCCTGCACCCATGTGGGAGACCCGGAGGAAGCTCCTGGCTTCTGGCTTCAGATCCGCTCAGCTTTGGCCACTGGGGCCTTTTGGGGAGTGATCCAGCAGATGGAGGACCTCTTTCTCTCTGTCTCTGCCTCTCTAACTCTGTCTTTCAAACAAATAAAAAATAAATCTTAATAATAATAACGGTAGTGGGATAACGAGTAAATTAAAAAATTAATCAATGGTTTCACAGTGATACTCAGAAAGGTGGTGAGGCATGGGAAGGAACATCATTTTCACAGAATGACAACTAAAAAACACAAAAGGACTTAAATAGAAAAGTCACTTTTGCAACTCCCACAGTAATAAACTTAAGACATATTTAGATAAAAGCTTGTTGAGAAGAGAACATTTATATCATCTCAAAACATCATCCCACAGATGAAAACTCATTGCAATGGAGAAAATGCACACTGACAATGGAGCAACACTTTAACCACACTCAGCATCACTAAGAGTGTACAGACTTCATAATGTATGCAACAAGACGTTCACAACATTTGCACTGTAGGACTTGGTCACGAAAAGTGTAACCTTAAGCTATTCATGAGAGGATAGCCTGATGGACAATGCAGGGCATTCCACAAGAAAACTAGCTTGAGCTTTTCGAAACAATCAATTCCATTTGGGGGAAAGTTAATGATAGCTTTTATGTGATATCGCTGAATCACTGTGCATTTATTTAGGTACAAGCTTGATATTGTGGGCCTATGAGAGAACATTCTCATTCTTTAGGAGATGCAGGCTGAAGGATTCAGGTATGAGGTGCTGTGACATCTGCACCTGCTGTGAAGAGTTCAGAAGATAAATTCCATGTGTATTTATCTCTCCATATAAACAGAGAGGGAGTAAAGCCAGATGTTAACAACTGGCAAATCTAGCTAAAGGATTAATGGATATTAATGGATATTTATGATACAATTTTTTAAACTTTGCCTACTAAGAAATTTTAAGAAAAATACAGCTAAATGATTTTTTTTGGTAACACTGAGACTAGTCCCATTTTTTTAAAGATTTATTTATTTATTTGAAAAACAGAGTTACAGAGATGCAGAGGCAGAGAGAAAGAAAGAGAGAGAGAGAGATCCATCTTCCATCCACTAGTTCACTCCCCAAATAATCTCAATGGCTGGAGCTGGGCCAATACAAAGCCAGGAGCCAGCAGCTTTTTCCAGGTCTCCCACGTGGGAGCAGGAACCCAAGGACTTGGGCCATCTTCTACTGCTTTCCCAGGTCATAGCAGAGAGCTGGATCAGAAGTGGAGTAGACAGTTCTCAAACCGGCGCCCATATGGACTGTCAGCACTGCAAGCAGTGGCTTTATCCACTATGCCACAGCACCGGCCCCCATTAAATGATTTTTAATACAATAAAAATTAATATCCTTCCCTATTCAAAACTTAAATTTGAGGAAAAATAAACAGTGAAAGTGGAGGAAAAATGGATAAGATCTGAAGTGACCTTAAGGGAATATAACAGGGGCTGGTATTGTGGTGTAGTGAGTTAAGCTACAACACATTCCATATGAGCACCAGTTCAAGTCCCTGCTGCTCCACTTCTCACCCAGCTCCTGCTAATGGGCCTGGGAAAGCAGCAGAAGATGGCTCAAGTATTTAGGCCTCTATCACCCACATGGGAGACCCAGATTGAGTTCAGGGCTCCTGACTTTGGCCTGGCCCTGCTCCAGCCATTGTGTGTTGTAGATATTTAGGGAGTAAACTAGTGGATGTAAGATTCTCTCTGTCACTCTGCCTTTCAAATGACAAAAATTTTTAAATAAAAATAGGGACCGGTGCTGTGGTGCTGGCATCCCATACAGACACCGGTTAGAGTTCCAGCTGCTCCACTTCTGATCCAGCTCTCTATGGCCTGGGAAAAGCCGTGGAAGATGGCCCAAGTGCTTGGTCCCCTGCCCCCACGCGGGAGACCCAGAAGTTCCTGGCTCCTAGCTTCGTATTGGCCCGGCTCCACCCATTGAGGCCATTTGGGGAGTGAACCAGCGGATGGAAGACCTCTCGCTCTCTGCCTCTACCTCTCTGTAACTCTGCCTTTCCAATAAAGAAATAAATCTTTAAAAATAAGTAAATAAAAATAAAATTTTAAAAATTGTCTAGGCTAATATAATAAGCATATTCTGAATAATCTGGATGGCAACTATCATAAAGCACTACTGCTATGTGATTTCGGTGACCCCATCTGCATTTACAATTATTATATAATCTTTTAACTAAATCATAACTTTATTGTATTAAACAGGCAGGTATAATACATAAATGTTAGGTTCTTCCATGTGAAGGCCAAATGACATCATGGTCAACTGTACTACTGAAGATTCTCCTACAGTTTAATTGAAACAAAACAATAGGACAACCATCATAGAAGCATTCCGAATTCTCATCAGCATCATATTCATGCTGTAAGGAGCATCTTTCACGTCATCTTAGTATTACATTAATGCATATTTTAATTCTAAGATGTGTAATTTCATTTGGTTTTATAATTTTTAAGTAAATGTATTATTGTATAATCTATTAAGTTTCACTAGTTTTATGCTTATAAACACTTAAATAATATAGTAGTTTGAGACCAATATAAGGTTTCTTATTTTACTCAACTGTGAGTAAAAGTTACAAAATGTCTAATTAAATCGCTGGACTCCTGCTGACTTAACCAAAAAAGAAAAAAGTTTCTTTCACTGACTACTTCCTATGTGCAAGGTACGTCCTAGCTACTGTAATTTATGCTGACCGCACCTGTAACATTAGATACTTTATAAACACTGAAGAAGCACCAGTAAGTGTTAACTCATTGCGACTTTTTTCCCCTCCATAATTCATTAACATTGTTTCTAACACAGCTAACACAGCTGGGAGGCAGGAGGCACAGCCTGACTTCCTTTTGAAAGTGTGTTATGAAGTTAGGGAAGGAGGAAAAGAAGCAAACAGGATAAAGAGTTCACTACCTGAGTCTCTCAATCGCGCGAGTTCCTGCCGCCGTTTCTTTCGTTTCTCCTTTTTCAGAGCTGCCCTGTACTTTTTGTGGCTGGAAGATTGAGATTCACCATCACACACACAGCATCAGCGTCAGCGGCCCCAACTGCAGCGCTGCCCGAGTTCGCCCTCTTCCAGGACCAGTTACAGCAAATCGCTCGGGAGAGAAGTCTTGTTCCCCGTTAATTGCAGAACACGGACCTCCTATGGCTCCGTCCTTCCACGCCCATACTCCAGCTCTTCTCCAACCCGCCACCTGTTCCCTTCCTCAACTCACTGAGCCCACGGACGCCCATGACAGTTCAGCGCGAGCCCCAGAAAGGTTTCGAACTGCTGCGGTGGCTCCCTCGCTTAGCCCAGCTCCTTTCCTTCCTGTGCGTATATTCTCCGTGCCCAGGTTCGGCCCGCTCCGTCCTCCTTTTTTGCCAACTCACCTCTCTCGGCAGAGCTTACCTACGTTTCTCGGAAAACATCACACTCTCCGGCGCCGCCATCTTTGCCAATGCTGCTCCGCCTTCCCCCCCCCCCTCCAGACCTGGCCGGAAAAGGCGTGCGTAAGAGCAGCGGGGGCGCGCGCAGGCGCACAAGATACAAAGCCTCGGCTCGCGCGGACCCGAGACTCAGGGCATGGGGTTCCTTTCTGTGGCTCGTGTGCCAAAACCCCGTTCACGTAAAGATGTCCTTCCGGAAAAAGTGCTCTGGAGTTCTTTCCTGGCCCTGGAAGTGATTCGCTCACAGAGCTTCCCCAGTGCTTTCTCACTGTCTCCGTCTGCGCCATGGTGCAATGTCTTGGGCCTCTCCCTCTTTCTCATCATCCATTCCCGAAGCCGCATTCCGCCCAGAGCTGCTCGCGTCGCTTCCCATTGGACTGCCTTCAGGCTCCACCTCCCATCGTGCCTTCACCTATCACTGCCTTAAACAAATCCATTCACAACTACTGGCTCCGTAAGTGAACCTAACTCCTGGGGATGCAGAGGTGTAACTTCTGTCCCTAAGGAGTTCACAGTGGGAGCACAGAAGCTTCATTGTCAAGGAATATTGCAGTAGAGGTAGTCTGGGGCTAGGAATGATATGCCATATTAAGGCACTTAGATTTGTTCTGTGTAATGGGGGACTCTTGAACGCTTTTAGGTAGTGGCCTGTTGTGATCCCTTTTCTGTTTTAGGTAAATTGTTGTGGTTTGTAGTGTAAAGGATTAAAAGATAAAGCTGCAATACAGTATCACAATAATCTAGGTACAAAGTGATGAGGAATTACACTATGACAATGAAAGTGAGGATTGACAAAGTGAAAACTAGCCCTACTAATGATTGGACTGTGATGTTCACATACAAGGCCCATGTATAAGGCCAAGAAAAAATGTTTCTCTCAAGGACACATTACAGCAGCAAAGTAACTTCTCCCATTTTTTTGAGTGACTGAGTAACTTCCCTGACTTAGCTTTGTTCCTGTCTCCTTCAAATTAAAATTGCTGAGATACCTAATTACTAAACTGCCTGTTCCCCCCAGCCCCTCCTTAGAATCACCCATCTGATGTGCAAATCTGGCATAATTCCTGCCCTACTGCCTCCTACTGAGACATTTAGAATAACATGTGTTCCCCTTCCTCTTCAAGTTGACCTTGTCCACTCAGTGTGTCAGTAATTGGAGACAAGCTTTGGAGTATAATTGATTGGGAATAGGCTATGTAGGATCTTAAATATATTCCTTACATCTACTCCTAAATTTTCTCATCTGTAAAAGTCAAGATAGTAAGAAGTTCCTATCTTTTTTTTTAAGATTAATTTATTTATTTGAAAGGCAGAGTTACAGAGAGGCAGAGGCAGAGAGAGAGAGGTCTTCCATCCACTGGTTCACTCCCCAGATGGCTGCAATGGCCGGAGCTGTGCCGATCCGAAGCCAGGAGCCGGGAACTTCTTCTGGTTCTCTCACTTGAGTTCAGGGGCCCAAGGACTTGGGCCATGTTCTACTGTTTTCCCAGGCCATAGCAGAGAGCTGGATCAGAAATGGAGCAACTGGGACTCTAACTGATGCCCATATGGGATGCCAGCACTGCAGACAACAGCTTTACCTGCTATACCACAGCACTGGGCCCATCCCCAAATTTATACATAGAAATCCAACCCTATCTTTTTTTGCTACTAAATTTTTACTTAATTGTGGTAAAATTTTCATCTTCACCATTCTTTGAAATCTACCATCTTAGCAGTTTTAAGTGTAGTGTTAAATATAATCATATTCAACAGATCTCTAGAACTTTTTCATTATACAGTACTGAAACTCTGTATCCACTAAACAAAAATTCACTCATATACATCATAGGAGTGGATTCCTACAGTTCGTATCCCTGTGTGACTGGCTTATTTCACTTGGTACAATGTATTCAAGGTTCATCCACATTGTACCTTTGACAGGATTTTTAAAGGCTACATAATATTCCTCTGTGTGTGTATGTGTGTGTGTGTGTGTACACATTTTCTTTTTTTTAAAGATTTGTTTATTTTATTTGAAAGTCAGAGTTACACAGAGAGAGAAGGAGAGGCAGAAAGAGAGAGAGAGAGAGAGGGATCTTCCATTTGCTGGGTCACTCCCCAGATGGCTGCAATGGCTGGAGCTGCACCAAGCCAAAGCCAGGAGCCAGGAGCTTCCTTCAGGTCTCCCACGTGGGTGCAGGGGCCCAAGCACTTGGGCCATCTTCCACTGCTTTTCCCAGGCCATAGCAGAGAGCTGGATTGGAAGTGAAGCAGCAGGGTCTCAAACCAAACCGGCGCCCATATGGGATGCCAGCGCTTCAGGCGGCAGCTTTACCTGCTACACCACAGCACCGGCCCACTCATTTTCTTTATCCGTTTATCTGCTGACATGACATCTGGGCTGCTTCCACCTCTTGACTATTATAAATAATGCTGCTATGAACATCAGCATGCAAGTATCTCTTTAAGTTCCTGCTTTGAATTCTTTTGGATATATACCCAGAAGTGGGATTGCTGAATCAAATGGTAATTCAACTTTTACTTTTTTGCAAAATGGAATAAATTTTGTATTCCATAATGGCCACACAATTTTACATTCACACCCTGCAGTGCACAAGGGTTCCAATTTCTTCACATCTTTGCCAACGCTTATTAATTTTTGTTCTGACTGTGGCCATCATGAGGGCTGCAATATGATATTCATTGTGGTTTTGATTTACATTTCCATAATAATTAGTAATGCTGAGCATCTTTTCATGTGATTATTTGCCCCTTGTGCATCTTCTTTGGTGAAATGACTGTTTAGCTCCTTTGTCCATTTTTAAAATTAGGTTATTTGCTTTTTTCCTCTTGAGTTATGGAAGTTCCTTATATATTCTGAATATCTATCCTTTATCATATATATGATTTGCAATTATCTTCTCTATTCTATAAATGATTTTTTTACTTTATAGATTGCCTTCTTTGACAAACAGAAAAAATTTTAAGGTATTCTACTTTTTTTAAGTTTTAAAAATTTTTATTTATTTTCATTTGAAAGGTAGAGATACAGATAGAGATAGATCTTCTATCTTCCAAATACCCACAGCAACCAGGGCTGAGCAAGGCCAAAGCCAGGACCCCAGAACTCAATGAAGGTCTACTACCTGGGTGGCAGGGACCTGGCTCCCAGGGTTTGCATAAACTGGAAGGTGGGTCAGAAGCAGAGTAGCCAGGAATCACACAAGGCAATCTAATATGGGATACAAGTGTCCCAAGCGGTGACTTAACCATTGCACCAAACCCACTGTCCCTGACATTTATCTCACTTAGTACAATGTCTTCAAGGTTCATCCACATTGTAAAGATGTACTTATTTATTTGAAGATTTATTTATTTATTTGAAATTCAGAGTTAGACAGAGGGAGAAAGAGAAAGAGAGATCTTCTTCCATCCACTGGTTCATTCCCCCAGATGGTTGTAATGGCCAGGGCTGGGCTAGGCTGAAGTCAGGATCCGGGAGCCAGGAGCTTCTTCCAGGTCTCCTGTATGGGTAGCAGGGACTTAAGCACTTGTACCATGTTCTACTGCTTTCCCAGGCCATTAGCAGGGATCTGGATCAGAAGTGGAACAGCCAGGGCTGGCGCTGTGGCGTAGCGGGTGAAGCCACCACCTGTAGTACTGGCATCCCAGACGGGTACTGGTTCAAGTCCTGGCTGCCCCACTTCTGATCCAGCTCTCTGCTATGACCTGGGAAAGCAGAACATGGCCCAAATCCTTGGGCCCCTGCACTCAAGTGAGAGACCCAGAAGTTCCTGGCTCCTGGCTTCAGATCGGCCCAGCTCTGGCCATTGCAGCCATCTGGGGAATGAACCAGCAGATGGAAGACCTCTCTCTCTGCCTCTGCCTCTGCTTCTCTGTAACTCTGACTTTCAAGTAAACAAATAAAATCTCAGAAGTGGAGCAGCCAGGTCTCAAACTGGTGCCCACATGGAATGCTAGCATTGCAGGTGGCCACTTTACCCACTATACCACAATGCCAGTCCCTCCCCCACATACAACTGATACATTTTTTAAATTGTGTATTTATTTATTTGAGAGGCAGAGAGATTGCGAGCACACTCCTCCATCCACAACACTGGATAGCGAAGCTGGGAACATGGAACTCAATCCATTTCTCCCAAGTGGGTTTCAGGAACCCAGATATTGTATGCTACTTCTGGGGTCTGCATTAGCAGACAGCTGGAGTCAGAAGCTTGAGGTGGATATCAAACCCAGGTGCTCTGATATGGGACATGGATATCTTAGCTGCTAGGCTAACCACTCAGCCCATGTAACAGTTTATAAGTTTGATGTAATCCCATTTCTATCTTAACCATCTTCAAGTGAACAGTTCAGTACTGTTGAGTATATTCATCGAGCCCTAATTTGTAGACCAGATGACTAGCATAGTAATGAAAGAAATACTACTATTAATGCAACACTGAGTCTGAACACAAGCTTAGAGACAGTTGGAAACATTCCATGATATCTATAAGTGCAACAGTGGCATAGGCTATGTGGAATTATCTAGAGTTTAGCCTATCTGACAAGTTTCTCTCTCAGTTACTGTAACAGAAGCCTTCTAATCTACTATAGAAACTGAGAGGTTAAATTTATCACTTTCCTTGTAAAGAACCTTGGCTAATGATTAAATAACAGTTTAGAAACTTTTAAAGGGAAGCTAAACTAGTTCTGTCATTGTGGAAATACTAAAATTATGTACTATGTAACAGTATACAAATAATGCAAAATAATACTCTAAGAGATAAACTGTTAGATTAGCAGTCCTTTGAGAAGCATTTCTGTTAAATATACCATGAAAGAATTCTAAATTCTAGGCACTTTAAGCATTTTCTTTAAAGTGTTTTCCATATGCCTTCTAAATGCTCAAACTTTTAAGCAAATTATCAGATCACCAGAAGTGCTAAAAGATTTCCAGATATAGTAAAAGTCCTTCTTTGATTATTAGTATTACAAAACATACTTTCTACATCATAAATTGATCTTACATAAGTATATCATGTACTATTAATGATAACTAAATCTTAGAGATAACATGTTCATTGAGAAACTCTTATAAAAGAATACACGTTCTTGTTTTAAAATAAAATATATCTAAAACTTGGCCAGTATTCAGTCAGGAAGTACCAGTCTGGGCCCCATGGCTGTTTCTGAAAAGCTTGTGTTCTGCATGGTCAGTGTCTGTGCCTTTACCAGTTGTTAAACATTTTGATTATAAGCCCTACTTACAACTCTTTAGAACCATTGATTAATAAACATAAAAAGATAGCTCAAAAAGGTCAGACTTGAAAAGACATTATAATTACTAACAAGTTGCTGTATCAGAAATCTGCATCTCTAGCTGGTATTTCAGTGATAAACATCATTTTCAACAAAATAATTTGTATAGCTTTCTTCAAAGACTAATGAAGCATTCTCATACCAAGAAGTGCCCATCTAACCTATGAATGAATGATGTGTTGAGACTGGAAGCCCAAGATGATGGTAACTGACAGTAGCACTAATGCCCTAAGGTGATGAGAGTCTGTCCAAAAGGGAGGGATGGTTAAGAAAAAAAGTACATAAGTTCATTGTTTTGGACTAAGCTTTTGCACTAGGCCTCAAGAGACCAGGATAAAAATAAAAATGGAGTCACTCACACTAAAATTCCACTTCACCAAGCTGAAAATAAGCTATTTATCTGCTCTTCAGAGAAATCAGGATTAGAAAGATAACCAAACTTTCCCAAATGGGCCACTTACAGTAGGCATGATAATTAACTCCCCTGGCCTTAATCCTTTCACACATAAAAAGGCAACCTAAAAGTTATCTGATGTAAACCAATCAGTTATTTTTCTATTGTTCTGTCTCCATGTCCCAACCTCATAAGGAAAGTAACTTTAAAATGACTAAAAAAAAGAAGAGTATATCTATAAATATTAAATGCAGGCATTTAAAGTCATCTAAACAATTTCTTAAAAGCTAGTATGTATTACAGCAAAATAGTGCATAGATATGAACATCTTAGGGGGTCACTTGGCTGGTATCAGGCTTGGGTTTTGCATGTCTATTCAGCACATAATCATGACGGAAGGATGAGCGGACAGTGCGATTCATCAGGGGCTGAAGAGGGCGGAAGTTGTCCACCATTCTTTTCTCTTTCTCCCCCTCTGAAGTAAAAAGCAAGGTCCGGAATTGCTCAAGCTGGAAATAGAAACAGAAAGCATAAATCATTTCAATAGGAAACCAGCTTTACCTCAGGAATAAATTGCTTTCATTTTTACAATTCTGAAACGTGTCTCAAATTGAATGCAGAAGAAAGATTCATTTCTGAGTAGAGAGGCCAGCATTGTGTCATAGCAGGTTAAGCCATTTGGAACCATCATCCCATTATTGGAGTGCTGGTTCCAGTTCTTCTGACCCAGCTTCCTGCTAATGTGCCTGGGAAAGCAGCATAAGATGGCCCAAGGACTTGGCCCCTGCACCCAGGTGGGAGATTGGATAGAGTTCTGGGCTCCTGGCTTTAACCTGGCCCAGCCCTGGCCGCTGTAGCCATCTGGTGAATGAACTAACAGATAGAAGATCTCTTTCTCTATCTGTCCCTCTCTGTCACTCCACCTTTCAAATCTTAAAAAAAAATGCCTTCACTACTTGATAGGGATTAAAATGTTCAGTTGTAGTCATGTGTGGAGGAGAGTAGTAAGAAATGGTGAAACCCAACGGACACTTAAGATCTGAAGATGGGCAAGGCCCCTGTTCCCCACATACTGAACATTTACCAAGGATGAGTTACTTCATCTCTTTGAATATCTGTAATTTCATTTTCAAATGAATAAAACAGCCAGCTTACATAATAACAAAAGAATGGACTGATGCATATATTAACAGTGCAAAAAATTTTAATTAATGGATTCATTAACATAAGAAATGTATTGGGGCCAGTGCTGTGGTGTAGTGGGTACCTGCAGCACTGGCATCCCATGTGGGTGCCAGTTTGAGTCCTGGCTGCTCCATATCTGATCTGGCTCCCTGCTAATGCACCTGGGAAAGCAGCAGCAGATGGCCCAAGTCCTTGAGCCCCTGCACCTACGTGGGAGACCTGAAGGAAGCTCCTGGCTCCTGGCTCCTGGCTTCAGATCAGCCCAGCTCCAGCCATTGCAGCCATGTGGGGAGTGAACCAACAGATGGAAGATCTCTCTCTGTCTCTCTCTTGGTAACTCTGCCTTTCAAATAAGTCAATAAATATTTTTTTTAAAAAAGAGATGTATTTTTTAAAAAATTTATTTGACAGGTAGAGTTATAGACAGTGAGAGAGACAGAAAGAAAGGTCTTCCTTCCGTTGGTTCACTCCCCAAATGGCTGCTACAGCTGGAGCTGCGCCAATCCGAAGCCAGGAGGCAGGTGCTTCTTCCTAGTGTCCCATGCAGGTGCAGGGGCCCAAGCACTTGGGCCATCCTCCACTATCCTCCTGGGCCACAGCAGAGAGCTGGACTGGAAGAGGAGCAACCGAGACTAGGACCCAGAGCCCATATGGGATGCTGGTGCTGCAGGTGGAGGATTAACCAAGTGAGCCATGGCGCCGGCCCCTAGAGATGTATTATTTTTTAATTTATTTTATTTTTATTTATTTGAAAGGCAGAGAGGCAAACAAGATCTTCCATTTGCTGGTTCACTCCCCCTAAATGCCCACAACAGCCAGCACTGCACCAGGCCAATGCCAAGAGCCTGGAATTCAAAGCAGGTCTACCATATTGGTGGCAGGGGTCCAAGTACTCGAGCCATCACCTGCTTCCTCTCAGGGAGAACATTAACGGAAGAGCTGGAATCAGAAGTGGAGCTAGGACTTGAACCAGTATGGGATGCAGGTGTCACAAGCAGTGTCAACCACTGCATGGAAATGCTTTCCCCTATTATCTTTTTGAAAGCACTTGACTATAGAACTTTTTGCATTTCTATTCATTTATCTTTGTATTTATTTATTTTTTCTGGTACTGTGGTATAGCAGGCAAAGCCTGCAGCACCAGCATTCCACATGGGCACCTGCTGGAGTCCGGCTACTCTACCTCTTTTTTTTTTTTTTTGACAGGCAGAGTGGATAGTGAGAGAGAGAGACAGAGAGAAAGGTCTTCCTTTGCCGTTGGTTCACCCTCCAATGGCCACCGCGGTCGGCACATCGCACTGATCTGAAGCCAGGAGCCAGGTGCTTCTCCTGGTCTCCCATGTGGGTGCAGGGCCCAAGCACTTGGGCCATCCTCCACTGCCTTCCCGGGCCATAGCAGAGAGCTGGCCTGGAAGAGGGGCAACCGGGATAGAATCCAGCACCCCAATCGGGACTAGAACCCGGTGTGCCGGCGCCGCAAGGTGGAGGATTAGCCTGTTAAGCCACGGCGCCGGCCCTCTTTTTTTTTTTTTTAAGATTTATTTATTTATTTGAAAGGCAGAATTACAGAGAGGCAGAGAGAGAGAGAGAGAGAGAGAGAGAGAGAGAGAGAGGTCTTCCATCCTCTGGTTCACTCCCCAGTTGGCCGCAATGGCTGGAGCTGTGCTGATCTGAAGCCAGGAGCCAGGAGCTTCTTCTGAGTCTCCCACATGGGTGCAGGGGCCCAAGGACTTGTGCCATCTTCCACTGCTTTCCCAGGCCATAGCAGAGAGGTGAATTGGAAGTGGAGCAGCCAGGACTCGAACCGGCACTCATGGGATGCCGGCATTGCAGGCATCAGATTTACCCGCTATGTCACAGCACCAGCCCCTCATTTATTTTTTTTTAAAGATTTATTTATTTATTTATTTGAAAGTTAGAGTTAAGAGAGATAGAGGTAGAGAGAGAGAGAGGTCTTCTATCCAATGGTTCACTCTCCAGAAGGCTGCAATGGCCAGAGATGCGCCGATCTGAAGCAAGGAGCCAGGAGCTTCCTCCACCACGTGGGTGCAGGGGCCCAAGGACTTGGACCATCTTCTACTGCTTTCCCAGCCATAGCAGAGAGCACTATCAGAAGTGGAGCAGCCGGGACTCACCCGGGGCCCATATGAGATGCTGGCACTGCGGGCAGCGGCTTTACCTGCTATGCCACAGCGCCGGCCCCCTTCATTTATTTTTGTTTATTTGAAAAGCACAGGGACAGAGAGAAACAGAGAGACCTTTTATTTGCTGGTTCACTCCCCAAATGCCCTTAACAATTGGGGCTGGGCCAAGCCCAAGCCAGGAGTCTGGAACTGAATCCATGCCTCCCATATTGGTGAAAAGACCCAAGTACTTGAGCCATTATCTACTGTCTCCCAGAGTGTGTGTTAGCAGGAACCTGGAATGGGAAGCAGAACTGGAGCTTAACCCAGGAAGCCTAATATAAGATGCAGACATTTTAAACAGCATCTTAAGCACTCCCCAAATGCACACCCCAGAAATGCATCATTGATTATTCACTACATCTGGGTAATGGCAAAGCCATGCATGTAGATGTCTAAACTGGCAGTAGGATGCTTCATACCGGAGCTCTCCAACAGAACTTTCTACAATGATGGCATTGTCCTCTGCATGGTCCATTATAGTGGTCACAAGCCACATATAGCTACTGAGCACTTAAAATGTTGCCAGCACAATTGAGGAACTGAATTTCTAATTTGGATTATTTTAATTAGTTTATTTAAATGGGTACATGTAGCCATCGTCCAACGTACTGGACAGTATAGCTCAGTAAAAGCAGCAACCTCAAATATCAAGGGCTGGCCTCTCAGGGGCCAGTGCTGTGGCATAGCCACCGCCTGCAGTGCCAACATCCCATATGGGCGCCAATTCAAGTCCCGGCTGCTCCACTTCTGATCCAGCTCTCTGCTGTGGCCTAGGAAAGCAGTAAAAGATGGTCCAAGTCCTTGGGTCCCTGCACCCACATGGGAGACCAGGAGGAAGCTCCTGGCTCCTGGCTGCAGACTGACCCAGCTCCAGCCATTGCAGCTAATTGGGGAGTGAACCAGTGAATGGAAGACCTCTCTCTCTCTCTCTCTCTCTCTCTCTCTCTCTCTCTCTGCCTCTCTTTCTCTCTCTGTGTAACTCTAACTTTCAAATAAATAAAATAAATCTTCAAAAAATAGCCTCTCAGCTTTCTGAGTAACTATATTTTGAAATACTTTAAGTCTGAAAATTCATTCACGACATTTCTTATTAGTCAGTCCAGCTCCCTGAAGCTACAGAGAGGATAGCCTGGGGCACAGTGGGCAACCACGGAAGATTTCTTTGCAACAAAGACTTCAGCCCAAGCAGAGCTGAAGAGCCAGGGCTATTTTCAAATTACACATATGCCCTCATTATTTAGGAAGCTGTACATGCAGTTGTATATTTTTATTCAGCTAATTGTAAAGAATTAGAAATAGCCAAAGTGTCAATAATAAATGACATTGGATCCTAAAAATGTACAAGTAGTTTCCATTAAACATGATATTGGGTGTGGGTGTTTAGTACTGTGGTTAAGACATGACTTGGTACACCCATATCCTATATCACAGTGCCTGGGTTCAGGTCCTAGCTCCACTCCTAATTCCACCTTCCTGCTAATACACAACTTGGGAGGCAGCAGTGATGGCTTTTGCTTGGTTCCCTGCCATCCACACAGGAGACCTATGTTGAGTTTCTGGCTCCCAGTTTTGGCCTGGACCAGCCCCAGCCCCAGCCATTGCAGGCATTTGGGTGAGTGAACCAGCAGATGGGAAATCTCTCCTTCTGTCTATCTCTTTGCCTTTGTTTCTTAAATAAATACAATTTTTAAAAGTGACATTGAAGATAATGATTATTATCTATGGAATGTCCTACACATCACTGAGTTAAAACACCAGCAAAGTGGATGCACAAAATGATTCTATTTTGTTCAGAGCAACAGCAGGAGAGCTAGAGCAGGAGGTCTTCTATGCAGTGGTTCACTCCCCAAATGCCTGCAATAGCGGTAAGCTGGGTCAGGCCGAGGCCCAGAGCCAGGAATTCCATTTGGGTCTTCCAGGTGGGTGGCAGGGACCCAAGTACTTGAGCCATCACCTGCTGTGTCTCAGGGTATGCATTCGCAAGAAGCTGGATAGGAAGCAGAGGCAGAACTTGATCCCCAGGCTCTGGGACATGGGACGCAGCATCCCAAGTGATGAGTTAACTCACTGCAACATAGTGCCTACCCCAAAATTATGTATATTTATACAGACAAAAGACAAAAAGAAAGACTTATGTATATCTGTATACATAAAAGACAAGGAGGATTTACCCAATGATTGATACTATGTGATAAGATTATAAGTGACTAGGATTATAGATAATAAGTAACATTTTTTTCTTACTGAATTTTCTGTGTTGAAATTTTATTTGCAAAGTTCTTACATGGGCCATTGACCTCATGATTTATTTTATTTATTTACTTTTCATTGTTAGGTCAATTTTTAATTTGAAGGATAATAGGAGAATAAATGTATAACTCATAGTTATAGGCAGTCAAACTCTGTATTTTCTCATTTGTTCACAATGTTTTATATCATACAGAATTAAAGAAGTAGTCTAATTTACTCATTTCTTTCCTTTTTTTCTGGAGATTTATTTATTTTATTTGAAAGGCAGAGTTAGAGAGAATGAGAGACAGAGAGAAAGAGATCTTCCATTCACCAGTTCACTCCCCAACTGGCCAAAAGGGACAGGGCTGGGCCAGGCAGAAGCCAGGAGCCAGGAGCTTCATCCACATCTCCCATGGGGGTGGCAGGGACTCATGTACTTGGACTATCTTCTGCTGCTTTCCCAGTAACATTAGCAGAGTTGGATCAGAAGTAGAGTAGCCAAGATACCCATATGGAATGCTGGCATCACAGGCAGCGGCTTAACCCACTATGCCATAATGCTGACCCCTACTCATTGCTTTCTTTCAGATTTCTGGTTTTGATTCATAGAAAAGCTTCCTCCACTTGGAGCCATGAAAGGATTTTCCTATGTTTAGCCTAGTACTTTTTATGACACTATGTTTTACATTTAAGATATCTGAAATATCTTCTTGTGTAAAGTTTGCATGCCAGATCCAATGATTTTTTTTCCCTATAAAATTTTTCAGTTGTTCCTCAACAGCATTTACTGACTACTCTTTCATCCCCCCTAGTCCTACCCCCTACTGAGCTGAGGTACTACCTTTACCAAAAATAAATCCTCATATGAATTGGGACTATTTCCAGGTATATTATTTTCTTCCTGTGGTGGTTAACTTTATGGGTAACTTCACTGGGCCAGGAGATGCCCAGAGAGCTGGTTAAACATTACTTCTGGGCTTGTGCGGGTATTTCTGGAAGAGATTCAGATCTGAATTGGTGAGCTGAGGAAAGCAGCTGGTCGTCTGCCCTGTGTGTGGTATCATCCAGTCCGCTGAGGGGAGGGCTCGAATAGAATCAGAAGGCAGAGGAAAGCTGAACTTGCTGCCTGCCTGCCTGCCTGCCTATTTGAGCTGAGACACTGATTTCCCACCCTTGAAGATCCTGGTTCTCAGGCCTTCATAATGGGGCTGGGATGTACACCATTAGCTCTCTAGCCCATAGAATGCAGGTTGGGAGACTCACAAGCCTTCAGAATTCCATGAGCAAATATCTTATAGTACATGCCTATCACTATCTCTATCCTGTTAGCTTTATTTCTCTGGAGAACTCTGCCATTTCCCTTGATTGATCTCTTTATTCTAATGCCACTACCATGCTATTTAATTATTTTGGCTTTATTTATGTTTTATTTATTTTTATTTGAAAGGCATAGAGAAAGAGATCTTCCATCTGCTGGTTTACTCCCCAAATACATGCAAGCCAGGAGCCCAGAACTCAATCCAGGTCTCCATTATGAGTGGCAAGGACCCAAGTACTTGAGCCATCATCTACTGACTACCAGAGCACACATTACCAGGAAGCTGGAATCAGATGCATAGCTGGAAGTTGAACCTCGGCACTCTGATAAGGGATGCAACTGTCCCAGGCAGTGTCTTGTGCTCACTTCAGCAGCACATACACCAAGCAGTGTCTTAACTGCTGCTTCGAATGCCCACCCCTGTTTTGGCTTCAAATCTTATGAATCTGATCATCCCTCATTTTCTCACATGGTTATCTGTTTTACACAAGTTTAGAAATAACACATGTATTTAAAATCCTATTGGTACATTTATTGGGACTATGTTAAATTTATGTAGACATGTAGAATAAACAATTCATGGAGAACAACAACTTAAGGAGAAATGACATCAAAGATATCTTTATGATATCTTCCTATCCAATAATATGGTATGATTTTATGAACTCAAGT
Source organism: Lepus europaeus (assembly GCF_033115175.1). Classification (NCBI taxonomy): domain Eukaryota; kingdom Metazoa; phylum Chordata; class Mammalia; order Lagomorpha; family Leporidae; genus Lepus; species Lepus europaeus. Next base: position 133,008,418 of record NC_084850.1, read on the forward strand.
CTTCCTTTGTGTACCTCAGGAACATTATAGGTTATACATTAACTTTTTTTGCTAAAGCAATTCCAAAGTATTTTATATTTCTGTGTCCATTATAGAGTTATTTCTTTCATTATCTTTCTATCATTTCATCTTTATTAAATATTTATTTATTTACTTGAAAGGCAGAGTTACAAAGAAGCAGAGGCAGAGAGAGCAAAAGAGGGAGAGAGTGAGAGAACGAGAGAGAGAGAGAGAGCGAGAAAGAGAGAGAGGTCTTCCATCCACTGGTTTACTCCCCAATGGCCGCATGGCCAGAGCTGGGCTGATCCAAAGCCAGAAGTTTGGAGCGTCTTCCAGGTTTCCCACATGGATATAGACCCCAAACACTTGAGCCATCTTCTACTGCTTTCCCAGGCCATAGCAGAGAGCTATGCGATATATGGAATAATAGGTATTAATTATGATACCTAATACAATGTAAATGCTGGTGCTGCAGGTAGAGGCTTAGCCCAGTAGCCACAGCACCAGCCCCAATTCTTAAAAATGATCATCCGGGGGCCAGTGCCGTGGCTCACTTGGTTAATCCTCCACCTGCAGCACCAGCATCCCATATGGGTGCCGAGTTCTAGTCCCAGCAGCTCCTCTTCCAGTCCAGCTCTCTGCTGTGGCCTGGGAAGGCAGGAGGATGGCCCAAGTGCTTGGGCACCTGCTCCAGCGTAGGAGACCAGGAGGAAGCACCTGGTTCCTGGCTTCGGATCGGCGTAGCTCTGGCCGTAGCGGCCATTTGGGGGGTGAGCCAACGGAAGGAAGACCTTTTTCTCTGTCTCTCTCTCTCACTGTTTAACTCTATCTGGCAAATAAAAAAATGAATCATTCTGGGGCCAGCGCTGTACCACAGTGGGTTAAGCCTCCACTTGCAGTGCCAGCATCCCATATGGGTGCCAGTTCGAGCCCCGGCTACTGCTCCACTTCTGATCCAGCTCTCTGTTATGGCCTGGGAAAGCAGTAGAGGATGGCCCAAGTCCTTATACCCCTGTACTTCCATGGGAAACCCAGAAGAAGTTCCTGGCTCCTGGCTCCAGATTGGCCTAGCTCTGGCCGTTGCAGCCATTTGGGGAGTGAACAAGTGGACAGAAAATCTCTCTGTTTCTGCCTCTGCCTCTCTGTAACTCTGCTTTTCAAATAAATAATCTTTAAAAAAAATCCCATACGGCCGGCGCCGTGGCTTAACAGGCTAATCCTCCGCCTTGCAGCACCAGCAAGTTCTAGTTCCGGGTTCTAGTCCCGGTTGGGGCGCCGGATTCTATCCCGGTTGCCCCTCTTCCAGGCCAGCTCTCTGCTATGGCCTGGGAAGGCAGTGGAGGATGGCCCAAGTCCTTGGGCCCTGAACCTGCATGAGAGACCGGGAGAAGCACCTGGATCCTGGCTTCGGATCAGCACGATGCGCTGGCCGCAGCGGCCATTGGAGGGTGAACCAACGGCAAAAGGAAGACCTTTCTCTCTGTCTCTCTCTCACTATCCACTCTGCCTGTCAAAAAAAAAATCCCATAAAGCAAGCATGAGCAAATATTAATGTAACTTATTTATATTATGAATTAAACAGAAGTCTGTATATAGACAAAGTATTCACCACTTACTCTTAGTTTTTAAGGGAAAAATAAATCCCAAGTTCAAAACAACCAACTTACATGAAAATCTCTGGACAGACATGGTTAGATTCTGTCCTTCTGCTGAAAGTCTAGAGAAAATTCCCTGAAGAATTTCAAAGGGTTCTGAACATATCCACTTCCAGTCTTTGTTCCTTTTAAAGGGGTCTTGATTTTATATAGAGATTCATATTTATAAGCAAAATACACAATTTATAAAACATACATAATTGTCAAATATAGAAGTAAAAACCTATGCTCTATGTTTTAACTACACTCTAGCTAACTGGAAGAATCTCCAAACTCATGTGCAAACCAAGATAAGATGTTAGCACATTTTAATGAAAATGTGTAAGTACCACAAGAAGCTAAAACAGATACCAGAGACTAAGACCAGCCTTGTTTTACAGGGGCCCACAAAGATGTCCTCAGATGGAAAATTTGGAGAGAACATACCTGATCATGATCCACTTCCACTGGCTGCTTCTTAATGATCCAGGTGACAGACTCGGAGAGGGGTGGCGTAGTCAGAGACCCAGAGTAGGTCCAGTAATCTGGGCAGGTGGGCATCAGGCAGGAAGGGTCGAAAGACCCAAATTCCACAAGGGTGTCCTGGCCAAGAGAACAGGTCACAGAGCCTTAGAGGTGAGAACCACTCAAGAATGACGAAGCCAGGTGGTCAGGGGTGTCTGGGGACCAGCAGTGGCCTGGGGGAGTGCCAGGTACCCTGGGCAGCTTCCTGAAGAATCACTGTCCAAGCTTCATTTCTGCAGCTAACTGCATCTTTCTCACTCATACCCCCAGGGAGAAAACAGTCAAAACCAGTTGCCCCTCCATTCTAGTCAGTTTTCAGCAGGTGGTCCTGACTATCATAGGCGGCTCAGGGAGTGGCTGGTGCATAAACAAGGCGGCTTCTCTTTTGCACCAGAGGCTACCTGAGAACTCTCCTTCTGCAATGCAATGCAATGCAATTAGGAGGAGCATGATATTGGACTGAGGGGTGCAAGAGAAAGGAAGGAGGCAGGGAGGACAGAGGGAGGAGGGAGGAGGAGAGGGAGAGCGAGCGAGAACATATGGACTTCCGGGGAGCAGTCCCTGTGGACTTCTGGATCCTGAAGGATTCACCGTGGCCGTGGGGCCTGCACAAAGGTACCCATGGGGAAGTTTCTTCACAGCCAGGCAAGTCGTGTTTCTGCACACTGCGGGGGTAGCCAGAGAAAAGAGGCTGCTCTGAATGTTTTCACAAGGTTTCACAGCAGGTTCCCGAGTCCCCGAGTCCTTGGCAGCAGGGCAGCCAGCACAGAAAGTCCAGTGCCCATCAGCACACCCACCTCTGCCCCTCAGTGACCCAGGGCACCGTAAACGATGAGGCTCCCCGTTCCAGGAGAAGCTGGGCACACGCAGTCCATTACACCCCGCCAGAGGGCCTTGCTAATGCCTCCACTCTGGGATGGGTGCGTAAACTGTATTTCAAGTGACTGAGGGAAAAAATTACCTTATGCTTAATTGATGGCAAAGTCTCCACCAACTTCTGCAGTTCTTTATGATGTTTGCCTAACTAAAGAACAAAGAAAAATAATTACAAACAATGGATATTTCAATGTAGAAAGTGAAGCAGAACATGAATTAAAATTAAGCACCTGGTGATTACATCAAATCAAACCACAGGACTGAAACCCCAATGAACCCAGTAACTGAGAGTGTTACAGATATCACTGCGTTAAATTAAACACAAAACAAATGAGCAGGTTGTTTACTGACAGTGTCAACATGCCTGTAGAGAAAGGTGCTTTCTGCTCCTTTAAAGTATCAGTTCTTACATTGTAATTTAAATAAAATACAAACTTGTTCGGCATTTGTACTAGTCACATATCAAGAGCTCAGTTGCCACCGGTGGTTTGTGGCTACTCTATTGGACTGTGTATTTTTTATACCATTTGACATATATTCATAATACTCTTGTATATATTCTTATTTATTTGAAAGGCAGAACCAGAGAGAGAGAGAGAGAGGGAGATTTTTTTTTTCATCTGCTAGTTTACTCCAGAACTTGGCCAGGCTGGAGCCAGTAGCCAGTAGCCAGAACTCAATCTGGGTCTCCCAGGTGGGTAACAGGTACCCAAGTAATTAAGTCATGATCTGCTGCCTCCCAGGATGGACACCAACAGGAAGCTGGACTGGCAGAGGTGAGATACAAACCCAGGAACCAGGTACTCAGATATGGGATGTGGTTGTCCCAAGTGAAGACTTAACCCATTGTGCCACAACACCTGTCCCCTACTCCACTGTTTATTTTTATCAGTGTATTTGTCCCAATATTCTGAAAGTAAAAAAACAATATTGTAACATTCTATCTTTATTCTAGAATGCAACACATTTAAAGTTGTGAAGTTTTTTTTTACCTTCAAAAACACTCCAATCACAGCCAAACCATTTTCTTCCACTGCTGCATCCTCAAAGCTTTCAAATTTGACTGCATTCCAATGCACCAAGTGCAGCTGAAACACCATTAAAAGAGGGTTCGTCACCTGGCCTTACAGGATCGCTTCCAAACAAAATGACAGCTTTATTCATCCTATGATAAACATGTTTCCTCACTCAAAATAAAGCCACTGAGGAAAGCATATGACAAATAAAGAACAGTGGGTCATTTAAGAAAGAACATCAATTACTATTACTTTGAAATAGAGGAATTTACTTGGGGAGAGAAGTAAAAGAGAAGTCATAGAGCAGGGTAACCTTTCAGTATATCTCTATTCACGTGCTGATTTGCATGAAATACTAATTTCTAAAATTCATTTGCATCTAAAGGAGAGAATATGGCTCCCCCTATGGAAATTAGACAGGCGTTGAAGACAAATTTCTTCTTGGAGGGACAACCATTTAAAATATTTCATTTGAAACATAACACTTAAAATAAATTAGGAGAAAAGTTGTAACAAAAAATTCTATTTCCTTAGGCTCATCTTTTATTTCCCTATAAATCATTCCTCATCCATCATTCATGAATGCATGATCATCTGGCCTCTCAAATGAGACACCTCAAGGTCATTGTTAACTTTACCTTTACCTCTCCTGAAGGGGATCTACTTCCAAATCCTGTTGCTTTTATTTCAGAAAGGCTTGATAAATCTTGTTCTTTCTCTCTGTTTCTATCATCTCTCACTTGGATTAATGCAACCTTGTGCCTCTGTACTGTTGCCTGTTATTACTTTCCAGTCTTGGAGAAACTTTTTCTGCCAAGGGCCATTTGGCTATTTCTAACATCATTTGCAGGCCATACAGAATTATCAACTTAAAAATGAGCCTGCTATAGATCTGTTGAATTTCAAGTCCTGCCTGCAGTTGCCTTGGCAGGGCCAGATCAGTGATTTTGCAGTCCTTATATGGCCCACAGTCTGGGCATTCCTCACCACTGCTAGGCTATAATTTTAGTCTAGCTTAGAATTGTGGAAGAATTCAATTTTAGGATATTGAGGTTCATTTCAACTATATCGATTGAGATGCAGAAAGTTATTATTTTGACATGTTTAAGCCAGGAATAATCAAATATGCTCACCAGTGAGCTTTTTAGCATTTATAAAAAACACCCAGTTCTTCCAGGTACTTTCTTAGAAACCTCAGAACTATCCTCACTTCTCCAAAGGTGTGGCTCATCCTAAATTTACCATCATACCTCTGCAGGGTAGCATTTGCTGTCCACTGTGTGCTCAGATCCCCAAGCATCAATGGCTCCCCAGTGAAAATGGAACTGCTTCAATCGGTAGTTGTGGTCCAGGGGTCCTCCCTCAATCACTGAAATGGCACATCCAACAATTCAGAGGACAGTATTTTATGCTTTGGGGGAATGCTGGAGAAAGGCTGAATCTGTGGGTCTACACTCTTTGTGTCTCAGCTGTCTTAAATGGAGTACACTGTATTATATACAAGTGTTTACAAACTTAATTTCCATGCATTATGAGGGCAAGACTGAGTAACACCAAAATTTAAGTGCATACCAAGCTACATAGAATTGTTAATGGCCAATTCTTGATTTAATTTTATATTTACCATGTCCAATTTTCTTTTGTGTGCAATACAATGCAAATTTCAGCAACTTTTTCTAACCTAATCTTAGCAAACTGAAGTATGGGTATAAAAATTACTCTTTTTATGCACTGACATTTTTCTTTTCAATTTTTGAAGATCCTAGTAATTCTTTCCCAATCATTGCAATGGAATGGGAAATTTGCAAGTCAAAACTTACCACCTGGGAGATGTTGATCAAAGGGGACAAAGTTTCAGTTAGACAGCAGGAATAAGTTTTCAAGATCTAGTCCAAGTGCAATGACCATGGTTAATAATAAAATATTGGGGCAGGCACACAGCAATTAAAACACCACTTGGAACACCCGCATCCCATATGTGAGTCCCTGTGTTCAAGTCCCGGCTTTGCTCCCAATTTCAGCTTCCTGATAATTCTTACCCTGTGAGGCAGGAATGGCTCAAATACTTGGGTCCCTGCCACCCATGTAAGAGACCCAGATTGAGTTCCCAGCTCCTACCATTGCAGGCATTTGGGGAGTGAACAACTGAATAGAAGATTTCTATCTGCCTTTCAAATAAAATTAATTGTAAAAACATATATTTCAAAATTTCTGAAAGAGTCGATTTTAAATGTTATCACTACAAAAAGATAAGTATGTGAGGTGTCGGGTGTTAATTAGCTTGAAATAATCATACCACAATGTACACATATGTCAAAACATCATACTGTTCCATATACATGTATATACATATAAATATATATGCTGTCATTATTGCTGATTTTTAAAACCCCTGAAGTTAGCACCTTTATCACTGGCTTTCTATGTTGGATAACAAATACCTTATATCTAGACTAGACTTTTCTGGAACTAGTGAAATCAATACATTATAGGTAAAATATTCAAATAAGACACGTTTCTAAAGTCATCCTCTCTCAGGCTTTGAGTTATGCTGATTTTTTTTCTTGAGTTTTTTAGGATATACTAATTCCTCATTTCATCCAACTGATCAGACCTTCATGCTGTCTGCATATGGGAAAACCAATACAGCAACACTAAAGCCACCCAGTTCATCCATCTTAATAGTCTTCAAGGCTTACTCTGTTATTAGTTGAATTTTATCTACAAAAGTGATCAAGTATAGCAGTCTCAAAGCCCAGATACACTGGATATGTCATAAAATGGTCTGTTATGTATCTGACCAGCTTTTGAAATATTTTTACATAACTTCCTCTAAAAAACAAAATTTTGCAAGAGGTCAGTGAGGACAGCAATGACCACTTCTCTTCAGGGACAGGGGAGGTTCGGAAAATAATACTACATGATTCACTAATAGGAGGACAGTACTAATGTGCACTGAAATAAAAATATCTACCAAAGCATCTTACTTTTCTATGCCAGCTCCATACTATAAGCATGATTTTGGCAAATATTGAATCCAGTCTGTTGAATAAAACTGAAATTCTGGCCCCAAGTGAAGCGAGCAGGGCAGAGAAAGGGCCAGCTCTTCTCTCCTACCCCTAGAACAACACTGGGGCATTTCTCAGACACACACTGTGTGTCTCCTTCAAAGATGATGAGCAGGGCAGAGGTGTCACCAATAGGGACACCTGCAAGGGAGTAGCAGGTGTGTTTTGAATCATCTACGGTGTTGATTCACATAGTACTAAACACATTTTTTAATTAGTTGCTAACACTTAAAGCTAGATACTTTCACATAAAAGCTCACATTTCCAACTTGGCTTGTGAGAATGAGACACCCTGGTCATGACAGGCACACAATCCCACTGGGTGATGACGGGCTGGGTGGGAGAAATGGCCACACCCTTTAGATAGGCGTGCCAGTTCTTGACCATTGCTACTACTGCCATTTCCCTCAAACTCTCCCAGCCTTGATCATTCTCTTTACCTCCCCGGACTGAAGGTACATCAGCATTTGTGATCTCTGGGAAAGAAGTTGGAGTTCCAGGCATCTGACTCAGGTCCTTTCTAGCTAGAAAAACCATGAAATCCCTACCATGTGTGGGCAGCATACTAGACAAGTTATACACAGAGCAGAGGGGAGAGAGGAGGGAATTCTACTATATAATGTGGTCAAGAGCATGCACTTTGTAGGAACAAGACCTCAGTCTGAAGTCATTGGCTTTGTGTTGTTAGCCATGTGTGCTGGCAGCTTCTAAGCTGATGCCCAAGGATTCCCATTTCCTAGTATTCACGACCTTGTATAATTTCTGCCAAGTGTGAGCTGGAACTTGCAACCTGCTTCTAAGTGCGGAAGTGATGGGGTGTCACTTTCAGGATTAGGTTACGAAAAGACTCTGACTTCCATTCTACTTGCCCTCTCTGGCTTTCCTCGCTTGCTTGCCTGAGGAAGCAGGCAGCCATGCTTCGAGCTGCCCTATGGACAGGCCTTCATGGCCAGGAAATGTGGTTGGCTTCTGGCCATCTGCCACCCGGAATGAAGGCCCTGAGAGACAGCCAATCTTGCCAACAGCCACTCAAGTGCATCTGAAGAGGATCCTTTGCCAGTGAAGCCTTGAGATGAGACCTCCAACCACAACTGCCACTTTGATCACAGCCCTGTGGGAGACTCAGAGCATCCAGCTAAGCTGTGCCCAGAGTCCAGTCTCAAAGTTTGGTCTGCAAAACTCCATGAATTGGCTTCCGCTTACCTCTGGACTTGCCCTTCTGTTGCCTCCTTCTGACCCCTTTCACACAGTAGTACATACCACATGCATTACACTGCCTCTCACCTCTACAAGAAAGCCTTCTGCCACTATTATCACCACCTCTTCCAGAGTCTGTCCCCACTGGACTATTAACTCCTATTTTATTCTAAGCATCTGATACAGTGTCTGGCACTTGGTAGATCTCCATTGAAACCAGGAACTAAAGAACTAAACTGTCAACTTATTGTCCGGCTACTTAATTGGGAAGTCAATGGTAACTTCTTCTAGAGCAGATGAGGGGAAGAGACAGGGAAGTACAGTCATCAAGAAATGGGGCAGAGGAGCTGGCGCTCTGTCATAGTGGGTAAAGCCGCCGCTTGCAGTGCCGGCATCCCATGTGGGCTCCAGAGGCTAGCTTACAGTAAGCAATTTCTGTAATATTCATTGCCTTCCTTTGCTTTTCAATGTGGAAGAGGAGCTAGTAGAGAAAGAAATGACAAAGAGAAAGGCAATACACAGCACCCATAAAAATAAAAATAAATGCAAGAAAAAGACATGAGCAATGTTTTGGGGTGACAGAAACATTCTAAAAGTGGATTGTAGTGATAGCTGCACAACTCTGTAAGTGTACTAAAAATCATTGCTTGTTTTAAAAATAAATACAGAAATGAGGGATCAAAAATATGGAGGGAGGGGCTGGCGCTGTGGTGCAGCAGGTTAACGCCCTGGCCTGGAGCGCCAGCATCCCACATGGGCGCCGGTTTGAGACCTGGCTGCTTCACTTCTGATCCAGCTTTTTGCTATGGCCTGGGAAAGCAGTAGAAGATGGCCCAAGTCCTTGGGCCCCTGCACCCACATGGGAGACCCAGAAGAAGCTCCTGGCTCCTGGCTTTGGATCAGCGCAGTTCTGGCTATTGCGGCCATCTAGGGGGTGAGCCAGTGGATGGAAGTCCTCTCTCTCTCTCTCTCTCTCTGCCTCTCCTCTCTCAGTGTAACTCTGACTTTCAAATAAATAAATCTTTAAAATAAATAAATAAATAAAAAAGAAAAAATATGGAAGGGGAGCTTAAAATGTTTGTGGAAGCATTCTTTTTTTAAGATTTATTTTATTTATTTCAGAGATAGAGTTACAGACAGTGAGAGGTAGAGACAGAGAGAAAGGTCTTCCTTCTGCTGGTTCACCCCCCAAATGGCCGCAATGGCCAGAGCTGCACTGATCTGAAGCCAGGAGCCAGGTGCTTCCTCCCAGTCTCCCATGCAGGTGCAGGGCCCAAGTACTTTGGGCCATCCTCCACTGCACTCCCGGGCCACAGCAGAGAGCTGGACTCGAAGAGGAGCAGCTGGGACTAGAACCGGCGCTGACATGGGATGCCCCTGTGGAAGCATTCTTACCTAGGTTCCCTGGTGATGCCCCATAGAAGTATAGAGTAAAGCTGGATGGGGCAGGAAGCACCTTTAGGAGCAGAACAATGGGACTCACTGCTCTTTCTGTTCAATGCCCCCTGACATTGCCAAAAAGAGGAATTTTATAGGCAGTGACTGTTTACAGGAATCATCATGCTAGTCCATGGATAACTGAGTGCCCTTCCCCGCAATATTTTGTCTGTATCACAAGCACTCCTTAAAATCAGTAACTATGCCTGACTCAGGGGAACCAAATAACAAAACAATAACCAGCAGAAGGCAGCGGTATGAGATGCTCACATACCTTCTTTTATAATCCCCTACATCACTGTAAGAGAAGTCACATTTTTTTCATTCTAGGTATTAGTAATTTCAGTCTTCCCTCTCTTTTTTTCTTGATCCACCTAACTAAAGGTTTGTCAACCTTTTCCATCTCTCCAAAGAGCCAACTTCTGATTTAATTGATTTCTGTTGTTTGCTGTGTCCTGTCAGTTTGCTTTGGCTTTAGTTTGTTCTTCTCTTTTTAGTTTCTTTCTCCTTCTGCTTTATTCATGATCATTATAAAGCACATTATATCAGCTATATATATATAATATTATATATATATATATAGCTATAGAGAGCTAGAGAAAGTTAGGTACTTATTAAAGATTGACAGTATCTTTTTAAACAAGAGCATCCCTTTTTTAAAAAAATGATCTATTTATTTATTTGAAAGACAAAGTTACAGAGACACAGAGAGAGAATCTTCCATCTGCTGGTTCACTCCTCAAATGGCCGCAATGACTGGGGCTGGGCCAGGTGGAAGCCAGGAGCCACGAGCTTCTTATGGGGCTCACATGTGGATGGTAGGGGCCCAAGGACTTGAGTCATCTTCCACTGCTTTCCTAGATACATTAGCAGGGAGCTGGATTGGAAGCAGAGCAGCCAGGACATGAACCATGCCCATATGGGATGCCAGCACTGCAGGCAGAGGCTTAACCTGCTGTACCATGGTGCTGGCCCCTTTTTGTCTTTTCAAATGTTTATTTATTTGGAAGAGAGAGATAGAAATCTTCCATCCACTGATTTACTCCCCAAATGCATACATCAGCCATGGCTGGACCAGGCTGAAGCCAGGAGCAAGGAACTCCATGTTGGTCTCTTACATGGATGGCAAGAACCCAAGTACCTGGGCCATCATCTGCTGCTTCCCAGGTAAATTAGCAGGAAGTTGGACTCCAACTGGCACTCTGATATGGGATGTGGGCATCCCAAGCAGTGGCTTAACCCACTGTGCCACAATTCCCACCCTACCAATAACATCTTTTTTAAAAAAAGATTTATTTATTTATTTGAAAGAGTTACACAGAGTGAAGAGAGGCAGAGAGAGAGAGAGAGAGAGAGAGAGAGAGAGAGAGAGGTCTTCCATACTCTGGTTCACTCTCCAGTTGGCCGCAATGCCTGGAGCTGCACCGATCTGCCAGGAGCCATGAGCTTCCTCCGAGTCTCCCACGTGGGTGCAGGGGCCCAAGGACTTGGGCCATCTTCTACTGCTTTCCCAGGCCATAGCAGGGAGCTGGATTGGAAGTGGAGCAGCTGGGACTCGAACCGGTGCCCATATGGAATGCTGGCACTGCAGGTGGCGGCTTTACCTGCTATGCCACAGTACGGGCCCCACCAATAACATCTTGATGGTGGGTATTGTCTCAAAAAGGTTTCTTTTCAGGGGAATTCCAGACTCAGGACAGGAAGTAACTACCACCTGCCTATAGCTCCCAGACTGAGCCCCTTTTTCCATCATAAAGAATACAGTATTGCTGACCAATAAAGGAAGGTCATGAGTACCACTGACGAATCGGGAACTGGGGCCCATGCTGAATATGCATCTCTCATTCCAACCCAATTCATTAGAACCTCTACACCTAATCCCTCAAGGAGGCTGGGAATTAAACAGTTAACTGCCTGGCTCCTCGTTCTCTGCATTGCAATAAACTCCTTTTTTCCACCAGACCCTTGTCAGTGATTGGCTTTCTGTTCATCAGGTGTGCAACCCACTTCGGAGCATTCTAGGGCAACTGCTCCAACCAGTTTTGGGGGAGTTGTTCTATATCACATTTTGCTCTGACAGGATAATGATAGCACTCTAGGGGAGACTAGCAGAGCTCACTAGAGTGCACGGTGATCATCTGGAACACAAACCTTTAACTTGCTGATGTGAAGATTTCTGGAATCCTTATGTATAATGAATACCATTGGCTTCAAGTTGAGATGAGGCACATTCTAGAGTTTTGGAAAAATTAAGAAAGATACCCAAAATTCTGGGAAGAAAAGGAGCAATTATTTCTTGGTTTGAAATATTTAACTAAGTATTCATGGCTTCGGAGCCATGTCATACCATGGAGATAAAAGCAGAAAATGGGGGACATGGCGACATCTAATTTCTTAGGGACAGACTTGAATACTTCCTGAATCACAGCAGAGAAATATGTCAGAGGGAAGAGAACCAGAGAGAGACTAAGCCCACTGGAGGGAACAGTCTGCTTGCATTTGGGCCAGAGGGCCATTTCTAAGCATCAGAGCATCACTAGGCAAATGCAAAGAAAGCAAAGATACAGTTGAGAATCTAAGAGCCAGGATAAATGCAGGAGTGAACATTTCTATTTATGCTTTATGTTACACTTTTTACTTCATTCATTCTCACCTTCATGGATTCATTTACTCATATTCATGAGAGAAAATAAATTTCCTTTGGTTCAGAATTCCTCAACCTCAGTTCTCTTGACTTTGAGGTTACATGATTCTTCATTAATGCTGGTTTGTAAAGTATAGGATCTTAAGTAGCATCCCTGACATTGACCTTGACCCACTGGATGCTGATTCCAAGTGTGACAAGCAAAAATTTCTCCAGGTGTTGCCAAGTGTCACCAATCCTAAGGCTCAGAGGGTAGAATGGCAAAATTGCTACTGGGTAAGAATCAGTACTTTAGATATATTCTTTCATAAACTATTTCAAATAATAATGTGTTCAGACTAATCAGGGCTATTTGATGTCATTAAGTATAGTTTAAAAAATTTAAAAATGGGGGGCAGTGTTGTGGCACAGTGAGTTAATCTGCTGCCTACAATGCAAGCATCCCATATGGGCACTGGTTCGAGTCTCAGCTGCTCCACTTCCAATCAAGCTCCCTGCTAATGAGCCCAGGCAAAGCAGAAGAAGATGGCCCAAGTACCTGGACCCCTGCCACCCACATGGGAGACCCAGATGTTGTTCCAGGCTCCTGATATTGCTCTGGCCTACCCCTGGCCATTATAGCCATTTGGGAAGTGAACCAGCAGATGGAAGATACCTCTCTCTCTCTCTAACTCTGCCTTTGAAATAAATAAAACCAATATTGTTTTTAAAAAAGGGAAAAAGCTGGCAGTTCAAGTCTTGGATGCTCCACTTCCAATCCAGCTCTCTGCTATGGCCTGAGAAAGCAGTGGAAGATGGCCCAAGAGTTTGGGCCCCTGCACCCACATGAAGACCCGGAAGAAGCTCTGGATTGGTCTAGTCCAGCTCTGGCCATTGCGGATATTTGGGGAAAGAACCAGCTGATGGAAGATCTCTCTAGCTCTGTCTCTGTCTCTCTCTCTGCCTTTCTTTTTTTAATTTTTTCTTTTTTTTTTTTTTTGACAGGCAGAGTTAGACAGTGAGAGAGAGAGACAGAGAGAAAGGTCTTCCTTTGCCATTGGTTCACCCTCTAATGGCCGCCGCGGCCGGCGCACTGCGCTGATCCGAAGGCAGGAGCCAGGTGCTTCTCCTGGTCTCCCATGGGGTGCAGGGCCCAAGCACTTGGGCCATCCTCCACTACACTCCCAGGCCACAGCAGAGAGCTGGCCTGGAAGAGGGGCAACCGGGACAGAATCCGGCGCCCCGACTGGGTCTAGAACCCGGTGTGCCGGCACCACTAGGCGGAGGATTAGCCTGTTGAGCCGCGGTGCCAGCCTTCTCTCTGCCTTTCAAATGAAAAACAAATCTTTTTAAAAATGAAAAAGTTGCACAGATTTAATCATATTTGGTCAACCTTAGGCACTAAAATTTCACATAAATTTTGAAATAATTCACATTATTTTATACTTGGGTAGGTTGAAAAAAGAAGATTTTAAACTATATTATCAGGGCTGGCACTGTGGCATAGCAGGTGGCGTGCCGCCTATGGTGCTGGCATCCCATATGGGTGCAGGTTGTAGTCCCAGCTGCTCCACTTCCAATCCAGCTCTCTGCTGTGGCCTAGGAGGGTGGTGGAGGATAGCCGGGTCCTTGGGCCCCTGCACCTTTGTGGGAGACCTGGGGGAAGCTCCTGGCTTCGGATCAGTGCAGCACCAGCCATTGTTGCCAGTTGGGGGAGTGAACCAGCGGATGGAAGACTCTCTCTCTCTGCCTCTCCTTCTCTCTCTGTGTGGCTCTGACTTTCAGAAAAATGGATGGATCTTTTTAAAAAAACATATTATTTGAATTTTAAAAACTTTTAAATTATGTTTCTATTAAACTGGGTAATACTGTTTATCAAAATTACAGAATATGTTTCTATTTGTATCATATGACAAACCTTACTCAGTTGTTAAAACTGTAACCTCATGCATAGGTCAGTTTTCTTTTTGTCCCATTTCAAGCATTGCAATTTTATAAGTTATATCTGATTAAGCTATCACTATATAATATGAAAGTTCCTATAAAGTCAGAAAGGAAAGGAAAATTAGTACACATTTAATATACACAAACAAAATAAATTTCTGGCAAAGCTTCAAATTCTTACCCTATCTTTAATACCAATTATGCAGTCCATATAGAGAGATATATGTATGTATTAATAAAAATATACCTATACTAGTTGAAGGAAATGTGCATTAAAAACCAGAAGGGACTTTTTTTGTATATTCAAAGAGTAAGGGGGGGCAGCCTCGTGGCGTAGCAATAAAGCTGCTGCCTGTGAAGCCAGCATCCCATAAGGGCACCCGTTGGAGTCCCAGCTGCTCCACTTCTGATCCAATTTCCTGTTAATAATCTGGGAAAATCAGTGGGAGGAGGGCCCAAGTACTTGGGCTCATGCTATCCACATGGGAGACCTGGAAGAAGCTCCTGGCTTCAGCTTGGCTGAGCCCTTGCGATTGTGGCTGTCTGGGAAGTGAATCAAGGGTAAAAGATCTCTCTTCTTTCTCCCTTTCTCTCTGTAGCTCTGACTTTCAAATAAATAAATAGATCTTTAAAAAAGTGTAAGACCAGTGAGCTCAATGCCATTGCTAACAAAGAGGTCAGTCAGCACTACCATGGAGGGAGTCCGACTTGTCCTGTATCATGTAACGTTGTTCTAAAGGCCAGATAAAACCACCAGACCTTGTCCTCACCTGATTTATCTGTAGAGTCTTCAAATTCCACAAGGAAAGAGTACCCGTTATTCCAGATGTGGAGGCAGGTGGCCGGATCATAAGAGATGGTGAGCGGTTTTAAGCCAGGATCGTAGACGCTGTCCCTCCACCGGATGTTGATGGGCGACTGCCGATCACCCGCAGGAACGAGGTCCACGCTCTCCCAGAGCGGATGCACTAGGAGAGAGTGGGGCTGAGTGAGCGGGTCGGCAAGACCCCGCACTACCAAGCGTCACACACGAGGCAATCCCACCTGGGGAGAAGCCGTCCAGAAATGGCAACTGAAAGTCTTAGGAATCAGCCGCGCAGGGCCTCAGTCCACCCCCTGAAGCAGAGGTGAAGGCAGGTCAGAGCACATCGTGCAGTGGCTCAGCATTCTGCTGTCCCGTGAAGCCAACAGCACATCCCAGTCGGCCGCCTAAGTCACCTAAACCTGCGCCATCTGTCCTGTGATGAGGGCAGGACGCAGGCAGCTCAGTGCGCCATGAAATCAGAGTACTCACACAGGAGCTCTTTCTGCATGGATAATTTCCTGAGACCAGGCTGCCCCAGACTAGCTCTGAAGACAAAGACCAGGTCACTTACTTGGCACGAACAGACCGTCGACAAAGGGGATGAGGGAAGGGCTTGGGGAAGCAAACCTTCAGGCAAGCACAGCACTGGGGCTTTCTAGTTGGTTGGCCTGGAGAAGTCAAGGCTGGCACGCGGCCTCCCGCACCAGGCTCAGCCCACGTCAGCGTGCACGCTGGGCTCCCCTCCTGTGGAGGTCACCTCTGAGGACCAGATGGCCACCCTGCCAAACCTGGGGACAACATTAGCCCTGCTCTGGACTCCACAGTCTGTCACCCAAATGTGGACGTATCTAGTGAGGTGGAATCGTACAACTCTTCCTACACACAGACAACATCCCTCAACTGATTGTCTCCTGCAAACACCAGCTCTCCATGGCAAGTCCCTGAAAAGTACCAGCGGCTGCCCTGCCAAGCCAGACAGGCCTGCAGAGACATCTGCGTGATGAACACAATGCAGAACACACCACGGATGCGCAGAATCAAGACCAACAGGAAAACTAGGAGAAACGGGAAAGGACAGAAAACACTACCAACGATCCTCTGCTCCTCACCCCACTGCTGAGAACCAGTTACATATGGGTTGGGCCAAGGTATGGTTGGGTCATCCTCCTGTTTCCATAAAAAACATAAAAATGCCTCTGGTTTACTCTTACAGAGAAGACATTCCTCTTCTTTCAGTATTGTCCCAAACTGGAAGTCAAGATCTTAGGCTTGGTTTTGCTTTGTTTTGTTTTTGCACCACTATCAACATCAAGCTCTCTCTGAAAACATCTAGATGAGTGGTTCTCAACAGAGGGAGCACTTCAGCCCCACTAAGGACATTTGGCAATGTCTGCAGGCATTTTGTATCACGAACTGAGGGAGGGTAACACTGACATCTAGTGGATAGAGGCCAGGGCTCTTAGTAAACCCCTGGAATGCACAGCATGGACAGTTCCTACAAGAATTATCCTGCCTCAAATGTCAATAATGTCAAGTTGCGAAATCCCAGTCTAGAACTAAAAGCTATAGGCAAACTCACAGATTTTTTCTCTATACCACAGTACTCTGATCTCTGGAGAGGTTTGAACCTTTTGGGTTGTTTTGTGTTGTTTTTCCTTTAGTGTACAAGGACAGGGACTTACTTTATAGAAGAATTTTCTGTTTCAGAAATCTAAAATGGAAAATGCATATAAACTGACACAATGCCATCATATTAGAATGAAAAGTCCTTGTGGGCAGGAGCCATATCTTCCTTCTGTTTTTGTTGCCTGTAGTGCCTTATTAAATATATGCCCTTTGAGTACTGATTATCCAACTGCTACTTTGGGGCAGGCGAAAGCTATATTTGACTCCAATTTTGTTAATTTTTAAATTTCTAGAAAATCCTAGAACAGCCCTAATTCAGTTTCAAAGACAGCTGGTACAAGAGACAGTACATCTTCCCTCTGAGGCACTCAGACTATGGCTAATGGGTGTCCCATGAAGACTAGGGGAGAACTGGAATAATGATCAGGTCCTTAAGACAATGCTTTTACTCACCCTTGTTTTCTACTTCATTCATATGATGGAATGTATCAAGTCTCACAACCATGCAAATGACCACCCAAGAAAATTGGATCTATTCCTTCAGTGGATCTTTTATGACCATAATGCTACTACCAATTACCAGTTCTACTTCCAGAAGTTTCCCTTTCCTCCTACCCATCTCTCCTTTATTAACCCAGACCATCCTCCGATTGCAAGGAGGGCCTTGATCACTGTCCCCTTAAAGAAGCCAGCTTTCTGCCAGGGCCTGTTCTGGCACTCAGCAGTTTTCCCAAATTACCTACCTTCATATTGTACCTGCCTGCCCATCAAGTTATAACTTCTGTGTCCAAGTGCTTAGGTCTTCCTATTTGAACCCACCTCACTTAACTTAGTCCCCTTTTTCCTCCTTCTCCCCAAATGTTGGCTTCCATGCTACTTTTCAGGTCATGCTACTCCCTTTGGCTTGCCATTCTCTTGTGATTCTACTGCCCCGTCATGCTATTCTTACAATTGTCCCCACCTATACAGGCTTATCTCCACTTTTGCTACGCTAAAATACTCTTCATTCTCCTTACCATTAACAGAAATTTCTTCCATTTCAAGGCTTATCTTCACGTTGATATTTTCTCCAATCACGCTGATGTTTGCTTTTCCTAAACACACAGCATGCCTTCTCATATCATTCAACACTCAACCATTCCTTATGTAATGTGTTTGCTTTATTTGCACAAAGAGTTTGTGTCCTACACTTTTTCTATGGCCTCCAGGCTTAAACTTGGTTCCTTGCCCAGAGGAAGCCAGATCAGTCAATACCAAGGCTCCCTACCTTAGGTCATCATCTCTCTGCCAGGAAACCTGGTTTTTTTCTAATACTTCCTAGGTTCAGGATAATATCTGCCTGTTTCTTTAAATTTCTACTAGGCTCTCAAGGTCAGAGAGTTCAAGTTCCTTCCCGGACAATCCCAACTCTATAAAGCATCCCTTCATCTGCTCTTATGCCTCAGTACTCACTTTCTCTGTATCTGTGCTTTCTAATATGATTGGCATTCACCCTGTGAGGCCAGTCTCAATTAGATGTGCTATACTTGTAGGACGCTAGAGTCTGAAGACAGTACAAAATAAACAATGGTAAAAGTTCATTTGCAATTCTTACATTCTTTTCAAATTAAAGTGAAAATATTGATGTGGAATGAATAGGCAAGAAATTAGTTTAGGATTGCTGAGCTGGAAGTTAGAAGCCCCATGTGTAATTCTATCCTCCTACTTGTCAATCCAAATGCCCCCTTTCCTGGGATGCATCTGCTTCATCTGGAACTATGAAAATATGGATGTTGGGCTCCACATGTAACTTGTGGAGGTGCATATAATTTCCAGGTGGCTTCACGCCTGGAGAGGCACTGCCCCAACTTCATAAAGGAGGCCAACTGGGAGGTGCTCTTTATCTCTCTTCTGCTGCAGACAAAGGCTAGAGGAGCTGTCAGGTATTCTTTCTGTCTTTCCTCCCCCACTCATTCTCCTTTAAGGCAAATCCTCTGGCCCTCTGCCCACTCATGATGGGTATTTCTCTGGTGGGGCAACACATACTTGCTTGTGTGTGTGTGTGTGGTATGTGTTTGCTTTCTCATCTTTTGAATAAAATTTACATTATATATGTCAGTACCTGGAATTCTTGTCTTTGTGCATTGACAAGAGCCTGGAGTAAAAAAAAAGTTAATACCCCACTCACCCACATCAATATTTTGGATAAATTTGGCTAAATAAAATGTATTAATAAAATTACTTTTATCTGCTTATTTGTACTTCTAAAAGTGTGGTTATTAGAAAATATAGAATTACCTATATGGCTAACATTACTTATCTACTAGATAGCATTGCTCTATTCCCTTATTTGCTTTCGTTTTTCTTGGGATGTGTTATTTCCTCACATAATTGAAGGCCATCTTTTCAGGTATGGGCCTTTGTACAGTGTCACCATACACAGGACCCTCCACAAGACTTAGGTGAGGATGTCACAGAATCACAAACTGCTCTGTTAGAGCATCAGGGTTGGAAAAGGCACTTTGATGGGGAGTCCATTAATCTCAGGATGCACAGGCAGTTACCAGCACGGGAGACTAAAGCCCACATTTCCTGCTCAGTTCCAGGGCTATCTGTCAGTCCCAGGCAGCTGAAGATAACCCTGAGTCCATTCTGCAATCCTGAGTGGCTCTCAGCAGGCTCATTGTTCCTCAAGGTGATTTGAATGTTAATAAAAGATAGTCTGGGGCATTCTAAGTCTCTCAATCTGAGGATTATCAGAGTTGTTTGTGAAAACACCGCAAAACAAGTTTTTAATATTATCACTCTCCAGGCTTTATTTGTGTTCACTAGAGAAATAGTAGAAGAACTTTCTTTTTTTTTTTTAATTTATTTGACAGATAGAGTTAGACAGTGAGAGAGAGAGAGAGAGAGAAAGGTCTTCCTTCCATTGGTTCACCGCCGAAATGGCCGCTACAGCCGGCGCGCTACGCCGATCCGAAGCCAGGAGCCAGGTGCTTCCTCCTGGTCTCCCATGCGGGTGCAGGGCTCAAGCACTTGGGCCATCCTCCACTGCGTTCCCGGGCCACAACAGAGAGCTAGACTGGAAGAGGAGAAACCGGGACAGAATCCGGCATCCCAACCAGGACTAGAATCCCGGGTGCCGGTGCCGCAGGCGGAAGATTAGCCAAGTGAGCCGTGGTGCCAGCCAGAAGAACTTTCTAATACAGTTCACTTATACTATAGGTCAGTGGTGTCAAATAGGAACTTTCTCTGATGATGGAAATGTCCCATATGGTAAATGCTAGACACACGTAGCTGACACATTTTAAGGAACTTAAATATACATGTAAACACTCACATGGGGCTAGCGGCTACATTTTGTACAGTGCCTTTTTAGTCCAAGTTATCGTAAAATGCTTCCTTTCCTTCTAAAAGTAGGAAATCATGAACATTAAGAATCACTGGAATAATAATAAATCTTGTACCATTTCTATTCTAGATGATACTCTTTATATTTCACTAAAGCAAGAATTATTAAATTTACTTTCCTAGGTCTATAATCAAATGCCTAAATTTATTTAATGTGACAAACAGGTTAAATTTCATTAGATGACACCCTGAGTAAAACTGATTTTATTTCTGTCTTAACAGGTACATAGCCTACAAGTTCCCAAAATGAAAACTGTCAAGAGTTACTGACTGCTTTTTTGAGATAACAGCGAACAGCAATTTGAGTTGACAGCCAGTGAGTCCCAACTGAAGGAGGAAGAAAAGTAGAGTGACAAGCCCAGAGCTCAGGATTATCCGGTAATGCTGTTTTCTGAATTTGCCACAGCCACTGAGTTCACTTACTCCTTATCCTGCTTTACCTTATCTTAAAATAATCAAATTTCAACATCAGGCACTAAGCCTATGAAGACGAAGATAATGATGATGATGACAACAATGACAACGACTGCAATACCTGAAGTAGCTGCCAACACTGAGTATCTAACCCTCAACAATCTTGGGTCATTCTTGGTCACAAGTGTACACCAGGCCATCCACTGGAGTCCTGAGAGGCCAAGAACAGTAAGTACTGTCTTACAAGTGTACAGATGAGGCTCCAAAATATAGGACATGCTCAGGGGCACAGGGCAGCAAAGACCATAGTACCTCCTGGGTAAAAGCAGGTCAGGACAGTGTAAAATACCAAAAGCCAAACCAAAGAGGGACTGTGCCCTGTTTTCCCTAGTAATTACAAACAAAAACGTGTTCTATGATGTGGGAAATTAATTAAGTGAAGCTGCCACCTCCTCAAACCACAAGTGTTTGGTTTTTGTCAACACTAAAAGGAGTAAACTATCCTAAAAGCATAAGCATACAGACTTTTAGACAGTTAATTTCAACTCTCTGTTAAAAATTTAAAATAGCAAAACATCAGCAAGTAGACAAATATGACTAATATTTTCCGTTTTCAGCCTCAGACCGCAAAATGCCAGTGTTTAGAATGAATCAGTCTGGGTAGGATGTGGCCGTGATCATAGGAAGCCACACCTAGCAACCAGAAATTTATTATGACTCCGGCCAGTTTATGTGAATAATGAGAACACAGTCAAGGTCGAAAGAAAGAAACCAAGTTTACAATAAAAACATATTTATGGAGTTGTTTTAAGCCCTTGGATTTAGGTAGATTAGCGTTAGTAATTTACAAACCTATTCTTACCCATTCTTTTTATTATGTGCATATGGTGGTCAAAGAAAATAAACACCAGTGAGAGTAAACATATCAAAGGCCAACATTTGCAAACTCTGTCAATTTCTTTTAAATAATGGAAAACATGAAAAACCCCCACTTTCAATAATATACTTAGCCACTTCGTCACTCTATAAATTCAAACTCATTTCTCCATAATACAGGCATTATCTCTCCTGTCATTATACTGCTTCTTAACCAGGGGCCAATTTTGTCCCCATACAGCTTATCTGACAATGTTTGTAGACATTTCTGATTGTTAGAAGTGGGTGGGGATGCTACTGGCATCTACTGGGTAGAGGCAAGGGATACTGTTAACTACCCTACAGGCCAGTCCCCAACAGCACAGAATGACCCATTCCCAATGTCAGTAGTGCTGCGGTGGAGAATCCCTGCCACATCCAGAGGTAGACAGTTTTCTTTCCAGGAGGGGAACAAGATTCAAGAGGTTTGAGGGAAGACCATCTACTGCTTTACTTGTTTTGTGTGTGTGTGTGTGTTTTCAGCACAGCATACACTTGCAAGCTGGTCAGCTAGAATGGACTCTGCAGTTTCTAACTTGGGACAGAATATTCTGGAATGTGAAGTCACTGAACTGTTTGCAGACATTAATATGTAACTTCCAGAAACTTAAGGTTCACAGAAAGTTTGCAGTCAGTGGAATTAACCCTAGTGAAAAGACAAATGCTAATACGAAACAGTAAAGAATAGGTTCCAAAACATTTGGATCTGGGCCATCTCCCTTGTGCAGTTTCTGTAGCATACCATCTTAACATTCTCAAATTGGCCAAGTAAGAATTTTCCATGTTTATTTTAATGGATCAATAGAAGCCCACACTGCAACATCAATGATACCATAGCTACAAATGCTTGACTCCTGTGATTATTATGAAACCAGCAAGCCTTCTTGCTCTTTAAGCAAGAGGAGTACTCACAGGTTCGGTTCCGGGATTTGTATGTGCAGGTGTAGAGGCTGCAGGGCCTCACTGGCAGGAGCCCAGGTAACTGGAACCTTCTCTTCAACAGTTTGCATGGAGCCACTTGAAGAATGACCCTCAGGCTATTCATCACCACCATCTTTAGCTTGAAACCTCGATCAGTTCCCAAATAATTTGCAGAAACCTAATAACACGGAGGGAAGAGGACAGAAGAGAAAAAAAGCTATAAACAACAGAGATTGAAGATCCTGTGGAAACGTCCAAGAAGGACAACATTCATACTGGCAGTACACACCCTAATGTGGGGGGAGGGCAAATGAGTCAACAGTCTGTTCACTCTTGTTGCTCAAATTCATAGGTCCTCTCCGTGGAAGGCAGGGTCAGGACAACTGACTCATGGGCTTTGCATTTCCCCTAAGGTTGTCAAATATTAGAGATCCAGAGAAAAGATTCCTATTACTCACATGAATGAAAATACTATTTACAGGACAGTTCCTTAAAATTAAAAAGAAAATGTATTCCTTGCAATCCCAATTATCCATCATGGTCATTTAAAAAATTATTTTTACAAATTTATTTGAAAGGCAGAGAGAATGAAGAGAGAGACATATAGACAAAGACAGAGAGAGATCTATCTGCTGGTTTATTCCTCAAATGCCCACATCAGCCAGAGATGGGCCTTGGCATTCAATTCAGGTGTCCCATGGTGGGTGGCAGTGGTCCAACTACTTGAGCTATTATCACTTGCTGCCTCCCAGGGTGCCAATAGCAGGAAGCAGGAATTGGGAGAAGAACTGGGACTTGAGCTTAGGCACCCCAGTAGGGGGGTGTGGGCATTCCAAGTAGCATCCTAACTGCTACACCAAACACCTGCTCCCAGCATGGTTTTTAAAGGTAAGAAGGATGTAAAGATGAAAGCTTACTCCAGGAAGCCTGAAAAAAACAAAAACAAAATAATCATTTGCATCTGGATTGCTAAGAAAAATCCCAGATACATCCTGCCAAAATAGCCATGGGCAATTTTGAAATCTCAGTTAAAATACAGTCTGTGGCACAGGAGTCCCAGGTACTCCATTTCCCATCCAGCTCTCTACTCATGTGCCTGGGAAAGCAGCAGAAGGTGGCCCAAGTGCTTGGGCTCCTGCACCCACATGGGAGACCCAGAAGAAGCTCCTGGCTCCTAGCTTTGGATCATCCCAGCTCTGGCCGTTGCTGACCTCTGAGGAGTGGACTAGCAGATGGAAGACCTCTCTCTCTCTCTCTCTCTCTCTCTCTCTCTCTCTCTCTCTCGAATAAATAAATAAATCTTTAAAAAAAATACAATCTGTGGGGCCAGCACTGTGGCATAGCAGGTAAAGCCGCCACCTGCAGTGCCAGTATCCCATATGGGCACCAGTTTGAGACCGGGCTGCTCCACTTCCGAACCAGCTCTCTGCTATGGCCTGAGAAAGCAGTAGAAGATGGCCCAGGTCCCTGGGCCCCTGTGCCCATGTGGGAGGCACGGAAGAAGCTCCTGGCTTCAGATCAGCGGTTGCAGCCATCTGGGCAGTGAACCAGCAGATGAAAGACCTCTCTCTCTCTCTCTCTCTCTCTCTCTCTCTCCTTCTCTCTCTGTGTAACTCTTTCAAATAAATAAATAAATCTTTAAAAAAATACAATCTGTGACTCATTCAGTTTTTGCTGTAACCTGATGGTCCTCAAACATGGGAAAAATAGACAAGGTTAATTTTGAACTCTCCCTCTCTAGCTCTCATAAGTTCATAGTGAGAATGTCAGAAGGCAATGCTTTCCAGCATATCCACTATTGGTGTTCTGAAAGCACAGCCATAATAACTTTGAACACTAATACTAACTTTGACCACATTTCCTAACAATTCCTATCCTGGTACCAACTGACAAACAAGTTCTGAAATTAATATATATATATATATATATATATATATATATATATATATATTTCTTGATTACACATTCATTCCACTGTAGACTTTGAAGCATTTAGTGTGATTACTTGAGATGCTGTTTGGGACACCGTTTGAGCAACCATGACTATGGTGTGGCTGCTAGACTGGGTCCCATGGCACTACTGAGCTCACAGTCTCAAGTCCATTTGTGCACCTGCCTGCCCCCAGCCATGCGGGTTTTAGATCTTCCACTTCTGCCACTGCCTCTAGCCTGTGCGGATGCTCTTCCTTCCCTGGTTCATTCCTACCCAGCCCTCAGGGATTAACTCCAGTGTCACTGCTCAAAGTTTGCTCTGACCATGCATTCACCAGGTCAAGCCAGCACCCTCTTCATGGGTATGGTGTTTTTCTTGGGTGAATTAAGGACTGATTGGAGTGTGCTTTATGACTCTATCCCTGTTAGCTTCTAAGTCCCACGGTGGGAGGGACTGCATCTGTTTCAGTCTTAGCTGCGTGTCTTAGGAACACGATGGGTGTTGAAGGAATACTTCTTGAATGTCCTGAGTGGCTTCCCTGGTGATAGAGAAGATATTGATGCTAATTTCAAGAATCAGGACCTGTGATGTGGCTGCCAGCATGATCTGGCCTAGTATTAAGGGCTTTTTGTCTTTTTAGATGCAACCATCACCCATTTGTAGTGATTTTTTTATACATTTGAAACATTTTCTTTTCTTTCTTACTTTCTTTTTTCTTTCTTTTTTTTTTTTTTTTGACAGGCAGAGTGGACAGTGAGAGAGAAAGGTCTTCCTTTGCCATTGGTTCACCCTCCAATGGCCGCCGCAGCTGGCGCACCGTGCTGATCCGAAGGCAGGAGCCAGGTGCTTCTCCTGGTCTCCCATGTGGGTGCAGGGCCCAAGCACTTGGGCCATCCTCTACTGCCTTCCCGGGCCACAGCAGAGAGCTGGTCTGGGAGAGGGGCAACCAGGACAGAATCCCACGCCCCAACCAGAACTAGAACCTGGGGTGCCAGCGCCGCAGGCGGAGGATTAGCCTAGTGAGCCACGGCACCAGCCAAAACATTTTCAATAGTTGTCCTTTAAGAGGAGTGTCTCACATGCCTACCTTATAACATCTGAAGGACCCACAAAGTCCTGCCTGATCTAAAGGAGGAACTTACTTGACGATGACCCTAACTTAGTTTCACAGGAGAGAATTTTGCCAGTAAGCATTTTCAACACTTAGAGATTTTTCCTTTGTTCTAGGTGCTGTATTGAGTGCTGTGATGCAAAGATGACCAAGGTCATAGAAAGAAATGAGGGGCCAGCGCTGTGGCATAGCGGGTAAAGACACCACCTGCAGTGTTAGCATCCCATATGGGTGCCAGTTCGTATCCCAGGTGCTCCACTTCCAATCCAGCTCTCTGCTATGGCCTGGGAAAGCAGTGGAAGATGGCCCAAGTCCTTAGGCCCCTGCACCCGTGTGGGAGATCCGGTAAGAAGCTCCTGGCTCCTGGCTTCGGATTGGCTCAGCTCCAGCCGTTGTGGCCAATTGAGGAGTGAACCAGCGAATGGAAGACACCTCTCTCTCTCTCACTCTCTCTCTCTCTCTCTCTCATTCTGCCTCTCTTTCTCTCTCTGTGGAACTCTGACTTTCAAATAAATAAATAAATTTTTTTTAAAAAAAGAAATGAAGTCCTGGTGTATGCCATACCATAGAGGAATCATGAAAACATGGTGGTAAGTGTAAGAAGCCACATACAGAGGTCATGTATGAATTTCTGGTATCATGACCACTACTGACTAAACAAGAAAAGAGAGAATAGGCTATCATCATCTATTTTTGTTGAATGGAAGAAATTAGAGTGAGGGGCTGCTTCCCAGCTGTTCCACTTCCCATCCAGTTCCCAGCTAATGGCCTGGGAAAGCAGCAGAAAGTGGTCCAAGTGCTTGGGCCCCTGCACCCATGTGGGAGACCTGGAGGAAGCTTCAGCCTGGCCCAGCCTTAGATGTTGTGGCCATCTGGGGAGTGGACCAGGGGATAAAAGATTGCTCTGTTTCTGTCTCTGTCTCTGTCTCTCTGTAACTCTGACTTTCAAATAAATAAGCAAATCTTTAAAAAAAAAAAAAAGAAGAAGAAGAAGTTGTGGTGAAAAAATCTGCTTTTAAAAGAAATGGAGGGGCCGGCACCGTGGCTCACTTGGTTAATCCTCTGCTTGCGTCGCCGGCGTCCCATATGGGCACCGGATTCTGTCCCGGTTGCCCCTCTTCCAGTCCAGCTCTCTGCTGTGGCCTGGGAGTGCAGTGGAGGATGGCCTAAATGCTTGGGCCCCGCACCCGCATGGGAGACCAGGAAGAGGCACCTGGCTCCTGGCTTCGGATCAGCACAGCGCTGGCCGTAGCAGCCATTTGGAGAGTGAACCAGCGGAAGGATGACCTTTCTCTCTGTCTCTCTCTCTCACTGTCTATAACTCTACCTGTCAAAAAAAATGGACAGATTGATATATTTACCTCAATGGGACATTACGCATGTGATGTATCAAAACATCACATGGTACCCCATAACTATGTACAATTTCTATGTGTCTGTTAAAAAGTTGTCAATATATATATTTATTTATTAAAGGAAATGGCTTTGTTTCCACCCTTCTATCTCAAAGGGAATCTATGCTTAAATGCTAAGATAAATGGAAGATACTTGGATTTATGAACTCATATGAAATGCAGATTTTCTGTTGAGTCTCCAGTGTTTTGAATATTGTAAAATCTTGCTCAGCATGGATGACTATCAGAAAGTAATCAAAATCCACCTACAGGTTACAACTGACAAATTGGGGGTTATTATAAAGTAAAATGTACTGCTTTGGAAAACAATCAAATACTTTAAATACTCAGAATAGAGAAATTAGGCCAGAAAGTAGAGGTGTGGCTGCTTGAGGTTGAGGTAAAGGGGAAACAGGAGTGACTACTTAGTGTGTGGGGGGGGGGTTTCTTTTTGGGGTGATGAAAATGCTTTGGAACTAAATAGAGGTGGAGGTTGCACAATATATGCCACTGAATCATACACTAAAAAGATTAATTTTATTTTATGGGAATTTTACCTCATCAATGTTTATATTAAAAAAGAAAAAGATGACCACGTACCAGTTCACAGCATGGTACCCATGCTGCCCCAGACTCTGCCTTCTGCTATCAAAAGAACAGCTTTCAGCAGTTTGCTCTTGACTGGGGGTGGATGGATGGGGGAGACAAAGGCACAAAAAGAGAAAACGAGGGGGCACTATAGACATATTTCACTTGCACACTTGATGTTTATTTCTTCAAAGAAACTTTCCAGTAATAGTATGCGACACAAAAAAACAATCATGACCACCAGCAATGCAGGGCAAGGAGCCAAACTGATTTTCTCCTCCCCTCTTCACACACATGCATACTATGAATTAGCTGGAAACTAGCTCTTCTCTGTACTGCTGTCCTTGACCTTGCTCCATCTAAGCCAGAGGGGACAAGGCTACACCTAATTTAAAGGAGAGATAATCACACCTGACAAGCAGTGTCCAAGGAAAACAAGAAGCAGAGCTACTTCCTGTCACTATGGTTCACCGAAGGCTCCAGGCAGAACTCTTTAACTGGCTATCAATAAGCCATCAGCCTAGACAAGCATTGTGCGAGACTTTGGGCCTGGTTCACTTTGTGTGGGCATCATGTTATTAATGTAGACACTGAACTCTTGGAGAGGCCAGGATATGTGGCCACCACCTGTAAGAGGACTGGTAGGAAGTTCATCATTCCCATGGAGGTGCCCCATGAAGGGGCACAGGTGTCAAGATACACCTTACTTAAGGTATGCAAAAGTCTGATGCAGGATTTCAAACATAGACAGGTAGTAAACTTTCAAGAGATTATCTTGACAGTGAGCCAAATAATAGCACCTTGTTTTCCAGTACTCTCTTAACTGAATTAATTGATCAGCCTTACAAAACAATAGACCATCAGCCACCATGATTCAAAATCTGATTCTGCTTTCTTTTTCTTAGCTTTTTATTATAGAAAACTTCTAACTTCTAAAAATACAGTTGGCTCTCACATTCATGGTTCCAAAATCCATGAAGTCAATCGATAATGGATCAAAAATATTCAGGGGGAAAAAATCACATCTATAATGAATAGGAATAGCCCTTTTTCTTGTCATTATTCTCTAAATAATATAGTTATCACAACCATTTACATAGCTAATGTACGTTATTACAAGTAATCGTGAGATGATTTAACCTAAATGGAAGGATATTTATAGGTTATATACTAACACTACAGCATTTTATGTAAGAGACTTAAGCATCCACAGATTTTGGTACCCTAAGGGGGTCCTGGAATCAATCCCTTCCTATACCAAGGGACAAGTGTATAGTGATAGTATTATAATAAAACCACCTATGCATGTAATATTCCATTTCAACAATTATCTGTTCATGGCTAATCATGTTTATTCATAG
Organism: Lepus europaeus; assembly: GCF_033115175.1. Classification (NCBI taxonomy): domain Eukaryota; kingdom Metazoa; phylum Chordata; class Mammalia; order Lagomorpha; family Leporidae; genus Lepus; species Lepus europaeus. Next base: position 133,037,196 of record NC_084850.1, read on the forward strand.
GCAACCCCCATTTTCCTTCCCCAGGTTATTTTGAAGCAATTCTCAGATATAAATATCAATTTATCCATGTCTGTAATTTTCATAGGAAAATAACCTCTTAGTTCATAGTTTCTTCTCTATAAAAATCTGTATGAAATATCTGTATGAAACAGCCTCAGGGGCCGGCGCTGTGGCACAGGTTAATCCTCTGCATGGGGCACCAGCATCCCATATGGGCGCCGGTTCTAGTCCCGGCTGCTCCTTTTCCGATCCAGTTCTCCGCTATAGCCTGGGAAAGCAGTAGAAGACGGCCCAAGTCCTTGGGCCCCCGCACCCACATGGGAGACCAGGAAGAGGCAGCTGGCTCCTGGCTTTGGATTGGCCCAGCTCTGGCCTTTGCAGCCATTTGGGGAGTGAACCAGTGAATGGAAGAACTTTCCCTCTGTCTCTCCCTCTCACTGTCTGTAACTCTGCCTTTCAAATAAATAAATAAAATCTAAAAAAAGAGAAATAGCTTCAGTGATAGTTTATTATAGAATATGAAAATCAACCATTTTTTAAAATTACAAAATAGCAAATAAGCTCAGTCACCTGATAGTCTTTCTCAGTGCCAACCTAATCCTTAATGTAAACACTGTTACTCACTTCTTTCGTGTTATTTCTACCTTCATCTTGGATGAGAACTCAGATGAGGAGCTTTATGTTTTTGCTAGCTTGGAAGACTACATGCAGTATAAAACTGCATAATTTATAACTGCAGTTCAGCAGAATAAAAGGCTTATATGAACTGAAATGTTTAAAAGTAGAGCTTAATGTACACTCTTAAATTTCTACAAGAATCTAGAAGCAGAGGAGGAGGATAAATAATTGTTCAGCAACATTCTACAGGAAGTTGACTGTTTCTGTGACTTCAAATGGTGTAAGCTATGAGGAGGCTCTCTGAAAAAACCGTTGTGTCATATACATGCAAGTGATTATTACTCCAATTGAATTTGTAGAAATGTTCCATGAAATAAATGCAACACTAAAATAATATAAAAACTGCCAAGAGATATGGGGAAATCTTGCCTTAACTTTGTGTTCTCATTCCATTGCTTTCCATTCCTGAATCAAAGCAATAAAACACTAACATGCTCTTTCCCACTCCTAAAAGTTTGTAATTAACAAGGCCAAGCTATTTAAACAGATACTTTCCTTTTTCTATTAACTTTTTAAAAATTGTGAAAAAAAATTTAAAAATTTAAAAAACTGTGGTAAAAGAAACATAGTATTTATCACTTCAACTAATTATATGTGTGTCAATTCAGTAATATTGAACACACTCAAAGTATTGTGTAACCATTATCATCATCTTATACCCAAAACCTTTTTCATCATCCTCACCACAAACGCTGGACTCATTACATTGTAACTCTTTCCCCAACCCCCAGCCCCCCAGCCCCTGCTAACCTCCATTCCACTTTATGTCTCTATATTTACCTATGTTACTACTTCACATAAGTGAAATCATATGGTATTTGTCCTTCTGTGGCTGGCTTATTTTACTTAGCAAAAGAAAACAGATATTTCTTAATTAAAGCTGGAGGGAATGATGACAGCCTCTGTGTGGTGCAACAAGAACCCAGGGCTAGAGGCTCTAAGTTTCAAGAAGGAATGGCATTTGAACCATGTGTCATAGGAAAGGGACAATTTCGACAGGAAGTGCCAAGGTAGAGGGATGGAACAGGGAAACTTCAGAGATGATGAGAACGTTGGGAGTGTGTGTGTGTGTGTGGGGGGGGGGTGATTAGGTATCATGATCAGAGAGGTCAATTGGGGGTTGAAATAGAAGTTTAGGCCGGCGCCTCAGCTCACTTGGCTAATCCTCTGCTTGCGGCGCCAGCACCCCGGGTTCTAGTCCCGGTTGGGGCACCAGATTCTGTCCTGGTTGCTCCTCTTCCAGTCCAGCTCTCTGCTGTGGCCCGGGAGGGCAGTGGAGGATGGCCCAAGTGCTTGGGCCCTGCACCCACATGGGAGACCAGGAGGAAGCACCTGGCTCCTGGCTTCGGATCAGTGCAGCACGCCAGCCGTAGCAGCCATTTGGGGGGTGAACCAACGGAAGGAAGACCTTTCTCTCTGTCTCTCTCTCTCTCTCACTGTCTAACTCTGCCTGTCAAAAAATAAAAATAAAAAATAAAATAGACAGAAGTTCAGACTTATTCCATAAAAGTCCAGTGACAGGGGATATCTGCAAACAGTGTTAAAGGAGTCCTTTAGTAATTTAGTAATTTAGTAATGGGGGGATGATAATGCCAGCTACAATGCACACTCACAAAAAGGCCGTGCTATGAGCTATTTCTGCCTTGGAAGGGAAGTTTGTGATAACACAAGGCCTCAGGCATGCCTGCCAGCCACAAGAGTTTACAAACAGGAGGCTGTGGGGGGTGTTAGCATGGCACGCAAAGAAGGCTAGGTAAATGACCCTTGGCCTTGCTCCCCAGACAGCCATCAAGAAAAAGCACCAGTGAGGATGAGCTGGCCTGGCAGGGCTGTGGTCATAGATGGGGTCACCTGTGACACCTAGCCCAAAAGAAGCATTTCCCTGCACAACTCCAGACTAACTCTCTAGGACTAAGGGGACATTTGGTCACTGCCCTTTACAAAGCCCACCAGCAGTAGACCACTACCTGTCCCCCAGAATGCTGCTGATGTCACTACAGGGAACCTTGACTCTGCAGACTTCTTTTTGTATCTTTTAGACAAAACAAACAAAAGCCACCAAACCTACTTTTGCAGCAAAGTCATAAAGATTTGCCATTGTTCTAAATCTGCTACTAATATTTGTCAAGCAGGTGTTCAGGTGACGCAGTGGGAAGTGGGGCTGCATGGGAATTTGCAACTAATTTGGGGAATATGAGTTTCTAAGAGAATGGAAGGCTCTAAGAAATTATCCCACGTGCATAGAAGGAAGTACTGCCAGGTGCTGATGATGCTGACCTTAGAGCAGAGGACAGATAGGAGTAGGCAAAGAGTGGATCCAGTCAGGGGCCAGCGCTGTGGCGCAGTAAGTTAATCCTCCGCCTCCAGTGCCAGCGTCCCATTTGGGCACCGGTTCGAGTCCCAGCTGCTCCACTTCCGATCCAGCTCTTTGCTCTCTGCTATGGCCTGGGAAAGTAGTGGAAGATGGCCCAAGTGCTTGGGCCCCTGCACCCGTGTGGGTAGACCCAGAAGAAGCTCCTGGCTTTGGATTGGCACTGTAGCAGCCATTTGGGGAGTGAACCAGTGGATGGAAGAATTCTCTATCTTTAACTTTACCTCTCTAATAAATAAAATCTTAAAAACAAAAGAGAGAGAGAGTAGACCCTGGCAAGTCAAGCAGGAGGGGATTTCTTCACCTTCAGTCAGTCCAAAACTTTTGTTCATTTTCTCATCTTAAATGAAATGTCAGGTACTGCTCCAGGCTCCTTGGGGAAACTAAACAAAGAGCCCATCACGTGGAGCTTCTGTTCTAGTGGGAGGATGCACAGAATAATCAACAAGTGTAACAGACAAGTGAGTTGTAGTCACAAGTAGACTATGTTCTGGGAAAAGCAGAGGAAGGGAAGGTAACTTTGGAGTTCCACTGAGAAGGGGCCTTATATTTTTAAATAAATTGTTCAGAGAAGGCTTCATTGAGAAGGTGAAATTTGAACAAAGTGTTACCCAAGAAGTTAGAAATTAGCCTATGTGTGTGAGGGAGGCCTAAGGAAAACAAAGTATTCATGGACTCTTAGAAGCTCAACATGGAACCAGCCCAGTACTTTTTATTATTATTATTGTTTGACAGGTAAAGTTATAGACAGTGAGAGAGAGAGAGCGAGAGAGAGAGAGATCTTCCTTTCGTTGGTTCACTCCCCAAATGGCCGCTGCGGCCGGTGCTGCACCGATCTGAAGCCAGGAGCCAGGTGCTTCCTCCTGGTCTCCCATGTGGGTACAGGGCCCAAGCACTTGGGCCACCCTCCACTGCCCTTCCGGGCCACAGCAGAGAGCTGGACTGGAAGAGGAGCAGCCGGGACTAGAACTCGGTGCCCATATGGGATGCCAGTGCCGCAGGTGGAGGATTAACTAAGTGAGCCATGGCGCCGGCCCCAGTACTTTTTTTTTTTTTAAAGATTTATCTTATTTTATTTGAAAGGTAGAGAGAGAGAGAGAGGGAGAGAGGGAGGTCCTCCATCTGCTGGTTCGCTCCCCATATGGCCACAACGGCCAGGGCTGGGCCAGACTGAAGCCACAAGCCAGGAGCCTCTTTCAGGTCTCCCACGTGCGCACAGGGACTCAAAGATTTGGGCCATCCTCCACTGCTTTCCCAGGTGCATTTGCAGGGAGCTGGATCAGAAGTGGAGCAGCCTGGTCTTGAACCAAAGCCCATATGGGATGCTGGGCATCGCAGGCAGCAGCTTAACCCATTACACCACAACTCCAACCCCACAGTATTTTACGATACAAAGTCCTGCCCATACCCCGATAACTTTACAGGTGGTCTCAGCCTTCACCCCAAGGAAAGCTTCCCAGGAGAATCCTCTCTGCTCAGCACCAAATTGGTTACCTGGCCTGATAGCATTGGGGAATAAAACCACAGCCTTCCTCCAAGGAAGGCACCCTAGGGGAATCTCCTCTGCCCGACAACTGAGTACTAAAACCTTGGGAGGAATTTTACCTAATTCACAGTCAGCAAATCGTCTGTCCTGGAGAAGGAGGACAGAAATGAGAAACATTGGGAAGAACTGGACCCCATTCCTTTAAAAGCCCCAGTGTGAATACAGACTGTGTGCTCAGCTCTCAGCTTTTTCCTAAGCTGCCTGCCTGGCCTTTCAGGTGTATTCTCTCCATTTAGCCATCTCATCTGGCTCTCCCCAGTCTGAATGACTGGGCACTCACTTTCTGATTCTGTCTGGTGAGGTGTGCATCCGTTCTGATGGATGCCCTACTCCATTAAACCATGCTACCTTGCTTACCACTACTTTCTGTCTCACATCTGAATTATTTCTTGCACGAAGACAGGAACCTATCCCACTCATCTCCACTAACAAAAGGATTGAAGGAAGTAGGGAATTAGTTATTTGGCTATCTAGGGGAAAGATATTCTAGGCAGGGGGACTACCTTGCAAAGACTCTAAAGTAGGAGCATATCTAGCACATTCAACAGATAGGAAAGAGCCCAATATAGCAGGAATGGAGTAAACCAGGAGGAAGGTAGGGGGAAATGAGGTCCAGAGGTAATGGATGCCAGATCACACAGACTTCCAGGCCATTGTAAGAGTTCTAAGTTAGAGTTTCTCGGCCTGGGCACTGTAGACACTTTTGATCACATGATTCTTGGTTGTGGGAGGCTGTCCTGAGCATTGGCAACACCTATGTTGGCTAGTATCCACTAGATGCCAGTAGTACTCTATACCAGTGTGGTGACAACAAAGGAATATCTCCAGATATTGCCAGATGTCTTCTGGTTGCCACAGGTAAAGTGACACTGCTGTAACTGAAACAGGGATACAATAGAAATTTTTGACAAAGGAGTAATAATCTCATTTGCATTTTTAAAAGATTATTCTGTGTGGTCTCATTACAAATCGCCTTGGGAAAGTGGAGGAAAGGGATGGGAAAGACACGGGAAGACCATTTAAGACATTCCAAAGACCTATACTAGGGATGCCACAGTAGAGATAGAAGTAGTTGGGCTTTGGCTATATCCTTTGGATACAGCCTGTAAAATGTGAAAGAAAGGGTTAAAGAGCAGTGAAGATTCTTGGCCTAAGCAACTAGAAGGACAGTGTTGCCATGAACTGAGATTAGGAAGACAGTGGGTAGAACAGGTTGTGGGTGAGACTACTGGGCATGCAGAGTTTGAAATGAAATTTCAATAACTCAAACTGACAGAAAACAAAGCACTCCCTGAGGCAGTGACAGTAGAGATAGACAAAGTACTTTATGTTCAAGAGATAATTATTTTGATTTTAAAAATAAAACAAAAAAGAAACTGGAGTGAAGTAGGAGGAGGCCTTGTGATTTTCTGGCTGGAGTGATGCTGGCAGTAGAATGAGGATGAATCCCTGAACGGTGAAGACATAGCCTGGCATGAGAAACAGGGAAGGGAGAGACAGCAGTCTTCCCACTGATCATATTGGATTGGAGGTGCTAATGGGGCAGCTGAGAGGAGAGGCCCAAGTGAGAGTTGACAACGCAGCACTCAGTCACAAAGTTAGAGATAGAAGGAAAATCTCCTCCCCCTAGGCGTGATAGGTGTGTGGAGGAAGACTGACAAAAAGAGGCAATTAAGGATAGAAACAGACTGAGAAGAAACAGTGAAAGGCAATCAAGGAAGAAACAAATAAATTGGAACTCAAATTAGCTAATGATAGACTATAACACCCGTAACAACACTCCAGGCTTTTTGGCATTTAAAAAAATGAGTTTTGCAGCTGCATTTTAATTATTTTCATTTTATTTGAAAAGGAGAGAGAGAGAGAGAGAGAGAGAGAGAGAGAGAGAATCTTCTATCTGCTGGTTCACTCCCTAAATGCCTGCAACAGTGAGGGCTGGTCCAGGATGAAGCCAGAAGCCTTGAAATCCATGGGGTCTCCCACACGGGCGGCAGGGACCCAAGTACTTGAGTCATGACCTGCCGCCTCCTAGGGTGCACAATAGCAGGAAGCTGGGTCTGAAGTGGCAGCAGAACTTGTACCCAGGCACTCTGATATGGAATGCAAGCTTCCCAAGTGGCATCTTAACCATTGTGCCAAATGCCAGCCCCACATAGGACGTGTTTTATGTTCAGGCCTAAGGCCAACTCCATCTGTTAATTAAAAGCAATGATTTATTGAGAGCTGGTTATTTAAACTTACTTGACTCACTCAACTCGTAATACCCAAGCTTATGAAAACACAAATAACATTTAACTGTCAAACATAGTATGTAATGATGAATTACTACTGTACATTACTGTATTTCATGAAAAAAATCTGTATGTACTTGTTTTCCCATAAAGATGTATCATGGCTCAATGGGGAGATACACTTGCTATTCTATATTCTTTTTGAATCACTAATTATTCATGTGCGTCCTTGGATTTTACTAACTTTTCCCTTATCTGCTGTGTCACGGACTTAGAAATGTATCAGAAAAGATTCTGAAAGCCCTTAAGGAATCATTCCTAAGGGGCAAGCATTGGGACACAGCACATTAAGCAGCCCCTTGGAATGCCTGCATCCCATATCGGAGTGCATGGGATCAAGTCCCACCTCCACGTTCTATTCCAGCTTCCTGTTAATGCATGCTCTGGGAAGCCACAGATGATGGTTCAAATAGTTGGGTTCCTGACACTCATGTAGGAGACCTGGATGGAGTTCTTGGATCTTGGATTTAGTCTGGCACAGTCCCGTACACTCACTCTCACTCACTCTCTCTCTCTCTCCCTCCCCCCTCTACCCTTGAAACAAAAATAAACTAAAAAAGAATCATTCACAAATTATGTGTTCTTTAAATGATAAGTAGTTCGATTGCTGCCTGATCAAGCCATTTATATTGATACAAAACAGCAAAAAAGTACTCTGACCAAAGGTTACAATTGTATTGAAAAAAATTCCTTTATTGTCAAGAGATCGATGCTTCCTTCTCCCACCTTCTGATTCAAAAGGAAGCAAGCTTTTCACAATTCCCCAAAATCTAAATTAGACATTATATTACTATATCTTGGATGAAAAAGTTTAGTTTCCTCCTCTACCCCACTTCTTCCCTGGGAGCATGATCCCCATCTGAAGTAGCCAAATGTTTCAAAACACATGTCTAATAATTGCTTTGTGTGGTGCAACAAATTTTACAGTGCTGCCAATGTGATGAAATGCATTTTCTCCTTTCCATTACATTTCTTTCTTTTTTTTTTTAAGATTTATTCATTTATCTGAAAGGCAGAGTTACACAGAGAGAGGGAGAGGCAGAGAGAAAGAGAGAGAGAGAGAGAGAGAGGTCCTTCATCCGCTGATCTGAAGCCAGGAGCCAGGAGCTTCTTCAGGGTCTCCCATGCAGGCCCAGGGGCCCAAGCACTTGGGCCATCTTCTACTGCTTTCCTAGGCCATAGCAGAGAGCTAGATGGGAAGTGGAGCAGCCAGGTCTTGAACCAGAGCCCATATGGAATGCCAGTGCTTCAGGCCAGGGTGTTAACCCACTGAGCCACAGCACCGGCCCCCATTAGATTTCAAAAATATTTATGTTCACTCATTCATTTGCAATTCACTAAACCTTTATTGCATTCCAACTTTGAACAGTGGCAGCCTTTTGCCTGGCTCCAGGAAGACCAGAGCAGGTGTGTACAGGCACAGAGAACGGTGCCCTTGCTGCTTCTGGTTTTTCAGTGAATTTTGCCCAAGGTATCACTTTAAAAAATCTTAGTAAAGGAATAAAGTCATAGAAAGTTGAAAAGTTTTCCATTTCCAACAGATCTAAGAACAGTGGCCACTCTAAGGGTTGTCCAGGGACCAGCTGAGGGGGTGGGTGTGAGACAGCTTTTCTCACCAGAGAAATAGGGTAACTTCTCCATATTCCAGGCAAGCTTTTAAACAGCAGAGTGCACATGGCCAGATAATTTGTAAAGGAAGGAGAAGCAGAAAACAATTTGGTTTTCAGAGGCTGAGAACAAGTTCCAGCCAAACGAAGGTGTACACATTAACTCCATATATTCATCAAAGTTTCCCAACGAAAATATACGGGAGGAGAGGAATGACACTCATTAACGAGTCGCCAGCAGCCCTGGGCAGAAGCATTTAACGATGAACGCCACAAAGAATGCCAGCCACCAAAAGTGTGTGGGTTTCGGAGGTTCCTGTCCTCCAGCCCTAGGGCGGGGCACAAAACAGAAAGGCCAGAAGGCAGTGCAGAGTGCAGAGGGCTCAGAAGTTTCCAAATGGCATCGCTGTGAAAGTTCTCCCCTGGTCTGGGGGTGGCTGAGTATCTGCGCACAGACCTGGCATGGAATAGGGGCGGGCATAAGCAAGAAATACAATGCAGGTGGCAGTGAGTCCCAGCTGACTGTGCTCTGGTTTCTGGAACTACAACCTCTGACTCGAGTCCTTACCCCGTTTCCAGCTATCGCACAGTATGCTGGACTTTCTGGAGTTACCGACACTCAAGATCCCTTCCAAGGAACTGCCCTGCCGGCCACCACAAATTTTCTGGGCCAGCTGTTATCGCATCAAGTGAAAAGAACCCTAAAGGAGGTGCGACCAACTGGTGATTCCCCACAATGGAGAAATAGTGCTGCGGCGGGGCGATGCCCCGTTAGGACCTACCGGTCCTTCGGGACGTCCCGCAGGAACCCAAACCATACTTACAGGACCAACAGCTGTCTCAACTCCAGGACCTAGCGCGGCGGAACAGAGGGTCAGGGCTCTGATTTGGCCCGCCGCCACGGCCGCCCTCTCTCCACTAGGCCGCAGGTTCTTACCTGAGCGTTTCTCCAGAATACGAAACTCGCGGCTCCCTCGCCTCGCAGGACCCGCTGCTCAATAGCCGGGCCACCAAAGCCACGCCCCCTCACGGCCTACAGACCGGGCCACGCCCTTTCCCTGGAGGCCACGCCTCCTCCCGACCGATCAGCGCTCCGGTACTTTCCCACGAACTGCCTTGGTCACGCCCCACCAGATCGCGGTGGTCTCCGCCCTCCGCTCTGGCCACACCCTTCATCTGACCACACCCGCTTCTCTGTCCTAGCCGAGGTCTGAGCCCCACCCGCGTTCGGCAGACCACACGGGACCACGCCTGTAAGCGCTTCCCTGGCCCCACCCCTTCCCCGCCCTCCGCGGGACCGACCCGCCTACATACCCCCTTTCGCCGCTGGCCGTGTTTGCAGGCTGAAATCAGGCTGCGGGCCGAAGAGTCTCAAAGTGACTTCCCTCAGGTTTCTCCCATCGGCAAATATCATGACTTGGTGTTCCTGGAACAGACGACTTAAGCCGGGAAAAAAAACACCGGATGTGTCCTTCCCGGCTAGTTTTGGTGTCCAATTTCCTTCTGAGTTTCTTTGATGCTGTTTTCACATCCTCTGAACTCAAACTGAATTTGTGTACCTTCTAGCCAGTTTTCCTATTCTCTAGGCCACAACCGTGACACCGTGTTCAATCCGGCCTCTCCATCGACCTTGGACGCTGGGCAGATGCGTGGAGTCAGCAGGACGCCCCCACTTCCCAAAGTCTCCTCACAGTGACCCTCCCTGAGCCCCAGGGCCTGTGGAGACGGCCCTCGACTGAGACAGAAATTCTGGTCTCAGCCCTGAGCTTTGAGATCGCCTTGCTTTTCTGCCTGCCCCACTTACAACTCTTACCGCAAGAAAACTTACAAGAAAAACAGCAAAGAGATCAAAACCAGTTTCTTCCTCTGTATTTAAATCCAACTACAGCCGTCAGTACATACTCCCTGACTAAAAAGACAAGCCTCAAAGAGCTTACAGTCTAACGCTGGGATTGGGTGCCGCAAGAACTGAGAAGTATAGCGACGGTGTGGCAAGGAGCTGATAAAAGCAGGACTTGGTAATCACAGATCTTCTTGATCCCATTGCTAGGAATATTTTGCGATAGCACACAAAAGAAGGCATCTTAATAGTATTTAGTACATGTCTCTATGAAGTAAATTCTCAGTAAATGTTCACTGAATATCTACCCTTTCCATGTATATAGAAATATATAATTTCTCCTTTGTAGCAGTAAGATTTGCTACTTATATTCCTTCATATGCTCACGGTAATGATTTTCTGATCACACATTAGCTCTTTTTTCTTCTCTTTCTATCCTCCATTTCACTTCTGGTTTGAAGAAGCTGAGATTATTCCAATATGTTGCACAGAGAAAACCCAGAGAAATGAGTAAGCTTTAACAGAACACTTTTCTTAAGCTTACCCTGCCCCATTTGTAAAATGTTTCAACTGTTAGTCATTTTTAGCCTGAACAATGAACTCACAGAAATTAGTTCAGATTAGAGCTCAGTTTTATAAAGTAGTTCTACCTGATCTTCTTCCACACATAATTTGAGCCACGTTATGGAAATATAGACATTACTAGATAAAAGAAACAGTTGAAGGAACTAGGGAAAGGGGAATTTAATGAAAAGAGAGTAATGCAGTCAATGATAGGAATATTCAAGTATGTATTCTATTGGATCCAGAACAGTTGTCAAAGGCAGGCCAGAAATTTGACCCTAAGGTATTGAATAGCCACAGAAAGGAGGAAATAGCCATCATTTTAGGATTTCCAGTATTCATAAGATAAAAATAAACCAAGTATTTGTTTTTAATAGAAGCACAGTTTTCTTGAATTTTAGTCCTGAGAGAAATCCATTTTCCTCATAGAGTAGTATGTAGTGAGCTAAGTGGGAACTAGGCATCATAAGTAGCTATGCCCAGATCCCCTCAATGGAAACTGTTTGCACTGTCATAAGGCATGGTGCATCAAATCAATAGCCATCAAAACTTTTCTGTTCACTTGATTACACTGTCCTACAATGGTCTTGCTAAGGTCAGGGTAATATTTGGATCCTCTTTCTCTGTGACATATAAGTTTCAACTCACATATTAACTAGAAACTATTTGTAGTAGCTGCCTGAATGAAGTTATGTGGATTGACCAACACTATGGTGGGTGCAGGATGGTTAACTATCTGCGTGAAGAAACACCTCATCCCACTGCCTTGCAGAATAGAAGTTTCGAGTGCAGGACTTTCATGCAGTCACTCCAAATGAACAGTGCCAACTGGAGTGTTTTTGAAAAATACCACAGAGTGGAGGGTTCAAGATCTCTTTCTCACTCTGTGCCACCCATACTGGTTTTCCCTTTTTCAGTCCTGTCTCAGAGATCTTCCTTTACCATTCCCATTGTTTCTATCCCTAGTTGCCCACATCTTTGCATGGCTGAGTTTTTCTCATCAAACCTCTATTACTTAAAAGAAACTGTCAGTAGCAGCTCCATCTCCATGACCTGCTTAATTTTCTTTAGAGTGTTTCTCACAGTTTGAAATTATTTATCTTTTAGTGTAGATTCTTTGCTGATTAGATGTTTGCTAGAAGGTAAATTTCCCAAGAGGAGACACTTTGATCAGTTTGTCCAACTTTCTATTTCTAGCACTTATCACAGTATCTGGCACATCAGTACATACTCCATAAATATTATTCGGTGCATGATGTTGTTCAAGATATGTTGACTGGGGCCAGCACTGCGGCTTAGTAGGTTAAGCCTCCACCTGCAGCACCAGCATCCCATATGGGCACTGGTTCTAGTCCTCTTCTGATCCAGCTCCCTGCAATGGCCTGGAAAAGCAGTGGAAGATGGCCCAAGTGCTTGGGCCCCTTCACCTGCGTGGGAGACCAGGAAGAAGCTTCTGGCTCCTGACTTCAGATCAGCCCAGCTCTGGCCATTGAGGTCATTTGGGGAGTGATCCAGGGGATGGAAGACCTCTCTCTGTCTCTCCCTCTCTCTGTCTATAACTCTGCCTCATAAATAAATAAATAAATCTTTTTTAAAAAGATTTATTGATTGCTTTATTCTTCAGTGCTTGCTCATTTGTATATCAGGAACTAGACTATAAGTGATAGAAGTCAATTCTTCACCAGTGCCAGTCCATGAGCTTCTAGTTACTGGCCCAAATTGAGATAAGAAGTTCAAACTAGAACATAAGTCTGATGTCATTAAACACAGTGTTTACTTAGGATGACTTGAAAATTTATTAGAGAGACAGAGACACACAGAGAGCTTACACCTGCTGGTTCACTCTCCAAATGCTTGCAACGGCAAGGGTTGGATCAGGTCAAAACAGGGAGCCAGATTTTTTTTTTTTTTTTTGCCAGGCAGAGTTAGACAGTGAGAGAGAGAGAGACAGAGAAAAAGGTCCTCCTTCCATTAGTTCACCCTCCAAATGGCTGCCACAGCCAGCAGTGGCCATCCTCCACTGCCCTCCCGGGCCACAGCAGAGAGCTGAACTAGAAGAGGAGCAACTGGGACAGAATCTGGCGCCCCAACTGGGACTAGAACTTGGGATGCTGGCACCGCAGGTGGAAGATTAGCCAAGTGAGCCGCGGTGCTGGTCAACAGAGAGCCAGGAATTTGATCCAGGTAGGATGACTTTTTTTTTCTTCTTCATGACAAGGTTTTCTTTTTCTTCTTTTTTTAGGGATACACACACACACACATACATATTTGAGAGAAAGAGAGAGAGAGAGAGAGAGAGAGAGAGAGAGAGAGAGAGAGAGAGATGGCTGGGCTGCAGGGCCACCAGGACCAGGAGGAGTTGATGGTTGCAGCTGCCTCCTCCCATCTCTCTGGCTGTGGTCTCTAGCCTTACCTGTCTCCAGGCCCCTTCCTCTAGGCCCTGTGCCTTGTGAGCCTAGCAGGACTGTTTCCCATGGCTCCCTTTCCCAGTTTTTGATGGCTCTCTTCTCCTCTCCATCCATATTCCTCGGTGGCGAAGCCCGGCAGATTTTCCCCTTTTAGCTTTTCCCAGCCTACTCTCCCTTCCCCATAGAGGCATCTCTCTCTCCTTCCTGGCTTGTGACAACCAGCATCTTAGCATTGTCTCTCTCACACCCAGGCACTGGCCTGCTCCTACAGGCAAATCTGAACATCACCTCCTCCATTAACCAACATGGCCATTACATTTTCTGTGTTCCTTTGACACTTTTTATAGATTTTTTAAATCAAAAATACTATTGTTCTGATTTGTGAGTTTCACACATTATACTTCTCAAGGACACCCACCCCCTGACTGAAATTGTGCTCAATGAGCATTTAAGATCAAGTTCAGTTAAATTATGTAAAGACCTGAGTTAGTGTCAGAATCACATCAGATACCTAATAAGGTGTAATGTCTGTCTATTGGCCTTGGAGTGAAACTTAAACTAGTATACTCTTTTGTTTTAAAAGATTTATTTATTTATTTGAAAGGCAGAGTTACAAAGAAGCAGACACGGAAACAGAGAGAAAGGTCTTCCATACACTGGTTCACTCCCCAGATGACTGCAATGGCTGGAGCTAGACCAATCTGAAGCCGGGAGCCAGGAGCTTCTTCCAGGTCTCTGACATGGGTGCAGGAGCCCAGGGACGTGGGTCATCTTCTGCTTTCCTGGGCCATAGCAGATCGGAAGTGGAGCAGCGGGATTTGAACCGGCATACATATGGGATGCTGGCGCTGTAGACTGGGACTTTAACCTACTGTACCACAGCACCGGCCTCAACTGGTAGACTCTTAAGAATACCATGGGGGCCGGCGCTGTGGCATAGTGAGTAAAGCTGCCGCCTGCAGTGCTGGCATCCCATATGGGCGCCGGTTCAAGACCCGGTTGCTCCACTTCCCATCCAGCTCTCTGCTACGGCCTGGGAAAGCAGTAGAAGATGGTCTAAGTGTTTGGGGCCCTTGCACCCACGTGGGAGACCCAGAAGAAGCTCCTGGCTCCTGGTTTTGAATTGGCGCAGCTCGGGCTGTTGTGGCCATCTGGGGAGTGAACCAGTGGATGGAAGACCGCTCTCTCTCTCTCTCTCTCTCTCTGCCTCTCCTTCTCTCTCTGTGTAACTCTTTCAAATAAATAAATGAATCTTTAAAAAAAAAATGATGAAAAAGGCAAGCTTCATTGTGACCATTTACATAAGGAGAGGCCTCTCTGTGTTGACTGTACTTTCTATCTCTGCTCTGCTCCTGTTCCCATCACATGTATCAAAGTAGGTATTGCATTATGAATAGCTTCCTGTCTCTACCAAACACATCAAAATTGAACCAGCTGGAAAGATGAGGGGATGCAGCCCAAGACTAATCTATATTTCAGTTCCAAGAGAATCACTTGAGAAAAGAAGGCCAGAATCTGTCCCTTTGGGTTCTGGCAGGAACATGTTACATGAGGTGGAGTTAACAGGACTCTGCTATTTGAGGGTTACTCTGCCCTGTGCAGGTTACGTTACACATATCTTTAGCCTGGATTGCTCTGCCTTGATAGATTCCATACCCACTGGAAATTTCACTTTCACTTGTCTGCCTTTGAATACTTCCTCAATTTCCTTTTTAAACTTTGAATATGTTATGCAATTTATTAGTAAGATTATTGCAGTTAGCTCTTATTGAATGCCTACTGTGTGCCTGGAACTATATGAGTACATAGCATACAGACCTCATTCGACACTCACAAAATCTTATGAGATATATCAAAGCCACAATGACATGTCATCTCACTCCAGTTAGAATGGTGACTCAAAAATATAAAAAAATAACAAATTCTGGCAGTGATGTGCAGAAAAGGAAACTATTACACATTGTTGGTGGAAATGTAAATTAGGGTAGCCATCAGTGAGGACAGTATGGAGATTCCTGAGAAACCTAAAAATAGATCTACCCTATGATCTAACTATCCCACTTCTGACTATATGTGTATTATCCAAAGGAAATGCAATCAGCCTATCAAAGAGATACCCATACTCCCAGGTTCATTGCAGCACTTTTCTCAATAGCCAAGATATGGAACCAGCCTAGGTGTCAATGGATGGGTGAATGACAAAGAAAATGTGAGATACAAATGCACACACACACACAGAGTGGAGTATTATTCAGCTATAAAAAAGAATGAAATCCTGACATTTGTAGCAAAATTGATGGAACTGGAAGTCATTATGTTCAGTGACATAAGCAAAGCACAGAAAAATACTACATGTTATCCCTCATATGTGCAAGTTTTAAAAAGTCAATCTGAACTCAGAATAGTGATTATTAGAGGTTGGGAAGGATGGGGGAAAGAATATGGAGGGAGATTTCTGCCAAAACACAGTTAGATAGAACTAGTACATTCTAGTGTTCTACAGCACAATGTGGTGACTACAGTTCACAACAATGTACTATATACCATATAAAGAACTGGAAGAAGGGCAGGTGCTTGGCACAGTAGTTAAGAGTCTGGTTGAGATGCCCACATTCCATATCAGAGTGCCTGTTCAAGTCCTGACTCTCGTTCCAATCCCAGCTTTCTATTAATGTATATCCTGGGAGGCAGCAGGTGATGGCTTAAATAGTTGGATCCCTGCCCAACTACTTTAGACCTGGAGTTAATTCCTGCCTTGCAGGTATTTGGGGAGCAAACCAGTTGATGGGAGCTCTCTGTCTCTGTCTCTCTCCTCTATCTCTTTCTCTGCCTTTCAAATGAATAAAATAAATAAATAAAATTTTTAGAAAAAAAACTGGAAGGGAGAACCTGGTAGGCTTCAAACACAAAGAATAAATACAGAAATGGAAATGGAAATTATTTGATTTGATCAGTTTAGGCTGAAGACATGTGTTCAAATACTGCACAGTACTGCATAAAAATGTACAGGCATTATGTTCATCAAAAATTTTTAATTAACTTTAAAATCTTTTTTACTAATATAAAGAGAAGAAATTTCATGTATTTCATAGATAAAGTTCTAAGAAGATAACTATATTTCCCTCCCTCCTCCTCTCCCTACTTCAACCCCTCTCCTTCCTCCCTTTCTTGTTTCTTATTTGATTTTTTTTTTTTTTGACAGGCAGAGTTAGACAGTGAGAGAGAGAGACAGATAGAAAGGTCTTCCTTCGATCGGTTCACCCCCCAAATGGCCGCTACGGCTGGCGTGCTGCACCGATCCGAAGCCAGGAGCCAGGTGCTTCCTCCTGGTCTCCCATGCAGGTGCAGAGCCCAAGCACTTGGGCCATCCTCCACTGCCTTCCCGGGCCACAGCAGAGAGCTGGACTGGAAGAGGGGCAACCGGGACAGAATCCGGCGCCCCGACCGGGACTAGAACTCGGTGTGCCGGCGCCGCAAGGCGGAGGATTAGCCTGTTAAGCCACAGCGCCGCAGATGGAGGATCAGCCTAGTGAGCCATGGCGCCGGCCTCTTATTTGATTTTTACAAAGACATACTTTCAGTCAACTCTAAAATCACAGGCTTAGTTCACCAATAATCATAATATTCAACAAGTAAAAAGTAAGAAGATCACAGTTCCACAGGAGTATAAACAAGAGCTAAAAACAACAATCATATCACAACATGTCCATTTCATTCCTATACATTTTTTATATTCTATATTACCTGCTACACATCAGAGAAATATGATATTTGTCTTTTTTGGGACTAGCTTATTTCACTAAGCATAATGGTTTCCAGTAGTATCCATTTTGTTGCAAGACAGGATTTCATTCTTTTTTTATGGCTGAGCAGTATTACATAGTGTATATAAACCACACTTTATCCAGTCATCAGTTGATGGACATCTGGGTGGGTTCCATATCTTAGCTATTGTGAATTTAGCTGTAATAGGCATGAGAGTACAAATAACATTTTCACATGCTGATCTTATTTCATTTGGATGAATTCCCAGGAGTGGGATAGCTGGATCACATGGTAGATCTATCTTCAGATTTCTGAGGAATCTCCATATTGTCTTCCATTATGATTGCATTAGTTTACATTCCTACCAACAATGCATTAGGGTACCTTTTTTCCCACATCCTTGCTAGCATTTATTGTTTTGTGATTTTTGGATGATAGCTATTCTAACTGGGGTGAGGTGAAACCTCATTGTTGTTTTTATTTGCATTTCCCTGATGGCTAGTGATCCTGAGCATTTTTTCATGTGTCAGTTGGCCATTTGAATTACATTCTTTGAAAAATGCCTGTTTATATCCTTTGGCCATTCCTTAACTGGATTTTTTGTTTTGTTTTTGTTGACTTCTTGAGCTCTTTATAGATTCTGGATATTAATCCTTTATAAGAAAAAAAAATCTTAAGCAGTAGTTACTGTCATTAACCCCATATTACAGGTAAAGTAACATAAGCAAGATTTTGCAAGAAGGGTGCATCCTCAGCTCACTTGGATGGACCCAAGATGAGCAGTTCTGTATCCAAATGTCACTCATTCTTGAAGTTATTATGAAAGCTCCTAAATAGCAAATCCAAGCTCATACTTAGATTACATATCACCTATTCTTTGATTAATTTAACAAATGTTACTATTGCTAAAATGTGATTTGAAATAAAAATGATGAAGAAGGCCTCAGCTTTTATTAAGAATTTTTTAATCCCATAATCAAATATTATTTTCCAGCCAGGTCCTTTGGAACCATGTGGTACATCTGAAGCTATAAAAACTCCAATTTTCCATCAAATTTTGTAATTGAACATTGTTATTATGATACCTTTAAAGCACTTATCAAGTGCAAAGGCCAAGTATTGGGCAGTAGTGCAAGACGGTGAATGGAATGCATGGTGACACTGGCAGTGTCTATGTATTTTAGTTAAGGGTGTTTTCCCTTTTTTTTAAAAAAAATTACTCATTTATTTGAGAGGTAGAGTTACAGACAGAGAGGGAGAGACTGAGAGAAAGGTCTTCCATCTGCTGGTTCACTCCCCAAATGGCCACAACAGCTGGAGCTGAGTTGATCTAAAGCCAGGAGCCAGGAGCAGGGGCTCAAGGACTTGGGCCATCTTCTACTGCTTTCCCAGGCCACAGCAGAGAGCTGGATCAGAAGAGGAGCAGCTAGGACACGAACTGGCACCCATATGGGATTTTGGCACCACAGGTAGAGGCTTAGCCTACTACGCCACTGTGCCAGCCATGAGGATGTTTTCAAACAGCCCCACTGTAATAACATGGAGGATGTTGTAGAAATTGAGGATAGGTGGGACCCTAATAGGGACATAAGGATGGGAAAAATGGCTTCTTTGCCAAATAGAAATTGTGGTAATCAACCCACTGGTTCCAAAGGGAAGGTACTGCCAACATGTAGACTCTTTTTTTAATAAAGAATTTTCCATCTTGTTACTCAATATGAACAGTTAAATGTTTACTTAAGGAAAGGTTCTTTAAAGGGGATAAAATTTGATTATATAATTTATATTTTAAAAAAAGTATATTCTAAAAATCAAAGCTAGATCTTTTTCCACAAGCCTTACACAAAAACAAAAATGAACTTTTGATTAGGCAAATTAAATAAAGTAGACGAGGGGCTGGCGCTGTGGCATAGCATGTCGGCATCCCATATGGGTGCTGGTTCGAGTCCCAGTTGCTCCACTTCTGATCCAGCTCTCTGCCATGGCCTGGGAAAGCAGTAGAAGAGGGCCCAAGTCCTTGGGCCTCTGCACCCACGTGGGAGACCTGGAAGAAGCTCCTGGCTTCGGATCAGAACAGCCCCAGCACTTGCGGCCAATTGGGGGGTGAACGAGTGGATGGAAGACCTCTGTCTCTCTGCCTCTGTTTCTCTCTCTGTATAACTCTGACTTTCAAATAAAAATAAATCTTTAAAAAAATTAATGTAGATGAAGGAGGTTAAAGTTAGCCAGTTATAGTGACAATGGCATTAACTGAAATTTGAATGGAAATAAATATCACAGGTTTGATGATTATATTTTCTCATTAACCATCTTAAGAAGTTTATTAAAGGGCCTGTTCAAGTCCTGGCTGCTCCATTTCCAATCCTACTCCCTGCTAATCCATCTGAGAAAACAGCAGAAGATGGTTCTTCAGGCATATCAGCAGGAAGCTGGATTGGAAATGGAGCTGCTGAGACTTGAACCAGCATTCTAATATGGGATGCTGGCATTGCTTAACCCACTGTGCCACATCACCAGCCCCAACATATGTATCTTAATATATGGATGATGGCTTAAACAGAGTAGCATCATTCTGTTACTTCTTAGTTATTCAGATATTATTGGGCTAATTACTATAAATTTCTTGAAGTTATATATTATGTAGGCATACTAATTTCAGCCCAATTAAACCCTGAGGGATCATATTTGATTAAAAATCTTACAGCTTCTAGAAAATTACTGAATAATAATAAATAATTTAGATGCTAGTTTTAAAATTGCAGGTTTTGATCTTTAAAGAGATTCCAGCAATTAAAGGCTTTATTTGATTTCTTTTAGTGTGTCACAGCCAAACACATTTCTTAAATCCAATTAAAATATAGAGTACTGCCACATCCAAGATGTTCCATGGTTTACTCTACCAGTTTTAGGTGCTACACGTTTACTAAATTCCAATCTGTGACAAGGAAATATCAGAGACATTGGTCTTTCCTATCTCTTGCTTTACTACAGGTTAATGGAGCTTAAATATTCCCACTTGAGTTTATGATTTTGATAAACTTTATTATTATTTTAAAAATTTATTTGAGAGGCAGAGAGACACAGAGACAGAGAAATTTTTCATTCACTGGTTCATTCCCCAAATGACTGCAGCAGCCAGAGCTGGGCCAGCTGAAAGCCAGGAAGCCAGGGACTCTATCAGGTCTCCCATATGGGATGCAAGGACTCCACTACTCCAGTTATCACCTGCTGCCTCCCAGGATGTGCATTAGCAGGAAGCTGGAATCAGGGCAGAGTCTTGAACACAAGAACTCCAATATGGGATGTAGATGTTCCAAACAGAGTCTTAACTGCTAGGCCACAGGCCTGTTCCTGATTCTGAAGAACCTTAAAAGGCATCTTGCACGAGTCAAAAGAATAACACACATGTTTTTTTTTCCATGTGATGTCTCAGTTTATTTCCCATCCAGAGCAATAGATCGATAGGCGTGTGTCCAGAAATTACTGCTCAGTAGTGTTGTGGAGGTTAAAGAACAAGGAGAAATCAACGTGTTTTTCCAGTCTCAGGAGACTCAGTTTCTTTTTGTATCGCTTATGGCAACAGCAATCAGAACTTTAAATTTATGTGCTCTAAACTCTGAACATTTGGAAGGAAATAGTAACATGATCATAATGATTGCAACTGCTCTAGTTGCCATCATTACCACAGTAACTTAATAAGTCATTGAGCTCCCATATGTGAAATTACTGGAATGAGCATTTTATGAAGTTACACAGATAGGAATCCTCTGGAAGTTTCCTATTTCAAATTTAAATCTCAAAACAAACACTAGGGTTGGTTGTTTGGTGCAGCAGTTAAGATCCCACTTGGGACACCCCATCCCATATTGGAGTGCTTGGATTCAAGTCCTAGCCCACACTCTTGGCAGTTCTTAATTACTGTTGTATAGCTGCACTTAGCAATGTTGGCATCAGCTGCTTGTAGCTACTTATACTAAATTTACGTTGAAGTCAGTTTCCCAGCCACTCTAGCTTCACTCTGAGGGCTCAGGGCTGCCATACTGGATAGCACAGGGAGGTGCAGAGCACGCATCATCACAGAATGTTCCTCTGGGCAGCACTGCTCGGTATCACTAACTTTGATTTTACACAACTGCCAGACCATGGGGCTGAACAAAACCACTTCCTTTGCTTGAAGTGGGAGCTCTGCTCGGATGTTTACCTGCGAGGTGAGAGTCAGGTGAGGCCATTCTCAGAAGGGCATCCTTTGTTCACCAGGGACAGGAGTGATGTTTGTTTCTCAATAAAGGTAGATTATCAGGGCAGGAGTTTGGCACAGTAGTTAAGACACTACTTGGGATGCTCACTTCTCATATCAGAGTGCCTGGTTCAAATTCTGGCTCTACTTCTGATTCCAGTTTCCTGGTAACGTGCACCCTGGGAGGCAGCAGGTGATGGCTCAAGTAGTTGGATCCCTGCCACCCAGGTGGGAGATCTGAGTTGAGTTCTGGCTCCTGGTTTCAGCCTGTCCCAGCCCTGGCCTTTGCAGGCATCTGGGTGAGTGAACTAGCAGATGGAAGCTCTCTCTATTTTCTCTGCTATAATATTTTAGCCCTGAAGGTGGAAAAGTTATGCCAAGGAGACCTCTAGAGAGGACTTAGTTCTTTCCACAGGGCACAAAACTAGACAAATGCAGAAGAGGCTTGTGAGGTTGAGAAAACAACCCATCTATAGGTTTCCATAAATAACAAAAGATGGGCTGCTTTAATGAAAGTATTAGTCCAAAGATGGACATTAATTATTAAACTTTTTTCGTGGTGGCTCACTTGTTTCTGTGATATTTTAATGCAGGTCACAGAATGGTTAAGGCAGCTTTAACTGGAGCGTGGATTTTTTTCTTTTTCGGTTTGCTTTGTGTTTTCTACTCTGAAAGAATGTTGTGGCCTCTTTTTCTGGTGACTGCTATTCATGCTGAACTTTGTCACCAGGTATGTAGTGTTGAAATTTTAAAATAGATTAGCAGTCTTCTGTTGTCTGAGAACAAGCTCAAAGAACTTGCTATTTCTCTAAATCTGCAAACATGTTCAATCTTGAAATGTGGGTCTGTGACTGTTTTACGAGTTTGGAAAGAAAATATTAAACCATCTAAATGACTGAAGATAAACTTTAAAGACGACTTGGGCCATTAACTGTAGACTTCTGTTCATTTTCTTTGCCTTAAATGTTAGGATTTATTGGGTTATGCTCACCATATTTTGTCATCACCTGCTGCTCTTTCAAATGACCAATAGCCACTCTAGTGCTGCCATATTCAACAGCACAGACAAGGAATATTTCCATCATCACAGAATATTCCATTGGACAGCACTGCTTTCTGTCATTAACTTTGATTTTACAGAAGTGCTAGACTAGGTCTGAATAAAACATATCCATTTCCAAGAAAATGGTTTTAACGTGAGACTTAGTATCAAACCAGCTCTGGAAGATAAAACAGTATATGTGATGTCATACATAAGAGTGTTAATTGTTAAATTAACAACAAGAGTCACTGTGCACTAACTTCCCATGCAGGACCTCTGTCTTCAAAGAGTTGTATTATAATTATGTCTAAGTGCTCATAAAAGATGTATCATTCTTGGGTGTTTCTTTAAAGTTAATTAATTTTCTAAAAAAAAAAAGTGAAATTAACTTCAAGATGCAATGACTTTGAACAGCCTTTGTCTCGACTGTTGAGGAACATTTTTCTGTTTTGTTTTGGTTTGGTTTTTGGGTTTTTTTTTTCCAGGCAAATTGTTGAACTCTTTGCTTAGTATAGAGTTGGTCTTCTGTGTATAAAGTTAATTGAAAATGGATCTTAGTGGAGAATGGGACTGGGAATGGGAGAGGTAGGAGGAGGAAGGGTAGGAGAGTGGGTGGGAGGGTGGGTATGGTGGGAAGAATCACTATATTCCTAAAGTTGTACTTAAGAAATGCGTGAAGTCTTTATTTCTTAAATAAAAGGTTTCTTTGGGGATGGAAATAAATAAAAAAGATATAAACATAAAAAATTAAAAAAAAACAGTTTATGGAGTGCCTGTGTATTCACCTTGAAAATTTACCTTCTGGGGCCAGCGCTGTAGTGCAACAGGTTAATCCTCTGCCTTTAGTGCCAGCATCCCATATGGGTGCTGGTTCTAGTCCCGGCTGCTCCTCTTCCAGTCCAGCTCTCTGCTGTGGCCTGGGAAAGCAGTAGAAGATGGCCCAAGTGCTTGGGCCCCTGCACCCGCATGGGAGACCGGAAAGAAGCTCCTGGCTTCGGATCGGCATGGCTCCAGCTGTTGCAGCTATTTGAGGAGCAAACCAACGGAAGGAAGACCTTTCTCTCTGTCTCTCCCTCTCACTGTCTATAACTCTACCTCTCAAATAAATAAATAAAAAATCTTAAAGAAAATTTATCTTCTAATAACAGTATGCTTTCTTTATTAGTGGCCCTTCTGCATAATTATCTTAAACTTGAATAAATTATTC
The DNA here is from genome assembly GCF_033115175.1 of Lepus europaeus. NCBI lineage: Eukaryota > Metazoa > Chordata > Mammalia > Lagomorpha > Leporidae > Lepus > Lepus europaeus. Next base: position 133,060,752 of record NC_084850.1, read on the forward strand.
CTAAATTCTTCAATCTGATGTTTTTTGAAAGTAATAATAGACTTAAAAGGAAATTGTTAATGAAATAGTTTTGCTTAAAGTATTTAATCTATAGTTATATACTAGAAATCTGAATTGACAACACAACTAATACGTGTTACTCAGGCTGTGAAGCCACATGTGGGATATAAATATGTGCTCAATTCAATTTCACACATTTATTCAGCACCTATTATGGGTAAGCTATATGAATGGCAGGCAGTTAAGCTGCTACAAACATTTTTGTATATGTGTTTTCTTTTTTGAGGTAGGGTTATTTACTCAAGAGTAGAATTGCTGGGGCATGGGGTTCACATCCATTTAGTTTTAGTAGTTCTTTCCTCATCCTTTCGTAAGTGGCTTATTTTTTTTTCATTTGTACATATCCTCAGGTCCTTTTATGCATGGAGCCTCTCTGAAACCCTATGAATGTCCTACTAGAAATATGCTGTGTGCAATGCACAAGCTTTCCGTCCTTTCGTGCTCACTCAAGATAAGTTGATCTCACTAGCAGGATACACAACTCACCCTACAACTGTGTCTAGTTTGATCTACATAGGTTAGGAATTTCTTCTGTAACCAAAATTGGACTCCTGCACATCACCAGTGAGTTCATGTTCTTGGGATTAATGAGGGGCTGGCGCTGTGGTATAGCAGGTAAAGCTGCTGCGTGCTGTGCTGGCATCCCATATGGGTGCCAGTTCAAGACCCAGCTGCTCCACTTCCAATCCAGCTCTCTGCTGTGGCCTGGGAAAGCAGTAGAAGATGGCCCAAGTCCTTGGGCCCTGCACCCACATGGGAGACCCAGAAGAAGCTCCTGGCTCCTGGTTTCAGATCAGCGCAGCTCCGGCCGTTGCGGCCAATTGGGGAGTGAACCATCAGATGGAAGACCTCTCTCTGCCTCTCCTTCTCTCTGTGTAACTCTGACTTTCAAGTAAAATAAATAAATCTTAAAAAAAAGAGGGACTAATGAAAAGAAAGGAGATCTGATTAAATCACCCCCAAGATCTGAAAAGTAATTTGAATTGATGCTCTGGAGAGAGCCTGAGAACATTTTTATTTTCATCTCCTGCACTGAGCTTACCACTCTCTCCTACACCTGAGCAGCCTTATCCCCCGTCTCTGCACTGTTAACAATCCTTCCTTGAGTGAATAGCATGTGCCCAACCTTGATAACAATGGCTTTTCTTGATTTTCAAGTTTGTAGATTTCAGGTCTTTCTGTACCTCTGCTTCCGAGGCAGGGAAGGAGACCATGAAGAGAATGAAATTCAAAATTCTTTTTTCCTTATATTTATGACAGTAAATTTGGAGAAATCTTAAAATTATTCACTAAAATGATGATTTGGAATTTGTATTTCAGCAAGTCATTCCTTTCCTGTTTGAAGTTATTACAGAAAGTATAAGGGAATTGGTCTAAAGCCAGTTCTTCCTTCATGCTCAAGGGAGTTGTTTTACTGTAATGTAAATTAGCTTTTAAAAATCTACCCTCTGAGCAAAATAGCCATTAACGCATATGAGATGTTCCTTTGGGTTTCCAATAGTCAGAGACAGTGGTGGTATCAAGAGTTTTTCTTTGGATGGGTGGGGAGGCTACATTTTGATAACCTCGTCCCCTTTCACTAAGCTCCCACATTTTTAGTGAGTGGCTATGAGAGAGGTGTTCATGGCAATTATCACGGGTTAAGTCCCCCAAGACATCCCATGGGGCCACCATTATCTGTATACTTTTACTTGTGTGAAGTTGCACGAAAAAGCAACAACTTGTAGAGATCATAGGGGGCATAAATGACAGCTGTTGCTAGGCTCTAGTATGCAAAAATTTCCCCAACCACCCTTGGGGCACATGGTTGCCCACTGTGAGTATCCTTAGGAAACACTCTTAATTGTTTCTGCAGACCAGTGAAGAGAGTGGTAGTAAATATGTGTTACAAGGGCAAACAAATACAGACTGCCTTACAAATGATATGACGTGGGGGACGGGGCTGGGCTTCTTGAATACTGGAGGTCAGGGAAGACGTCTCTGAGGATGTGTCATTTAAGCCAAGACTACATTAACAGGGAGCCTGCAAGGGCTGAGGAGCTGGCTCTTGGCAGGAGGCCCTGGATGGAGAGAAGTGATGGTATTGCTGCCAGGCAGTACGAGTCCCAGCAGCACCGCTGTCAGCGGGATGAGTAATGAGGGCAGCTCAATGAAGCAGGATGTGTTTAAGATGCAATTCAAGTGCTGGGCTGGATTCTACATGAGCTGCTGTAAAGAAGGCTGCTTCCTACACGAACAGGCTTCTCTGCTGGGGAAAGGCACCATATAATGAAAGACCGGATTGGAAATAGCTTTGCAAAGAGAGGAACTGCCTCTCTTCACTGTGGCAGGTGGATGGAAGATATCAATAGCTGGGCAAATGGTTAGCTTTGAAATCTTCTGTCTTCCAGAGGGCTTTTTGGTTCTAATGTGGGACAGAGTAAATTAAATTCTGGAGGGGAGCTGTTACGGGCTAATGTGTGTTTCCCTGCCTCTCTAATTCACATTTTAAAGTCCTACCCCTGGGACCTTACAACCTGACTGTATTCACAGGTAGGGCCTTTAAACAAGTAATTATGGTAAAATGAGATCATTATGGTGACTTCAAACCCAATATGACTGGTGTTCTTACAAGAAGAGGAGGATAGGACAGAATTGTATACACAGAAAAGACCACATGAAGATAAAGTGAAAGCACAGCTATCTACTCTTAAAGGCCAAAGACAGAGGCCCCTGAAATCAACCCTGGCAACACCTTGATCTTGGACTTCTGGCCTCCAAAAATGTGAGAAAGCAAATTTCTATTATATGCCATCCAGTCTGTTACATTAGCCTTAGCAAACTAATGCATTATGAACATTCCTTTCCAGGATGGTTTCATGGATCTTAGACTTTGTTGACTGTCTTCTGTTTTTTATTTCCTATTCTTTGAGTAGTGCAGAAAATGAAGATACTGAGATGCACAAAGAATAAAAAATAGCCTTAATTGAAAATGTAGGTATTCAAGCAATGCACAGAATGACGCACATCTCATTTTCATCCCTTTTACCCAGTCTTGACTACAATATGGTCTGTATCAATTAGTTACCACCAATGGCAGCTGTTCCCACCTGGAGATGCCTCTTCATATTGGGAAGCCTACTATTAGCATCTGTTTGCAGAAGAACCTTGATTGGCTATGGGGAGAGGACATGACTTCTAAGACAGGTTCTAGCTGCAACTACACAAGTCTTGTTGGAGGGCTGACCTGGTCTAGGCACCGCCAGCCCAGGCAGACAGCAGAAAAGAAAACAGGAATCCCTAAGAGAGACACAGATTGGAAGGGGGTGGCCTGCAGAGCCAGCAGTGGCATTTCCACCCCATTCCTGGTAGGACAGGAATAGGAATGGGTTCCTGTACATGGAGCCCAGGGCACCAGTCGGGGTGTTGATGTTCCGATTAGCTGGTGCCCACGCCACACTGTTGACTGTGTTTTCCATGATCCCCTTGCCATTTCCCGCCAGCCTCAAGTCAGGCAGAGAAGCGCTCCTGCAGGGTGCAGCCATCTACAGGAGGGGAGACCCCCGCCCTGTTATTCCTGGCTGGATGCTCCCAGCTTGCAGACCTTGTCAGGACTCTCTGAAGTCACCACAGGAGCAGCGGCAGCTGAGGTTCTGGGTGCTGGTGTCCTCAGTCACGTGTGCCCACCTCTGAGCTGGAGAAGCCTGAACAAGGCTGGTGGCTTGAGCCACCTGTGCGCTGGGCAAGGAAGGCAGCTTTCTGAGTAGCAGGCAGAGGCCACAGAAGGGAGGCTGCTGGGCCCAGAACCAAGTGCAGGGAGAGACAAGGTGGCAGAGCCAGCAGGAGGTACCCGCTGGCGGCAGGGCTGCATCAGGCATGCAGGAGCTCAGCCAGTGCACGTCACCCATGTCGGGGGTGGGGGAGATGCAGGGCAGAGGTCCCCAGGGGGGACCCCCAGAACACTCTGGATGGAGGGCACGTGGACACCTGCCACGACAAAAAGCTGGGCCTTGTCTTATCTCTCTGACCCCTGGCTCCCTTTCTTATTCCTGGGTGAGTAAGGAGGAGGCATGGAGGAGATGGAGCGGGCAGGAAAGGACCCTGCCCCTCCGAACTGCTGCAAGGGGAGCGGCTGCATGGCAGAGGCAGGGGGCAGCTTCCATCACGTTGGTAGGCACATGTGGGAGCTGCCAGAGACAGGAAAGCCAGGCTGCCTGTTCCAGTTGCTGTTGGGTGGGGTGGGGGGAGCAGGGAGAAAGAGCTGAAAGTGCTCTAAGGCCAGGGGCCAAGAAACCTCAGCGTTTTCTTTGGTTGTGGCATGGGAGGTCAGCCTGTGCAATTCCATTGCTATAGTTGTTTCCACAGAACTAAGTCACCCATGATGTAAGCCTGTTGCATGTTGGGCAGCGGGATGAACATGATGGGTAAGGGGTCAAGAAACCACAGCCTGCGGCCCAAATTCAGCTTGATGTCTTTTTTACATGGCTCATGAGTTAACGATTTTTACATTTTTTCTCCACATATAAAGTTTCATTGGAATACAGCCTGGGTCATTGGGGTGGATCCAATATCCATGGCTATGCTCCTGCTCCAACTGCAGACATGTGAAGTCACATGCCATAGGCGTGCAAAGCCACAGGTATTTAGTCTCTGGCCTTTTTCAGAAAAGCTTGCTGATCCCTATGGAAGACCACGGTTTCTGACACTACAGGAGGATAGTACAACAAGGGGAGACCTCATGAAAATAACTTATTTCAACAAACTGTATAGTGCGACTGAAAATCTTAAAATTCTTATTCATTTGAAACACACACAAACACACACACACACACAGATCTCCTATCCGCTGGTTCACTCCCCAATCACCCACAACAGCTAGGGCTGGATGAGGCTGCAGCCAGAAACCCAGAACTCATCTTATTTATATTTTTTAGTTCTTTTAAAAAATTTTTATATTTATTTTCATTTTATCTGAGAGAAAGAGTGATCTTCCATTTGCTGATTCATTTCTTAAGTACTCAAGATAGCCAGGGCTGGGAGAGGAGAAACCAGGAGCCAGCAACTCAATCCAGGTCTCCCACATAGGTGGCAGGGACTCAAGTACTTTGGGTCATCATCTGCTACCTCCAAGGGTGCACATTAACAGCAAGCTGGATCATAAGCAGAGGAGTTAGGACTCAAACCAAGCACTCTGATATGGCATGTGGGCAATCCAAGTGGCATCTTAAATGCTGTGCCAAAGGACTGCATCTAGTTTTCAGTTCCCATAGTGAATCTGATTTTATCTTTAAAAAACAAACAAACAAGCAAACAACCTAAGCATCTGCAGGTAGATGTTTGGCCTTGTGGTTAAGACCTCAGCATCCCATGTGAGAGTACCTGGGTTTGACACCCACCTCTGGCTCCTGATTCCAGCTTCCTATAAATTCAGACACTGAGAGGCAGCAGCAATGGCTCAAGTACTTGGGCTCCAGCCACGTACATTGAGTTCCAGCCAACTGGTGGACCAGTGGATGAGAGCTCTCTGTCTGTGCCTCTCAAATAAATAAATAAATAAATAATCTGCCAAGCCTACTCAAATACTGGCTTTTAGATAATTTATCATTCTTAATAGAAGTACGAGTCTAGGACATACATGTAATGGATTTCTTCTTCTAATATTCAAGGATGAATCTTGTGATCTGAAAAGGAACAATATCCTGTTGTACCCACAGTAAGGAGATTAATAGTCTTGTGCTTCTAAAACAGCAGCACAGCTCCTATTTACTCTTTTTGATTTCCAGAAACAAGAGCTCAATTCTTGCCACCCCTTGGATACAATAGGCCCTGACTGGCGCCATTGATGAGAAATGGCAGTGGAGCCAATTCTTAGAGAATTAGCAACTACTTCCCACACTTGAGGAAAGGCAGTGAACCCTTTTACCTCTTTTTAGTGATTTAATGAAAGAAGCAACTTGTTTATGTGTTAATATAATTCCTTGGTAAAAAAAAACAAACAAACAATTGATTAAAATTACTACTAGGGACAGCATTGTGGCATAGCAGGTAAAGCGTCCCCCTGCAATGCTGGCATCTCATATGGCCGCCAGATCCAGTCCTGGCTGCTCCACTTCCTATCCAGCAGCTGAAGACGGCCCAAGTACTTGGGCCCCTGCATCCACGTGGCAGACCTGTAAGAAGCTCCTGGCTCCTGGCTATGGATTGGTCCAGCTCCAGCCATTGTGGCCATTTGGGGAGTGAACAAGTGGATGGAAGATTTCTCTGTCTCTTCCTCTGTCTCTCTGTAAATCTTTAAAAAAGAAAGAAACTGAAGTTCCAAAATATAGATTTTAAAATAACTACTAAAGTGAATTCATCAGATCAACATTTAATATCTTGAAAATATGGATTTTCTATGTATTTGCACTAATAGCATTTCAGTGTGTTCATTCCACCAATCTTACCTTAAGACATGTTTAGCTCAGCAAGGGCTTGTTGGTTGATAGTTTTCCATTCTGTGAAGATACTGGTGGATGTTCAGTGTAGTCACGTCTGGATGAAGGGCCATGGAGAAGTCACACTAATTGGACATAATCTGTCATTGGAAGGAACTTATATTCTCCGTTTCCTTAATAAGTTAACTGCTGAATCTGTACAGTCATTCTTCCTGTTACTTCCTCTTTAGCACCATTTCTCCCCTCACATTTGCACTTCTTGGCTGCCCCATCGACAGTATATTCAGTATTCTTTTTCATCCTAGTTTTTTTGTTTGACAGTATGTCTGTGAATATCTGTATTTGGGCAGGGAGGAGATCTATAGCTGTCTTTTTCTCCACTATTTATTACTTCAGGCTCTGTCAAATTTTTCACAAGGTCTCTCAGGAACAAGTTCCACAAACAGTAGATGCCAACTTACTTTCATCCACCCACTCATTTTCCACATGGGCCACTCTTCAGAAACACAGGGGCTCAGCACAGCAGACTAGTCCCTTGTCTTCATGTCCCAGGGGCCAGAGAAATCTGTTGTGTTGCAGATGAGCGAAGTATTCAGTATTCTCCCTGGTGACCCTGCAGCTGATGAAATTAGAAGAGGTGTTCTTTGCTTAGAGGTCATTCAGCACCACCCAAGCAAACAGAGCATGAGAGCGTCTGTCTTCTGCAGCCCTTGCCTGTATCTGTCTTCAGGGCAGGGCTGTGCTTTCCCTTGGCCTCTTTCCCACACCCTCACCACCTAGGAAGTGGGCTCATTCCTTTGAACCCCTGGTTCAGAGGTCTGCATGTGACCAAAATGCAAACACATCTCTACAATTACATTTCTAAGACTGACATTTGTTAACACTAGGTTGCTTTTTCATTTGCTAAAAACCTTAGACTTTACTTATCTTGGCAGCACCATTACATAAGCGATATATTCTTCTGTTAAAGACCTGAAATAGTTAAAACTGTTCATCTCTTTCCCAAATATGAATCCTAGAAGTGAAGAAGATGGTGTCATTTAAGACACCATTACAGGGTTAGGTGTCGTGGCATAGCAACTTAAGCCACCGCCTATATGTCAGCATCCCATATGGACGTCAGTTCAAGTCCTGGCTGCTCCACTTCTGATCCAGCTCCCTGTTAATACAACTGGGAAAGCAGCATACAACCGCCCAAGTACTTGTGTCCTGCTACTCACGTGAGAGACTAAAATGAAGCTCCTAGATCCTGGCTTCAGCCTTGCCCAGATCAGCCATTATGGCCAGTTGGGGGATGAATAAGTAGATGGAAGATTCATTCATTCTCTCTCTCTCTCTCTCTCTCTCTCTCTCTTCTCCCCCTGCTCCCTCTCTGTAACTCTGCCTTTCAAATAAATAAAATAAATCTTTAAAAAAAGACACAGGTACATTGTGTGCCATAGTAATAAACACAATATATGTGAATGTAGAAAAATGCTAATTTTTATAAAATGTAGATCATTATTAAGACCATTATTATAGCATGTGAGTGCCAGTATCTCGCATTTGAATATATTTCATTATTATTTTCAGAGGACATTTCTACATTTCACTCCCCAAATGGCTGCAACAGCCAAGGCTGGGCCACCAGGCTGAAGCCAGGAGCCAGGAACCAGGAGCGTCTTCTGGGTCTCCCACATGGGTGCAGGGGTCCAAGCACTTGGGCCATCTTCTGCTGCTTTCTCAGGTGCATTAGCAGGAAACTGGATCAGAAGTACAACAGCCGGACTGAAACTGGTGCCCATATGGGATGCCCATATCACAGGCCGTGGCCTTACCCACTATGCCACAATGCTGGTCCCAGACAACTTTTTTCAAGAACTGCTTAGCTCCTGCTAATATATATATTAACAGGATATATATAATATCCTAATATTATATAATATTAATAATACATATTAGTATATATTTATATATCATATGCATATTATAATATATAATATATTATAATATATTATATGTTATAATATGTTATATTATATAATTACATACATAATATATATTATATAATTATATACATAATATATTATATGTTAGTTAATATATAATATATAAATATATAGTATATATTTATATATTTATATATTATACATTAACTAACACATAATATATTTATATATGTCTATATTATATATGTCTATATTATATATGTATATATACACACATATTAAGACATTATATGTCTTAATTTGCAATAATATTAGGTTGAAAAAGAACTGCAGATGTACAGAGTTCCTGTGTAACAAGAGTTCTCAACCTGAGGCAGTTATATACTGCTCCCCCACCCAGGACATTTGAAACTCTGCATAGGCATTGTTGGGCTTCAGTCCTGAAGGGGAAGGGTAGGGTGTAATGAAAGGGAGGTACTGCTGGAATATACTGGGTAGAGGCCAGAGAGGCTGCTAAACATCCTACAAAGCACAGGGTAATGCCCAAAGCAATGAGGATTCCCAGAAGTCCCCAGTGCTGAAGTTCAGAGGCTTGCTCTGGGTCCCCAGTTCCCCCCAATGCTATTATCTCACCTAACAGTGATACAGTCATCTCAAAACTAAGAGATTGACATTGGAGCAATACTATTAAGTAGATTCAAGACAATTCAGATTGCTCAGCTTTTCTTTTTCCTTTAAAAAAAGATTTTTATTTATTTGAAAGGCAGAATGAGAGAGACAGAGAGATACATAACTTGTAATGTACCTGGGAAAGCAACAGATGATGGCCAAGTACTTGGGCCCCTGCCACCCACATGGGAGACCTGGAGTTCTTGGCTCCTGACTTTGGCCTGAACCTGCACCAGCTGTTGAAGGCATTTGGGGGAGTGAGCCAGTGGATGGAAGTTCTTTCTCTCTCTCTCTCCTTCTCTCTCTCTCTCTCTCTCTCTCTCCTGTCTCTCTCTTTCTCTCTCTCTCTCTCCAGTGGATGGAATCTCTCTCTCTTACTCTGCCTTCCAAATGAAAAATTTGAAAACTTTAAAAAATGTACATCAAATCAAGACAGCATTTCAAATAAAACATTTTTTAAATTATAAATCTATAGAAAGAACAAAACTTCTAAAGGTAAAGTAATTCTCGAGACTAATGAGTGATTACCAGCTCTTGCTTAGAGTAACTATATATGGTTATTATATATATATATATATATATATATATATATTTAGTAAAAACTATACAAATAGTCTGAAAGCAAAAGTTAAAGATTAAGAAATCTTTCCCAGCTGGGCATGGTAATGACCTCACCCAGGCAGCATCCAGAAATGTCTGTGGAATGCTGTGGCATTTAGAGGGTAGGGACAAGAGACAACTAATGTTGTCTGAGGCTCAGGACAATTCCACAGAACAAGGAATATCACCCAAAATGCTGAAAATGTCTCCACTGATGCACTCAGAGCCCAGGCCCCTTCTTATACTTCTTTCACATTTCAAAGTATGTTTTTGAGATTTACCACATTTTCCTCTTTTTAAAATGTAGCTCTAGGTCAGTGCTTTCCACCAGGGAATGACTTTGTTCTTTGGAGATACTTGAAAATGTCCAGCAACTACTGGGTAATTGATTGTAGTACTTAAGCTTAGAGGTCCATTCAAGGCCTTTTCTTGAGAACATTTTCCTCCACAGCACGTGCAGGAGGTAGCTCTTGGCCTGGTCCAAATGCTGGCATGGAGGGAGACAGAAAGGAGAAGCCAGTAACAAATTCAATCCAGATCTGAGAGAGTAGCTGATTGGTGACATTAAAGGAGGAAGCACCATCAGGTTTCTGAGGTCAGAGGAGGCCAAGTGTTCTCAAATGCATTCATGGGGTCAGTGGACACAGAAGAATAAGACCCCTATCCTCTCCAATGATGTTTTTCCCCCTTATTTAAGGAATGATATGCAGGGGCCGGCTCTGTTGTGTAGCAGGTAAAGCTGCCATCTGCCGGCACCGGCATCCCATATGCATACTGGTTCAAGTCCTGGTTGTTCCACTTCTAATCCAGCTCCCTGCTAATGCATCTAGGAAGGCAGCGGGGGATGGCCCAAGTGCTTGGCCCCTGCACCCACGTGGGAGACCCAGAAGAAGCTCCTGACTCTTAGCTTTAGATCAGCCCAGCTCCAGCTGTTGTGGTCATTTGGGGAATGAATCAGTGGATGGAAGATCTCTCTGTAACTGTCTTTCAAATAAATAAATAAATCTTTTTTAAAAAAAGAATGACACCCAGGTATATGATTCTGAAAACATTTGGATAGTCTTGTGGCATCAGTTTTCATAATGGTAAAAATGACTTTCTATATAGCTCTCTCTCTCTCTCTCTCTTTTTTTTTGACAGGCAGAGTTAGTGAAAGAGAGAGAGAGAGAGAGAGAGAGAGAGACAGACAGAGAGACAGAGAGAAAGGTCTTCCTTTTCCATTGGTTCACCCCCCAAATGGCCGCTACTGCTGGTGCACCGTGGCCAGCGCACTACGCCGATCCGAAGCCAGGAGCCAGGTGCTTCTTCTGGTCTCCCATGTGGGTGCAGGGCCCAAGCACTTGGGCCATCCTCCACTGCCTTCCCAGGCCACAGCAGAGAGCTGGACTGGAAGAGGAGCAAATGGGAAAGGATCTGGTGCCCCAACCGGGACTAGAACCTGGAGTGCCGGTGCCGCAGGTGGAGGATTAGCCAAGTGAGCCACGGCGCCGGCCTATCGCTAGTAATGGCATAAAAATGGACAGTGTAACACCACTGAGTATGGATTTCCTATAATGCAGTTTTCTGTCCAATGTCTGTAGAATTTCTCATGCCTATTTTACAATACAGCGCAGTAGGCATTGTTCTAGTTTGTGGCCAAACATGCTCATACAAACCTTAGCCTACTCCTGGTAAGGTAGACGTAGTCATAAGTGAATCACCACCACATGTATCTTCTACTGTTAAATCAACATCTTGATCAATTAAAAGCCATTTTCACAGAGGTGGGCATTTAGTTTACCAGTTAAGGCAATTATTAGGATGCCAGAGTACCATCTTGAGGTACCTGGGTTCAATGTTCTGCTCTAGCTCCTGATTCCAGCTTCCTACTAATGTTGATACTGGAAAACAGCAGTGATGACTCAGGTAATTGGGTTCCTACTACCCATGTGAGAAATCTGGATTGAGCTCCTGGCTTTCGCCTGGCCCAGCCTCAGTACTTGCAGGCATTTGGGGGAGTAGACCAGCAGATGGAAGAGATCGCTCTGTTCTCAAACTCAAAAATTAACAAATAAATAAAGCTATTCACAAAGACATTGAAGACCTCTGTCTTTTCCTTTACCAAGAAGTAAAGGATTTCACTGATTAGTTGCTATTAGAGATTGATGTACATCAGTGCTGTTCAACCAGAGGTGAGTTCGCAATGGATAGCAGAAAATGCCTACAGGCATTTTTGGTTGTCACTGGGAGGTTGGGCATCCAACAAGCATACAGTAAATAGAGGCCAGGAATGCAGCTAAGTACCCTGTAATGCACAGGGCAGCTCATACAACAAAAAATGATCTGGCCTGAATGTCAGTGGTGCTGAAATTGAGACCCTTCACCCAGTTTCTCCTAATGCTTTCTTATATAATCACGATGCAGTCATCAAACTAAGAAATTAACACTGGGTCAATGCTATTAAATAAATTCCAGACATTATTTGCCTCTCCACAGTTTTTCTGGTGTTGTCTTTTTCAATTCCAGGATTTACTTCTCAGTGGTCTCCTCCATTCTGCTTTTTGGTCTTGTCATTAATGATCTTGATGCTTTTGAAGAAGTCTGGGAAGGGATTCTGTACAAGTCTTGCCTCGGTTTGGTTTTTCTTATGGTTTCTCAGGATTTACACAAAAGATACAAATTTGGAGGGAGTAATAGCAAAGAAGTGTCTGGTAGTTGTTTACAAACAATGGTGCAAAGAATAACCATGTATATTATAACTGTTTAGGCCTGCATTTACATGCAGGACTGATTGCTGTTCAGAGGTTATATGTATTTGCACTTTGATAGTTACTACAACAGTACCAAGTTAGCATTTTCTCTTCCTCTGATAACAGCTAGTGAAACAATATGCTTTTTAATTTCTTGTACCACTGATTTATATCTTTGTTCACATGTCATTACCATCACCAGCAATGCATGAAACTGCCAGGTCTCCATACTTGTACCAGCATTAGGGGTGATTAAATGTTGGAATCTCTGCTAATTTGATAGGCAAAAATCATTATTTCACTATAGTGGTTTCATCCCTTCTTGTAAGCAAGGTTGGAAGTTCGTAGGTGTATGAGCTTCTTGCATTTCCTTAACTGTAAAATTCCTCTTTATAAATGGTTTTGCTGTCGATTATTTAAAAATTGGTTTTTGGGAATTCTTTATGTATCAGGACAGTTAACTCTTTCTGTTTTGTTCACCGTAGTGTCCCAAACACCTAGAAGAATAGCTGGCATATAGTAGGCACTCAATAAATATAAGAGCTGAATAAACAGAGGTGCAAATGTTCCTGCTATCTGTTTTGATTATGATTTCCATCATGAAGGATTTTAAACAATTTGTACGTAATTTAATTTGCTAGCTGTTTTCTTGATGACTCCTGAATTTTGATTTATAGTTAGAAAAGCTTCCTCCATTTGGAGGAACAAAAGAATCTTCTTATGCTTATCCTGGGATACTTATGGCATTTTTTTTTTACCTTCAATTCCATCTGGAATGTATTTAAGGACTGGATGAAAGATCCAATTTTTTGTTCTAAATGCCTGCTCAGTTGTCTCCCAAAATAATTTCCTGAATTGATCTTTTCCCTCACTGAGCTGAGATGCTTTTTTTATAAACTAAATTCTCATGTGTTTTGTTTGGGTCTATGTTGAGCTTACTATTTTTCCTCTGGGCTGAACTTTTCACTTACATGTTAGTCTCATACTATTTAATTATACTATTTAATTATTGTGGCTTTCTTTTCATCCCTCATTTTCTTTTAATTTTTTTGGCTATTCCTGCTTGTTTGCTTTGCAATATGAACTCTAGAAGTAGTTGATCAGTTTTTAAAGTTCTGTTGGCATTTGTATTAAGAACACATTAAATTTATAGAGATCACAATTTATAGGGAATTGTCATCAAAGATGTCTTTATAATCTCTTCCTACTTAGTAACATAGCATGAATTTAATTAATTCAAGGCTTTTGTGTCTCTCTGGAATTTTGAAATCCATACATAGTTTTATAATACAAGTCTTCTATGAATACTTTGAAGACCCTACTATGCATGGATTTAAATCTTTTTTTGCACAGAAGTAAATTTTTTAAATGTTTATTTGAAAGGCAAATATATATATATATATATAGAGAGAGAGAGAGAGCGAGCGAGAGAGAGAGCGAGAGCAAGAGAGAGAGCTTTCATCTGCTGGTTCACTCCCTAGGTGGCCACAACAGCCAGGGCTGGGCCAGGATGAAGCCAGGAGCTTCTTCTGGGTGCAGAGGCACAAGTACTTGGGCCATGTTCTGCTGCTTTCCCAGGTGCATTACCAGGAAGCTGGATTGGTAGTAGAGAAACTGTGACTCAAACCGGTGCCCATATAGGATGTCAGCACTGCAGGCAGTGGCTTAACCTTCTATACTACAGCACAAGCTCCTAAACTTAGCTTCTATCTCCATTTTCTGCAAACTTTTGTAAAGTATCTTTGAGTGTCAAAGGAACTGATTTCTATAAATCAATGTTACTTCACTAATTACAGAATTATCTTATTTGTACAGTTTTTCCTATTTTTCTAATGTCCTTTACCTTTTTGGTCTAACTTCACAGGCTCCTACCAGAATTTAACTCAATTTAGTATGCACTATACTAATACAGTAGGGGTAGTTAAATACCCTTTCCAAACTAAATATACGATTTTTTGAGCTAAGATGAATCAATTTTTGTCAAGTTAGAGAAATCTCCCTTCATTTCTGATATTAACTTTTTTTAAAGGATGGTGAATTTTATCCATTTAGTTTTAGGAATCTACTGGAATGACAGGATTTTTCTCTCCAGATTTGCTGAGATAAAATATATTCATCATAACTCTCTAACTCCTAGGACTGAATCATTCTTGCGTTTCAAGAATAAATCTTATTTGTATAAAATATGTATATCTTTTAATATTCTGCTGGATTCTGTTACTAATATCTTATTTGGTTCTTTTTCCTAAAATTTTTTTTGAAATATACTGGTCTATTGTTACTTTTCTTGCAGAGGATACAGTTGCTGATGGGTTTTGATATCACTGTTATCCTGACTTCATAAAGGATTGGAAATTTTTCTTCTGAACATTTTTTAACCAACAAAAATCAGGGGCTGGTGCTGTGGTGTAGAAGGTTAAGCCTCTACCTGCAGCACCGGCATCCCATATGGACACTGGTTTGAGTCCTGGCTGCTCCACTTCTCTCTCTCTTTTTTTTTTTTTTGTTTTAATTTTTTTTTTTAATTTTTGACAGGCAGAGTGGACAGTGAGAGAGAGAGACAGAGAGAAAGGTCTTCCTTTGCCGTTGGTTCACCCTCTAATGGCCGCCGCGGTAGCGCGCTGCGGCCGGCGCACCGCGCTGTTCCGATGGCAGGAGCCAGGTGCTTCTCCTGGTCTCCCATGGGGTGCAGAGCCCAAACACTTGGGCCATCCTCCACTGCACTCCCTGGCCACAGCAGAGAGCTGGCCTGGAAGAGGGGCAACTGGGACAGGATCGGTGCCCCGACCGGGACTAGAACCCGGTGTGCCGGCGCCGCAAGGCGGAGGATTCTGGCTGCTCCACTTCTAATCTAGTTCCCTGCTAATGGCCTGGGAAAGCAGTGGAAGAAGGCCCAAGTGCTTGGGCTCCTGTACCCACGTGGGACACCGAAAAGAAACTCCTGGTTCCTGGCTTCGGATCAGCCCAGCTCTGGCCATTGTGGCCATTTGGGAAGTAAACCAGCAGATAGAAGACCTCTCCCTCTGTCTCTCCTTCTAACTCTGCTTCTCAAATAAATGAATAAATCTTTTTTAAAAAAATCCAATATAAGGGGCTAGCATTGTGGTACAGCAGTTTGAGCCATGGCCTGCAATGCTGACATCCCATATGAGTGCCAGTTCAGAGTCCTGGCTGCTCCATTTCCTATCCAGCTCCCTGCTAATGTGCCTGGAAAACAAGCTGAGTACAGCCCAAGGATTTGGGTCCCTGTCACCCATGTGGGAGATCCTTAATGGAGTTCCAGGTTCCTGGCTTCAACCTGGCCCAGTCCTGGCTGTTGCAACCATTTGAAGAGTTAAACAGCGTACAGAAGATCTCTCTCTCCATCACTCTGCCTTTCAAGTAAAAAATAAATAAATATTTAAAAATGTAACACAAGTAAAAGCAGCTGTAGCCGGCGCCACGGCTCAATAGGCTAATCCTCCGCCTTGCGGCGCCGGCACACGGGGTTCTAGTCCCAGTCGGGGCACCGGATCCTGTCCCGGTTGCCCCTCTTCCAGGCCAGCTCTCTGCTGTGGCCTGGGAGTGCAGAGAAGGATGGCCCAAGTCCTTGGGCCCCGCACCCACATGGGAAACCAGGAGAAACACCTGGCTCCTGCCTTCGGATCAGCGCGGTGCGCTGGCCGGTGCGCTGGCCGGTGCGCTGGCCGCGGCAGCCACTGGAGGGTGAACCAACGGCAAAAAGGAAGACCTTTCTCTCTGTCTCTCTCTCTCTATCCACTCTGTCAAAAAAAAAATAATAAAAAAAATTTTAAAAAGCAGCTGTTATCATTATGGTTGGATTATGACAGGATTTTGTACATTGATGTAGTAACCACCGCTTAAACTTAGTTTCTAAGGGAAAAATAAACCTCAAATTCAAAACAACCAACCTACATTCAAATTTTGCAGTCATTGTCAGATTTTTGTCTTTACCCAGAGATTCCAGGGAAAAAATTCCCTTAAGGATTTGAATGGGATTTGAACACATTCATTTCCAGCCTACATTTCTGCATTTAAAAAGGTCCTCTTTTTAAAATGTGAATATGGTGATATTTATTAATAACAGTATCAATATCTAACAACATTACAAAGCACTCTCTCATTTATCATATTATTGTCTTTTACTTAAACTTTGGCGATTCCTAATGCTTTTTTTTAATAGAAAACTTCTATTTAATAAATATAAATCTCAAAAATACAATTTTTGGATTATAGCAGTTCTTCCCCCCATAACCACCCTCCCACCCACAAACCATCCCATTTCCTACTCCTTCTCTCATTCCATTCTTCATTAAGATTCATTTTCAATTATGTTTATATACAGAAGATCAACTTAGTATATACTAAGTAAAGATTTCAACAGTGTGCACCCACACAGACACACAAAGTATAAAGTACTGTTTGAAGACTATTTTTGCCATTAATTCTCATAGTACAACATATTAAGGACAGAGATCCTACATGGGGAGTAAGTGCACAGTTGGCTCCCATTGTTGACTTAACAACTGACACTCAGTAATCACCCGAGGCTCTTGTCATGAGCTGCCAAGGCTATGGAAGCCTCTTGAGTTCGCCTCTTATTTAGACAAGGCCATAGTCAAAGTGGAAGTTCTCTCCTCCCTTCAGAGAAAGGTACCTCCTTCTTTGATGGCCCGTTCTTGCCACTGGGATCTCACTCACAGAGATTTTTCATATAGGCCATTTTTTGCCACAGTGTCTTGGCTTTCCATGCCTGAGATACTCTCATGGGCTTTTTAGCCACATCCGAATTTCTTAAGGGCTGATTCTGAGGCCAGAGTACTGTTTAGGGCATTTGTCATTCTGAGTCTGCTGTGTATCCCACTTCCCATGTTGGATCTTTCCCTCCTTTTTAATTCTATCAATTATTATTAGCAGACACTGGTCTTATTTAAATGTGATCCCTTTGACACTTAATCCTATCTTTATGCTCAGTTACAAACTTAAACTGATCACTTTAACTAGTAAGGTGGCATTGGTACCTGCCAACTTAATGGGATTTGGATTCTCATGGCAAGTTTTTAGCTTTACCAAAAGGTCCTCAATTTATAGATTCTATAGAATACATGTAAAGTATGCTATTGCCAAGTATGGAAGTGAAAAGCTTATGTTCTAGTTTGAAGAATCCCAAGCTTCACGTGCAAACTGAGACGTTAGCATATTTTAATAAAAATGTATAAGCATCACAGGAAACTAAAACTGACTCAAGACTAAGTCCAACCTTTTTTTTTTTTTTTTTTGACAGGCAGAGTGGATAGTGAGAGAGAGAGAGAGAGAGAGAGAGAGAGAAAGGTCTTCCTTTTTGCCGTTGGTTCACCCTCCAATGGCCACTGCGGCCAGCGCATCTCGCTGATCTGAAGCCAGGAGCCAGGTGCTTCTCCTGGTCTCCCATGCGGGTGCAGGGCCCAAAGACTTGGGCCATCCTCCACTGCCTTCCCAGGCCATAGCAGAGAGCTGGCCTGGAAGAGGGGCAACTGGGATAGAATCCGGCGCCCCAACCGGGACTAGAACCCGGTGTGCCGGCGCTGCAAGGCGGAGGATTAGCCTGTTAAGCCACGGCGCCGGCCCCAACCTTTTTTTTTACACAGGCCAACAAAGATGTTCTCAGGTGGAAAATGTGGAGAGAACATACTTGATCACTATAAACCTTCACTGGCTGCTGCTGCTTTTTTAAAGATTTATTTATTTACTTGAAAGGCAGAGAGAGATACAGAGATCAATTATCTCCTATCGACTGATTTTCTCCCCAAATGGCTGCAATGGCCAGGGCTGGGCCAGGCTGAAGCCAGGAGGCTGGAACTCCATCCAGGTATCCCATGTGGGTAGCAAGCACGGACACAAGTACTTGAGCCATCATCTGCTGCATCCCAGGGAGCTATATATTAGAAGTGGAGTAGCTGGGATCTGAACCAGCCTTCCAATATGGAATGCAATTATTGAAAGTGGCTTGCTGCACAACAATCACCCCCACTGGCTGCTTCTTAATGATCCAGGTGACAGACTCGGAGAGGGGTGGCGTAGTCAGAGACCCAGAGTAGGTCCAGTAATCTGGGCAGGTGGGCATCAGGCAGGAAGGGTCGAAAGACCCAAATTCCACAAGGGTGTCCTGGCCAAGAGAACAGGTCACAGAGCCTTAGAGGTGAGAACCACTCAAGAATGACGAAGCCAGGTGGTCAGGGGTGTCTGGGGACCAGCAGTGGCCTGGGGGAGTGCCAGGTACCCTGGGCAGCTTCCTGAAGAATCACTGTCCAAGCTTCATTTCTGCAGCTAACTGCATCTTTCTCACTCATACCCCCAGGGAGAAAACAGTCAAAACCAGTTGCCCCTCCATTCTAGTCAGTTTTCAGCAGGTGGTCCTGACTATCATAGGCGGCTCAGGGAGTGGCTGGTGCATAAACAAGGCGGCTTCTCTTTTGCACCAGAGGCTACCTGAGAACTCTCCTTCTGCAATGCAATGCAATGCAATTAGGAGGAGCATGATATTGGACTGAGGGGTGCAAGAGAAAGGAAGGAGGCAGGGAGGACAGAGGGAGGAGGGAGGAGGAGAGGGAGAGCGAGCGAGAACATATGGACTTCCGGGGAGCAGTCCCTGTGGACTTCTGGATCCTGAAGGATTCACTGTGGCCGTGGGGCCTGCACAAAGGTACCCATGGGGAAGTTTCTTCACAGCCAGGCAAGTCGTGTTTCTGCACACTGCGGGGGTAGCCAGAGAAAAGAGGCTGCTCTGAATGTTTTCACAAGCTTTCACAGCAGGTTCCCGAGTCCCTGAGTCCTTGGCAGCAGGGCAGCCAGCACAGAAAGTCCAGTGCCCATCAGCACACCCACCTCTGCCCCTCAGTGACCCAGGGCACCGTAAACGACGAGGCTCCCTGTTCCAGGAGAAGCTGGGCACACGCAGTCCATTACACCCCGCCAGAGGGCCTTGCTAATGCCTCCACTCTGGGATGGGTGCGTAAACTGTATTTCAAGTGACTGAGGGAAAAAATTACCTTATGCTTAATTGATGGCAAAGTCTCCACCAACTTCTGCAGTTCTTTATGTCTATACACAAAGAACAACAAATGTGAAAATATCAACAACAATGGACTGTCAAGCTGGAATTGAATGAGTTAAAATTAACCACCTCATTATTACCAAGAAAGAAATCACAGTTCGAATCTTCACTTAAACTAGCAATGCAGCCTGTCACACACATCACTGAATTCAATTAGACAAAGAACAGATGTGCAGGATGGGGAGGGAGCACCTCATTGCATTGGCCTCCCCGGGAGCCTCCCTGGGCTTTGGCCCCCAGAGGCTCTGGAGCCTGAAGCTCTGCGAGCAAGCCAGGGTATCTGGAGGCCCAACTTTTAGTGCCAGGCCCTCAGAGCCTGCTCCGGGAGACTTGGTATAACAGCCACATTCCCCAGCTTAGTGTCCGATGCTCTGATATCTGGGGCCTTGTTGACCCTGGAGGGACTGTCTCTCTGAAGATAGGCTAATTCCTAGAAAGGACAAACAACCAGGAGCCTCTCTTTCACATGCAAACCAAGCAATCCAGAACCCACACATCCAAGCACCTCCTTTCTGGAGCTTGATCCTTCCTTCCTTCAAGATAGTAGCTTGCTTTCTTTTTTAAGATTTATTTATTTATTTGAAAGGTAGAGTTACAGAGAGGGGGAGAGAGGAAGACAGTGAGCCAGAGATATACAGTGATTGATCCATCCATTGATTCATTCCCAAATGGCCACAATGACCAAGGCTGAGCCAGGCCAAAGCCAGGGGTTCATTTGGGTGGCAGGCATCCAGCTTATGATGCTTTCCCAGGTGCATCAGCAAGGAGTTGGATTGGAAGTAGAGCAGCCAGCACTCAAATGGGATGCCAGAGTTGCAGGTGGCAGCTTAACCCATTGTACACAATGCCAGCCCCTACTGGAGTTCTTTCACTGGTGCCACTACTCCCCTGCCATAATCATCCCTGGGCCAGGCAGCAGACATCAGGGGAAACTCCACAGCCCACACTGTTGAAGTTATTCAAACCAGCCAAATCCTAAGCCTGCTTACCCTGCTCTGCCACTTGCTTCCCATGGAACTTCCAATGGAAACCACAACAAAGGCTCTTGCCCAGTTTCCCCTGCTCCTTCTGTGTCCTGACCAATCCAAACTGGTGCATCCCTGCATGGCCCTGCCTCCTGCTTATAGGTTCTGTATGAGGATAACAAACTCCTTGTTTCAGAACACTCATTCCCATATCTCTGCATCTTACCATGCCTGATCAAAGCCAATCTCTGTGGCCTTAAAACATTCTGCATCCAGAGAGGACTCAAGTGGAGGACTTCCAAGAGGCCTGTAGGAGTTTGGAGGCCCCAAGAGAGTGTGGCCAAGGAGTTTTCAACCTCAGTGCTCCATCAGCTCTCTAAGTGACTTGGCAGGGAAGCACTGTGCCTTGGTCAGCTTCACTTCCTTCATCTGAAGAATGGAGACAACATTGCTACCATCAGAGAGCTCAGGGTCACTTGGCAAATATGGTGTCACATGGCACTCAGAATTACCAGATCTTTTATGACTACTTTCCACAACTGCGTATCTTTTCACCACACTTAAAATATATTCTAAACCAATCATGCATTTCAGCCCTTATTTACTTATTTTCCTTTATATTTTTAGTCCAGTGCTTAAAAGTAGAAATAGGATGCAATTTACAGGGGTAAAGTGGGAGCTGTGGCACAGCAAATTAACTCATTGCTTGGGACCCCCATATCTCCCTATCAGAGTGCCTGGTTGAGTCCTGGCTACTGTGAGCTTCCAATCCAGTTTCCTACTAATGTACCTAAGAGGCAGCAGATGATGGCCCAGGTGCTTGGGTTCCTGCCACCCATGTGGAAAACCCAGAAGGATTTCCTGGCTCCTGGCTTCAGCCTGGCCCAGTTCCATCTGTTACAGGCAGTTGGGGAATGAACCAAGGGATAAAGATTGATCTGTTCTTTGTCACACCGGCTTTCAAGTAAATTGATAAATCGTTCCAAAAAATTTCTGGTAACCATATTTAAAAATTTTATTCATTTGAGAGAGAAAGCAAGTGAGTAGCCATGTGTACTTTCATCCACGGGTCTACTCCCCAAATGCCTGCAATGGCTGGGATCAGGCTGGACCGAAGTAGGGAGCCAGGAATTCAATCCACATCTTTCATGTGGGTGGTAAGAATCTAACCACCTGAGCTATCATCATTGCCTCTCAGGGTCAGCATTAGCAGGAAGTCTAAATCAGGAATTGGACCTGGGTATTGGACCTAGGTACTTAGATATGAGATGTAGGTGTTTTAACTGGCATTTTAACTATTACGCTAAATATCTACGTCCAGTAAGCACATTTAAAAAGTAAAAACAAACAAGACAAACTTATTTTAATATTTTATTTTACCAAATATACTCAAAATCTTATAACTCCAACATGTAATCAATATGAAAAATTATTGAGACAGTTTACATTTTTTCCCATACTAAGTCTCAAAAATCTTTTATGTATTTTAGACTTACAACATATCTCAATTTGGGTGGTATATCTTCATCAAGAAATACTTCATCTGTACTTAGTACTTTGAAAAATTTACATTTGAGGAGGTACAATAAACACACCCCAAGTGGTTCCAAACATTCTTAAGTTTCCCAGTAATTGAACTATCAGTTCTTAAATTGAAATGGGAATGAATTAAAATTAAATAAAACTTCATTTCCTCAATCACAGTAGTTGCATTTCTTTTTTTTCTCTTTTTTTTTTTTTTTTGACAGGCAGAGTGGACAGTGAGAGAGAGATACAGAGAAAGGTCTTCCTTTTCCATTGGTTCACCCTCCCTCCAATGGCCGCCGTGGCTGGCACGCTGCGGCCGGCGCACCGCGCTGATCCGATGGCAGGAGCCAGGTGCTTCTCCTGGTCTCCCATGGGGTGCAGGGCCCAAGCACTTGGGCCATCCTCCACTGCCTTCCCGGGCCATAGCAGAGAGCTGGCCTGGAAGAGGGGCAACCGGGATAGAATCCGGCGCCCCAACCGGGACTAGAACCCGGTGTGCCGGCGCCGCAAGGCGGAGGATTAGCCTGTTAAGCCACGTCGCCGGCCAGTAGTTGCATTTCAAATGCTCAACATTCACATGTGTCTTCTGGTTACCACACATCATAGTGGTATTTTACACCACTTAAAACAGATTTTGAACAATACTGTAAGCCAAGCCTTATCAATATATTGATCCCAATATCTTTAAAGTAACTAACAATATTGTGATGTTCTATCTTCATTCTAGACTACAATGGACCATTTAGAGTTGGTGATGTTCTTTTTTACCTTTAAAAATCACAGACAAACTATTTTACTCCACTGCTGCATCCTTGAAACTTTCAAATTTGACTGCATTCCAATTCACCAAATGCAGCCGAAACACTACTAAAAGACAGTTTGTCACCTGGCCTTACAGGATTGCGTACAAAAAAAAAAAAAAGACAATTTTTTAAAAAAGATTTATTTATTTATTTGAAAGTCAAAGTTACAAAGAGAGAGGGAGAGACAGAGACAGAGAGAAAGGGAGAGACAGAGACAGAGTCAGAGAGAGATCTTCTATCTGCTGGTTCACTCCCCAAATGGTTGCAACGACCAGGGCTGGGCCAGGCCGAAGCCAGGAGCCAGAAGCTTCTTCCAGGTCTCCCACGTGGGTGCAGGGTCCCAAGCACTTGAGCCATCCTCTGCTGCTTTCCTAGGCACATACAGCAGGGAGCTAGATGGGAGAGGAGCAGCTGGGACTCAAATTGGCACCCACCGGGGATGCTGGCATTGCAGGTGGCAGCTTTACCACCATGCCACAGTGTCAGCCCCCAAATGACAGCTTTATTCATCCAATGATAAACATGTTTCCTCACTCAAAATAAAGCCACTGAGAAAAGCATATGACAATGTGTGGCAAGAGTGTCCAGAAATAAAGAAGAGGAAGAAATTTAAGCAAGAACAGCAATCACTATTGTTTTGGAAGAGAAGAATTTATTGAAGAAAAATAAGTCATATTATAGCACAATAAGATTTCAGTGAGGGACCAGTACCTGTTCATTTCCATCTTGATTTGTATGAGACATTAACATCCCAAATCCATTTGCATCTAAAAGAGAGAAGATGATTACCTTGAGAGACAGATTCTCCCTATGTAGAAACAGACAGGAGTTAAAGGCACATCTCTTCTTTGAGGGATGACCACTTAAAATGTGCTTTTTATTTCTATTTTTTATTTTTTTAAATTTTATTTGAAAGAATTACAGAGAGAGGCGGAGACGCATAGAGAGAGGTCTTCCATCCGCTGGTTCACTCCCTAAATAGCTGCAACAGCCAGAGCTGAGCTGATCTGAAGTAAGGAGCCAGGAGCTTCTTCTAGGTCTGCCGCGTGGGTGCAGGGGCCTAAGGACTTGGGTCATCCTCTACTGCTTTCCCAGGCCATAGCCATTCTATATCACATGCCCTCCTCCATGGTCCCAGGGCACTTTTAGAAACCTTTTTCAAATTACATTTGCTTTATTAATCCTAACTTCAAGTGTGCTCCTCTCATTAGACTTTGAACTCTGGATGGCTAGAATTAGGTTAGTAGTTCTGGCACTTTGTGTGGTATCTGGTACATGGCTGACACTCAGTAAATGTTAAACGAATAAATAAACTAGTAACAAAATACATATGTGTTATTACATGACAAATATACAAAGTGTGCCTCTTGCCTAATTTTCCTTTTGTTCTGCATTGCCATCTTATAATTTAAAACTCGTTAACATAGTATTAGTATTTAACACAAAAGTTTTTGTAAAGGTGTCAAGCAGAGGAAAATCAGCACATATTCAACACACAGAAAATGGATTTCCAACAAAGCTTTCAATTTCTTTCATGCCCTATCTTTCATATCAATTACAAAATCTATACGGGGAGATAAATGTATCAATAGAAAATGCTACCTATATTAGAAGGAAAGGTCCATGAAAAACAGAAGGGAATGTTTTCACGTACTCAGAAGTCTGTGATGATGTAACAATGGCACTGATAGGTACATACACACAGACATTTGTACATACGTGTCCATAGCTTCATCCCTCACCACAGTGAAAATGTGAGGAAGGGATCAACTAATGTCCACCCACGCCACGGAGTAGCATTCAGCCTTAAAAAGGAAGGAATTTCTGACACATGCTACAACTTGGATGGACCTGGAGGACATCATAAGTGAAATAAGCCAGTCACAAAAAGACAAATACTGTATGACCCCACTCATGAGGTACCTAAAGCAGCCACATCCACAGGGACAGAAAATAGAATGGTGGTAGTCACAGGTGGGGAGGTAAAGAGGGGATTTGTTGTTCAATGGGTATCAAGTTCACTTTTGCAAGATAAAATCAATTCCAGAGTTAAGACGATTACATGGTTGCGTGATAATGTGGATGTACTTAATACTATTTAATGGTATTTTTTAAAAAATTTACTTATTTGAAAGAATTATCGGGAGAGAGTGAAAGAGAGAGACAGACATCTTCCATCTGCTGGTTTACTCCCCAAGTGGCTATAATAGCCAGGGCTGAGCCAGGCTGAAGCCAGGAGCCTGGAGCTTCAGCTGGATCTCCCATGTGGATGGCAGGGGCCCAAGCACTTGAGTCAACTTCCACTGTTTTCCTCAGGCCATTAGCAGGGAGCTGGATTGGAAGTGGAGCAGCTGGGATAGAAACAGGCACTGATATGGTGGGGTGCTGGTGTTGCAGGTGGTGGTTTTACCTACTACAGCACAATGCCAGCCCCTGAATGTAGTCTTAAAATTGTTTAAGATGGTAAATTTCATGTCATGTGTATTTTACGACAATTTTTAAAAAGCCCAACGATGGGAACAATCTTGTGGTGCATTCAGTGGGTTAAACTCTTACCTGAGACACCAGAATCCCATATCAGAGTGCCAGTTTGAATCCAGATGCTCTGCTTCTGACTCAGCTTCTTGTTAATGCACACAGGAAGGCAGCGGAAGATAGCCCAAGTACTTGAGCCCATGCCACCCACTTGGGAGACCAGTATGGAGTTCCAGGTTCCTGGCTTCAGCCTGGCCAAACCCTGGCTATTGCAGCCATCTGGGCAGTGAACCAGTAGGTTAAAGATTTCTTTCTGTTTCTTCCACTCTGTTGCCGTGGCTTTCAAATAAATAAATAAACTTAAAAAAAAAAAAACCAACAAGTTGACGCCATTGCTAACAAAGAGGTCAGTCAGCACTACCATGGAGGGAGTCCGACTTGTCCTGTATCATGTAACGTTGTTCTAAAGGCCAGATAAAACCACCAGACCTTGTCCTCACCTGATTTATCTGTAGAGTCTTCAAATTCCACAAGGAAAGAGTACCCGTTATTCCAGATGTGGAGGCAGGTGGCCGGATCATAAGAGATGGTGAGCGGTTTTAAGCCAGGATCGTAGACGCTGTCCCTCCACCGGATGTTGATGGGCGACTGCCGATCACCCGCAGGAACGAGGTCCACGCTCTCCCAGAGCGGATGCACTAGGAGAGAGTGGGGCTGAGTGAGCGGGTCGGCAAGACCCCGCACTACCAAGCGTCACACACGAGGCAATCCCACCTGGGGAGAAGCCGTCCAGAAATGGCAACTGAAAGTCTTAGGAATCAGCCGCGCAGGGCCTCAGTCCACCCCCTGAAGCAGAGGTGAAGGCAGGTCAGAGCACATCGTGCAGTGGCTCAGCATTCTGCTGTCCCGTGAAGCCAACAGCACATCCCAGTCGGCCGCCTAAGTCACCTAAACCTGCGCCATCTGTCCTGTGATGAGGGCAGGACGCAGGCAGCTCAGTGCGCCATGAAATCAGAGTACTCACACAGGAGCTCTTTCTGCATGGATAATTTCCTGAGACCAGGCTGCCCCAGACTAGCTCTGAAGACAAAGACCAGGTCACTTACTTGGCACGAACAGACCGTCGACAAAGGGGATGAGGGAAGGGCTTGGGGAAGCAAACCTTCAGGCAAGCACAGCACTGGGGCTTTCTAGTTGGTTGGCCTGGAGAAGTCAAGGCTGGCACGCGGCCTCCCGCACCAGGCTCAGCCCACGTCAGCGTGCACGCTGGGCTCCCCTCCTGTGGAGGTCACCTCTGAGGACCAGATGGCCACCCTGCCAAACCTGGGGACAACATTAGCCCTGCTCTGGACTCCACAGTCTGTCACCCAAATGTGGACGTATCTAGTGAGGTGGAATCGTACAACTCTTCCTACACACAGACAACATCCCTCAACTGATTGTCTCCTGCAAACACCAGCTCTCCATGGCAAGTCCCTGAAAAGTACCAGCGGCTGCCCTGCCAAGCCAGACAGGCCTGCAGAGACATCTGCGTGATGAACACAATGCAGAACACACCACGGATGCGCAGAATCAAGACCAACAGGAAAACTAGGAGAAACGGGAAAGGACAGAAAACACTACCAACGATCCTCTGCTCCTCACCCCACTGCTGAGAACTAGTCTATGGGTTTAAAAGGTAGTAAGGAAGTTGCTACCTAGCGCAATCCACCAAATACAGCAGGGTCATATCACACTCTGATTTCCGCAGAAAACAGAAACCTACCTCTAGTTTACTGACAGAAGACACACTTCTATTCCTTTTGTAGCTGCCCAAAGACAGAAGTTTAAAACCTTATCCTGGGGCCAGTGCTGTGGTATAGCGGGAAAAGCCACTGCCTGCAGTGCCAGCATCCCATATGGATGCTGGTTCGAGTGCCGGCTGCTCCACTTCTGATCCAGCTCTCTGCTATGGCCTGGGAAAGCAGCAGAAGATGGCCCAAGTTCTTGGGCCCCTGCACCCAAGTGCGAGACCTGGAAGAAGCTCCTGGGTCCTGGGTCCTGGCTTCAGATCAGTGCAGCTCCTGCCATTGCAGCCAACTCTCTCTACCTCTTCTTCTCTTTCTGTGTAACTCTGACCTTCAAATAAATAAATAAATTTTAAAAAATCCTTTTTTGTTTAGTGGGACGGGGGCGGGGATTGCCCTAAGGATACAGACATCAAGCTCTTCTGGGTGTCTCCAGAACAGAGGGAGGGATTCTGTCCCCAAAGGGCATCCGGCAAGAGGAGAATCTGGCTAGAGGAGAATGCTAGTGCCATCTTGTGGGCAGAGGCCAATAATGCTGCTAAACATCCTACAATGTACAAGACAGGGCCTCCACTGCCAAGAATCTCTGGACCAGAAGTCAGGAGTGCTAAAGTTGAGAAATCTGGTCTATGAGAACTCATAGTACCCCCTCCCTTTTTTAAAGCTTTGGAGAGATCTAAACCCAATGTTTGTTTTTCTTAGTTTAAGAGAACTTGTTCCTTTGAGAGGAACAGGAATTTTCTGTTTCAGAATCCTTAAATAGCAAATGCACTCAAAGTGGCACACTATTTTAATACTGTAATCTGACCAGAATGCAGATTCCTTCTAGAAGGGACTTGTTTTCATTTTAAAGATGCCTGATACAAAGAGACTACACATTTACCCCTCTGACAGACTAGCTGATAATTTCAGTGTTCACACTCTACAAAGTCAATCAATAAGGATGTCCTGTGGAGACTAGGTAAGAACTGAAAAAATGGTCAGGTCCCTAAGATAATGCTCTCGGTCACCCTTAAGTGTTCCCCACTTCATTCAGGAAATGGAAGTATCATCTCTCACACCATGAAAGTGTCAACCCAAGAAAACCAGACCTACTCCCTCAATTACTCAATTATAGCCATAGTGCTACTGTTAGTTCATGCACTTCTGTTTCCATGTTCAGTTTCCAGAAGGTCCCCCTACCTACCTTCTCTTATATTATCCCTCACTGGGGGAAGGGTTCCCTTAGTGAAGCCAGGTATCTGCCAAGGGCTTCTTGTGCTAAAAGACAAACTCATACTTTTGTTCCAGGACCTCCTCCCTGCCCCACCTTCTTCTTCCTCCATTTTAATATAATACAGAGAGGAATGCGTTCTTTGTAGTTGCACACTTTCCATCAAAACAGGAAGATGATTATGTGCTCTAACAGAGGATTCATTTTCAGGTTCTTCTACAGGTAAAAACAAAGTTAACAGAGAGGGTGATTCTCTCTCTTTGCTGAAATAAGCAATGTCACACTGTTATTTAAAAAGTTTCAGTAGCCAAGAGCCTCCGGTGATCACTGACATCATAAATAAGAGTGTCTATTGTTAAATCAACAACAGGAGTCACTGGGCACTTGCTCCCCATGTAAAGCCTCTGTCTTTAATGAGTTGTACTATGAGAATTAACAGTAAAACTGGTCTTTAAACAGTACTTTATACTTTGTGTGTGTGTGTGGGTGCAAACTGTTGAAATCTTTACTTAGTATAGAGTTGATCTTCTGTATATAAAGATAATTAAAAATGAATCTTAATTGAAGAATGGGATGGGAGAGGGAGTAAGAGGTGGGACAGGAGAAGGGGTGGGAGGGTGGGTATGGGGGGAAGAACCACTGTATTCCAAAAGCTGTACCTATGAAATTTACATTTATTAAATGAAAGCTTTCTAAAAAAATTTGCTGATGGGCAACACAACTCCTTTAGATTACATGGTAAGGATAACTAAAGGTTTTCCTTCTTAAGAACAGGAGTAGTCTTAGGTTTACTTACATGAGTACCACCTATTTCCCCAGGCTTGTTTTATGTCCCTCAGCTCTTCAAATGCAGAAAGCCCATTCGCACCTTAGCCCTGGAGTTCCTAATCTTCCCCCTATGCATCAACCAGTTTTCCCTCCTTCTGCTCAGAGCTGCTCCTGTTGTTACTGCTTAAAACATACCTGGGCTGCTAGACGCTGGACAGTCAAAACACCAGATGAGAGTTGATGCAATGAAACAACTCATTTATTCAAATGGCTACTCGTGGGAAGGAGGGCTCTGTAGTCCCAAATATGCTATTCCTAATTTTCAAGACAGCAAAAGGACAAACCAGCGCCGTGGCATAGTAGGTTAAGCTTCCGCCTGCGGCACTGGCATCTCATATGGATGCTGGTTCGAGTCCCAGCTGCTCCACTCCCAATCCACCTCCCTGTTAATGTGCCTGGGAAAGCACTGGAAGATAGCCCAAGTGCTTGAACCCCTGCACCCACATAGGAGATCAGGAAGAAGCTCATGGCTTCGGATTGACCCAGCTCTAGCTGTTGCAGCCATTTGGGGAGTGAGCCAGCAGATGGAAGACCTCTCTCTCTGTTTCTCTGTAACTCTGTTTCTCAAATAAATCAATCTTTAAAAAAAAAAAAGACAGCAAAAGGACATTAAAAGGATAAGGAGAGTTGGGGGAAAGTTGTCTGACAGGTTTCTTTGCTGTTTGGCTGGTGGTCCTGAATTCCTCCCTTATCAAATGGGGTCTGCTGTTCCAGCCACCTATGACTCTGCAATTTCAGCTTTTGAAATTCTTTGGTCCCCATCTGCCCAAACATTTTGATCAGCTGAAAGATAAGCAACTAGCTTTTTTTAAAAAAGATGTATTTATTTATTTGAAAGTCAGAGTTACACAGAGAGAGAAGGAGAGGCAGAGAGAAAGAGAGAAATCTTCAATCTGCTGGTTCACTCTCCAATTGGCCACAACGACTGGAGCTGTGCCGATCTGAAGCCAGGAGCCAGGAGCTTCTTCCGGGTCTCCCATGCGGATGCAAGGGCCCAAGGACTTGGGCATCTTCTACTGTTTTCCCAGGCCCTAGCAGAGAGCTAGATTGGAAGTGGAGCAGCCAGGTCTCGAACCAGCACCCATATGGGATGCCGGCACTGCAGGTGGCAGCTTTACCCGCTATGCCACAGCGCTGTCAGAAGGAAAGGAAGATGTACTTTTTACAATGGCAAATGTGTGGCTGGTCCCAAAGTTAGAAATGAAAGGAAAAAAGAGAAATGTAGAATGGTTACACTATTTGAGGCTTAACTGCCACCTGCTCATTTCTCTGATGACTTCCTCTTATAAAACAATCCACTTGTATTCATTTTTATCATAGTATTATTTTTAGTACTCTGATGTCCTTCACAACATTTCTTACATGGTATAATTATAATTATATAAACATGTGTCTAATTATCTGCCTTCTGTTTCTGCTCTGCAAACCAGCTGGCTTTCACCAACTTTTTTTTTTTTGACAGGCAGAGTGGACAGTGAGAGAGAGAGAGACAGAGAGAAAGGTCTTCCTTTGCCGTTGGGTCACCCTCCAATGGCTGCTGCGGCTGGCGCACCGCGCTGATCCTGATCCAAAGCCAGGAGCCAGGTGCTTCTCCTGGTCTCCCATGGGGTGCAGGGCCCAAGCACTTGGGCCATCTCCACTGCATTCCAGGGCCATAGCAGAGAGCTGGCCTGGAAGAGGGGCAACCGGGACAGAATCCGGCGCCCCAACCGGGACTAGAACCTGGTGTGCCGGCGCCGCAAGGCAGAGGATTAGCCTATTGAGCCGCAGCGCCAGCTGGCTTTCACCAACTCTTGAGGATCGAGCGAGTAGATGGGAGAGCATCACTGTGGAGAGCTGTATCTCCAGGGCCAGCATTATGATGCAACAGATAAAGCACCACCTGCAATGCCCAGCTCCCTGCTGGTGCACCTGAGAAAGCAGCTGAAGATGGCCCAAGTGCTTGGGCCTCGGCACCCATGTGGGAGGCCTAGAAGAGGCCCCTGGCTCCTGGATTCAGGCTGGCCCAGCTCTGGCCATTGTGGCCATTTGGAGAGTGAACCAGAGGATGGGAGCTCTCTCATGGAAGATCTCTCTCTCTATGCATCTCCCCCCTCTCTGAAACTCTGCCTTTCAAATAAAATCAATCTTAAGGAAAAAAAAGAACTTCATCTGCTTCTTACCCTATTTCCTACTCTCCTTCCAGTTGCTACATAACTTGTCCTTGAAGAATCCTTCAGGTTTATTTCTTCCTTGCCTTGCCTGTGACCAGCAGCCCCGCCCACCCAGACTTCATGGAAAGCCTCTTTCTTGATGCCTTTCCCTCCTCTCTCATTCTTTTCTACTCCTGTGTTCTGTCACTCAGAAGGTCTCCCAAATTACCACCTTCATCATGGTGTGCCTGCACAAGTTGTAACTCCCGTATCAATGTGCTCACTCCTTACTTATCTAATCTCATTTCTCCTTCTTTCTAAACTATGGTCATCCTATGCAGCTCTCCTTGATCAGTCCAAAGTGAGAAGTGCTATCAGTGTAGGACATCCACCAGGTTTTGAAGAATTGGTACAGGGTAAAGAATATAAACTTGCTCATGAATAATTCTTATAATACTGATAAATCCTGGATATAATGGGTTAAATAAGATATATTATTAAAATTCATTTACACTGTTTCTTTTCCCCTTTTCTAATGTGAATATTAGAAAACTAGTACTGGGACTGGTGCTATGGCATATGTGGCACCAGCATCCCATATGGGCGCCGGCTCGAGTCCCAACTGCTCCACATCCAATCCAGTTCCCTGCTGATTGGCCTAAGAAAGCAGTGGAGGCCGGTGCCGTGGCTCAACAGGCTAATCCTCCGCCTTGCGGCGCCGGCACACCAGGTTCTAGTCCCGGTTGGGGCGCCGGTTCTGTCCTGGCTGCCCCTCTTCCAGGCCAGCTCTCTGCTGTGGCCAGGGAGTGCAGTGGAGGATGGCTCAAGTGCTTGTGCCCTGCACCCCATGGGAGACCAGGATAGGCACCTGGCTCCTGCCATTGGATCAGGATCAGCGCGGTGCGCCGGCTGCAGCGCGCCAGCCGCGGCGGCCATTGGAGGGTGACCCAACGGCAAAGGAAGACCTTTCTCTCTGTCTCTCTCTCTCTCACTGTCCACTCTGCCTGTCAAAAAAAAAAAAAAAAGAAAGAAAGAAAGCAGTGGAAGATGGTCCAAATGCTTTGGCCTCTGCACCTGCATGGAAGACCCAGAAGAAGTTCTTGGCTCTTGGCTCCTGGCTTCAAATCAACCCAACTCTGGCCACTGGGGTCATTTGGGGAGTGAATCAGCGGATAGAAGATCTCTCTGTCTGTCTGTACCTCTGCCTCTCAAATAAATAAATAAAAATCTTTTTTAAAATTTTATTAAAAGATTTATTTATTTATTTGAAAGGCAGAGTTATACAGAGATTGGAGGAGAGGCAGAGAAACAGAGAGGTCTTCCATTCACTGGTTCACTCTCCAGTTGGCCACAAGGGCTGGAGCTGTGCCAATCAAGCCAGGAGCCAAGAGCTTCCTCAGGGTCTTCCCATGTGGGTTCAGGGGCCCAAGGACTTGGCCATCTTCCACTGCTTTCCCAGGCCATAGCAGAGAGCTGGATCAGAAGTGGGGCAGCCGGGACTTGAACTGGTGCCCATATGGGATGCCGGCACTGCAGGTGGCGGCTTTACCCACTATGCCACAGTGCCTGCCCCACCACTTGCTCTTTATTTTGTGCCTTGTTATGCCCTGCCCTTTTCATGAGGGGTATGCTATTTCCTCAAGTAACTGCAAAGCACCATTGCAGGCCCCAGCCATAGGGACAGGACCCTCCACAAGACTTAGATGGGGATGTCACAGAATCACAAACTGCTCTGTTAGAGCATCAGGGTTGGAAAAGGCACTTTGATGGGGAGTCCATTAATCTCAGGATGCACAGGCAGTTACCAGCACGGGAGACTAAAGCCCACATTTCCTGCTCAGTTCCAGGGCTATCTGTCAGTCCCAGGCAGCTGAAGATAACCCTGAGTCCATTCTGCAATCCTGAGTGGCTCTTAATGACCCATTGTTCCTTCCGGCTACTGATAAGTTAATGCAAGATCAAAGAGTCTGGGGGCATGGCAGCCTCTATCAGAGCTCTTGGGAAAGATACTACAAAACAAGCCTTTTGTTCTCCATGTTTTGAGTTCTGCAAAATTAATTGGAAAAATAATAGAACTTCATAACACAGTTCAGTAATAACATATACCAGTACTTTCCAATACAACTTTCTCTGAAGATGGAAATAGCCAATATGGTAAGTGCTCCGCATATGTGGCTATAAAATTTTTATGAGCTTAAATTTACATGTAAAGAATCACAAGTGGTTTATGGGTACATTTTAGACAGTGCCACTCTAGGGCATGTTATCCTAAAAAGAACTATTTTTCTCCTTTCTAAAAGTAGAGAGACCATGAACATTAAGAATCACTGAAATAATATCAAATTTATAGCATTTCCATTGCAGCCTACATTCTTTGTTTTGTTAAATTAAGAATTAACATATTAAATTCCTTTTCCTATGCTTTAAGATCGTATGCAAACAGATAACACAGGTTAAATTTCACCAAATGACACACTAAAAGAAACACTGTATTTTCACCTTGGGTAAAAGGCATAAGCTTTTATCTTTATTATATTGCAAGTCCCCAAAGTTAGGAATGTGCACAGTTACCTCTGCTACTTGAGGTGATAGCAATAGCAATCTGGGATGACAAGCCAGGTTGCCTGCAAGGGGTATAGGGAGCAAAGTTACCAGTACAGAGCCCAGGCATGTCATGAAATGCTTCCTTCTGATTTTGCCATAGTCTCCTACTGCATTTACTGCTAATCCTGCTTCACTTCATGTTAAAAATGGTCAGATTTAAACACCTGCAGGAAGCCTGGAGCTGATATTGATAAAGATGATAAAGATAATAACAACTGTGTTAACAAAAGCAGGTACTGAGGTGTCCCAGTGTGGCCAGCACCAGCTAAGGATATCTTTCCTAAGCATAAACAATCCTTGGTCATCCTTTGTCACAAGGGTATACTAAGCCTTCTGCTGGGGTACTGAGCTGCCAGAAACAACGAGTACTGTCTTTACAACTGACTAGATGTGGGACCTGGACACCAGAAGAGGCCATGCTCAGAGGCCAGGAGCAGCAAAGCCCATATTATTCTCTAGAGTGAAAACAACTCCCAACGGTATAATATGCCAAAAGCAAAATCAAATGGCCACTGTATGCTGTTTTTCCTAGTAACATGGAAACAAGAGCATGTTGGGTGGTATGGAAAAGTAATCGGGTTCAGCCCCACCTCCGCAGACCACTACTGTTGGGTTCCTGCCTGCAATAAAAGCAGCAAATGCTCTCAGGGACATAAACATGTTGACTTTAGACCTTTAACTTTCAACAATCTGTAAGTAAAACCAAACAAATAAAAATCAGGGAACAAAATCCCACACATGCACACAAAACATTAGCAACTAGATAAATACGACTAGTTTTCCATTTGAAACCTTAAACCACAAAATGCCAGTGTTAAGAATAAGCCAGTCCAGGTAGAATGAGGACACAAACAGCAGCCAGAAATTCATGATGATCCTGGTCAGTCCATTTCAGTAAGAACACACTCAATGGTGGAAAAAAAGGACCAAACTCACAATAAAAGTGTGCTTATGAAATAGTTTCAAGGCAACAGAGGTGGCTAGATTAGCATTAATAATGAATTCTTTTCTGATGCGTATATAGGTTCAAAGAGAACAAACCCAAAGAGGAAAAGTTGAGAAATCTACAATCTTTTAGAATGCCAGTATCACTACTGTGAATAGTGGAAAATATACAAAATAACTACTTAAAAGATAAACTTAGCTAACTCATTAAACTCGTGTCTTGGGGCCAGCATTGTGGCACCGTGCGTTAAGCCGCCGACTGTAAAGCTGGCATCCCATATGGGTACCAGTTAGAAATCTGGCTGCTCCCTGCTAATGAGCCTGGGAAAGCAGCAACACATGGCCCATGTACATGCCATCCATGTGCAAGACCTGGAAGAAGCTCCTGGCTCCTGGCTTCGATCTGGCACAGCCCTGGTCATTGCGGTCATTTGGGGAGTGAACCAGCAGATGGACGATCTCTCTCTCTCTCTCTCTCTCTCTCTCTCTCTCTTTGTGTCTCTCCCTCTAACTCTGCCTTTCAAATAAATAAAAATAAACCTTAAAACAAAACTTGTTTCTCTACTAAGATATATAATTGTCTACTCGTGTTATTTTGGCTACTCTCCATGACCTCCAGGGACATTTGCAAATGTCCTGAGACATTTTTGAATTGTGATCTTTTGGGGTGTGGGGACTGATACTGGTAGAGCTTAGAGATATAATTTAACATCTGTATCAAATGACAAACACATTACAGAGCCTTAAAAACAGAATGGGTGAAGCAGAAGAGAGAACATCGGACTTAGAAGACAGAGCATAGGAAAGTATACAGTCAAACCAAAGAAGAGAAGAGGAAATTAGAAATCTAAAAAATATTGTTGGGAATCTACAGGATACTATTAAAAAAACCCAACATTCGGGTTCTAGGAGTTCCTGAAGGCATGGAGAGGGAGAAAGGATTAGAAGGCCTTTTTAGAGAGATACTTGCAGAGAACTTCCCGGGTCTGGAGAAGGACAGAGACATCCTAGTACTGGAAGCTCATAGAACCCCTAGTAAACATGACCAAAAGAGATCCTCACCACGACATGTTGTAATCAAACTCACCACAGTGAAACATAAAGAAAAGATTCTAAAATGTGCAAGAGAGAAACGTCAGATTATTCTCAGAGGATCTCCAATTAGACTCACAGCAGACTTCTCATCAGAAACCCTACAAGCTAGAAGGGAATGGCGAGACATAGCCCAGGTACTAAGAGAGAAAAACTGCCAGCCCAGAATATTATATCCTGCAAAGCTCTCATTTGTGAATGAAGGTGAAATAAAGGCTTTTCATAGCAAACAGAAACTGAAAGAATTTGTTGTCACTCGTCCAGCCCTGCAAAAGATGCTTAAAGATGTGTTACACACAGAAACACAGAAACATGGTCATCAATATGAAAGAAGGTAAAGGAAGGAAACCTCACAGCAAAAGATCACAGGAAGCTCAATTTCTCTTTGACATAGAATTACACTCTGATGCTCTGTTAAAGCAATGTGTTAAAGTAATCTGTTATGTTCTCTTGATGTCTGTTCAATTCTAATTGTTCAAAAACAGCTGAATTTTTATTAAGAGCTATGGGTTATTTAAATATGTGCTTATTTTCAAAGATTTGAATAATCACCTTGTAACAATGATCAAATTTGGTCTATGTTATGTCATGATTTTAAGGAATCTTATTTCAACCAGATATTTTGGATTTTGAGCCTTCTTGGCATTCTTGACAGGCATTCAAAAAATCAAAGTTTCAAACAATCTGGACTCTAAAATTTCCAGTAAATCTTGGACTTTGGTTTTTCCAGTTTGGGCCCAACTGAAAAAATCGAAGGACCTATGTCTCGCATCTTATAGAGACACCAACTAATCAGGCTATTTGGATTATATTAGAAGTACTGTCAAGATGTGACGTGGTACCAAACTTTAAGTTTCTATAATGGAAAATGCTATTAATACAAATGTTTGAAAATTAAAAAGTCTAATGATCTTGTGTTACTAGACATGATAGTTATATTAATGAGAAAGTCCCAGAGGCCTAAAGGGTTAAATACTTGTAAAATCCTACAGGTGCTTTCAAAAATACTGTGAAGTAAGCAAGTGCCTCTTGTTGGTTGATGAGTTTATAATTTTAAACATGGCAACTTAAAGTCTTTTGTCATCCACAGTTATATATGATTTGTTGCTCATAAAACTAAAGCATTGTTGGTTCTGTGTTTAGCTGTCCTCCTATAGGTTCCTATGGACTTTTTCCAGCCACTTCTATTGTATTCAGTACTTTGGGATGGCTCTGTAAACAGATGAAGCCAATAATGTATTAACAGTACCAATTGAGAGAAAGTATGGTTAACTGAGGTTACTAAAAACAAAAAGCAATTCAAATCAATTGGCAATTTACAAAAAAGAGTTAAAGATTTTAAAAGCTATTATTAAAATTGCTATATTGGTCTATTATGTTATGTTATATGTGTGTACATATTGTATGTCCACATGGGGAAATTTTATTAAGAATTTTAATTGGCTTATAGATTAGATTGTCCATAAATTTAAGCTGCTAAAATTAATCAAAGATACATTTTAATTTGTGTGACCTGAATCTCTGTATCATATGTTTTATACTTGTTGGTAGAAAGAAACTAAAAACATTTTATATGTTTGTGCTTAAGTTTACTGGTTAAACAAACTACACCATGTTAGATATTTAAGAGGTGTTTCCAAATACATGATTCTTAAAATTTATAGAAGGCATTGGACCTTCTGGTAAATGTTTTATTAACTTGTTATCTAATGGTTGAAACTGTTTGCTAAGTATTCATGTGATATTGCTATTGTCAGCAAGCGATCTAGGACTTGCTCCCTCATTTCTCTATTCTAAGCCCAACTTGCTCTTTCATTTCTCTATTCTCTTCAAGGTAGGAAACTCATTCTATTATGAAGGAATCTGTAGGACGTACAATTTAATCTTTAGACCTTATAAAAGAGATGGCTAACATTTTTCTGTAATAGCATAGCCAAAATAAGAGCTTAAATTATAATCTCATAGCTAGATTTACTTCACTATCAGCGAAGTAAACAGTAAGTAGAAAAAACCTCCCTTTCAGGCCAAAGGGAAAGAAAGTTTTAAAGTGAGGATACAATTTTCCTCATGGGCATTGTCTGTCTATCTTAGAGAAACTACTACAGAACATGCCTGTGACTATAGACTTGTAGTTCATGCTACCAAAGGTTAGAGATGGGACTTGGGCACTCCCTTGACTTGCATCCTCTGGTCTGCTTTAACAAAAACCAGGAGGAAAAGAAAGCCAGGCATCAGAAGCAATGGGTGGCAGGCCTATTAATGGCTGATCTGTACAGTGATCTGCCCTCAAGGAGACCCAACAGGCCAGTCCACTGCAGTGGCTTTCAATGTGGTAAGCCTGGGCTTCAGCAGAAGTCAACTTGTGAAGAGCCCTGGCAGCTCTTCCAAGAGTTGGATCACTGGAAATGGACCTGCCCTGGAGTCGAAGGATGCCCAGGTCAGAGCCACAGATCTTATTGGCTCTAAGCTGAAAAGCCCTTCACTCAGCCCAACTTCCAAAATGACCACTGCAGCTGAGGGGATGGTCAAGTAGGGTCAGCAACATTGCAGGCAGAACTGTAAATTTCTTGTTAGAGATGCCCCCTGCCTTTACCTGGCCAGCTCTCCTCCCAGGCCAGCCAAGTAATGAAAGTCAACAGAGTGCCTTTCCCTAGGAGGTTCACACCTCCCTTAGGATGTACCCCATGCGAAGAGGTAGATAGGTCTGTGCCTCTTAACTTACAAGGCCTAAAGCCCAACAGATTATTATCAAGCCCCTTCTGTCAGGTTCTATTTGCCTCTCAATCAGAAAACTTAATTGTAGCTTAGACAGCACCTTTCTTAGCTCCTCTAATAATGACTCTGTCCATTGTTCTAGACCCTGTCTAGCGCACTTGGGCCTCATTCCTTTGTAATCATAACCTCTACTCTACCACCAATGGCTTTACTCCCAACCTGTGTGTGCTGATGGTCCTCTTCCCCACTTAATGCTGTATAATTGTTCAGACCTGGTTAATGCCACTCTTAGGATCATTGGTTACTATCCTCACCCTGTCTTTTATGACCTTTTCTAAATATGATCAGAGTCGGTGAACTTGGAAGGCTTCCATAGCCTTGGCAACTCATGACGAGAGCCTAGGGTGGTTACTGGTACCATAAACTAGAGTGTCAATGTGTTGGGTCAACAACAAGAGTCACCGTGCACTTGCTCCTCATGTGGGATCTCTGTCCTTAATGTGCTGTACATTGTGATTTAATGCTATAACTAGTACTCAAACAGTATGTTTCACTTTGTGTTTCTATGTGGGTGCAAACTGTTGAAATCTTTACTTAATATATACTAAACTGATCTTCTGTATATAAAGAGAAATGAAAATGAATCTTGATGTGAATGAAAGGGGAGAGGGAGCAGGAGAGGGGAGGGTTATGGGTGGGAGGGAAGTTATGGGAGGGGGAAGCCATTGTAATCCATAAGCTGCACATTGGAAATTTATATTCATTAAATAAAATTTAAAAAATAAATAATAAAAAAAATTTAACATCTGTAATACACTGGGCCCCTCCAACACAGAACTGTCTACCCCCCATGTCAATACAACACAATGAAGAACTCTTGCACCATCTGGAGCTGGCCAGTAACTCGTATTTCCAGGAGGGGAAGGAGATGGGAGAGGTTTGAGGAAGACCATCTGCTGCTTCACTTGATCTTCCAGGTTTATAGAGGAGAACAAACTTGCAAGCTAGTCAGTTAGAATTAACTGTGCAATTCCTAACTCAGGACAGAATATTCCAAAATTACTGAACTGCTTGCAAACATTAATATGTAACTTCCAGAGACTTAAAATTTCACAGAAATAATTTACAGACTGTGAATCAACCTTAGTGAAATGACAATTGTTAACAACAAACAATAAAGAACAGGTTCCAAGATATTTGCTACCAGACATCTCTCTTCTCTAGTTTCTTCAGGATATCTTTTTTTTTTTAAAGATTTTATTTATTTGAGAGGTAGAGTTACAGACAGTGAGAGGGAGAGACGGATAGAAAGGTCTTCCATCTGCTGGTTCACTTCCCAAATGGTTGCAACAGCCAGAGCTGTGCTGATTTTAAACCAGGAGCCAGAAGTTTCTTCTGGGTCTTTCACACAGGTGCAGGGGTCCATGGACTTGGGCCATGTTGCACTGTTTTCCCAGGCCAAAGCAGAGAGCTAGATGGGAAGAGGAGCAGCCAGGACATGAACTGGTGCCCATATGGGATGCCAGCACCACAGGCTGGAGGTTTAACCTACTGCACCACAGCACCAGCCCCAGGATATTATTTTAACATGCTAAAATTGGTCAAGTAAGAATTTTCCACATTTATTTATTTATTTTTACTTTTTTTCTTTTTGACAGGCAGAGTGGATAGTGAGAGAGACAGAGAGAAAGGTCTTCCTTTTTGCCGTTGGTTCACCCTCCAATGGCCGCTGTGGCTGGCGCATCGCGCTGATCCAAAGCCAGGAGCCAGGTGCTTCTCCTGGTCTCCCATGCGGGTGCAGGGCCCAAGGACTTGGGCCATCCTCCACTGCCTTCCTGGGCCATAGCAGAGAGATGGCCTGGAAGAGGGGCAACCGGGATAGAATCCGGCGCCCCAACCAGGACTAGAACCCGGTGTGCCAGCGCCACAAGGTGGAGGATTAGCCTGTTAAGCCATGGCGCCAGCCTCCACATTTATTTTAATGAACAAATACAGAAACAATTAGTTGTTATTACTGTACTTGAGGCATACATTCCCACACTGGAATGCCAATGACATCATATCTTCCTTTTCCGTTGGTTCACCCCACAATGGCTGCTGCGGCCGGCGCACTGCACTGATCCAAAGCCAGGAGCTAGGTGCTTCTCCTGGTCTCCCATGTGGGTGCAGGGCCCAAGCACTTGGGCCATCCTCCACTGCACTCCCAGGCCACAGCAGAGAGCTGGACAGGAAGAGGAGCAACCGGGACAGAATCCGGCACCCCGACCAGGAATAGAACCTGAGGTGCCAGTGCCACAGGCAGAGGATTAGCCTATTGAGCCGCGGCGCCGGCCAGCATCTTTGCTCTTTAAAGAGGAGTACTCACAGGCTTGGTTCCAGGTTTGCTATGTGCAGGTGTAGAGGGTGGAGGGCCACGCTGGCAGGCATCTGAAAAGCCAGAACCTTCTCTATAGCAATGTGCATGGAGCCGCTTGAAGAACGACCCTCCATCTATCATCACCACTATCCCAAGCTTCAAATCTCAGATCAGTTCCAATATACTTACAGAAACCTAATAACCTAAAGGGCAGAAGAGGAAATGTAAACAATGGTGACTTGAGGTCCTGTGGAAACCTCCAAATAGGACAACATTCAGACTGGCAATATGCTTCCTGAGTTGGGAGCAAGGGCAAACCAGTTGACTATTTATCCACTCTTATTCCTCAAACTCCTTAGGCATCCCAGGAAGACATACTCGTTTGCTTCCCTCACACCTACTTTGTGTTTTGGCCCTCCTTCCAAAAGTCAACTGCTAGCTAGCCTTGCTACTAGTGCCTATAAAACTTGTCCTAACAGTTGGTACTTCCAGTGACTAACACCTGTAACAAATCAATAAACCCTTTTGTTTCAGAGACCCCTGGGTATCAAGAGTTGGGGGATTAACAATTCCTTAGGGACACAGCACCAGGTATATGATGGGTGTTCAGGGGGCACCAGCTGAGTGACCTGCATGGGTTCCTTTGGTGATTGAGATGTTAATTTCAAGAACTGGGAACAGTGACACAATCATAGGCAAGGTCAAGCAGAGTATTAAGTGTCTCCTTTCTTCAAAGGCCAGCAGTACCCATGCATACAGTTGTTTATATGAGAAGTC
Organism: Lepus europaeus; assembly: GCF_033115175.1. Lineage (NCBI taxonomy): Eukaryota > Metazoa > Chordata > Mammalia > Lagomorpha > Leporidae > Lepus > Lepus europaeus. Next base: position 133,102,463 of record NC_084850.1, read on the forward strand.
TTCAAAAAGCTTATTCAGAGATAACAAAATTTTTTGTGCAAATAAAACACCTTTCAATTTTTCCATAAGCTTTCTGAAGCACCCTCATACTTTGAAAATACTTTTTTAAAAAGATGTATGTATTTATTTGAAGGGCAGAGTTACACAGAGAGAGAAACAGAGGCAGAGAGAGAGGTCTTCCATCCACTGGTTCACTCCCCAGATTGCCGCAATGGCTGGAGCTGTGCCGATCCAAAGTCAGGAGCCAGGAGCTTCTTCCAAGTCTCCTATGCGGCCCAAGGACTTGGGCCATCTTCTACTGCTTTCCCAGGCCACAGCAGAGAGCTGGATTGGAAGAAAAGCAGCCGGGACTAGAAGCAGCGCCCATATGGGATGCTGCAGGCGGCGGCTTTACTCGCTACGCCACATTTTTAAGAGTAAAAGCTACCAAAAGCACATCATCCTGTTATGCAGAACAAGGAGACAAACCGCATGATTTTATCCTTCCCTCTCTTCCCACACACCCTTGCTGTGAACTGGTTGTGAACTAGCTCTTCTTTGCATTGCTGTCCTTGCCCAGCTCCATTTGAGTCAGAGGGGATAAGGCTACACCTAAGTAAAAGGAAAGAGAATCACACCCGACAGGCCCTGTCCAATGAAAGCAGGAAGCAGAGTACTTGCTATCACTGCTCTCCAAGGAACATTTGAGGGATCAAGGCAGAAACGTCCAACAGGCTACCAAAAAGCCTTCTGCCCCAACTAGTATTGTGACAGTCTCTTGACCTGGTATAATGTGCACTGTGTGGGCACCCCATTCCTCATGTACACACTCTACTCACAGAGGCTGAGATGTGTGGTCATCAGCTGGAAGGGGACTGGTAGGAAGTTCATGAATCCCATGGAGATGCCCCATCTCAACACCTCCAGACCTAACTCCCTACCTGAGGTCTGTAGGCTATTGTATTAGTTTGCAATAGAGTGCCATAGAATGGGAGACTTAAATATCAGTACTTTATGATCTCACAGTCCTGGAGGCTCAAGTCTGAAATCCAAGTTGTCGGCAAGGTTTATGCCTTTGGGGGGTTACAGAAGATCTGTTCCGTAATAAACTCAGATGGTTTATTTTATTTGTTAACTTGGCTAGGCCACAATACCCACATATTTGATTCCATACTATTAATGTCATTAAGCAGGCGATTTTTAGATGACATGAACATCTAAATCAGAAGACCCAGTAAAGCAGATTATCAGCCATGTGATTGGGCCTCATCCAATCTGTTGAAATCCTTAGGCGAAAAAAGACAGCCTTCAGAGTTGAGCTGCCAAGGTCAGCTCTTCCCCGAGTCTCCGGCTTGCCAGCCCCCACACTCATACGACTCAGTTTCTTAAAAGAAATCTCTTTTGGGGCTGGTGCTGTGGTGTAGCATGTTAAGCTACCATGTGCAGCACTGTCACCCCATATGGGCACCAGTGCATGTCCCAGCTGCTCCACTTCCTATCTTGCTCCCCACTAACGCACCTGGGAAAGCAGCAGAAGATGGTCCAAGTCCTTGGGCTCCCTCACCCATGTAGGAGACATGGAAGAAGTTCCTGGCTCCTGGCTTCAGCCTGCTCCAGCCCCGATCATTGTGGCCATTTGAGGAGTGAACCAGCAGACAGAAGATTTCTTTCTCTATGTGTTTCTTCCTCTCTCTGTGTAACTCTGCCTTTCAAATAAATAAATAAATAAATCTTTTTTTAAAAAAAAAAAAAGGAATCTCTTTTTCTTTCCATATTCTGTATCTCTGGAGCACCCTGATTTAGCCTCTGGTTGCTTGGCTTGGAGCAGCATTAACTCCAGTCTCCACAGGGGTAAGTTCACTATGTGTCTGAGGAGATGAGAAATTAAAGCCATGTGAAAGTCTGGCTGACACTTTAAAAGGCAGACAGCTAATACACTTTCAATATATTACCTGTAGCCAGACAAGAACATCTGGATTTTAAGTACCTTCATTATTGGAATTCACTGACCAGTTTTGAAGAGCATGGGTCACTTGAGTTTCAAATCTGATTCCCTTTTTTTCTCTCCTTAACTTTTTATTAGGGAAAGAGTCAACCTTATACAAAAAGGGAGAATAACAGAATCAATCACGTATATATTCAATGCTCCATTCAACATTTCACGATTATGTGACCAGATGGGCCCTAGGGGAGCTAAGCTTTCTGTGCTATCTTTTGCTATCACTAGTTATTTATGTATGCTCTGGATTTTATTAACACATCCTTTATCTGCTATTTTGCAGACCTAGATATGTGTGACAAAATACTCTAGAAATCTTTTAAAAACATTCATAAAACACCTATTTGTTAAATGTTTAAGAACTTTTTTTTAAAAGATGCATTTTATTTATTTGACAGGCAGAGTTACAGAGAGAGGCAGAGACAGAGAGAGAGGTCTTCCATCTGTTGGTTCACTCCCCAGATGGCTGCAACAGCCGGAGCTGCGCTGATCCAAAGCCAGGAGCCAGGAGTTTCTTCTGGGCCTCCCACGTGGGTTCAGGGGCCCAAGGACTTGGGCCATCCTCTACTGGTTTCCCAGGCCACAGCAGAGGGCTGAATCGGAAGAGGAGCAGCCAGGACTAGAACTGGCATGGCACTTCAGGCCAGGGCGTTAACCCACTGTGCCACAGCGCCGGCCCCAATGTTTAAGAACTTGAACTCTGCCTGTTGAAGACATTTACACCAAAAGAAAGAATTGACAAAAGGTTACAACTACACTGAAAAATTTCTTGTCATCAGACTGACCTTTCATTTTCTCATCTGCTGATTTCAAAAAGAAGCCAGTCGCTTGCAATTCCCTGAAATAAAAATTAGAGATTATGTTGTCATGTGTTATGAAAGTTTAGCTTCCTCTTCTCCTCCAGTCCTTCCCTGGGAGCATGATCCCAATCTGGGATTGCCAAAGATCTCAAGATGCAGTTCTAATAATTGCTCTGTGTGCTGTGACAAGACATCCCAGTGTGGCCAATGAAATGCAACACCATTTTCCTCTTCCATCAGATTTCTAAAATATTCATATTTACTTACAATTTACTCAATCTTTATTGCTCCACTTTGAGCAGTGGCATCTTTTTGCCTGGCTCCAGGCAGAATAAGGACAGATGGGTAAAGGCACAGAGAATGGTACTCTTGCAGCTTTGGGCCTCTCAGTGAATTCTAGCCCAGTTACTGCTTCAAAAACATTCAGGCAAAGGAGGAAAGCCCTAGAAATATTTTAATCTCCAAAATACTCAACAACAGTGGAACTTTTCTTCAGGTTTCAGAAGACAAGGTGGGTAGGAAGAACTTCCATTTACTGTGCACTTGGATACAGGTTGCAAACAGTGGCTGCTCTGAGAGATGCAAGGGGGTAGCTTCTCTCACGAGGGATTTCTGACTATCGTCCAGGCTCCAGCAAGGACTTAACCAGCAAAGAGGAAATGGCCAGATTATCAGCAAACGAAGGAGAAGCAGAAAACAACATGGTTATAAACAACGGCGGATGTACAACAATTTCTTTCCAAATGCAGATGTAAGCCGCCACCTTCGCCAACTTCAGGCATTTCTCGTCTTTCCAGCATTATAAACGGACAGAATTACACCGATATTAATAGTAATTGCTTTCCAGCCACGTCAGGACAGCAGCACTTCATGCTGAACTCACATACATTCCCAGCCACCAGCAGTCTTTCTAGTTTGGAGGTTCCTCTCCAGCTCTGGTGCAGGGAACTAAAGCAAGGCTAGAAGACATTGAGCAGTGGAGAAGAGTCAGATTTGTCATTAGGACGCAAGTGTTCGGTTGATTCTCCACTCTGGGAGTGGCTGTGAGTCTGTACACGACCCCTGGCATAGTCGTGGGAAAAACGGACAACTGTAACTTTCTTATCCCCGAAGGAGGGGTCATTCGCCGCCGCCACCCTCCCATGTCCATTCCTCAGAGAAGACCCGGTGGAATCCTGGCCATCCTCACGATGCCAGCAGATTTTCCAGCCCTGGAACCCATGGTGGTGCCTGGACGTGTGTCTGCGTAAGCAGGGTTGGGACAAAGTCCTTGTCTTTGGCTGCCCACACTCCATATAACCACTGAGCTTACCGGAAAGATTTCCAGCAGCCCGAACCTTGTCGCCGGTTCCCGGACACGAGCCTACAAGGAGCAGCCATCTAGGCCACGCCCCATCGCGATTCGCCACGCCCATATGCCGGAAAAATGTCGCAAATCCGGGCCAAGCCTCCGTCCTTCCGGCGTCCGTCACCGAGAGGCCGGAAGTCCCGCCCTGACAACGCTGCTGGCGCCCGAGCTCCTTTCTGTCCTCTGCAAGCTACCGGACCCGTATCTCTCTTCACCATGACTGTACATCTCCTGTCGCCGACACGGGCCTCCCACAGCGGTCACGCGCCCGCGCGGTAAACTTGCCCCGGCCCCGGCCCTCCACCTGCTCCACCATTTATGTCGCGCCCCTATGAGCGTCAAGGTCACGCCCCCGTCTCTGCGTGCCACCTACGTCATTCTCCTCAGCTCCTCGCGCTGCTCCGCGGTCTGCCGCTTCACCGGTGGCCACTCCTGTACGCGCCGGCTAGGCCACGCCTCTGAGCGCCGTTCTTTGCACATCTCTCTAAACCCCTGGTCATACCCATGCTGACCACCCCATATCCCTCTCCGGTGCCCACGTCTGTGCTCTGCAGTCTGGTAACACTGCTGCTGTCCGCCTCTGACGCCCCATTCCCGCTTGCGATCTCGACCATCTTTGTCACCACCTTAGTGCTCGGGCTAAGTCACCCTCGTGTAGTTCTCGCCCTGCGATACCCTTACGGCAACCCCCATACCCGCTCTGCTGGGCCTGTTCCTGACTGGTGGGTCCATTCCCTAGTCTCTGGCCAGCCCAGGCTCTGGTTCATGTCACGTCCTTTTCATACTTCATCCCACCTCCTCTCCATCCTGGCCAATGCTGGCAGTGCTCCTAGGCCACAAGCTACAACCCCGTGACCACTATCGCCCACTTCTTCCTGCCCCTGTGCTTTTCCCTGCCTGACACCCTGGCCACGCCTTAGGTTCCCAGGCCACTCTCTTTTTTAAGATTTATTTATTTCAAGGCAGACAGGCCTTCCATCAGCTGATTCACTCCCGAAGTGGCCGCAACAGCTGGAGCTTCCAGGTCTCCTATGTGGGTGCAGGGACCCAAGGACTTGGGCCATCTTCCACTGCTTTCCCAGGCCATAGCAGAGAGCTGGATAAGAAGTGGAGCAGCTGGGGCTCGAACTGGAGCCCATATGGGATGCCAGCACTGCAGGTGGCGGCTTTACCTGCTATGCCACAGCACCGGCCCCAAGAACAATTTTCAACAAACCATTCTTAATGAGCACACTCTGGCTCTGAGAACCCTATCTCATTTATATAAAATGTTTCAAATGTCAGCCATAGTCATTTTTTGATGGAAAAAATAAACTCATAGGAAATGGGCCCACCTACAGCCTGAATAAATTCCTGCATTAATTTCAAAAACAATTTTTTGAGAAACAGAGAGACCAGTGAGACAGACACACAGAGAAAGCCCCCATCCACAGGTTCATTCCCCATATGCCCACAATGGCTGGGGATTGTGCTGGGCCAAACTGGAAACTGGAAACAATCAAGGTCTCTCACGTGGGTGGCAGGACTCCAACTACTTGAGCCATCATTGCTACCTGCCAGGATCTACATAAGTAGGAAGCTATAGTCAGGAGCTGGAGCCAAGAATTGAACCCAGGCACTCCAATATGAGACTCAGGCATCTTAAGCACTATGCTACATGCCTACCTCACTGCATTGGTCTTTTATAGCATTAGTTACACTTCACCTTCTTCTCCAGGTGATTTGACACAGCTTATCAAAATATGGATGGCACTATATAGAAGAAATTGCTGAAGGAACCAGAAGGAAAATTTATGGAGAGAGAATAATGCAACAATGGTAGGATTAATTCTCAAGTATTCATGCCATTGGATCCAGAACAGTTGTTGAAAGTAGGCAGAGATTTGACTCTAAGCTTCCAAATGGCCATAAGAAAGAAGAAACAGTAATTATATCAAGGGTTTATACTGTTCACATAAGCCAATCAGGATTTTATTTCTCAGAAGCATAGTTTTTCTTGATTTTTACTCCTAAGGGGCCTTTTGATTATTCTTCGTGATGATACTGTGACTCAGCAGGAGATAAATGTCATAAGGAGTTACCCACAGATGCCCTAAAAATATACTGTTGCCACAATCACAAAGCACAGTGTATTAAATCAATTTTATGGCTTTCCAAACCATCCTGTTCAACTGAGTACAGACCCTCAATAGTCTGGCTTGATTCCAGGTAGCATTTAAATCATCTTTCCTTATGTGGCAAGTAAATTTTAATTCACATGTCAATTCCCATGCATTCACATTAGCTGGCTGAATTAGTTGGGAAGTGTTGTGGCTGAGTCCATGCAGAGAAGGAAAAAGTTCTGTAACAGATTAACAATATCTTTCAAGGGTGCAAACAGCACCTCCCTGACATCTGACATTGATAGTGATAGGGGTCTAATGTACACATCCTTTAGGCAGTCTATAAGACAACATTTGTCATTACAGGATTCTTGTTGAGATTCAGACAGTTGAGGGTGCAAGGTCACTATTGCTGAGTAAAACTCTGATATAATGCATATATCTTTTGTATTAACCAGAATGAAAGTAGATTAAGATGCTTTTAGAATAATGACAGCATATGGCCTAAAAGATCCCCAGCCCAATGCCCCTTACCACCCACTCCATACCTTTCTAGAGATTGGCAAAAGAAATACCAATATTCTGGGCTAAATATGACTCACCAGGGGCAAGTGTTTGGCATAATAGTTAAGAAGCCATTTGGGATGCCAGCTTCCCATATTGAAGTGCCTGGGTTTGAATCCTGGCTCTGCTCCTGATTCTGGCTTCCTGGTAATGCACATGCTGGGAGGCAGCAGGTGATGACTTAAGTAGTTGTGTCCCTGCCATCCACATGGGATACGTGGATTGGTTTCTTGACTCCTGGCTTCAGCCTGGGCCCAGCTCTGTCTATTGTAGGCATTTTGGGAGTTAACCAATGGATGGGAGATCTCTCTCCCTGCCTCCCCATCCTATCTCTGTCTTTGTCTCTCTGCTTTCAAATAAATAAATTAAAAACAATGTTAAATGTGACTTAACTGGGTACCTCTAACTGGCAGCCAAATAGATGATTAAGGATGGAAAATACTACACAGAGCATGGCTGCAATAATTTTGGCCTAGAAAAAATCATGACTTGCCAAAACCATGAGAAAACTCTTAGAACTGTCAAAAGGCAAAATTACAACATATATAGTTATAGATTTAATTGGCTTTCATTCATGATTCATGAATTAGGGCATCTGCCAGTTTACAAAATCAAATGAAAGTCACTGGACAATAGCAGGACAGTGGATTTTGTAAGATGGAAACGAGGGAATAGAACAACAACAACAAAATTGGTTAACAGCACTTACTTCAGGTTATGTTTTTAAAAGGATTAAAGCAGCAGAGACTTCTTTATTATACTGACTCAGCTAGACCAGAATCTCTTTTTTTCAGGAAGAACTCATGTGTTAAGGGATCTCTCTGCTTCCTTAAACATTTCAGTTTGAGTGTATGGCACTTAGCACAAATGACTCCATTTTGGTTTGGTCTGGTCTGTTGGGTCTGGTGCAGGAATTCAGTTTAGAATAGTGGATTCCTGTAAGTTTTGTTTAACCCACCTGTTAAACATATAGGAAGACATGTCAGTAAAATCTTCATTTTACTAATGAGACTTAACTGTGAAGTTTTGCTGTTCATGATTTAGGTGAAACACAAGCATGAATATATTCTGTTTAAAAAATTCTCCTTTGAATTTTTCCTTAGGAATACAAAATTGGTAGAATTATGCTCACTCGGTTTTTCTGAATTAATTTTTATTTCCATGCAGTAGTGATTAACTTTCTCTGAAGTAGAAAAATGTTAACCTGTGAAAAATAAGACAAAGTTCATAATGGTTATGGGCTATTAATTAACCTATAAAATTTGATGAGCTTTCCAAATATCCTAACTTCATATGATTTTCTCATCTTCTAAAGGGCATAATGTTTGGAGATGGAGACAGAAATATCCCAAACCTCAGGACTTCTTGTTTTTCAAGGATTATGGGAAAAAATTTTTTTCTCACCTAGGAATTTAAAAAAGAAGAACCTCAAAGCACACACCTTGCAGTATACTTCACAGTGCTTTATTTCATTTCCACACTCTCCAGCTTCTTAGAACTGCCATTTCTGATTCAAATTAATTAATTCAGTGTTCTTAAATTACCAGATATCTGTGGGCTGGGAGAAATACAAAGAAGGCCCAAACATAGTTCCTGCCCTATAGAAACTTAAAATTTTGTAGGATACAAAAGTAAATCATGCTGCCAATAAATGCATGTACAGGTGTGAAAAACATGCTATGGAAATACAGGAAAAGAAGAGGATAAAATGTTCCTGGATTCTACAAGTCAATTATAAAACTGCACAACAAAAGCAGGTGGGAAAAAAAAGAAATGTTTCTCAAAGGAGGTGATAATCAAGATAGACCTGGAACAATGGCTAAGATGTTTAAAGGTTAAAAAAAAAAAAAAGAAAAAGAAAGCTTGCAGGATTCAAGTAAAGCAAATCCTGTGAAAACAAACACACTGGAAACACAGTGGTGGGACATGGCCCACTTGCAGAGACTAGCTGGTGGAATGAATGGCTCAGAGGAGGAAGGTGAAGGGAGCATTAGTATAGATATATTGGAAAAGCCAAGCCAGATTCAGATTTTAGAGACCAAAGTGATGGATTCTCTTAGCACTTAGGTACTTGCTAATGAAGATTTTTAATGTGGAAATAGTTTCAGTGTCAATGATAAGGAGAGTAAGAATGTAGTCATGAATTGTTGGACTGGCAGCCCATCTGTGCACAGGGCGCCAACCACCAAGAAATGATTCTTTTTCATTAGCCATTTTAATTAAAAACATCAATAAGCTGACTTTAATGACAAATTCAGAATATAGAACAAATGATATTGCAATCTTACAAAGGGCTTAATTTCATGCACACACATATGGTTCCCTTTTATCTCTTGTTCATTCTTGTGTTGGTTATTTCTGTGAACCCAACACATGGAGAAAAAAGGTACCGGATATAGGACTAAATGATGTTTCTAAAATTTGTAGGATGTTTAGCATTATTCCTAACCTCTGCTCATCTGATGCCAGTCCCACCCCTTTTCTCCACCATTTGTGACACCCAAAAATGTCTCCACACGTTTCCAGATATCCTCCAGAGGACAAAATCAACCCTGACTCAAAAGCACTGAGTTAAAATAGAGTATTGTGCACAATAGAAAAAAAATATCTTTTCTCCCCATGCAGCTTTTTTTTTTAAAGATTTATCTGAAAGGCAGAGTTACAGAGAAAGAGAGAGATCTTCTGCAATGGCTGGGGCTGGGCCTAACTGAAGCCAGGAGCTGGGAACTCCATTCAGGTTTCGTACATGGTGGCAGGGGCCCAAGCACTTTCCCAGGCACATTAGCAGGGAGCTGGTTGAGAAGTGGAGCAGCCCAGTCTTGAACATGCACCATACGGGATGCCAGTACCACAGGTGGAGGCTTAACCTGCTATGCCACAGCGCTGGCCCCCCTCCCATGCATCTTAATATTAACTGCCAGTGTAAAGAGAATGAAATAATTTTGTTACCTAGTTATACTGAAAATACTGTATTAATTAATATAAACACCTTGGCATGTCTATTATATAGTACATACATTTCATTCCAATTTAAACAAAGGTTATTCAGGGGCATGTGCTGTGGTGTATCAGGTAAAGCCGCCTCCTGCAGTGCCGGCATCCCATATGGGCGCTGCTTCAAGTCCCAGCTGTTCTACTTCTGATCCAGCTCTCTGCTATGGCCTGGGAAAGCAGTAGAAGATGACCCAAGTCCTTGGGCCCCTGCACCTGCATGGGAGACCCGGAGGAACCTCCTGCCTCCTGGCTTTGGATCAGCACAGCTCCGGCCATTGCAGCCAATTGGGAAGTGAACCAGTGGATGGAAGACCTCTCTCTTTCTGCCTCTCCTTCTCTCTCTGTATAACTCTTTCAAACAAATAAATATTTTTTTAAAAAGTATAAAATATTTATCTCATAAAATATTTCCATGTTTAGTTATTAAAGGTTTTGATTTCTTTTAGTGTGTTCATAGGCAGATACATTTTGCTAAATCAGTTATGGGGTTAACATTATGTCTGAAATGATTTCATGGTTTATAGTACTAGTTTTAGGTGCTAAAGATTTATTAAATTCCCATTTGTGACAAGGAAACAATAATCAGGGTCAGTTTCAAAGGAACATTGGCCCTCCCTACTGCTTGCTTTACTGCAGGTAAATGGAGCCTATATATCCCCAACATGCATTTATGATTTTGATGAACTTTAAATGGCATCTTGCATGAGTCAAAAGAATAGCACACGTGTTTTCTTTCCATGTGATGTCATAGTTTATTTTCCATCCAGAGCAGTAGATCAATATGCATGTGCCCAGAAACTGCTGCTTAGTAGTGTTGAGGAGGTTAAAGAACACGGAGAAATCAATGTCTTTTTCCAGTCTCAAGAGACTTGGATCCCTTTTGTATCTCTCATGGCAACAGTAATCAGAACCTTTAACTTATGTGCTCTAAGCTTTTAACATTTGGAAGGAAATAGCATAATTCAGAACGATTGAAACTGCTTTATTTGCCATCATTACCATGGTTACTAATGAGTCATTAAGCTTCCATATGTGAAATTGCTAAAATGAGCATTTTATGAAGCATGTTACACAGATAGGACATTTGAAAGTTTCCTACTTCAAATCTGTACATCAAAACAAACACTAAATTTGTGCAATGTTTTTGAAAAGTGTGAAAGATAATATGTTGACAGATAAGTTCTATTTCCATCTATTTTACTGAGATTTCTATCAAGCTGTTTAATAATGAATTCCTGTCTAGTACCTCCTTTGTGACATTTAACATGGTATCATTTTATTTGAAGTGAAATTATTGACAGCAACTCATATTTGTTGAGGTTTTTTAAAAATATTTATTTATATATTTGAAAGTCAGAGTTACATAGAGAGAGAAGGAGAGGCAGAGAGAGAGAGGTCTTCCATCCGCTGGTTCACACCCCAGATGGACGCAACAGCCAGAGCTCTGCTGATCCTAAGCCAGGAGCCAGGAGCTTCCTCCAGGTCTCCCATGTGGGTGCAGGGACCCAAGTTCTTGGGCCATCTTCCACTGCTTTCCTAGGCCATAGGGGAGAGCTGCATTGGAAGTGGAGCAGCCGGGTTTTGAACTAGTGCCCATATGAGATGCCGGCACTGCAGGCAGTGGCTTATCTGGCTACGCCACAGCGCTGGCCCCCGTATTTGTTGTTTGAACTTTTGTCTTTTTATTCATGTGACATGATCCAATAGACCTGTCTTTTGAATCATTCCATTTTTGGCTTTTTTTTTTTTACTGTTGTAAAATGCTTTTCTAAGAACTTGCTGGGATATAGAAAAATTAAAGCTATAAGTTATAAACTACCTAGAAAAGATGACTGAGGTCACTGTACATCTACACATTTTATTTGACCAGATCAGTACTCCAAGGAAAATTCATAACCATAGATGATCAATTAAATATTAAAATAAAGAGAAAAATTAGAAATAAATGAGCCTATTAGCTAACTCAAGAGTTTCAAAAGACTACAAAAAGTATAGGGGCAGGTATTATGGTGCAATGGGTTAAACCACCACTTGTATGTTCACATCCCATATCAGAGTGCCTGGTTCCAGCCCTGGTACTCTACTTCCAATTCCTGCTGCTCAACCCAACCAGTTCTAGGCTTCTGGCTTTGTGTGATGGAGGATGGAAGATTCTCATTCTCTCTCTCTCTCTCTCTCTCTCTCTCTCTCTCTCTCAAATAAATAAAAATAGGAGACTGGCACTGTAGCAAAGCAAGTTAAGCCAGCAGCCTGCAACACTGTCACCCTATATGATCACCAGTTCAAATTCCATCGACTCCACTTGCCATCCATCTCTACTAATGCACTTTGGAAGGCATTGAAAGATGGCACAAGTGCTTGGGTTCCTGCCACATCACATGGGAGACCAGGATAGAGTTTCAGGTTCCTGGCTTCAGGCTGACCCGGCCGCAGCTGTTGTAGCCATCTGGGGAATGAACCAGGTAGTGAAAGATTTCTCTCTCTTCTCTCTCTCTCCTTCTCTCCTCTCCTTCTCTCCCCTTCCCTCTCTCCTTCCTCCTTCTCTCTGACTCTCCTTCTCTCTCCATAACTCTGCCTTTCAAGTAAATAAATCTTTTGTAAAAAAAATATTTTCTAAAAACAAGTATAATGACCATAATGACCAAAGGAATAAGACAAATGAAAATAATGTGGAGTGGACTTTTATCTCAGCAATTAAGAGGCCAGTTAAGACACATACATCCCACCTCTGAATTGAACATGGGTTCAATTCCCAACTCCAGCTCTATGCTACAGCTTCCTGTACTTTAGTTTCCTGCAAATGCAAACCCTGGGAGGCTATAGTGATGGCCTAAGTACTTGGGTTCCTGCCAGCCATGTGGGGGACATGGATTGAGCTCCTAGCTCCTGGCTTAGGCCAGGCCCAGACCCAACCTTTGTGGGCATTTTGGGGATGAACCAGTAGATAGGAACTGTTTTTTTTTTTTAAGAGATTGATGAGTCAGAGGACAGAAAGTCTAGAACTGAACTGAACAACAAAAATAGGCAAACTTCGGGCAAATATAATGGAAAAATACACACTAGAAAATATAAAAGGAGTATACTAACAAATGTAGATATTTTGTGGGAAATAATATATAAAGTCAATGGAAAATTTCAACTTCATTGAAATTTGGAAATTTTAAATAGCTAAAATGGGCTCAAAGAAATATAAGACATGAAATAAGTTATAATGTAAGAAATGATAATTTTTTCTTTTTTTCTCAGAAGCTTTTTATTTAAGGAATACAAACTTCATACTTTTCATAAATACAACTTTAGGAATATAGTGATTCTTCCCACTGTACCTGCCCTCCCACCCACATTCCACCCCTTACCCTCCTCTCCTATTCCCATTCTTATTTCTTATTAAGATCTATTTTAAATTTACTTTATATACATATGATTAACTCTATACTAAGTAAAGAGTTCAACAAATTGTATGGGAAAAAAACTGTTCTTCAACAGTTGAGACAAGGGCTGTTCAAAGTCATTGCATCTCAAAGTGTCAATTTCTTTTTTTTTTTTTTTTTTTTTTTTTTTTTTTTTAGTCTGTATTTATATGGAGGAATTTCTTTTTTTTTTTTAACTTTTATTTAATGAATATAAATTTCCAGTGTACAGCTTATGGATTACAGTGGCTTTCCCCTCCCATAACTTCCCTCCCACCCGCAACCCTCCCCTCTCCCGCTCCCTCTCCCCTTCCATTTGCATCAAGATTCATTTTCAATTCTCTTTATATACAGAAGATCAATTTAGTATAAAGGTTTCAACAGTTTGCACCCACATAGACACACAAAGTGAAACATACTGTTTGAGTACTAGTTATAGCATCAAATCAAAATGTACAGCACATTAAGGACAGAGATCCCACATGAGGAGCAACTGCACAGTGGCTCCTGTTGTTGACCCAACAAATTGACACTCTAGTTTATGGCACCAGTAACCACCCTAGGCTGTCGTCATGAGTTGCCAAGGCTATGGAAGCCTTCCAAGTTTGCCGACTCTGATCATATTTAGACAAGGTCATAAAAGACAGAGTGAGAATAGTAACCAATGATCCTAAGAGTGGCATTAACCAGGTTTGAACAATTATACAGCATTAAGTGGGGAAGAGGACCATCAGTACACACAGGTTGGGAGTAGAGCCATTGGAGGTAGAGTAGAGGTTATGATTACAAAGGAATGAGGCCCAAGTACGCTAGACAGGGTCTAGAACAAAGAGTCAAAGTGTCAATTTCACTTCTATAGATTACCTTTTCGGTGTTCTATTAGTTATCACAAATCAGAGAAAACATGTGGTATTTGTCCTTTGGGGACTGGCTTATTTTGCTAAGTATGATGTTTTCCAGTTTCATCTATTTTGTTACAAAAGACAGGATTTTATTTTCTTACCACTGTGAAGTATTTCGTGCTGTGCATATCCCATAATTTCTGTATCCAGTCTTCAGTTGACAAGCATTTAGGTTGATTCCATATCTTAGCTATTGTAAATTGAGTTGAAATAAACATGGGGTTACAGATAACTCATATGCTGATTTCATTTCCCTTGGGTAAATTCCCAAGAGTGGAATGGCTGGGTCATATGGTAGGTTTATATTCAGATTTCTTAAGTATTTCCATACTGTCTCCCACAGTGGCTTGACCAGTTCACATTCCCACCAACAATGGATTAGGGTACGTTTCTTTTTTTGTTGTTTTGTTTTGTTTTGTTTTTGACAGGCAGAGTGGATAGTGAGAGAGAGAGAAACAGAGAGAAAGGTCTTCCTTTTTGCCGTTGGTTCACCCTCCAATGGCCACTGCGGCCGGCACATCGCGCTGATCCGAAGCCATGAGCCAGGTGCTTCTCCTGGTCTCCCATGCGGGTGCAGGGCTCAAAGACTTGGGCCATCCTCCACTGCCTTCCCGGGCCATAGCAGAGAGCTGGCCTGGAAGAGGGGCAACCAGGATAGAATCCGGCACCCCAACTGAGATTAGAACCCAGTGTGCCGGCGCCACAAGGTGGAGGATTAGCCTGTTAAGCCACGGTACCGGCCTTAGGGTATGTTTTTCCCCACATCCTCACCATCATTTGTTGTTTGTAGATTTCTGTATGAAAGCCTTTCTAATGGGGGTGAGGTGAAACCACATTGTGGTTTTGATTTTAATTTCCCTGAGCATTTTTTCATGTGTCTGATGGCCATTTGGATTTCCTCTTGAAAAATGCCTATTTAACTCCTTGGCCCATTTCTTAACTGGGTTGTTTGTTTTGTTGTTATTGAGTTTATTGATCTCTTTATATATTCTGATTATTAATCCTTTATCAGTTGCATAGTTTTCAAATAATTTTTCTCATTCTGTCAGTTGCCTCTTTGCTTTGCTGAGTGTTTTTTTGTTTGTTTGTTTGTTTGTTTGTTTTTGCATTGCAGAAGTTTTTCAATTTGAGGTAATCCCATTTGTCAATTTTGGCATTGATTGCTTGTGCCTCTAGGATCTTTTCCAAGAACTCTTTGCCAATGCCAATGTCTTACAGGGTTTCCTAAAAGTTCTCTAATAATTTGATGGTATCAGGTTGCAGATTTAGGTCTCTAATCCATTTTGAGTGGATTTTTATGTAAGCTATAAGGTAGGGGTCTTGTTTCATACTTCTGCATGTGGAAATACAGTTTCCCAGAACCATTTGTTGAAGAGACTGCCCTTGCTCCAAGGATTGATTTTAGCTCCTTTGTCAAAAATAAATTGATTGTAGATGTGTAAGTTGATTTCTGGCATTTCTGTTCTGTTCTGTTCCATTGGTCTATCATCTGTTTTTGTACCAGTACCAGGCTGTTTTGATTATAACTGCCCTATAGTATGTCTTGAAATGTGGTATTTGATGCCTTTGGCTTTTCTTTTTTTTGTATAAAATTGCTTTAGCTATTTGGGGTCTCTTGTGTTTCCCTGTGCATTTCAGCATTGATTTTCCTATATCTGAGAAGAATGTCCTTGGTATTTTGATTGGTATTGCACTGAATCTGTAAATTGCTTTCAGAAGAATGGACATTTTGATGATATTGATTCTTCCAATCCATGAACATGGAAGATTTTTCCCTTTTTTCTGTCTTCTTCTATTTGTTCCTTTAATGTTTTGTAATTTTCATCATAGAGATCTTTGACAACCTTGGTTAAATTTATTCCAAGGTATTTGATTTTTTTTTTTGTAGCTATTGTGAATGGGATGGATCTTAGAAGTTCTTTCTCAGCCATGGCATTGTCTGTGTATATAAATGCTATTGATTTTTGTGTGTTGATTTTACATCCTACCACATTACCAAATTCTTTTGAGTTCCAATAGTCTCTTAGTGGAGTCTTTTGGATCCCCTATATATAGAATAATGTCAGCTGCAAATAAGGATAGTTGGACTTCCTCCTTCCCAATTTGTATCCCTTTGATTTCTTATTCTTGCCTAATGGCTTTAGCTAAAACGTTCAGGTCTATATTAAATAGCAATGATGAGAGTGGTCATCCTTGTCTCATTCTGGATCTCAGTGGAAATGCTTCCAACATTTCCCCATTCAATAGGACACTGGCCATGCGTTTGTCATAAATTGCCATGATTGTGTTGAGGAATGTTTCTTCCATACCCAATTTGCTTAAAGTTTTCATCATGAAAGCATGTTGTATTTTATCAAATGCTGTCTCTACATCTATTGAGATAATCATATGGGTTTTGTTCTTCAGTTTGTTGATGTGATGTATCACATTGATTAATTTGTGAATGTTGAACCATCCCTGCATACCATGGATAAATCCCACTTAGTGCAGGTGAATGATCTTTCTGATATGTTGTTGGATTCGATTAGCTAGTATTTTTTGAGGATTTTTTACATCTGTGTTCAGAGAAATTGGCCTATAGTTCTCTTTCTCTGTTATGTCTTTTTCAGGTTTAGGAATGAAGGTGATGCTAGCTTCATAGAAGGAGTTTGGGAGGATTCCCTCCCTTTCATTTGTTTTGATTAGCTTGAGAAGAATTGGAGTAAGTTCTTCTTTAAATGTCTAGTAGAATTCAGCAGTGAAGCCATCTGGTCCTGGGCTTTTCTTTGCTGGGAGAGTCTTTATAACTGATTCAGTTTCGGGCTTGGTTATTGGTCTGTTTAGGTTTTCTGTGTCTTCATGGCTCAATTTAGGCAGGTTGTATGTGTCCAGGAATCTATCCATTTCTTCTAGGCTTCCTGATTTGTTGCCATAGAGCTCTTTGTAGTAATTTCTGATGATGATTCTTTTTATTTCTGTTGTGTCTGTTGTTACATTTCATTTTTCATCTCTAATTTTATTGATTTAGGTCTTCTCCCTCCTTTTTTGGTTAGTTGGGCCAATGGTGTGTCAATTTTGTTTATTTTTTCAAAAAAATCAGCTCTTTGTTATGCTGATCTTTTGTAATTTTTTTGTTTCAACTTTCTTTATTCTCTAATTTTAATTATTTTTTTTCTCCTACTGGTTTTGGGTTTGATTTGCTGTTGTTTTTCTAGGTCCTTGAAATGCATTGATAGCTCATTTATTTGGTGCCTTTCCAATTTCTTGATGTAGATACCACTTGCTATGAACTTTCCTCTTAACACTGGTTTTGTTGTATCCCATAAGTTTTGATATGTTGTATTGTCATGATCATTTGTTTCCAGAAATGTTTTGATTTCTCCAATGACCCACTGTTCATTCAGGAGCATGTTGTTCAGTCTCCATGTGTTTACATATGTTTTAGAGATTCTTGAGTTGTTGATTTCCAGCTTCATTCCATTGTTGTCAGAGAAGATGCATGGTAAGATTTTGATTTTTTTTAATTTGCTGAGACTTTTTTTATGGCCTAGCATGTGGTCTAGCCTAGAGAAAATTCCATGCACAGATGAGAAGAATATGTATTCTGTATCTGTAGGGTCAAAAGTTCTGTAGATATCTGTTAGGTCCATTTGGTTTATAGTGTTGATTAACTGTGTTGTTTCCTTGCTGATTTTCTGTCTGGTTGATCTGTCCATTGCTGACAATGGAGTATTGAAGTCCCTCATTACTATTGTACTAGACTCTATGTCTCCCTTTAGATCCATTAACATTTCTTTTAAATAGCAAGATGCCCTGTAACTAAGAGCATATACATTTATAATAGTCACATCTTCCTGTTTAATTTATCTCTTAATCATTACATAGTGCCCTTCTTTGACTCTTTTACCAGTTTTTGTGTTAAAGTCTATTTTGTCTGGTATTAGGATGGCTACACCAGCTCTTTTTTGGTTTCTGTTAGCATGGGATAACTTTTTCCATCCTTTCACTTTCAGTCTGCATGTATCTTTGTTGGTAAGATGTGTTTCTTTTAGTCAGCAAAAATATGGGCTTTGTTTTATTAATCCATTCAGCCAGTCTGTATCTTTTAACTGGAGAGCTGGGGACATGTACATTCAAGGTGACATGAGCTGGCACAGCTGTTGTATATGTCCAAAATGGTGCCTGCCCTTGACTAGTTACAGGACACTGGTGTCAGGTGGTTGAGGGGAGAGAAACTTGCCCCCTTTCTTTCCCCTCTAGTTTGGCAGGTACACTGTCCCTCACAGGGCTCCAAGCCAGACTCATGCCAGGCTTTTCCCACAGCTTTATCTCTAATGGCTTGGGATGCTGCAGTCTGTTCTCACCTCACTCCAAAGCTGGTGCTGAGGCTCAGGCTGGGGTCCTGAGTTGTGCATATCCACACCCTCCACAATGGTCCACAGTGTCCCTCTAATTTGCATGGAGCTTTCTCTGCCATTTTTTCCCTAACTCTTCCCTGACACTGCACTCCCTCTACTTTTTTTTTTAAATTATCTTCCCTTAGACTAGAGCAGTAAGCTCCCTCCTTGTTTTACCATCTTGACTCTCTCCAATCAAGAAATGATGATTTTCTAACAGCCCTTCCTGTAGAATGTACATGATCCAGATTTTTCAACTGTGAAGTCTTTTATTTCTCATGCTTACAATTATTTCTTCAGCCTGGCTCAGCCACAGCTGTTGTGGCCACTTGGGGAGTGAACTAGCAGATGGAAGATCTCTCTCTGTGTCTCTCTCTCTCTAAATCTGACTTTCAAATAAATAAATAAATCTTTAAAAAGCAAAAATTCCACAAGTATTTCTAAACATAGATAACATTAGAAATATTTCTATATACTTTCAAGGTGGTAGTGTTAGGGCCAGAAGCAAATAAAAAGGCTTCAAGAATAAGTACTTTTAATGGAACTTACATGATATTCTAAGAAAATAAGTTTAAAAATACTAGCAGAAAACCTAGCAATTAATACCAGCAGCATGCTAAAAATAATTTTTTGCTATAATTGAGATTTTATTGGTGTTGAGAAGCAGTACGCAGACATTTTAATTTGTACACAATTCTTAACATACATACCAAAAATCTAAAAAGCCATGAATTGTCACTCTTTATTTAAAAGTTATTCCATTGACTTTCCAGCTTCAAATTTGGAGGCAATTTTTCCTTAATAGGCTATCAAGTACCAGTATCTTCAAAGATTGCTGTAACATAAATTCTACCAATTCACAGTTTAATATCATGTACATGACATACTCAACTTTTCAGTCCTTCACAGCACATTAGAGAAATTATTGGGAAAACTATACTGCCACAACCAAAGATGTTACAGGGACACATGGTCCTGACAGAGCAACAAGGAGTAGTTTTCTGTAGGAAACAATTCTACTAAGCAACATAGGAGAAGTAATTTGAAAATATTCAAGACAGAATTGAGACCTCAAATTGCCATTTAGTATGTGTTGGATATAATTTTATATATATATATATATATATGTATATGTATATGTATATGTATGTATATATATATGTGTGTGTGTGTGTGTATAGTATGTGTTAGGATATAAAGACTACCCACAGCTATGGAATGTTAAACTGACACCCAAGACAGTCAAAGCCTTCCAGAATTCAACATGCCACTATTTTATGATTGTACAAAAAAAAAAAAAAAAGCAAATGATTTCACCTCTTAAAAAATCATTCACACTTAAAAAAATGGGATGAGGCGGGCTTCCCTCCTTCTTAGAAATGTATCTAGAAGTACTAAAAAACTTTCATTTACAAAATAGTTGATAAAATTATTCCTCTGAGTTGTACCAGAAGGGAGACAGCCACCACTAATAACACATGGTGTATGATATTAATCAGACTTGGCTTCTTTGTCTTCTGCTTCATCAGAGGCTGGACTCTCCTCATTTTTAGTTTCTCTATTTTCTGCAGGCAAGTCTTCTCTAGCTTTTTAGTTAGCCACCTTGGCCTGTTTTACCTTTGCTCCTCTCTTTCTCTGCTTGCATTTTTTTGTCTGTTGACTTATTCTTCCCAGTGGCCTTCTTGGGCTCTGCTTCCACTTTTGCGAGAGCCAGTGCTGACAACCATGCTGACCTCTTCTTGGGCTCCTTTTTCACCACCCCTTCAGCAGAGCTGATCTTCCTCTTGGGCATCTTGGCAATGATAGCCTTTGGGAAGCTGGGCTGCCTGGCCGCTGCCACTCCTCCCACCACTAAAAATAAATTTAAAGGCTAGATTAACTTAAGGGTAGAATCAGTTCAAAGAAATTTATTAATATAACAGACTAAATATAAAAATTCTATGATTGTATTAATAGATACTGTAATGGCAGTTGGATATAAAATATAACATTAATTATGGATAAAATAACTTCATAATTAGAAATAAAGGGATACTTCTATCATATGACATGTCTGTTTATTAAAATTTTTATTTATTTTTATTTTTATTATTTTATTTTATTTATTTTTATTATTTTATTAATTTGAATGACAAAGTGACAGGCAAAGAGCTCCCATCTTCTGGTTCACTCCTCAAATGCCTGCAACAGCTGGAGCAGGGCCAGGCCAAAGCCAGGAGCCAGGAACTCAAGCTGGGTCTCCACATGGGTGGCAGAGACCCAACCATTTGAGCCATCACCTGCTGCCTCCCAGGGTGCACATCAGTAGGAAGCTGGAATTAGAAAAAGAATTGGAACTCAAATCCAGGCACTCCGACATGGGGTGCATGTGTCCTAAACAGTGTCTTAACTGCTATGCCTGTCAGTCCATGACACATCATTTTTAAAATAACTCACTGGATTCCATGAAGTAGCAGGATTTCCAATCAAGTAAGGAAGAAGACAACAGCCTGTATTATTCCAAACATTACATTACCCTGTTTGGATCATGCAAGTATAAGAGTTACAACAACAAAATTATATAAGAACACGCAAGAAGACCCAAGGCTAAGGAAGTTCTGTTCCAAGAACTAAATGCATTAACATTTTTCATCCCTGTGGTGGTATTCCATGTGTTTTCTACTTTTCTTTTTCTTTCTATGCATTTTCTATACAGAACTTCTATTGCTATATGTTCTGTCATTTTTATTTTTTATTTATTTTTTTATTTTTTTGACAGGCAGAGTGGATAGTGAGACAGAGAGAAAGGTCTTCCTTTTTGCCGTTGGTTCACCCTCCAATGGCTGCTGCGGCCGGTGCATCGCGCTGATCTGAAGCCATGAGCCAGGTGCTTCTTCTGGTCTCCCATGCGGGTGCAGGGCCCAAGGACTTGGGCCATCCTCCACTGCCTTCCTGGGCCATAGCAGAGAGCTGGCCTGGAAGAGGGGCAACCAGGATAGAATCTGGCGCCCCAACTGGGACTAGAACCCGGTGTGCCGGCGCCGCAAGGCGGAGGATTAGCCTGTTAAGCCATGGCGCCGGCCTTGTTCTGTCATTTTTAAATAATACTACAAGCATTGAGAATCCAAATTGAAAAAGAGATTGTCTTCTCAGTTCAAATGAGTGGCTTATACCGACTAAGGCTTGATATGCTACTATCTTCATTAGCCTGGTCATATAGTTTCTAAGAGCATATGGGATAAATTTGTCACTTTAACTAAATGCAACTGAATCACATTTGTGTGTTCCTGAAATGGCTTTGTTCCTTAATGCAAATACTTTCTTACAATCTCTATCCCTATGTGTATTGACTTTCTTCCCCATGATAAGTTTATCTAGTCTAATATTTTCCAAGATGACTTCATCTAGTCTGACCTTTTTCTCAGGGGTTAGTTCAGCGAACTTTTCCTTTAAGGAAATTTCCATTGTACCTAATAGTGAAATTGCTAGACTTGGGGGAGAGCTAACTTTTTGCCTGCTTCTCCCTTCTAGTACAGCTTTTCCAGCCAAGGGGAAGGAGATGAGAAAAGGCTTCCTTTGGTGGATTTAGCCAAGAGAAATGGATCAGCTACAACTAAATAGCACCTTCACTAGGAGGGAGAAAATACGCCTCTCAAGTTGCTATGGAAGTGTCATCATTGTGGATATTTTTCTCATTGTTGCTTTCATCAGATCAAGTTAACTAGCATTTCCATTTCTTTAAACTTTTAAAAAACCTTTTGATCAACAATAATTGTGCATATTGTAAGGTACAGCATGACACTTCAATAAATGTGCACAATGTACACTGATCAAGCCAGGGTAATCTACATCTTCTTGTTCTTGGTCTTACTCTATCACT
This sequence comes from Lepus europaeus, assembly GCF_033115175.1. Taxonomy (NCBI): domain Eukaryota; kingdom Metazoa; phylum Chordata; class Mammalia; order Lagomorpha; family Leporidae; genus Lepus; species Lepus europaeus. The sequence goes on from NC_084850.1 coordinate 133,124,796, forward strand.
GGAGCCTTGGAGCTCCTCTCCTTTGCTTGCTTGGAAAATACAGAATAGGTTATCATGAACCACAGTCACCCCAATGTGCTCTGTAACACTAGGGACTTTATCCTCCTTTCTAACAGTGATTTGGTACCTGTTATTCAATCTCCCCTTGACTTCCTCCCCAACCCTTCCCAGCCTCTATTGGATACATATGTTAATTTATCACACTGTATCCCATATCAGAGTACCTGAGATCAAGTCCCACCTCCACTTCCGGTTCAACATCTTGCTAATGCACACCCTAAGAGGCAGCAGATGATGATTCAGGTCATCATCCTGGATCTCTGCCACCCATGTGGGAGACGTGAATGGAGTTCCTGGCTCCTGGCTGTTGTGTGCATTTGGGGAGAGAACCAGCAGATGGAAGATCTCTCTCTCTGCCTTTCAAATAAAAGCAAAAATAAATAAAACTTATTTTTAAAAAAAGAAAAAAATCCATCTTTCCTATGTAACAACAAACCCACCTAATCTAATTTTTCCATTCACGATTTTTGAGGAACTGCATGGGACATGGGGCCTGAATTCAGAAAAAGGCAGCATGCAAGAGAGGGAAACCCTGGCACTGAGCCTTTGAGGGCTACTGTTGGCATCTTTGGAATGCCCACCAGGGGAAAAAATTCTTTCACATTCGTCATCTTACTCCTTGCAGTATCTCTGAGATTTTGTCTCCATTTTAGTTTGACCTAGGACAGGCAGAGACACAGGATTCTTCAGTGTGGTAAAGAGAGGGCTCAAGTGCAAGACAGCCCAGCTGGGAGCATGACACCCATGCCACTCATCCTGTTTCTGCCAATGATTTCAACATTGGATTCCCAGTTCCCTGTGTATCAGATGATCACAGCAACAACTGTGAGGTGTTGTTTTGAGGATTAGGGAAATCATTCCATGAACCAAGCTAATGGTAGCTCTTAATTACTGTTGTATAGCTGCACTTAGCAATGTTGCCATCAGCTGCTTGTAGCTACTTATACTAAATTTACGTTGAAGTCAGTCAGTTTCCCAGCCACTCTAGCTTCACTCTGAGGGCTCAGGGCTGCCATACTGGATAGCACAGGGAGGTGCAGAGCACGCATCATCACAGAATGTTCCTCTGGGCAGCACTGCTCGGTATCATTAACTTTGATTTTACACAACTGCCAGACCATGGGGCTGAACAAAACCACTTCCTTTGTTTGAAGTGGGAGCTCTGCTCGGATGTTTACCTGCGAGGTGAGAGTCAGGTGAGGCCATTCTCAGAAGGGCATCCTTTGTTCACCAGGGACATAAAGGAGTACTGTTTGTTTCTCAAATTAAGATAGACTGTCTTTGAACCAGATATTTTAGCCCCGAAAAGGTAGAAAGTTTATGCCAAGGAAACCTCCAGAAAGGACACAGTTCTTTACACCAGACAAGCACAGAAGGGGTGGGGGAGGACTTGCCTTTGTCAACAGAGGAAACATTCTTGTGCGGTAGAGTTTGGGGAAAACAACCAATCTGTTTTCCAAACAGATTTTTGTAAATAACTGACAGGAGATGGTCTGCTTCTATGGAAGTATTAACCCAAGTGATGGATGTTAATCATTAAACCTTTTAGATGGTGGCTCACTTGTTTCTGTGATATTCTAATCCGGGTCACAGAATGGCTAAGGCAGCTTTAAGTGGAGGGTGGATTTTTTTTTCTCAGTTTGCCTTGTGTTTTCCACTCTGAAAGAATGTTGTGGCTGCTCTTTTTCCTGGTGACTGCTATTCATGCTGAGCTCTGTCAACCAGGTATGTAGCCTTGAAACTCAAAAATACATTAACAGTTTTCTAAATAATTGACAAGATATGGCTGAAAGAACTCTTTATTTTTCTAAATCTGCAGGCATGTTGTGGCTTGAAAGAGAGCCTATAACTGTTTTATGAGTTTGAAAGGAAAATCTGAACCATCTAAGATGATTTGGGTCAAATTTTACAGCGGTACTTGAGACAGTTTTAATTGTAGTTCTGTGTTTTGTTGGTTTGAGCTGCAATAAATATTGAGGTTTACCAGACTCTGTTTTGGCAGATTTTATCATTGTCTACTGCACTTTTTTTTTGTCTGGCAGATGCAGAAAATGCTTTCAAAGTGAGACTTAGTATCAGAACAGCTCTGGGAGACAAAGCAGTAAGTAGAGAGCCTGAGTATTCATTTTAAATTTGTTTGCTAATGACATTTTTCTTTCTCTAATAATAGTCCTATCTTCATAGTTATCTTAATCTAGAAACGTTATTTCTAAAAACCTCAAATCTGATCTCCTCTTGAAGTACAGATCATAGTAAAATAGAAATTGCTAATGAAATGGTTTTACCTAAAGTATTTAATCTGTAAGTGTATGCTAGAAAATATGTGAAATTTCACATTACACAAAACAATTTAGAAAACTTGAATTTCTCTACCCAACATGGAGGAGCAAAGGGGCCTGAATCAGGCACTGTGGTCTCAGTTGGGTTTGCCCCTTCACTGTTGTGGCTGTTTGAATTTGGTTTACTTACATAAATTCCTTCCCCAAAATCTCCAATTGTAATGTGAAGTTTCTGTAATTCTTCTCAATACTCAAAGTAACAACATGAAAAATGTGCTTATGTAATAGAAGTAAAAAAAATACTCATAGAACTCATGTGGATATGGAACAGTGAAGACTGTTGAGTTGATAAGGCAGTTCTATCTAATTTTCATTTCCGTTTTCCTTCATGGTCTGCAGAATTTTCCCCATAAGGACTCCCCAGGATAGAAACCAAGAAAGAGTGCTAAAGAAACTTTGTAGTAGGCCATTCGACCAGTATATTATGTTATTATTTACTCAATAAGTGAATATTATTGTAACAGCCAGAATTTATTAAGAGCTGAGTTTACTTTCTAGCTGGGACCCTTCTAAACACTTATTTGTATTAATTCATTAGCCCTTACAAAGACCTTTGAGGAAAGTAGAGCAGGTATTCCCTTTCTTGTTGCATGATGAGAAAACTGAACTGCAAAGGCATGAAGTGACCCATTCAAGGTCTCAAGCCAGCAAGTGACAGAGATAAGATTTGAATCTAGGCAGTCTGACTGAAGAATTCACTCTGTCTACCAGTGTGTGGGGTTACTTAATGACAGTAGGCTAGGAGATGGCATTGTTGCATAGCAGGTAAAGCCGCCACTTGCAACGCCAGCAGATTTGAGTCCCAGCTGCTCCACTTCTGATCCAGCTCCCCATTAATGTGCCTGGGAAACCAGCAGAAGATGGCCGAAGTCCTTGGGCCCCTCTACCCATGTGGGAGACCTGAAAGAAGCTCCTGGCTCCTGGTTTCAGTCTGGCCCATCGCTGGCTGTTGGGGCCATTTGAAGAGTGAACCAGCGGATAGAAGATCTCTCTCTTTCTCTCTCTCTCTCTGTAAACTCTGACTTTCAAGTAATTAAATAAATCTCTTTTTTTAAAAAAAAATGACAATAGGCTTGTTCCTGCTCTCAGGAGCTTACAGTAGTGCAAGAATTGGTCATGCATGAAATATTCAGTAAACCAAATGTAAGTGTACAGAATTGTCAAGTTTTACTGGAAGGAGAAATACATGAGGGCTTTGGCCTTGGTCAGGGCCTCAATACCTTCTCTGAGGCCTTCTCAGGCACTTCTCTGAGGTCTGAAGCCTGAGCAAAAGAAGGAAATACAGAGAATAGAGCAGTGCAAAGCTCATCATGGGAAGGACTTTGGTGAGAATGAAGGCTAGAATGAAGGCTGAGGTATCTAGAAGTGGGGCAGTGAGGAGAATGGAATGTGATAAGCTTAGAAAGGCAGGGCCAGACCACGGAATATGTGGGCTGTATCAAGGAGTTTTATTTCAAGACTAAGGGAGTATTCAAGAGTGTCCAGTGCTGTTGAGAGATACACAATATAGACTGAAAAATGTGCACTGCTTTAAGCAATGTGGAAGCCAATGTTGTCTTTAGAGAGCTGTTTTGTGGAGTGTAGAATTGGAGGGCAGATAATGAGGGGAATGAGAAATAAATGGGTGGTGAACACATGGAAACAGAAGTATGGACAACTCTTTTGGAAATTTTGTCCGTGAAGGACAGGAGACAGCAGTAGGTTAATGCAAGGAAAGTTGAGTAAAGTGATTTATTTTTGCTGTTTGTTTTAATGGGAAAGATTTGAGCATGGCTGAAAGTCAATACACAGAGTTTGGTCAGAGTTGATCACATAGCAGAGAGGGGGAAACTGATATTTAGATCCTGAGAAGAGCAGAGGGCAAGGGCAGGTGTTTCTAACTGAGGTGGAAAGAATAGTCACTGATAGGAGGCAAATAGCACATCTGGCACTTGAGGGAGCAGGTGCACAGGCTGTACGTGGAGGAAGTTTTGTATCTTGGTGTCGGAAGGATGGAAGAGTTTAAATTGATGCCTTGAGATGTGTTGGTCCTGTTGTGATCTACATAGCTTGGGCCTTTGCTCTGATGCAAACTGGACACCTACTAGGTCAAGGTCTTGACTGAAAAAACTAACCTATAATCTATTTATTTTATTGATTTGAAATGCAGAGATAGAGAAGGGGATTAAGAGAGAGAGCTCTGATCCTCTGGTTCACACCTCAGATACCTGCAGCACTTGGGGTTGGGCCAAAGATGAGATCTAGGAAGTTAGTCTGGGTCTCCCACCATGGGTGGTAGGAACCCAAGCACCTCAGCCATTATCTGCTGCCTCCCAATTACATATTAGCAGGAAGCTGCAATCAGGAGTGGAGGCCAGACTTGAACCCAGGCACTCCTGTGCCGATCACCCACCCCTCAAGCTCTTGTTTTTAAGGGAAACTGTTGAAAGAACTGATGATCAGGTTAAATTATCCCCAAGATCTGAAAAACAACTTCAATTCATGTTCCAGGGAGAGTTGGCTGGAATCTTCATTTTCATTTGCTGCTCAGATGATCATTCTCACCTGCATTTAAGCAGGTTCACTCCCTATCTCTGCATCCGATAACAAGCCTCTCCTGTATGAATAGTGTTTGTGTGCTATTTGTAACCACACTAGCTTCTTACTCTTATTTCTTAGATTGAACTAGAGCTACTCTTGTTCCGTGTAAAACAACTTTCCAGACAAATGCATTGTTGGAAACAAGGACCTATGCCATGAACCAGTTCATTATTTTTAAACTTTCATAGTATGTATACATAAAATGTAGTAAAAAGTTTACTTTAAAAGGTTGAAGGAACACTTCAAATATTATTTAAACTTGACATTAAAATGCAATATTCAACACGTGTGAGAAAAAAAGAGATTGGATTTTTCTTAATTCTCTTCTTAATGGTAATGTCTTATTATAGTTATGTAGGGAAGGACTGAAAAGAAGAAAGAGTGAAATAGAAGCAATTGAAGGAAGTTAAGCAATGTTATGAAGGTATTTAGGAAAAAGGAAGAAGTGCAGTCATAAACCTTCTTATCCAGAGAATGTAACTGAGTGGTACGTTGTTGCTTAGGAATCTATCTTTACTTACCATCCTGCCCCCAACCCCTCAACTAGAAGAGGAGAAAGGCAATAATTGAAATATGTCTCCCTATCCCAGATTGAAAACCAAATCCTGACAGTGTCTGGGTCATAGGCCAACTCTTACTCTACCCAGTTCTGGCCCTCCCCTCAGTTTTTACTCTTTTATCCATGCCTGTTTCTGCTTTCCTTGCACCAGCTTCCTTGGTGGTCCTTAAACACACCAGTCTCTTTGTGCCTCAGGATCTTACATTTGCTGCAAGAAGAGATAGAATGAGTCACATATATTTACCAGGGCTTCTGTATCAAAGTGCATCAGAGCAGGTGGCTTAAACAACAGAAATTTATTTTCTCTCCGTTCTCCAGGCTAGAAGTCCAAGATCATGCTGTCTGTAGGGTTGGTTCCTTCTGAGGGCTATGAGGGAATGATCTGCTCCAGGCCTCTTCCCTTGGCTTGGAGCTGTTTATCTTTTCCCTGTGGCTTTACAATGTCTTTCCTCTGTGCTTGTGTCCAAATTGTCTATACTTTTTAAAAAATCATTTATTTGTTTTATTTATATGAAAAGGAGAGAGAGACAGAGACAGAAAGAGGGAGAGAGACATACGCACACAGAGAGATAGAGAGTTAGAAAAACATCTTTTATCTGTGAGTTGATTTCCCAAATGCCTGGGATAGTTGGGGCTGGGTCATGCTGAAACCAAGAGCCAGGAATTCAATCCAGGCCTCCAATGTGGGTAGCAAGGACCCCAGTACTAGAGCAGTTACCTGCTGCCTCCCAGGCTACACGTTAGTAGGAAGCCAGAATTGAAAGCAGAACTTGGAAGCAAACCCAGACAGTCCATTATGGGATAAAGGCATCCCAAGTATTGTCTTTTTTTATGATTTATTATTTATTTGTTTATTTGAAAGACAGAGTTACAGAGAGGCAGAGGCAGAGAGAGAGAGAGAGAGGTCTTGCATCTGCTGGTTCACTCCCCAGATGGCAGCAACAACTGAATCTGGGCAGATTCGAAGGCAGGAGCCAGGAGCTTCTTTCAGGTCTCCCATGTGGTTGCAGGGGCCCAAGCACATGGGCCATCCTCCACTGCTTTCCCAGGCCATAAGTAGGGAGCTGGATTGAAAGAGGAGCAGCCAGAACATGAACCGGCGCCCATATGGGATGTCAGCACTGCAAGCAGAGGCTTTACCCTCTGTGCCACAGCACTGGCTTCTCAAGTGGGATCTTAACCACTGCACTAAATGCCTGCTCCTAAATTCTCTCTTCTTTTGAGGCTACAAGTCATATTGGATTAAGGCCCACCTAGACAATTCATTTTAATTTAATCATTTCTGTGAAGGCACTGTCTCCATGTGTGGTTACATCCTGCAGTATTTGGGATTAGTAATTCCACATTTTTTTTTTTTTTTTTTGCAGAGGTAGAGGGATAGGGCACAGTTTTGCTCAAAATACATGCCTTTTTACTCAGGTTTCCAGCTAAGAAAACAAAAACTGTAGTCATGTTAATAAAGGAAAGGAAACTGGGCAGGAAAGTCAGTTTATGGAGGACAAGAGAAAAGGAGGAAGAGATTTATAGTCCCTTCCTAGAATTTAGGTTCTAAGGAAGATAGTGCAACAGGGAACATATCACATGTGGAATTATAGAATGTAGTTACAGAATGTCCCTATCCTGAACATTATGGGGATGTGCTTTATCATGATCTCCAGTTTTTAGTGTATGACAAAGATGAGAGGGAGCACAAGAGAGCGAGAGTGCGTGTAAGTGCCGCTCAATGGACCACATTTTACCCCTGCCTCTACATTTTCCGTTTTTCTTTTCTTTCAGTATGCTTGGGATACAAATGAAGAATATCTCTTCCGAGCAATGGTGGCTTTCTCCATGAGAAAAGTTCCTAACAGAGAAACAACAGAGTAAGCAAACAGATATGTTAACTGATTATTTGCACTATTATTTGAAACCATATACTATTTCAAATCACAATCTTGAAAAACCTTGACCTAATTTTTTGAAGGAACTCATATTACAAAAATTATTTATTTATTTGAAAGAGAGAGAGAGAGAGAATATCAATCCATCCCATCCCAAAATGGCCTCAATGGCTGATGTTGGCTGGGCCCAAAGTCAGAACCAGATTGGAATCCAGATCATCCTCCTATGTGGCAGGAACTCAATTACCTGAACCATCACCACTTCCTCCCACAGTCCTCATTAGCAGGAAGCTGGAGTCAGAAGCTGGAGCCAGGAATTGAGCCCAGGCACTCCAATGTGGTATGTGTACATTTTAACTGCTAGGCTGAACATCCTCTCTGGAACCCATATTTTAATTGAAGTGTTTAAAGAACTTTTGTTATTTTGCTCAGCTTACAGTTTATATCATGTTCTGACACAACTCTTTGTTCAATAGGCAATATGGAGATAAATATCCCCCCAAATTGCCATTATATGTCTTGAGCTTTCTATATTTCTATTGAGTGTGTATAATTTTTCTTGCAAACAGATACTAGCAAACTCTCATTTTTGAGAGTAACCTATATATGTATTGGTTTTTCTCACTTGTGATATCTGTCACAGCACCTTCTTTATTTTATTAGAAGTGCTTAGTATAACAATAATTTTGCCCTCTTTTTTTCTATTCTTCTGGAGCAATCTTGAGAGGTGCAATGATTTATCTTATTGGTGATCTGGAAGGAAAACCAGGGCCTGGATTCCTTCTTCATGCGGAGGGCAGTGAGCTTGCCCCTGACACCAGTCATTGTGCTGTGCTACTTCTTAGTTAAGTACAGAACCTGTCCCACATGGGCCAGCACACACCCTAAGGTTGAGCTTGCTTTTCACTGCTGAGGAGTGTTGAGATCAAGAGGTGCCATATCATCCGTGAGGTTTAACTCTCTTGCATATTACTGCAGTATGTATGATATCTACCTCAGTTCAGCTCTATTTGAGACATTGTGGTTGAATTTATTTCATTTCAGGATTTTTTAAAATTAAGAAGAAACTTTGCCTACTGATTGAAATGGTATTCTCCAAGTTGGCCTTTTATTTGGGCCTGGTGGAGAGGATTACTATTTATTGGTCTCCCTCAATCATATAGTATTTGATATTGAATGTATAGGATGTGCATATAAAGAATAAAAAAAAGAGTGGAGTTTGAGGAAGAAAATAAGCACATGTTATATGTATTTATCTGTATACCCATATTTATTTTAGAATATCCATATGATTCAAAAATTAAAAGGAGGCATAAAACAAAACACAATTTTGCTCTAAGTAAATGCCACTCTAGTTTTTATAGATTTTTATTAAATTTTTTTCCTTATTTATGCAAGAGAGAGAGATCCCACTGTTTATTAACTCCCCAAATGCCCTCAGCTCTGGGACAGGGCCAGGCTGAAGTCGAACCAGAAACTCAATCAGGTCTCCCATGTAAGAGGCTGAATTTGATTACTTGAGCCATCACAGGTGCTTGCCAGGATTTGCATTGGTAGAAAGCTGAAGTGAGGAGTCAGAGCTGAACATGGAACTCAGGTACTGCAATGTAGGATACAGGCTTCTTAACCGCTGGACTAAAGGGCCACCCCTAAACTTAGAAAACCACATTTATTTTATGCCATTAGATTGCAGAACTGTATAGTTCTTTTCATAGCTATTTGTAATTTTTCAGTTCAAATACAGTTATCCCATTACAAAAAATGAAAAGGAATTTTAAAAAGGAAAAAAAAATGCTGATTATCTCACAACAGTCTTTTGGTATTTTCTTCTAGCCCTTCTTGTAAGCAGGTTGTAAACATTGCTGTGTTCATGCCGGCGCTGCAGCTCACTAGGGTAATCCTCCGCCTTGCGGCGCCGGCACACCGGGTTCTAGTCCCGGTCGGGGCACCGATCCTGTCCCTGTTGCCCCTCTTCCAGGCCAGCTCTCTGCTGTGGCCAGGGAGTGCAGTGGAGGATGGCCCAAGTCCTTGGGCCCTGCACCCCATGGGAGACCAGGAGAAGCACCTGGCTCCTGCCATCGGATCAGCGCGGTGCGCCGGCCGCAGCGCGCTACCGCGGCGGCCATTGGAGAGTGAACCAACGGCAAAAGGAAGACCTTTCTCTCTGTCTCTCTCTCACTGTCCACTCTGCCTGTCAAAAAAAAAACAAACAAAAAAAAAATTGCTGTGTTCATAGCACTACTACTTCTTCAGTGTGCCTAGTACATGACTATATTAAATCATGTTTCCATTCTTAGAATTAATTTAAATATGTTACATTTCAGATTAATTTTGAAAAAGTCATCTTTGAGGATGCTTTCCTTCAGAACCTGAGGCACTGTAGGAGTCTATGTGTATCTGATTTAATCTATTTGAAAAGTTTTTTAAATGCAATTGAGCACACAGGATATATAGACGCTTTTCTTATCAGTGCCAGTTGTAAAAACCAAAAAGTGTGAAAATAAACCAGGAGTCAGAGGAAGATTTTCTGTAATGAGTGAAGCAGTTTGAATCATGACAGTTCTGTTGTCAGGGGCATGAATGCTGAGGAGGATGTGTTTAAGAGGCTACTCAGGCGCTGGACTGGATTCCACATGCGCTGCCATGAAGAAGGCTTTGTGCCTGCATAAGCAGGGTTCTTCTATGGGAAAAGGCCCACGCGATGCAAGATGGAACTGAAAAGAGCTTTGTGGAGAGGCTGCCTCTCTGGGGTGTGATGGATGAATGGAAAACAGCAGGAGTTGGGGAATGGGCCAAATTTTAAATCATCTGACTGTTAGGGGTCTTCTGGTGAAATGTGGGGAGAGTGGATTCTTGAGTATGGCAAACATCCTTTTCTAGGATGTCTTCAGGGATCCCAGTCTTGGACATTGTTTACTTGTCCCCCACCCCCACCTCTGCCATTGTTTATCCACAAATAGTGCAGAAGAATTTGAAGATAACAGGAAGCACAAAGATTGAAACAAATCTATGAATTTAAAAATATTCAAGCAATGCACAGAATGACGCACATCTCATTTTCATCCCTTTTACCCAGTCTTGACTACAATATGGTCTGTATCAATTAGTTACCACCAATGGCAGCTGTTCCCACCTGGAGATGCCTCTTCATATTGGGAAGCCTACTATTAGCATCTGTTTGCAGAAGAACCTTGATTGGCTATGGGGAGAAGACATGACTTCTAAGACAGGTCCTAGCTGCAACTACACAAGTCTTGTTGGAGGGCTGACCTGGTCTAGGCACCGCCAGCCCAGGCAGACAGCAGAAGAGAAAACAGGCATCCCTAAGAGAGACACAGATTGGAAGGGGGTGGCCTGCAGAGCCAGCAGTGGCATTTCCACCCCATTCCTGGTAGGACAGGAATAGGAATGGGTTCCTGTACATGGAGCCCAGGGCACCAGTCGGGGTGTTGATGTTCCGATTAGCTGGTGCCCACGCCACACTGTTGACTGTGTTTTCCATGATCCCCTTGCCATTTCCCGCCAGCCTCAAGTCAGGCAGAGAAGCGCTCCTGCAGGGTGCAGCCATCTACAGGAGGGGAGACCCCCGCCCTGTTATTCCTGGCTGGATGCTCCCAGCTTGCAGACCTTGTCAGGACTCTCTGAAGTCACCACAGGAGCAGCGGCAGCTGAGGTTCTGGGTGCTGGTGTCCTCAGTCACGTGTGCCCACCTCTGAGCTGGAGAAGCCTGAACAAGGCTGGTGGCTTGAGCCACCTGTGCGCTGGGCAAGGAAGGCAGCTTTCTGAGTAGCAGGCAGAGGCCACAGAAGAGAGGCTGCTGGGCCCAGAACCAAGTGCAGGGAGAGACAAGGTGGCAGAGCCAGCAGGAGGTACCCGCTGGCGGCAGGGCTGCATCAGGCATGCAGGAGCTCAGCCAGTGCACGTCACCCATGTCGGGGGTGGGGGAGATGCAGGGCAGAGGTCCCCAGGGGGGACCCCCAGAACACTCTGGATGGAGAGCACGTGGACACCTGCCACGACAAAAAGCTGGGCCTTGTCTTATCTCTCTGACCCCTGGCTCCCTTTCTTATTCCTGGGTGAGTAAGGAGGAGGCATGGAGGAGATGGAGCGGGCAGGAAAGGACCCTGCCCCTCCGAACTGCTGCAAGGGGAGCGGCTGCATGGCAGAGGCAGGGGGCAGCTCCCATCACGTTGGTAGGCACATGTGGGAGCTGGCAGGGACAGGAAAGCCAGGCTGCCTGTTCCAGTTGCTGTTGGGTGGGGTGGGGGGAGCGGGGAGAAAGAGCTGAAAGTGCTCTAAGGCCAGGGGCCAAGAAACCTCAGCGTTTTCTTTGGTTGTGGCATGGGAGGCCAGCCTTAAGTCATGCATATCGAAAGTGTGCTCTGTGCCAGGCACTGAGATTGACATAATAGGTTAAACCAGATGCTGCTCCAGACCGACACCAGAAACATGGCCTCAGTAGACATTATGGGAAGATGGATTAAATGTGACAGCAAGAAGATGCTCTTTCAACAAGTCATTATTTTCTAAGGTTGATATCATGTATTTTCCTTGCTATTGGATTTTCTTGAAGCAGAATGGAAGATGGACAGAAAAAGGAAGCTGAGAGGTCTTTGGTTCCAATAAATCAGGTTTCTTAAGTTTCTCTTAGGACTTGGATTGATGTTGGCAACCTGATGTTTTCAACTATTTACAAGAAGATTTAGAACAAGTTTACTGAAGCAGTTTCACAATAATTAGAAAATGTTGAAAGCAATTTCTAAGGAAAATCTATTAGCTAAGGTCCAAGTTTAGTCTATTTTCCAGGTAAACTGGGATATTTATCTGCCTAGTTTACTCAAATATTGATTTTAGGTAATTTCTTATTTTTATCCAGAGAAGTAGAAGTAGAAACCTAACTCAATCTTGGATTTCTTCCTCTGTTATTCAAGGATAAGTCTTGTGATCTAAAAAGGAACAACATGCTGTTGTATCCATGGTAAGGTAAGGGGATTAACAGTCTTGTGCTTGCGAAACAGCAGCCCAGCTATTATTTAGTCTTTCTGATTTCCAGAAACAAGAGCCTGATTCTTACCACCCCTTGAATACAGTTGGCCCTGTCTGGCTCCGTTGATGAAAAGTGGCAGTGGAGCCAATTCTTAGAGAATTAACATTAGAGCAGGGCTTCCCACACTTGAGGAAAGGGAAAGAACACTGTTACCTCTTTTTAGTGATTTGCTTAATGGAGTCACATGTGTATGTGTTAATATAATTTCTTAACAAAAATAATCAGTCAAAATGTTCATGTTTTCAAATAATTCCATCAGATTATATCCACATTTAAAATCATGAACATGTAGGATCTGTATTTATTTGTTCTAATAGCATTTCAAGGTGTTCATTCCATCAAAGTCTGTTGTTAAAAGACACTGTTCAGGGGCTGGCTCCATGGCTCACTAGGTTAATGCTCCATCTACGGCACCAGCATCCCATGTGGGCACCGGGTTCTAGTCCCAGTTGCTCCTCTTCCAGGCCAGCTCTCTGCTATGGCCCCGGAGTGCAGTGGAGGATGGCCCAAGTGTTTGGGCTCCTGCACCCGCATGGGAGATCTGGAGGAAGCACCTGGCTCCTGGCTTCGGATTGGCGTAGATCCGGCCGTGGCGGACATTTGGGGGTTGAACCAACGGAAGTAAGACCTTTATCTCTGTCTCTCTCTCACTGTCTAACTCTATCTGTCAAATAGGAAAAAAAAAGACACAGTTCAGCAAGAGCTTGTTGGTTGATAGTTTTCCATTCTGTGAAGATACTGGTGGACGTTCAGTGTAGTCATGTCTGGATGAGGGGCCATGGAGAAGTCACACTAATTGGACATAATCTGTCATTGGAAGGAACTTATATTCTCTGTTTCCTTAATAAGTTAACTGCTGAATCTGTAGTCATTCTTCCTGTTACTTCCTCTTTAGCACCATTTCTCCCCTCACATTTGCACTTCTTGGCTGCCCCATCGACAGTATATTCAGTATTCTTTATGTAGAGCGTTCTCTGTGCTAGTATGTTATCTCAGCATTTGTAGTGTAGGAAAGGGAAGTAATTTTCTCCCCTGGAAAGGGTCAGAAATAGTGAGGTGTTGACTTTGTTTCATCCATCCACACATTTACCAGTCATGTGGTAAGTATCCACATGGGCCACTCTTCAGAAACACAGGGGCTTAGAGATCATTCAGTTGGAATGGGAGCCAGGATTAGACACCCTGTTTTTTTTAAAGATTTATTTTATTTATTTGAAAGGCAGAGTTACAGAGAGGCAGAGGCACAGAGAGACAGAGTTCTTCCATCCACTGGTTCACTCCCCAGATGGCCGCAATGGCCGGAGCTGTGCCGATCTGAAGCCAGGAGCCAGGAGCTTCCTCCAGGTCTCCCACGTGGGTTCAGGGGCCCAAGGACTTGGGCCATCTTCCACTGCTTTCCCGGGCCATAGCAGAGAGCTGGATCAGAAGTGGAGCAGCCAGGACTTGAACCAGCACCCATATGGAATGTCAGCACTGCAGGTGGTGGCTTTACCCATTATACCACAGTGCCAGCTCCTAGAGACCCTCTTGACAAAGACTTTGGACAAAACATATGAAATCTGTAAGTCCTTTGCCCTCCCTATGTCCTGGATCTATTCTCATATCAGGCGTGGAACTTTCTGTATATGCTGGCATCCTGAAAGCTATTGGCTTCTATGTTGGTTTTCAGTGTGCTGGTGGCCTTGAGACACTGAAATTGTTCCTCACTGGTCTGAGCAAGACTAAATTGCACCTGTTACTTTGGGAGGGTTCATGGAATCAAAATGCCCTTGCAGTAGGAACTCTTCCATATTAGCTAGTCAAGGTGGGCTCTCAGAAAATATTCATTAGTGAATGAAGTACATTTACCATTCTGTCTCTGAAACCAGGAGATTGCCTGTGCGCATGCAGTGGACTCAAGAAAACAGTGCCCTCACTCAGTCATTTTTTCCTCTTCTTCCACCTTAGTCTGGTGGGAGGAGGATGCTACGGTGGTTATAGCACGGAACAGCCACTGTAGCAGTAGCTCCCTGTTACCTGCGTTTAGCTCTTGCTGGGCCTTAGTTTTGTACTCCTGGGGGGAGCCAGGTCACTAGTTAGTTTTCCCAAGCACCGTCCAAGCAAACAGAGCATGAGAGCGTCTCGTCTTCTGCAGCCCTTGCCTGTATCTGTCTTCAGGGCAGGGCTGTGCTTTCCCTTGGCCTCTTTCCCACACCCTCACCACCTAGGAAGTGGGCTCATTCCTTTGAACCCCTGGTTCAGAGGTCTGCATGTGACCAAAATGCAAACACATCTCTACAATTACATTTCTAAGATTGACATTTGTTAACACTAGGTTGCTTTTTTTGTTTGCTTGAAATCTTAGAGAATTCACATGTTTTGGCAGAGTTGTTATATAGGAAAGACACATAATTTGTTTGTTGAAAAACACCTCAAGCAGCTAAACACTGCTCACTTCTTTTCCTAACATTTGTCTTGGAGAAGTGATAGAAATGGTGCCTCTCATGACACTAGTACAGTGGGAAGAATCCTAAAAACATTTTGTATATTTGAATGTATAATAGCTAATATTTAAAATTTGAGATAATTATTAAAACCATCCTTATGCTGATGAGTATCAATATCTTGCATATGAATTACGCTCTTTCTTATTTTGAAAATTTGTATCAGTTAAGCTAATAAGAATTGTTTATTACAATAATACCTGTTTTTTCTTATAGATAATTTTGTGTGCCTAGGCAATTTTAAAAATAACTCCTTTGCTCTCTGTAATATCCTGGAAATGCTTTTGTCTATTTAAATTTCCTTTAAATTAAATACACACACATATATTTTCTGCTGATATCCTTTTTTTTTTTGAGATTTGAAAGCAAGATTTATTAGAGTCAGAGACCTCTAGCCAGAGTGGCATGGAGAGGAGCTCCAAGAGAAGTAAAACCTAAAGCATCTGATGCTACTGCAGTTTTTAAGCACAATTTGCAGGAAGAAAAAAACTTAACATTCAGTTACAGACAGGGACAAAACTCATCAAAAGACCTGATTTTCAATCCTTTATCCTATCTGGCTTGCTCACAAAGAGCCATCAGAAAGGTGGGATACCTAATTTGCTTTATAGTAAATTGGGAACTCGGAAGGAACCATCACATCCTTTTTTCTGTTCCAGAATGTACTTGTTCTTAGTGTGATCCACTCTATACCAGTTTTCCTATTGTCCTTTGTTTTTCATGACTTTGAATCTTTTGAAGAGATTTGGAAGTCTTTCTTAGTTGGGTATGGTATTGACCCCATCCATGGAGCATATGGAAATAGGGCATGTTTGGGAGTTATATCTATTAATGGAGAGTCCTGTGGCATTTAGAGAGTGAGGATAAGGGGGCCAGCACTGTGGCTCAGTGGGTTAATGCCCTGGCCTGAAGCGCCGGCATCCCATATGGGCACCGATTCTAGTCCCAGCAGCTCCACTTCTGATCCAGCTCTCTGCTATGGCCTGGGAAAGCAGTAGAAGATGGTCCAAGTCCTTTGGCCCCTCCACCCATGTGGGAGACCCAGAAGAAGCTCCTGGCTCCTGGCTTCGGATTGGAGCAGCTCCGGCTGTTGCCACCAATTGGGGAGTGAACCAACGGATGGAAGACCTCTCTTTCTCTCTCCTTCTACTCTCTCTGTGTAACTCTTTCAAATAAATAAACAAATCTTTAAAAAAGAGAGAGAGAGAGTGCGGATAAGAGAGAACAAACATGGTGCAAAGCTCAGAACATCCCCCCCATAACATTCCCACCCTAAATGCCAGCTGCATCCCTCATTGACATACTACGAACTTAAACCCTTCCTAGTAATTCATTTACATTAAAATGACTTGTCTTGAGTCATTTGGCAGGTAATAAACTTCAAAAAATAGTTTACTTTTGAGAGTTGCAATCCTAGATTTTTTTTCTATCTAAAAATAACTGCCTCCATTGAAAATGTAGAGTTCAGTATATTCAGCAATAATTTTAGTCTTCTGGACATATTTATTTCTTTTTTAAGAGCTATTTATTTATTTGAAAGGCAAAGTTACAGAGAGAGAGAGCAAGAGAAAGAGAGGGGGAGATCAAGACCTTCCATCCACTGGTTCACTCTGCAGATGGCCAGAATGGCCAACGCTGGGAGCCACATCCAGGTCTTCCATGTAGGTGGCAGGACCCAAATACTTGGACCATCTTCTGCTGCTTTTCTCAGGTAATTGGCAAGGAGCTGATCAGAAGTGGGGCAATCTGGGGGCCCAGTGCTGTGGCATAGTAGGATAAGGCTCTGCCTGCAGTGCCGACATCCCATATAAATGCCAGTTCGTGTCTTGGCTGCTACTGTTCTCATCCAGCTCTCTGCTTATGGCCTGGGAAAGCAGTGGGAGATGACTCAAGTACTTAGGCCCCTGCACCCACATGGTAGACCTGGAAGAAGCTCCTGGCTCCTGGCTTTGGATTGGCTTAGCTCTGGACATTGTGGCCATTCGGGGAGTGAACCAGCAGATGGAAGACCTCTCTCTCTCTCTCTCGACCTCTCTCTCTAACTCTGCCTTTCAAATAAATGAATAAAATCTTTTTTAAAGACAGAGAGAAGTGTTCCATCTGCTGCTTCACTCTCCAAATGGCCACAGTGACCAGTGCGGGGCCAGGCCAAAGCTAGGAGCCAGGAGATTCTTCCCGGTCTCCCATGTGGGTACAGGGACCCAAGCACTTGGTCCATCCTCTGCTGCTTTCCCAGGTGCAGTATCAGGGAGCTGGATTGGAAGTGGAGCAGCCAGGACTTGAACCCGCACCCATATGGGATGCCAGCTCAGTAGGCCATGGCCTTAGCATGCTACTGACCCCAATAAATAAAATATTTTTTTAAAAAAGAAGCAGAACAGCCAGGCAGTGGCTTTACCCACTACATCACGAGGCCAGCTCCTAGTTAATGTTTTAATTTTGGCTAGTTTTAAAAGACTAGTTTATTTTAAACAATTTTGTATTTCTTAATTTAGTAAAGAATAAATATCAGAAATGAGTCACACCTCAAAGATTCTACAAAATATATGCAATTTTTTTTTTGACAAGCATGTGCTACATCATTTTGATCATCTTTATATTTGACTTGTGCTATAAAATGGCACTTTTTGGGAATTTGCGCTTGACTGTTACTGCCAGTAGAGGTCACTGTCCCTCAGTGATTGTCCACCAGTGTTTTTGTTTTGTTTTGTTTTGTTTTTACTTCCTACCCTAGGGATTATTTGGCAAAGCCTGGAAACATTGTTCACTGTCACAACAGGAGGCTGTGACTGGCACCTAGTGGGTAGGGGCCAGGAACGCTGCTAAAATGCTACAATGCACAGGACCACCCCCACAACACAGAATGATCTGGCTTTAAATGTCAACAGTGCCAGGGCCAGCATTGTGGCCTAGCATGTTAAGCCTCCACCTGTGATGGTGGCATCTGAAATGGGCACCAATTTGAGACTTGGCCTGGCCCATTGTGGCCATTTGGAGAGTGAACCAGTGGATGGAAGATCTCTCTCTGTCTCTCTCTCTGTGACTCTGCCTTTCAAATAAATAAAATAAATCTTATTTTAAAAAGTCAGCAGCTAAGCTGGAGAAACCACGGTAGAGTCATCAATAGAAAGAACATGACAATCTCTATAATAAAGCTGTCTATTATTATTTTGACTGAAAACAAGACCAAATATTTACCTACAAAAACTGGCACATGGGAAGCAGGGAGCAGCCAGGAGTGGGTTGGCAGGGGGAAGGGCAAGGGTCCTTCTATGGGCAATCTTTTTAGGCTGGGCTCTTAGGGTAAGGAGAGGTGGGTCTGGGGTGTCAGATCCGTCAGCTGCAGCAGAAACAAGCAACCTGGTGGCTCAGTGACTCATGGGACAGAACATGAGTCAGTAGGATGTGAATCTTAGGAGGTGGTAGTGGAGCCCTGACTCTTAGGAGTCAAGGTGGGCCAGCAGGCTGGGGTGCTCATGAGTGGATGGCCCCTTGGTCCTTGTAGTTAAGGCTCTGTGACTTTGTTCTGGGCTGGCCTGGTTCCTGCAGCACCAGGGCAGCCTACAGAGAAGGCTGATGGAAGCTGGACAGCAGCCCTGGCCCTTGTCCTCCTGCCATACTCAGTTGCCTGGGAAAAGACACTCCTGTTCTGCTGCTGGGATCTGACTATGTACCAAGGCAGAGAACCACTCCCTTTCTGGTCACAGACTTGAAGACAGATGGCCTGAGTGCTGGGCTCTACATCTTTCTCTAGGTGTCTGGTGTCGCAGACCAAAGAAGGTATGGAACATCCAAACCTTGGGCCCGTGGCCCTCCAAATCCTGCCATAGTCACAGCCAGGCAGTGTGGTGGGGAGGCATCAGGTCGTACTGGCAGATCTGCTGCACATGGAAAACTTTGCAGGGCTCCTGAGCTTGACAGCAGTGAGCAGAACTGGATGGCAAAGTCTGGTGCTGCTGGGCAGTGGGGGTGGCAGCAGGGCCTCGGGCATGCCTGGGTACCTGATCAGGCATCTGCTCAGGTAGAGGTGACAGATCACTATGGAATGGCAGATTCAAGTTGCAGCAGTTCCCCAAGTCTGTGGTTGTGGCTAGAGGCAAAGTTCCTAGGGTTCTGATGACCTTTGATTTTAGGGCTTCAGGCACAGGGTACCCTCTGCCCAAGGGATCCTGCATGAGCCAGGCCCATGCTCTGCAAACTCAGGGACATCACTAGGCCCAGCAGCAGCTGTGGAGTTGGGGGCATCCCATCGTGTTTGGAGGACACAGGAAGCTCTGGCCTGTGTCCTTCCCACTGCTCGTCTCCCTGTGTAGCCATCTACAGAGGGTGCTGTCTCAACAAACAGCACACACTTGAGCACTCTTGTAAGGAAAAACAAATCACGAATTTACTCTTCTGTGCATATTTAATGTGTCATTCTTCTGGGATGTATATTAATGTCACTTTTCGCAATTTAGCTCTTAAGGAAATGGCAAAAGCCATCCAAGGCTTATGTTTTAGTATAAGCAGCGCTTATTTTTTGTGGACTCTCCAATAGTTTTCAGCTTTTATGCATCCGTGCTTAGATTATCTTCTCTTTGAACACTAATGCCAGTCCTCTCCTTCTATTTCTACCAGTAATCTTGGAGAGAGGCACATTTCCATTAATAGAAAAGTTCTAACTTCAGAAATAAACTGTCCAAGAGCTGCTGGGTAATTGATTATAGTTCTTAGGCTTGGAGGTGTGTTCAAGGTGATGTAAAAGAAACTGTGCTTGAGAAATATTTGCACAGAAGTACACACAAAGCACCTGTTGAGCTGGTTGCTGTGGTGGGTTTAGGAGGGAACAGAAGTAGAGATGGACAGATCCAATACCAAATCAAGAGCAAGCAACAGATTGTGTCTGGATCTGAGAGGTGGCAAGCTTAATGGGCAGGATGCTAAAAAGACATTAATAAGGAGATGTTCAAGGACTCTCTGGTTCAGTGGGGCCATGATGGGGACATCAGGGGCTGTCAGCCACTAGCTGATGGAGAATGAGGTCCTTAACACCCTCCATTGACGATTTTTTTTAAAATGAGAAGTTCCTATATAATATTCTCTTTACTAAGACATTCTTTCAGGGCCAGTGCTGTGTCACAGCAGGTAAAGCCATTGCCTGTAGTGCTGACATCCCATATGGGCACAGGTTCAAGTTCTGGCTGCTCCACTTCTGATTCAGCTCCCTACTAATGCACCTGTAAAAGCAGTGGAAGATAGCCCAAGTACTTGAGTTCCCGCTACCCATGTGGGAGAGAGACCCTGATGAAGCTCCTGGCTCCTGGCTTTGGCCTGGACCAGCCCCAGCTGTTGCAGCCATTTGGGAAGTGAACCAGCAAATGAAAGGTATCTCTCTGTCTGTCTGTGCTCTCCCTCTTTCTCTGTAACTCTGACTTTCAAATAAAAAAAAAGACATTCCTTCATAATGGTAGACATGATTTTTAAACATAGCAAAAACACTTCTTAAGGTGCTAGTAGCATCAGAGTGAATGATTTAATGTTATTTGGGATGATATTTTATAATGTATTTTTTTCTTTCCATTGTCTGCAGAATTTCCCATGTCCTACTTTGCAATGTAACCCGGAGAGTGTCATTCTGGTTTGTGGTTACAGACCCTTCAAAAAATCACACTATTCCTGCTGTTGAAGTACAGTCGGCCATAAGGTAACGCCCCTAAGTATGACCTCTACTTGTCTATAATGTTGATTAATTCAGTTGTTCTTGTAGATACTGGATAGTTCTCTCTCTGCTCCCCATACTATTCATTTATTAAGATGTAAAAATTGTCATTTTGTTATTTTCTATTAGAGATGAGTATAGATTGGTGGTTTCATGCAGGGGCAATTTTGTTTTTGAGGAGTCATTTGACAGTGTCTGGAGATATTTGGTAATGTTTGGAAATGTTTTTGTTGTCATAACTAGGTGGAAGGAGGGGTGTGCCACCAGCATCAAGTAGGCAGAACTAGGGATGCTGCGAAATATCCTACTATGCAAAGGACAGTTCTCCACAACAAAGAATTATTTGACCCAAGATGTAAATAGTGCTGTGGTAGAGAAGCCTGGTTGAAATATTAGCTAAGAATGTTTAGTATTGTCTTCTTTTGGCAAGAACCCCTTTTATGACACTGTTGGGTCGTGGTTCACCATAAGAACTTTGGAGCATGAACTCTTAGATTTTAAATTCTGGGTTAGCCTCTTGCTAAATATTTGAATACGAACAAATTACTTACCCATTATTTGTTTTCCTCTCATCATCTATAGAACATTAAAAATTATAGTTCCCCTTTCTTATGGTTGCTGAAAAGATTAAATGAGCTCATAAATGTAAAGTTTTGAGGGACATGTTGTACCTTTGATTTTTACTTTAATACCAAGATAGACATTCACATATTTGGACCTCTAGGGACTTACATTCTTCACTCAATGTACAATCTTTATATTTTTTTAAATTTTTTTATTTTTTTTATTTTTGACAGGCAGAGTGGACAGTGAGAGAGAGACAGAGAGAAAGGTCTTCCATTTGCCGTTGGTTCACCCTCCAATGGCCGCCGCGGTAGCACGCTGCGGCCGGCGCACCGCGCTGTTCCGATGACAGGAGCCAGGTGCTTCTCCTGGTCTCCCATGGGGTGCAGGGCCCAAGCACTTGGGTCATCCTCCACTGCACTCCCGGGCCACAGCAGAGAGCTGGCCTGGAAGAGGGGCAACCGGGACAGGATCGGTGCCCCGACCGGGACTAGAACCCGGTGTGCTGGCGCCGCAAGGCGGAGGATTAGCCTATTGAGCCACGGCGCCGGCCGAATCTTTATATTTTTTAATCAAAGGTAAAATCATTACTTTCATTCAAATTAAAAAATAAATACTGTCAAAAATCTTATTATGTCACTAATGAGGGAACTAGTCAAGACCGTAAAACCACTTCAAAGGAGACTTCAAGGAACCATATATGTATACCAAGGAGGAGTAGCAAAATATACTCACAAAAAGTTGCATCAGTCTGTCAGGTAGTACCCAGTCATTTTTCATCAGACAGAATTAATTTGTTATGCTATGGACAAGAACCATTTATATTATGTTGGTTTTCTAGAACTTATAAATTTGCAAAGTAGCTCAGAGACAACAAGATGTAGAAATTTTCCACAAAAAAAATGTACTAGGAAGGATACCAAATAAAAAAGTAACAAATCCAGTAATTTTTTGTCTTTGTAAGTCTTTCACAATTTTTCCTAACAGTTAACCACCTCCTCTTATCGTGAGCCTATCAAACTTTCCAACGTGAAACAAATTATTTACTTCCAAAAAGCAGAAGCAAGCAATTCATTTTTATTTCAATTAATGCATACTTTATGTGTATCAGAACTTCGACTAATACAGGTGATTGATGTTGGACAAAGGTATATTACAAGAATGAGTTCAGGAAATCAACTGTTTTCTGAAAAAGAAAGAATAAGGCAGAGTAACTCTACCTACAAAAGACTTACAAGTTGCTGAAAAGCATATTATTCACTTTATCAAGGACAAATTGCTATTGAAAGAAATCATTTACTTTCTGTAAACTATTAACGCTTAAGATAACGAGTATATAATAAAATGTCAAAGGTTTTTGTGAACAAACATCTACTTCTCTTGCTGCAGCAAATGCACTAAGGATCTATACCAATGGGAAATGGTTTAATCTGCTCTAAGAAGAAGGTTAGAACTAAATTGTTTCTGCACTTTTGCTACTAAAAATACTGTTAAGACCCACTACTTAGGTAGCAAGAATTTGAAGTATCATATTTCATGTGAAAAGCAATTTTATTCAAGGCTTGCAATCTGGAAAGGCTGGAAGCAAAATGAAGATGCCGTGGTTAAGCGAGGGTTCAGCTGATGTGAGGAGGAAGAATGAGTGTTTGGGGTGAAGGTTGTGGAAGTCCATGAATATATTCACAACAAAGTGGGTCCTTGCAGGAAAAACTATTTGGAGGGTGAGAATGGTCAATAGAATAAGAATTTATGTTAGGTAATGAGAATGGTACAGGATAAGATGAAAATAAAGTAAAACATAGCAAGAGGGAAGGATAGAGTGAAAAAAAGGAGCTGGCCCCTAGAGGGCAGGTAATGGGAATTTCAAAACTGAAGAATCTATATGGTTGGGCAAATAATACTTGCTCTTCCTAATATTTCCACAATTCTTTCTGGTTTACAAGGCAAGTGCTTATGCAAGTGTGACATTGAATACTAATACTGATTATTTTGGGTGATTATTATTGTCCCTGGTTTATAGAGGAGAAAACTGAGGCTCAGAGAAATTAGTATTGAAATGACAAAGAGGGAGGACTTGGACCTAGGCATATTGCCACCAGGTCCAGTGATTTTTCCTCTTTACTGGAGTTTTCACACCCATGGAATGAGACAAGGAGATGATCAGCTAGTTCTGAGAAGTCTTTTGCAGCTGTTTTGTGAAGGCCTGACCTGATTCAGTGACCCTTTTGTTTTTTTTTTGTTTGTTTGTTTGTTTTTTGAATGAAACCCTTTTTTTTTTTTTGACAGGTAGAGTTATAAACAGAGAGAGAGAGACAGAGAGAAAGGTCTTCCTTCCGTTGGTTCACCCCCCAAATGGCTGCTACAGCTGCCACTGCAGTGATCTGAAGCCAGGAGCCAGGTGTTTCTTCCTGGTCTCCCATGTGGGTGCAGGGCCCAAGCACTTGGACCATCCTCCACTGTCCTCCTGGGCCACAGCAGAGAGCTGGACTGAAAGAGGGGCAACAGGGATAGAATCCGGTGCCCCAACCTGGACTAGAACCTGGGGTATGGGCGCCACAGGCTGAGGATTAGCCTAGTGAGCCATGGCGTGGCCCCTCAGTGACCCTTTTGGCTGAATGATATCCACTGATACCAATTTGGGGTTGCAGTTGATGGTGGAGATTTAATCAGCCCTGAGCTAGAACTTCCAATCAGCCTGAAAGGAGATAGAGCACATTCCCAACCCAAAGTGAGAAAATAGCAAAGGACTAAACAACCAGGAAGACAGAAAGAGAACTCACAATTACGTTGCATTATTCTCTGAGTTATAGCTTAGCAGTAGAGTTCATTATTTTGTGGAAAGTTTTGTGTTCCCAGATTATCAGTATTAGGTTATGAAAAATGAAAACATTCCATAGCTTGATAAAACATGACATTTAAATGATCCTTTGCTGTAGATTATCTGGCTGGGGTTCTCTTTCACATCCACAAATAATCATGCCTCAGCAGAGGTTTATTTGTTAAAGGAGGTCTTCCCTGATGGCCTGGTGCTGGTCTGCAGAGATGCTCAAGCTATTTCTCACAGACTGTAGCCAAGTGCCTAAGAAACACTGAAATGTGGCTAATCCAAAATGTGGTGTCCTCTAACAGTAAAATACACATCAAATTTCTAAAAGATTTAGTACGAGATAAAATGTGAACCAATTCATATTTTATTATATTTCCTTGGCTTTATTGGATGAAGAATACATTATTAAAATTACTTATGCCTTTTTTTAGTACAGTTACTAGGACATCATTTTAAAAATTTATATCTCAAGAGCACATATTCAATTTTTTTAAAGATTTTATTTATTTATTTGACAAGCAGAGTTACAGACAGAGTGAGAGAGAGAGAGACAGAAAGAAAGGTCCTCCCTCCACCGGTGCACTCTCCAAGTGGTTGCAACGGCCAGAACTGCGCTGATTCCTCCTGGTCTCCCATGCGGGTACAGGGCCCAAGCACTTGGGCCAGCCTCCACTGCCTTCCTAGGCCACAGCAGAGAGCTGGACTGGAAAAGGAGCAACTGGGACTAGAACCCGGCGCCCATATGGGATGCCAACGCCGCAGGCAGAGGATTAACCAAGTGAGCCACAGCGCCATTCCCACACATATTCAATTTTAAGAAATATTTATTTATTTTTACTTATTTGAATGGCGGAAGGACAGACAGACAGAGTGACACGGAGAGATCTTTCATCCACAGATTCACTCTCCAAATGCCCAGAATAGCCAAGCCAAAGGAAGGAGCCAGAATTCAGTCCTGGTTGCCCACATAGATGGTAGGGATCCAAGCGCTTCAGTCATCCTTTGCTGCCTCCCAGGGTACACATTAGCAGGAAGCTGGAATCCAAAGTGGAGCTGGGACTGAACCCCAGGCACTCTGATATGAGATGGAGCATCTCAAGTGGCATGTTAACCATTCCATTAAACACCTACCTCTGGAAAATCTTAAGTCACACAAGGCCCAAATATGTTTCTGTTTTCCAAGACTACTCTAGAGGTATATGAAGTCAACTTTTATAGTATAAACTTAGTAAAGGCCATAAAATATCTCCAAAGAATCTCCTCAGCTACTTTGAAAATTCTGGTTAGAAATGTACTAATCTGTTTTCAGTTGAATAAGTCTTATCTACCAACCTCAGCCTAATTGCTACCACCACCAAATATGTACATTTTTCCCAGGAAAAGTAATACATTTACCTTTATAATTTTCTTTTTTTTTTAAAAGATTTATTTATTTTACTTGAAGTTAGAGTTACACACACAGAGAGAGAGAGAGGTCTTCCATCCGATGGTTTATTCCCCCTTTGGCCACAATGGCCGGAGCTGCGCTAATCCAAAGCCAGGAGCCAGGAGCTTCTTCTGGGTCTCCCTGATGGGTGCAGGGGCCCAAGGAGTTGGGCCATCTTCTTTCTACTGCTTTCCCAGGCCATTTCAGAGAGCTGAACAGGAAGTGGAGCAGCTGGGTCTCCAACCGGCACCCATATGGGATGCCGGCGCTTCAGGCCAGGGCGTTAACCCGCTGCGCCACAGCACCGGCCCCCTTAATAATTTTCTAGACTTTGGGGCTCCCAAGTCACCAAAACAGGGTTCCTAATTCACCATAACCTACATCATAAGGAACAATTTGTAGTTTACTAACCAAGCCATATGTTATCATGTCTCCATGCCTGTGCTCAATACAGGCTTTAGTCTAAAGAGCTCCTACTGTGCCTCAAAACACAGCTCAAAAATTGCCCCTGTAGAAAAGCAGCCTTGAATTCTCACCATAATACAGTTGACCCTCCCACTAGCTCTGGCTGTGCCCATATTTGCCTCTTTCACAGAGCATGGTGCACTGCACTGTGGCTGTGGCTATATTAATCTGTCACCCTTCTATTTCATAAACTCCTTAGTATTTTTATTTTACTTTGTATCTTCAGCACCCAGAACAAGGTCTAATACTTAGAAAGCTTTTGGCAAATGTTTGCTGAATCAATGAAAAACAATTAAATTGATGGATTTGAAGCCATTCCTGGTTCATATTTAGTTTTCTACCCCAGTTTTCTTTTCTTTTGATGTTTGTCTCCTACTTTTTGCATATAATTTTATTTTTTTCAGTGTGCTGAATATTTATGTAAGCCACCTTAAATAGAGTTCTAGCATTCTAATCTAGATGTTACCTCTCAGGAAATAAGCATGGTGAGCAGAACTCAAAACTCAGGATCTCTGGTTACTTCCAGAACTTTCACAACAGTGGAGGGCAACAGTGCGTAGATGGGCATCTTTCTGACAGCCAGTGCTGCAGCTTATTAAAAGGAACTGGCATGATGGCCTTCAGCAAACTTTCTAGGGAACCTGAAGTCTCCTGCTACAAGGATGCTTTTTTGATAGAGCTATTTATAATCATTGAGGGACAGGTCTGTATTTTATTCCCAATGTGTTTTTTTTTTTTTTGGTCTTATATGTTTTTAATTATCATATTTTAGAATGAATAGAGACCGGATCAACAATGCCTTCTTCTTGAATGACCAGACTCTGGAATTTTTAAAAATTCCTTCTACTCTTGCACCACCCACGGACCCACCTGTGCCCGTCTGGATTATCATATTTGGTGTGATATTTTGTATTGTTGTTGTTGCAATCGCACTGCTGATTTTGTCAGGGATCCGGCAACGTAGAAGGTAAGATATTCAAAGGGAGTGCTTTAAAGAACATTTTCCCATTTACTCATGAACTAGAAAAATTGAGAGCATTTTCCTCGGCCAAAGATAAGGCTTTTTTTAAGCTTTGAAAAAAATTAGAAAATTTTCTAGATATGCTTTTGTCTTTAGATGCTCTTAAAAGTCTGTGTCCCATACTTAATGAGGCTCCTTTCATTATTGTCTTCTCTCTGTTCTATACCACATAGATATTTTATATCCAGACTTGATTTTAATATATGTGTTGTAATTTTATAAGCTGAATACACAGAGATAAGCATACTTTTTGGGTGGGCAGGGTTAATCTTGGTTGTTGTCCAGCTCCAGTGCCAACAGTTCCACAGTTCTGTCCATGCTTCCCTATTGTGGCTTGCCTCTTCTTGGCCCAGTGCCTGAAGGCCACCATTCTCTCCCAGATTTCCTTGTGCTGTTTTATACTTACCCCTTGTTGATGGACTTTCACCCTCCTAGAGCCTATAATATGAAGCTATATTCCCATGGCCTTTCTGAATCAACTCCCTGCATCAGAATCACCTGGAACACTTGGTTTTTCAGAAATGTAGGGTCCTTGACCCTGTGTAAAACCCACTAAATTAGAATGTCTGAAGGGGATTCATTTTAATGAATATCTAGGTTATTTTAATTCACTTCATTTGAGAGCTTTCAATTCAACAAATTATATATTGGTTCCTAGTCCTTGAGTTCATTTACTTGGATGCTGGAGCAGTTGCAAACTTTGATGTCTAAATCATTGATATTGCTTCAAGAGGGAATTTCAGACCACTGGGAGAGTTACTGAGACAATGATGAAGAGAGGAAACAGGATTTATTAGTTTGATTAAAGTAGAAAATAATTTTATTTATAAGTACTTCTAATCCAGGGTGGGGGGAAAAGAGAAAATTCTTAACTCTTCATTGAATGCTCTGATGCTTCTAAACCTTCCCTTCTGATACAGAGGAATATGAATTCTGCTAGGCAGAAATTATAGGGACATGCATTTCAAAAATCACATGAGCATGGTTTTCTAAAGGGTTGGTACCCATAGGAGACATGTGGGATGTGTTTGGCCAAGTCTGTGTTTGACTAAATGCTTTTCCTGAGGTTTACTACTTTCCCTGTTTCACCCTAGTTACTAGTAGAAGGTAATCATTTTAAATATTGAGGTTTGTAATTTTTTTCACAAAAACTTGGCTTATGTCTAGACCCCAAAATAAACTCAAAGAATAGGATCAAGTTGTACTTTCTTGATGATTTCATCATGAAATGTAAGATAAAGAGTCTTGGTACAAGGTGTTGTTTTGGTTTTAAGAATATTAAAGAATATACTCTTTCAAAATTTGAATTTCCATGTTTAACATTTTTATGTTTTATATCAATCCTGAGTTGCTATGTTTCTGTGATGTCTATTATAACTGTAGTGAATGCACTTTATCTTTTTGGTTCCTAATTTCCTCCCAGTTCAACATGGTGTAGGAGTTAGAAGAATGGAGTCTATAGATAGATTGCTTAGATTCGAAGTATTTATCTTTTAAGATTCTGCCTTTGTATATAATCCATTAACTGTGTGGATAGCAGGAAGTACAAACAATGAGTCAGGGAAACCAAGCTTAGGCCAATATGGTTTCTGCTGCTAGAAGCAGAATGGTTAAATTTATCTTTGCTCTTTGTGCATAGATAACTTTTCTAGAGTGACCTGAGGTGTGCTGGAAATAATTAACTTGTTGGGATAAAAAGAGTTAATACAGTAGAGTGCTTAAACTGGTATCTGGTACATAGTGAGCACTTAGTGTTAGCCATCACTATTATTTTGTTATCTTTCCATTTGCTGGTCTTTCAGCTAGTTTGTGTTGGGATCAGCTATCTCTTTCCTTCTGAACATATTCTGCAGTAATGTAACAGTTGGGTGTACAGCATCATAATCTGTTACCTGGGAGAAATGCAGTTGTTGTCACAACCTTGCCTTCACAAATTTATTTCATGTTCTAACCAGGAAAGCAGATGGGCAAATCTCTTGTGTAAACTTGGAGAGCATCAGCAATTAGCAAATACAATCCGGACAGTTAGGACAACTTCCCGGGAATAAATTGTTTATTGTGTTTTAAGTTTGATACAACCCCTGGTGGGTGTCTCTCCAGCAAAATATTTCTT
This sequence comes from Lepus europaeus, assembly GCF_033115175.1. Taxonomy (NCBI): domain Eukaryota; kingdom Metazoa; phylum Chordata; class Mammalia; order Lagomorpha; family Leporidae; genus Lepus; species Lepus europaeus. The sequence goes on from NC_084850.1 coordinate 133,153,858, forward strand.
CAAAGATGAGGAGAGGGTGCAGTTTGAAGTGGGGACAGCCCTGATAATTGTGATGAAAGCCCTTTTTAATCATGGAAAAGATAGGAGCTACCCCCACAACCTTTAGTCCAGAGGATGACAGTCAAAGAAATGCTCAACAATCCAATCCATACTAGATAATAATGAGCATAGTTTGTGTGGTACAAACCTTAACCTTAGAAGACCTGGCAGGACTGTAGGATCGTCTAACTCACATTCTTCTTCTTTGAGAACAGTGCCAGAGTCACTGAAGACATATGTATATTTAAACATACTATTGAGACCAATTCTCAAACAAACTTCAATAATTCCATTAGCTTTGTCAACACAGCACTAATTTGATTATGCAGAACCATGGATGGAAAGTTACAATCACTGGAGCCCAAATAGGTAAACTCAAATACCAGTTATACCCTTAACATATTATGGGGGCTTAAAAAAGTTCATGAGGGTGGGTGTTTGGCACAGTGATTAAGCTCCACTTGGGATGCCTGCAACCCATATTGGAGTGGCTAGGTGCAACTCTCAGCTCCACTCTTGATTCCAGCTTCCTGCTAATATGCACACTGGAGGGCAGCAGGAGGTAACTCAAGTACTTGGTTCCTTGCCACTCATGTAGGAGACCCGGATTGAGCTCCTAGCTCCAGGACTCAGCCTAACCCATCCCTGGCATTTGAAGAGTGAAGATCTCTCCCTCTTCTCTCTCTCTCTCTCTCTCTCTCTCTCTCTCTCTCTCTCCCTCCCTCCCTCCCTACTTCTTTGCCTTCAAATAAATTAAAATAAACTAATAAAAATTTTGAGAAGCTCACAGAAAATATTATTTTAAAAAATTAATTTATTTGAGGGCCCAATGCTGTGGTTTAATGAGTTAAGCTGCTGTCTGCAGCACTGGCATCTCATATGGGTGCCAGTTTGAGTCCCAGCTGCTCTACTTCCTATCCAACTCCCTGATAATGACCTAGAAAAGCAGCAGATAGTGGCCCAAGTGCTTGGGCCCTTGCATCTACATGGAAGACCTGGGTGAGGCTCCTGGCTCCTGGCATTGGCCTGGCTCAGCCCTGGCCATTGCGGCCATTTGGGGAATGAACCAGCAGATGGAAGATCTATCTCTGTCTCTCCCTTTCTCTCTTTAACTCTGCCTTTCAAATAAATAAATAAATCCTTAAAAATTACTTTATTTGAAAGAGAAAGATAGCCTATCTGTTGGTTCACCCTCTAAATGCCTACAACAGCCAGTTCTGGGCCAAGCCAAAATCTGGAGCTAGGGACTCAATCCAAGTCTCCCACATGGTGGTAGGGAGCCAATTACTTAAACCATTACCTGCTGCCTCCCAGGATGTGTATTAACAGGAGGGTAGAATTGGGACCAGAACCAGGATTAAGGAAATATGATATGGGATGCTGATATCCCAAGTAGAATCTTTTTAAAATATTTTGTATTCATTTATTTGAAAAGCAGAGTTACAGATAGGCAGAGGCAGAGAGAGAAAGAGAGGGGGGGGGGGGTCTTCCATCCGCTGGTTCACTCCCCAAATTGCCCCAACAGCTGGAACTGGGCTGATCCAAAGCCAGGAGCCAGGTGCTTCTTCCAGGTGTCCCACTTGGGTGCAGGAGCCCAAGCACTTCAGCCGTCTTCTACTGCTTTCCCAGGCCATAGCAGAGAGCTGGATTGGAAGTGGAACAGACAGGACTCGAACCTGCACCCATATGGGATACCAGCACCACAGGTGGAGGCTTAGCCTACTATGCCACAGCACTGGTGCCCATTTTTAAGTTTTTGAGGAACTTCCACACTGCTTTCCATAATGGTCCTACTAATTTACATTCCCATCAACAATGTACAAAGGCTCCCCCTTTTCCTACATCCTGGACAACACTTAACTATCTTTCTTTCATCTTTTTGATAACAACCATTCTAACAGGTGTGAAGTGATATCTCATTATGACTTTAATTTGCATTACCCTGATTATTAGTGATGTTCAGTATTTTCCATATATCTGTTGGCCACTTATATTTATTCTTTTGGCAGTTATCTGTTGAGATCCTTTGCCCATTTTTAATTGGGTTATATGTTTTCTTGCTGTTGAGTTATTTTAATTACTTACATATTTTGCATATCAACCCCTTAACAGATGTATGGTTTGCAGATATTTCCTTCCATTCCATAGGTTACCTCTTCACTATATTGTTTCCTTTGCTGTATAGAAGTTTTTTTAGTTTAATGCAATCCCATTTGTCTAGTTTTGCTTTTGTTGTCTGTGCTTTTGGGGTCATATTAAAAAATATGTTGCCCAGACTAATGTCATGGAGCTCTCCATGTTTTCTCTTAGTACTAGTTTTATAGTTTCAGGTCTTCCATTTGAGTACTTCATCAATTTTTAGTTTATTTTTGCATTTGATGTGAGAAAATGATCTAATCTCCTTCTTCTTGATTTGAATGTCCAGGTTTCCCCTACATTTTTTTTGACAAGCAGAGTGGACAGTGAGAGAGAGAGAGACAGAGAGAAAAGTCTTCCTTTGCTGTTGGTTCACCCTCCAATGGCCGCCGTGGCCAGCGTGCTGTGGCTGGCGCACCGCACTGATCCAAAGGCAGGAGCCAGGTGCTTCTCCTGGTCTCCCATGGGGTGCAGGGCCCAAGCACTTGGGCCATCCTCCACTGCACTCCCGGGCCACAGCAGAGAGCTGGCCTGGAAGAGGGGCAACCGGGACAGAATCCGGCGCCCCGACCAGGACTAGAACCCGGTGTGCCAGCGCCACAAGGCGGAGGATTAGCCTGTTGAGCCACGGCGCTGGCCATCCCCTACATTTTTTATTGAAGAGACTATTCTTTCCTCATTGTGTATTCTTGACCACTTTATTGAAGATCAGTTGACTGTAAATGAGTGGATTTTTCTCTGTATTTGCTATTCTGTTCCATTGGTCTGTGTTTCTGTCTTGATGCTACTACCATACTGAATAAACATCTATTTTAAAATGCAAATGATCCTATGAGATCTACTGGTCACTGTAATAGTGGTGAACTGGTTAACCAGCTATCTAAAAATCTGCTTTGTAGCATTTGGCACTTTTCTATTAAGGACAAAAAGATATGAATATTTAACAGTCCACCCTTGAAAACTTGTATCAGTCAGCTCCAGTTCACTGTTACAGCTACTACTTCCTTGTGAAATAATTTGAGGAGTTTGCTTCTCTATTACCACCTTGTTGAGAGTAGCAGTTTATGGAAATGAGAGATTTGTTGCAGGAAAAATGTTGAGAAGGTAATTTTTTACTTTTGGGCAACAGTTTGGGAACTGAACAGGTGGAAAGGCAAACAAGATGAACTGCAAGTCTGTACTGTAGCTGTGTGTCGCCCCAGCCCAGAAGTAGATGCCTTAGTTATCATGATGGTGGTGGTGGTGGTGGTGGTGGTGGTGGTGACAGTTATGGTGATGTGCCTTAATGGAAAGAACAATGGACCAAAACTCTTGGTTTCGGGTTCCTGTCTTAGGCTCTAGCATTTATTAATTGAGTGACCTTAAGCAGATCACATACAAAAAGTGGTCCAAGTGATTATATTGATGAGAAGACAAAAATCGAAGAATACACACAAATGCTTTGCTTATTAGAAAGTGCTATGTCAATGTAAATTACTAGTATCACCATAAAATGAAGTTACAAAGTGCTAATTTTATATAATCTGCCACTTTGTGGTATAGAAGAGTCCAAGACACAGCATAATTACAGACATACATGTACAGAGTAGAACTGATTTATGAATCTGGTATATAAATAGACTGTTATAATGTTAGACCTTAATTGGGTCTATAGTCACAACTGGGTCTTAGGAAGGGACCTTATTGATTGTCTAAATTCAACTCACCAGAAATCAAAGCCCAGTGGCTGGCGCCGCGGCTCACTAGGCTAATCCTCCGCCTTGCGGCGCCAGCACACCGGGTTCTAGTCCCGGTCGGGGCACCGATCCTGTCCCGGTTGCCCCTCTTCCAGGCCAGCTCTCTGCTATGGCCAGGGAGTGCAGTGGAGGATGGCCCAAGTGCTTGGGCCCTGCACCCCATGGGAGACCAGGAGAAGCACCTGGCTCTTGCCATCGGATCAGCGCGGTGCGCCGGCCACAGCGCGCCAGCCGTGGCGGCCATTGGAGGGTGAACCAACGGCAAAAGGAAGACCTTTCTCTCTGTCTCTCTCTCACTGTCCACTCTGCCTGTCAAAAAAATAAAAAAATAAAAAAAAAGAAATCAAAGCCCAGAGAAGTAAAAATATGTTATTTCTTTATTGACTGTCCATTCTGTGGTAAGAGTTTTAGTATACGGTATGGAAGAGGCAAACACAGATAACATGGATGGTCTTTGCCTGCAAGATTATAATCTTATAGCTGGTAACAAAACCAGGTCAGGGGCTTAGAACAAAGAACCCTAGTGAATGCTCACAGCTGAACAGTCATTAGTAAATTTGCTTGATTTGTTTCTAGTTATACTTTTATTCACATAAGGCCAGTAGTAAATAGAAGTACCTTTGGATTTCCATAAACCTTGTTTTTCACACAGGAGATAGGGTTCAGTCAATACTTTAATATACTGGAACTTCACATCCTTATAAATTCTTTTTTAAAATATTTATTTATTTGAAAGTCAGAGTTACAGAGAGAGAGAGGGAGCAAGAGAGAGAGAGAGAGAGAGAGAGAGAGATCTTTTATCCACTGTTTCACTCCGCAGTTGGCTGCAATGGCCAGGGCTGTGCCAGGCCATAGCCAGGAGCTTCTTCAGGGCTCCCACGTGGGTGGCAGGGGCCCAAACACTTGAACCATCATCTGCTGCCTCCCACGTGGCCATTAGCAGGAAGCTGGAGACCAGGAGAAGCACCTGGCTCCTGCCATCGGATCAGCGCGGTGCGCCGGCCGCAGCGCGCTACCGCGGCGGCCATTGGAGGGTGAACCAACGGCAAAAGGAAGACCTTTCTCTCTGTCTCTCTCTCCCTGTCCACTCTGCCTGTCAAAAAAAAAAAAAAAAGTGAAGCAGCTGGTGAGGCCTGCGCTGTGGCATAGTAGGCTAAGCCTTGTCCCATATGGGTGCTGGTTTGTGTCCTGGCTGCTCCTCTTCTGGTCTAGCTCTCTGCCTGTGGCCTGGAAAAGCAGTGGAAGATGGGCACCCATGTGGGAGACCCAGAAGAAGCTCCTGGCTCCTGGCTTCAGATAGGCTCAGCCCCGGCTGTTGCAGCCATTTGGGGAGTGAACCAGTGCATGGAAGACCTTTTCTCTGTCTCTCTCTCTGTGTAGCTCTACCTCTCAAATAAATAAATAAAATCTTTAAAAAATTATGGAGCAGCCGGGACTTGAACCAGTGCCCATTTGAGATGCTGCATGTAAGTAAAATGAGAAATATCATTTTTAATAATTGTTTTTATATACTATTCTTCAATATACATACCCAATAGCAATCCGATGTAGGTGTGTTTTGAAAGGAGATAAGGAAGACTAAATAGAGTTCTTGGTCAATTCCTTTCACCAATCTTATTCCATTCTAAAAGACAAATTGCTCTACATATTTGAGTCTCAGTTTCTTTTGAAGAATAAGGATAATAATAAAGTCTGCATAATGTTGCAGTAGGAATTAAATGAGTTAATGCATACAAGCAGCTAGTCTGATTTCTACAATGCAAGATACTTATCATTATTATTGCCATTCCATGGGAGATCCAAAGCGATTTGCCTGCAGTCACATAGTTAGAATGTTGTGGTATCAGGATTTAAGACCAGATAAAATTGATCCCAAAGCCTAGTCCCACTGTGCTACAATGAGCACTCAAATCATTCCATTAACATTGATATCTCCCCAGGGACCATCTAGACTGCTATGCAGACAGTCCCCAAAATTAATTCTGTCCTGTATGAAAATCATATTTGTCTGTCTTTTATTGTTGTTTTCTGGCTATTTGTAATTCTTAACTCTTTAGTCCTGTTGTGTTTGAAGGGCCACAGAAGTGCCCTTTCTGCTTTTAGCTACTTTATCTTTATACCCTGTTCCTCTACACCCTCTATCTCCTACTGCCACCTGATACTTCATTTATACCCTATTTTGCCCTTCTTCTCTTGGGGAAAAGAGATATCCACTCTCATTATGAGAGATAGCCACTCACAAGGCCCTTAGCAGCTAGTTCTGGGTAGTTTAGTCACACAGATTTTCTATCCTCTTCCTGAACTACCTGCCATTCCAGGATCATTGGAAGTCTTTAACACTCAATTTTATTTTTCAGGAAAAAGAATTCATGTTTCTAGCAGAATATCAAAGCAAAATGATCCAGAGATATAGTTAACTTTTATTATTCTTTATAAGAGCAATGCACAGGCAGTGAATCAGTTTATTATGGCATACACTATGAAATGTGACAGAGTGTCCTATTACTGTTAGATAACCTTTGAGCTGCTTATCATGTCTATCAGCCAGCAAGTCACTGACATTGAAGTTTGCCAAGCAATACCAAGACTCTGAACTACCAGATCTAAGGTCACAAAAGCACAACATGTACCTAATTTGTTACTGACACAGTTCAGTTGGATAAATTTCCACAGCAACTTCCCAGAATCTTTGGGGTTGAGAAATTATCTTTCTTTGAAAGAAGGCAAAATTCTCCTCCTCTGTTTGCATCTTTCTCTTTAGTTCTTCCCATTCCTTTGTGGTGACCAAAATGGGTTATTTTTCCTTGTAGCTAGGGAGGCACAGGCGAGATTCCTTACACTGATTTGCACATGTCCAGTTCTCTTCCATTTTTCTCCTAACTCCAAAAACCACTGTTTACTGAAGAAACTGGCAAATAGATACTGTCAACCCATTATTTCTGTCTTTGTTGTCATTTCCACTTTATTGTTCAAGCATGGAACTTAAGGGGAGCCTGGACCTTCAGCAACATGCGGAGAAGAGGCTGGGAGTGGGGATGGAGAGACAACCTTGACTGAAAAGGGAAACTGATGGGAAGGGCAATACCAGAACAGGGGACAGAGAATGGTCACTATGACACCAGAAGACCTCATCAACCACACCATCTGGGTGAGGAAGGGAACAGGGAGGTAATGGGCACAGCAGTGGTTTTTCATATACCCATAACACCCACATGGAGGCCACATGATTGGAAAAGGACTGGGAGAGAGAAAGTATGAGCAAAGCTTCTGCCCAGGAGTCTCCCTAGGTTTCATTGCAGAAGTCAAACCCTGGCCCTACCACTTGCCCCCTTCTACCATTTGCAAAATGGACCCAATAGAGGGAACAAAATAAATGAACATTCAGCTGAGCATATATGGTTAGACATCCATTTGTATATAATGGGGAAGGGAAGCATTAACCCATTATTTCTAAGACTGTGTTTGCATTGCCACCTACTTCAGAATGTGCTATCCACTAAGGTTTTTGTCATGTGTGTTTCATGCTTAAACAAATTACAGGGTAAGATTGAACTTTTTAAAATATATTCATCACTGTGAGAAAATGTTATTCACTAAAAGCCCCATGTGGAGTGATTTGGGGAGAATTTTCTTGAGCAAGACTTTTTTTTTATGATAATTTACAAATATGTTTGCAACTAGGGCTTCATCCCTGTGAGAAACTACTCCTCTCTTTTATAAAGTATTGGTAAGGAGGGGAGGGTGGATGCATGATTTTGGGCCATCCTCTGATGCCTTCTCAGATTAGCCTTTTTCTTTAGTACCAGGATGGTGTCTCTTCCACACACATAGCAGCCTCTCAAAACATAGTCATTAATGAATGTTGCATACTTGAATAGAAGTGATGTGATTGGTAATTGTACAATGTCGTTTGCTTTCGGTTTCTGGAACACATGGAAAATGACAATGCTCCTGTCCACAGGAGGAGGGGCCAAAGTGAGTCCTATCTGGTGGGTGATTTAATCTGGCTGGGAAACCCCTTCATCACATTAAACTCTAGTCTACTCCAACCTATGCTGTTCACTGGTTATTGATGCTTGCAAGGGCCAGTCAGGGCAGTTTCTTCACCTTGAGGGTAAAAAAAAAAAAACACAGCAGCCTATCCTTTTCCAGATTTCTCAGAGCACAATCCCTGGCTTCCAACCCAGTACTGGGCCAGAAGTTTTATAAATGACTGCTTAAAACACAGTGACTCTAACTCAATGTTTACCTATAGTAACACTTAGGACATTTGATGATGCCATACATGATGACAGAATTCTTTCAAATGAGGACATTGTGATCTACAGTATTGGAATGCTACTTTACATTTTAAAATAAACTCCAACTATTTGAAATTATTTAATAAACATCATCAGGGTCAGGCACAGTGGTACAGTGGTTTATGATACTATTTTTGATGCCAGCATCACATATGGGAGTGCCGGTTCAAGTTCCGGCTGCTCTGCTTCCAATCCAGCTCCCTGCTAATGCACCTGGGATGGCAGCAGAGGATGACCCAAGTGCTTGGGCCCTGCCACCCACATGGGAGACCCAGATGGAATTCCTAGCTCCTGGCTTCAGCCTGGCCCAAGCCTGGCTTTTGCAGTCATCTGGGGAGTGAACTAGTGGAAGAGTCTCTCTCTCTCTCTACCTTTCAAATAAATAGATATAAAAATACAAATCATATTAAAATAACCTCTCATGCAGTGCTGACTTGGTCATCATCAGGGCACCTTCTCATCTGTCAGAGACTCATCATGGTCCTAAAGCACTCCCATAGTGATAGAAGGTAACCCTGGTCACCACAGCAATGCCCAACATCCCAGCCTGGTCATTCCTTCGAGCCTGCCTCTTTGGGGTTTACATAGATTCCTGGACAAGCTGATCCTTGGAAAGCCTGGAAGCCTGCTTCTGTGGTGCCACTGTGGAAGGATGTGCCTGATACCCAACCTGTGAGAAGCCTCAGAGAAACCCATCCTCCCTCTGGTTGCCTATAGGCACCCATTATTCCCTTACTCTGATAGCAAAGCATAATTGGCTGTAGATCTTAGTCATTCACAGAAGACAGAAAAGATTTTTTAATTTAAGGCTACAGCTTTCACATTCAAGGAAATATTAAAGATATGCTTACCACCTGGATTAAGATAGAAGGATCTACAAAAGGTCAGGGTATGAGAAAGCCAAAAATTTATCTTGTCATGTAGAGTTTTTTGCAATGACTTAAAGTCACAGCTATGAGTTGTATGTAATGTAAATCAGAAAATGTTCTCTAAGTTCCAGAAATTTGACTTACAAATGAACACAACTGTTTTATAATGAGCCAAGCAGCAGTATCTACAAGTTGCTTGCTTTCTTTTGTTTGTTTGAAGGATTTATTTATTTATTTGAAAGTCAGAGTTGCAGAGAGGGAGGGAGGGAGGGAGAGAGAGAGAGAGAGAGACCTTCCATCTGCTAGTTCATGCTGCAAAAGCCAGGGCTGGGCCAGGCCAAAGCCAGGAGCCAGGAGCTTTATCCGAGTCTCCTACGTGTGTGCAAGGGCCCAAGCACTTGGGCTATGCTCTGCTGTTTTCCCAGATGCATTAGCAGGGAGTTGGATCAGAAGTGGAACAACTGGGACCTGAACCAGCGCCCATATGGGATGCTAGCACTGTAGACAGTGGCTTACCTACTATGCCACAGCACCGGCCCTAAGTTACTTTATAAAAAGTAATATGAATTTGCTTTCTAATATCTCATTTTAATTTGATTTTCACTCAACATCTGTGGACCATGAATTGTCAAATCCTGTGAGAATAATTTATTTTACTAAATTCAATTTTGTATTAATTTGTTTCCCTAGAGCTAATTTTTTTTTGGTTTATAGTTAAAAATTTTTATTTTATTTATTTGAAAAGCAAATACACACACACACACACACAGAAAGACCTCCCCATCTGTTGGGTCATTCTCTAAATAGCAATAGCCAGGACCGGACCAGACTGAAGCCAGGAGCAGGGAACTCAATCTAAGTCTGCCATGTGACTACTTGAGCCATCCTAATTCTTCTCAGGGTGTGTATTAGCAAAAAGCTGGAACTGGAAGCAGACCCAGTTTTCTAACCTAAGAACATCAATATGGGATGCTAGCATCCCAAGTGTTGTCTTAACCACTACACCTGATGCCTGCTCCTAGAACTAAATGTTTCTTAAAGATTTATTTATTTGAAAGAGTTACTTACATACACACACACACAAACACACACACACAGAGAGAGAGAGAGAGAGAGAGAGAAATCATCTACCTCTGGTTCACTCCCCCAAGCAGCCACAGTGGCTGAGGCTGGGTCAGGCTGAAGCCAGAAACCAGTAGCTTCTTCCAGATCTTCCGCATGGATGCAGGGTCCCAAGCACTTGGACCATCTTCTGCTGCTTTCCCAAGCACATAAATGGGGAGCTGGATCAGAAGTGGAACATATGGGATGCCAGTGCCGTGGGCTGCAGATTTACCCACTATGCCACAACACCGGCTCCTGAACTAAATTTTTAAACTTAGCAATTTGCCATCTTTTCCTCCCCTCCCTTCATGCACTTTGTGTGTGTGAATGTATACATATGTACATATGTGCATATTCATTCATATACATATGCATTCATTCATAAACATATTCATATATATTTTAGTATTCTAAATAAGACCATTTGTTCCAATCAATATGTGTATATTATCTTTGCAGACTTTTTACCTTTATAGCATGTTTTCATCTCTCGAAGTTTTTATCGTCTTCGAAATTTATTTGAAAACACACACTATCCATTACTTTGTCTTTTTAAGGTCCCTATTCTTCTTTCTGCTTTCCATGTTTGTACCATACTCAGACATGCTTTTTCTTCCCAGATCCCAATTACTCTTTTTCTGTGCTTTTAGGAAGAACGAAGGACCATCTGAAGTTGGTGATGCCGAAGATAAGTGTGAAAACACAATCACAATTGAAAATGGTATCCGCTGCGATCCGCTGGACATGAAGGGAGGGTGCGTTAATGATGCCTTCATGACAGAGGAGGAGCGGCTCACCCCTCTCTGAAGGCTGCTGTTCTGCTTCCCCAAGAAAATCAACACTGGTTTCTTTGCAACTGCTGAGCATCCCAAATACCAAAGGCAGATGATGTATTTTGTTTCATCATTCTTCTTTTGTAAGAAATTTTAAACATGCTTCACAGTGAAAGGAATTGGTTATAAGCATGAAGACCATGAAATCATAGGCTGTTATCTATTAATAATAATCTAAAATATTTTTCAAGTCATGAGGTATTTGTAGTTACTGATTTAAATATTTCCGGAAATAAGCCAGATACGTGTGTTGTGTGTATTCACATTTTGAAGACCTAAAAAATAGTTTTTTCAGTGACAAATATCTATAATATTATATAGAAACAATTGAAAATCCTTTTTGAATATTCATTACACTACTCTGTATAACACTAAGTAATTAAGTAAATTGAATAGATAAAAAGGAGTGTTGATATGCAGGTTAGAATTTTCTTCTGCTATTGTACCAACAGTTGCCTATACGATTTCTGAATATCAGTCTCCAATAGAGAAGTTTATTTGTTGGTTTTGAGAAGCTCAATATATGCTAATTTAACAGTGCTAATCCTCTCATTTTTAGCATGTGACAGATTGTGGTCTGAGATTTATTTTCATACTGTAGAACCTAGTGAGACTAATTTTTATTAGTTATGTTTAATGTGCTCTACAGCACTAGAAATGAATTATTTTTGTTGTATGTGTCTGTGTTCGAAGACATCTTACAGTTTTGATATTGATTTTGTTTGCAGATAAGCTATGTGTCATTCTAAATTCCAATAATAATGATTATGCCTTTATTAATGGAAATAAAATTTGCTACTCAATCTCCTACTGCTGTCACCATAGTTAATGTTACATCGGCAGCCTCTAAATTACTTCCCTGCCTCTGTTGTTGCTCCTTCGATACAGATTCTAAAATGCGTAGTTGCAGACAGAAGGTTTACTGGGGAGTGCTCTCAGGAGACACCTGTAAGAAGAGAGGAAGGCAAGTGTGACAGACAGTTTCTAAGGTGGCCTCCATCATTCCTATCTCCTGTTGCTGACATCTTCATGTGACCCCTCCCCTTGCGTGAGTATGGGACTTTGCTTTGCTTGCTTCTAATGAAAAGAATAGAGAAAAGATGATGAGTTCTCTCTCACATTCCTACAATTACTTTATATTATATGAATACTTTGAAAAGTTCATGGAAAAATGAAATGAAAAGTTAACATGCACTTTCCATGAACTTTTAAAAGACTCACATGAGTCTGTCTTGCTAGCAGACTTATTCTGCGCTTGATCTTAGCCAAGAGGCTGAGAAGCAATAGCAGACTTATTCTGGAGGCTGTTTGGTGGCTTCATTCACTAAGTGGCCATGTTGGCAAAGCCAATGTAAAAGAAACTGTGGGTGGCCTTTACAAATTTCTGGTGACCTCTATGAATTTCTGGTGACCTCTTGGGATGTAAGACAGCCTCCAGTGAACAGCCAGAAAAAAGCTTGGGTCAGTCCTACAGCCAGAAGGAAATGAATTCCAACAACTAGAGTGAGCTTAAAAGCATATTTTTGTCACATCTAGTCACATCTGTAGGTGAGAATTCAGTCTGGCCAACACTTTCCAGCCTGAGCAGAGGACTCAGCTAAGCTGTGTGCCAAGATGATAAATGTGTATTTTTTAAGCCATTAAGTTTATGGTACTGTGTTGTGCAGCTGTAGGTAACTAATAGACCAGAATTAGGTAGAGGGTGAAGTAACCAGCAATCCTTCACGGAGCTCAGAGGCTGGGGCTGTTTCTGATTGAGAAAAAGGAGGCCTGGCTTTAGACCTCCACATTAGCCACTCCTGGCTCTCAGTGCTCGCTGGGAGAGTCTACACTTGGGAAAGGCAGTTCACTGTGGCTGGATGCAATTTCCGTTGAAGGAGTAGGCTAGAAACCTTCAACAGCCAGTATTCCCAGCATCTGAAGAGGTGACCTAGAGCCTCCCCAGAATATCTACTAGTCCATTGACTGCAATGCAGCTTGAATGAGTATCAAAATGCAAACCTGTTCCTGTTGGCTCCCAACAAAGAGACCGAAATGGCTTTTCACAGTCCTTAGGAAAAAGCCAAGCTCCTTAACACAGGGCCTGCTGAGGTTTGACCCTCATCTCCCTTTCTTTTATCTCCAACCCTTCTTTTAAAAAAAATTTATTTTATTTATTTGAAAGGGGGGGTGGAGTGAGACAAAGGTCTTCCATCTGCTGGTTCACTCCCCAAATGGACTCTAACAGATGTCTTTATGAGATGCTGGTGCTGCAGGTAGTGGCTTAACCCACTATACCACAACACTGCCCCCCTCCCCTTCTTCTCTGATGTCTTATATACATAGATCACTCATTTCCAGGCTTTTTTAACTAGCCGAGCCATTCCCTCTGCCTCTCAGCCACTCTTCCAACCTTTCTTTAGGCTCTCTCATTTAAACATTTGACTTTCAGGGAGATCTTTGCTGGCCTTCCTGGTGATGTGTTCCTGAGCACCCGGAGAATTACTCTTATTTCACTGTACTATAGTTAAGTTATTAAAATATGTTTTTATGGAGGAAGTAGACTAGAAAAGTAAGAGAGCTGTAGGTCTTACCAAAGTCCTGATACAGCCTTGTCTCCATCAACATTTTCATAACCCACTTCACTTTCTCCCCACATCCAACCAGATAGAATTAACTATTGCTTTGTAACCTCACTATATGTATACTCAGTTTAAATTATAATGATGAAGCCGGCGCCGTGGCTTAACAGGCTAATCCTCCGCCTTGCGGCGCCAGCACACCGGGTTCTAGTCCCGGTTGGGGTGCCGGATTCTATCCCGGTTGCCCCTCTTCCAGGCCAGCTCTCTGCTATGGCCCGGGAAGGCAGTGGAGGATGGCCCAAGTCCTTGGGCCCTGCACCTGCAAGGGAGACCAGGAGAAGCACCTGGCTCCTGGCTTCGGATCAGCACGATGTGCCGGCTGCAGCGGCCATTGGAGGGTGAACCAACGGCAAAAAGGAAGACCTTTCTCTCTGTCTCTCTCTCTCTCTCTCACTATCCACTCTGCCTGTCAAAAAAAAAATTATAATGATAATAGCACTTTGTTTTATATATTTGTTTACAGTCTGTATCTTTACACTAAATATAATATTCTTAGAGGCAGTGGTCAAGACACAGTATAGTGCTTGGTTTTCCTCTTTCTTTTTAAACATTTTTTTTATTTGAAAGGCAAAGGTAAAGATGGGGGGGTGGGTTTGGTGCTGCGGCGTAGTAGGTAAAGCTGCCTCCGCCTGCATACTAGTTGAATCCAGAAGCTGTTTAACCAAATAAAGATTTCTATATGCAAAGTCTCACTATTCTCCTGGAGTCTATACAGCTCAAGAGTGCATGAGATTGAAATGGTTTTTTAGTAAGTCATATCTTGCCAGTCAAAAGATCAGATCTCATTCTTCTCCTAAAAATAAATAAACTCAAATATTACAAAGTATATTGTTCTCAAGGCAAACTGTTATCCAAGTATAAAATCTTAAACCCACAAATTCAAACTCTTCCACTTATAGAGAGAAGGGCTTTTAGAAGGGATGTGACTATGAGCTTCAGCAGCTACCATCTCATTTGTGAGTCTATCAGCACACATTTATTGAGCTCTGATTATGTATACTTTCAGCTCCATGGGGGTACAGACTGTGTTTGACTTTCTTCATCACTATAAAATAAAAGGAAGAAGGAAGGAAAGGAGCAGGCAGGTGTAGGGTACAGAGTGTTAAGCTGCCATTTTGGGATGCCTACTTGCATTATCAGAGAGCCTAGGACTGAATCTCACCTCCACTCCCTCTCTCTCTCTCTCTCTCTCTCTCTCTCTCTCTCTCTCTCTCTGACTCTGTAATTCTCTGCCTTTCAAATAAATAAATAAATAAATCTGAGAGAGAGAGAGAGAGAGAGAGCGCGAGAGTGTGCCAATGTATGAATGAATCTACCACCCACTGGCCAGGGCTGGCCTAGACCAGAGCCAGGAGCCAGGAACTTCAGCAGGGACACAAGCACTTGAGCCATCATCTACTGCTTCCCAGGGTGCACATTAGCAGGAAGCTAAATTGGGAGTGGAGGCAATAAAATTTCACAGGGCAGCTAGTGGGGAGAAGATCTAAAGTCTCAACTATAAAAAAGAAAAGGATATGCTTCATGTTGGGGTGAACCTTTTTTGATCATTTTTCTCATTGTTTATTATGGTAGAGAGGGGGTTTATCTGTTCCACTAAACATCCTTGTTGGGGAAGCTTTTTACGATAACAGAGACATGCTGCAGCCTTGACAGTCAATATAACAGCAAAATAGAACTTATGTCTCCTGCTTACTGCCTTTGACAAACACATTAGGTGATTAGAAAACAGTCAATCATCAACCATACATCTCATTTTTAATTTAATGATCCTGTAATATGCCAGGAGAGAACATGGTGTGAGATGATATGTACTGGAAACAAATGCAAAGCAAGTGAAAATGTAGCTGTCATTGCACTCTCCAAGTCTGTAGCAAAAACTACTTGATAAAATGGAAAAGATAGAAGCATCTGAAAGCCAAATCAGTACAGAAAAAACAGGTGGGATGGTGTTATCTGGACTTGTTCCACAGAAGAAATGTGAACACAGACAGCTTCTGTCTTTTCAGTGTGGTTTCATCATCCATGGTTTTTTTTTTTTCCCACAAGAGTAATACAATATAAAACATCATAATATAAAAGAGTACAGTGAATTCTTTCATTTTGAATGAGAATGCTAAAATTCCAGAAATGTGCACATTTACCATCATTTTTGGATAAGGAATAAGAAATAGGAGAGAACACAGATTAAGAACCAAAAATAAGCACAAAGTCCAAATCCCCAGGCCTTATTTTGAAATCAAGAGGCCCTTTAACATAATATTTTGTTTTCCATTTTACCTCTTGTTTTCCTTCATAAAATTTTACATGTCTAGTTATCTCAATTTTCCATTTCCATTTTGTTTCCTTTCATAAAAAATTTTGCATGTCTAGTGATCTCACACAAGCAAATGCATAGATATTTTCTTTCCTTCCTTCCTAGTTTCTTCCTTTCCTTCTTCCTTCTTCTCTTCCTTAAGAATCTATTCAAGATACCATGATGCATTCAGGAAATATATGCAAATAAAGGATATCTTTTAAGGGACCCATTCATTATTTATAAGGAGATCAAGTTTATTACCATATGGAACCTTCTTTTAAAGGGAACTTTGGCTTGCATGAATGAATAATTTATAGTTGTTTTTATTGAGTCAGTATCTTTATTTTCACAGTATTGCTTGAAAAGGAATTTTACATCAGTTATGCACACAGAATAGGAGTCCATTTGTAATGTACAACATGGGGAGGGTGTTTCGTTTAGTGGTAAGATGCCAGTTGGGACACTCACATCCCATATTGGAGTGCCTGGGTTCAATGCCCAGCTCTGGCTCCTGACTCCAGCTTCCTCTCATGTGGACTCTGGGAGGCAGTGGTGATGGCTTAAGTGGTTTGGAGTCCTGCCACCCATGTGGGAGACCTGGATTGGGTTCCTGTCTTCTCCCAGCTTCAGCTTGCTGGCTGTTGAGGGCATTTGGAGAGTGAACTAGCTCTCTTTTTCTCTCTTTCTGCTTTTCAAATAAATATATAAAAATGAAAATACATCACATAAGTATCTTTTAATTATTATAACACAAGGGACATTCAACCAGACCCAGGATAATACTATTTTATCCTCCCTAGTGTCTGATGCCTTTGACCCAATCTGGAAGTAGGTTGCCAGAACAGGAGGGCTATGTTGTACCCACGATCGTTGGAAAGAGTAGAACAAGAGCTCTTGGGTATAGTATAGAGCAAAGATGAGCACTAACCATTGTAGGCAAGCAAGTCTGAAAGGTGCCATTGTCAGATGTCTTGCTACAGTGAACAAATGGCCTTATTTGCAAAAGTTAGCAAAATTTCAATTAGGACTCATGTCTTAATCATTCTTGGAGTTCCCTGGACTCCATTTGTCATTCTAAGCCATTGGTTCATAATCTATCGTATTTAGTTAATAATGAAATAAATATCATTATTCAGTTTGCATCAAGGAAACATTTGAAAATTTATGAAGTAGAACCATATAGAATTGGTGCTATATAATCAGTTTGACCTATAAAAATGGCAGCTTCATATGGTTCAAGGTATTAGTTTGCTAGTCAGCCTTTTGGAATTTAGGAAAGATGTTCCTCCTGTAAATACGTCATACATGCTGATACTGCCCATGGGCCATCTCACAATGGCATGTTACTCCATGATATAGCTGGATAATGCACATTTATTGTGTAAAATACTAGAAGACAGATTGTTATAATGCCAAAAATGTAATAAAAACAGGCAATAAAGGATACAATTTAGTAGGAACCAACATTGATTGTGTTTTGAGCTCCAGTGATTGAGGAAAAGTAGGTGTTAAATTTTTTGTTTTTAAATATTTATTTAGGGGCCTGCACTGTGGGGCAGGAGGTTAAAACCCTGGCCTGCAGTGCCAGCATCCCATATGGATGCTGGTTCGAGTCCTGGCTGCTCCACCTCTGATCCAGCTCTCTGCTATGTCCTGGGAAAGCAGTAGAAGATAGCCCAAGTCCTTGGGTCCTGCACCCACATGGGAGACCCAGAAGAATCTCCTTGCTCCTGGCTTCAGATAAGCTCAGCTCTGGCCATTGTGGACATCTGGGGAGTGAACCAGCAGATGGAAGACCTCTCTCTCTCTCTGGCTCTACCTCTCTCTGTAACTCTGTCTTTCAAATAAATAAAATAAATCTTTAAAAAAAATATTTGTTTATTTATTTGAGGGGCAAGGGGAGAAAGGAAGAGAGAGAGGGAGCAATCTTCCATCCATTGGTTCACTCCTTAGATGCCCAGGATAGACCAGGCCAAAACAAGGAACCAGGAACTTAACATAGGTCTCCCATATGGGTGGTAGAAATCCACCCCCTTGAGTGATTACTGCTGTGTCCAGGATCTACATTAGCAGGAAATTAGGATCAGGAGCCATAACCAGATATGGAACCCAGGTATGGAACCCAGGCACTCTGATGTGAGATACAGGTATCCTAACCAGTTTCTTTTTTTTTTTTTTTAAGATTTATTTATTTATTTGAGAGGCAGATTTACAGAGGAGGGAGACACAGAGAGAGGTCTTCCATCTGCTGGTCACTCCCCAAATGGCTGCAACGGTCAGGGCTGCACCAGACTGAAGCCAGGAGCCAGGAGCTTCTTTCTGGTTTCCCTCATGGGTACAGGAGCCCAAGCACTTGGACCATCTTCCACTGCTTTCCCAAGCCATCAGCAGAGAGCTGGACTGGAAGAGGAATAGCCAGGACATGAACTGGCATCCATGGGGGACAGAGGCTTAAGCTACTGTGCCACAGCGTTGGCCCCTTAACCAGTTTCTTAATCACTAGGGCAAATGCTCACACCTGAAATATAGGTAGTTTTTTTTTAATCTTATTTTTTTTTGAATTTTTGAGATAACATATTTTTAATTTACATTACAGTCAAAGGCTTAATGGGCCACTAAATAAACAGTTCAACAAATATAAAGTAAGAAGACAGTAATTCAACAAGAATATAGCAAGGGCTATAAACAATAATCGCATGAAAAGATGTCTATTATTCTTGCAAATATAATGTTTTATCAAATTTTGTTTTAAATATTTATCACATTGTTAAGAATGATACACTATAATTTTAATGACCTGTGCCTATTTTAAAATTGACAGTGTATGAGTGAAAAGTAGGTTCTGATGAGAGAAAGAGAAAGTACAGGAACCAATAAATGGAACTATTGAAGGCCTTCTGAAAACCTTTAATTGACCTGTTAATTAAAAGATAAGTCTATATTTGCTGTTAGCTTGATCACTTACTCCTCTACTCTGCATTCTGGCTCCCATTCCTACACCCTGAGGAAACTACCCCCTCAAAGATCACTGTAACTTTCTGATTGTCAAGGTCACAGATTCCTAGTCCTCACCCTCCTGCATCCCTTCAAAGCACTTTCCAGTGAGAGGCACCCTGTCATTCTCTTAAACACATTTCCCTTCTCAGTTTCTGCAACATGGCCTTATCCTTGCACTCCTCCTCTGTCTCTCTCTCCCTGACCATTCCTAAAGAAGTCAGAGAAGCTGAAAGAGAAATAAATGGGTGAAAATTTATTTGAGTGATATTGTGTTAAGTGTAGTTGTGCTCTCAGTAGTAAAAGAAAGAAGAGGATGGGATCTGGTGCATAATGAAGGCAATGGAAAAAATACCTGGAGTTAATGGATCTCTCTGCTGACCACTAGTAGCCTGGTTGTTATCCCAAGAAGCTCTTCACTAAGAGACTGTGCAAGTAATTATTATCTATTAGATGGCTGCTTCATCTAGAAGACATTCAACAGGGACAGTGGAATACCTACCAGGATCCCTTATCAACAACTCCGAAATCCAGAAATTCTTGAAGGCAACACCTGACCTGAATAGGTAGAATTCTCTTTATGACCAGGATTGGCATTGTGACATTAATGGGTAAAGCTGCCACCTGCAATGCCGAGCAGCCCATATGGGCACCAGTTCACGTCCTGGTTGCTCCACTTCCAACCCAGCTCCCTGCTAATGCCCTGGGGAAAGTAGCAGAAGTTGGCCCAAGTGTTGGGGCCTCTGGCACTCATTTGGGAAATCCAGATGAAGCTCCTGGCTTCATCCTGGCCCAGCACTGGCCGTTGTCATCTGAGTGAACCAGAGGATGGAAGATCTTTCTCTGTCCCTCTCTCTTTGTAGCTCTGACTTTAAAAGTAAATAAATAAACCTTTTAAAAAGCTTTATGATCTTCATTTATATTTCATAGTTATTAATGAGCTTATAATATTGTTGAATACAGGAAAAATTCAAGTGTTCACTAATAAAATGTTGCCTCAGATCTCACTAGGAGTAGATTCATCCATGGTATCTGTACAGCATTACCTGTACTGCCTGAAATCTAATCCTAACACTACCATTTCCTAACTGAGTGGCCCCACATGAGCAAGGTGTCATAAAAGTGGAGAGGAGGCAATGCAGCAAAATAACTTATTCACATTTGTTAGAAAAAGACTATATTTTTAAAAATTTTTTAAAAGATTTATTTATTCATTTGAAAGTCAGAATTACACAGAGAGAAGGAGAGGCAGAGAGAGAGAGAGAGTTACACACAAAGAGGAGAGGCAGAGAGAGAGATCTATCTTCTATCTGCTGGTTCACTCCCCAAATGGCCAAAACGGTTGGAGCTGCGCCGATCTGAAACCAGGAGCCAGGAACTTCTTCCAAGTCTCCCACGCAAGTGCAGGGGCCCAGAGACTTGGGCCACCTTTCACTGCTTTCCCAGGCCATAGCAGAGAGCTGGATTGGAAGTGGAGCACCCAGGACTTGAACCTGCGCCCATATGGGATGCCAGTACTGTAGGCAGTGGCTTTACCTGCTATGCCACAGAGCTGGCCCCCAAAAAAGACTGTCTTTAAAAAGAAATTAATTTGGGGCTGGTGTTGTGGCACAGCAGGTTAAGCGGCCACCTGCAAATCTAGCATCCCATAAAATCTTTTATTTATTTGAAAGGCAGTTACAAAGAAAGAAAGAGAGAGAGAGAGATCTTCCATCCACTGCTTCACTCCCCCAAATGGCTGCAATGGTCAGGGCTAGGGAGGCCAAAGCGAGGAGCCAGGATCTCCATCCGGGTCTCCCACATGGGTAAAGGGGCCCAAGCACTTGGGCCATTATCCACTGCCTTCCCAGATGCATTATTAGCAAGGAGCTTGATTGGAAGTAGAGCAGTTGGAACTGGAACCAGCACCCATATGGGATACCCGGCATTGTAGGTGGTAGCTTTACCTGCTCCATCACAGCACTGGCCCCATAAATCTTTTTGAAAAGGGAATTAATTGTCGCTCTTCATGTCCAAAGGGTTATTGTCAGAATATAATGAAATAGTGAAAAATTGTAAAATTAGTTAAGAAGCTGTTCTCTGTAAATGATAATTTTATTTATTGAAATTGACATTTTAAATGCTCAATTTGAGGTCATAAAGAAGGAATAAAAGCATTTACTTAAGGAAAATATTTTGCTATGTGAATATGTATTTGCATCTGTGAGGGCTGAATCTCAGAAATAAGACAACCTATCCATCTGGAAAGACACATCACACATACATCTGTAGGGAGATAATGGGAGGGAACATAGATAAAGTACCTATTTGAATTTTCAATGCGAAGAAATTTTTTAAAAAACTCTGCTTAGGATAGCTGCAAAGAAAAATGGAAAAAAGGAGGGAGGGAGGGAGAGAGAGAGAGAGAGAGACTAATTATCCCAGTGTTAACTTCCACTGAATCAGATAATGTTGATCATGTTTTAAAATAATTACTTTTTTATGTACTCTATGACTGTCATTGAACTGGTTAATATTTATTGAATCAACTGCTTTCTAACCAATTCAGTTTGAAAATTTTATCTGCAAATGGGTAAACTATTTTGTTAAATTAACTAATCAATATGATAAAACATGGCATCCAGTCAAATTCTAATGTCACTTAGACTCTTACATTGAGGACTGGTGCCTCTAATTTGTCTGCAGGTAGATTGGGATGAGTCATCATCTTATTTCTTCATTGCTTGCAGCTCCTACAAGCAAGGACTGAAAGGGCTTTGGGAAGACAGGGCCATAAGCCAGCGGTGAAACAATTCACTCAAATAAGAAACCTCTTGGCTTTCATTTGAGGTAATTCTGGATCATCTAATGTGCTTTTTAAGAGCCAAAGCTAATTTAAACTAATGAATGTAAGAACTAAAATCTGCTGCTCCAATGTGGCAGAAGTTTGCCAATGTAAATATCTTTGCCATTATTCCAAGGGTGATTGAAGCTCATATTAAACTCCCATCATGTAATGTTTCCTTGCTAGATGATCATCTGTACAGTTACTATAGGGAATACAGAGGCTCATTTGAGTATTTCAATGACTGCAAACAGTTTCAGGTTGCAGTTTTAAACTGTGTTTTGACACAACACATTCCACTAGATAAGCAAATAAATGCCATTTACAGAACCTCCCTAAGGATTATACCAGAGTCCCTTCAGGGCAGGATTGAGGAGCTTACAGGATCTAAAAACTGGTGTACCTTGGTCATTTTTCTTGGTGTTTCATAGTTCTTTTTTGCTTTAATTTTTTGTTTTTCTTTTAAAGATTTATTTTATTTATTTGAAAGTCAGATTTACAGAGAGAGAGAGAGAGAGAGAGAGAGAGAGCGCGAGCCTCCATCCAATGGTTCACTCCCCAACTGCCCGCAACGGCCGGAGCTGTGCCAATCCGAAACCAGGAGCCAGGAGATTCCTCTGGGTCCCCAACATGGGCGCAGGGGCCCAAGGACTTGGGCCATCTTCTATTGCTTTCCCAGGCCACAGCAAAGAGCTGGATGGGAAGTGGAGCGGCTGGATCTTGAACCCGGCGCCCATATGGGATGCCGGCACTTCAGGCCAGGGCATTAACTTGCTGGCCACAGCGCCGGCCCCTGCTTTGTTTTGAGAATCCAAATAGCTACCTCTATGGATTGCCTTCCCTGTCCAAGACCTCTGTCCAAACGGAGAGATTTTATTTCTAAGATCTAAAAAAGACTTATTTGTATGTCTTTGAAAGGAAGAGTTACAAAGAGAGAGAGAGAGAGATTTCCCATCTGCTGATTCAATCTCCAAATGCCCACAGTGGCTGGGCTGGGCCAGATTAAAGCCAGGAGCCAGGAACTCCATCTGGGTCTCCCACACAGGCGGCAGGGATCCAAGGACTTGAGTCATCACCTGCTGCCTCCCACAGTACACATTAGCAGGAAGCTACATCAGAAGCAGAGGAGCCAGGACTTGAACCAGGCGCTCTGAAATGGACCATCCTAAGTGGCATCTTCACCACTACACCAAAGACCTACCCCTGTGGTTTTTTTTCTTATGAGTCATACAGGCACATTTCAGAGGCTCTAGTAAAACTACAACCAGAACTACAGTTTTCCTTATCCTCCTGGTTTAACAGAAATTCAGCCATCTCATTCCTTTACTGAAATCTCTCCTTGCCTATCCATCTCTCCCAGGGTAAAAGCCAAAGTGTGTACATGGTGACAAGGCCCCATACAATCCACTCCCAAGCCCTGCAAGCCCCTTCTATTATTCATTATAAAAATGGCCATGGATAAAAGAAAAGTTGGAGGAATATGATAATGAACACCCATATATCTGTCATCTCCATCTAACCATTCAAAAAATGACATTAAAACAGATGGGGCAAGATGAGGTCTTAGGAACGTTGGGAGTGAAAGGAGAGAAGACACCCAATCAATATGTGAGAGACATAATGTGGGGGGAGAATGGGCTCAACTGCCCATTAATCTAAGATCCTTATAGAGGGAGTGGGAGTGTTACAGGGGAACGGGGAAGAGACCACAGCTGTGCTGTCATCGTGGCTCATTCTCACGGCAGGATTTAACTCAAACCCTGGCCATCCATGTCTTCCTCTTCATTCAGGGTCACGCTCAAACGCTCCCTGGCCAAGCATCTATCCTATGGAATTCTCCAGAGATTACACAACACCCTTTAAGAATCTCTGTCAGTGTTTAATACTGTCAAGTGAGTCTCCCTTAGGACTAAACATGAGCTTTTGCTGTGTGCTTTTCAGTCCATTTCCTCCTAGTCTTTTCTTAGAAGGCACAGAGCTATCTGGACAGTATCTCCTATGTATTGACGTCAACAAATTTCAAGGCAAAAATACCCTGTCATTTTTATCTATTTTTTAAAAAATCATAGCTGTTGTCATCTTTAACAAACTTACTAGCTCTTCTGAAACTTTACCATATCCCATGAAAAGAGGCAGCAGTTACAATGGAAAACACACTTCTCTTCCTGGGTGACACAGAGCTTGAGAATAACCTTGCCAAACATTTGAAAAATAACAGCTTCCACAAAAGGTGGTTGTGAGCACTTGGGGAGAGAAGTCATGTGCGTTGGTGCCCCCCCATGCACTTGTTAGTTCTACCCTGCACCTTGTCACTCCTGTTGTTCTAGTTGGAGCTGGTTATCTGCACTGATGTTTTCTGTAGTATTTTTTCCTTCCTTCTCCTATGTGTTGTTGAGATCATGGCATACACATGTCTAAACAGAAGTATTAGATACTTTGTACTTGCAGACCTTAGCTACTGAGAGTAGGTTATTTCTGTTGATCCTGATTGAGATGTTGGGAAATGGAATCATGCACACATGTTCTTGAGAACAATATGTTCATAGCGCTATGTAGATAAGAGTTCTTCAACCTTACACTTGTGATTTGGGACCAAGTAATTCCTGGTTATGGGGGCTATTGTGTGCACTGCACATGACATGTTTATCAGAATCTCTGGTGTCTACCAAGTAGATGTGGTAGCATCTACCAAGTTGTGACAACTAAACAAGTCTCCTGGGAGGCAAAATTGCCCTGGTTGAGAACCCTGCTCTACTGCTGAAACAACACACTTCTTTTTTAAAAGATTTAGTTATTTGAAA
This sequence comes from Lepus europaeus, assembly GCF_033115175.1. NCBI lineage: Eukaryota > Metazoa > Chordata > Mammalia > Lagomorpha > Leporidae > Lepus > Lepus europaeus. The sequence continues at coordinate 133,178,412 of NC_084850.1, forward strand.
GTCAAAAAGAGAGAGGGATAGACAAAGAGATCTTCCATCTACTGGTTCACTCCCTAAATGCCCACTATACCCTGAGCTGGCCCAGTCCAGAGCCAAGAGCCAGGAATTTCATCCAGGTCTCCCACATGGGTGGCAGGTGCCCAAGCACTTGAGTCATCTGCTGCTGCTTTTCCCAGGCCATTAACAGGAAGTTGGATTGGAAGTGAAATTGCCAGGACATGAACCAGCACCCATGTGGGATGCTTGGCATCGCAAGTGGTCATCTTACCCACTACACCGCAATGCCAGCCCCTAAACAGTGTACTTTGAAGAGAACGTGACTGGGGCCGGTGCCGTGGCGCAGTAGATTAATCCTCCGCCTGCGGCGCCGGCATCCCATATGAGCGCTGGTTCTAGTCCTGGCTGCTCCTCTTCCAATCCAGCTTTCTGCTATGGCCTGGGAAAAGCTCCTGGCTTCAGATGGGTGCAGCTCCAGCTGTTGCGGCCATTTGGGGAGTGAACCAATGGAAGGAAGACCTTTCTCTCTGTCTCTCCCTCTCACTGTCTGTAACTCTACCTCTCAAATAAATAAAATATTTTTTTTTAAAAAAGGAGAGAACATGACTGACGTGTCACCTAAGATTGTAATCTGTGAATCTGTGATCTCTAATTATGTAAAATACTAGTAGTTACCACTCAGTGAAAATTATGAAGGAAAATGCAGAATGTGGAATGCAAGAAGAAACTCCATAACTCATGCAAGTTTATTGTCATTGTGGAACCATTTTTCTGGCTGTCTATATACCCCTTTTTTATTTATGTTTTTAAATTTATTTTCATTTTATTTGAGAGGCAAAGAGACAGAGAGATGGGGACAGAGAGCGAGATCTTCCATTGGGGTTCACTTCTCCAATGCTTGTAACAGGGGTGGTAACTCAGTCTGGGCCTCCCCTGTGGGTGTCAGGGAGCCAAGTAATAAAGCCATCACCACTGGTAGTCAGGATGCACATTAGCAAGAAGCTAAAATAGGAAGTAGAGCTGGGACTCAAAGCCAGACCCTTGAATATGAGATGCTGGCATCTCAAGCAGCATCTTTTTTTTTTTTTTTAAAGATTTATTTCTTTTACTTGAAAGCAAGGGAGAAAGAGAGAGAGGGAGAAAGAGAGAGAGAGAGAGAGAGATCTTCCATCTGTTGGTTCACTCCCCAAATGGCTGCAACAGCTGGAGCTGGACTGATCCGAAGCCAGGAGCCTGGAGCTTCTTCCAGGTCTCCCACGTGGATGCAAGGACCCAAGCGCTTGGGCTATCTTCCACTGCTTTCTCAGGCCATAGCAGAGAGCTGGATTGGAAGTAGGCAGCTGAGACTCAAACTGGCACCCACATGGGATGCCAGCACTGCAGGTGGCAGCTTAACCAGCTACACCACAATGCCAGCTCCTCAAGCAGCATCTTAACCACTGACCAAATGCCTACCCCTGGACATACCTTTCATGTTTCCTTATTAAAGAATTATACTGGGGCTGGCACTGTGGCGCAGCAGGTTAACACCCTGGCCTGAGGCGCCTGCATCCCATATGGACAGTGGTTCAAGATCTGGCTGCTCCACTTCCAATCCAGCTCTCTGCTATGGCCTGGGAAAGCAGTAGAAGATGGCCCAAATCCTTCGGCCCCTGCACCCACGTGGGAGAGCTGGAAGAAGCTCCTGGCTCCTGGCTTCCGATCAGCGCTGCTCCGGCCATTGTAACCATCTGGGGAGTGAACCATCGGATGGAGGACCTCTCTCTCTTTCTCTCTGCCTCTCCTCTCTCTGTGTAACTCTTTCAAATAAATAAATAAATCTTTAAAAAAAAGAAAAACAAGAATGTAAACACACAAAAATAATAAAGAATGATACTTCTGGGGGCATCACTGATACTTTTGTGGCCCTTTTGGCCATCTGAGGAGTGAACCAGCAGATGGAAGACCTCTCTCTGCCTCTACTTCTCTGTAACTCTGCCTTTCAAATAAATAAATAAATAAATCTTAAAAAAAGAAAACAAAGAAAATGTTTCTTTCAAAGAAACCTTTCTGAATTCAAAGAGTCTGGGCCTCAAGTCAAACTGTTGAGTTTCAAATCTTTATTCTGTTGCTTTCCAGCTTTGTGGTCTTGACTCAGTGTCTCAGTATCCTTATCTAGGAAATGAGGATGATACGGATACTTATAGGGTTGTGGTCAGGAAGCACATGTAAAGCAGTTAAACCCTCTGTGGCATATAGTAAGCACCCAAACATGTTTGGACATTATTGCTGTTGTTAGTAGTAGTAATCTCTGTGATCAGAGTTTTACCACTCTTCAGAAAACTTACCTGACTCCTTGAGCGCACTCTGACCTTTTGTTTCTCTGAAATAAGATCAGAATTTATTCACATTACCTTTTATCTGTGCTATATGAGTAAACTTCCATAGTAACAACACAGACAGACATATATATTCTATGTGATTTGTATTCTTTTACCCACCTCATTGATTGGATAAATAGTTGTTAATACCGCTTGAGGTTTGGGGGATTCTACATCCCTAGAAAAAATTGAATAGAGGTTTGGGGAACTATTTCTTCTCACTGATCAGGACTTTATTCTCTCGTTCCCACTTATCAGTGGGTAGAGACATCAGCCTGATATTGACACTGAGATGGAAGCACCCCCAGACTGAGGCATAATTCACAAAGGTGACCTTGCAAGTTCTGCCACCTGTTCTATAGTTCTCAAGAACAAAGACACCAAGATTGGAATGAAGTCTCTACAGAAAATGTTCCACAAATAACTGTATCTGTAGTGGGTGGAACAAGAATTACCTATACTGCCTATGTGAGAGACATCCCCTTCTACTCCCTTAATGGAGAATCAAGTTTAATTGAATGTCTATCACTCTTCATCATGAATCAGATATAAATCTTGATTAGTCTAGACCAAGTATCCTAGACTCTTGGGAAATCTTCGCATCTTAAACAATGCCATTAGAAAGGAGGAAAATTCATAGGAAGAAACAGTTCCTTTTTGTCTATACTGCCATTTCTTGATGTGATTTGAAACTGATACAGCCATCTTGTGACCATGAAAGGAGCTTTCATCAAGACTGAAGTCAACAACATACTGAGGGTAGTAGAGTGGAAAGACAGAAGAAAATTGGGTTTTTATATCATGAAGAAACTAAATTAATGAACTCTTAATTTAACATACAATGATATTTAATTTGTGTGGGTTTTCCTTACCATTTATACTAGTTGAAGAATGCTTTCTTACTTGCAGCTAAAAAGCATCCTAACTAAATAGATACTTTGGAAAGAGCTTGGTGGGGCCTGCACTGTGGCATAGTAGACTAAGCCTCTGCCTGTGGCGTCAGCATCCCATACACTGGCTCATGTCCCGGCTGCTCCTCTTTTGATCTCTGCTAATAGCCAGGGAAAGCAGTGGAAGATAGCCCAAGTGCTTGGGCCCATGCACCCACAAGGGAGACCTAGAAGAAACTACTGGCTCCTGGCTTCAAATCAGCCCAGTTCCAGCTGTTGCAGCCATTTGGATGTGAACTAGTGGATGGAAGACCTTTCTCTCTGTCCCTCTCTCTCTGTGTAACTCTACCTCTCAAATAAATAAATAAAATCTTTAAAAAAAAGAGAAAGAGCTTGGTGAAATTATTAAGGTAGCATCAGTTAGCTTTTGCTACATAAAAAATCACTCCAAATCTCTGTGGCTTGAAACAATAGCCATTTATTTAGTTCATGATTCCATGGTTTAACAGTTTTGTGTGAGCTCACCTGAGAAGTTTTGATCTCCACTGGTCTCACTCATGCATCTGCAGTCAGTTGCCAGGAAGGCTGAGGCCTGGCTGACCTAGGGTGCCTTCAGCTTGATTACTTCCTCTGTACTACAGTGGTGTTATGCTATCCAGGAACTTAGCTCAGATTTGTGGCTAGGTGAGAAGGTATGGGGGTAAAAGGGGGAGAGTCAGTGCACACAAGCATGCATGGACTTCTTATGCCCTAGACTTAGAACTGACATACTGTGACTTCTGCCACATTCTGTTGGCCAAAGCAGATGCAAGAAGAGGAAAAATAAACTACACTTCTTAATGGACAGATACTACAAATTTACACCATAAAGGGTGTGGTTACAGGGAGTGGTGAAGAGACAGTTTTACAGTCTACTATTGATACTTTTTACTAAATAATTTTTAGAGTTATTTATTTATTTATTTGAAAAATAGAATTACAGAGGGAGAAGAAACCAGGAGCTTCCTCCAGGTTTCAAACATGGGTACAGGGGCCTAAACACTTGAGCCATCTTCCACTGCTTTCCTAGGCACATTAGCAGGAAGCTGGATCAGCAGAGACTTGAACCAGTGCCCTTAGGGGATGCTGGCGTTGCAGGCAGAAGCTTAACTTGCTACATCACAACAGCAGCTCCTATGGCAAATATGGCAAAGCCCTCACCCTTATTAGTTGGGCACCCTGGTAAGTTTCTGGGTTAAAATCCAGTCACCTAGGCTTATTAATCAGACATCAGCTCTTTAGTTAGCCTCTTTCAGTCTTCAGTTGTGTTTCTGTTCCTTACTCATGGATGACTGTGAAGATTCAAGAATACTTGAAAAGTGCTTCACACAGTACCTGGCATATAATGTTAACCCCCACTCTCCAAACTCTCCTTGTTAAACAAAAGCTAAGTAAATTCGTATTCGTTCTGCCACTACTCCCATCCCCTACCTCATTACTGTTGTAGTTCTTAGCTTTTCCACACCTGTCAGAGGTTTTGTGACCCACCCCCAGTGGAGCTATCCAGGGTGCTGGATTGCCAATGCCTAATGCTAAAAAATGGATATTTTGGGGCCTGACCTGATGACTTGCCTTGTTCTGAGCCTTGTTACTTCCATGTTTTGGTTACGACCAGCAATTTTCTCTTTAGAAGAAAGCCAAGGTTGCAATATCAACTGAATAACAAATGTAGAACTTTATCCTCCTCCCCATTTTCTCCAGCTTGCCAAGGAGAATGTTACTTTTAGGTATGAATCCAGTAACCAAAAGTGTCATCAGAGTTCCTTCTGCTTCCAAACATGGGTCTTCCAGAAGCATATATGGAAGTATTCAAGATATCCTTGAATTTCAAGTTCATATTAAATTTGTATATAACTTGAGCCTGAGATCCAGTTGGATTCAGAGTCATTTTCTCACAACGATCAAGCTGTCCAGGGGATGTAACTTATTCTTGCTCTCCAGATAATGTTAGGAAGACTATAGTGCAGATGAAGGAAAGATAATAAGTCTTTGGCCTATACCTACTACTATATCCAGTGGTAAGACTTAACAGAGGAAGATACTTACTATGAAAGTCCCTCCAGGTGTGTTCCCAAGCTTTCAGTTTTCACAACTATTCAATGATTTCATCCTTGCAGAGGTTGCTAAAGCCTTGAATGCTTTTCAACAGATGTTGAAGCATTAATGTTTACTGGTACTTAAAAATAGCATCTTGTATAATGATGGTATTATCCTAATTCTAATGCAATAGGGCCCTGATTTCTTTCTAGGTATAATCCAAATTAATATTGTTAAGATACACCACATTCTCACTGTTACTATAAAAGTTACAATGCTGCCCTGAGATTTATGTGATGTAACTGCTACACAATGAACATATTTCTCAGCAAAAGGAGATTTCTGATGAGACTGAAGACAAACTGGCAATCTTAGGAGGATCTTTGATGGCAAAATAGTAAAGTTCTTGCATAACTTTGCTTCATGGTGGCATTATATCTCTTTTATCATCAAAAGTCAAAAGAGTTTGACTTAAAATATGACAGACTCTGAAGCCTCAGAAAAGTTCTTATAATTACAGCTACATGTATTCACATGGGCATGAGATTGAAGCCGTTCAGTTTTTGACTTCTAAGACAGGTTCTCCTTGAAGATCAGAAATTAGGCACCTGAGGATTTACAAAGTGATTTATCCACTCCTCTTCCCTGTGATTTCATGAAATGAGGTGTTTCTATTGGCGCCGGATTCTATCCCAGTTGCCCCTCTTCCAGGCCAGCTCTCTGCTATGGCCCGGGGAAGGCAGTGGAGGATGGCCCAAGTTCTTGGGCCCTGCACCCACAAGGGAGACCAGGAGAAGCACCTGGCTCCTGGCTTCGGATCAGTGAGATGCACCGGCCGCAGCGGCCATTGGAGGGTGAACCAACGGCAAAAAGGAACACCTTTCTCTCTGTCTCTCGCTCTCTCTCACTATCCACTCTGCCTGTCAAAAAAAAAAAAAAAGAAAGAAAGAAAGAAATGAGGTGTTTCTATAACCTCTCATACTTTCCCGCACAATTTGCCCACTTGCTTAGATTGTAGAAAGAGAGAGAATAAAGGAGCCCTGCAATCAAATAAGCATTAGTATCCTTGGGCAAGGTACCCGTATTACAGGCTAATCTAGAAGAAAACTTGAAAGCTGCAATTAGGCTTTCTTCTCTGGTACTAGAGACCAGACCAGCAAGCTTTCCTCTGAGCCTCACCCTGGGCTTGCTAGCTTTCCAGAAATCTGATGTCCCCAAGGAAGAAGACTTCCCCAGTCTTGAAGTTTACAATCTTTCCAGCAGTGTTAATAAGCTCTTATCTAAGCTATTGTGTGTCAAAGAGGGGCAAAACCAGAAAAGAGAATTCTACACTTTGTGAAGGTATCATCATATACTCTGCCATGCCATTCTGTCTTTGCAATAACCAAGTTTTACCTCTCAGGACTTTCAGAATATTATTTTTGTGATTATGACATATCAAGATTAAACTATGACATAATCAAGAATCTTGACTTTATTTTAGATTATTGCCATATTAATCATATATTCCACTTTGTATTGGCCATTCAACTATCAATTATGAATCAAATGTGTCACGTATAAATTTGGTGTGGTATTGTTATCGTAAGGTGCATAAAGATGGAACCTCAAAGACTTAGCAGCATTCTGGGTCACACCTGCCACAGAATTCCAAAGGTCTTGTGATTCAGAGAGTTGCCTTCTATCTCTATAATCACTGTTAGCTAATTTATTCTGAAGTAATCACACCCATTCCAGTACCAGACTTGTTGTTAACAGGTGTGGCACCTCTGCGAAATCCAAGTCGTAATGATCTCATTCTAGTTCTCCTGATACATTCTCACTGTAGGGAAAAAAATGCATCCAACATGTCTGCCAGAACAACTTTTCAGTTTAGCCAGTATTTGGCCTGTTTTCATGGGTCTGTGTTTACTTGGTTATCTCTGCTGAAATGAATGACTGGCTATAAGAACCATCTTGAAGGCATAGTAGCTCCTCAAGGAATGTCATGGACTTTTGATGACATTCTAACCTCTTGAGTTCAGGGCACTTCCAGATTGTGGAATAAATTAGCAATGCTAACATTGCCATACCCATGTTTTGCTGACTGAAAGATAATTATTTTTATAGAATATTTTATATTTACATTATAGAATACTGTTATTCCACTTTAATTTTTAAAAGATTTATTTATTTATTTGAAAGGCAAAGTGACACAGAAGGGGAGGAGAGGGAGCAGGAGGGAGGAAAAGAGAGAGAGAGAAATTTTCCATCCCAAATACTCACAACAACCAGAGCTGGGCTGGGCCAAAGCCAGTAGCCAGAAACTCCATCTGGGTCTCTCACATGGGTGGTAGAAACTCAAGTTCTTGGGTCATCAGCTGTTGCACACATTATCAGGAAGCTGAATTAGAAACATAGGCGGTATTCCATCCCAAGCACCCTGATATGAGATGTGTTTGTCTCAAGTGGTGGCTTCACCTGCTGTGCCACAACACCCACCCCAACATTCTACTTTAATATTCTATTTAGAATAATATCCTCCATCTCATCATCTAGAGATTTTTATAACCTCACTTGTGGAAAAATGGAGCTAGCTGTGGCCACAGATTTGACAGTACTGAGTAGCAGCAAAGGATCAATGTAGTATTGAAATTAAAAAAAAAAAAAGATGAACACATTTAATAATACATTAAAAAGTAGAAAATATTAATGAAATAGACTGTCAAAGTTTCCATTATTGCTACTTCATTCCTTGACTCTCAGTTTCACAGTCATCAGTGAGCTTTGGCATTATGATAGTTGTGAATGCCTTGATCAGCAATCCTAGCAACGATCTTGGAGTTAATACAACTGGCTCTACCTGGATATATTATTGCATTGGTTTTCTGTGCGATCTCCTCTTCAGCTTAGTAGGAGAGACTTTCTGAGTGAATAGTGAAGTTGGGGATGCAGTCAGTATCTATTTTTGACAAAGACCCACTGATGACCGACCCAGACCAGACAAATTCCTTAGAAGATGACGAGGGAGAGAGTAAAATGGGGTCTCCAAAATGACCCTGCTTGTCTTCAGGAAAGTAACTATTGAGCATTTCCAATTAAATCCGAAAACATGATTCTTACACTGAAACCATAGATTGAAGTAGGAATTAATAAGAATGGAGGCTTATTACAAGATATTTAGAGTTATTTAGGATGCAGTGACCAAATTGGAAGTTCTCGAGTCATCCTCAGACTCTAGCTAAAGAGGCAGGAACTGACTCCAAAAAGAGTCTGTTCTGCTCCAATGGCCACCAGTACTGCAGCCTTGACCTGGAATGGGTCTGAGATACTTGAATCTGACTATCATGTCAGTTGCCTTCCCTGAATCCATACCTTACTTCAACACTATTGCCTTGTGCTCTTGAGACATTTCGACTTTGTTGTAAACTAATGAAGGTATTGACACCCTGGGCAATTTCCTGAAAGTCCCCTGTTATTTTGCAGATGGCTCCATTAGGCATGGTCATTTAAAGTAAGTTATTTATCTATGCCCTTCTCCTCCTGAGGTCTGGACTAAGCAATAGTTTTCAGCACACTGAGATCCTGAAGAAGTAAAAATTTTCCTTTTAGCCTAAGCTAAAAATACATATTTGACTAACCATCTCTAGCTCACAATTATCATATTTATATCTCCACCTCTGACCTCTCTGTCAAACCCCAGATTTGTATATCTGATTGCCTTCTTAATATCTTCACTTGGATTTCTAACAGATGCTGCAAAAAGGAATGAACTACTCTTCCTTCCAAACTTATTTCTCCACCAACATTCCCCGTCTAAACTGATATCAATATCATCCTTCTAGTTATTCAAACCGGAAACCCATGAAATGATCCTTGACTCTTTCATAGCTTATATCCAATTCACCAGTAAACTCTGTTACTTTTACTTTAAAAATGTTTTCAAAATCCAATGATAGCTTACCAACTCTATTGCTCCAGCAAGGCAGCATCCTATCTCACCTAGATTATTGCAATAGCCTCCACAGGGGTCTCTCTGCCTGTATGTAGTCTTGCCCCATATGAAGTCTATTCTCCATGCAGTAGCCAGAGTGATTCTTTTTAGATGTAAATGAGATCATGTCACTCTTCAGTTCAAATTCTATCATAGACTCATTTCACTTAGGATAAAAGCTAAAGTTTTTAGATGCTTAGGGCTTCCAACACTCTAAAGGGGGGCTCCTTTGCTCTAGTGCTTCTTTTTTAAAAAAATTATTTATTCATTTGAGAGGCAGAATCACAGACAGAGAGAGAGAGAGAGACAGAGAGACAGAGAGGTCTTCCATCTGCTGGTTCACTCGCCAGATGGTCACAATGGCCAGAACTGGGCTGATCGAAAGCCAGGAGCCAGGGGCTTCTTCTTGGTCTCCCACATGGGTGGCAGGGGCCCAAGTACTTGAGCCATCTTCTACTGCCTTTCCAGACCATTAGCAGAGAGCTGGATCAGAAGAGGAAGCAGCCATGACACAAACTGGTGCCCATATGGGATGCTGATGCCACAGGCAGAGAGAGGCTCAGCCCACTACACTATAGCCCCAACCTGCTCTGGTGCTTCTTAATAGTTTGTATAGTCTAGGTGTAGAAGTAAATTTGAGTTACTGGGGCAAGCACTGTACTCTCATAAATTCAAGTGAATAATAATCAGTACAACCTCTCCGGAATCCATTTTATCCTCACAAATTTGAACTTCATCTGTTGAAAATACTTGTCAAGGCTGGCACCGCAGCTCACTAGGCTAATCCTCCGCCTGCGGCGCCAGCACACTGGGTTCTAGTCCCGGTCGGGGTGCCAGATTCTGTCCTGGTTGCCCCTTTTCCAGTCCAGCTCTCTGCTGTGGCCCGGGGGTGCAGTGGAGGATGGCCCAAGTGCTTGGGCCCTGCACCCGCATGGGAGGCCAGGAGAAACACCTGGCTCCTGACTTCAGATCAGCGTGGTGCGCAGGCCGCGGTGGCCATTGGAGGGTGAACCAATGGAAAAGGAAGACCTTTCTCCCAGTCTCTCTCTCTCACTGTCCACTCTGCCTGTCAAAAAAGAAAAAGAAAAAAGAAAGAAAGAAAAGAAAATACTTGTCAATTTGGTTAATGGAGAGTATCTTTGCTTTATCTGCAAGGAAAAAGTACTATTATGTTACTGGAAATATAAACAGGAAAGAATTTTTAGCTTCTTCTTTGGGCTGAAAAGCCTACTTCTAATTTATTTTCTTTTTTAAAATAAGTTTGCTTCTTTATTTTGAAAGTCAGAGCTGGAGAGGAAGAGACAGAGAGAGATCTTCCATCTTCTGGTTCACTCCCCAGATGGCTGCAATGGCCAGGACTGGGCCAGTCTGAAGTTAGGAGCCAGTAACTTCATTGGGGTCTCCCATGTAGGTATCAGGAGCCCAAACACTTGGGATATCTCCTGCTGCTTTCCCTAGGCCATTAGCAGTGAGCTGGATTGGAAGTGGAGCAGCCAAGACTTGAACTGGTGTCCATATGGAATGCTGACATCACAGGTGGCAGCTTTCCCGGCTATGTCACAATGCTGGTCCCTATAATTTATTTTCTGTAAAGCACTTCCAAATTCACTTTATGTGATAGACATGTGGTCAAAAGCAATTGTACTAAATGCAAATGAGTCTTTGCCATGTCAACTGTTAAATTTCTCTGAGCTTTGTATTCCTGATACTCCTCCTGGTTCCTGTCAGAAGCATTACTCAATCAATTTTAAGATAAGAAACTGCACAAAACATCCTTTCTTCTGTGATGTTTGCCAAAGATATCTTCTCAGCTTGGGAAGCTGGAGGAGTGTTTCGCTATAGCTGTTTGGCAGCCTCACCATTTGTGAACGTGTTGGAAGTATATAAAAAGTTGAGCAGTAAGGGAAAAATGGATCTCAAAGTCTATGCACTTTGCTCCAGAAAACTGAAGACCCACCTCAGGTTTGAGCCTCTGAAGAGGGAACTTTCTGATTGGACTCCATGGTTATCTGGTTTTAGATGTTAGCAATACAGCAGATCAGAAACAGGGAGGGGATTTGTGGTGGGCAGGGCTACTCAAAGTCGATACTCCAAGAAGCCACAGTGAACTCCGAACATGCAAAGACAGCAGAATTCTTAGCAATAAAGCTATTTGGAGCCATTTAATGGCAAGCCCTGAAGACATTGTCACGTTAATAGCCAAGCCAGTAATAATGTTCCAGATGATCACACTGAAACATCTAAAGGAAAAATATGCACGGAATGATGTCCAGGCAACATCCTGACTAAGATGAAAAACATTTTAGAAAAATGCGTATCTAAAATGGTTTTAAAATGTAAAACTGGTAGAATCAAAGCAGTATTTTGTGTTTTTGCAAATTCTCAGAATGTGAGGGATTGCTGAGGACTTACTAGACCTGCATGAAGTTGGCAGATAAATCAGCCTGTGACGCATTGGAAAAAATGAGGTCTCTTAAATACCCTGGTGTCGAAATCCAGCCCCTCTACCCATCAGTTGTTGGAATTTGAATCAGTCATTAGAACACGCAGAAGCTCCGTTTCCTTAGTTATAGAATGGATCTCACAATTCCTACTTGTAAGGGTTGTTGTGGAAAGTTTATGTATGGAGCTCAGTGCAAAGTATGCAATCAACAAAGATAACATCTGCAAGTGTTGGGCGGGGTGGGGGGGAGGGAAGGATTCATTTACATCCATGACCTCTGTTTCTCTCAAGTTTTCTTTATATGTAGGTTTTATGCTAGAACATGGCCATAATTAAGTGAGAAGTTCTCAATAACTGGGCTCATGTAGACTGTCTGTCTGACTCTCTTTGCCTTTCACAAATGATTCTACTCATTCCATTGGTGAGCTCCTCCAGCCTACTGTTTTAGCACAGGCCATCAAGTTTCTCCTTTTCCTACAGTCCAAATGAACCTTTGAATCAAACTCAGTCAATCTCTGCTGCAGTGTCCTTGATAGATGACCTTGCAGAAGGCTTGCTTAAACATTGTAGTATGGAAATTTACTCCCCAGATGCACTGCACCTTCCATTTTGAGTAGCTTTTATTACTAGACTTCTAGCATTGTTTTTCATGTTCTAATGTATTAATTGATGCAATACGCACAATATCCCTATGAGATGGTGTTAGACCATCATCAGCTTTGAAGCAAAGAAATTAGGTATACAGAGGTTATCAAGTGCCTGAAGTCACACTGCTGACCAGTGACAGCAAATCCCCTGTTACCCAACTCTTCTTCTGAATGACAGGACCGTGATGGAGCACAGTTGTCCACCCTAACTCTTCTCCTCCATATCTGGATTGTTCCTCAAATTGTATTATTTAATATCCATCTTCTCTCTTTTTTATTTTCTTCTGGATATCTCAGACCTCTCTAAAAGTGAGTAAGATGCTCCAGATTGTTTGGTTTCTAATATTTCCTTAACAAAGTGGGAGATAGTCTAAGAGGGATTTACATTTTCTTGAGCATCCAAGGTTGATTTACAGCTCATATTACACTTAACTAGGCTACTGTAGTAACTAACTGGTCTCCTTTCTTCTACCCTTGGTATCTGTTCTCTAAGTAACATCAGACCACTATTCTGCTTGAAACCTTCTATTGTCTTCCAACATTGCTCGCAGTAAAAGCCAAAGTCCTATAACTGTGTCTAAGGCCCTCAGGGCGGCCTCAACTTCCCTCTTGACTTCACTCCTGGCAATTTCCCCTGCACACTGGACTCCAGCCACAAAGGCCTCTGATGTTGTTGAGACCTGCCTACACCCTTTGCACCTGCTGCTCCCTGTCAGGAAGTATTTCCCCAGATAACCACAGGGCTTTCATCATTTTTTAATAAAGAGATTTTATTCTAATAGCTATAAATGTGGTGTTTGTCAAAATGAAAACTGAAAACAAGTACACAAAACAATTGATTACTGATCATGTGTTGAAAGCAGGAAGAGGTTCCACGACACCAAATAAAACAATTCCGAGGTTTTCCCCAAGAGAAATTTCACAGCTCCAACTTCTTCAGTGTTTATCAAAATATGAAAGAATAATTCAGTGGCAAATCAGACTCTTGCAAGCTGTGGGAGAGAAAGCTACTTCACACGTGGAGATCAGGGTATTTCCGGGGGCTGTGGTTGTAGAATGGACCAACCCTCCCAGGTAGCACATGCTCCTGCTGGTGTGACCCCAGACACCCCGCCAACATGTCTTAACAGGTGCATGAGTGAGTGAGTGAATGCTAGGAATGACAGGCTCCCTCTCTGGCCATGTGCTTACCAACTGGGCCAGCGGGGAGAGTTGGATGCCACGGCCTCCCAGCCCCACCTCCCCAGGTGATGGTGTGAGCAAGAGTACAAGCACAATGCTATGGAATGCAGGGTGACCCAAAGACAAGTGAGCCCCCGGGCTCTCTCTTGTGACCATGCAGAGTGGTTTTGTTGTTTTTTTTTTGTTTTTTTTTGTTTTGTTTTGTTTTGTTTTTTTTTTGTCACTGCCTCTCAAGTTCCCGAAGTGGAGCCACCAATCCGAAGTACCAGCACTCAGGTCGTTACTGCAAAACCCACACTAGGCAGTCTCCCTGCTGTGTGTTCCAGTGTTCTCCTCAGCTTGGGTTTTAAACTATTTTATAAAATGCATTGGGGCTGGCCCTGTGGCATAGTATGTTAAGCCTCTGCCTGCAGTGCTGGCATCCCATACGGGTGCCTGTCAAAGTCCTGGCTGCTTCCACTTCCCATCCAGCTCCCTGCTAATAGCCTGGGGAAAACAGTGGAGGATGGCCCAAGGCCTTGGGGCCCTGCACACACGTGGAAGACCCAGAAGAAGCTCCTGGCTCCTGGCTTCGAATTGGCCCAGTTCTGGCTGTTGTGGCCATCTAGAGGGTAAACCAGCGGATGGAAGACCTCTCTCTCTGTCTCTTCCTCTCTCTGTGGCTCTAACTTTCAAATAAATAAATAAATTTTTAAAAAAATTAGGGGCTGATGCTGTAGCCTAGCTGGTAAAGCCACCATCTGTGGTGCCTGCATCCCATATGGTAGCACCAGTTCGAGTCCCAGCTGCTCCACTTCCAATCCAGCTCCCTGCTAATGCACCTGGGAAAGCAGCAGCAGATGGCCCAAGTGCTTGGGCCCCAGAATCCACCTGGAAGACCTGGAAGAAACTTCTGGCTCCTGGCTTTGGCCTGGTCCACCTCTGGCCATCTGGGGAGTGAACTAATGGATGGAACATTTCTCTCTCTCTCTCTCTCTCTCTCTCTCTCTCTCTCTGTAACTTTGCCTTTAATAAACCCTTTAAAAAGAAAATAAAATGCACTGAATTTGGATTAAAAATCAATGACCAGATAAGTCTTAACAGATATAACACCCACCCCTTGGTGCTTCTAACTCTTAATATAACACAGCTACAGACTCCTGGAGACCAGGTGTCAATGTACCTAAATCCTTTCTCAGGACTAAACAATGAGTTGATTTTCTTTTTACAATATTTTTTTAAGAGCTGAGTAATATTGCATAGGAGTATCAAAAACTCCCTCAATGGCAGAGGCCCAGAAACAGAAACTATTTCTATTAACTAAGAACCTGGCTGCAGGCTGTGTTTGCATAGGAACAGCTTGGTACGATGCACACTGTGAGCAACCCATGAAGTACCAGGACTTCTGGTACTCTGGGCCACAGAGTCGCATGTTGCCACATGAGAGGAAAGCAGAGGGTGGAGGCGGAGGAAGTGGGGGAAAGGGGATTCTCATTCACTTCTGAATTCCAGAGCTGACTGGACAGCCAGTCCAGCCCTTCATAGAGCCCACCCCTGCTGGTGGCACAGGTGGCTCAAAAGTACCAGTTCCTGTGGCTTAGGGAATGCTGCCCCATCTTGTCTGTGATTCATTCATGGCACTGGGGAGGTCCTGCTTGTTGGCAAACACCAGGAGGACCACGTCTCGCAGCTCATCCTCAGCTAGCATCCTCATGAGCTCTTCCCGTGTCTTGTTCGCATGTTCTCTGTCATTGCTGTCCACAGCAAAGATCAAGCCTTGGGTGTTTTGTTAGTAGTGGTGCCACGGGGCTGAATCTTGTCTTGCCCACTCACCTTCCACACAGTGATACCCACATTCTTGTATTCAACAGTCTTCACGTTGAAAACTGGTGGTCACAAGTTCACCAAGCTTCAGCTTGAACTGCATCGTCTTCCCTGCAGTATCCAGGTCCACCAAAGGATGCTCATTTCCTTCTTGCCAAAAAGGCCCTTGGGGAGGTTTGCAGAAAATATTCCCCTTGCTTGTGGACAAGTGGAAGCTACACCAGCAGGAGACCTCAACAATAGCTGCTTGGAGCCAGACGTTGGTTGTGCTCCCACAAGATGGCCTCACCCTTTCTTCCAGGTCTCTGCTCGAATGTCACCTTCTCAGAGAGGACCTCCTCATAGAAAGTGTCTTTCCCAACTTCATACTTCTCTAGCCTCCATTTCCTGCTTGTTCTCACCAACTGTTTGTTTCTTTTCTCTCCCATCACCTCATGTAACATGATATTCATAAGAACTTGTGCTGCCTTACTCATTAGTGCATATCCAATATCTAGAATTGTATCTGGCACATATCAGGTACTCAGTCAATAATGATTAAATCAAGATTCTTGTTGTTTTGGGCACGGGTTGTTGCTGATCAGAGCAGTCCTGGATTGCATCCTGGACTGGATCCTGCATTGGTTGTGTGGCTGTTTTAGGCGGAGCATTTGCATCTACTCATAGCATTTTACCTTTTGTTGGATTTTTTATTAAAATGGAAAGTATGTTGTGTCTTTGGATTGTTTACTTTCTCATTCTATTATCAGAGAGGAAATGAGGCAGGCAGCATTTGACTTGTCCTGGTGAATCCTTAATGGACCAGAGATACACATTTTCAAGTGCAAACCACATTCTAAAATTTACAATTTCTAGTTCTGTCAGCCGTCAAGGGCAAACTTCCTTCTACCACTTATGAAATATAACCTCACCCTCGACTCTTCTCAAAATTAGAACAGCTTTCCTGCACTTCCAACCTTCTGATATTTTCAGGTTCTCCATTCTTTCTCAAAGGTACTATATTCCTTTAGGCCAGTTGTTTTTCTGCGTCCCATCCCCTGTGTCTTTAGTGGATTCTTTCCATTCTCAGAAAGGCTTCAAAGACAATAGTTCCAGATAACTATCCGAACATTGGCTTCTCCTCAGTGGAGAGAAAACAACAATTTCAACAATCCAGTTAGTGCTTGCGGGCAGCCATTATGAGCTGGTTCTCTTCTAGAACCATTGTAGAAGAATCTCCCCCTCTTCCTTCCCTTGTCAAAGTCTCCTGGTTTCCAACACTTTGCCTCACTGTTATCTCTGGCTCCTTGTCCATCTATTCTGAGCACTTAGCATTTTGATCATATAGATCTGATTTTCTGCCTTGGTGAATTGCAGTGGGACTTCTCCCATATTCATAGGAGCTGAAGAGGTTTGTTTCGGTGTTTATTGCAGTTAACATTCCAACTCTGTTCAGAGAGTCACATGGTGCTACAGCTTCTTCTGGCTGATTTTTCTCCCAATGCCTGGGAGAAGTGAGTGTATTCTCAGTGTCCTTGAAGGTGGGAGGAGCATTGCTGAGATTTTTGCACTGATTCCCCCCCATCCCACTATCTTTTAACATTTGTTATTATTATTACTTACACTTGCCAATTGCTTTGTAGCTTAAGGGATAATATGTCTTGATTCACATCAGGTGTGTTAGAACGAAATCCATTAGACTCACTGAAGGCGCAAGTCCCTCTGCTATTGTTTGCCTGTACTTTCATTATTTTTTTAAAGATTTATTTATTTAGGGCCGGCGCCGTGGCTCAACAGGCTAATCCTCCGCCTTGCGGTGCCGGCACACCGGGTTCTAGTCCCGGTTGGGGTGCCGGATTTTGTCCCGGTTGCCCCTCTTCCAGGCCAGCTCTCTGCTGTGGCCAGGGAGTGCAGTGGAGGATGGCCCAAGTGCTTGGGCCCTGCACCCCATGGGAGACCAGGAGAAGCACCTGGCTCCTGCCATCGGATCAGCGCAGTGCGCCGGCCGCAGCGCGCCGGCCGTGGCAGCCATTGGAGGGTGAACCAACGGCAAAGGAAGACCTTTCTCTGTCTCTCTCTCACTGTCCACTCCGTCTGTCAAAAAAAAAATAAAAATAAAGAGATTTATTTATTTATTTATTTGAAAGGCAGAGTTACAGAGAGGTAGAGGCAGAGAGAGAGAAGTCTTCCAAACGCTGGTTCACTCCCCAAATGTCTGCAATGGCCGGAGCTGAGCCGAACCGAAGCCAGGAGCCAGGAGCTTCTTCCAGGTCTCCCACACAGGTGCAGGGGTCCAAGTGCTTAGGCCATCTTCCGCTGCTTTCCCAGGCCGTAGCAGAGAGCGGGATCGGAAGTGGAGCTGCCGGGACTTGAACCCGCACCCATAGGGATGCTAGTGCCACAGGCAGAGGTTTAACCCACTACACCACAGCACTGGCCCCTCATAATTGTTCTTGAACTGCTGACTTCAGCTTAGTGAAGGACCGACCTGTCCTTTAGAATTAAGTGCAGGAATCCGTGTCCTGGCTCCATCACTTATTAGCTAAGTAGGGTTTTGGCAATTTGTTTTAGTTTCCTAATCTGTAAAATGGTGCTAAAAATGCTTTCCTATAGGTTTTTTGTGATGCTTAAATAAAATATTACAATACAAATTACTTTGAACAGTTACCTATACTTTTTTTTCCTTTTCTACAACAATATGTACAACTTTGGAATAGGGAGAAGTAGTGGAAATTTTTTTAAGGCTTGGTTATTACCATTTCACCTGAACCTGGAAGACTTGTTTTTCTGGGTGAAGAAATATTTTCTCTGTGTGAAGGTTTCATAATCACAGTCAAGCAAGCCCATGGGCCCTGTCATTTAAAGTGACTCCTGTCTTTTATCTGTGACACTCATGCCTACACCCTGGGAATGAGGACACTGAGCAGCTCCTGATATTCAACAGGATAACTACTAAAATCTCTTTGGATTCTTTATGGCCATGGATAACCAGAACTTGATATGCACAGTCTTTGGATCTCATACCATGAGGAAACATTCTTAACTTTCTGGGGATCTTGACTGAGTTTTGAACAGGTAAGTGACGGGGAAGGAGGTATACAACAAAGTTAGCCATAGAGTCAGTGTGTAATACAGTCATCTGACAAATGGAAAATGAGTCTTTTTAGGTTTTCCAAAGCCAAATCAAGAGAGTTCAATTGGGCAGTGGGGGTAGTCTTAGAATGTTCTAAAGTGGCTGTAGAAATGAAAATCAATCAGAAAAAAATTCCATAAAAACAAGGGCAAAGTCATTTATCTGGAAGGGAAAATACTACTACAGAAGAGGGTTTCAGTGAATAAGAACTTGAGATAAAAGTAAAAGAGGATAACTATTCATAGAATTGTTTGAAAACATATAAATGGCAACATTACTCCCATGATTCCTAATTCTGGGTCTCCGGATACTGTAAAATCACAACACTTTCAGTGTATCTTTAACAGATTTTTAGGAACATATTAACAAAATGTACAAGTTTTGATTTGGCTGTAAGGTTCTAAGAGAACTAAATTTCTCTAGGATTAATGAATAACGTTTCTTTATTTAATTTACTTAAAAAAATCTTTCTAAAATCTGTTTGCATATCTGTCCTCTCCAGGATGAACTTAACTTTCTATTGGTTCAGCAGATTGTTTACGATTTTCTTCTTCTTCTTCTTCTTTTTTTTTTTTTTTTTTGGTCTTCCCTTCTCAGTGCCCAACCCAAGTTCAAAGGCTGATGAGAGAGCAAAACTACAGGGAAAGTCACTCAGTGGATGGGATCTTGGTGCACCGGGAAAGATGTCAGGTTCTTCCTGGCTCCTTCTCAGCCTTGTGGCTGTCACTGCTGCTCAGTCTACCATCGAGGAACTGGCCAAGACATTTTTGGAGAAGTTTAACCAGGAAGCTGAAGACCTGTCTTATCAAAGTGCACTTGCTTCTTGGGATTATAACACCAATATTACCGAAGAGAATGTCCAAAAGATGGTGAGTTTTCATGGTTACATGGGGCTCTTTTTGTTTCTTAAAGATTATATAAAACTGAAAATAGAAATCAAACAAATGCTCTGAGCTATGAGGCTGGATGTTTGCCTCTGCATCTCTGATTCTGGAGACCAGGATGACTAAATTTAATTGACCTTGGGGTTCATTTGGAAAGTTTTTATGAAATAATTCACTGGTCTGCAGATTCTAGGAAACAAGTGACTATGCTTTATAATGCTACCACCATAATTCTCAAAGACTTTATGGAAATGTCATAAGTTATTGGGTTAATAATTTCCTCTTGCCCAAAGTGTCAACAAGAATATCTGAAGATTTTCTACAAATGATCCATTAACTGAATAAATTAAACTGGAGGCTTAGTGAAAGAACTAGGTAGTAATTAAGCTACTCATGGGTAGGGTGAGTCTGGACTTGGGAATTCCTTCTCTTATTGTCACAGAGCTCTGAGGGACTTTCAAAGGTCACAGCAGAGCCCTCCAAGAAAAACTATAATTAAACAAGTTTGGAAAAATCTCAGAACATTCTGGAACTGTGAGATGCTTTATTTGAGAAGTGCAAAGATTTAAGAATTTTTTTTTCTCCGCCATAAGATTATGGGTTACTTCTCTTGATAGGGAGATAAGTCATGAGCCTACCTGTGTAGGAAGGGCCAGAGAAAAAATGAGAATTTCTGTGTAGTGGAATGAGGAAAATGTAGAAGCAAGCCAGCAATTACATATCTAAAGTCTTGCTCTTCAATAACCTTGATGGGTGGGTCTTTTGTGAGGTTGAATGAGGGAAGAAATGTAGTAACAAGCTATCATTTACATATCAAAAGTCTTATCGCTGTTAATAACCTGGTTGGGTTGCATCCCAGCCCTCTCCCTAAGGGCAGTTTAGGGGAATCTGAACTGCCCTGCACTAAAGGGGCTGTCAGGAAGCTCTGGGAGGAATTCTAGCAATTCTAAACCCAGGAAGCCCTCCAGCCAGGAGACATGCCAGACAGCCTGGCAGGAGAGGGCCCGTACCCGAGTGTGTAAAACTCCAGCTGCGTTCAGACTGGGCTCTCAGCTCTTTACTGAGATGCCCACCTGATTTGTCAGATGGATGCTCTTCATTATCTCTTTTCATTAAACTGTTCCTCAATATTCACTTGAAAAAAAAAGGAAGACGGAAAACAAGAAAAAAGAACTTCTCTCATAGATGCCAAAGAAATACCCTCTAAACTTGATGGCTGGAAAATTGCACATTATTTGAGAAAAGGTTTTTTTGTGGTACAGGTTCAGCAATACTTTCCTACAAATAGGTAGTTGGGAAAGTTTTTTTTTTTTCCCAAATGGTTAGTGTGTTGCATGTTTAAATTAAATTATTCATGGAACAGATCAAATCTGAGACTTACTATGTCATTTGAAATTCCCTCCAAAGAGATTATTTTTTCTGTTTTTCTAAAATTCAAGGAAGCTGGAGAGTTTTTGACAGGCCACTATTGTCAGAAGAGATGTTTTTTCTTTCCTCACACTTTGGCCTTACCTCTCTTCATCTCTTGGTGTTAGCGTTCTTCACAATTCTGATTTGATTTCTGTTGGAGGTGACTTCAATGTATTGTGTGTCTGTCTGCATTTTCTGCTGGATACTTCATGAATAGTGACGAAGAGTACACTAGCATCATGCCTCAGAGGTGTGGAGCCAGACTGCCGCATCTAAATCCTGCTTCCATTGCTTTTTAGCTAGGTGAACTTGAGCTACTTAATTAGACTCTCTGGGCACCCCTATCTGTCTCAGAGGGCTCCTGTGAAGATCGAATTGATACACAAAACCACCACAATAGAGCTTCATCTGTGTGTGCACACAAGAACACTAAGACATTGCCATTAGTGTGATGGGGAGTTAGGACTTTTAAAGAGACATAACTGTTCTGTTGAGATCTCGGATGCTAAGAATGTGTATTATGGGATGAGATGTAGTGATGTGTGCCAAAACCATCTTTGGATCATTAAAACACTCACTTTTCAATGTACCAGTAGAGTAGAGCAAAACTCAGGAATGAAAGAGCATTAAGTTACTAAGTGTGGCTAGACTGGAAGAAAGTCCAAGCTTTTTAAGGAAGAAGTGAGAATATTTGGGGCAGGCATTGTGGCATAGCAGGTAAAACTATTTCCTGCAATGCTGGTGGGATGCCAGTTCCAGTCCCGGCTGCTCTACTTCCGATCCAGCTCCCTGCTAATGGCCTGGGAGAGCAGCAGAAGATGGCCCAAGTGCTTGAGCCCCTGCACCGATGTGAGAAACCCAGATGAAGCTCCTGGCTCCTGGCTTCGGCCTGGCCCAGCCCCCGGCCATTGTGGCCATCTGGGGAGTGAACCAGTGGATGGAAGATCTCTCTTTCTCTCTCCCTCTTTCTGTAACTCTGACTTTCAAATCAATAATTTTTTAAAAAGAAAAAGTGAGAATATTTAAGTATAAGAAGACAGCAAGGGTCCCAACACCTCCTTCCTCTGGCAGTGGTGGAGGCTGCATCAACGCACTTCAGTGCTGCTGTGTGGGTTTACCTGCAGAGGGAGACAATGGCAGGACTGGCTTCTACTCTCATTGAGATCCCCTGATTCAGTGGGCACCATGGCAGGTTCTACCCAAAGTAACAAGCTGAGCAGGCTGCTGAGATACAAAGGTAGGGAATGCAGTGTAGGGTGGTCACATATATGTGTCTGATACAGTAAGTGTGCACTCTGGGACCAGACAACCAGCCTCTGCTCAAATCCTAGCTCTGAATCTTTTAATTTTTTTTTTTAATTTGTTGGGTTAGAAAGGAGAGAGAGAGAGAGAGAGAGAGAGATCTTTCATATGCTGGTTCACTCCTCCAAACACTTGGGCCATCTTCTGCTGTTTTCCCAATTGTATTAGCAGGCAGCTGGATGGGAAGTGGAGCAGCTGGGACTTGAACCTGCACCCATATGAGATGCTGGCATCCCATGGAGTAGCTTTACCCTGCTATGCCACAATGCTGGCCCCCAGCTCTACATTTTTTTTTAAAGATTTATTTATTGGAAAGGCAGAGTTAGAGAGAGAGGGAGAGACAGAGAGAGAGAGAGAGAGAGAGAGATCTTCCATCTGCTGGTTCCCTCCCCAGATGGCACTAATGGCCAGGGCTCGGCCACCGCCACCGAAGCCAGGAACCAGGAACTTCTTTCAGGTCTCCCAGTGGGTGGCAGGGCCCCAAACACTTGGGCCATCTTGCACTGCTTTCCCAAGTGCATCAGCAGGGAGCTGGATCAGAAGTGGAGCAGCAGCTTTACCTGCAGGCTACATCGCTGGCCCCTAGCTCTGAATCTTATAAGCTGAAGATTTTGAGCAAGTTTCTTAACTTCCTTGTGACCCATTTTCCTCATCTATAAGATGAAGATTATTAACATAATACTAGTGATATATACTATACAGGATTACTAAGTTTAGTGAAGGTGTTTGGCATGAACACATACGCATAGAACTCATTTTCAAAAAGTTTGTGGAAAACGTGTATTATGAAAAATTTGGGCATGAATTTCAATGCTCTTTTAACTCTACTTAACATAAACTTTATGCAGTCCCCTCGTGTGTGTGTGTGTGTGTGTGTGTGTGTGTGTGAGAGAGAGAGAGAGAGAGAGACTTCATATCGTGTCTGCTTAACCTTCTCTATATCAACATTGAAAACAATAATATTATCATTCATTCTGGAGAGCCCATAGTTTCATTACTATCTCCAGTGGGAAGTTCTAAATTAAAGATTTGAAAAAAATCAGAGCTAAGGGAAGCAGATGCACCCACCTCTGAGCTCCTTCTGAGATTCAAGGACCAGCTGAGGGAGGAATATGAAGGGGGGGGGGGGGGGGCAATGCAGTTCCCAGAAACACTCACGATGTTCTTTTCTTTCTTCTTGGCCTGCGGGCAGCAAAGAACCCAGGGTCAGGAATTAAGAAATATCAACCTCGGTCTGTGTATCTTGACAGCAAAACTCTCCTGCACAAAGGGGAGAATTTGTTCCCATAAATTTGCATACTATTGACTTCACCCTATGTTTTATCCTGGGCCAGCCTCCGTTTTTATAAGGCACATTGACTCACTAAGTTAGCAACAGTGTGGGTTTATTTTAAATGAGACTATCTGGTGATCTAGTGTATCTTCTTTGGGGTTAACTAGAAATGAATTTCTTGGACATTGAAAATGACTTGCTCTATACTCCTCAGTCTCTAACATTTGTTCAACAATAATCCACTCATAACTGAACATAAGTAAAATGTTAGCAATTACCATTAATATTCTTAGGGCCACATAGTTTTTTTGTTTTTTGTTTTGGTATGGCTCTTTTCAGTTTACTACAAGAAGGAGTTACACTAGTCCAGTTAAAAGCGGACCCCAAATGGTTACATCATACAAGCTGTGAGGTTTTTAAACTTGTGACACGGGACAGAAGGGCATTTCTACTCATTGCAAGGGAATCCTCACTTAAGCTTCTGTGAGCCACAGCACTTAAAGCCCGTGAACCTTCAGCTGATCGTCCTTAGCCAGTCCAGTCTCTACCAGGAACTGGCCTATGCTCTTGCGCTGGTTGCCCTGTAGCTGAATTACTTCTCCACATTCTGGACGCTCAATTGCAGTACCATTGCAGGCAGATTTCTTCTTAAACGCCTTCACTGTTTTTTTTTTTTTTTTAATCATAATCATCAAGCGATCCCTTGGAGAGTAGTAAGGGTCTTCCTGCCGTTTCTCTGTTGAATTCTTAGATGGATATAATCCTCAGTGCCAGCAGGAAGCAAGTCATCACCCTTACTTGCATCAGGAAAGGGGTCAAGAGTGGAGGTTCTAGATAGTGGGCATACGATAGGAGCCCTTTTCCTCCGTGGAAACGGCCTGTGGAAGGCTGCGGAGGGAAAAGGCGGTGGGGGGTGGTGCTCGAGGGGGAGGCTGCCGAGTTCTCAGCGGCTGCGCAGTGACTGGAGCACACATAGAATTTCTACTCTTGGTTTTCTGATAGGTTTATTACCTCACAGAAGTTTTGCAAACCATTTACAATTTTTATGTCATAAACGTGTTTTTCGCAGAACATTAGTACGTAGACAATTGTTTAGAAAACAAACTCGCACTCCCATATGGGATGCAGGCATCCCAAGCAGTGGCTTAACCCACAGTGCCAGAACGCCAGCCTCTCCTGGACCATTTTTGTGCCTGGAGAGAGCAAGAGGAAATAGAAGAGGCGACCTGCTCACTGCTGCAGTGTTTGGCAGTAGCTACTAAAGCTGCCCCAAACGCCAGTCCACGCAGCTGAAGTACTGAGGGTGGAAGGTCTCTAAGAACACGTTGTAAATATTTCTTGCCAAGTTACTGGAGGCTGGGAAGAGAGAGAGGAGGCACACACGTATTCTTTGGCTGGTCTCTAGTGCTTCCTCAGGCTTCTGCTGCCGGGGCCACAGATTCCTCAGGTATCCCCTGTAAATCTGATGCTATTTCTATTTTACATTCGTATTCCCACTTAGCTTCCTGTTCCTCTTTTAGATTTCAGAACCTAGTCTTCTGTCTCTAGGCCCAGAGCCTCAATGAACTCTGAGCAGGGTAGTTCTGAGCCGCTTTCTCTACCTAAGGAAGAAGGCCAACTTAATCCTGATTTTTAACGAGTCTGTCCCCTACTTCCTGACACATAAATATCTATACACAGGTGTAGGAGTGGGGGAAGATCACCATGCTGCAAGTACAGTGGAATTCAGAAGTGAGCACTTTTTTTGAATGACAAAATTTAGAAAAAATTAAAATATTTCAAAATTTAAATTTTAGGTTATTAAACCTAACATCTAAAATGAAGAAAAGAAATGGACATTGGTGCAGCCTGGCTTCAGCCTGGCACAGACACAAGTATTGCAGGCATTTGGGAAGTGAACCACCTGATGGGAGAGTTCTGTCTATCTCTCTGCTTTTCAGATTAATAAAGTAAATAAAGAAGAGAAAGAAAATAATTTTTGAATCCTAAAATGGAGTGATGGAATTCATATTCACATGTCCTAGGTTAGCTACTTTATTGAATAGAATAAATGTTATTTATTTATTTACTTAGAGAGGGAGATATCATCCTATCTGTTGGTTCACTACCCAAATGCTCACAATGACTGTGACTGGGCTGGGGCTGAAGCCAAGAGTTGAGAACTTGATCCAGGTCTCCCACGTGGATGCCAGGGACCTAATAACTTGAACTGCCACCTGCTACCTCACAGGATGCATGTTAGCAGGAAGCTGGAATCAGGACTGGAGCCAGAATTCAACCCAGGCACTCGGATATGGAATGTGGCCATCTTAACCAACGTCCTAAACACTGTGCCAACCATC
Source organism: Lepus europaeus (assembly GCF_033115175.1). Lineage (NCBI taxonomy): Eukaryota > Metazoa > Chordata > Mammalia > Lagomorpha > Leporidae > Lepus > Lepus europaeus. Next base: position 133,204,106 of record NC_084850.1, read on the forward strand.
CCACACTCCCGAGAATAAGCGTGTTTTTAAAATAGACAAATATGGGGATATTTTAAAATGTAGCCAAGGTAGCTTTCATCTTTGAACCTGCTGTGACTTTGAGAGCTCTATCTGGAAACTGAACCAGCAATGGGACCTGAGGGGGAGGTTTTCCTGGGATCTTGTTGAATCCCAAGGTACTGGATGAATGCTAAGGTTCCCTGCAGTTGTTCGTTTTCTGTCATCAGGGAGCTCTCACACCTATAGGAGAAGTGATTTAGAGGTTGCTGAAAGAATATCATCTGTCTAGGGGTGGTGGGCTATAGGAAAAGAGAAAATGAGAGATCACTATTTTATTTTATTTTTATTGAAAGCTTTTATTTAAAAAATATAAATTTCATAAGTACAACTTTTGGATTATAGTGGTTCTTCCCCCCATGTCCACTTTCCCACCCCTAAACCATCCCACTTCCTACTCCTTCTCCCATCCCATTCTTACGATTCATTTTTACTTATCTTTATATACAGAGTAACTCTATACTAAGTAAAGATTTCAACAGATTGCACCCACACAGACACACAAAGTATAAAGCACTGTTTGAAGACTAGTTTGACCGTTAATTCTCATAGTGCAATACATTAAGGACAGAGGTCCTACATGGGGAGCAAGTGCACAGAGACTCCTGTTGTTGATTTAACAATAGACACTCTTATTTATGATGTCAGTGATCACCTGAGGCTCATGTCATGAGCTGCCAAGGTTATGGAAGCCTCTTGAGTCCACAAACTCTGATATTATTTAGAAAAGGCTGTAATCAATGTGGAAGGTCTCCTAGCTACTGGTTCACTCCCCAGATGGCCACAATGGCTGGAGCTGGGCTGATCTGAAGCCAGGAGCCAAGAGCCAAGAGCTTCTTCCGGGTCTCCCACGCAGGTGCAGGGGCCCAAGGACTTGGGCCATCTTCTACTGCTTTCCCAGGCCATAGCAAAGACCTGGAACAGAAGTGGAGCAGCTGGGACTGGAACTAGTGCCCACGTGGGATGCTGGCACTGCAGGCGGTGGGTTTACCTGCTATGCCACAGCGCTGGCTCCATGGGGGAATTTTTTATCTCATGGGGTTGTTAAGAAGATATAATGAGGTAAATTATTTGCAAAGTGTTCTACATTCATCCAACTCCTACCTACTTTAAGGTCCGTCTTAAGTCCCACATCTTCTCTGAGGACTTGGCCAAATTTTGTCACCTGCGTAAGTTCTCCTTCTTATAAAAGAAACTGCTTGGTCCACACATAGTTTATACATTTTTATTAACTCTTATGCTTCATTAATGAGACATTTATAATGCATATGTTCTCTGACAAAATTGTAAGCAACTTGAGGACAAAGACTTTCTCTACAAGTAGGAAAATAAAATTTGTTGAAAGCTGAGGATGTGTCAGGCACTCTGGTAAGCAATTTATTATTTTTTAATTCTAATCCTTACAACAATACTTTGAGTTGAATCTCATTGTTAACTCTCATTTTTCAGATAAGGTAACTGGCTCAGAGAGGTGAAGTGATTTGCCCAAGGTCACACAGCTAGTCAAGGTGTCTGACTCCAAGAATGGAGATTTTACTAGCTTTATATGCTACCTCTTCTGCGTGAGCTATAGCAATAGTATCTACCAAGTAGTTGCTCATTTTGATCTTTGATAAATGGAAGTGAATTTGTGCATTGAGAGAAGACTATACTAGAGAAGTCTGGAAATGCCCACCTTCCTACTGAAATTCAAGATGGGGGAAATGTGTGTCCTGGCTTCATGATTTGCACGGGTAAAAAAAGTGACCATGACTACCAAATGGCCATATTTGCAGCAGCATTCTTTTGGGATCATAGTTTAAGATCAGAATCCCTGTAGCAGATCAGGGCACCTAGGAGCTGACTGTGAACTGGCTCTCATTTCTCATGATTCCCATCATCATGAGGGGCTGTATTCCTATTATGTCCACTCTGAGCTCTCCTGGGTTCTCTTTTTAGCGCATTCATGCTTGAATCTTTGGCCAGCTCACCCACGTCACAGCACTAATTCCATGAATTGCAGGGCTCCTAATGTGAATTATCTGTGAGAATTTACTTCCAGTTCTGGGGACAGAACCCTTGGGAAAACTAGGCACTGGGCCAAAAAGAGAGAGTGACCAAGAGTGGCCTGGTCACTCTTAACCTAAACCTTGACCTTGAGCAAAGTAGAGAACTAAGCCACTCAGGAAACATTAGATGTAGCACCAGATGTTCTTCGGACTGTATTTCTGCTCTGTTCAAGCCGTGCTATCCCAACTTCGAGTCTATTTTCTGTCATTTCAGAATGATGCTGATGCCAAATGGGCTGCCTTTTATGAAGAACAGTCCAAGCTTGCCAAAACGTACCCACCACAAGAAGTTCAGAATCTCACAGTCAAGCGTCAACTGCAGGCCCTTCAGCAGAGCGGGTCATCGGCGCTCTCAGCAGACAAGAGCAAACAAGTATGCTTATGAACATTTTAGTACTGATCCCAAGAGTTGAAATGTTTAGGAAATACTAAACATTAATAGCACCCATAGCTGCTTCCTTTATCTGCAAAGATAGCAATACTGACTTTAGAAAGAACTCTGCCCAGGTAGGGTGACCATATCATTTGTCAGCCAAACTGGAATCTTTTTGATAGTGAATGGGGACACTGGAAATAATTACATTCAGACACAATATTAAATTGGGATTGTCCCTAGCCTTGTGGTGTGTATGGACACCCCATGCAGAGGTCACCTTCCAGGGAGGATCTGACAGCCTAAAAGAACATTCTTTGTCCAGGAAGGCACTTCAGAAAGTTTGGCGGAGAATAGAATTAAAAGATAATTTTATTTTGGTGTCAACATTTCTTTGAAATCCGTGTATAATTTTTTTCATACTATGCATTTCCCATGAACTTCTGAAAAGCCCTTTGTCTGCCAGTGATTCTCAACTGGCAGTGATCTTGTCTACTCCCCTGCCCAGGGACATTTGACAATGCCTGAAGACATTTGCAGCCACTGTGGCTGAGAGATGCTGTCAGTATCTAGGGGGTAGGGATGCTCCTGAATATTCTGCAATGAACAGCATAGCCAACAACAAAAAATTATGTTGTCCCAAGTGTCAATAATTTCCAAGTGTGAGAAGCCTCATAGGCTGTTCAGTTCTTCCCCCTTTCATTCTTGGTTGTCCTCTACAATTTCTTTTTTTTTTTTTAAAGATTTTTATTTATTTGCAAGGCAGAGTTACAGAGAGAGAGAGAGAGAGAGAGAGAGAGACAGAGAGAGAGAGATCTTCCATCTGCTGGTTCATTCCCCAGATGTCCGCAACGGCTAGAGCTACACCGATCCAGTGCCAGGAGCTTCTTCCGGGTCTCCCATGCAGGTGCAGGGGCCCAAGGACTTGGGCCATCCTCTACTGCTTTCCCAGGCCACAGCAGAGAGCTGGATGGGAAGTGGAGCAGCTGGGACTCGAACCGGCGCCCATATGGGATGTCAGCACTGCAGGCGTCGGCTTTACTTGCTACGCCACAGCACCAGCCCCTGCAGTTTCCTTAAACAGTCATTAACAGACTCAGGTCAGACTACTTCAGAGATGCCCTCCAGTTGATGGAAGATTGATTCCCCATTGAGTTGTGAAATGTCTTAGCTCCACTTGGCTCCACCTTCTGGTGCCCAGCTGCTGTTTCCCACAGTGGTCTCGAAATGAAGGCAGCTGATTTTTAAAAACTGCTCGAGTCTTTCTTTCTCCGGGCTGACCATGTTTCAGGCAGTCAGCTTCCCCCTCTGCAATGCTTTCGAGCTCCCGCAGCAGTCCTGGTCGCTGTGTTTTCGTCATCAGTAACCTTGAAGTGAACACGGCACTCCGGGTGGCTTCTGCTCTGTGAGGAGGGGATCAGGAGGCTAACACGCACGCTGTGCTGTACATCTAAGGCAGTCTAGACCTGTATGAGGGGACTTCAATAAGCTCATGGAAAAATGGAAGTAAAAGACACATTTATTTTGGTGTCAAACATTTTTTGAAATTCATGCATAGTTTTTTCACAATATGTACCTTTTATGAGCTTTTTGAAGACCTCCATATTAGATTTTTTTTTTTCATAGCTAGATGCCATGGTTGGCTCATACCAACTTCACTGTCAAGGAAATCTCCAAATCTCTCCCACCAACATTGCTCTAATATAACGCGTTTTAAATTATATTCTTAGATATTTTATGCAAATTCAAAAAACCCTGTTAAAATAGCATCTCACATCCCATCCCTGCAGGTTCGGACCCAGCAAGCTCTCTTCTGCAAAGGGAGAGATAGTATCTTCAGTTTTGTGGGCCGTATTGTCTGTGTCACAACTCGGCAACTGCATTGTAGCGGGCAGTCTGCCAAAGCTAATATAGAAATGAATGACTGGCTGTGTTCCAGCAAAACTTTACCCAAACAGGCAGAAGACAGAGTTTGGTCTGCAGACCATAGCTTGCAGAAGACCCCTGATAGAGCCTATTGAAATACTTTTATCTAAAATATTTGGCTATTTAACCTCAAAATCTTCTTCCTCAGTTGCTTCTCCTTTGGAATTGTGTATATTCTAGTCTACATTTATAAAAATAAAAATACACGATAAGGACAAAGATAAAAAAGCCATATGGTGTGTATCTTTCTACAAGTTGATATTTATTATTCCACATTCTTCTGTCCAATTATCCAGCTAGTTATTAATCTACTTTAATTTATTCCTTCTATGTCTCTGCATGTTTCTCATAAGGATGCCATGAGAAACTTTGCCCCCTTCCCATCTAGGCAGCCTGGTCTGGCCTAGAGGAAACCTGGACAGCTGCTGTTTAAAAGATCCCCAGATAATTCTAATGTGCAGCTAGGACTGAAAAAAGCCACTGAAATGCATGTAAGAATTTGAAGTGCTGGGGAAAAGGAGGGACTCAAGGGTACATGGATTAAGAGGAAAGGAAGCGGGGGAGCTTGAAGAGGCAGGGAGAGAGAGAGACTATGAGGGGTTTTGTTGCAATGTAAGGAATTGGTGTTTATTGTTTTGGACTACAGGATCTTGTGGAAATTTTACACAAAGAATTTATTTCAAAAGCCAAAGAATAGCGAAAGAGGGAAAGTAGGAGAAGGGGAAACACATCCTGATTCCAGAGTTTTTTAAAACATGTGTGGGAGAAAACTAGTCCTTTCTGTCTCTCTCCTTCCCCTTTTTTCTTCCTTCCTCCCTCTTTTCTTCCTTTATTTCCAGTCCATTGCAGATCAGTACTTGGTTAATTGATTACATGCTTAATTGACATGGAAATATCAACTTGTTTCAAAAAGTTTATTATCATCTATTCTTTCAAATCATATACATATCAAAAGATGGGAACCCAGGGGCCACTGTTGTGGCATAGTGGGTAAAGCCACTGCCTATAATGCCAGCATCCCATATGGGCTCAGGTTCAAGTCCCAGCTATTCCATTTCCAATCCAGCTCCCTGCCAATTGCCTGGGAAAAACAGGGAGCATGGCCCAAGTGTTTGGGTCCCTGCCATCCATGTGGGAGACCCAGATGAAGCTCCTAGCTCCTGGCTCAGCCCTGACTGTTGCAGCCATCTGGGGAGTGAACCAGTGGATGCAAAATCTCTTTTTCTCCCTCTGTCTGTAACTCTGATTTCCAAATAAATATATTTTTTTTGAAAAAGATGCAAACAAATCATCTTCTGTCTTGTACTGTGGCCACGCTGAAACCAGGAGCCTGGAACTCCACCCAGGTCTCCCACATGGGTGGCAGGGGCCCCAGTACTTGAGCCATCATTTGTTGCCTACCAGGATGTGCATTAACAGGAAGCTGGATCAGAAGTAGAGCAGCTGAGACTGAAACTGGCACTATGATAAGGGATGTTGGCATCACAAGTGGTGGATGAACCTGCTGCATCACAACGCCAGACCCTAGATTGAACGAGTAGCATTGTGTTACTCTGTTACCATTACTTCCCTTTACCTACACGGTAAAGTTTAAACTCTTTTGCGCAGATGATCCCTAATGATCTGCACCTGCTTACTTCTCCCTCCTCTTCCTTCCACTTCTCCCAGTGAACACCATCACTCTGGTTTCAGTCAACATCTCATCACCACCTGAAATTGCCTCGTCTTTTCCAACCTCCTGCTATCATTTAGGCACTACCCTCTAACTCCCTTCTCTACCTGGCTAATTCAAGATGGTTTTTTATTAAAAATGATTTATTTACTTGAAAGACAAAGTGACGGAGACAGAGAGAGAAAAACAGACAGATTTTTCTATTTACTGGCTCACTCCTTAAATGCTCACAACAGCCAGGGCTGGGCCAGGCCAAAATCAAGAGCCAGAAAGTCCATCCTGGTCTCCCCTAAAGGTGACAAAACACAAGTACTTGTGTCATCATCTACTACCTTCCAGGATGCACATTATCAGGATGCTGGATCAGAAGCAGAGGTGGGACTAGATCCCAAGCGCTTGGATAGCTGCTGTACCACAGTGTCTGTCCCCAAGCATGGCACTCAATGTTTCCCCCTCTTCTGAATCTCCAGGTTATTACCACTTTTTTGTGACAATTGTATCATTTGTCACTCTTAGTTATTGATTTCATGGCTACCTTATCGTCCGATGATTTTGGTATCCATGAGGGCCAGTGACATGTTCATTTCAGAATCATCAGAGCATAGGACATTGTAGAAGCTGACTGAAGCAGAGTGCGCTTTTCTGTATATGTGCAGATGAGCAAAATGGGGTTTTGATAGATCTGTTTCTTTCAGTTCTTGATTTTTGGTGGATCTTGTATACATATTTTTATGTCTTATTAAGGACTTTGTACTGTTTGAGAGTGAGGAAACAAATGAAATATTCCCTCTCTACATGCACGAAAGTATTTGGCAAAGAAGATGTGGAATTCTGTAATTTGGGGCAACAAAAATCATATGGCCAAAAGGATATCATTTTTTTCTTAAAGATTTATTTTATTTTTTTGACAGGCAGTGGCTGCCACTGTGGCATAGCAGGTTAAGCCTCTGCCTGCAGTGCTGGCATTCCATGTAGGTGTTGCTTTGAGTCCTGGCTCCTCCAAGATGTCTTTATATTAGCCTTCTTTTTAGGATCTTTTCTATTTTTAACACTGTCACCTTAAATTTGCAGTTGAATACAATTCTAAGCACAATGAGCACCATCTACAGTACTGGAAAAGTTTGTAACCAAAGTAATCCACAGGAGTGCTTATTACTTGAACCAGGTAGGTCATTCATTTTGAGTAGTGATTATGAAATTTTCTTTTTTCTCTCAAATTTTAAAAATGAGATTGTGCTTTCCAGATGCGTAATCCAAAGCCGGCAGATTCCAGACATGTGTTTTAGCAGACAGATGTTGTTCTAACTTTTAACACAAGCTCATGGCAAGTTCTGTCACATCCGAGCAATTTTATTAAGTTAGTAATCAACTTATTTCAGTGGTTTATCTTCTCTGCAGACATATTTGAAAGTACAGTAGGGGGAGGAAATTAATGAATCAGGAGATTTTGTTTAATAACTTTCCAAATTTGATGTCTGGCAGCCTTACTTTTAGTTCTTAAAATTCATGTAATTGTTTACAAATAAAAATTTTGCAAATCCATGCTTACCTCCCCTTGGGTACTTTTGCTAACAGGTTTGGATGAGATAATGGCAAAGAGCACAGACTACAATGAGCGGCTCTGGGCTTGGGAAGGCTGGCGGTCTGCGGTCGGCAAGCAGCTGAGGCCTCTATATGAAGAGTACGTGGTCCTGAAAAATGAGATGGCAAGAGCAAACAGTAAGTCTGCTGTTTGTGGTGGTTCTCATGCTCTCTAGGGGCTGCAGGGCTATTTCTTAGACATCACCAAGCCTGCTCTTTGCTATCACGATAGCTCCAATTTAGTGATCATCTGCTGCATAATTTAGGTTACCTGTCCCTAGAAGAAGTTACTGGGGAATAAGAAAAGGTGAATTGGAATTCTACAGTTTAAAGAGCCCAGGAATGACATTCAACTACAGGGTCTCAAATGAATTAACCAGGTATTATGAATTATTAGTTTCCAGGAAGATCTTGGACCCTCAAGGGTTCCTGAAGGGTTGAGTGAGTGAGGATCTTAGTTCTCAGGTAGGATGAGAGAGACACTATCTAGAGACACTCAACCCCATCCCGTGTGACCATTGTTCATTCTCAAAGGTCATGTGCATGTCTACCTCAGGGTGCTATCCCAGAAGGGAAAAAGATTAGCTTATGCTGGAAACTTATTTCCTACCAGTTGTAATTATAATGCAAAGCATATAGTCATAAACATCTTAAACATCTTTTTTTTAAAGATTTATTTATTTATTTGAAAGGCAGAGTTACACAGACAGGAGAGGCAGAGAGAGAGAGAGAGAGAGAGAGAGGTCTTCTATCTGCTGGTTCACTCCCCAGTTGGCCGCAATGGCTGGAGCTGCACCTATCCAAAGCCATGAGACAGGAGCTTCTTCCAGGTCTCCCACACAGGTGCAGGGGCCCAAGGATCTGGGCCTTTTTCTACTGCTTTCTCAGGCCATAGCAGAGAGCTAGATCAGAAGTGGAGCAGCCAGGACTTGAACCAGCACCCATATGGGATGCTGGCACTGCAGGCAGTAGCTTTACCCACTACGCCACAGTGCCAGCCCCAATCATAAACATCTTAACATAGGAAGAAATTTCCATATTTCTTAACTTATTCTCCTGCCTTAATAATGATCTGATATCATGCAATTTTGAATGATTTTATGCTTTGGTGATTCACTGCCTTCTGGAATTGAGTAAGGAAGATTTTTATTTTCATTTTTTGTTTCTAACTTTCTCCCACTGTCACTGAAACTCATATTCTTATTTTTAAAAATAAAGAGTTCATTTTAAAAATACTTATTAATTTGAGAGAGAGAAATGGAGAGAACTCCTGTTTGCTGGTTCACTCCTCAAATGTCCTCAATGGCTGGGGCTAGGTGAGGCTGAAGTCAAGAGCCCAGAACTCAATCTGGGCATCCCATGTGGGTGGCAGGAACCCAATTACTTGGAAGGCAGCTATGCTCACCACTACACCACCAATGCACACAAGAACTCAATTACTTGAACCTCTTACACCATTGTCTCCCAGGCTCTATGTTAGCAGGAAGCTAGAGTAAGTAGCTAGAATGGGGCATCGAACCTAGGCACCTGGATATGGGACATAGGCATCTTAACCTGATTACTTAACCATTGTGCCAAATGCCCTCCCCTCACCAATTTTTTTTAAAGATTTTGTTTATTTATTTGAGAGGTAGAGTTACAGACACTGAGAGGGAGAGACAGAGAGAAAGGTCTTCTGTCCTCTGGCTCACTCCCCAAATGGCTGCAAAGGCCAGAGCTGGGCCAATTCAAAGCCAGGAGCCAGGAGCCTCCTCTGGTCTCCCACATGGGTGCAGGGGCCCAAGGACTTGAGCCATCTTCCACTGTCCTCCCAGGCCATAGCAGAGAGCCGGATTGGAAGAGGAGTGGCCCGGACTAGAACCGGCGCCCATATGGGATGCCGGCACCGCAGGCGGAGGACCAACCCACTGCGCCACAGCACTGGCCCCATCCCCTCACCAATTTTTAAAAAGAATATCTTGTATATCCTTCCATTCAATGTCTACTTCTCTCCTCATGTTCCAGATCATCCTTTGGCAATGTGTATATAAAAATAAAACTTACTAAACTACATTTACAAACTTCATTCATTAATACCTTAATACAGGGTCCTGTTTTTTGATGGTTAGCTACTAACTGAAGCACATAGAGATGGTAGGTATACACAGGGTTTTCAAACAAATACAGGTCTACTGTAGCAATGTCCACGATGAGTTAAGCCACATATGAAAATATAAGGCCCTGAACAAAATGAGAATTAAGAAACTTAGAAATAGAATCATATCTCTTAAAACTAATGAGGCAAACTACCTTTAGGGAGAGTACAAATACAGTGTGACCTTGGACAAGTGACTTAACCACTCTAAGCACAGGCTGTTGGTGGGAATGCAGACTGGTGCAGCCACTGTGCAAGACAATATGGAGGTTCTTTACAAAATTAAAATTAGAATTATTGTATGACCCAACAATTCCTCTTCTGGGCATCTACTGAAAGGAAATTAAACTGCCACCTTGTAAAAGTATCTGCACTCCACATTCATTGTAGTATTGTTCACAATAGCCACGATATGGAAACAACTAGGTGTCCACCAACAGACAAATGGATAAAGAAATTGGGTATCAATTATTACTGAGTCTGAATAAAGGAGATCCTGTCATTTGAATCAACATGGATGGTGCTGGAGATCATTATGCTAAGTAAAAATAGCCAGACACAGAAAGACAAACATTACATGATCTCACTTATATGTGGAATCTAAAAACAGAAAAGGTTAAATATACAGAGATAAATATTAAAACAGTGGGTAGCCAGGTTTAGGATGGGGAAGGAGGAAATGGAGAGATGTAGGTCAAAGGTTACAAACTGGCAGATATGGCGACTGAACAAGTCCGAAGATCTAATTACAACCTGTGAGCCAAGTTAATAATAATGTATTCAAGGTTTTTGCTAAGTAAGGAGCTTTCAGTAGCTCTTGCCTCAGAGAAAACTGTGTAATTCTGAGAGATAATGATGTATTCATTTTTCACTGTAATAACCATTCTACTATGTATATGTGTGTGTGTGCCTCATAACATTATACTATATACCTTTAGTATATACAGTAAAAGTTATTTTGAAAGTAAACATAGGCTGTTAATCTGCACAGTGGGGCTTATAATAATGTCAACCTTGTGAAGTTTTTGTGCTTATTCAATGAGATAATACATTTAAACTCCTGGTGTAGACCAAGTGCTCGATGGAATTATCTAGTGCTATTATTCATGTGCATCCCTTTGAATTGACTTTTAGAGCGGCGATAAAAATGTGATGAAATGTTTAGATTTCTTTTATCTTGTCTACAAGGCTAATCTACATGGAATGTGTTTTCTTTCTTTTCTTTATGTCTTCCTCCTCTTTACAAAAAAAACCAGATTATGAAGACTACGGGGATTATTGGAGAGCAGATTATGAAGCCGAGGGGGCAGATGGCTATGACTATAGCCGCAGCCAGTTGATTGACGATGTGGAACGTACCTTCTCAGAGGTAACTGCAGAACTGTACACAGACAAATGGAGGGCAGTGCAGAGGGAGGAGGCACAATGCCTGAAGGCATTCTGATTTGTTCTTAGCACACTGGTCAACCATTCCCAGGCCTCATAAAGCAATTGTAGTTTGTTTTTGAGAAAAAGGCACCCCCTACTGATGATTAGAATTATTTTGCTAAAGAAAAAAAAAAGAATTAATTTGCTTTCCTCTTCTTTCCATCACTCAGCAGGATTAACTAGAGGAGTGGTCTTTAGATTAATAAGAAGGAATGGTGAGCTGCCTGGGCCTGGCACTGTCTTCCTTTGGTAGCAGAGCCATTGCCTTTGCTTCCTTCCTCTGGACAGTTGATACTGTTATTTCATTAGGCTTTGACCAAGAATGTTTCCATAGTGAAGAAAGAGTCCTATGAACCATGAAATATCTCATGGACACTTACTCATTTTGACCTCTTCCCACCTCCCCTTCATCCCTGCATCTTCAAACTTCTGATGTGAAGCTACTCAGTCACAGCCACAGTTAGGCAGTGCCATTCAAAAGGGGAGACAAACAACCCCCCCAAAAATAAATGGGCAAATATTTGAATAAGTACATCATCAAAAATGAATACAGATGACAAAAAAAGCAAGTAAAAATTATTAGGGAAATTCGAATTGAAACCATGATGAAAACCCACTACACATTCACCAGAATGGCTATTATAAAACGATTGACTATTAAGTATTGGGGAGGTTGTGGAGACACTGGGGCCCTCATACACTGCTGGCAGAAATGCAAAATGGAGCACTTTATAAAATAGTTTGATAATTTTTTTTAACTTTTATTTAATGAATATAAATTTTCAGTGTATAGTTTATGGATTACAATGGCTTCCCCTTCCCACAAGTTCCCTCCCACCCACAACCCTCCCCTCTCCCGCTTCCTCTCCCCTTCCATTCCCATCAGATTCATTTTCAATTCTCTTTATATACATTTTTTAAAAGACATACACACATATCCCTAGCAGCATTATTCATAATAGCTGCAAACTGGAAGTAACCTAGCTGTCCTTCAACTGATGAGTAGGTAAACAATCTGCTACATTCACAAAATGGAATAATATTTAGTAATAGAACAGAATGAACTACTGACAAATGCGCCTAATGGACCTATAGAATATTCTAATGAAAGAGGCCAAACACAAAAGGTCACAAATTAAATGATTCCATTTCTATTAAATGAATAGGCAAAGTATATAAATTGTACCTCAATTTAAAAACAAAAAAGTGATCTTAAAAATGATTTTTTTTGCATTTTCTTTCATTTTGAGATTTGTGTTCCTCTAGGCATGTTTATCAATTTATGCAGTGAAACTGGTCATCATCAGTATCTGGGAAGAAGGAATGTTTCAAATTCTCCACAATATTTGAGAGGAGATGAAATAATTTCAGGAAATTTTACTTGCCTAAGGAAGCTCCTAGCTCTAGTATTGGGAATTGGAAAATGGAGTTGGATACTCTTGGTTTTAAACGCTTTCCTGGGGCTTTTCAGATTAAACCATTATATGAACAACTCCATGCCTATGTGAGGACAAAGCTGATGGATGCCTACCCTTCCCGTATCAGTCCAGTTGGATGCCTCCCTGCTCATTTGCTTGGTAAGAAGCGCAGGATGTCTTTGTGTTCTTGGCTCTCAGTTATACACACCAACAGAATGTCTTTTTAAAGTGAGGCCCAACATAACACTTTTGAAAAAGATTATCTGAATGAAGTTAGTAACATTATAGAAATCACATTTTGAAAGACTCATTCTTGATTACATTATAGGGTTTTTTGGTAGGTGTGAAGGGTTATTATGTTGGCCATAATCCAAAGGATAAAAGGGTTAAGATGACTACAGAAAGAACTTCAGGGTCAAATGAGAGTGGAAGTGGGAAAAATACTTTTTAGTATTCAAGTTGATTAGCTGAGCTCTTGAGGTGGAGTTCAGTATTTTTGTGTCATATTGTCAGAAGAAAGGAGTTTGGCAGGCTGAGCGTGGTCAGCAGTGAGAAGGTGGCTTTCCAGAATTCAGGTATAGCCTCGGTAAAATCTTCCTAAGTTCTTTCTCTACTGCACAAATAGCTCTTGCTGAAAAGTACTTCATTTGGAATGAGTAATGAATGAAGGAGAGTACCTCTCCTCCCCTCTCCCACGCAGCTATGGCTGGTAGTGAATTCTCCACCGCCAAACCGCATTTCTATTAGTAGGAGAGACTATGAACGAAGGACCCTAAAGTAAAAAGACATCCTCTCCACAATATCCTCAATGAGTATTATTCAGTAATCTGGTTTCTGCTTAATTCATTAAGTCCAAAGTTTTCAATTCTGCCAGTATTTCAAAACATGATTTTATTTCAAAGTTACCATAAGTGTTATATTCACTGCTCAATTAGTTTTTATTGTTGTCCTATGTACAGGGCAATGGGACATAATAGATTAAACTTTTCTGATGTGATGAGGCTCTCTTCCGTCCAAAACAGACTAATCTATTACTACAGGGCACCAGTTGTAGGACAGTCAACAACCCTCTAATGCCTTCCATTCCTCACTCCTTTTTCCATGCTATAAGATTACCCAAAATATTCCAATTCTTATTCTACAAAATGACTTTCTAGGTATTTGTAAACTACCATCATATAAGACATAGCCTAGGACCTGGCACCAGAGCAAATACTAAATACATTTTTGTAACTGTTACTGTTATCACAGTGTATGCACTGTTTTCTTTCTTTCTTTTTTTTTTTTAAGTATCCTTCACAGCTTTTCAACTATTCCTTGCAATCCTGCTTTGCTAATTGTTCTTTGGTCAAACTATACTTTGTCCATGTCTTTCTTCAGCTGTCATGCTCAGAACCCAATAGTTAACTACAGAACAATTTTGACCTATATATGGAAAAAAAATACTACATTTGCCTTTATTCTAGGCATTATGATTCTATCACTTTAGCTCAAGGTCACATTTGTGTGTGTGTATGTGTGTGTGTGTGTTTACAGATTTATTTATTTGAAAGGCAGTATGATGGAGAGGAAAGAGAAAGAGAGAGAGACAGAGACAGAGACGGAGATTTCTTCCATCTGCTGGTTCACTCTCCAAATGCTTGTAACAGCCAAGGCTGGGCCAGGCCAAAGGCGGAAGCCAAGAACTCCATCTGGGTGGCAGGAACTCAAGTACTTGGACTATCATCTGCTGCCTCCTAGGCACATTAGGAGGATGCTGGATTGGGAGTGGAGCAGCTGAGACTCGACCTGGCACTCCAATATGGGATGTGGGTGCCCCAAGTGGCAGCTCAACTCACTGTGCCACAATGCCTGTTCCAACACATTTGCGTTTTAGAAGCCCTGCCATAGTGCTTGTTGGATTGGGTCACTCTTGGTCTTTTACTGTGAACTGTGATTCAGCCTGATATCACATATATATTTCTATGGCAGTTAAGTTTTTCTCTAAAATATAATCATAAAACTTCACAGAAATCTACTAAATTTTATCTTTGAAAAAAATGCAGTACTTTTCATGTACTCGTGTTTCCCAATTTCTTTGGTGGTAAGATTTTGATCCTGCTATTAGGTTGATTTTTTTCTAGATCCATCTCCCATTTTAGGGTATCTGGCCTTGAAATACAAGTTCACATTTGTTCAAGATGCTTGAAAAACACTCAGTTAAGTGTATTCATATAGTAATAGAGGCTGGTGCTGTGGCACAGTAGGTTGATCCTCAACCTGTGGTGTCTGCATCCCATATGAGCGCTGGCTTTAGTCCTGGCTGCTCCTCTCCCGATCCAGCTCTCTGCTATGGCCTGGGAAAGCAGTGGATGATGGCCCAAGCACTTGGCCCCTGCACCCACATGGGAGACCTGGAGGAAACTCCTAGCTCCTGACTTCAGATCAGCTCAGCTCTGGCTGTTGGGGCCATTTGGGGAGTGAACCAGCATATGGAAGACCTCTCTGTCTCTCCCTCACTGTCTGTAATTCTCTCAAATAAAAAATAAAATCTTTAAAAAATGGTAATAGAAGTGAAACTTAGTCTAGTTGGTAGACGTTCACCATTTGAGATCTTATATGACTTCTTTTGAATCTGATACTGGCATTTCTAACAGATTAATTTGTAGTATTTTGTCCCATGGATGATAGATTATATAAACCTCTTTCTAATCCATAGTAGCTATGTTGTTCTTTATGTGTAATAAATTGTGCCTCTGAATTGTAATTTAAGATGGGAGAAACTGTGATAATTTTTAATAAGTTTTGCTTAAGCACATAATCTGTCATTTCGCTCTTTTAGAGGAGATAGAAGAAAGAAATGTTGGAAATTTAAAATAAGAGTAGGAAAAAATGGAAACAGGAAGTGAAAGGGAAGCATAGAAATCAGATTATATTTACAATTCTACTGTGTTGTCTGCTTACCAATCCTACCTCATGCACTATGTAAAATCAGGTCTGTATTTCTACTGTCTTTGTCATATATTAACAGATGCTTTTTTTAATAGGTGATATGTGGGGTAGATTTTGGACAAATCTGTACTCTTTGACAGTTCCCTTTGGACAGAAACCAAACATAGATGTTACTGACACAATGGTGAACCAGGTAGGAGGAAGAGACCTTAAAAATTAAAGCTAAATTCTCAACTTCATTTCTATTTATGCTAGCCTTCTGTTCTTATCTTTTGTATGTGACAACATGTAAACAGAAATTTCAAACGTTTAAATTTATGTCTTATCTAGGTGTATTGTTTATTAAAAAGTGATTTACAGTGTCACCTTGTATAACATGTGTGATGTTGATCTTGTTGAGAGCTACTCAAAATGGAGGTGATCTGTGTTTTCCATTAAACAGCAAGATGTGGAATTATCAACTGGTTATCACTGTTTCCAAAGTTAGTCATTGTTAAGTAATCAGCCAGTAATCTCTATGACTAGTAAAAGTAACACTGTCAGAATATTTTTGCATATCAAAATAATCATTAGTGTTAAAATATTATAAGAATCTTTAAAATAATATTTAAATCACTCTTTTCTTACCATCTTGGTATAATTGTTTAAGTTATCTGTGTTCCTTCCACTCATGAAATAACATTGTGGTTACAATTATGCATTTTTCATTATTCAACATTTCTGGGAAGAATTAATAATGATACTTGTATTTATCTTATAACATTTCTTCAGATGGTTGTATCATAATTTACTTTACTGATACATTGCTGAATGTCTGCTAATTAATAGATTTAAATCCGCAAGTAGCAATGCCATGAATGTCTTCACGTTCCTAGCACATCCCTGGGAAAAGTCCATGAAGTCCATAAAATCAGGACGTTGTTCTAGCCCCATATTGCAGTTGAGCAGCAGTCAAGTCCCATCTTTATGTAGACCCTAAGCCTTTCTAAAGTGTTTTCACACCCACCATTTCTCCTAATATTATCTGCTAGACTATCAGGACAGGTCTTGTGCTAGCTCCTTGCTCTAGGTGAGGAAATTGAGGATTAGCTAAATTATTTGTCCTAACTCACCAAGACAGCCAACGACAAGTAAGGGTGGAATTCAGAACTCTTAATCTTTCCAGTTTGTTTTTCCATTTGTTCATTTGTTGTTCATTCAACAGATGTTAACTATGCTTATTAGTCTTCACTATTTTGGTATATGTTCACTCTGCTTAAGAAGGACATACTTATATCAATCCCAATAGCTTGCCATTAAGCCTTTAAAGGTCAATCATTAAAAATAAAACAAAACAAAACCGTAACCTCATATCCTGCTTTGTATTCCCAGGGCTGACATAGGAGAAAAACCAGATTTGACTAGTCTTTGAGATTAGAGGATGTTCTCTGTGTTACTAAAAATGATTCGTAAACTGTCTGCCAATTACACAAGCTTAGCCTGCCTGATGTGAGCCTTATGTACTAAGCAGGCTTGATAAGCTCCTGGGATACTACTTTCCAGAAAAGTTTACTAGATGGCAGATGCCTACTTCTAGCTCTCTGCAGTTCCAGAATATTCTGGAAGTTTAGGCTCCATACATACCATGATGTCCAGGCCCAAGTACCCATTGGCTGGAAGGCCACATTTGGGCCTTTTTGATTCCAAAAGTCCATGCCTTCATGTTCACTTTAAGGCTTATTCCTTCCATCAAGCTCAACACAGGGCCTTGCCCCTTGAAGGAACGCAGTCAATTATTGTTGCTTGAGTTGAATAGTCTTTAGCAAATAAAAGGTCACTGTTGTTTGTTTGTTCATGGCTATAAAGAATAGGGCCAAAAAAGTCACATGTAATCTTTACTCAGTCTACTACTAACATTGTCATGTATTTTTTCATTAACATGATATTATACGAGTAGTTTATTATTTTACTTTTCACTTGTTTTTTTCTTTTTATTTATTTATTTATTTGACAAGTAGAGTTAGACAGTGAGAGAGAGAGACAGAGAGAAAGGTCTTCTTTCCATTGGTTCACTCCCCAAATGGCGGCTAAAGCTGGCGCTGTGCCGATCCAAAGCCAGGAGCCAGGTGCTTCCTCCTGGTCTCCCATGCAGGTGCAGGGGCCCAAGGACTGGGCCATCCTCCACTGCAGAGTGCTGAACTGGAAGAGGAGCAACCAGGACTAGAACCCGGCGCCCATATGGGATGCCAACGCCGCAGGCAGAGGATTAACCAAGTGAGCCACGACACTGGCCCCAACTTTTCACTTATTATTAAATTGCATTTTACAATATCAGTAGAAATCCTTTAAGTATAATTTGGGTGGCTGCACAATTTTCTATTCCACAAAGGTATTATTTGTTTAACCCTTCTGACGATTGCTTACACTTTTTTCCTATTAATCACACTCAGTGTAATTTCTTGACCTAATTTCTGATAATTTCCTAGATTGGTTCCCTAGAGACAGGATTACTAAGACAAAGAATATACACATTTTGAAAGCTGTCCATACATGTTGCCAAATTACCTTTCAGAAAGGTTATGCCAAGATATTTATTCAACAGAATAAATGTTGTTATTTTATTTTTTGTCTTTATTTTATAGAATGTTGTATTTTATTTTTGTCTTTTTATGTTATAGAATGTTGTTATTCTGATGTTCGAATTAAATACTGTTCCTTTTTTCCCACAGGGCTGGGATGCAGAGAGATATTCAAGGAGGCTGAGAAGTTCTTTGTGTCTGTTGGTCTTCCTAGTATGACTCAAGGATTCTGGGAAAACTCCATGCTAACTGAGCCAGGAGATGGCCGGAAAGTGGTCTGCCACCCTACAGCCTGGGACCTGGGGAAGGGCGACTTCAGGTAGTGGGGCTGATACTGACACAGCTGATATCTAATGGGAGAAGATGAACTTCGATCCCTTCTCTTCTTCTTTGAGCATAGAAGAGATCAGTTAATGCTCCTTGAACTAAAGGTGGGAGTCCATTAGAGTACATCTGCATTTTTCCCAGCAAAAAAAAAAAGATGCTTGCCAGCAGCCTTTAACTTGAACCCTGAGACAGTCTGCCTCACTTGGAATATGAGGGCACTTCAAAAAGTTTGTGTAACAGTGGAAATAAAAGATGAACTTATTTTGGTGCAAAAATTTTTTTGAAAGCCATGCATTAATTTTTCAAAATATGCATTTCTCATGAACTTTTTGAAGATCCCCTTATATTATGCATCCACTAGAACAACATGGTCATGGTGATGGTTTGGCTCCCATTAGAAAAGGTTTGAGGCTACGATTTATGGAAGATGACTCTGTGAATCAGCCATTGCTCTTCCTCTCCATGTTTCACATTTATGAATGAGACAGGATAGAGAAATCAATAAGCTGGGATAAAAGGGAGAAAGTAGCCTGTGTCATAAAAGAGACACAGGGAATGTTCTGTGAGGAGCTGGAAGAGAATTGACCACATCTAGAACAGGAGATAGAATCAGACAGAGCTTTGCCGGTAGCATTGGAATTGCATCTGAAATATAAGAAAGGTTTGGCCAGACACAGCTGGAGGAGAACATGAGGCTGGAGAAAAGCAGGATCAAATGCAGAGGTAGGACCTGGCATGTGTGCTGGAGTCGGCAAGTTTGCTAGAATCAGAAGCATGCGAAGGTGAGTCTGGGTGATGTGGTAGAATGGGCAGAGGGGTTTGGAATCCTAGGTGTGTCACTTAATGACTAGGCAACCTTGAACAAAGTATCTAATCTTGGGTTTCAGTTTCCTGATTTATAAAGTAGAAGAGTAATTCCCAAGTTTGTAAGTGTCTTAGGTTGAGTTGCTTATTTTGGAAATTTTTGTACAAGTGTTTCATTTAGGGTGATGTGTCAGGCACAAGGGAGTGAGGGAGGCAGGCTGGGCCAGGGGAAGGAGGTAAGAAGTAAGAAAGGTTGTGATTCCTTCTGGAGACTGGCCTCAGCCTGGTCCCTTAAAGCTTCCCAGAGTTAATCAGACCTTGAACCATAGAGTTGGTCACACCTTGAGACAAGGGGACTGGCCTTTTGTACCCTGAATCAGTCAGTCAGTGGCTGTGGACTGCCACAGAATGTGTATGTGTGTGTGGCGGGCAGGGAATGGGGGGGGGGGGGGGGGGACACAACCTCCTGGTTGAGGAACCTCCTGTTTGGCCAAAGCAATAAAAAAGGAAGCAGCTATTGGCTCTTATCATCTATGACTCAGGCAACCGGGGAATGGTGGATCTGCCTGGTACAGGAGAGCCCTACCCTAGAGTAAGGGTTGGCAACCCTTTTCTACAGAAGACCAGATAGTTAAATGCTTTTGGCTTTACAGGTCTCTGTTGCAATTACTCAACTCTGCCCTTGTGGCATGAAAGTAGCCATAGCCAATCCCTAAACAGCTGGATGTGGCTGTATGCTGATAAAACTTTATTTATAAAAATAAGCCAGCCAGTAGGCTGTGGTTTGCCAAGCCCAGTACTAGCATGATGCTTTAAAAGGAGAAGTTATAGTATGAGGGGGCCTCAAAAAATCTATGGAAAATGGAATTATAACATAATATGAATTTTCCATAAAATTTTTGAAGACTCCGCTGCCAAGTTTCTTAGCAGAGATTCTTACACATACAGTTGTCAGTAAACATATAGTAGCTATTCTTGAATTTGTCCCAAAGAAAACGGAGAGAGGCCAAGTTAGGAAAACCCGATTGGGGTCATACTGGAGGTGTACAAAGGCGGCCGAGTGTATTCTTGAGCAGTGAGGAATCCTTAATGGGTGGGAGGTGACATGATCAGAATGGCAGGAAAATTAATCTGGGAGTCTACTGAAATATGACTCCTACACCCACCTGAATGAAAATGTTCTCGCCAGGTTGAGAAGGACCACCTCATTGCCAAATACAGACCTTAACCCATCAGGCTAAAGCAGAAGTAGTCAACATGTACGAGGTGTTTTTTCACATGCTACTTTGCCTTGTCTTCTGCATTATCGACCTCTTCCGGACTGCTCTGTCCTCCCTGAATGCCCTTTCTTCCCTGAGTCAACTTCCTCTCCCAACCCCTTAGTTGCTGGGATCTCCCAAGGCTTTGTTTTTGGCTGTCTTTTTGTCAGTCATCACATTCACTCAGTGACTTACCTGCTAAGGCCTCCCGAGTCTCAGTACTGCTTGGAGTGTTTTGAACGCCATATTCTTTTCTCAAGTCTTTGTCATTGAACTCTTCCAGGAATGCCCGTCTCCTTGCCATCTACCTAGCAAACTCCTGCACATTGATCAAGGTCCTGATTGCTCATTGCATCCGCAGTTACGCCTTTCTCAGTGCTTCTAGGAGACTGTGCCTGCCTTCACTATTGTCATGCCCAAGGCTGTACTACTGATCACTTATAGAGTATTTGTCTCAGAGTTTTATAGCAGAGCACACTGCTTTCTGTCTTCCTAGTGGTGTGTGAGCAGAACAAGATTCATCACTGCCCATCACTTTTATATTGAACAACTAGTACAGTGTCTGGGACATAAGAGACAGGTACTCCAGGTTCATTGGTGAATAAATCTTAGAAAAGTGACTCATGCTACCAAAACCCCATACAACTCTGCCACAGTGATTAAAGGAAATGCCATGAGATGCATGCTAATTTTGCCCATTTTGTGCAGGATCAAGATGTGCACAAAAGTGACAATGGACAACTTCCTGACAGCGCATCATGAGATGGGACACATCCAGTATGACATGGCATATGCCACACAGCCTTACCTGCTAAGAAATGGAGCTAATGAAGGGTTCCATGAAGCCGTTGGAGAAATCATGTCACTTTCTGCAGCTACCCCCAAGCACTTGAAATCCATTGGTCTTCTTCCATATGATTTTCATGAAGACAATGGTATGGACATTTTTCATGATTTCTATGGGGGGGTCTTTAGTCCTATTTGGGCAAAGGTATTTATTGTCATGCATAAGAAATACCTTTTGCCACATAAGGCATAAGGTATTTATGAGTAACTGCAAATTGCTACTGGGAAAAAAATTAAGTATGTATTAGCATATGCTAACTTGTGGTCTTATTTTTTTTTTAAAGAATGCAGAGCAACTGAGTGGAAATTTATTCTGTTGGAAATATCTAACACATTTTGTTTTTTAATTTAAAAATGTTGAAACAGTCTCACAAAACTGAAATAGCTTGTCCAAGGTCACCTAACTAATTAGTGACAGTGTTCTGATTATATTCCTTTGGTTTTAGGTGAAAATTTTGCACAATTTTAGAGCTACAACAGATTCTACACTTGATCTTAGTCAAAAGGCCAAGAAGCAATACAACAGATTCTAAAAACCATTTTACAGAGGAGAAAATCAAATCCAAGAGAGGAAAATAATGGTCCAAGATCAAAAAGGCAATGTAATGGCAGAATCAAAGCCCAATATAAACCAAATCCGTAACCTAAATTCCTCCCTATAATATGTGCAAAGCAAAATGAAACTTGGAATTTGGGATTTTTAAAAGCAGGTGGCACAATATCAATATTGGAAGGGACTGAAACATTTGGCTCATCCAGCTGAAGCATGAATTTGCCCTGTAGCATCCCTTCAAATTCATGCTGTTCTTCAATAACTTTATTCCATTTCTTCTTGCATGGCTCAGACTTGATGGAACATAAAAAATGTTCAGGAGATTCCGATTTCTTCCATGGGGGATGCCATGGGTTTTGATTCTTCCTCTTAAAAGTACAGCAATTAAAGCTGAATACTTTCTCCTCTTCCATGTATTTCTTGCCCCTCATTTGCTGGCTGGAGTGTTTGGTGAGTGAGGTCAAGGCCAGGAGCTCCATCTTTGTGTAGGCAGTTCATTCTGCCTTGATCTCTGGTTCCAGATCCTTGGTGATCTCATAAGGGCCTGTGAGTAGCCAGTGTAAAGCAGTTACCATGTCTGAAATACTGAAAGCACAGACCCGCAGATTATAGACCAGTAGTGGCATCCTCCATGAAAAGAACAACAAAGGCAAAGGAATTAACGGTAGCCACATCTGCTTCCTAAGTTCAAAATAATATTCACTCAAGTCAATGAGCATACATTTATTTGTTTTATCATTTTTTAATGTTTGACGACAGCTTGCAAAAGTGGTCAGATCACTGTTTTTTCACATGGTGTTAGATGTGGTTAAACCCCTGCTTCTTTGCTTGGCTCTGCTCCTGATTTGTGAATGATGCTAAACAAACACATTGCTTTAATCCTTGTTTTCTTCCCCCTCTCTCTTCCTTTCTTCCTCCAGATACATGAGGGACTTAAAAATGTTTATGGAAAAATGAAATTTAAAGATTATTTTGATGTGAAAGACAGTTTGGAATCTTATGTGGCTTTTCTCACAATCCACATTTCCTGTGACCTTTTGGAAGAGCTCCCATATTTATTGAGAACATACCATATATGAGACGTTTGATGTTTTTTTGGACAGTAGAGAAACAGTGACATGGAAAGTAGATAACATCTTCCTGCTTATATTTCAGTGAGCTTTCTTGGTACATTCTTTCTTTGATGAGCTCTATTCCCAGTTCATGTCACTAAAAAGATATAGAATGAAGTGATATGATTTGCTAAAACACTTAAAATTCCTGGTAAAAAAGATACTAGTATATTTAAAGGGCATTGTACTTTTGATTATCCAGGATTGTGTTCTCTACGGAAATTCTTTTTTTTTTTTACCCCCTCTCTGGTTCACTAGTTTTTCACTATCTTTTTACTACATGTTTATTTAACAAAGACTCGAGAGGGCATTGAGCAGCAGGCACTGCACTGGGTGTACAATCTTGGATGAAATGTCATCAGTCTGCCTCCATGGAGCTTTCAAAAACAAGTGGTAGGAAAGGAGGTAAAATGGTCCTTATTAACTCTGATAAGAGATATTTAAGGAAGGCAATCGGAACTAATGGAAAAAAATGAGGATTGGGCAACTTGTGGATTTTTATTTGCCTGTTCTGTTTCATGGCTCCACCCTACTCCAAATTCCTTAGCTGAGAAGGTGAACAGATACATATTGTTATGTTCATTGTTAATATTTCTCATTTGTATAGTAAGTATATCTTGAGGAATATTTTCTTTTTTTAAAGTTTTTTTTTTTAAAATTATTTATTTGAAAGTCAGAGAGAGAGAGAGAGAGAGAGACAGATATTTTCCATCTGCTGGTTCATTCACCAAATGGCTGCAGCTGACCCAGATCAAAGCCGGGAGCCTGAAACTCCATCCAGCTGTCCCATGTGGGTGGCAGGGGCCCAAGTACTTCAGCCATCTTCCCACAGCTTTCCCAGGCACATTAACAGGGAGCTGGAGTGAGAGTAGAGAGGCAGGTGCTCATATGGGATGCCTGTACTGCAGGCAGTGGCTTAACCCTGTATACCACAACATTGGCCCCAAGGAATATTATCTTGAAATTAGGAAAATTACCTTTAACACAAGACAGCTACTATCATCTTCATCTTAATATTACCATTTTCCATTTATTTTCAGAAACAGAAATAAACTTCCTACTCAAACAAGCACTCACGATTGTTGGAACTCTACCATTTACTTACATGTTAGAGAAGTGGAGATGGATGGTCTTTAAGGGTGAAATTCCCAAAGAGCAGTGGATGCAAAAGTGGTGGGAGATGAAGTAAGTCAATGATTCAGTAAAATGTTTTCTCATGAGTTCACTGTTTATTTATCTATTGTTAAATTAGTTAATTTACTTGAGAAGGTGGCGGGGAGCAGGGAGGGAGCACTTCCATCTGCTGGTTCACTCCCCAAATGCCTTCTCCAGACAGAACTGAGTCAGGCTGAGGCTGGGTGCCAGGAACTCAATCCAGGTCTTTCGTGTGGATGGCAGGAACCTAAAGACTTCTGCGCCCCAGGGTCTACAATAGTAGGAAGCTGGGGTCAGGAGCCAGAGTAGACTGCAATAGGACACGTGTGTCCTAATTGGTAGACTAAATGTCTGCCCTCACCAATTACTTAAACTAATTTGACTCACCTGTGCACGTACACATACATAACCAGCTAGTCTCACTGTATTTCATCACCTGAGGGCTTTCTAAAGCCACTAGAACCCTCTAATTTCAGGAAAGGCTGCCAAACTAATGCCACCCCCCATTGACCCTCGACTACTAACTGATCTGAGCTGATGGATAAGTACCTCAACTCCTTTGCACTCAGGTAGGGTAACTCTTGTGGGCGTGCTCTACACCAAGTCCTAGAGCCCCTCAGTGGGGTGGAGCTCCAGTCGCCACAGTGGAGACTCGCTTGATAGCCCACACTTTGGGGGCTGCTCTCCTTTCCCTGTGTGACTGCATTATCCCTTTGCTGATATTTCCTGGAATCATTTCTCCAGGGCCTTGTCTCAGGGTCTGTTTTGAGAAAACCCAAATCTAAAATGACTAGGACTGAGGTTCTCAAAGACTGTTTCCTAGTCAGAATGTTTGAGATCTGAATAGATAAATCTTGAAAGCTGCAGATGGGGATTTAATTATCTGAAAATGAAAGAAGCGCATCATTCAGGTCAGGGGAACGCCATCTCACCACAGCACCCCAGTGCAGCCACCTGCCACAAACACACATTAGCTATCTCAGTTTTATATTTTTAGTGTCCACTTAAGTGCCATCTGCTCAGATGAAATTTCCTTGGCCCTGCCTTCTACCTTGGGTGAGGTGACACTACTTCATGTTCTATATTGTTAAGTGGTAGGTCTTTCATTAAATTGATATTATTTAGGAAGTGACCAATTTGTTAATTTTTGTGTATTTTTTACCCAGTCAAGTCTCCAGGGCAACAGTGAATAACCACAAAATGGGGAGAAAAATGGAAAATGAGGCACAACTGGGGAAGGCTGGGGAGCTGAAGGGGTTGACTGCGCTGGAAAGTGGGTGGTGTCGGGCACAGGCTTCCCAGAGGAGGAGACTTTTGAGTTAGCCTTGAAGAACAAGTAAGATTTCAATTTTACAAAGTTCCTTCTGCCAGGAACACAGTAAGTGCAGTGTCTGATAGGAATTAGTAGGGCTTTCATTGTATGTTTTCATACTTTATGAATCTATTAAAGTAGTATTTTGAAGACATAACTATCTTCTGATGGTATATTCTGGCTGAATTAAAAAATAAGAGATAACCACATAATGGGCTTTACACTTTTTTTAATACTGTTTCTATTTCACCTGACAACCAACTTCAATAGAAATGCCATTGACTGATGAAACTGCAGTTGTGTCCAGCCCCACCTCCTCATGATGGGTGTCCCCCAGCTAACATATCTTTTTCTTTCTTCCCAAAGGCGAGAGATAGTTGGGGTGGTAGAACCCATGCCCCATGATGAAACATACTGCGACCCTGCGGCTCTGTTCCATGTTGCTAATGATTATTCATTCATCCGGTAAATGGCTGTTTTCTTTGTTTAACTTTGAGGGTTTGTGAATAACCGCGCTAATGACAAAAAAGGAAGGATCAGTGAAGTGATAATTTAAGTTTTCTTCCTATCTCCAACTTCCACCCCAAGCTCAATATAGATAACCCAATTCAATTCAATTTAACCCAACACAATTTGCTAGGTTAGATAACACTTGTGGGAGATCTTTTCTCCATCATGAAGGAATCAATAGTACCTGTTGAGACAGATTAAAAAGTACTTTTGTTTGTCTTCTTGTTACTGGGGGAGTTCACAATGTATTGTTCTTCACCTATTAGTCCCAGACCTTGGATTTGCCAGGCCTCTGCATCTTTATTGGTAAAATGAAAACAATACTTTTGACTTGTCATACAGATTTATTGGCATAATTTACATAAAATGGCTAAAAATCTATAAAACACAATACAAACATGAGCTAACATTTAAGTGAGTAGTGCTGCCTTGTTTATCAACTGATACGCAAACTGCAAGTAGACTATGATGAGACTGTACAGTTCTTGTTTGGGTCTTTCTGGAGAAAGAGGTTTTGTTAGTATCTCTTTGGTTACTTAGACTCCTGGATTTAAATGTACAGCCTAATCTATGACTCTGCCACAGTAACTCAGCATGGGACTGCCTTTTCTCTTCTTTGTCTCTTGTACAGATATTACACCAGGACAATTTATCAATTTCAGTTTCAAGAAGCCCTTTGTCAAGCAGCTCAACATGAAGGTCCCCTGCACAAATGTGACATCTCAAATTCCACTGAAGCTGGGCAGAAGCTGCTGTAAGAAATGCCTCAATGCTTCGTCTCCAATATTCATTCATTTCCATGCTTCGGTTTGAATGTGATTTCTTTGTTCCAAAAAGAACATTTTGGCCTTAAAATGTCCTCATCCACAAAGTAAATGTTTAATCTGTGATCACACAGCAACCTAGACCATTCGCTGGCTCGATGGGCCACCTCGATGGATACCTGCTGTATCCATGTTCTAACTTCAGAGCTCCCTTTGTAGTCAGTGGAAGGGCATAGAGAGTTTGAGGGCTGAATATCTCATCAGTATGCTTTATTTTCTTATCTGCCAGGAGCAAACTTGTGCAAGTGAAAGAGCAGAGACCTTGGGCTACAGATGTAAATATATGTGCATCTGGAATCTCTCAAAGTATTCTGAACGCCCTCTTTTCTCATGTAGCAATATGCTGAGACTCGGAAAATCAGAACCCTGGACCTTAGCATTGGAAAATGTTGTAGGAGCAAAACATATGGATGTAAGACCACTGCTCAACTACTTTGAGCCCTTGTTTACCTGGCTGAAAGACCAGAACAGGAATTCCTTTGTGGGCTGGAGCACTGAGTGGACCCCATGTGAGTATACCATGCTGACACATTTTGCAATGGCCACATAGCTGCGAATGCTTTGCCCCTACTTAGAAGCTGACTTAGACGGTGCTGTGCTGGCAGCTGCCATTTGATGGGGGTAGGAAGCACATGCGTAATCACCTGCTGTGTACCTGGCATTGTGAAAACTATTGTACACAGACACCCCCATGCACACAGACGTGCACACATGTACTCACTCTTACAAGTCTGTTTTTATTAATCTCATCTTTAAAAGAGTATAAAAGTCTTCAACCTCCACTGTACCTGACTCCTATTTTTCAAAGACATGTACTTTTAACAATTTTAATGCTATAGCTTCTTTCTGGCAGTTACTTTTACGTTTCTAAATAATTTGTTTATATTGTTCTCTCGTTATTGGTCATTTTTTTTACTTTTACTCCTGCCTGTTCTTCTACTTCATACTCTCTCAGTAAAGCTTTATTGTGATTTTTAGTAAAGCAGCTGTCAATAGTCACATCATTATGCCTGTAGGTCCATGTAATATACTCTGTTGTGTCATTTCTAGTGTGACTTTTTGTTTGTCCCAGGGTTTCTATTTGCTTCAATATTTTTGCATATATAATTTGCTGTCTG
Source organism: Lepus europaeus (assembly GCF_033115175.1). Lineage (NCBI taxonomy): Eukaryota > Metazoa > Chordata > Mammalia > Lagomorpha > Leporidae > Lepus > Lepus europaeus. The sequence continues at coordinate 133,232,052 of NC_084850.1, forward strand.
TATTGCATTTGGTACCCCCACCCTGAACTGTTCTAATATATTGATTTCTTTCAGTCTAATTTATTTCCCTAGAGACTTTCCTCTTGGCGTGGTACGTCCTTTTGCCTCAATCTGGAACAGTTCTCATCTCGAGTCATCCTTTTGTTTGTTGTTCTCTGGAGTTGAATCCACTGCTTCCTGGATCCCATGTCTTCTTGGATTATCTCTAGTTTTATTGGAACACAGCTCCCAAGTGGCTGTTTAAGCAAGGGCATATGGGGTGGGAGGATCAGCTGTTCCTCAAAGTGGTTTTAACCACGGTCTTGTTTTCTGCCCAGTGTCCTCTTCGTACCCTCTGCTGCACCTGTATTCCAAGACTTTCCCTCTGTGCATACAGTACATCATGGCTTTCTATCTCCTGAGAAAGCACTTCCCACCATTTCTCATTTTCCAAAAGTGTGCTTGTACCTTGAAAAAAATCCTTTACTAGTACTTTGGTGGGACTGCAGGAGGGGGAAAAATAAACATGTGTTCAACCTGTCACTTTTAACCAGCAATCTGCAATTTCTCTTCAATTAGATGCTGACCAAAGCATCAAAGTGAGGATAAGCCTAAAAACAGCTCTTGGAGACCAAGCAGTGAGTATTCCAACAGTGTGTCCATTATGTTTCAGTGCATCGCTTCCCTTAAATAGGACACAATAGCCTCATTTCAGCTTGGTCTGAAAGAGGAAAGGCATGGTTTTCTTCCGAACTATTAGCGGCAGATTCTAGCTTTCAGCTTTTTTTTTTTTTTTTTAAATAACTCGTTCCTTATTGAACAGGCTGTGCATGCTTTTTACTTATTACCTTGAAGATGTTATAAAGATCAATGAGAAATCATCTGTACCAGTCCTTAAATCTCAAATATTATCATTCTAATGGACTCTTATCACTTTTGTTTGTATTTGAGGAAGAGGACATGGTTATATTTTGAGCCGTTGTTTTTAGAAGCAGTATGGTTAGGAAGTTATTGTTTGTTTTGTTTTGCTCAATTATCTATGTCCTGGCTTTACTCAGAGTGCGTTCTGTGCGTCAACAGCATCCGAATCACCTGGAAACTTGTTGACAATGCGGAATCTCAGGCCCCAGCCCTGCATTTTGGCAAACCCTGGGGGGACTTGTTTACGCAGTAAGCACTCAGAAGCTCTGATTTGGAACACTGTTTCTCAAACTTGGCTGCACATCGGAGTCATATGGGGAAGGTTTCCAAATACTAACACCTGTGTTTCACCCCAGGAAATTCGGATGTAGTTGCTTTGGGGTGTGGCTTCAAGAGTTGGGCAGCAAGACTCTTAGAAGCTCCTCAGGTGATTCGAATTATGGGAAACTTTGAGAACCACTGGTGTAGTGATCCATTTTGGGGTAACAAATATTTATCCAAAATCATATTACTTACACTTTTTTTAAAGATTTATTTATTTATTTGAAAAAAATTTGCAAGGAGTGGCTTTACCTGCTACGCCACAACGTCAGCCACTTTTTTCTTGATGTGTCCTCATGTGATCTGTCCATGCAACAAGGGAATGGTAAATACTTGTATTTTCTGTGGAAGGCCAATTGTATCTATGGCATTATTTTGAGAACTTAGCCTTAAAAAATTTCAAATATGGAAATAGTAATGAGAGTATTATTAGCAATAATATTAACATTGTTATTACTGTTAAAGTACCCTCCCTACACATAAACATACACACACACACACAACCTGGGTGAAATTAAGTTGAGGTGAATGTAATAATTCTTTTGTGAAATCTTAGACTTTTTTTCCTAAGAGGGGAAAGAAGCAGAGCCTGTGCCATTTTTGGTCTCTACTGCCATCTACTGGACGAAAGAGCAAAAGCTTGTTTTTCCTCTCAAGTCTCTCAAGGCCCTTTGGAAACAAACCATTTGCTTAGCACTGGAAAACAAGAGCAGATTACCTTGCTCTTCACGGCGAGTTATTTTTTTCCTTTGAACCTTAAGTTTCTTTTTCGTTTACTCTCATACTTGCATGAGAACTTGTTATACAATAGTAAACACTCAGTTTATTTGTCTACAGTGCATAGACATTTTAAGCAAACCCACAACTTTTGATTGACTCCCATCTACAACCCGTCCTCGGGCTGTTTATTTTTGATTCATATGAAATCAAAGTAAAAGGACCACTGACCCTAGTGGTTTCTAAAGTGTGGTTCCGTGAGCAGCAGCATTAATTGGCAGCCCCTGGGAGTCTGTGAGCGCTGTCAATGTCAGGGCTTTTCTCAGCCTTTTTGAATCAGAACCTCTGAGGGTGGAGCCCAACAGTCTGTGTTTTAACCAGCTCCCCAGGTGATGCTGACGCTCTCTTGTGTTGCTGTGCTCTGACTTAGGCAGAAGCAAGACTCTGGAATATGAAGAGCAATGCTTGAAAAGTACCAGGCTTTATTATGAAAATGTATTGAATTAGTGGAGAGGAAGGGGAAGAGGGATCTCCCATTTGCTAGTTCACTCATCAAATGCTGCAACAGCCAGGGTACAGAAGCTAGAAGGCAGGAATTCAATTGATTTTCCATGTGGGTGGCAGGGGCCAAAGTACTTGAGCCATCACCTGCTACCTCCCAGGGTGCACATGGTCAGGAAGCTGGAATTGGGAGCAGAGCTGGAGCAGAGGCAGGACTCCAAACCAGGCACTCCCATCTGGGATGTGGGTTTCCCAAGAGGAATCCTCACTATTGCACCAAACACCCACCCTGAGTATCAGGTTTTCAATATGTCCTATGATCCCTACTGAGCAATGTCTTTCTTCTGAATTTGCAGTACGAATGGAATGACAGTGAAATGTACTTATTCCGATCATCTGTTGCATATGCCATGAGAAAGTATTTTTCAAAAGTCAAAAACCAGACGATTCTTTTTGGGTGAGTTCTCAAGTTCTTCCAACCAGCATTCCCTTTCCTCTTGAATTCCAAAAGAGATTCTGCTTACACTTTTCTTCAGGTGAAATTAAGAAAAAGCTCCTCGTGATTTCGGGCCTTCCTCAGCATCCTGGACTTGGGACCACTCTATTCAGGATGGTTGTGGCTTACTAGACTCCCAGATTGCAAGGACCATGTTCTTGCTCAGCAGCTCTCCCTGTGCTCCTCTTGCTCCCCAAACTGCCACCTACCCTCAGTACTGAAAACAGAAAGGGCAGAACTCTGCTGTCATTGAACTGATACACTAGTGTATATGTTGTGTATGTGTGATACATATGTAAATAGAGAATTACATAGCAATAAATGCTAGGCAGAAGAATGCAACAAGGAAGGGATTGGAAGTGCTGATAGGTGTGTGTGAGGGTGTGAAGGGAGTTCCTTTTGAAGGGGAATGGTCAGAAAAGACCTTTACTAATAATTAAGTAAATACATGAAACAGGAGAGAGCGCCAGCAAGGCCATCAGCGGCAGAAAACATTGCATCTGGGGAAACAGCAGGTGCAGACCCTTTGCCTTTTGAAGAAACAGCCAGGCGGCCAGTGTGGCTGGAGCAGAGCATCTACTAGGAGACAAGGAGATGTGGTCAGGGCAGTGGTCAGGCCTAGGGGCAGGAGAGCGAGAAGAAAGTTCTTGTGGAACTGGAAGGCCATTCTAAGGACTTGGGCTTTTGTTCTGAACAAGATGGGTATGACTCAAGGACTAGAAGCCACATGGCCTACCTTAGCTTTCACTAGACTCAGTCACTACCTTCATTCATGGGTGCGGCATGTTTGGTGGTGGGGCCAGCTTGGGGGCTATCTCTGTTCACTTTGCTGTTTATCACCATCTTGGGTCACCAGTGATTCCTTGCTATTCTTCTGGGGCTTTCAGTTTACAATTTCTCTCTCATTGAAAAAAAATGTTTTATACAAGGTCAGAACCAAGAGTTCCAAAACTCTATATTGCAACTTTCACGTCCTTGACATAGTTGGGCAACCTTAGCGGTAATAGGAGATGATATCCTCCTGTTTGCCATCATGCCCCATGTTTCTCTCTCTACCTGTGATCCTTTCCTTCCTTGGCAAGGGAAGTCTTTGTTCTCTTTGTTGTGTCCTCTGTGCCCCAAGGGAAGATGTTTCTTTTGTTTCTCCACAGGGAGGAGGATGTCAGAGTGAGTGATTTGAAACCAAGAATCTCCTTCAACTTCTTTGTGACTGCACCTAACAACGTGAATGACATCATCCCTAGAAATGAAGTTGAAGAGGCTATCAGGTGATGGCTAACTTTCAAACAGACCGGTTAAGGGTTGAAGGGGTTAACACATGCAACAAGAGCTAATATTTGCTCTTTCTGTGTGCTGGGCATTGTTCTGGTTACTTACATGCTTTATCTCATCCCACAACCTTGGGTTTTAATGAGCTGAGCTGATTTGGATTCCCGCAGATGCAGGACCTTAGAAAAGGGTTTCTATGAAAGTGGTTTATTTGGGAGGTGATCCCAAGAAGCACTGATAGGAAAATGTGACAAGAGACAGAGAAGGGAAGACAGACAGTATTTATACATTATCAAGTTACTCCTGTGGGCAACCCGAGCTAAATCCTGCCGGGACACTCAAAGACCATGGAGAATGTGCACCTGAGATGTCCCAGCAGAAGGTTGAGAGGGCTGGGCTATTTATTCACCACCTCCAGTCGGTCAGTGGTTAGGAACAGCTTCCAGGTGGCATTCATTCCCCAGCATTCTGGTCAACAGGCAAGGCAGATCTTATGCTCTGAGAATGCTCTCAGGCAAAAGGAAGTAGGTACTGGCTGAAGGAAAATTGACATGCATGGAAGATAGTGCAGAAGGGACTTGGGCAAGTAGTGCCTTTGGTGTAGGATTCATTTAACTGCCGAAAGCCTGAAGTAGATATGCAAGGCTAAGATTCCCTAGACATTGGTTAATCTACGTGGTAGAACGGGGACTTCTTATCAGAAGAAATGGTTTGTCCAGTGTGCCCCCAATTATTTCCCACAACAGACAGCAGGAGTAAAGAATGGATAGATGTTCTAGCTGGTTCCTCTTGTCATTAAAAAAAGGTTTCACCCAGACTGCCTCTGGCTAACTCACTAGGTGGCCCTCTTGAGCTGTATCAGTAAGTCCTGCTTACCTTTGGAAGTAGATCTAAGACTTGCTGGGCAGAGTGTGTCTAAAAAATCTGGCTCAGTTGGAGTGTATGACCTGATGACCCAATCATACCTACTCACTCGCTCACTGCCTCCCAAGGACTTGTGTTTGTCATAGGAAATGGTGGCAGCTGAGATCTTCATGAAGAGCTCAGCCCTTCTGGATACCCAGCTGCAATCTGCAGGAAGCCTTGAGCTTTCTATCTCCAGAGTGACTTGGAACATGTTCAGGTTGAACTTGCCAGGGGTTACATGCCTAATAATGGTTTTTTTTTTTAAGATTTATTTTGTTTATTTGAAAGACAGAGTTACAGAGAGGCAGAGACAGAGAGAGGTCTTCCATCCTCTGGTTCACTCCCCAGATGGCTGCAACAGCCGGAGCTGCACTGATCCAAAGCCAGGAGCCAGGAGCTTCTTCCTGGTCTCCCACAAGGGTGCAGGGGCCCAAAGACTTGGGCCATCTTCCATTGCTTTCCCAGGCCACAGCAGAGAGCTGGATTAGAAGAGGAGCAGCCAGGACTAGAGCCAGCACCCATATGAGATGCCAGTGCTTCAGGCCAGAGCGTTAACCCACTGCGCCACAGCACTGGCCCCCTAATAATGTTTTGACCTCTCTTCCTCTCTGGTGTACTCTAACCTCCTGACCTGGGTTATACCCAGGTATAGGAGGATAAGATGCTAAATACTTGTATCTTTGATCTAGAATATTCTTCATTTCACTGTTTTTTGTTTTAAATAATCTTCATCCTTTTACCTCCATTAAAATGGAGTCATTTTCCATCCCAGTGTGGGAGACGTTGGGAAAGGTCCCTTTCCTATGTTACTTTACAGTGCTGCCTCTAAATACCAGACACTTTTATTTGGAAAATTCTACTACATTTGTAGAAGAAGGGAATCCAATTACCTTTGTTCATTATTTGATATAAAGCCTTTGTAGACAGATTCTTTACAGATGACATAGTCTTGCCAATAACAAGAGTACTACAAAAGGTTGATGGGAAATGGAATAAAAAGATAAGTTTATTTTGGTGCATCTTCATGAACTTTTTGAATATCCCTTATATGCTACTAATCTTGCCTTTAAAACACAGTGGCCACAAATGAAAACATATCAACCAATTGCACATTTCCATTCAAGCTGTTGACAAATCTAATCTAAGTTGCAAGGTATGAAAGGTGTGTAATTGTCAAAAGCTTATATCTTTCACTGGACCTGATTATCTACTTTGCTATTATATATAATCCCCACTTAAAAGTACATTCTTTTTTTAAAAAATGTTTATTTGAGAGGCATAAAAAGAGATAGAGAGGGTGAGGTCCCATCTAGTGGTGTACTCTTCAAATGGCCACGATGGCTAAGGAGCCCAAGCTGGGAGCCTGGAATTCATTTCAGGTCTCCCACCTGGGTGGCAAGAACCCTTGAGCCATCACCACTGCTTCTCAGAGACTGCACTAACAGGAAGCTGCAGTCAGGAGCCAGAGCTGGGAATCAAACCTAGGTACTCTGACATGGGATGTGGGCATCTTAAGTATGAGGCTAAATGCCAGTTTCTACATGTGCATTCTTGTGATAAGCCTCAAATCCTTTTGGAAACAATGATGCATATATTTTGCCTAAGTGTCTTTCTGTGTTTTGCTTTTGCAAACAGCATGTCCCGGAGTCGTATCAATGATATTTTCCGTCTGGATGATAACAGCCTGGAGTTTGTGGGGATTCAGCCAACACTTGAACCCCCTTATGAGTCACCTGTCCCTGTATGGCTGGTTGTTTTTGGAGTTGTGATGGGAATGATAGTGATTGGCATTGTTGTCCTGATCTTCACTGGAATCAAGGACCGAAGGAAGTAGGTGACCTTTCCTAAATTTATCCATCCAAAAGAAAGAAAGGTTTAGGGAATACTACTGGGAAAGTGTACCATAAGTGGTAGGTTGTATAGGCCAGTTAGTTGGGCCATTTTGCACCTAAATATCCCAATACATCCCTTAGATGTTTACCATATGTTATTAGCACTTCACCTTGCAGCCAGTGTGGCTCCCCTGCTGCAAACCCAGCAGGGGTGGGTGGGCTCAGGGGACTGTCTTTGCTGCAGGTTCCTCCCTAGTCTAGAAGTGACCCTGTAGCCTGGACCAGTGGTAGATCTGCACTGTATGATCATTTAAGAATGAGCTCTGATATTTGCTTCAAACTGCCACTCTTTAACTACCTGCATTCCTCCTTAGGCGGCTCAAACTCCACGTTATCTCCTTAGTTCAAGGTCATTACCCTCTAATTTGTTCTGGAGTTGAAGATCAAAGTTCATTGAGGAATTAAATCACTAGAGATCTGATTTATAATGTTGCTTTGCTACTGCATGCTTTTTTTTTCTGACCTTGAGAAATAGTTGACTTTTGTAGGGCTTATGAAATGAAGCTTATAATAATACTGTATAGCACCTAACACTTCAGGCTGTCTAAACATATCATTGATTGCATCTTTACATGTATGAGTCTATTTTGGTCAAACAGAGATTTTTAGTTCTCCAAAATAGCTTCATTTAAAAAAAATTAGACACTGAATAGGTGATACATTCACATGGTTCAAATGAAAAATCCAAATGAATACAGAGTCTCCATGTCATCGGTTGCCTCCAATTTTTCTTCCCAAAGCCTACCAAAATTATCAGTTTCTTGAACATCTATAAATATATATCCCTTTCTAGTATACAAGTGTTAGCAGACTATACACAAATTTCTGCATATTTTTATTTCTCATTTAACATGTTCTAGTGATCTAGCCATAATGCATAAAGAGCTTCCCTGTTTTTTCCTGGCAACCTGCCTCTCATTATATGGATGAATCATATTTTCAAGCAGCCCTCTACTGATGGACTTTTTTTAAAGATTTTATTTATTGATTTGAGAGGCAGAACTACCAAGAGAGAGAGAGGGAAAGACAGAGAGAAAGGTCTTGCATGTGTTGGTTCACTCTCCAGGTGGCTGCAACGGCTGGAGCTGAGCCAAGCCGATCTGAAGCCAGGAGCTAGGAGCTTCTTCCGAGTCTCCCATGCTGGTGCAGGAGCCCAAGCACTTGGGCCTTCTTCTACTGCTTTCCCAGGCCATAGCAGAGAGCTGGATCTGAAGAGGAGCAGCCAGGACATGAACTGGTGCCCATATGGGATGCCGGTGCCACAGGCAGAGGCTTAGCCTACTATGCTACAGCTCCAGCCCTACTGATGGACTTTCATGTTGTTTCCAAATGTTTGTGTTTATAAAAAAGTTGCAGTGGCTTAGCATAGGTAATTTTCAGTGTATACCAATATAACTATAAGATACTAGGAAATCTGGGTCACTATATGTGTGCACTTCTAATTTTGACAACTATTGCCGAATTTCCCTCAATAGAGGATGTGCCCACTTATATCATCAATTTATACCATTTCCACCACCCCCCCACCTGACCTCTTAACACAGGCTGCCATCAAACTTTTTTATCTTTATCTGGTTAGTGACAAGTGTCCTCCTTACATCACCATACTAAAGTGGCTTTGTTTTATTTAACAGGAAAAAGCAAGCCAAAAGGGAAGAAAATCCTTATGGCTTTGTGGACATGAGTAAAGGAGAAAATAATTCGGGATTCCAAAACAGTGATGATATCCAGACTTCATTTTAGAGAAATCTTTTTCCTTCTGAGGTGAAGTTGTTGTATGTAAATGTTAATTGCATCGTTCAGAAAATATAAGATTATAAAAGTGTTATTAAATATCAAAACTATGGCTCTGTTCCGAAAACTATGGCTCTGTTCCGGATAGGTTGCCTTGAGCGAATATGATGGAGGAGTGGGCAGCCTCACGGACATTTCTCTCCATATTTATTTCTGCCTCAGGATTTGACTTCTCTTCTGTTTCCTAATAGAGATGTTTATGTTAGAGAATAACAGACAAAAAGTTTCTTGGGTTTCACAGGCTATTACGGGATAATGGAAGTGGAAATTTCTGTTGCATCACTGTAGTTGAAAACAAAAAAGATGTATCATGGGAACAAGCACTGGGCCTTGGATGGAATCTGGGGGGGGAGGGCATTTGTGAGGACAGGGCCCATGAACTGGTGGGCTTGGAGGAACTGAGCGTGGCACACACGGTCCACTTGAATCCAAGCGTGAAGGCTGACGGGCTTTCTTCACAGTGACTTAATTCAAGTACTCTAGGGATTCGTGTGCACACAGTGATGTCTAGAATGGACTATGTCTTCTTCAGGGCGACAGGCTGAAAGAAGAGCGAGCAAGAGCCCAAAGAACAGGGGAGGACCTTACCTTTTTCCTTCAAGCTGCTAGATCAACATCTCCCCAACAACACACACCCAGCACTGGGGGGAGGCCTCCATGAGTCCCCAGAGAGCTGCTTCTGTTATTCTCTAACTGTGGAGGGAGTGGGAATTCTAACTGAATATTCAGCCTCCGAAGTGTGTATCCAACTTCTTAAATCTTTTGTAGTCATTTGCTGTTGTCTGAATGTTGAGCACAAAACAGGCATTCAATAAATACTTACTAGATTTACACACTCTTGTGGTCATACCTGTCCTTATTGCTGAGGCCTGTGGATGTTCTGTCCGCTTTTCACCACGGACAAGGTTGTCTATCTGTCTATCGGCTTCCCAAAATTCTTAGGAATTTTTTTATTAACATAATTTATAAATCAGCCTCAAAACAGTTGTTTCATTGTGGACACCATCAGGTTATGAACCAAACTTGATTTGGCTTGTATATTTCTCAGAGTTCCTAGCTCAGAACTTTTTTTTAAAGATTTGTTTGTTTATTTGAAAGGCAGACTTACAGAGAGGCAGAAGCAGAGAGACGGGGGTGGGGTTGGGGGGGGCTCCATCTGCTGGTTCACTCCCCAAATGGCTGCAATGGTCAGAGCTACACCAATCTGAAGCCAAGAGCCAGGAGCTTCTGGGTCTGCCATGTGGGCACAGGGGCCCAAGCACTTGGGCCATCGTCTACTGCTTTCCCAGGTGACAGCGGAGAGCTGGATCAAAAGTGGAGCAGCTGAGATTTGAACATCCATCTGGGATGACAGCATTGCGCAGCGGCCTCACCCGCTTCGCCACAGTGCTGGCTCCCCCGCTCAGTTCTGATCACAGCATCTACTGCATACCTGAAGTTTAATTAGAACCAGATTAAGTAGATTAGCATATCCAAACTCTATAGGGCAATGTGCGACAGCATTTCTTCCTTGGCAAAGCACCCACATACCCATTTCATTGATACCTTTTTTCTCTTATCTTTTGTTATCTCCCATCCTCTCCTATACATTATGAAAATCTTCTGCCAAGCTACTGATATCTAAATGTGCCTTGTAATTGCTACATTCTCTTTATGAAGTTCCTAACCCTAGTGTTGATTTTTTTTTTTTTGACAGGCAGAGTTAGACAGAGACAGAGAGAAAGGTCTTCCTTCCGTTGGTTTACCCTCCCTCCCCCTGCAAATGGCCTCCACAGCCGGTGCTGTGCCGATCTGAAGCCAGGAGCCAGGTGCTTCCTCCTGGTCTCCCATGCAGGAGCAGGGCCCAAGGACCTGGGCCATCCTCCACTGCCTTCTCGGGCCATAGCAGAGAGCTGGCCTGGAAGAGGGGCAACCGGGACAGAATCCGGCGCCCCGACTGGGACTAGAACCTGGGATGCAAGCGCCACAGGCGGAGGATTAGCCTAGTGAGCCACAGCGCCGACCCCTAGTGTTGATTTAACACAGCCCAAGAATCATCTCTGCAGGAACCAGTTTCATTAGCTAATACCTTCAAAAGAGCCTCTCCAGCCAAGCCAAAGAAGCCTTAAGAACCTGACACAAAATCTAGCTGTAACACAGACATTTGGAAACCTTCTCATTTCTGTAACTTCATTTTGGAGTTTTCCCCATCACAGGAATCACTTTTCCCAGCAGGTGAAGTCTGTGGGCCTTCTGTGCAGCAGAGTCCTCTGAAAGAATGGAGCCTTTACCGAGAGGCCCGTACCTGGGCCTAGGATGAGTAGCCGCAAATGGCGGCCCGTGCGCCAAATCCTGCTCACCATCTATTTGTATATGGCCTATGAGCTAAGAATGCTTTTCACATTTTTAAATGGTTGAAAAAAGTTAGAAGAGGGGCCAGCACTATGGCATAGTGGGTTAAGCTGCTGCCTGCAGTGTTGGCATCCCATATGGGTGCTGGTTCAGGTCCCAGCTGCTCCACTTCCCATCCAGCTCCCTGCTAATGTACCTGAGAAAGCAGTGGAAGATGGCCCAGGTGCTTGGCCCCTGCACCCACGTAGGAGACCTGGAAGAAGCTCCTGGCTCCTGGCTTTGGCCTGACCTAGCCATGGTCAGGTGTTATGGCCACTTGGGGGAGTGAACCAGCAGTGAACCAGCAAATAGAAGATTTCTGTGTTTCCCTCTTTCTCTAACTCCACCTTTCAAATAAATTAATTAATCTTAAAAGAAAGAATAATATTTTGTGGCATGTGAAAATCATGTGAAATTCAAATTTCAGTGTCTACAAATAAAGTTTTATTGAAACCAGCCACACCCATTAATTTTCATGCTAAGGCATGCTTTTATGCTGCAAAGCAGGGTTGAGTAGTTGGCATAGAGATGGTACAGCCTACACAGCCCTTTTACAAACAAACTCTGCTGAGCCCTGGGCTGTAAGGAAGCAAGGATTAAATGAAATTACAAATATGAAAGGACTAAGTTGGAGCACAGAGACCCAGACGTTTTTTTTTTTTTTCTTTTTTTTTTTTTTTTTTGTGAAATCTGAAGTCATTCGCTCAGTGTTTCCTTTCTGGGAATTTAACTATTTCTTATGGAGTGTGGGAGGTGCTTTTTTTTTTAAAAAAAGATTTATTTATTCAAAAGTCAGACTTACACAGAGAGAGGAGAGGCAGAAAGAAAGAGAGAGAGAGAGGTCTTCCATCTGCTGGTTCACTTCCCAATTGGTTGCAACGGCTGGAGCTGTGACGATCCGAAGCCAGGAGCCAGGAGCTTCTTCTGAGTCTCCCACATGGGTGCAGGGGCCCAAGGACTTGGGCCATCTTCTACTGCTTTCCCAGGCACAGCAGAGAGCTGGATTGGAAGAGGAGCAGCTGGGTCTCTAACCGGCACCTATATGGGATGCATTAACCAGCTGCACCACAGCACCGGCCCCAGGTGGGGGATTTTGATAGAAGTAATCAGTTCAGAAATGGCAGGTGTTTCTCAATTATTCTCCCATGTTTACGATCCATCCCATCCTTCCCACTTAAAGATGGGGTCTTAGACCAGTTTCCTCTGCTCATAAACACACTTCCACATTAGAATCAAACCTGAGAAACTCAACTTTCTTAATCCATTTTGTTGGAATCTTTCTCTTCATTAACACAAGTAGATAGGATGTGAATTTTTCCAACATTCTTGACTTGGTGTTTGGCTTTTGGCAGATCAGAAGAGCTCAGCAAGACTGGGAGGCACGAGCTGCATTTCACTGAGTCAAATGCTCTATCTGAACTTGCTCTCTGACCTGCCTTTGGGAAAAGTTCTTACCATATAATCTGCCTTACTCTTCTCTCCCAAGAGAGGATTGGCAGACTCTTGGGTTAAAATAACAACCATAAATGCTGAATATCACCATCAAACACAAACAGCATTTAAAAAAAATCATTCATAGTTTAAATAGTGTGAATATTGGTCCTTGCCTCCACTAGTACCACTGAATTTATTTTCTGATAAACTTCTAGTGGTGCCTTACATTTTGGTTTGGCTTGAGTTTTGGCCTCTTTTCACAGTAAACAATTCTGTATTGTTTGAATTTTTGCAACAAGTCTGTATTACTGTTGTCATAAAAAGGGTTATCTTTAAAAGATAAAATATACAAAAACAGGAGAAAGGAAAAGAGGGAGCGCAGAAACCCCAGTGTGGGGGAGATCATTGCCTGGGGGTTAACTAACAGCCTGGTGCAGGTTCCTGCGGGGTGAAATCAGAAGCAGGGAAGGCTGGCACTCCCACTCGACTGGGCCCATTAAGAAGGCGGGCTTGTGCCACTTGATCTTTTGTTCCTTTGTGTGGGGAAGAACCTGGCACACAGTGAATATCAAACAAACAAACATACAAATCAGTGTATAAATACCCTAGTGACTATTTTAAAAATTACCTTTCATTATAAACTGAGATGTCTATGCCTGTGTAGAAAACAATATTAGCAAGTGTCAATTGTCTGCTGAATAAAGGCATCATTAATTAAACATCAAGAAACAAATAAGATGGAATATTTGGACCAGTTGGTGGGTGAGGGAGTGAGTGGGATGACAAAGGACATGAATGTCTCTGAAAGGAGATTATTAACTTTGTCCTGAAAAACAGCCGCACAGTATAGCTGGGGTGTGTTTTCGTTGTAGGAGTGCTCTTCACATACTCTCCCTCTCTCTCTCTCCTTTCTTGGCATTAGACAAAAAATGCAATATTCCAAAACAGATGCAAACTATGTTCAGCAGGCTGTGAATTTGGGACATTCCCAGGAATAGTTTTAAAGCTAAAAATATCATTTAATAATAGCTATGAGACATTAAAATAGTATTTCTGTATCTTTGTGTTGAGAGAGCACTGAGGGGCAGACTTGTGGCACAGCAAGGCAGGGATCCCATATTGAAGTGTGCCTTTGAGACCCTGCTACTCTGTTTCCAATCCAGCTCCCTGCTAATGAAACTTGGAAATTAGTGAAAGATGGTCCAAGTACTTGGGTCCCTGCCACCCATGTGGGAGACCAGGATGGAGTTCCTGGATCCTTTCTGTGGCCTGGCCCAAACCTGCTGTCATGGCCACTTGGGGAGGGAACCAATGGATGGAACATTTCTCTCTGTGTATCATTCTGCCTTTCAAATAAATAGATTTTTTTTAAAAAAAGGTAGAACACTGAAATAGAAACTTCAGTTATCAGACTAGCCTAAAGTCCCAGAGTCCCAAACTCAAGGATTGAAAATGATTAGAAAGCAATAATATAATAAATTCTAGATGTAAAACAATAGTTACACTAAACTGAGCTTGGTAACAGTTAAGGTTAAGGCTAAGGAGAAAGTTATCAAATTGCACCTTTATGTTTTCTCTATGTGAAACATATTTAATATATCATTTAATACTATTTAGCTTTTATATTTATGTACATGGTTACACAAAAAGCCATTGTTTTAATTTAAATATCAGTTGAGAATTGTGCCATTTGGATTGAATTATGGACCACCTAACGGTGTCCCATCATATAAGGAAGTGCCCTGGGGTAGTTCACGCTGACTGAATCACAGTATCAGGGTGCTTATTAAAACACAAAGGTGTGCTCTATTAGAACTCTGGGGTAGTTCCTGGGAATCCCTGTTTTCATAAGCTCTCCCACTTGATTTTCACACATGCTCAAGTTTGCGAGCATTAAAATCTAAAGGCAAATGTCCACATTTCTGCACTTGATAGTATATTTAATGATCATGATAGTGACAATATAAAGAATGGTAATACAAGTAAATTGTCAATCCTGTTCCATCTTTATACATGATACACACTTTCGTGTTGCAATGTGAAAATGTGCTGCTGTAGGCTGGAAGTGTTGTATTAAGCACAACATAAACAAAACTTACTAATCTGACCTAAATTTCAAAGAAATCTTTTGTTTCCTACATTGTTTATTCAAAGATAATATAACAAACAACACACAAAATACTATTAAGAACTAGCTAAATTATATTTTGTCTTGCTTTTCTCTATAATAAGAATGAAAATGTTGGCCAATATTTATATTCATTCTCATGTTCACTCTGAATTTCTTCTTCAAGGCTTGTCTTTTTCCAGAAGTGGTTCAATGGAAGATAGGAGTTGCTGAAATGTGGGACGCTTTTCTGGAAGCTATATAAAAGAAATATGCAAATGTTTTAGAATGATGGAAGTTATGATAAAAATTTAAAAAATAGGGGCAGGCTTTGTGGTGCAATGGGTTAAGTCACTGCTTGGGATACCTGCATGCCCTATTGGAGTGCCTGGTTCAAGTCCTGGCTACTCCACCTTTCTTATCCAGCTTCTTGCTAATACACCTATAAAGGCAGTGGATGGTGGCCCAAATACTTGGGTTCCTGATACCCATGTGGGAGACCCAGAAGGAGTGCCTGGCTCCTGGCTTCAACCTGGGTTAGCCCTGGCTGTTATGGGCATTTGCAGAGTAAAGCGGTGGTTGGAAAATCTCTCTCTCTTTCTCTCCCTCTCTCTCTGTCACTCTGCTTCTCAAATAAGATTAATATTTTTTTAAAAAAGAAAAGGAGAATGAAATAAGAATAAAAAATGTATATTCAGTCCTGAACCTGGCAACTTTTGAAATGTGGAAACATCACTGACATTTCTACTAACGTCAGGAACATGGCAAGGATGCCCACTGTACCCGTAACATTGCATTGAAGGAATCAGCCAAAGCAATCAGAAAGTGAAAGCAACTAGAGCCCCAAGAATTGGAAAAGAAAAAGAAAATGTGTCTTTATTTGTATACAATAGGGTTGTATACCCAGGACAACCCAATAGTATCAAGGTTTGATCCAGCTCAAACCATAAAGGAATACACTAAGAGAGCAAGATGTAAAATTAACAACTGAATCAGTAACCTTCATCAGGTACCTTTTCCTTTTGACAGTAGATACCTGCAGTAACCAATTAGAAAATACCATGGAAGAGAAAACCCCATTTATAATAGCAACAACACCAAAAAATACTTAAAGCCCACCAAATGAGGAAAATTTTAAAACACTGCTGAAAAGTGTACATGTAAACTTAAATATTCCTTGTTCTAGAAATGGGACACATCAGTGTCATAAAGATGTCAAATTTCCCAAGTAAAGATAAAAACTAGACACAATCTTCTCAAAAAATATTTCAAGCTAAACAAATTGATTCTGTAGTACATAGATTTTTAAAATGTGCAAAATGGTTAGGAAACTATACAGAAAGATGAAAACATATAGGGCCGGGGTCGTGGCTCACTTGGTTAATCCTCTGCCTGCGGCACTGCCATCCCATATGGGCGCCGGGTTCTAGTCCCGGCGGCCCTTCTTCCAGTCCAGCTCTCTGCTGTGGCCCGGGAGAGCAGTGGAGGATGGCCCAAGTGCTTGGGCCCTGCACCCGCATGGGAGACCAGGAGAAGCACCTGGCTTCTGGCTTCAGATCGGCGCAGCGCCAGCCGTAGCAGCCATTTGGGGAGTGAACCAACGGAAGGAAGACCTTTCTCTCTGTCTCTCTCTCTCTCTCTCTCTCTCTCTCTCTCTCTCACTGTCTATAACTCTACCTGTCAAATAAAAAAAAAGTATCATAAGTCCTCTACATACTTAAAATAAGGTGGAACTTGCACATGAATACAGAGACCAAAGAGCAGAGAGAAAGACACCGAATAAACACAAATACCTATGAAAATTTAGTATAACATTAAGATAGCATTTCACTACCATTAGGTGGTATCTCATCCCTGGGGATAAGATGATCTTTTAATAAATAGTGATTCCCACAACTGGATACGCATTTAAAAGACTATCTTTGGAGCCATATATCAAAACATATGCCCTAACAATATAGCAGCTCTTCCCTAGTGTGAATTTAGGTTCCAACACAAGAGATAAAGAACTATGTAAGTTGTGTGCATCAACTATTTCTAGCATCAAGCCTAGAGCATCAAGCCTTGCTGTATAGGTGGTTTGTAATTATGTATACAATAATAACAAACGCACAGCCTATACTGTGAGGCACTGTTCTAAGGACTTTATAATATTAATTCATTCAATCCACACAATAATCCTCTGAGGAAAGTATTTCTTTTTCTACAGCGAAGCACACAAATATTAACAAGCTTGTGCAAAGTCATGCAGTTGGTAAGTGATCAAAATGGGAATCAAACCAGATAGTCTGGTTCCAGAATCCACATAGTTAACTACTATATTTAGTAGTCAGCGAACCATATGTGGGGGTCTTCAAAAAATTCATAGAAAATGCATATTATGAAAAAACTGTGGGGTTTCAAATTTTCTTAAAAGATTTATTTATTTATTTGAAAGAGTTACAGAGAGAGAGGGAGAGATAGAGAGAGATCTTCCATCTACTGGTTCACCCCCCGGATGGCCACAATGGCCAGGGCTGAGCCAGGCTGGAGCCAGGAGCCAGGAGCTTCATCTGGGTCTCCCAGGTAGGCGCAGGGACCCAATCACTTGGGCTTCTGCTGCTTTCCTGGGTGCATTAGCAGGGAGCTGGATTGGAAGTGGCGCAGCCAGGACCTGAATCAGAGCCCATATGGGAGGCTGGCACTGCAGGCGGTGGCTTTGCCTGCTACACCACCATGCCAGCCCCTCAAAATTTTTTTGCACCCAAATAAACTCATCTTTCAATTCCATCTTCCAAGAAGCTTTTGAAGAACTCTCATGATTGTTGTGAGTTATTCTTAGGTTAATGTTCTTAAAAGTCCCCCTTCATCACATCACTGCTCAAAAGTCTTCAATGGCTCCTCATTATGTATAAAAAAGAAGAACTTGCACTCTTTTCCTCGTCATTAAGTTTGCTGCATCTGGACCAGACCTGCTCCTTCATGTTCATTTGCAGCCCTTTGCGACACTGCTGCAGTGAGCACGCCGTGCTGCGGCCTCTGCGCTGTGCCGGGCTGGTCTCGCCAGCACCCCCTTCCCTTTGACAGCGTCTCCACTCACACCGAGGACGTTTTGCAAATGCTTCCTGATTTGGCCCAGAATCTCAATGCATTCGGGAAGGTGCTCTGTCTCTCTGACCTCTGCTGGCACGCGTCTATCTTTCTGATGTGGGAGGATAATGGTAAACCGCTTGGTGTTTTCAGTCCCACTGTGGGAGGCAGGGGAGCGAGAATGGGAGCACATTCATTAGTGTCTGTCTGCCGCACACTTTCTACCTGAGAGGCCCCGGAGTGTTGTGGTTAAGAACAGGACCCCTGGTGCAGGTCAGCCCACCTTGAGCAGCTGTGGGCAAGTCACTGAACCTCTCCGGGCCTCTGTTTCCCCTTCTGTTGGTCTTAGTGATAATAGTGTGTGTCTCCTGACGAATCAACCAGTACATGTTCATGAAGTTCTTAGAACAGGGCTGGACGTAAGTTGTTCAGTCAGCCGAGGACACGTGCATTGCCTTAGTTGATGCACGTTTGAGGGCAGCAGCCAGGGCCGTTTCCACGAGTCCTGTGCCAGGCACCTTCCCTCCAAGTAGCTTTGTTCTGCTGGTGATGCAGGAACTATGTTTGATGGACTTGGGACCCCTTCCAGCTCACCAGGGGTGCACTTACCTCATGCCAGCAGCTGTACATGATCTGGTAGATGGTGTCCGATGCCAGTTGGGGCCGGTAGAGTCTGTGGCCCTGGGAGACCTTCACAACAACCTGGGAGTTGTCATACAAGTCATAGGGCTGCTTCCCCAGGCTGAACACCTCCCACATCAGGATCCCTGCATTGCATCCACACACACACACACACACAGTGGGAGAGAGAGAGAATGAGAACAAATCAGAAGGTGCAGGGTTTGTGGAATGAACTTCACACCCCAGGCCAGGGGGGCTGTGGACCAGACCAAGGGATTGCTGGGAAATGAGTGCCAGCAAGAAGGGAAGGGGATGGGGGTGGAGCCTGTACCATCACTTCTGGAGCCTGGGGTGTCTTCCTCACCTTTCCTGAGACCTAGACTCCTGTGCTTATGGGTACCCGGGTGAATGAAGGGCAGCCATAGAGGCAGCTTCTTGGATCCGAGATTCTGCTGGGGGCAGAGGGGCAGGGCTCGCATTCAGCCTCTCAGTGACAACTACCTGAGTAGGGAGCCCAAGCCTCAGCCCTTGCCAGTGGCAGCTGGAAGTCCTCCCTCTTCTTTCTGCCTGCCTGGGCTCTGTGTGCAGCCACCGCCTTGCACAATCAGATTTCCTGTGAATGGCAGCCGAGGGATAAGACCACTGTCGCCATCCTTCCTTGCGCGATTGCTGCAGTGCTGCCTCATCTTTTAGGGGTCAGCTCTCCTTTCGGGAATCGGATAAAGCCCCCTGGCTGACCGCTGGGCAAAGTGAACACACTACGTTTTCACATTCTGGTTCAGATGTCCACAGTTCCCCAAAGCTCATGCAGGCCGTGGTGGACTCCAGGGTCAGAAGCTGAGTTCCAATCCTGGTGGTTATTGGGGTCAGCCAGCAGCAGTGGCCTTGGAGGCTGTGTGCTATCACTGACAGGCTGGGGAAGCTTCTGAACCCCTTTCAGCACCAGCCTCCCTGTCTATAAAGAGAGATGTTTGCACTTAGTGGACTTGCCATCAGGGCTAAGTGGGATGAAATGCATAGAGCACAAGGGTGTTCTGAGTGCTCTTGAATGGGAGCCATTGTGCTGCTGCGGTCAAGGCCAGAGAATTGCGACCATCAACCAGGTCCAAAAACTTGGAAAACCAGAAATATGCAAAAAGGAAGAAAATTATTCTAAGATCATAACTGAGGTACTAACCTCAAACTTTTTGTTGACTTCAAGGTTACAGATTTTATGTAAAATATTTGAAATAAAGCAATCTTACACATTGTTGTTGCTGTTTTGTTTAAACACACACACATGTTTTAAAAAACCATCGAAAACAATGCCACTGCCTCACAACATTCTCTTTGCAAGGCTGCTCTCGCATTTCTGGGATAATGTCATTGATCGCGATCTCTGTGAGGCTCCACTTGGGGAACTGCTCTCAGAGGCATGATTCATTTTGAATCTCCTCATTGAGCACAAACGGCTTCAGCATCGATTTAGTGTTTGTAAACAGCCAGAAAGTATGCGGGGCCAAGTTCTGTGGAATAAGCTGAATTATTAAGCTGGATAATGGTATTTTGTCATCAAAATCAAGCGATAACTATTAAATAAGAGTATTTATAAGGCCTAGCAACTGATGGACATTGGAACTAATTTTGACACAAGGTATAAAAATTAATCAACACAAATTATATTCCTTGTGAATTTCTCTTTATCTGTGTACATTTGTTTTTGTACATTAAACAATGCCACTTTTATGAAGGGAACAATTTTTTTAAAAAATTGTATCACATAGAAAAATAACTGGCTAACTCAGTTTTCCTTTTTCCAGACAGTCTTGCAGGTGTCAAGCAGTAAATCAAATTACACTTATGGAATAAGACAGGCATGAAATAGGCCTCAGTCATATTTAATATATTTTATAACTTTATAATAACTTGGGTTATTTATCCTGGACCCACCTGACAGTGATTGTGAACAGTTGTGACACCACGTAGAAAAATATAAGAAAATCTATGAAGTCACAATTTAAGAATGAGTTCCCTTTTCTGATAACCTTTACTAAATTTTAATACAGATCTTTTAATAAAATAGGAAACTTTCTGTAAAGGGCCACCAAGGAAGCATTTTAAACTTTGTGGGTCATACTGTATCTGTGGCAACTACTACATCAGGTACATATGATATGTGAATGAACGAGCATGGCTGTGTTATTTATAGAAACAGGCCATCTGATTTGGTCCTGGGCTGTGGTTTATCCACCCCAGATTGAAGTGTGGATTTTTTTTTTTTGACAGGCAGAGTGGACAGTAGAGGGAGACAGAGAGAAAGGTCTTCCTTTTGCCGTTGGTTCACCCTCCAATGGCTGCCGCGGTAGCGCGCTGCGGCCGGCACATCACACTGATCCGATGGCAGGAGCCAGGTGCTTCTCCTGGTCTCCCATGGGGTGCAGGGCCCAAGGACTTGGGCCATCCTCCACTGCAATCCCGGGCCACAGCAGAGAGCTGGCCTGGAAGAGGGGCAACCAGGACAGGATCGGTGCCCTGACTGGGACTAGAACTCGGTGTGCCGGCGCCGCAAGGCGGAGGATTAGCCTGTTAAGCCACGGCGCCGGCCAAAGTGTGGATTTTGACACAGAGAGGAGACCATTTGAGGCCAGGTATGAACCAAAGAAACTACCAAGTCATATCTGGCGTTTACACTAGGGCTGCCCAAAGAATTGGGTCGTTCGGAAGGGAATGGTTCTCAGTTTCTTTCACTTAGAACATCAATGACTTGATTTGCAGCCCTTCAATATTTTGGATCTTTGGCAAACTCACATTTAGTTTTCAATGACTCCTTTTAGGAAACAGTTTGAAATCTGCTTTTGGCGCAGGCACCCCCGGGTTCTAGTCCCAGTCGGGGCACCAGATTCTGTCCCGGTTGCTCCTCTTCCAGTCTAGCTATCTGCTGTGGCCCGGGAGTGCAGTGGAGGATGGCCCAGGTGCTTGGGCCCTGCACCCGCATGGGAGACTGGGAGGGAGCACCTGGCTCCTGGCTTCAGATCAGCACGGTGTGCTGGCTGCAGTGCGCAGCGGCCGTTGGAGGGTGAACCAATGGAAAAGGAAGACCTTTCTCTCTCTCTCACTGTCCACTCTGCCTATCCAAAAAAAAAAAAAAAAAAAAAAAAAAGAAAAGAAAAGCTTTTATGCCTTTGAGTTCTATGAGAAAGCACTCATGGGATGTAAATTCTACCAGGTGTGAGAAGACATCCTACCAACCCACCCACGAAAGAAAATCCTGTTCTTCACCCTCTTGCTTATCTTAAGCCATGCGTATCATTTTGCAAATGTTCAAGGCTTTTAAAAATGGATGTTGCTGCTCTTGTGGTTTCCTGTTGTGGAAGCAAGCTTACAAAATAGGGTCGGGTCCCGTGTGGCCACATCCTTACCGAATGCCCACACATCTGACTTGCTGCTGTATTTGAAGTAGTGAAACACCTCCGGGGCTGACCACTTGACCGGAAACTTTGTTCCTACTGAACTGACATACTGGTCATCAAGGACATACCTGTGGAGGAAAACATCAACACAGCCCTTCAGCCTCACGGTGGTGCAAGGCAGGAAGCCCTCTGTCGCCCATCGTTGCCTCTATGGCACAGGCGGCTGCCGGATGTTCAGCCGTGCAGTCTCCGCTGAGTGTCTTGGGTTTCTGGATTTTTTTTTTTTTTTGCTTTCTTTCAATGTGTGAACTTAGCTACAGGCTGCTTACGATTTGCAAGCATTTAAAAATGATATCTAACTTTGAAAATAGCAAAATCCGAGGGTGAAGAGTTTGGTAAATTTAGAAAAACCTGAAAATTTAAGACTAAGTCACTCAGAATCCCACCCCAAAGATAACCTGTAATTCTATCAAAGTACATTTTGGCTGTACTTTCCAATTTGAACAAAGTTGGGTTTCAGTTGCATTGAGATTTGCTTTGATTTTTCATTTAATGGCAAATCACAAGCATTTTCCCCTGTGGTTACATTTGCTGCTGCAGCATCATGTTTACTGGCTGAACAATATTCCCTCTGATGAACTGACATGTAAGTTGCTTCTAAACCTCTGCTGTTCTGTATGGAAAATGATGAAAAATATCCGATGGAAATATCCAATCGAGAAAAACATGTGTTTATGGATGTTCACTAAACCCTTCTTTGGAATAATGATAAAATGTTTTGAAACAACTTCAACATCCCTGTGTGGAGGAGCAATTAAATATATTATGATACATAAATACAATAGAATAGTTGGCAGCATTTAAAAAAATGAGATAGCTCTATATTTACCGCAATAAAAAGATGCTCATAGCATATGGCTATGTGCAAAAGCGAGTATGTGATTGTATTTAATCTTTTTTTAAATTGGAGAGACACACAGAGAGAGAAACAGAGATACAGACAGAGAACTCCAGTCTGCTAGCTTACTCCCTAATGCCCTCAAAGGCTAGGGCTTGGCTGAGGCTAGAATCAGGAGCTGGGAAAGCAATTCAGGTGGCAGGAACCCCCCAGCTATTTGAGCCATCACCTGCTGTCGCCCAGGGTCTACATTAACATGTAGCTGGAATCAGGACTTGAACCCAGGAACTCTGATATGGGACACAGGCACCTTAATCACTAGGTTAAATGTCTGATCTGGGGCCAGTGCTGTGGTGCGGTGGGTTAAAGCCCCAGCCTGCAGCACCGGCATCCCATATGGGTGCAGGTTCGATTCCCGGCTGCTCCACTTATGATCCAGTTCCCTGCTACTTTGCCTGGGAAAGCAGCGGAGGATGGCCCCCAAGTCCTTGTGCCTCTGCACCCACGTGGAAGACCTGGAAGAAACACCTGGCTCCTGCCTTCGGACAGGCTCAGCTCCGGCCGTTGCAGCCATTCGGGGAGTGAAGGAGTGAACCAGCAGATAAAAGACCTATCTTTCGCTCTGTCTTTACTTCTCTATAACTCTTTCAAGTAAGTAAGATAAATCTTTAAAAAAAATTGCCTGATCCCTGATTCTATTTGTGTGGGAACAGATAGCAAAAGTGTGTATTTGCAAATGTGATTGACTAGGTATGCTTAAGAGTAAGGTCTGAAGGGAAGGCCCCCAAATATGCTAGTGCTGATTACTCCTAGTAATGAAGATGGGGCAAAGAGTGGGGCCAGATTTTCCTTTTGACTTTATACACTGCTGCTACATTTCTCACAATAAGTACATATAATTGATATTATTAATAGCGGCGAGCCCTATTTGTCCACCAAAAGCCAAAACTACGAATGAAAACATAAGGACTTTTAACTAGAGAAAAAAGGAAGATAAAAATTATGGAAATTAACATTTGGATAAAGTCAACAGGAAAGTTTTATACCCTAAAATGTGCTGGAGATTTCTACTGTACTTTAAACTATCGGGGGAAAATGTGGATGAGATCATTCTTCCAAACATTAGCAATGGTAACAATAAGCCACATTTCCATAGGATTACATACAGCACCTTGCATGCTTTCTCTCCAAACGCCCTCAGCTCCCCAGACACTACCACAGACACCAAAAGTACTACCCTGGCACCTCCGGAGTGAGTTTTCTCATAGCTTAAATCTTCTTTCAACTGATCAGGATTTAATTAGGCCACAGGCATCTAAATGATGTGGCCCCAGAGCCTCATGGCCAATAGGGTCTGGTGGGTTGCCTCCAGGATTCCCCCCTCAGAGCAAGACCCTTTGCCTCACTTTTCCAAAGCCACAGAGAACCTGGTAGCATGTCGTCTGGGTGCTGGAACAACAGCCAAAATTTCTCTTTGAAAAAAAAGTTGGGGATCAGCTCCCCTGTCCTGGCAGCTTCTCTCTGCTCTAAGGAGCTGTGAACAGATCATTTCTGTTGCCCTTGGGAGAGCTATACGCTTGGGGTATCAGTGTGGGAGACTCATACACATGGTGGATGGAGTGATGGCAGGTGCACACAGCTAAAGGGACACCTTGCCAAAATTGAGGGGTCCCAGAGGAATTACTATGGTTCCCATGGTTTGTACTACTGGGGTAAAAAACATCCTCAAACACTGAATTTTGGATAGGACATTGAAAAAACAGAAAACCAGATCTTCCTATGGCATTTTGGATCCATGTTTATTAAATACACAGCTGGCCTCTACCAACTCCGCAGATTTCTTTTAAGTGGCATTATTCCTCCTGAGAATTGTGGGAGTTTCTGTTGAGTCAATTAACTTCTTGGCTCTATTTGGTGTCAAGGTAAGGACTATATGCGACGAGCACTTTTGAGGGCAGGGACTAGCACACTCATCTCAGTGTCTCCCACAGAACTTAGGCACTCAGCAGGCACTCAGTGAGTGCTTGTTGACTAGAAAGGCCAATAGGTGTCTCTTCACTTCCTGTGTACACCCAGGACAATTTTCTCTGAGACTTAAATAGTATGACTTTGAGAACTAAGGAAAGGGAAGGCTCTTTTCAATTGTAACTGAAATGTATCCAAATTGTGAGTCTCAGTGTGTACTTTTATGCCTTGTTGGATAATGCAGAAAATTCGGTGATTTTTTAAAGTAAACATTTATTTATTTAATTAAAGATTTATTTATTTATTTGAAAGTCAGAGTTACAGAAAGAGAGGAGGAGCAGAGAGAGAGAGAGGTCTTCCATCCACTGGTTCACTCCCCAATTGGCCGCAACAGCCAGAGCTGCACTGATCCGAAGCCAGGAGCCAGGAGCTTCCTCCGGATCTCCCATATGGGTGCAGGAGCCCAAGGACTTGGGCCATCTTCTACTGCTTTCCCAGGCCATGGCAGACAGCTGGATTGGAAGAGGAGCAGCCGGGACTTGAACCAGCGCCAAAACGGGATGTCGGCACTGCAGGCAGCAGCTTTACCCACTATGCCACAGAGCAGGCCCCCATGATTTGATAACAAAAACTTTCCTTGTGTTAATGCTTGGCCCATTCATGCAGACCATTTTTAAGAGCCTCCCCATACAGGGCCAGCACTGTGACATAGTCGATTAAGCCTCTGCCTGTGGCAATGGCATCCCATATGGGCACTGGTTTGCGTCCCAGCTGCTCCTCTTCCAATCCAGCTCTCTGCTACTGGCCTGGGAAAGCAGTGGAAGATGGCCCAAGCAGTTGGGCTCCTGCACCCACATGGGAGACCCAGAACAAGCTCCTGGCTCCTGGCTTCAGACTGGCCCAGCACCTGCTGTTGTGGCCATTTGAGGAGTGAACCAGCACATTGAAGACCTTTCTCTCTGTCTCTCCCTCTCTCTGTCTGTAACTCTACATGTCAAATAAATAAATAAAATCTTTTTTAAAAGTCCCCAAACAAAAAGAGCTGGAGGAGCCTTGATTGTGTTAAAAATACATCATAAATATTTGCCCACAGGATGTGGTTGTAATATATGGTATTCAAATATTTAGGATCTTTATGGAATTCACTCAAATTTATAAAATGCTAGAATGTTAAAGAACTAAAAGAAAGTGAGCTCAGGTGATTTCCGAAAAACAATCCCATTGTACAGGGGAAGTGTTTCACAGAGAGCCAGAGGCAGTGGCAGGGGGAGGGGGAGGGCAAGCACGCAAATTCATAAGCCACCAGCTCAGAGCCCCTTCTGTATCTACCCAAGGCCTTTAATTATGTTGGCGTTCAAATGCGAATGGAAAGTGCACCTTCATGAGTGGTCACACTGGAATCAGCTTACCTAGTCATTCCAAAGTCCGACACTTTCACGGAGAGATCACTGTCCACCAAGCAGTTCCGAGCAGCCTTCAGAGGAGAGACAAATCACCGAGTAGGACAAGTGAGCAAGAATCTCCAGATGTCAGTCAGATGTTTTCCTCCTTTTAAGCCAAATTCCCAGAAAAATCTGATTGTCTATCACAACCCCAAATTCTCTGAAGTTGTCGTTGTTTCCTTTGTAAGTTTCAGTTTCTTAAAACATAAATGTGCTTCTAAAAGTATTTTTCACCCAAGCATTCCTCCTTGTCAAGCAGTAGGAGTGATGCTTTAAACAGGGAAACGTCTAGGATCTCCCTTTCTACCACTAGATAAAGGGAGATATTGGCAGACATTTTGAAGGCATAAATGCTGCACTAGGGACCCAGGCAACACATTTGGCCTAGTGCGCATGGTGTGTTTGCTGCTCAGCACAAGAAAAGCTCTATAGACAAACCCCAGTGAGCACCAGGCACAACACTTCCCAATCCCACGCCAGCCCAAACACACACACACACACACAAATTTCACTTCTATTTTTTTGTATTTTAGTTATTATGTCAAATTACTCCTTTACCATTAAGTCATTCCAGAATTTAAAAGGATTTAATGGTTCCAAGAAACACTAAATTGGCCATTTTCCTTTCCACCTGTTTTCCTCCATATCAAACTCAGCTATGTAGATCTTGATGGCTTATTTTACTTTTACTATTCTTCCCACACTTCAAATAGTTTATCTTTAAATGTGATTATTCTAAAAGTGTCATGTGCTTACACAAGTGGCAAATGAGTAAAGAAAAAGTGAAGGCACCCTCCTTGCCCTCCTTCCCGATGGCCCATCCCTCAGGGTGGGAACTGAGGGCTACTTGTTTTTCTTTGAGATTCCAATGGCTCTGCTTACCAGGTCTCGGTGGATGAATTGGTGGCTCTCCAAGAAGGCCATGCCTTCACAGACATTGTAGCACATTTCCAAGAGCTGGGAGGGTTCAAGTCCTTTTCCATGACTCTTCAGGTAATTAAGCAAGCAGCCATTGGTTATGTATTCAGTCACTATGTATATGGGATATTTCTTTGAACACACTCCATAGAATTTAACCAGCTTAGGATGACTGAGTTTCCTGGAAAGAACAGATTTTCAAAGTTCAGTACTGAATTTCCACACTCCATTTTCCAGATGTCCTGAGAAATGAATCACTTTCAGATTTTTGACATGATTTCCTCCCTTCTACTTGAATAGAGAAGGTCAGGAAAAAGTTCAGGATCTCATCTTGGGATCACAATACCCTTGGAGGCAAAAAAAAAAAAAGCCTCTATATCAGACGCTGGTAACCCTAGCAGCAATCTAGCAGTTTCTTGATGCTGTGTTCAACTTTCCTGTAGGGAATCAGGGCAGTGATGACCTGTTGTCTCAGAAACCCGTTTAGTCTTGCAGCATCTTGAATTTGGAGAAAGCTGCATCCAAAAAAGATCACTTCCATTTTAAAGTAACTAACTCTCATGTCTAAATATTTAATTCTCAAAAAATCCCATAATATAAAGGGTGTGGGTAAAATGAAAATAATTGTTAGGTTCAGGATTAGATGGGAGGTGGAGTGAACTAGGTCCAGCACAGCAAAGACAAATACTGCCTAATCTCACTCACACAGGAAATGTAAAAATATTGATCTCATAGAAGTTGAGTAGAATGGTGGTTATTAGAAGCTGCAGGGGGTAGGAGGAAATAGGTAATGAAGAGAGGTTGATGAATGGGTGCTAAGTTACAGCCAGATGGGAAGAATAGTTCTGGAATTCTAGTGCACCATAGGGTGATGATAGCCTTAGTAGAAGATGGCCCAAGTACTTGGGCCCCTGCCAGCCATGTGGGAGACCCAGAAAGTGTTTCAGGCTCCTGACCTTGGCCTGGCCTGGCCCTGGCCATCACAGTCACTTGGCCAGTGAGTCAGCAGATAAAAGATCTCTTTCTCTCCCTGTCTCTCTTCATGAATAAATAAAACAAATCTTTATAAAATGTATATTTCAAAATAGCTATTTTGTATATAAAATGTATATTTCATTAGCCTCTCCAATGAGATATCACACAATGTATATATGTATCAAAACATCACAGTACTCCCCAGATATATACCATTCAAAAAGATCATTTTACATTATTGTCACATTATTTTTTCAGTGAGAAATGTAGTAGCTACCACATGGCATAGCACTTCTGGTGGATGAATGCTCAGTTTTCACAAGTTCATCAACTTGTCACATGATTTATCTACATCAATTTACAGGATGATTCTTTAATGTTCAGATGTGTAAGTTAAACCTAAATTTAGCATGTTACAACTTTTAAATTTTAACAAATGAAGATTTATTAAATATCTGCTTATTTTCTTCCATCTACATTTAAAATAAGGACACAGCTTATAACATTACTCAGGTAGCGAGCTCGGTTACACATCTTTGAGCAATTTTAGAGCCTTAAATGGCTCTCAGAACTGCTCCCTTCAAAGAGAAGGCTTGCGGTAGGCCAAAGGTCCATCACCCAATAAAAGCTGTTCTTTGAGCAAATGTAGTCCCTGCCCAGGGGTTCGTGGGTAGGAACACAAAGTCAATAGTGATAGTCCCTACATGATAGGCCTCAGTTTGATCAGTACATTGGGATTTAACATTTTCCTGTTGTGACACAGTTTGGCATTTTTCTTTATGTGTAGGCGATTTGTTAATGATGTTTTATGATTATTTGTAACTATTGTAATGGAAAAAATGATTAAAGTTTCACCAGGACACAGGGGTTGCACCATGTGCCCAATTTCCAGATTCTGCCATTTTATTCGCTCCTACAAAAGGAGACTAGCAAGGGCTCCCTCCCTGGTTTTATGACAATTCATTTGTCAAAGGCAGAACTAGCTATATAATTTCTAGGTACCAGTGCAAAATGAAAATGCAGGAATTCTTGTCTAAGAATTATTAAGTATTTCAGGATGGCAACATTGAAGCACTAAAGTACACAGCTCTTCCACATGCTGGGGGCCCTTGCAACTATGTAGGTCACATGCCCAGGAAGCTAGCCTTGGCCAAAGGCTTATATTCACATAGAACTTCTGCTTCCAAACAATCTTGCACTTGTGGTAAAATGCTTGCTCTAGATTTTCCTGATCCCTTTGGTCTTCACAAAAGAATGACTAAGGAAATGGACACTGGAATGTGCCTGGGTTTGCTGCTCAGCTTTGCCACTTTTATTAGCTTGTTGATTTTGTGCAAGTTATTTCGTATTGGCTGCACTTTAGTTTATTATATAAGTAAAGCAATGGTATGTCTCTCATAGGCTTTTTTGGATAATTCAATGAGTTAATATTTATCAAGTGTTTGGAGAAATGCCTATAAACACTATATAATATTTAAATAATAATTCTTAAAGTGTTCTCAATCTGTAACAGGTTAGGACTTGTGCTTTCAACTGTCTTTGACCAAAGCCCTGCTATAACACTGCTTTTTATACCAGGCTGATTGGTTCCCTGAAAAGTAGAGTGACTAACTGTCACAGTTT
Organism: Lepus europaeus; assembly: GCF_033115175.1. Taxonomy (NCBI): domain Eukaryota; kingdom Metazoa; phylum Chordata; class Mammalia; order Lagomorpha; family Leporidae; genus Lepus; species Lepus europaeus. Next base: position 133,261,659 of record NC_084850.1, read on the forward strand.
GTCTGAGACTGAGGAATATCCAAGGATGCAGGACTTGTGATTGGCAGACCCAGGAAAGTCTCAGGCAAACCTGGTTGCTTGGTTACCCTACAAAGTCTAGTTCACCATGCTGTGCTCGGAGCTGAGATCTGTTAGGTAGAGTATCTTCATTTATCAGGCGAGGAAAGAAGTAGAGTGAGAAAGGAATTTTAACTGGGCTGTACTGAAGGTACCAAGGAGGAAAAGGATATTGCCAGTAGAGTATTAGTTTTAAGTACTGTCTCAGTCTTGTGTAATAGCCCCACTCTGACCCTCATTCCACCATGCACTTCCCGAAGGACGAGAAGACCACAGAGCCAAGGAGACATTCCTGCCTAGAGCCTTTATGTCCCATTCTCAGTTACCCTGGGGTACTAGGACTCTGGGCCCCCTTGTCCACATAGTCTTGTGGCCTCCTCCAGCACCTATGTAGACCCCTCCTGGGCCAGTCCCCCAAATGGTGATCTGTGCTATTCTTAGCCAAGATCATTGGTTAGTAGATAGTTGTTTGTTGGAGACACTGAGGGAGCTTGGGTGTGCTGAATGCTGTGCCTGCAACCTAAGTACGAGACCTCGCTGGGTGCAGAAGGGAACTGGGGAAAGGATGGAGGGAGAGCGGGAGATGTGGGACTTTGGGGGAACCATAGACCAGAAGCTAGTTTCTCTATGGAGGAAATTCTAAATTTGAACATGACCTTTAGGTTGTTATACTTGTTAAAGTGGGAGCACTGAACTGGTTTTATTTAAGTTTGTTAGCTCAGCTTATAACTTGTGCATATTTATATAAATGTTATGGATTCTTGCTGTAGGTCTTGCAAATGTTAGTGACGGGCTTGCTAGTGCAGATGTCCTCGCTGGCGAGGGACAATTGCCATTCTACTAGGAAAACCTACATCATTGTCTGGGCCTCCTGGAAGAATTCATCCTCTGACATGGAGCCCTCTTTGATCATCTTCACAGCAACATCGTACTGCCCCTTCCACTTGCCCAGCTGGACCACTCCAAACTGGCCACTTCCTAGCTCCTTCAACAGGGTAATCTCTTCTCTTTTTAGTTCCCAGATTCCTAAGAAGGCAAGACAGACACTCTTTAGGTTCAGAGTAGAAGGGTTTGGGGCCAACAGCTTCCCACGTGGTCTCCCCTCTAGTGAGATTTTCATACCCACAACATGAAGAAACATGAGACTTTTCCTTTTTAGGTTATTAACTTTAAAAAAACGTGGTCTTATGAGCACATGATGCTGCTGCTCAGGACAATATTGTTCTTGAAGCAGCTACAGCTATTGATAAGAAGACTCAAAGGAAAAACTTTGGCAACTGGAGGGAACCCTGAAGAGATTCAATGCCAAACACATCCCATGCCCTTATGTTGGTAAGTTATGGTTACATTTTCCTCTCAAGCCAATTCAGTTGTGCTCTGAGTGGGTGTCACTATCCTAAACATGCAAGGTTGGGCACTGACTCTGCTGAGCAGGCACAGAATTCAAGAACAAGAAAGGTCAGGCAATGGGTTGCTAGAGGCTAATGACTGGATTGAATAAGAAAAATCTCACAATCTTTTTGGTAATGCTGGGGAGACTAAAGATAGAATTTGGGAGGAAAGAATTTCTTTTGAAAGAAAAAGAACAAATATATTAGGGATAAAGTCCTGTCTGGCATGATCTGAACAGGGCCCTCATGGTTGCCCCCCCCCCCGCCCTTTCAGCATATCAACCATAAATTTTTAGACCAAAAATGGTGAGAAATGAAATTTAAGAGCCCAGAGGTATGTCCATACCACTTCCCAAGGACACAGATACTGGGACCTTGTTGGCCTTGGTTGACACTGGGTGGCGGAGCCTTGTGATCATGCCTGCAATGGAATCAGCATTGTATCATCACATCATTTCATTATATGACATCACATTGTACAACATTGGTTCACAACAATCCTCTCTCCACAGTAGCTGAAAGAGCAAAGAGCTCAGGATGTTTTGAAGGCATAAAATAAAAAAATAAACGACCTAATTTTTTTTTTTTAAATTGAGCCTATTACTAAATTTCATTCATTGGTCAAATAATTTTGTTCACATAGGGTCATGGTAGAGCTAGGTTAAACTCATCATAGTAATTATAATAGCTTGAAAGAATTCATTTGAAAAACAGGTATTTCTTGCTTTAAATGTGGATGTTTTCCAAATTATGGGAAATATCACCCATGTCCTTTTCCCTTTCTTCCTTTTTCTATGTATTTGTTTGCTTTTTCTATGAATGTTCTATGTATAATGTGTTTGTTTGCTTTTTAAAATCCTGCAGTTTTAGTCAGCAAAAATTGAAATAAATAAAATTTTAAAATTAGCACATTTCTCAGAAGTATGTATATATAAAACTACTGCTATAATGACATATTATGTGGGTCATAAAATACACTCACAAATAGAAAACTCTAGAAAATGATATTAATAAAACAAATCTAAAGGAACATCTTAATATTTTCTTCACACTGTGAACTTTCTTGTGCATAATTTCAGGTGGAATCATTCCATTTAGAGATGTCTATTTATATAACACTTTTCACAAAAGCGACTTTTGGGATGCTACAGATTACAACAAACAATCAAAGAAATTGGGGAAAAGGAAAAATATAAGAAAGAACCAAAATGGGAGGCAGAGGTAAGGCCAACTCGTCTACGCACAGCAAGGAGGGCAGACAGAGTAGAGCAGATTTGACACTGAGTCCATGGCTCCTTCTCAGTCACTATTGCTTCCTGCTGTTGAGCAGCACTATTCTCCAACACACAACACGCAAGGGATTTCTCTATTGCTTTCACCAGTCAATTAGGCAAACATTTAAAAGAATGATGGTAAGGATGAGAGAAATTGTTGTCAGTGGGATTGGATGTTTCTTAAAAACATCTGGTAACATGTACATTTTTAATAGTCTTAGCCTTTGTGCCAAAAATTCCACTTCTAGGAATTTGGCTATAGGAACTTATCTGGGTACGCAGGGCTCTGTGCACAAGATTGTACATTGAAGCATCCATTGCAATGTGAAAATATTGAACATGACCCAACTACTAACCAACAGAGAGCTAGGTGAATAAATTATGGAGGGGGCCGGCGCCGTGGCTCACTTGGTTAATCCTCCGTCTGTGGTGCCGGCATCCCATATGGGCACCAGGTTCTAGTCCCGGTTGCTCCTCTTCCAGTCCAGCTCTCTGCTGAGGCCTGGGAAGGCAGTGGAGGATGGCCCAAGTGCTTGGGCCCCGCACCCACATGGGAGACCAGGAGGAAGCACCTGGCTCCTGGCTTTGGATTGGCACAGCACCAGCTGTAGCGCCCACTTGGGGAGTGAACCAACGGAAGGAAGACCTCTCTCTCTCTCTCTCTCTCTCTCTGTATAACTCTACCTGTCAAGTAAATTTAAAAAAAAAATTATGGAGGCCGGCGCCGCGGCTCACTAGGCTAATCCTCCGCCTTGTGGCGCCGGCACACCGGGTTCTAGTCCTGGTCGGGGCACCGATCCTGTCCCGGTTGCCCCTCTTCCAGCCCAGCTCTCTGCTGTGGCCAGGGAGTGCAGTGGAGGATGGCCCAAGTGCTTGGGCCCTGCACCCCATGGGAGACCAGGAGAAGCACCTGGCTCCTGCCATCAGAACAGCGCCGTGCGCTGGCCGCAGCGCGCCTACCGCGGCGGCCATTGGAGGGTGAACCAACGGCAAAAGGAAGACCTTTCTCTCTGTCTCTCTCTCACTGTCCACTCTGCCTGTCAAAAATAAAAAAAAAATGGAGTAACTCTGCCAAAGAATTCTATGTAGCTGTTAAATAGATCAACATAAGCTATACATACTTACAAGAGAAAAATCCCTAAGACATAATGAAGAGAAAAAGAAAGCTGAACAGTAGGTGTAGAATGATCTCATTTCTGTAAAAAGGTAATGTATATACATATAATTTCTATTTGTATATAATGAATCATAAGTGTTAGTATCAGCATACAAAAAGTCTATCATAATAGACACTAACTTGTCCATGGAGGCTCTCCACCTAATGACATATATTTCTGTAATATTTGAATTTTATAATCAACTTGTTTCTATAGGCAGGAGAAACCTTACAGATACTTTTATAAAGAGAATTTATCCTTTTAAGTTGCTCAACCCATTCAGTTTCGTTCTTTATGGCATTTTGGAGTGTACCTTGCTATATTCCAGGAAATACAAGTTAAAAGTCACATAACCAAAAGGGCTCAACAGCAATTTTTCCTACTTTCAAGGTTCCCTATATAATTAGGAATATTAGGATGATCAGTAGTAGCCAAGAAAACAGATATTTACCAACAAGATCCCATAAAAGAAAGATTGAAATAGGTTACCTGCTGAATTGTGTTGATGATAGTGAATAAGCTTTGGAATGGAATCAAAACAGTAGTTTTCTGCCAGATATAATTTGTTCTCACCATTTGTATGCACATGGTAATGTTTGACAGTTCCTTTTTTATCACTAGTAAAGAAGAAAATGTTTTTTAAAAAAGCATTTTACATAAATGACTGAAGCTTGATTCAGCAATGGTTAGATAATTATTTTAAATGTATGGATGTCAGGAGACGGAAGTCAGAAGGGGTTCCCAGTCCTGACAGCTAGTGTTTATCGGGAGGTACTCATGACACTCAGTAATTATGGAAGAGGCTCTGCTCTGAACTCAACGTATCCTTCGTGCACATACTGAATTCATCTACAATAAAATTTCAACTTTCCACCCTTAATAATAATTATAAAACTCAAATCTTCCTTTGACATTTGAGAGGCTTTGAAGTTCTTCACGATCATTATTCAGAACATGAATTCTCTTTTAGGATAATAATGGAAATAAAAGTGAGGGAGGCAAAGACGATTAGGCTGTGGGTATTGTCACCCCCGAGCATGAGTAGAAAGTTCTTTTGGGAGTGGGGCTTGCAGGATGAAGTTGATGAGGCTGTCCTTTAATTCCTCATGTGAGCTTGTACTTTCTCCCCACAAAATATTCTATTCCTTTCCTTTCCTTTTAGAAAACAGTGGTGAGCTGATGCACATTGCTTTAGGCTAATAAAAAATAATACACCTGTTTCAGATCTCAGAGTATTGCACAGTGGTCAAGAACTGGACTTTGAGTCCAGTTGCACAGCTTGCTAACTACTTCATCTGGTTGTTATATAGATTCAATATCTGTCTATCTGCTCTATGCTTGGCACATAAGAAACATAATAAATAATAATAAATTGCTGTGGTTGTAATATCATTCTAGTTAAGGCTGCAATTATAAAGAGGAGAAAGGGTGCATATTTTTGGTACAAATGGCCAACTGGCTTGTGGTGTCAGCATGAAATTCACTCAAGCCCACTGAGGAAGTTTCATAAAAGAGGGTTTCTGTTTTCATTAATTAGGACTGTTTTCATTTGATTCCTTATCTCTTTTCTGATTTGTCTACATGGTCACCTTCAGAAATGAATCTGGTGTCAAAAAGTATGACTAAGGCATTTAATATGAGGTTTGGCTGAAACTTCAGGGCAAGAGGGTCATAGAGCTTTTTATACTCAGTGATCAAAGTCTTCTCCCAGTTCTTGGCTTTAGCCAGTATCCAGGTGTCATCATGTGCAACTGAGATGCACTGGGGACAGGACTTCTGGCATTGAAAAACATTGTACAACCACTCAGGGTACATCCTATTATCTCATGTAGGAGATAGGTATTATAAAAACCTTCTCAAAATAAAATAAATAACTTTCATCACTTAATTATCATAAGTATAAACATAAGTATCATGAGGTAGGGTACACGCAGAAGACACCGAGGCAGAGGGTAATGCGAATCGCTGTTGAAAAAGAACACACACATAGAAATATGTGTTTCCAAATGATCCTAATCAAGTTTTGGTCTGATTCCCGTTCCAAAATATTGAGGGTTTCAGTGTAGACACAGAATGTGGATAACTTGTTATTGGAAGCATGGTTTCAAGTCAGACACTTTGTGGGTAGATCTTTATAAACTCTCTTTGACCCTCAATCCTCCCATCTGTAAAATGGGGAAACGAAAGCAACTGTCCTGAGTGCTTTGTTGGACAATTACAAGGAACAAAAGAGCTAACAACCAGTGGGAAAGTGGCTTATAGCACTCCAGATGTTGGCGATGGATGGCTTTGTATGAGATGACTATGGAGTGTCTTATATGCCTAGGTGTTGGGGTGCAGGGAGTGGAGCAAGGAAAACTACTTTTGCCAGCAGCAACAACAACTGTAACTGCTCTTAGCTTATTAAATGCTCACCATGTGGCAGACACTGTTCTAATCCCATATGGATTAGCTAACAGTAGCCCTAGAACATAATCATCATTATACCCCCCTTTCAAGTGAAGAAGTTGAGCCACAGAAATTTGTTCAACTTGCTCAATGCCGTGAAAGCTTGAAATGGCAGAGCTAGCATTTGAATCTATAAGTTTGGCTTCAAACTGGAACTCAGCCATACAGAGAGGACAGCACCTTAGAAAGAAGCTATGCAGAGAACATAGCTGCATGGATTCAACCTTCTGCTGACTCTGGAAGGACTCACTAAGCACTGGATATTGGGGTAGGTTTCTTAGCTCAGCGCATGACTAGGGTTGAGAGCGCAGAGGCTCCGTTGTTATTTTGCTCTCTCTTTCTGGGCTTAGATTTGCATGGAAGGGAATCAGCCAGGAGTTTTTTAATAAATGCTTCCTGAGGCTGTGCTCAGGCACTCCGCTGTTGCCTGCGTGGGCAAGAGATAGGCTCACCCAGAGAACAGCCCCTTGCAAGCAGATGGCATCTTATTCTGAAATGTGATGATGTGATTAGCACATTCACAGAACATACATAGAAAAAGAGAAGAAAGAAATCATCATCATACTTACTTCACAGCCTTACTAAATAAGGACACTGTGTACATTCCCACCTGGCTGGAATTTCGAACCATAAATGCTCCTTCTTTTCCCTGAAGAGGGAGGAAAATGAAGAAGGAATGGGGCACATTTTCATTATTCTTGAAAACAATTTTTCACCATAGTTGGAAGGAAAAGAACTCTTTTACATCCACTTTAAACTGAAGGACCCTTGTGGGGGAGAGGGACAGGAGGCTAGACCTGGGCAGATACCAGGGGCTTCTTGGGGGGTTGGATGTTCCCCAGGGTCCAGCGGGCACGTTCTCTGGGAAGGAAAAGTCTATCCCCTTTGGAGAGCCTCTGGGCGTGCCCAGAGCAGAGCTGCCTCTCCCCTTTGGAGAGTCTCAGTATTCTCCTCAGCATTCTCTTCACCTGGTTCCCTCAGCATTCTCCTCAGTATTCTCTTCAGCTGGTTCCCTCAGCACTCTCCTCAGCATTCTCTTCAGCTGGTTCCCTGAGCACTCTCCTCAGTACTATGCTAATTGTCCCTCCGAACCGGCCAATCCCATATGCTAATTTGTTGACTATATAACCTGTGTGAAACTGCTGTTCAGGGCTCCTCACCGCCTTAGGTGGGAGCCCGTTTGCGCAAACGTACAATAAATACCTCATGCTTTTGCATCAACTGGTCTGGAGTCTGGATTTTTGGGCGTCCTCTCGAGCAAGTGGGCATCTCTACAACTGAGAGGTCCAACAAAACGTTACTGAGGTCACAGTAAATCCAATAGTTGACATAGAAGAGGTGCATGGTGTAACTTTCCTCCTTTTCTCTCTCAAAATTCTTATGAATCTATCCTTTATGCTTCAATGCTTTCTCTTCAGTTATTTATTTGTTTATTTAATTTATGTCAGAGGAAGTAGGGAGGGAGGAGAGAAAGAGGGAGCAAGCTAGAGAGAGCATTGTCAACCACTGAGGATGGGCCAGGCTACAGCCAAGAAACAGGTCTCTCTCATGGGGGGCAGGGACTCAAGTACTTGAACCATCAAGTGCTGCCTTCCAAGATGCACATTAACAGGAAGATAGAATCAGGAACACAGCCATGACTCCAGCTCAGGCACTCCAACATGGAATGCAGGCATCCCAAGCAATATCTTAATCACTAGGCCAAACACTGGTTCATTCTCCAGTTTAATTTTTAAGCCTTTCTGGTAATTTTCTGTTTTGTACTTATACAAGTCTAATGTATCCATCTTTAGCAAATAAAATTAGGATCACGTATCCCTATACCATGCCTTTGGAAGGTCTTAGGAAACAAAACATGCAGAATAAATCACTTGTTAAAAATTTTCGACTCAACTTGTCTTTCTCAAGTTACTACTTTTAAGGAGATCCAGATTCAGAAAGAGCAGATAATTCTCCTTAATTTTTTTTTAAGATTTATCTGTTTATTCAAAAGGCAGAGTTACAGAGAGGCAGAGGCAGAGGCAGAGGCAGAGAGAGAGGTCTTCCATCCACTGGTTCACTCCCCAGATGCCTGCAATGGCTGGAGCTGTGCCGATCTGAAGCCAGCAGCCAAGAGCTTCCTCTAGGCCTCCCACACAGGTACAGGGGCCCAAGGACTTGGGCCATCCTCCACTGCTTTTCCAGGCCATAGCAGGGAGCTGGATCGGAAGTAGAGCAGCCAGGACTTGAACTGGCACCCCTATGGGATGCCGGCACTGTAGGCAGTGGCTTTACCCACTATACCATGGTGCTGGCCCCCATCACATTCTCTTTAATACTTCTCAAAGAAATAATCAGTGGGTTCCGTGTTGTATTAGATTGAACTATATCAAAGTACCAATTTTATAGATCAAAAGAGTTTGCTGCTGGTAATTACATACTAATTGGTAATAAAATCAGATAAATTGATTCTTTTTCACATCTGCTGTACTCTGGTTTAGGTAATACTGAGCAGTGGCAGAGCTGATAGAAACAGTTGTACTGATGGCCTCCAAGAAATCATCTCTCTTATTTATGGTCCTGCGCAGCACCCTCCCACACTGACTCTGAGTTGGGCTATGTGATTACTATGGCAAGTTAAGATGTTAGCAAATGACAAAAGTAGAGACTTCCTAAGTGCTTGCACTGCATGGCTTGTCCTCTCTGATTACTACCATGCTGTGAGGAAGCCCAAGTTAGGCACACGTAAAGGCTGCTTGGAGAACTGCCTCTGGTGCCTCGATGACTGTCTCAACTAACTCTCCCCACCCGCGAGTAAAGCCATCAGCCATGCGGCCATGCAGCCGCATGAGTGATCCTAGGCAGAACCTGCAGAGCAACTGTTGGCACAGCTGATTCACAGAATCACAAATCATAAGTCTGTTTCATGTCACTAAATTCTAGGATGGTTCATTTTGCAGCAATAGGTACTGGACACAGAAGAAGTGGATAGACTAAAGGGCTGGGTAACCCAAAATCCGACAACTAATGCTAAAATGAGCTGGCGTACAATTAGCACCAAGGTTTCTGTGAGACGTACATTAAATTCTGGGCCTAACAATAGAAAGAGATTCTTAAAGGCTATTTTAAACACAAGACTACAAACCTTTTGTCTCAGTAGCTGCTCAGATTGTGACCTGGAGATGTTACCAGCAAACCAGCTGCAATAGGAAAGAATTCCATATTTGAGAATTAATTATTTTTCCATTGTATAACTTGGCACTCAACTTTCTAATCCTTAAAATGAAGCATTGGCCTACATCAGGGGCCGGAAATCTGATTGAGAGAATCACCCAGGAAGTTTTTGAAAAGCATAGATATTTGAGTCTCTACCACCCAATTTTAATATTGAGGTGGCGCTTGCACATTTGAATTTTTGCTTAGTATAAAAGGGCATATTATTATGTAAGGAGTATAATTCAGTGAAGACAATGTTTGTAAATACCCATATCCTAAACAATATTGGATATATATATATATGTATGTATTTATATAGCTTCCACATATGACAGAAAATATGTGGTATTTGTCTTTCTGTGTCTGGAATATTTCTCTTAGCATAATGATGTCCAATTCTATTCATTTTATTGCAAATGTCAGGATTTCATTCTTTTTTAGGTATTTCATTGCATAGGTAAATCACATTTTCTGAACCCATTCATCCACTGATGGACATTAGGTTGCTATTGTGATTGGTGCTGCAATCAACAAGGCATTGCAGGTGGTCTCTTTCATATTCTGACTTCATTTCCTCTGGATATATTCCCAGAAGCGGTATAACTATAGATATGTGGCCATATCAAAATAGATATCATAGATCTATTTTAGTTTTTTGAGAAACCTACACATTGTTTCCCATAATGGCTGCACTGATTTCCATTCCCACCAACACTGTATTGGGGTTCCCTTTTCTCTACAACCTCATCAGCACTTGTTGGTTTTTGCATTTTTGATAATAACCATACTAATTGGAGTGAGATGATACCTCATGGTGGTTTTGATTTGCATTTCCCTGATGGCTAGTCATACTGAACAGTGTTCGATGTGTTTGTTGGCCATTTGTATTTCTTCTCTTGAAAAAACATCTGTTCAGATCTTTTCCCTGTTTCTTAACTAGATAGCTTTGTTGTTGTTGAATGTTTTGAGTTCATTATATGTTTTAGATGTTAATGTTTTGTCAGATGCATGGTTTGCAAATATGTTCTCCCATTAAATAGGTTGGTGTATAGGAATCTTTGGCTTTCCTTTATGGGACCTCTAAGCTTTCTTACATTTCACCATTTTTTGTTTAGATTTATTCATTTATTTGAAAGGCAAAATTACAGAGAGAGAGAGAGAAAGAGAGAGAGAGAGACAAAGATCTTCCATCTGCTGGTTCACTCCACCAAATGGCTGCAATGGCCAAGGCTGGGCCAGGCAAAAGCTAGGAACCAGGATCTTCTGGGACTCCCACGTGGGCTAAGGGGCCTCAATCACTTGCGTCATATTCTGCTGCTTTCCCAGGCCATTAATAGGGAGCTGGATTGGAAGTGGAGCAGCCAGGACTCAAACCAGCGCCCATATGGGATGCTGGTGTAGCAGGTAGCCACTTTACCGGCTACACCACAGTCCATGGCCCCCATTTCACCATTTCTAATGAGGGCTGTAGATTAAACCAATGAAGACTATTCCAATGGGAAAGTCAGGGTTGCCATTGATGAAAGCTCTTGTCTTTCAATTCTGTCATTTTCTTTTAATAATCTGATAGATGCAACAGCATCTATTTTCAAAGAAAATTCCTTTTTAATTTTTTAAATTTTCATGATAACAGTAGATAAACGTAAGATTATATTAGTACAGGAACAGTTATACTGAATTGAGAAAAAGATGATGTAGGAAAGCCTGGAGTAATCTTTAAATATTTGCCTTTTTACTAAGTTAGCCAAGAACATTACATCATACTTTACACGTGGAGCTCAACAGGCCAAGAATTGTTTCTCATGTGAGGTCAGCAATGTCTGTGCCCTTTTGGCTTTGGCCAAAATGCCGTACTAAGGAAATGAGCAGGGTGTGAGATGGGATGGGACATAGGTTTGGAGGATTGGGAGGACTTCCTTTTTAGAAGAAAACATCTGAGGAGGAAAGAGAAGAGGGTGGAGGTAGGGGTTGTAGGAACAAATCCAGGCAGACCCTGTCACAGAGCTTGGTAAGAAGGGATGGAGGTGGTCCTCTGGGTAATGTCTATATTAACTGAGGAAGGGGATATCACTGGAAATAATTCAACAACATGAAAAGAGCTGAATAGCTTTCATCCAGCCAGCTTGGAGGTCTAGATTCTAGCCAGAACTTCCCAATAAGGAATTGTATGCCTTTGAACACGTGTCTCGTGACCTTTGACTTCCCCATCTGTAAAATTGAGGGCAGAGCTGATTTTAATAAGTGTGAAAATGTCTTCTAACTCTATCCTTATAAATGTTGTATAATTAACTCTTGAGGTATTGACTGATAGTTTTCTTAGTAATTACCATTTTAAGCTCATTATAGCTAATCAAATGACCCTTCAGGGGATACGATCTAGGATATATATCTATGGGCACATAGAAGGAAGAGATGCTAAGGAATAAGGAGAGAGGCCTGGAGAGGCAAGGTGAGATGGTTTTTATACCCTATCTCACCCCATCATCAACTCACACAAATACACATTTTATCTGTGTCATAATTTTTCTGAGGCTTGGTTCTGTTTCTTTTAAAAAAATTGAGTATTTTAGTTTTGAGCATCAAAGGCCTATGTCTAGTCCTAACATTTGATTTTCTTTTACTTTTTAAAACTATTTATTTATTTATACCTAAGCGCCTACATTTGTAATTGAATGGAGTAGGATAGTTCATGCCATTATGGCCATAAAACAGATGACACTGAGGGCATCAAGTGTTGTGTGAGAAGGCAAAATCCCAGACCACATAGCCCTATAGTCCTGAGCACACATCATCATCTCTTTGATTTTGAAGATGACAGGTCTTTCCTGATAATTTTGCCACCCTCTTAATCATCCTAGTGTCCAAGTAGATTTTGTGTCTCGGAGGGTTAAGTGTCTAGAAATGGAATACGCTCTATTACTCCCGTCTCTCCTTAATACCAATATGTAAGTCTAGGGTACAATAATTTGTCCCTATTTGTAGAAAATAGAACCTTATGTTTTGAAAAAGACCTTAATGGACACTTAGGCAAAACTATCTCAGTATAATCAGGATGACCTCACATTCTCATTTGCCCAGAACAGTTGAGTTTATGTCTGATGATTGGGAGTAAGCTTAATAGTGGACTCTTTCTCTCTCTAAAGTATCCCAATTTGGATGTTAAATGATAAGGCCACCTTAGGAATTTTACCCTGTAAAACTACTGCACTATAAATAACTTTCCCCCAAACCTAACTATGCTAATAAGAACTTTTAAACGTCAACTTGACAAGAGGCCTCTAGGGAAGAAATAATGAGCAGAAATATCGAATGCTTCAGACAAAGTGAAGTGAAAGAGGATATTGGGTATATGAGAAATCCCATGAATATATGCAGCCAGGTTAGGTAATCCAGATTGGGGAAAATATTTTCTCAGAAAATAACCCAATTGTCACCTGTCACCTGAATAAATGGCCCAGGGCCTTACATGAGTTTACCCGTAAATAAAGCCTCCTGACAAAGTCTATGCCATCTCTTTTAGTGCCTTTGGGGAATTGAATAGAAGTATCTATGTCTAACTTTAGAAAAACACAAGGACCCTTCAACACTCACTCATAATCATCCAGGTTTTCCTCTTCTTCAGATGAACTTGACTCCGGGAATCCCCTTAAGAAGAGTTGGGAAACAACATGAATTGCAAAACCACCAAGAAACAATCCAGGGTCTAGAAAGGTGATATCAAATTCCACTTTGTTTTTATCCACATAAATACAAATTAAACTCTTAGGTTTCCATTTTCGCACTTGGAAAGGTATCAACAAAGTGAAGAGAGAGCTGCCCGAAAGCTGGGCTCATGCCCAATTTAATGGTTCTTCAATATAGGAGGTCCCCAGGAAGGCCCCCAAGAACTCAGATTTCTGTGACTCTTTCATGAAATAGATTTAGACTCCTCCAGGAATGGCTGAAGTATGAAGTTAAAAAAGAATCTTGGGTTGTGCTTAGAGCAGTTCATAGGGAAGAGTTAGTCAACTCTGTGTTGCTTTTCCTTGTGCTCAGGACACCTGAGTCAGATATGCTAATGTTCACACGAACGCCACTGTGTATCAGACATGATGAGTGGAGAAAATCATTGTGAGGAAAATTATAGGCCACAAATGACCGATGCAGGCCCACTCAAGAGTTCAAAGAAGCAAACTACGTGGCCATTTTTAATTTACATGTACCTGAAATGTAAAGCCTAGTTGCAAAATTATTGTGAATGTCACTAGTTTTCCTGCAAATGGAAGCAAATGCTGGATGTAAAGGAATATCTGAGTCTGATTTACCAGGAAATCTTGGAGATGCTGTGATTGGTGGCGCTTCTTTCCGTTGGGCTACTGCATGCAGCGCTGCACAGAGAGAGAGATTTCACAGATTTGTGAGCGTCTGCTTACTTACAGAGCTTAACGAGAGGAATGATGTCGTTCAGATATGCTTTAGCTTTACTAGACATTTTGACCCATACTTCTCGTTTGGACATTTGAGCTAACGAGCTACTTTCACATTTTGGTCCGTTCAGAGACTACAGCTGTAGCTGCAGTTTGGCAGTACCCCTAAACCAAAGAGGATTGCTAATATCACCCTATAGCGACTGCAAACAGTAGACAACCTGGGGTAATAAGCTGCCTTCACTGGGTTCGCCATGATTTTTTATACATATGAAAGCATTTTGTCACATAACCCATTCAGATAAGTTCTTTTCCTCCTTGCTGTTGTCATTAGAGTTAAAAATCTTGAAAATATGGAACTCTTGGTTCCATCTGGGCACAGGTGGACCAGCAGGATTTTCATCATCTTCTGCCAGCCCTCATTCTCTCTCTTTCATTTTGGGTGTTAAGCAGATTATAAGGAAGTACCTACCTCTCAAAGTCCAAATGCTGTTTTATCTGGGATGTAGGACCTACTTCCTGTTTGCCTTCAAAGCCCAGGCTTTTATTTATTTATTTATTTATTTATTTTTTGGAAAACCATGCTTCATGGAGACAGTAGCCTTGGCAAAGGAATGTTTGTCTGGCTTCATTTCAAGGAATGCTTAAAGCCCTCAAGCACTGGATTGCCTCCTTCTGCACCTTCCTAAAGAGACTTGCCTACAAGAAGAGCTTATTGACTTCATCTCTTTGTAAGGAAATGTATTTAAAAAGGACAAACAATTAATTTAGCTTTGTTTTAAGACTATGGGGAGAATGGCCATCAGCAATGCATCACTTACATTTCCATATATCATGGAATACTATATTGATCCTAAAAATCAACAGGTAGTGAGTAGTAAGAATCTGGGTTTGCAGATACATACATGGCAGCATGTGCATTAAGAGCATTCTCTAAAACTCTGTGATGTAGCACGTTAAGCTGCCACCTGCAATGCCAGCATCCCATATGGGCACCAGTTCGAGTCCCGGCTGCTACACTTCTGATCCAGTTCCCTGCTAATGTGCCTGGGAAAGCAGCGGAAGATGGCCCAGGTCCTTGGGCCCTGAACCCATGTGGGAGACCCAGAAGAAGCTCCTGGCCCCTGGCTCCTGGCTTTGGCTCCTGGCTAGCTCCAGCTGTCGTGGCCATTTGGGGAGTGAACCAGCAGATGGAAGATCTCTCTCTCTCTACCTCTACCCCTCCCTCTCTGTAATTCCACCTTTCAAGAAAAATAAATAAATCTTTAAAAAAGAGAGCATTTTAGAGGAATGTACATGAATATACTGCAATATTTGGATGCTTTCATGGGAGCATGGATTATTTTACTGATCAGAAAAAAATGAAGATTCAAAGTAGCCCAGGTGAAGACAATAGAACTGACAGAAATTTGATAAAAAGTATTGTCACTAGTATATGAGCTAAGAATCATTGTTGTGTTTTAAAAATTCAAGCCCATGAAGACCTTTAAGCAATTACTGTAATTAACTTGCAGATGCCATGCTGCTACTGTTAAGTGATTAATGGATCCTTTGTTCGGATAAGTAGCTTTCAGAGGTTCTAAGAAAAAATCCAGTGTTGGGACAAAATCTAAAAGGTTGCCAAATCCAATGGGTTGTCAAAATTTAATAATCAAGACACATTGCATTTTAGTGGGATGCTTTTTAAAAACATTCATGCAAAGCACCCTTGATGAGCAGAACGTCAACATTTCCAATGAAGATGGGCTCCGGCCATGTGTGAGCTGGAAGCTCCTCTGCAGCAGGCCCCAGCACATCATAGTTCTCCAGTGATTATCTGAAAATTCATTCCCACACATCTCCTTCAGTGACTCACGGGAGGAACCTGGCACAAAGCACACATGGCACTCACTGTCCTTGGGTCTGGGCTCGCTGGTTATCTAAATTCCACAAAAATCCTCGCCTACAGGCAAATAAACATAAAAACATCACCCCTCCCCTCGGGCACTGCACATAGATTAGAACACTTGGATTCTAGCTCCACCTTGGAATGAAAGGGACCGCATTAAGAAGCATACACTTGCAAACTCTTTATGGTGTCATGGCTGTAGCATCGGTATGGGGAGGCATTTGCTTTAGGTAAACATGATGAGGATGGAAAGAATACAGGAATAAGAAGGCAAGGGAGAAAACAGAGAGACACGTGGTGAGTCCGAGAGATGCTTTGCATGCACTGTGGGGAAAGACAAGCGTCTATCCCCTGGAGGGTTGCTGACAACTGGGGGAGAAGGTGGTGGACAGTGGACCCTGATGGGGGAAAATCTGAAGCAACAGATAAGGAAGGGTAGTTGCTTGCCCCTTTCCGTATGGTCATCTTGCAATTCAATTTGATATTGATCGAGTCTGGCAGACTCAGTGACAGACCCCAGAGAGACACACTATGTACCATCTTTAAGGCATTTCCAATTGTGGCTTTAGCCAGAACTTTTTTTCTCTCTTTTTTAGAAATATGTATTTATTTATTTGAAAGTTAGAGTTATATAGAGAGGGGTAGATATATACAGAGTGAGAGAGAGAGAGAGAGAGAGAGATTGATTTTCCATATGCTGTTTCACTCCCCAAATGGCTGTAACAGCCAGGAGCCAGGAGCTCATTCCAGGTCTCCCACATGGGTACAGCAGCCCAAGCACTTGGGCCATTTTCTGCTGCTTTCCCAGGACATTAGCAGGGAGCCAGATCAGAAGTGGAGCAGCCGGGACTCGAACCGGTGCCCATATGGGATGCCAGCACTGGAGGCGGCAGCTTCACCTGCTATGCCACAGTGCCAACCCCAGCCGGAATCTTGAAACTGAAAAATGTGAAAAGACTAATGTGTTCAGGAGAGGTGAAATTCTGAGAAGGCAAGTCATGGGTTTGCTTGAAATGCTGTTTGTCATTTGCCTAGCAATGCTGAAACATGTTGTGAAAACAAGCCCACCCTAAGGTTTTTGTATAAAGGCTACGGTGGAAAGATTCTGTGTTCTGGAATGAGGGGGCAGAAAGGGGCAGGAGTAAAGTGCTCAAGTGCTCATTAGCTCATTAGATCAGACAGTGTAAGAGGAAAGTCTATGCTGCTCAGCATCAAAGGGGCCACTTGATTCCCCAAGTCTTCCAGCTCAAGCACAGAACATTTCGTGAGAAAATAACCCAATTTCAACAGAGAGCTGTATCAACAGCTTTGAGGCTGAGGCCTGAGGCAGTGAGAACAATGCCTACTCTACACGCTGGGCAGCCAACCGAAACACCAGGGCTTACCTTTTCAGTTTCCTTACTTGCCACCAGTCAGGGCAGTCTTCCCTGGGAATATACCCCGTGTTGATGTTTGGCTGGGAGACGTAGTTTCTCCTTGAATCGCTGTCGTATTTAACTAGGCTGGCACTTGAAGACGGCACATCCATTTTGAGAACAGGAACTGCTCGAGGAATCTTGAGCTTTGAAGGACAAGAGATTTTAATGCATTATAGTGAGGCACAGATCTGTGTACTGGGAACCAACAACCAAAGTGAGCTGAGAGAGAGAGACAGAGAGAGAGAAAGAGAGATAAAAGGGAGGAAAAAGGAAGAAATGAAAGGGAAAGAAAGAGAGGGGAAACAGGGACTATTAAGCCTTAGCAAGGACATGGAGCTACATGAACTCTAATACTGTCTCTGGTTGGAGTATGAAATGGTCCAATCACTTTAGAAACCTTTTCCCAGAATCAACTAAAGTTGGCTGTGCTCATAATCTATGAGCAGAAATATGTATGTTCACCCAAAAGTGAAACCAAAAGATTTAAAAGAATCTTCTTACCAGAATTATCTGAATTAGATAAAAAAATGTAAACTTCCTAAATGCCCATCAAGAGGACAAAATAATAAACATATTGTGGTAGCAGTGAGCTGAATAGTGGTGCCCCCAGAAATGTTCATGATCTAATTCCCAGAACCTGTGAGTCCCTAACATGGTAAGAGAGACTTTGCAGACTGTGATTATGTTAAGAATCTTGCCATAGGGAGAGAGAAAAGGGAGGCAAGGTGGTCAGAGATTAGAAAGATGTGAGGGGGGAAGCAGGTGTCAGAGAGCAGAGAATCTGCCGCTCTTCTCCTCTGGAGGTGAAGTGCCAAGAGCCACTGAATGTAGGAGGTCTTTAAGAAGCTGGAAAAGGCAAAGGAAACAGATCCCGGTGCCCCATTGCCCCGCCTGCCCCAAGCCTCCTGAAAGAACAGCGATGTAGACCCACTCTAGACTGCTGAGCTTCACGACTATTCGAGAATAAATTCCTGTTGCTCTAGGCCACTGAACTTGTGGTAATTTAGTAGAGCAGCAGTAAGAAACAAACACAGTGCCATATTCACACAATGGAATTCTATACAGCAATGAAAATAAGCTGTAATCACATACTAAAACTCGAGTGAGTCTCATACACTGAACAAAAGAAAATGGACAATCAATGACCATATATTTTATGATAACATTTTTGTAAAGGTCAAAACCCGGCAAAAAATGTATGAGATTGTAAGTCAGGCTAGTGGTAGTGTTTGTGGAATGTAGTGACTAACAGGGAACACGAGGATGGCCTTGGGCTTCTGTTTCTCCGTCTGAATGTAAACTATACAGATGTGTTCAGTTTGTGACAACTCATCAAGTTGAACACTTAGGATTTGTGTTTTTAAAAGTCATGGTACATTAAAAATTTACATGATAGTATGTGTATTTATGTGTGTGTATCTGCTCTACATTTAGTTTTTTCACACTCTATTTGCTCTTTCTTCAGAAATATCATTTACTCAGAGCTGAGGCTTTGACATTCTGGAAATTTTAGCTATGCATGACACTGTTATTTATGCACTGTGAGTTGGGTTCTCTCCAAAGATAAATGCATTGGAAAGTTCCTTAAACGGAAGTGCAAACAGAATGACTGGAGAGCTCATTTTTATTCCCACCAATCAAAGAACAAGCCCTCCACTGAATGCTCTGGTAAAAACAAAACAAAGGAAAACATGCTTTTCATGATACCCTCTCTGATCCCTGCTTCATTTGGGCAGCTTATATTCAAAACAGGCCTATGAACTCTTGACCAGATTTGCCTGATAATTTTCAACACATTTCCCAGAGACGGGAGACTGGATGCCAGAGACTAGATGCAATGGATTCTGACTCCTAAATTATCCTCTGCTGTTAGGGTTGTTTAAAACAAACCTGATTGGAATTTCACCCTTTGGGAGCGTAGAATTCAGTGACTTTTAGTAACTTTATCAAGTTGTGCAATCCTCACCACAATCTAGTCTTAGCATATTTCCATCACCCCAAGAAAATCTCTCATGCCCATTTGCAGCCAGTCTCAACTCCCACTCTGGCCCTAGGCAATCACTAGCTGACCTTTGGTCCTCATAGATTTGCTTACTGCGAACATTACTCTTAAATGTCTTACAAGGCCATACTTTCACAAGGACACACCTTTTGGATTTATGCCCCATGCTCGTCATGTGTGATTTCATCTTGATCTTTAATTATATCAGCAAAGACCTTGTTTCCAAGTAAGGTCATATTCTGAGGTTCTGGAAGAACATGAATTTTGGGAAGCACTATTCAAACCCACAATAACAGATTATTTCCATCCTTCATGTTGGTTTGCAAGAATTATATGGATTTTACTTAGAGAGAAATGTGTGTGAATGTGTGTAGCTGAAAATAAGTATCTAAGACACCATAGACTTGATGTGTGGGTGAGGACATGTCCTCTTCCTTTCAGAGAACCACTGGGAGACCATTATATGTGTCTCTTGGCACTGGAAGCAGCTGATGCCTGCCTAGGAAGGCTAAAAGGAAGCTGTGACTATCAACACAAGTAGAACACAAAACAGCGCAACAGCTCAACACGCAGGAGTGAGCTGCATGCAGTTTAGTTAACTAGAGTGATGAAGGATTTGGTTGTTTCCCGCAGGCCAACTCCACCCTTGGGAAGACTTGCTGAGAGTCACCTTGATACGAAGTCTAACCAAGATGAGTGAATTGACCCAGTGGAAGGGTTGAGGAATGAAATCCCAAGAGCTAGGATCAAGACACCATCTTCTGTCACAAAACTACATTTGAATCTGCCCTGTGGGAAGCCCACAAAAGTCTCCCATAAGATAAAGAATCGGCAGTGTGCAAACTCACCCAAACAGTATCGCCGTCAAAGCATGATAGGACCAGCTACATGAGTGTCTCTTTTCCATTAGATACCCTCCTCTTTGGTCCTGCACTGCAAGGGTCAGAAACCCTAGCCTCTCCACAGCCCCTCTCCAAAAGCAGGCTGCCTGCCAGCTGAGGCAGACTGAGCAAGGTGACAAGGAGGAGTTTTACTTGTAATGATGTTTGAAATTGTGTGATTATAACAGGATGGGCCATTCAAAACTTGTTCTCATGACTACCAGTATCAGGGGAAATTTTTTCAGCTGGGAGTGACTAGGAAGCTATGAAATCTACCTAAAACTTTACCCGAAGACAGAGAGGACAGTCCACCGAGTAGCTTTGAAGGGATAATGGCGAGAAAGAATTATGTTGCTTCCTGCTTGTGCCCTAGAGTCTCATTCCAACACGAGGCACTGGCCATGCCTGTGCTAGGGAACCAAGGAATAACAGCTGCCTGTTCTGTGTGAGGCCATCTTAAGGACTTCTCTCAAAGACCCAGTGAATACAAAAATAAAAATGCTACAATGAGCCTATATTTCAATCCATTATTTGATACCAGCCATAGTTATTAGTGACAGCTCACATTTTCCCCTCCCTCTCTTTGATGAGCTGTCTGAACAAAGCCCAAGTGTCCTAGTCTTGAATCTGGCAGCTCTTTGTTGATTTGATATATCCTGACCACAAAAAACATTTTTAAAATGTCAACTTACCACTCTGTCTGGGAAGGTAGGAGCTCTCTGTTTCTCTTCGTTGATTGCAACATGAAGATCAGCATCTGAAAAGTAAAACTTTTAAAATATATAAGTCCCTCGCTTCCCTAGAAATAAAACTCTGGATAGACTCTGCACTTAAAGCAAACCCGCTCTACCTACTCTGTCATTAAGGAATTGACACACATATACAGAATGGAAAACTACCTTAAATATATCTTTTCAAACTTAGCCATCATCATTTTGGTATGTAGAGTGATTAAAGTGTGACTTACATTTTATCTCTTGATATATTGTTGAACATTTTTGTTTATTTTGAAAGGTGGAAGGAGGAGAGAAGGAGAGGGGAAGAAGGGAGGGGGATCTTCTATCCGCTGGTTCACCCATTCCTCAGTTGCCCACAACAAAGGCTGGGCCAGGCTAAAGGCAGGAGTTGGGAACGCAATCCAGGTCTTCCACATGGAAGGGACCCAGCTACTTGAGGAAGCTGCAATCAGAAGTACAGTGGTATGGAAGGTGGGCATCCCAAATAGCGTCTTAACTGCTATGCCTAATATCTGCCCCGATATACAGTTTTTGAAGTATGTAGTTTCGGTTTTTTAGTTTATGATTTTTGTTACTTACATGAAGAGAGAGCTGGTTTTCTTAAGAGGGAAATGTAGCTTTTTAGATCATGGTGATGTGTTTACCACATTCTACCTCTTTGGAGTTTAACTTAAGCCAGGAAGAAGTTCTCATGAAGTGAAAGAATGGCAGATATTAATATTATTATTATTTTAATAGCTATAACTCAATTGGCCCTAGAATTACACTTCATTTGCTATATAACATCTGTGAGGCTGGATTTTCATGATGCCAACCAAGTTGGCACATCTTATTTACTTCCAAGCTGTTTTAGGGTTGGCCTAATGGGGCACCATCCCCCCAGTGCCCAGCCCAAAAGAGAAGTCACACATTACATGCTTCCCAGAGGGTACATCCTGGGGCTGCTTTACAGGTCTGCTGGCAGCACAGGTACTTCCCGTCCACGAAGAATCCACTGTGGTACTTGATCAGCAGGTGAGGGTTGCCCCTGATCTCTGGGGAGCAGGCAGGAAAAAAATAAGATGTGAATGAACATTGGTCCAAAAGAAAAAATGCATTCAGTAGGCATTATTATCACATAACGGTAAAAACCTCATTTTGCCAGTAACCATGGTAAGAGCACATGGGTCTCAAAGGATGTAAGTTTTCCACTCAGAAGACAATAAGCTAAAGAGTCTAACCACGTATAAAGTGAAAACAACAAAATAACTTATAGAGGTTGAGCGTCCCTTATTTGTAATGCTTAGGACCAGTGTTTCAGATTTCAGAATTGTTTGGCTTTTGGAGAATTTGCATAGACTTTGCCGGTTGAACATCCCTAAATCTAAAAATCTGAAATTCCAAATGCTCCAAAATCTGAAACCTTTTGAGCATCACGTTGGTGCGCAAAAAGTTTCAGATTTTGAATTTGGGATTGTGGGATTAGGGCTGCTGAACCTGTATCACTCTTGAAGGAAAAAAAAAAAAAACTAGTAAAATCTGCATATACAGGTTATACAGGTGAGCTTGGTGTTAAATTACAGAAATTCACCCCTGAGGGCAGTGAGGGGGCTACCGCACACGGTGCTCTCTGGGAGAAGGGGGCTGGGGGGCAGGAGTAGGTCTTAGCAGAGAAGGAAAAAAAAGCGTTCTGCTGTGCATTCACTTCCCCTCATTTTTTATTTTGAAAAATTGCAAATGTACAGAAAAGTTGCAAGAATAGTACAGTGAACATCCACGTTGATCCACCACTTGTTAACTGCCTGCCACATTTGCCCTATCTTTATCTTTGTTCATATGTATCACTTTACATATTTTTTTTTTTGACAGGCAGAGTGGATAGTGAGAGAGAGAGAGACAGAGAGAAAGGTCTTCCTTTTTGCCGTTGGTTCACCCTCCAACGGCCGCCGCGGCTGGCGCACTGCGGCCGGCGCACCGCACTGATCCGAAGCCAGGAGCCAGGTGCTTATCCTGGTTTCCTATGGGGTGCAGGGCCCAAGCACTTGGGCCATCCTCCACTGCCTTTTCGGGCCACAGCAGAGAGCTGGACTGGAAGAGGAGCGACCAGGACAGAATCCGATGCCCCGACTGGGACTAGAACCCAGGGTGCCGGCGCCGCAGGCAGAGGATTAGTCTATTGAGCCACAGCACCGGCCATATGTATCACTTTAAGATGTATTATTTTTATATTTTGCTTAACAATGAGAGATTAGGAAGTAGTAGATATCACAAGCTAAATAATGTTCTTTGAGCTGCTGCACTAACCCTGGACTTAAGACCTCTGGATTTGTTACTGTGGGAGAACAACAGCAAATTTATTTTAGCAGTTGTTTGAGATCTTTTTTACCCGCAGTCAAAAGCATTACTCATGGATGCAAATCATCTACTGCACATGTGGCTGCCCTAGTGATGGGGACTTGCTGTAGTTTTCTGAGGAGCTAGCAAACGTGTTTCTGCCTCTCTGCTCTCACTTCATTTTTCCATATGCCTTCACAGCAACTGCCCAGGGGCCGTCCAAACTTGTCCCATATAGATAGTTCCTGAAGGACCCACAGATAAAGACCCACAACATGACCAAGAGCTGCACACAGATGTTGTCTACATAGCAATTGTTCGCCTCCCCGCACCCCTCAAGGAGGTTGAATGGGAAGCAGAGTCTTAAAGCTGACCCTGGAAACTCCACTATAACCACAGAGACTCACGCTCATACGTGACACATGACTACTCCAAGAGAAAAAGAAATGTGATCTCTCATTTTACAGGTTAGGAAACTGATACCCAGAGATACAGATATTAGTCTATTCTTTTAAATGGCACAGCAGTGCAGAAGTTGGCTGCAGTTTTGTGTCACTCTAAGAGGGATTCCCTCCTCACTTCAGTGAGTTGGGAGTGGGTGAAGGATGCTTCCCTCCCACAGTGGGCCACCTGACTTTCCTACAGAATCAGTTGTTAGGCCCTTTCATGCAAAGGGAAAATTAAGCCCTGTGTGTGGAAAGGACGTGTTTGCCTCCAAGTAGAGTCGGTGTGTGTAATTTGAGGTGTACTGAGGAAAGGCAGGCTCTAACACTTGAAGGAAAGAAAAGCTTCGCCAGTCTAGGAGCTCAGTGCCTGAAAATGCACAGATGAAATCATTATTTGAGTGAAAGATTGTCTTCAGACCATTACCCACTTTAAAGTAAAAATATTGCAGAGGGAACCCTCACAATGCCAAATTATGGCAAAGATGCTCCCTCCTATTACAGGCTGTTACTAGGGCAGCCTAAAAATCGCTGAATAAAAGCTTCAGCAGGCCCTTGTGTTTATAATGTACTGGGAAAAAAAAGTGGCTTTGGGAGTCTAGCATTATGGTGCAGCAGGTTAAGCTGCCATCTGCAGCACTGGCATCCCATACGGGTGCTGGTTCATGTCCTGGCTGTTCCATTTCCAATCCAGCTCCTTGCTAATGTGCCTGGGAAAGCAGGGGAAGATGGCCCAAGTCCTTGGGTCCCTGCACCCATGTGGGAGACCTGGAAGAAGCTCCTGGCTCCTGGCAGCAGCTAGGAAATGGTAAGTGCTTAGTGCATACTGGGTATAATTTTCCTTAAACATCAAAGGGACAGCAGCCACAGGACTTGATACAGGTCTGTGAGCACCTGAACTTTGGCCTAGTAAAGGCAAGCCCAGTGGGTGGAGACCAAGTGGCCTGGCTTTCCCAAGCTGCTGTGAAGGCACAACAGCCAGCTCTGTGCTGAACAGGGAAGGGCATCCGACCCACAGGCTTCCTGTATGCAGCCATGAGCATGTGAAATGAGGATGAGTCTGGCACAGTCCCTGGGGGTGGTAGACAGATCAGGAGGTTCTCTCTTGGCATTGCGTCCTTTTACTACCGTGGTGTTCCTCTATCATGCTTCAAAAGACCCCAGTCAATTCCTCTCTTTTATGACATTTTTAAAAAATACCTTTCTGTAATGCTTTCAACCACTGACTCCGGCTGTCTTCATTTGATGCATAGACATAGAGAAGCCCATCCTTGTAGACGATCTGGAAGGGAAAGGATTTGGAGCATTTAGATAAAATTACATCATAGTTCACTCTGGCACATCTGCAAGTTTCCTGTTATCCATATATATAATTTGCATTAGTTCTGGAATAAGGTGATTTTTTTTGACAGGCAGAGTCGACAGTGAGAGAGAGAGAGAGACAGAGAGAAAGGTCTTCCTTTGCCGTTGGTTCACCCTCCACTGGCCGCCGCGGCCAGCGCGCTGTGGCCGGTGCACCGTGCTGATCCAAAGCCAGGAGCCAGGTGCTTCTCCTGGTCTCCCATGGGGTGCAGGGCCCAAGCACTTGGGCCATCCTCCACTGCACTCCCAGGCCACAGCAGAGAGCTGACCTGGAAGAGGAGCAACCGGGACAGAATCCAGCGCCCCGACTGGGACTAGAGCCGCAGGCGGAGGATTAGCCTATTGAGCCGCGGCGCCGGCCTGGAATGAGGTGATGAAAAAGCATACTCTTAAAAATCCTGCACTCCTCAGTTGGTTTTATCCCAGACACTCTTACATGGGAGATCATAGCAGTGATGTACCTAAAAGTGGTGACCATTGAGGTCTCAGCAGAGATGCCCTGTGCCATTGAGAAGTCTAATATGTTAGACATGACGTGTGTCTTAGGAAGGGTCTTGTCCATCTGCCTACCCAGTGGTGATTGCTTTTGTAGTCTATTAGAAAACATTTATTAAAAATGCCTCCAGGGATAGAATGTCCTTTACTTCACTATGCCATCTCTGCTGATTTCTTATATTCGCATTATACAGCTCATGCTTATGTTGAATAAAAATGTATCTCCCTATTACTTCAATCTGCTACATTACATGGCACCCAGGAATCCCCAAGTAAGCTCTTCTCTATTCTTTCACACATGTGTAAACGTTCAAAGAGTACAATATCTTCTCCAGATCCCTCTTCAGTTTCTTCAACTCCTGTTAGTAAATAATACATACCATTTGTTCAACACTTACTAGTTGCTGAGCTCTTTCTTAGTTAACCTTAATATTTTAATGCTATTTCAACTCTGTGAAAAATATGAGTATGCTATTTTTCCAAATGAGAGAAGTTGAATGTATGTCATAGCTACACACATGTAAGTAGTAGTAGGCATAGGAGTTCTGTGAGGCTCCAAGTCCTGTGCTCTTTTGAGTACCCTATGTCTCTGTGATGTGTTTTCAGCATCTCCAAACACTATCCCCCAGCTTATCCCAATTGGGTAATATTTTTTAAGTGGAAAGTACGGGTTGTTAATTAACTGGATTATCAAATTTCTTTTTTTAAAAGATTTATTTATTTATTTGAAAGATAGTGTTACAGAGACAGAGAGAAAGAGACAGACAGACAGAGGTCTTCCATCTGCTGGTTCACTCCCCAAATGGCTGCAATGGCCAGGTCTGAGCCAGGCTGAAGCCAGGAGCTAGGAGATTTATCTGATTCTCCCACATGAGTGACAAGGGCCCAAGCACTTGGGCCATCTTTTGCTGCTTTTCCCAGGCCATTAGCAAGGAGCTGAATCAGGCCATAGCAGAGAGCTGGATCGGAAGTGGAGCAGCTGGGACTCGAACCGCGCCCATATGGGATGCTGGCACTGCAGGCAGCAGCTTTACCTGCTACGCCACAGCGCCAGCTCCGAGCAAGGAGCTGAATCGGAAGTGGAGCAGCCAGGACATGAACCGTACCCATATGGGATGCTGGCTTTCAGGTGGCATGTTTACCTGCTATGCCCCCATATTTTCTTTCTGACTGTAAGTTCCTAATACTAGCACTAGGTAGTCTGGCCAGCTGAAAAAAATCCATTGCCTTTAGATCAGAGTGGGAAGTAGTCATGATAAAAATGAAAGTCGGGTATGGCTTAGTTCAAGCCACTTCCAAAAGTGCTCTCCACAGCATATCATGTTTGGAATACATCAGGGCAAAATTCAAACTCCTGACCACGGGTGTGCAAAGCTCCTAGTGAGTCCGTCCCACTGCTTCAGGCTTGCTTCTTTCACTTTCTCGTGCTTTATTCAGAGGAACTGCTTAGAGCTGGCCACAGATACCAAGCTACTTCACACTTCAGTGTCTTGACACCTGTTGCTTTTGTCCTGCTGTGCTTCCTGTCTTTGCTGGGTTATGCACTACTTGTGCTTCTGAACCTGAGTGTCACCTCCAACAGAACATCTCCCTGACCTCCTGGAGGGAGGAACAAAGCTCCTGCTGCCTGGGGCACCATGGATGTCCTCTGCCCACTTCCAGCTCAACACTCATCCTCATTGCATTATGTTCCCTTGTCAGTTTTGCCACCTCCTTGTAAATGCCTTGGGGCAGGGGCAGTGTTTCATTACCTATAGTGTGCCCATCAGCTCCAGCTCATAGCACAGCAAAGATTAACACTATCTAATAAAAGAGATTGTCAGACCTGTGGCAGGCCAGGCCACTGCAGTTTACACTCTCTTCTTGTCCTCCCCTCCCCCCCAGGAAAGGCAGATTGTTGTACAGAATTTCAGCTAACTGCCCAACTCCCATTTGGGGATATTCCAAGCCATGTCATTGTCTTACTAGATCATTTTGCACCATCATTATTTTTCTTAGATATTCTGAGTTCATGATAGAAAATATTAAAGAAACTTCCAGGGGCCAGAGCTGTGATATGGCGGGTTAAGACACTGCCTATGATGCCAGCGTCCTGTATGGGCACTGGTTCGAGTTCCGGCTGCTCCACTGCAGATCCAGCTCCCTGCTAATGGCCTGGGAAAAGCAGCAGAAGGTGGGCCAAGTTTTTGGGCCCCTGTGCCCACATGAGAGACCCTAATGAAGCTCCTGGCTCCTGGATTTGGTCTGTCTCAGCCCTGGCTGTTGCAGCCACTTGGGGGAGTGAGCCACTGGATGGACAATTTCTATTTCTGCAACTCTTTCAAATAAGTAAATCGATCTAAAAAGAAAACCAAAAGTAAAGACACTTCCACCGAAGGTAATGCTGTTGCTGCCCTTACCTGAAATGGGTACTGTCTCTCCACTGGTGTCTGTTCCTCAAGATTCACTTTCTCCACACATCTGATTTTCTTAATTTCAATTGATCCTTTTCTGCTGCCTCTTTTCTGAATTAGAACAAAATATTACAATACTGCATGCGATATACCATGGTGCCCAAAGAAAACATGAAGATAAAGTTATGCTTGGAAGAGAGATTGGAGGATGGCTGCTCAGTGAAAAATTACTTCCCATTCCTCCATAATAGTCAAAATCCAATGACAACAGAATGTATTTAGGGTGGACACATTATACTCCTCCAAAAGCAAGTCTTTAAGCAGTAGTTAATAATCTTGTTTGATTATCTTGAAATGTGTTTCAGATCACCTGCCATGTGGTGAATCCATGCATAGTTTTTAAAGTAACTTTTTCCATGAACTTTTTTGACAGGTTTTAAAATTTATTTATTTGAGAGAGAAAGAGACAGACAGAGAGACAGAGAAGGACACAGAGAGATCTCCCATCCACTAGTTCACTTCCAAGTGACCGCAATGGCCAGGGTTGGGTCAGGCAGAAACCAGGAGCTGGGAATTCAGTCCAGGTCTCCCACATGGGTAGCAGACACTCAACTACTTGAGCCATCAGCTGCTGCATCCCATGGTGCACATTTTGCAGGAAGCTAGAATCAAGAGTGGAGACAGGACGCAAACCCAGGCACTCTGATATAGGATGTGGACATCCCAACCAGGGGCTTAACCATTCTGCCAAACACCCGCCACTCCACAAACTTTTTGAAGATCCCTCGTATGCATGAATTCCAAAAAAATTTTTTGCACAAAAATCAGCTTATTATTTAATTCCATTTTCCCACTAACTTTTTGGAGTACCCTTGAGCACTCAGAAAAATTAAGATTTAACTCCACAAAACAGTTCTTTGTTTCAGGTTCATGACAGAATTTCAGCTTTTCTACTACAATAGAATCCCTAACTATATAGAAATAGTTTGACTTACAGCAGATTTCTAACTATCAGCCTACTAACATTTGGAACGGGATCCTTCTTTGCTATGGGACTGGCCTTGTGCACTGTAGGGTGTTTAGCAGTATTGCTGGCCTCCACGCACCCAATGTCAAAAGCATTTACCCTCACTCGCTGCGATAACCTAAAATGTCTCCAACCACTGTGCGGTATCCTGTGAGAAGCAAAAATGCCCTCGGTTGAGAACAACTGGTCTCAAGTTATATTTTGCCTTAGATAACAAATGCCTTAAAATCCTTTATCCTGAATTTATTTTTTATCTTAGTTAAGAAAAGACAATGTGATAAGTGGATGCAAATCCATTTTTACTGTGTATGCTAAGAAGGCTGATGTTCTTTCATTATAATCAAGTACTTTGTGGGAAAACAATAAACAGTATAAAAACAATAGAATAAATAGGGTCTCACCATTTTGTCATATTCATAGTAGGAAAGATTTGTTTTGGTTAAAACAAAAAGCCGCTCTTTGTAATTATTTGGTGACATTTTCTTCTTTTGCTGAGACCTTTTGAGAAGAAGTTCTTCTAGAATGGATTTTGTATCCATGTTATCGTCCTAAATAAAATAAAATATTTAAAATGAAGGTTTGCAGCATCTAGCTAGGTTTTCTTTTAGCCTCCATATTTTAAGTCAACTTTTTTCAGTAGGGATAATATAGATGCTAATTTAAAAAAAGAGAGATTGACTTAGTTTTATGAAGTACATGTATTCTTACAGTTATTTTCTATGGCTTTTACTTTAAATCTTAGAAATGTGTTGATTTTGTAAAGCATCATATGCATTTGACTCACCTCCCACTCAGGGTCATAAATTCACCATCTTTGCACTACCTTCCAGATCACCATATCAAAATGCATTTGATTCTTTAAATATTCTAGAAGTAGTTGCCGAATTGGATAGGAGATAATAAAACTTTGTGAAAAGGTGAATTCCAAATGGCTCAGCATGTATTAAATAATTTATCCGTTGAAATTTCTCTTCATTAATGTGGCCAAAAGGTTTTACCAAATTATTCAAAGCATTGTGGGGTGCTGCTGATATCATTGTAAATGACACCCACAGTCCTGATCATGAACATAACTTTGACATAAAGGATATGGGTATAATTTACAATACTTCTGAGAATTTAAAATCTAAATGAATGCCCAAGACAGAACAAAACGAGGAAACTGTATGAGAGTGCAATTCAAAAATGCTGTCAAAAAAGAGTTAAAAGACTTGAAAAAATTATTGCATTTACAAGGTAAAAACATTCTTTTTTTTTCCTCCCAAAACTGTGTAAAAAATGAAATGTGAAATATTTCTGACAAGTACATGGATTCAACTTCTGGTTCTCCTGATTCTGTAGCTTCAATCCTCAGTGTAATGTTCCATTTAATAATAAGCAGTAGGTTACAAAGATAAATGTTCTCAGGTTGTTCTTTGCTTTGTGGAAGTGCATAGTTACTGGTACTCGGCTGCCCAATAGTTCATTGATAATATGAAGATATTAACTTTACTTACCTTAGATTTGCTAGAACTGTAGGTATGGGTCCTTAAGTTTAACTCTCAATTCTAAGTAAAAGTTACTGCTCAGACGCAGTATTGTTCATTTCCTCTGGCTATACTCAGGGTCATGCATTCAAAAGAAGATATTTGCATCGTGCTTATCATTGTGATAAGGAAGCAGCCATACAGGTATTGCTCTGTCTGGATGGAGGCAGGTGCCAAGTGAATCTGTCCAATCACTGGAAGATTCTCACTGGCCCCCGGAATGTGATGGGCTCACTACAGCCCAGGAGTGGAAAGGAAAGGAGACTAAGAAATGTAACTTGGGGGCCGGTGCTGTGGTGCAGCGGGTTAAAGTGCCGGCGTCCCATAGGAGCACCGGTTCTAGTCCCGGCTGCTCCTCTTCCCATACAGCTCTCTGCTATGGCCTGGGAAAGCAGTGGAGGATGGGCCAAGTCCTTGGGCCCCTGCACCTACATGGGAGACCCAGAGGAAGCTCCTGGCTCCTGTTTTTGGGTCGGCACAGCTCCAGCCGTTGCAGCCATCTGGGGAGTGAACCAGCAGATGAAGACCTCTCTCTCTGTCTCTACCTCTCTCTGTAACTCTGTCTTTCAAATAAATAAATAAATAAATCTTTTTTTTTAAAAAAAGGAAATACAACTTGGTGTTGAATAAACCATGGTCAGCTCAGTCAGCTTTCCTCCTGATATAGATCACACAACTCTAAAGCTGGATTGGAGAAAA
Source organism: Lepus europaeus (assembly GCF_033115175.1). Lineage (NCBI taxonomy): Eukaryota > Metazoa > Chordata > Mammalia > Lagomorpha > Leporidae > Lepus > Lepus europaeus. The sequence goes on from NC_084850.1 coordinate 133,292,771, forward strand.
CCAGCTTTCATTACTTATTTACATAGATCAAGAGTCTGTTTATTAATTCATGAAGTCTCCCAAAGGCATTCTTTTGATTTATAGACAGGTAGTGGTGGTCTTATCCATTCAGTGCAATGAAGTCATGGTTATTTTTTGCTTTGGATATTATTTTATCTCTTTGAAAAAAAGGATAATTATTTTTGTGAAAGAAGAATTCATTTCTCAAGCGCAATAGATGGCTATTTGTCATAGTCACTGGCTAAGGCAGAGTGTGGTAGAGCCTCCTTAAGGCATCAGGGAGCACAGCTATCTCTCATGTCTGCCTCCACTGCAAAAGTGACATATACAACTGCTCAGATAAGTTTTTTTTCTAAATCCCAAGTTTACAGCCAGAAGAAAATTTGCTGGAAGACTTTTGGAAATGATGAGGCCTACTTTCTGTGAGTGAAGGCCCCCTTTTGGGGGGAGCCATATAACACTGGACCAAATTGCAGGGCATTTTTTTTTGCTTTTACATTTAAAATTTGTACTAATAAAGTAGAAAGAGAAAACTGTGACAACTCCTGCCAAAGTCCTTTTATATTCACAGCTGATATATTACTTCTCACAGCAGAGTGCTAATTAAGTAGATATGGTTGGTTGAATAGAAAGTTTAGTTTTTAACTTGTTCTTTAGGTGTTAAATCAATTTGTGACATTATGACCAGTTTTAAAAATGCAAAACCCAATGCCCAAGGCAGCATGCAGTCTTTCCTAGTACAGTATGATGATACACACATCAAGATGGGCTTTAAATACTATATTAACGTGAATAACTTGAGTCACAGAAACCATTGACAAATTCACAAACTTTCCTCTGTGGACTGAAGGGAAGAACATTGAATAGAAAGGAAGCTAGCCAGTCCTCAAGTACATCTCCAATAAATGTCTGAGGGTTTATAAGCCTGTTGCATCTGACAAAATGCAGTGTTTCAAATTTCAACACAATTGCACTTTCCAAAATGTTACACTTTGTGAATTTTTTGGCTTCCATTTTTAAAATCATATTCTGTATTTTTATTCCACAAAACCAAGAACTATAGGTAGGTAAAAGGAAGAGTAACACACCTCTAGAAGTTTTCTATTCACAAGAATAATGTGTGCATGTTCATTTTCACGAAGGGTTCACAACTGTGCACATAGGTCTGCAACCTGCTGCTCTCATGTAATGGTCACCTGGGGCCCCACAGCGTTGAAGTTCCACCCAGGAAGGAGAGCCCTAAGCTGGACTCCAGAAGCTTCCTAACACATTCGCAGAGCCCTGTGTTGATGACTTATGCTTTTGTCAGCTCCAGATCAGTTTCTTCTAAGGTAAACTCTCTGGTCCCGGTTCAGCCTTGGGCCTCCTTTCTGCTTCTGTTCGCTTCTGTCCCTTCCTTGTGCTTCCCCTTGCTCCTCTAAATAGCCTAGATTCTCCATCTAAGGCATCTTTATGGTCTCACTTGGTACAGGAGGTGATAACTGGAGCTGACTTTTAGAAATGCAATTTCTCCTTTCTTGTGTTAGTGCAATATATAAACAGGGCTCAGTGTCCACCATTGACTCAAATGCTTATTCAGCAACTGATAAACTATTCTGCCCACCCTTATTTAAGGAAAATTCAGTTGTGAAGGCAAAAAGAAAGAAACAACCTTTTAAAAGAAAATGACATCTTGGCCGGCGCCATGGCTCAACAGGCTAATCCTCCGGGCGCCGGCACACCGGGTTCTAGTCCCGGTCGGGGCACCGATCCTGTCCCGGTTGCCCCTCTTCCAGGCCAGCTCTCTGCTGTGGCCAGGGAGTGCAGTGGAGGATGGTCCAAGTGTTTGGGCTCTGCACCCCATGGGAGACCAGGAGAAACACCTGGCTCCTGCCATCGGAACAGCGCGGTGCGCCGGCCGCAGCACGCTACCGCGGCGGCCATTAGAGGGTGAACCAACGGCAAAGGAAGACCTTTCTCTCTGTCTCTCTCTCTCTCTCACTGTCCACTCTGCCTGTCAAAAATAAAAAAAAAAAGAAAAAGAAAAAGACATCTTAAATGCATTTACCTAGGGAAGCCGGTGAGATTCAGCTGGGCTCTCAGATTATCACTCACACAGGATATACACATCAATTTTCTTAGCAAATCACCCAGGCTGCATAGTTCCATAAGCACATGAAAGTAGAAAGAGACTAAAGCATAGAGCATGCAAAAAAAGGAGGGGGGTAGAAATCAATATTGTATTTTCTATAAGGAAGTCAGGAACCATTATGTAACCCATTACATACATAAAAGCTTCATATTTAATTAATCTGACTTGTAACCATCATGGTTATTTAGGGTATATAAGGAAATAATATCACCATAGTAAGAGGTCCAATTTGGCTTTTCTGTTCGACACACTTTACTTTGAGCCTGCAGTGTGCCCAACACTGAGTGACTGATTACAGAAATAAAGATTAACTTTGAGGTTTGAGAGGTACAATGGGTTTTCAAAAAGTTTTTGGAAATGTATATTGTGAAACAACTGTGGATTTAAACTTTTTTTGTATTGAAATAAACTGTATCTTTTAATTTCATTTTACACAAACATTTTGAAAGTACCCTCATGGGATTTTATCAGCAGTAAAGATTACTGCAGGGTGATGGACTTAGAGGGGGAGGTGTGTGTCATCTTTGTCATCTTTTCTCTACTCTAACATTTAGTTTTCTGGTCTGTAAAGTGAGAGAGTTTGCAGTGTTCACACTCTACATGACTTAAATAAGAAGTCTTATGTGAAAATACCTGGCACACTGGGCACCAGATCATGACTGAAAGAGAGAGAGGTGGAAAGAAACAGCTCACCTGCTAAGGTGGAGTCCACTGACTTTACTATCAAAGACCTAAGGAAGGAAACATCATGTCTTTTTCTTAAGATAATCAAGAAAAGTATTATGGAAGGGAGGCTCTTGAAATCTTGAAGGATGGGACTAATTTTAGTAAAAATAATTCTAGTCAACAGTTAATGAGAGCTGGCCCTGGGCCAGGTGCAATTTAGAGCCGCTAACAAGTATAAATTATTTTCCTGGTCACAACTGCCCTATGGTCGTGACAAGCACACCTTATGGGGTAGGCAATAGCACTGTCATCCTACGTCAGCATGTCCTAACACAGCCATCCTTTAGGGTAGTTTGTGACATTCCCACCCCCAGAGTAGGTTGTGATAGTCTCCCTATAGAATAGATTCTAACATCAGTCCTTACGTGTGTAGCTGTTGAAGTTGTGATAGATCAATAAATTGCCCAGGCCCCAGTGCGTGGTGGGACTGGGATTTGAATCCCGGCAGTCTAACTGCATAGCCCACATTCTTGACCATGATACTGATGCTGGAGAAGCAGCTGTCCTTGTGTGCCCCTCCTGAATCAGAGAAGCTCTAACCTAAATACAGGAAGGCCATGATGGGATTTCAAAGCACGTAGCAGCCCTAGAAGTCATTTTATAGATGCAACGTTGAGTCCCAGCATCCATGATCCTAAAAGACACAGACCAGGGGGTCAGACGCTATTGTTCTGCCTGGTGCTCTGTCCACTCCAGCATGATAGTAAGTTGACTAAAAGATCTGTGTTCAGGTAAACATTTTACGGTCTTGCTAAGGCCCACTCTTTGGTGAGAATAGGCATAAATTTGGGTTTTACCAGATTTATACGGGGGGCATTTTATTGGAAATAGGAGAAAGATGTGATCCATAAATAATGCTTCAGCAGAAACCCCTAATGCAGTGTCGAAGAGCAATACTCTACCCTACACTTTGAAAATAGATTCAAACCTGCCACCTCAAGCGTTAGAATAAACTCTAAGGGGCGCAGAGGGCAGCGGGAGGCAGCAAGGGAATGATGCCATCGGATAGTTCCCCCCACCAAAAAGCGTTATGTCCTGATTGGCTCAGGATGGTTCCTCTAAAGCTTTATCCTTTAAATTTGGGAGAAAAGAGAGCAAATCCCTAGCCCTTAACTGGGTCCAGTTGTCTTCTAGTTTACCTTGTCATTTAGGTAAAGACACAAGTCAGCGCCGCGGCTCAATAGGCTAATCCTCCACCTGTGGCGCCGGCACACCAGGTTCTAGTCCCGGTCGGGGCACCGGATTCTGTCCCGGTTGTCCCTCTTCCAGGCCAGCTCTCTGCTGTGGCCCGGGAAGGCAGCGGAGGATGGCCCAAAGTGCTTGGGCCCTGCACCCGCATGGGAGACCAGGAGAAGCACCCACTGGCCGCAGCGGCCATTGGAGGGTGAACCAACGGCAAAGGAAGACCTTTCTCTCTGTCTCTCTCTCTCTCTCTCACTGTCCACTCTGCCTGTCCAAAAAAAAAAAAAAAGACACAAAAAAGAATACATGGCCCTGAAGGGCAGTAGAGGGGGAGGGTGAGAAGCAGCAGGAAGAGGCTCCAAGAGGGGACCAGGGATGTTCCAAAAGGGAAAACGAGGGAGGACCTTGTGACAAACGTGACCTTCAACTATTTGCCCAAGACCAGGCCCACTTATCTCCCTGTCGAATAACTGAAGAAAATACAATGCTAAGTTTAAACAAAAACAAAAAGCTTAAGTCAGCATCAGGCAAAGTGGTTTGAAAAGTCTTATGGTGCTGGCCGAAGATAAATAAATACTGGCCGGCCTGGACAAAAGCTGCTAGATCTCTATGTTGCCTGAGTTTATGCAGGAGAGAATTTCAGTTGATCTCAGCATCGCACAGACAGAAACGCTAAACCATTGGCACTCATGTTCTCAGCACTTTGAAGCACCATAGCTTAGTTGCTCCAACGTGAAATTATGAAAACCAGACCCCTCGAGAAGACCATTTCCCTCCAAAGACAGCAAGAATCCCAGTGCTGTTCATGTTAGAGCTAAGATTCGCATTGGGCCTGAGAGCCACCCTCAGTGCCTCCCCCAGAGCTTTTCTAAGCCCTTTCCCACTCTCGGTGACTTTCCCTCTGCTCCCTCTCCTCTGCCCTGGGGAACTCTCCGTGGGCCTCTTTCTGAGGAGAAAGGCAAAAGGTGATGCTGCCACTCGCCAGCAGCCTTTGCTGAATGCGTTAGACACATAACACTGCTTAGGCAGTGTGGGTTAGTATGGGTGAGAGCACCAAGCTGCAGTGGGTTCAAATCCCTGCTTTGCTTCTGCAATTGGCACGTTACTTAATCCTGCGAAACCTCAGCTTCCCCCTCTGTAGAGAGTCAGCCAGTAACCACATCAAGAGGCCATGGGAATCAAGAGAAAATGGCGGTAGAATGCCCAGCACCCTGGGAGCTGGTCTGCAAACCTGCATACCTCAAGTCAGCAAGCACCGGCTCTGTGGGCTCGGTGCAGACTCTCCATCCTGGGGCTAGTTACCTTAAAATCAGCACGAGCCAGCCCCCTATTGGCTGTACACTTGGGCTACCGCATTTCTTACCAATAAATACTTGCGTGTCACTCGGAGTATGGTCTGTGGACTGGCAGCATGGGCATCACCAGGGAGCCTGTTAGGAATGCTGACGCTCAGTTGCCACCCCAGACCTCATGCCTCAGAATCTGCATTTTAGCAAGATCCTCAGGCTATCACGAGAGCTTGAGAAGCACTAATCTCAACCATGATATAGTTGTCCTACCTACCTTTTAAAGCCATTGCAATCGTTCCAGTCTACAAGAAATTTCAAACTCATATGGACGTGGGTACCACTGTATGGTTCGCCTCCCTCCTATCTTTCCATCTACATCTTAAAATATTCCCAAGCGCCTGATTTAGGAACCTAAGAGCAAACATTTGTAGCTAAAATAATGTTATAAAAATACAATTAAAGAGAGAAGGTGTACCTAATATTTCTTTGTCTTACCGAAAGCAGTTACAAAGCCAATACAAAAAGCCGTGGAAGGGCAAAGCCTATAGAAAAGTGCGGGGAGAATCAGCAGAGGAAGGAGCTCAAAGCCAGCTGGGGCTGCTGGTGGTCAGTGCACAGCCTGACAGCGTCCCTGAATGAGAGTTTGAGCAAGGGGCAAATTCACAATAAAACTATAGCAGTTTAAACCTCTGGTCCCCAAGTTACACGGCCCCGTCCAAAGCCCCAGGGGAGCCCTCTACCATTGCATATTCACAATCTTGTACTATTTTTAGGCTAAATCAGGCTCCCCAGATTTTGTAAACTTGAGGCCCCACTGCACCTGGATTCGAACTTTTTCCCCATAGGGAATGACACAGCACAGCTAGCAGACGCTTCAACGCACCATGTTGACGTGTTCCTTCGCCTGGCTCCGCCGCGGGGAAGTCAATCTGCTTCTGCAGGAGCTCAGCCCCAGCTGTCCTCTTTCCAGCAGCAGCAAATTGTCTCACATGTTCCCGGCTGCCGGGTCACAAATGGCTGCATTACTCAGTGCCCCCAAAACGCTTATTGTCCTGCCGGGCCTTACACAATCCTACAGGAAACCACGCTCAACACTTAGCCAACACTTGTTGATCTGATTGAACGCCACAGGAGCAGAGACAAAAGCATATTTCAGAAAGGTTCCAACTCTGATAACTGCAGCTCCTGCTTTTCCCAGGCAGCTCTCGGGTGCATGTGATAACCCTGCCTTTGTTTAGAGCGTTCTGTGCTGGAAGGGACAAGAAAATATCTCAGCAAAACGCCGACTTTTGACGCTGACTTCTCTCACAGCAGTCAGGAAACCATGAGGTAACGCCAAGGTGCATGAACACTTCGGCTCAACGCTCAGATAGAGGGGGACCAGAGAACACATGAGCCAGCAGAACAGTCCACGGGATGGAGAAGGAGCTCATTTTCACCTCGAAGCTTGGCAGGCTAGAGATGGCTACTCATTTAAAATATTAAGAAATCCAAGAAAGGAAAAGATACTGTTTTTAGGTAGCGCACCAGCTGGTAGTCACTGGCCATGATTACAACCACATCACAACTGCTGCCTTTTCTCTTTCTACCATTTTCTCTGGGGCACACCGGCTGCTCAGGCACTGATAAAATAACTCTAATGATATATTTTAGGCTCTGCTGTGGATGGCCAAGGAAATCAATCACGCTTTGGGCAGGAATTAAACACTGTGTTTTTTTGCCAGTTGTTTGGACACGTTAAATTAGTTGTAAACATCTGTGCTGTGCTAGAGTTTAGGATTGTCAGAGGAGTGCAATGTGCCTGACTTTCAAAGTCACCTTTTTTGGCACGGACATGGGGTCTACATCATTTCTACTTGTTCACTCAGTCAAGTCTTACTGAGAACTTACGACGTGCTAAGCACTCAGGGGCCAGAGACACAACAGCAAACAGAAAGAGACAGCCCACCTTTCCAGGGGGCTTACGTCTAGTGGAGGAAGAACCACAAGTGGCAGTTCAGTTAGGAGTCTGAGAAATAGCTTGCAGAGATATTTCTACTACTTCAGTTTGGAAACTAGAACTTGGGGAAGGGCAAAAAGCCCTTCAGAAGAATTCGAAAGAGTGCCAATTACAGCGTCACCGATGGATGCCCAACAGCTCACTGTCCTCTGAGGATGAAGTAGGCAGTCATTGGAGTGAAGCAGAGCAACAACTTAACATTTCAAATGGATGAACTCCCACTCTGTTCATTCACTTCCTTTCCCACTTGGTGCTTCGTACTTACTTATATCTGGTAACATGGCAAAAGAGCCATTATCGAGCAAGAAGTAAATTTAGGGAAGGAGGTGGCACAACTGTGGAAACACCTGGGCCCAGTCTCTTGGACTTTCCACCCCTTCTTGGGGTTTAAAACATTCAAGGGCAGCTGGGAGGAGTGGTTTCCTCTAAGCCAAAATGTCACAGATTTATTTTCTTCTTTTATTCACTCACTTCCTCTGCTGTAGCTCCTGAACCTTTCTTTGGCTCTGTGTCTTCTATGTCTTTAGTTAAATTTTGACTTTTGGCAACCTGCTAAGGCGATCACATGATTTAATTTACTGGAATTATAGTCTGCATCGTCACCGTCACTCAGTGAGACTCTTACGGATTTTTTCTGGTGTTTGTTCATGCCAACCCTTAACAGGCAACAGCTAAAGGGACACAGCATGGGACAACCTGACTTCATGACATCAACAAGCTTATTCACTTATGCTTGCATTTTTAGAATAAGAAAGAACTTGGTGAGAGAACAGAGAGAGAGAGAGAGAGAGATCTGACTTGTGGCTGATCTCTAAAAGTTCATTTGACTCATGGCTTTAAAAATCTACATGCTTCTGATACCAAATTTCAGCCAGAATCTCTCCCCTGAATTCCAGATTCATATCTGAATGTCAGCTTGTCCATCTATATTCATAATATCTAATAGATATGTCAAACTTAACATGTCTAAAGCTGACCTCCTGATGAACCCTTGAAACCAGCTCCTGCTACAGTCTTTCTCTTCACAGCTAATAGCAACTCAATGCTTCCAGTTGCTCAGGCCAAAGACTTCACCCTTCCCTCACCCCCAACATCCAATCCTTCAGGAAATAAGATTAACTCTACAAAGTGAACCCCAAATTTGGCCACTTGTTCAGTGCCTGCACTGCTAGCCACCGGTTAAATCGCCTTCACCTGGAATACTGCCTTAGCCTCCTGTTTTCCCCTTCCCACCTCTTCTGTCTGCACCGAGTAACCAGAGGGAGTCTCTTAAATGTAAGTCAAATCATTTGTGTTTCTGGTTTGAATGCTCCAATCCCCCCTCCCCTTTCTGGTCCCTTAGTTCTGTCTCTAACATCATCTCATCATTTTTCTACCTTGTCACTCCTAACTCCCCCCCCCCCCGCCCCGCCCGCCATATTCTGAGCAGCTCTGCCCCAGGGCGTTTGCATCAGCCACAGCCTCTGCTCGGTGAACTGTTCCAGATATCTGCTTGGTTCATTTCCTCGGCTCCAGTCTCTGCTTCAAGTGGCATCTTCCTAATGAGCTCTACCCAGACCATCCCGTGTAGTATGACCTCACCATCCACTCAGCACTCCTAAGCTCCTTTATCATATTCTAATTCTTCTTCTTCCCATAGCGCTTATCACCTTGTAACATAATGTGTAATTTCCTTTTTCACTGCTTTCATTGCCTGTCTTGCCTCACTGAAGAGTAAGCCCACAAGGGCTCCAGCAGCTTCTCTTTGCATCTGGAGCTTTTCCCATGTGTGCCTTCATTAGGGCATCGCTCATCACTTCCCGCATTGGTGGCTTCTGCTGCTGAAATAATCGACCTGGGGGTTGGGATCTGATGTGACCATTCCACATGTACTGGAATTTAAGTCCAATGTGTCGCCTGTCTGGGATGCTTGCATTCCAGAGCTTGGGTTCAGCCGTGGAGCAAACACCCTTGTTCTTTATGACAGGAGATGGGTGAGTGGGATATGGAGATGGACATGAAAAGGTTTGTTGTTTGGTTTTGTTATGACCTTTTCTGACACCTATGACATCATCAGAGGCTGTTAACATTTTATCAGTTTTACCCCCTTTCCTTTAAGGGGAAGATAAGAATCTGAAGTGTGGATGGAATTAGCAGACTTGGAGCACCACTTGTTTTTGTAAATAAATTTTATTAGAACATAGCCACCATTTACTTATGTATGAGAGTACTTCAAAAAGTTCATGGAATTAAAAGATAAGTTTAATATGGTGCAAAAATTTTTTGAAATCCATGCATATGAGGGACATTTTAAAAGTTCATGGAAATTGCTTATTATGAAAAAAATATGTTTGGAATGCAAATTTTTTGCACCAAAATAAACTTACTTTTCTTTTTTTTTTAACTTTTATTTAATGAATATAAATTTCCAAAGTACAGCTTATGGATTACAATGGCTTCCCCCCCCCCATAACTTCCCTCCCACCTGCAACCCTCCCCTTTCCCGCTCCCTCCCCCCCATTCACATCAAGATTCATTTTCAATTCTCTTTATATACAGAAGATCAGTTTAGTATATATTAAGATTTCAACAGTTTGCGCCCACATAGAAACACAAAGTGAAAATACTGTTTGAGTACTAGTTATAGCATTAAATCACAATGCACAGCACATTAAGGACAGAGATCCTACATGATATTTTTTAAAAATTAATTTTCTATGCAATTTCCAATTTAACACCAGGTTTTTTTTCATTTTCAATTATCTTTATATACAGAAGATCGATTCAGTATATACTAAGTAAAGATTTCATCAGTTTGCACCCACAGAAACACAAAGTGTAAAAATACTGTTTCAGTACTAGTTATAGCATCACTTCACATTGGACAACACATTAAGGACAGATCCCACATGAGACATAAGTACACAGTGACTCCTGTTGTTGACTTAACAATTTGACACTTTTGTTTATGGCATCAGTAATCTCCCTAGGCTCTAGTCATGAGTTGCCAAGGCTATGGAAGCCTTTAGGGTTTTCTGACTTTGATCTTATTCCGATAGGGTCATAGTCAAAGTGGAATTTCTCTCCTCCCTTCAGAGAAAAGTACCTCCTTCTTTGATGGCCCCGTTCTTTCCACTGGGATCTCACTCACAGAGATCTTTCATTTAGGTCTTCTTCTTCTCCTTCTCCTTCTCCTTCTTCTTCTTCTTCTTCTTTTTTTTTTTTTTTTTTTGCCAGACTGTCTTGGCTTTCCATGCCTAAAATACTCTCATGGGCTCTTCAGCCAGATCCAAATGCCTTAAGGGCTGATTCTGAGGCCAGAGTGCTATTTAGGACATCTAAATTCTGCCATTCTATGAGTCTGCTGTGTATCCCGCTTCCCATGTTGGATCGTTTTTCCCCTTTATGATTCTATCAGTTAGTATTAGCAGACACTAGTCTTGTTTGTGTGATCCCTTTGACTCTTAGACCTATCAGAGTGATCAATTGTGAACTGAAATTGATCACTTGGACTAGTGAGATGGCATTGGTACATGCCACCTTGATGGGATTATATTGGAATCTCCTGGCACGTTTCTAAATAGATCTAAAAACAGATCTATTTATTTGTTTGAAAGACAGAGTTACAGAGAGAGAGAGAGAGATCTTCCATTTGCTGGTTCACTCCCCAAATGGCAGCAACTACTGAAGCCAGGAGCTTCCTCTGGGTCTCCCACGTGGATGCAGGGGCCCAAGGGCTTGGACCATCTTCTACTGCTTTCCCAGGCCATAGCAGAGAGCTGGATTGGAAGTGGGGCCAGTCTGTTAGGAGGCAGTTTAACCCTTTACTCCACAATGCCGCTCCCTAACTTTTTAATTCCACTTTCCTCAGACTTAAAAATCTCATTGTACTGTGTACGGCTGCTTTTGTTGTCCAGCGTCAGAGTTGAGAAGTTGTGTCAGAGATTGCACGCAAGTATTGACTACCTGGCTGTGACGGGAAAAAATTGCTAACTCATGCTCTAGAAGAATCTTGCCAACTATGGCATGACCTGGTAGCTTTGACTTTACTTCAAAGGCTCAACTGAACAGTCACTGAATTGCACTGTGTATAAGCTGCAAGACTTGGAAGCAAAGGAAGCAGACAAAGAAGGATTTCTGTATGCAATAATTCTAGCCCTGATTTCCACTTAGATTCAAGTTATTTTTTTTCCAAAATTTTCTTATAAAAATTTTCAAAATACCAAAGATTGAAGAAGTTAAGCACCAATACACCATCATCTAGATTCTACCATTACCATTTTACTCTATCTGCTTCCTCATAGTTTTGTCCATTTATCTGTTTCTTTTTTATCCATCAATCTACCTTGTTATTGTTTCTTTTCATGCAAAGTAAGTTGTAGACATCAGTATACTTCATCCGTAAACACCTCAGTGTATATCCATAGTATTAACTAGAGATGAATACAAAGTGGTTTTTCATTTGAACTCCAATACTGTGATCTAGAAAGTAGCCTTCCTTTGGTCAGAAGACTTTACAAAAGCTGAAAACTGAGAAAGGTTATCAGGGTAATTGAGTTAAGTATCAGGGGAATCATTCACCTAAATTTCTCCACTTCCCTGGTTCACAGATGAATTGGGCTTTCAGGGCTAAGAGTGTTTTGCCTGTCATGGACTCCAGGAAAGTTCTGGAGCTCACTAAGTAGGGTCATAAGCAGTTCTATTCTGGGACACTGCCGAAAACCCCCAGGGAAAGAAGTAGAGGAATAGTTCTGAGTTTCCTGCAACGGTTGATCAAATGTAGCTCTTGGGTCACAGCCCTAGTGGATGGAACAGCTTGGGCCTCCACAGAATGTTCTCACCAGGGTGGAAACGGGACTCACATGTACTCATCTTTTGGGACTATACTTGGCAGTCTTCCACCACCCAGTGCATTAATGGCCTTCCTATACTAATGTTCACAAAATAATCAGTCCTTATCTTGAAGCCAGCTGATTTCCTACATCCAGTGCGTCTGAATCCTTAATATGGAATAGTCCAGAGATAGATGTCATTTAATGAATAGCAGCTACACGGCCTTGGGGAGGCAAATTATCAAAATCTGTAAGAAAGAATTTTGAAATCGATAGCTTGAAGAAAAATGCAAATGATAAAGTATTTGATATATTCGTGTACTTCCATAAAATATATCATTGAAAAGAAATTCCATAAATTCCACAGAGGAGGAAAACACAATTTGTAAATAAGCAAGAAAATGTAATAAACTATGTAGATAAAGTGGGTGTCTGAAAGACAATGATGGTGTTATTTGGAATCATTTAGGGAAGGCTCTGCTCACTGTCTTCTCAGCATGGAGTTTACTTTTCCCTGGAGTACTCCGGCCATTGATGATCTATCCAGCTGCCTGCCTGCTCCTCATCTCCATCTGGTTGGTAAAGGATAGTATGAAAAGTGCTCAAAGCTAAATGCAAGAGTCACACTTCTCATCTTGAACATGGACTCTGATATGATGAAACATTTTATGGACCCTACACCATATGTAACAATTCTTCCCTCTCCCACCTTTGTCGTCCCCATTTTAAGCCTTCTGGCTTTTCATATCTGCTCCTTTTCTTTCCTGCAAGGGCCTGCAATGGAATCTCTACTTTTCCATGACTGGGCATATCCTTGGCTTTAGCTTCTACTCATATCCAGGCTCTTAAAGGTAAGAAGGAGGAGGAATTCTCCTGTTACAGCGTGGAGGTGGCTGGGATTCTGAGTCTCAGAGGAAAAGGTGTGAAATAGAAGCATCTCTAAGGAGATCACAAACCTAGTATAGAGATAGCTAAACATGTACAACTAAGTATTTTTGTCAGTTGTTATGAAATTGTTCTTACAGATGCTGCTTGTAACAGAAGAGGTTACACGTGCACTCTGAGGTTATTGTTATGGCTGGTGGGACACTACGTTTAATCGCTAACGCCTAACTTAATAATTGTTTGTGTTGCTTGATGGCTTGTTGCCTTGGTAATAATTTCAGTGGATATATCCACTTTCTGAAAGGCTAAGTATTTGTCGTTAGCCTGGAGAGCTTTGAAAAATCTACCTCTTCTCTTGCATAAGGCATATGTGGCAGCTATCTGTTTTCACAAAACAAAACACTCAGACACTGAGTGGCTTAAAACAACTATTTTTGTTTGGCTATGCTTGTATGAGTCAGGGAGCTGGGAAAGATGAGGTTGGGTCTTAGCCACATGGTGCCAGCTGGGGCAGCTAGGGCTGGAAGATCCACTTCCAAGATGGCTCTTTTGTGTCCTGTGCCACAGTGTCCTTAGCCTATGTCTCTTCTTTCACATGCTGTGTCCTTCTCCATGTCCTCTCCTTCACATGACATGAGCTTCTGCCAGAATGCTGATCTCAGGGTCATTGCTTACAGGGCAGCTGGCTTCCCTGAAGCAGGAAGCAGAAGCTGCCAGGCCATTTCAGAATCACACCCAGAACTGCTACAATGCCACTTCCACCATATCGCATCGATGAGAGCAGCCACAGGCTCTGCCTGGACTCAAGAGGAAACACCATTTTTCTTGGAGGAGTGTCAAGGTCACAGACTGTGGAAGAACAGTATGTGAGATGGATGCCACTGTGCAGGCCATCTTGGGAATATGGAATCTTCCAAAGGACGATAAACAACGGATCTGGGAAGTGATGTGTAGGTGTGGTGATTGCCAAGTCAAACATCTCACCCAGACTTGAGGGGACGGGCATTGAAGGCTTACCAGAACACGTGATATGGAAACGGAGAGCTAGCTGCAAGAGGAATGAGAAAGAAAGTATCAGAAAGGCAAGACAAGCCAACAAGATGGAACACATACATTCTAAGGCTAAAAGAAGTTCAGCACAGTGGGGAGGGATGGCACGGTGCCTGTCTGTGGGTGTGTGGGGCGGGAGTGGGGTGTGCTTGTCCTTGAGCAAGCACCATAAGGGTGAGGCAAGATGAAGGACATCACAGAACTTTCTCCTGAGGGTAATGAGAAGCCACTGAGGGTTTTAGGCAACTGTCATTCCCTTGGCCTGGGACTTGGAGAATGGATGGGCCAGGGCGAACCCAAAGGCAGGAAGAGTGGGGTGGCTATCAGAGAAGATTGAGTGTGGCAGTCAAAAGGAGAAGGACTGAATGTATTGAAGACTAGATGAGGAGTCAAGATCATGGGCTTTCCAGATGCAATGGCAAGAGAGGGCAGTTTGCACGCAGTGAATTCTTGGGTGGGGAATGTGGAAGCATTTACTGAGCACTGCAAAGGGCAGCACAGAGAGCCCAGGCTTCTGTTTTACTTGGAGACAGTTGGGGGAGTAATTATAACGGCGATAAGCACCAACACTTAAATATTGCATGGCACTTTCAATATTCATGTGTGTCATCTCATTTAGCCTGGAATCATCCGAATACGAAGGAAAGGGTGTGCTGGTTCAGTCTCCACACCAGGCAAACGGCAGGCAAGTCACTTAGGTAACAAACAATTGGGTGGCTCTCAAGACGTGACACACCCATTGACTTCCTACAACCTCATGAGGTCGGTACTATTAGCGTCACCATCCTCATCTTACCCAGGAGGAACGGGGGCAGGCAAGGCCGAGTCTCCAGGAGGTGGAAGCCGCACTGCAAGCTGTGCTGAGGCCCGGGCCACGTCAGAGCCCCTGCCCGGCCCACACAACCCTCCCGGGGCCCAGCGCGCCCCCCAACGGCCAGGGTGTGCATCTCGTGGCGCAGCGCGGGACCTGCGCAGAGGCCAAAGGGCGGCAGAGGCGGAGGCGGGGCGAGAGGATGGGCGCGCGGCCGGTGAATCAGCCAGGGCCGTCCCCGCCCAGGCCGCCTGGAATCGGACTGTGGCGGCAGAGCGCTGAGTCACGGCCGAGCGCCCCGCCCCGCGCGCCGGCCAGCTCCTGGCGTCCCGCGCCGCGCAGAGGCTCCGGTGCCGCCGCCGCGCCCCTCCTGGGCCGCCGCTGTCGCCGCGTGAGTGCCTGCGGCCCCGCGCGGGTGGGCTGGGTGGGGGTGGCTGGCGACCAGCCGGCGAGATCCTGCCTTGCCCAGCCCGCTTGGGACAGCTGGGGAGGTGTCAGAAGATGCTCCGGTAGTACTCTGAGGTTTGCTGACAGGGGGAGCTGGCTTCTGTCTCTGCAAAGCTGTGAGACCTGTTGGGCTCCTCTTCTTCAGGAGACTGGAAAGACTCACAACAGTCTCACTGTTTGCTTGTATGTAGCTGCGGACACGCTTGCACTATTTGGAGTATCCGGCTCATTTCCATCACCCAAAATGTAGGGATTGCCTGCTGCGGAGGATACAGTTTAGGATAGGCCTTGACTAACAGGAAAGTTTAGCTTCGTAGAGCCCTTTTGAATAACAGCAGCGAACATTCTCGGGGAATGGATGCACCCTTCTTAGCTAGGCATGCATTATTCCCATCTTACAGACAGGAGAACTGAGGCAGACATCCTCAGCTCACAAAGCTGGTATGTGGTACGCATGCAAATCCAAGCTGTTTGGGTCCAGAGACTTTAAAAAAACCCATTGCTTAAGGCTTTTATCTTTAGAAAAGTAAAAAAAAAAAAATTAAAAATTGTCTATTACTTATTTGAAAGGCGGGGGGGGGGGGGGAGAGGGAGAGAGGGAGAGAGAGATCCTCCATCCACTGGTTCACTTTCCAAATGTCCACAATGGCCCCCAGCTGGACCGAGCTCAAGCTGGGAGCCGGGAACTCAATCTGGGCTTCCCGCCTGGGTGCCAGGGGCCCAATGACTTGAGCCGTCACCTGCTGTCTCCTCAGGTGTGCATTAGCAGGAGGCTGGAATGGGGAGCACACCTGGGACCGTAAGCCAGGCACTCTGATACGGCACGCAGGCATCTTAACTGCGAGGCCAGATGCCCGCCTCAAGGAGTCTGTCTTTGGTTAAAGCACCTCTCTCACTTCAGTAGGAATCTTTGAAAGAACTGATTATGTTTCACTTGAAGAAGAGATGAAGGGGGTTGGGAGTACCATCCGCAAGGAGTTGAGGTAGTAAGAGGGTTGATTATATTTGTTCTCTGACAGGCCATTTGTTAGAGTTTACACTCTGCGAAGAGGAAACAGGGTACAGGTGTGTCCTGAAATGTGGGCTGTATTGTCCAGGCAGCTCATCTGTAAGTTGCCTGCACACCAGATTTTTATGAGAAAGCTCCAAGGAGTTTTGGCTGGAAAATTGGCCCTGAACTGCAGGGCTAGAATGGCCTTTGAATTCAATGATTCACGAAGCTCTTTCAATGCCAACATCTTCAGCACGTTCTGGTATGAGTCACCTACTTTGGTTTTCCTCTGTGCTCCTTGTGTTGACACGCAGATCCCCCATCTGTCAGCCTCACTGGTGGCACTTACCTCACGGGGTGACACTGGGTAGGGGTATCGAGAATGTTCAATGAGGTAAAGCTGATAAAGTGCTTATTAGGGGTCCTTAGTAAGGACCCAACAGCACTGTTGTTGCCGGCCCTGTACAAGGTGGCTGTAGGATCACTTGAGAAAACGACAGTGAGTGGGGTACCGGGCACCTGTTAGCACTCAGATTCACTGTCATTGTTCACCACCACTACTGCAATTTTAAATCGCTGAAGCCAGGCCCTGAGCATAGTAAGCAATCAGTAAGTTCTAGCTGGGGCTGTTGAGGCACATCTCATTCGTAGTCCTTGGGTGTCCCCTGCTTTGTGACTTCTTTCTTGTTGCCCCTCCTTTTGCCCCCCATCCTCTACAGCTCAGCATCTGAACACTCTTCGGACTTTGGCATGGAGTCCTCCAAGAAGGTCACTTTCTCAGTGCTCAGCTGGGAGCAGCCGGAAGGGGTTGGAGCACGGGTCCGCAGAAGCATTGGCAGGCCCGAGGTATGCTGGTCGGGTGGCTCTTCCCTACTTTCTTTTCAGAAGGGCTTGGTGGGACATGAAGGGTTTGAGAAGAAAGGGCCATGAGGTAGTGAGCTTCCTTGTTGGGGCTCCTAGTGGACCAGGCCAAGCCCAAATGAGTTTTTTTTTTAAAGGATTTATTTATTCATTTGAAAGGCAGAGTTGCAGAGGCAGAGGCAGAGTGAGAAAGAGAGAAGCCTTCCATCTGCTGGTTCACCCTCCCAAATGGCCACAATGGCCGGAGCTGAGCCGATCAGAAGCCAGGGGCCTGGAGCTTCTTCCAGGTCTCCCATGCGGGTGCAGGGTCCAAAGGACTTGGGCCATCCTCCACTGCTTTCTCAGGCCATAGCAGAGAGCTGGATCGGAAGTGGAGCAGCTGGGACTTGAACTGGCGCCCATGTGGGATGCTGGCACTGTAAGCAGTGGCTTTACCTGCTACACCACAGCGCCGGTGTATTTTTCCATTGTATGAGCATTCTCTTATTCTCCTATGCATAGCCTTACTTTTGACCATTAATGTTCTTACATTTTTTCACACTGCCACCTTGCCAGAAAGGCAGACCTCTAACCTTCCCATCTCCAGAGGATGCAAGCATTTATCTAATGTTGCTTTTCAAACTCTCTGCACCAAAGCTTATGTGTCTGAAGAAAGAGCTCATAAACTTTGGACCCCAGAGCTATTTTAGCATACAATTTACAATGGTGCTCAGTCTCAGGGGTCTCCAGTGATGTGTTTCCTATGACTGCAAATTTCCAAATAGAAGAGAATCCACAGTGCTGTTGCTGAGCCTTTCTGTGATTAACAATAAAGAAGAGATGGAGTGGGCCTGGCTCACTCACACTCCTTATTCCAGTTATACCTGGGCCAGGCTAGCCAGGCTGGAATTTGAGTGGCTGAATAGCTGGCGTTGGCGGGCGGTTCCTGTGCTCCCCCTTCCACCAGGTACTTCTCAGTGCGTTGTGATTGTCCCTGGGCCACTCTTATTTTTTAAATGAATAATTTCAAACAACAACACAAAGAAAAGTCAATAGAGAATCTCCACATTCCTAGTATCCACAGTGATCAGCTCACGGGCAGTCTTGTTGCATTTGTATCCTCATCTGTTTCTCCTCTCAAAGTACTTTGAAGAGAATCCCAGCCATAATTTCATTTATAAATATTTTAGCTTGTGGCTCTATAAGATAAAACTTTTAATTAAAATAATGCAATCTCATTATCCTGATTAAAAATTAAAAGAATACCTTATATCATCAAATAGCTTTGACTGATCTTGGTCTCTGATGCTTTAGCCTCTGTAGATGGTCCTCTCCATTATCAAGGCCTCTAGATACTACATCCAGGTGGAGAGTCACAGCTCAAGTGCACCCCAGGCTGTATTTAGATCTGTCTGGGATCTAGTGGTGGCAGATTCCTTCTGCCTTCCCATTGTTACTGCCGGGCCCCAGTGTGGAGGCTGAGTATACCTGCGCTGTTGGAGTCTATTTTGAAGGGCCTTTTCTGCTGCCATATCCTCTTGTAGGCTGGCCTGATTCAAGGCTGCTACCACAGGTTTGATTGCCCTTAAATCAGTTAGGATTAAGTTCCACTGTGTGTAACCAAAAGCATCCTACAAAATCAATGGCTTATGGAGGTGTTTGGGTTTCTCTTTGCAAAGTCCCAGAACAGGCAGTCCAAGGTAGACCTGGAAATGTCACACTTGCTAGAGACCTGTGCTCATTCTGTCTTAGGTCATGATTCTTTGTATATCCTTAGCATTACTCCCAAATATTTGCTTGCTTTCTCTCTCTCTGGAATAGGATTGGACACTCCAGTCCATTTATAGGTGTATTACCCATGAGTGCCATAGGAAGGCTAGAAGTACCCACTTTCTTGCCTTAGTCTTGTTACATGCCTTGAACTATGAGGCATGTTTAGGTGATTGTGCGTGATTCACTTGCCTTTTTTTTCTTCCTGCCCTTTGTTATGAGAACAGCATGACCTTGATAGTGGCCACTGTTTCAACTTGAGTCCCACAATGAGAATGTAACCCACATAACAGGACTTTGGGGAGCCCTTTTGCCTTGGTAACCACGCAAAAGAGTAACATTTCCTCAAAGCTGTCTTTCAGGCCCAGACAGGGAAAACAGGTAGTTGAAGCTGGTTGTGACCACAGCCAAGGCAACTGAGCTTGTGTAAATGTCCGAGTTAACATTTCCCAAAATTTAGTGCTAAGATCTGGGCTTCCAGGAGGAGCTTAAACCTTGTTACCATGACCTGCAATAGATGTGGAAGCATGTTCCTGAACTGCGCCTGCGTGAGTTTGTGCCCACCCCTGTACATGATGACAGGTGCTGCCACTCTGACATATTCTTTTCCCTAAGATAAAAGATACCCACTTCCTTTCTGCAGGGACCCATGACTTTGGAAGTGATTCCTGGCGGTCTTATTTACTAAAAATAAAGAGTAGCTTTATATAATAACTCCTTCTGGTGTGCTCCTTAATTATAGTTACCAGGGAGCAAACTCACAGCTTTGTGGATATCAAGAGGCCAATGGAACCCAGCAAATCCTAGCAAAATCAGTCTGCCAAGGCTTTAATCTAATGCAAGAAAAATTATATCTTGTGAGCTATTGGACAAAAGGATCTTTAGAAATACACTGGTGTGTCTACAAAGAAAACCCCAAAGAAGCTACAGATGAATTATTAAAATTAAGAGCTTAGCAGTGTTCAAAATAGGCATTTTATTCACATTTCTCATCCCAGCAGCAAACTGTTAAAAACAACTTTAAAATGCTGGTTACAACACTATTAAAAATATACTGGAGTGGGGGTGCCAGTGCTGTGGCGAAGAGGGCCAAGCCTCTGCCTGCAGTGCCAGCATCCCAAATGGGCACTGGTTTGAATCCTGGCTTCTCTACTTCCAATCCAGCTCCCTGCTAATGCACCTGGGAGAGCAGCAGAAGATGATCCCTACAACCACATGGGAAACCCGGATGAGTCTCCAGGCTCCTGGCTTCTGCCTAGCCCAGCCCTGGTTGTTGTGGACATTTGGGAATGAACCAGTGGAAAGAAGATCTCTCTGTCTCTCTTCTCTCTGTATCTGCCTTTGAAATAAATAAATAAATATTTTTCCAAAAAGTATGTTAGGAAACCATTTTTATTTATTTATTTGTTTGTTTATTTATTTATTTTTTTGGCAGGCAGAGTGGACAGTGAGAGAGAGAGACAGAGAGAAAGGTCTTCCTTTTGCCGTTGGTTCACCCTCCAATGGCCGCCACGGTAGGCGCGCTGCGGCCGGCGCACCGCGCTGATCCGATGGCAGGAGCCAGGTGCTTATCCTGGTCTCCCATGGGGTGCAGGGCCCAAGGACTTGGGCCATCCTCCACTGCACTCCCTGGCCACAGCAGAGAGCTGGCCTGGAAGAGGGGCAACCGGGACAGGATCGGTGCCCCGACCGGGACTAGAACCCGGTGTGTGGGCACCGCAAGGTGGAGGATTAGCCTAGTGAGCCACAGCGCCGGCTAGGAAACCATTTTTAAATATATTCAGAACCTTTATGGAGGAAATTATAAGTATGAGAAACATATTAAGAGCCCTCAATTACCATGTTTTTAAATAGCAAACTCAGTATTATATAAATGGCAATTCTTGCCAGATTGATCCATAGATGCAAGGCAATTCCAATCAATAGGTCCAACACTTTGGTTCATACAATTTGATGAATTTTCTAAAATGTATATGGAACAACAAATGGCCAGGAGTAACCAAGAAAATCATAGATATACTGATGATAGCAGATCTGTGTCTACCTCCCATTTGAGCTTGAGATGTGTCTCAAGTTGCTGTCTTGCATTGCACAATATGGGGTACATTGAATGAGTTCTGTTCATACAGATAATGTTTATATAGATATCTCAAACTCAAGGGGACCTCAAATGAAGTTGCCATGGCTATTTCAAGGCTGCTTCCTCTGTTACAACAGAGCAACAGAATGGCCCTACCATCTTCCCAGGCACCATTGCTAGAAATGTGGGAGTCATCAAATGCTCTTTCTTTTTGCTTCATACGTATCTACCCAGTCACTCAACCATTCTCCATCACTACGGTTCGTGCCTTAGTTCTGGCCTTTGGCCTTGCGCAGACTTATTGAAATGGCCTTCTAAATACTGCTTTGTCTCCTTTCTTCCCTTCCCAAACCATCTTCCAAAGAGTCATCTTTCTAAATCTGATTATCTGAACCCCTCATTAAAACCTATCAGCTTCAGGATAAAAAAAATCCAAACTCCTTTAAGATTTGGCCTTTGACCATCTCTTATCGTAATTCCAGCTCATCTTGTGCCCCAGTAAAGTAGTTTCCTTGCTATTCTTAAAGCATGCCAAGCTGTTTCTCCATTTTTCTACCTAGAATAGCCTTCATTCTCCTTCTCTCCCTTTGATTTGATTAATTCCTACCTATATTTCAAGACCCAGGTCAAGGAGCTGGCATTGTGGCATAGCGGGTACAGTTGCCACTTGTGATGCCAACATCCCATTTGAGCGCTGGTTTGTGTCCTGGCTTCTCCGTTTCTGATCTAGATTCCTGCTAATGGTCTGGGAAAGCAGTGGAAGATGGCCCAAATACTTGGATCCCTGCCACCCACGTAGGACACCTGGAAGAAGCTCCTGGCTTTGGCCTAGCCTATCTGGGAAGTGAACCAGTAGATAGAAGGTTTCCTCTCTCTCTCTCACTCTCGCTCTCACTCTCGCTCTCGCTCTCACTCTCCCCCTGTATCTCCCTCTCTGTAACTCTTTCAAATAAATAAATGAATAAGTCTTTAAGAAAAAAGACCCAGGTCAATTGACTCCCTAGTAGAGTCTTCCCTGATACCACCCTACTCTCAGGTATAAAGCTGTCTTCCTCCAGAGCATTTATCATGACGTACTGTAATTAATCTAGCCTGTCCCCCGTGAGATTATGAATCCGTTTAGAATACAGATGGTATGTTGTTTGTACTTTACTGTTTATATCTTAGATCACAAAATAGTTATCCAAACGTCAACTCTCCGCCATACTCAGTATATCTGTGTCTAAGGAGTTCTGTCTGAAAGTGATTTTCATTGCAAAAACTTTCCCATTGGCTGTATAGTTTTCTATGAGTTTTGCCAGATCTGTTCATGAATGTAGAGCCTGGTAGAATGGCTTTAAAGGCATGTCTAAGCTGCTGAATTTTATTTTTATTTCAGTTAAAAAATCTGGATCCATTTTTACTGTTTGATGAATTTAAAGGCGGTAGACCAGGTGGATTTCCTGATCACCCTCATCGTGGTTTTGAAACAGTAAGTACAACAATTTGACTGCAAAAGTGTGTATTTTAAAAGTTGCCCCTCACTTCTAATAGAAAATTCAATTTTAGAGGTAATGTATAATAGGCTAAAATTAATTTATAAGTTGCTGGCTATAGGTTGTCTACTATAATATTATAGTATCTATTTTCCAAGAAGTTTATTTTAATTTAAGTATTTGCCATTTTTAGTATTTTTTGAATTTGTACCCCTGGAGGCATTCCTTTTTGAACAGTTAGTAAAGAGCAAGAATTGGCTCCTCAAAATTTTTAGAATTGAAATAATTGGAGATATAAAACTATTTAAGAGGTCATTAAGATAATGTTATGTAGAAAAGCTGTTACTGTGTGAGACTATTCAGAACTATTTAACCTCACGTAATATAAAACTATACTTCCCCCAAATAATACACGAACTCTGAGGATTCGTACTAAGTTCTGAGGAATTGTAGAATCCAGGAACTGAGGTACAACATGGCCTTAAAATTAAGATTTTATGGCCACATACACATTCATTTACAAGTTTAATAGCAAAATTGAGAGATTATGCTGAACGCTAATATTTAGTTTCAGTTAGATACTGAAATAGAACTGAGTAACGTAATATTGTGGCACTTTCAAAGATTACCAGTCTCTACAAATACACATATTCTAAGAAAGCACAGGGACAGTTACTTCCTAGTTAGAAAGTTGAGCCGGCCGGCGCCGCAGCTCACTAGGCTAATCCTCCGCCTGTGGCACCAGCACACCGGGTTCTAGTCCCGGTCGGGGCGCCGGATTCTGTCCCGGTTGCCCCTCTTCCAGGCCAGCTCGCTGCTATGGCCCGGGAGGGCAGTGGAGGATGGCCCAAGTGCTTGGGCCCCTGCACCCGCATGGGAGACCAGGAGGAAGCACCTGGCTCCTGGCTTCGGATCAGTGCAGCACGCCGGCTGTAGCAGCCATTTGGAGGGTGAACCAACGGAAGGAAGACCTTTCTCTCTGTCTCTCTCTGAGTGTCTAACTCTGCCTGTCAAAAAAAAAAAAAAAAAAAAGTTGAGCCAGCTGCTGCTTGCGAACACCTGTATTGTTAGGAAGCAGACCATGGCTTGTTGAAGGCTTAGTGTGTTTGTCAAGCCAATTAGTGAATATTCAGATATTTTCTGAAGGCTGGTGACATGCAGAACCTGGTGCAGGGTAATATTTTGTATGTCAGGGTGTATGTGTTGGGGAGTGTGGGTAGAACGCAGAGGGAGGGAGGCTAAGGAAGGTGTGATCCTTGCTGACTTCCGTATGCAGTTTAGTTAAGGGGGTAAAGGAGCAACAGGCAAGGAGTTCACCACTGCAGTGCCAAGGTAGAATGAAGCAAGAGCCTTCTAGAAACAGAGTCAGGGTAGCTGGACGCACCTGCCTTCCCCATTCAGCCATTCACCTTCCACTTCTCCTCTGCCGGCAGGTCCGGGTGCAGCAGTGTTGAGTGCTGTTCCTTTCACTGACCCTACTCGTGCTGGCTTTGGACCCTCTTCCCTGAATGCCTCCCCTCTGTGCCCTTGCTCAAGTCGCGCTTGTCCATGTGTCCAATAATTTCAGTTACCGTCTTAGTAATCCTTCAAGGTGCCTTCAGATATCACTAGCCCCATGGAGTTTTTTGGTTGTTTTTTGAGACAGTCCCAAAAGGACACACTTTCTCCTTTGTCTGGTCTCAATAATAGTACACTTTTACCAGTGTCACCTGTAGAGTGGCCTTGATCATGTTCTATTTGTCTTGTATTGGGATTGGGAACTGCCTCCAGCCCTGCTCACACACTTAAGTGGATTATAAACGGTTTACGCTGATAACATCCCACGCCTCACTGTATCTTCATGTGGAGATCCTTGGTAACTGTTGGCTGGATTTAATTGGATAATTACAAGAGATGGTTCTCACTAAGTACAGCGAATATAGTAAATAAAACGAGTGAAGAAGCATGTTGCTTTCATTTCCCTTATAGTAATCTTTTATGGGGAGCTGCTTTATAAATCATAGGGCACTCAGCTTGAAACAGCTCCGTGGAGATCAGCTGTCGAATACTGGTGTTTGGCCCTTGGCTTTGGTTAAGAGTTCTCCTTAAAACGTTATCTGTCTTTACAGTAGATCCTCATTGCTTTTGGATTCTGTGTTCACAAATTCCGCTACTCACTAACATTTATTTGTAAGCCCCAAACCGGTATTTGTGGTGCTCTCCTGGTAGTTCATGGACATGTACAGAGTGGGAAAACACATGAGTTGCCCAATGTGCACATTCCCCCTGCAGCTGGCCAGAGCAATGCTGGGCACTGTTTTTTTTTTTTTAAAGATTTATTTATTTGAAAGTCAGAGTTACACAGAGGAGAGGCAGAGAGAGAGAGAGAGAGAGAGAGAGAGAGGTCTTCCATCCGCTGGTTCACTCCCCAATTGGATGCAACGGCTGGAACTGCACTAATCTGAAGCCAGGAGCCAGGAGCTTCTTCAGGGTCTCCCACGCGGGTGCAGGGACCCAAGGACTTGGGCCATCTTCTACTGCTTTCCCAGGCCATAACAGAGAGCTGGATCGGAAGAGGAGCAGCTGGGACTAGAACCGGTGCCCATATCACATTCACTTTGAAATGTGAGAAATGTGGGTCTAGATGACCTTCCAAACCAGAAATATTATGTTTCTATAAGATAAATGAGAGAGGCTGGCGCTATGGCGCAGTGGGTTAATCCTCCGCCTGCTGCACCGGCATCCCATATGGGTACTGGTTCTAGTCCTGGCTGCTCCACTTCCGATCCTGCTCTCTGCTGTGGCCTGGGAAAGCAGTGGAAGATGGCCCAAGTCCTTGGGCCTCTGCACCCGCGTAGGAGATCCGGAAGAAGCTCCTGGCTTCGGATGGACGCAGCACCGGCCGTAGCGGCCAGTTGGGGAGTGAACCAACGGAAGGAAGACCTTTGTCTCTGTCTCTTCCTCTTGCTGTCTGTAACTCTACTTCTCAAATAAGTAAGTAAGATCTTTTAAAATAATAAAAGAAACCTCAAAATGTTCTGGTTGGCTTAAAAAAAAGATAAATGAGAATGAGAACCTGATTCTTCTGAGCCAATGGCTACTCGTTGTTTTCAAGTTAACGCTTAGATTTGGATAGCTATATATTTTCTGTTATAAGCTTGCCTGAAAATTGAGGAAGAAGGCACACCCTGGAGAAAGGAGGCACAGCTGGTATTCACAAAACAAAGGGGGAAAGACCTTCAATATTTCCTGCCAGGAGGATTGTTTTCCAAAGGCCTGAGGGGTAAAGGGCCTAGTGATCTTGCACTTCCCTGTTCTGGTCAGGCCTGATACCATGATTTGTTTCAGGCAGCTACAAATGATCAGAAACAATGAACCATCTGAAAAATGAGCAAGCCCTGCCAAATTATAGTTGGGCTAAAAAAATAGAGCTACTTAGCGTTCACACACCACTGAGGAAGCCTTCACCTGTGCCTTTCAAAGCCGCCCTTCAATTATAGCCTTGAGACTGCAGGTTTTCGCACTGGACCTGCTGTGTTCCAGGGAACCCTGGAATGCTTGGTCACTCCTGCTTATTTAAACTTGAGAACTGCTAGGAGTTAACCATCATGCCTGCTTCACAGGGCCATTTTAGGATGGCTGTGTCCATTATGTTCGTTATTAGGCTGAGAAGTGTTTTTTAAGGGTTTTTCACTACAAGCCCCAGCAGGTTCTTTGATTTTGTTCAGGAGAACAAAACGGCCCTGTTTCCAAGGGTGTGCCCAGCAGAAAAGCCGCATTCATATTTATTGGTTGGTAGCCAGCAGCATTTGCAGGCAATGCCTGAACAATATCCTGGAGAGGAAGGGAAAGGTTGTGATTCACACCTAAAACTCATGACCGGATTCAAACCTCCCATCTCCCCCACAGCCTGTTTTTTCTGGCTGGCTGTGCACTACTTTCAAAAGCAAACCATATAAAGAAAAAAAAAATTAAGCAAACCATATCATCAAGACTGAAAAAAGGAGGCTTGATTAAATTCAGCTTCCATTTTGCAAAGAAAGAAAACACTCTAGAAAAACTGGGATGCGATGCTCACTGAACTTTCTCCACATCAGAAAGACTTTGTTGTTCAGTGAGCCTCGCATGTCATATTTAACACTGAGATAGAAAGAACCCAGTGTCCTATCAACATGAGAAAGAAGACAAGACTGTCTACCAGCACCATTAAACATGGCTCTGGAAGCTTCAGTCCTATTAATAAATAAGAATGATAACTGTTGGAAAGGAAGGTGGAACTTATTTATTGGTAGGCAGTATGATAATAAAAGAAAACCCAAAGTGGCTGAATCCAACTTTGGTTGGTGATGTGACTGGAGGAGGTGGGGGGCTCGTGTTGTGGTTTTAGTATCCTGCATTTGTGGGTACAGTGAAGCACATGGATTTTAGTGTGTATGTTGATTTGGGGTGAAGCTAACAGATCATGGGAAGGAAGCTAAAGCCACCCCATCTCGAAGATACTCCTTGGCATCACCATACTAAGAATGTCAACCAAAACTTTTTAATAAATGGCCAGATATAAAACAACTAGGCAAAAATCAAGCACTCACCTGTATAAAATAACTAGATGTAAGTGGGAAACATCCCATTTATAATGGCATTCAGAACCCCTATAATTCCAGAGAAAAAAGTTACTCCATTTTAACACAGTAATCCAACTTCTATGAATGTAATAATTTCCTGGAAAAAAACCAGCATAAGGACAAAGGCTTATTATCGAAATGTTTTTCCCAGTACAATTTTTAAAAATAAAAAAGAACAAAATGTTCAAAATAATAGGGGAATGATTATATATCTGGAAATTATACAGAGGAAATTATTATATATCTGGAAGGTAGAATATTATGCAGCATTGTTTATAAAGACAAATATTGGGAACAATTTAATATTAATATCCATTACTCAAGGGCTGTTTAAATTGGAGCAATGCTTGACACTTTGAAATGATAATTCCTTGCTGTAGGGAGTCTTCCATGCATTGTAGGACATTCAGCAATGTCCCTCGCTCAACAGAAACACATGACTTTCTCCTCCTCTATGGGTTCCCTACCCATAGTGTGTGTGCACCTGAGTTTAGAAGTTAGAAAGGGGGTAGATTTTGTGTGAGAATTAGAAAATGAGGCCGGCACCGCGGCTCACTAGGTTAATCCTCCGCCTTGCGGCGCTGGCACACCGGGTTCTAGTCCCGGTCGGGGCACCGATCCTGTCCCTGTTGCCCCTCTTCCAGGCCAGCTCTCTGCTGTGGCCAGGGAGTGCAGTGGAGGATGGCCCAAGTCCTTGGGCCCTGCACCCCATGGGAGACCAGGAGAAGCACCTGGCTCCTGCCATCAGATCAGCGCGGTGCGCCGGCCACAGCATGCCAGCCGCGGCGGCCATTGGAGGGTGAACCAACGGCAAAAGGAAGACCTTTCTCTCTGTCTCTCTCTCTCTCACTGTCCACTCTGCCTGTCCAAAAAAAAAAAAGAATTAGAAAATGATTAAGGAGGAATGAGAGAGGCTCCACGATGTAAGGGAGAGAGTACCACTGCTAAGAAGGTTCTGACAGCAATGTGGCATTTTAGTGAGGCTTAAGGAATAAGTGAGGTTTGACTCTGGAGAGTGGAGGTTGAGGCCGAGGGCGTGGTCTGGGGATATAGTAGAAACGGGGAGTAGTCTCGTTGGACTTAGAACTTGGTTGTGTGAGGGTGGGGTGGGGTGGGGTGCTTGAGATCTAATGATGTATGTTGGGCAATTGCTGGGGCCAAACTTGAGCTCGCCGCCGAATTTGAGGTCTAGTGACGAATGAACGGCCGATATTTTACATCTTGAAACTTCCAAGTTAACACAGTTGTGTTAGAGTAGCACCACCTTTAGCCTAAAAGTTTGGTTTTTGTAGAGTACTGTCAATGTTACTGGTTCTGAACTGGGGGTGATTTTACCCGCCTGGGTCATTTTCTGTAGTCATTGTTGGTAGTCACAACTGAGGGGTGCTACTGCCATCTAGTGGGTAGGCCAGCAACGTGGCTAAAATCCCTCAGTGCTCAGGCCAGAGCGCAGAAAAGAATTAAACCCTAGTCTCAGTCAACAAGTATAGATCCCATGAGCAAAACCAATAGTTCAACTGAATTTTCTTCAAAAGTAGTGCAAATAAATTCTGAACAAATTTCTCCATCCACAAAATTACAATCAATTTGTGTCTTGAAGACTACATTCCTAAGAGAGAGAGAGGGGGAGGGAGGAAGGGAAATATCATTGTATTCTTAGAATTATATCTACGAACCACATTAAATCTGTTCTCTTTATATTTACAAAAACTGTAAAAAATATTTTTAAAAAGAAGTATAAAGACTTCAAAACAAAGACTGCATTCCTAGAGGTTTTTAAAGAAGATTTATTTATTTATTTGAAAGGCAGAGTTACAGAGAAGCAGAGACATAGAGAGAGAGAGAGAGGTCTTCCATTCGCTGGTCCATTCCCCAGATGGCCACAACGGCCGGAGCTGCTCTGATCTGAAGCCAGGAGCCAGGAGCTTTTTCCTGGTCTCCCATGTGGGTGCAGGGGCCCAAGGACTTGGGCCATCTTCTACTGCTTTCCCAGGCCATAGCAGAGGGCTGAATCGGAAGTGGAGCAGCCAGGACTCTAACAAGCGCCCATATGGGATGCTGGCACTGCAGACGGCAGCTTAACCTAACCTGCTCTGCCACAGCACCAGCTCCTCCTAGATTTCTTTTTTTTTGACAGCCAGAGTGGACAGTGAGAGAGAGAGACAGGGAGAAAAGTCTTCCTTTTCCATTGGTTCACCCCCCCAGTGGCCACTGCAGCCGGCGCACCGCGCTGATCTGAAGCCAGGAGCCAGGTGCTTCTCCTGGTCTCCCATGCGGGTGCAGGGCCCAAGCACTTGGGCCATCCTCCACTGCCTTCCTGGGCCACAGCAGAGAGCTGGCCTGGAAGAGGGGCAACCGGGACAGAATCCGGCGCCCCGACCGGGACTAGAGCCTGGTGTGCCGGCGCCGCAAGGCGGAGGATTAGCCTAGTGAGCCATAGCGCCGGCAACCTCCTAGCGTTCTTAAGTAAAAGTGTTGGGAGTGGGGAGGGGTTGGTGCAGCAGTTAGGGTCATAGCACTCTGAAGGCCCATGTCCGGTATCAAAGTGCCTGGGTTCCAGTCCCAGCTCTTCGGACTCCAGCCTCCTGCTAATGTGCATCACAGGAGGCAGCCGTGCTGGCTTAAGTAGTCAGGTCCCTGCCATCCACCTGGGAGACCTGCATGGAGAGCCTGGCCCAGCTCCTGCAGTTGCAGGCACTTTGGGAATGAACCAGCAGGCAGGAGATCCTCTGTCCATCTGTCTCTCTCTGATAAATAAAATAAATGCATTTAAAAAAAAAACTCAGAGGAAGGAGAGGATGTAATTATGACTATAAATCAGTCATTAAAGCATTATTTCATTTCACCAAATATAAAATATTACTTTTCAAAGGAGACTAAAAGTAAGTCCATGATAAGTTAGTGTCTATCATTGCATGGTAAAAAGCCTTCCTCAACTCTTCGGTACTGTTAGCAAAGCTCTTCAGAGTTACCCAATGAATAGACTTGTGATGAAAAGCCTGACTATATAAAATCAAACTTGAGGGAAATTTGCCATGCAGTGCTATTCACTCCTGTTTTGAGAAGCCTCGTGTGTTTACAGGAGTACATAACCTCTAAGCCTCACAAAAAGCAGGGCTTGTTATTGTTCCATTTTACAGAGGAGGAAGCTAAGGCTCGGGAAGTGCTGAGTTCCCAAGTTCACACAGCCCTTACAGAGCAGCATTGGCAGGCCACCTGAGCCCAGGGACACACTTCCCCACTTACTGCCATTCTCTCTGGAACTAAATTGCTGTGCGCATGATATCTTTAAATACATCGACAGGGTCAGATGAGTAAAATATGTTTAGTATTATTTAAAATGACACTGCTTGAATGACGTAGATCACAGAACTCCGAACACTCCCATACTGCTGCTGCTCACTTGTTGTGGAACCTGATGCTTTCCTGGTTCAGAGATTGAAATTTTCCTATCTGCTAGTGCAAAGTAATGCTCTCATTTCTGCTCTGCACTTGTACAATGAGGAAATGGAGTGATTTGGTTGTACCTGGATATTTCAGGACAGTCATTTAACTTCACATTAGACTCAAGGAGAGCATCCGTGATCTAGTCATATGATCATCAGCAGGTTCCTGCTCTAATTGCTGAATTGTAGAATTCTTTCCCTCCCTCTGCATTCCCCGGCCCCAGCGCCCCCACCCGCTTTGCCCCAGTGTCTGAAGCTTTTCAGGCCCACCTGGAGGACACTTGTGTGAACTAGTCTTCCTTTCCTCCTGATTCTTCATCAGAATTCATCAGAAGTAATCTTTCTCTTGCAATCTCCCTGGGGCTGCCCGTGCTTCTGCTTAGCTCTCACTTGTCTGTACGTTTTTACGGTTTATCTCCTGCTAGAGTGGTAGCTCCCTGAAGGTAGGAAAGGAATGATCACTGTGTTCCTCTGGGTGGTGCCCAACTTCCTGGTTGTGAGTTTATGAAGACATTTTCCCTGTGCAAGCTGAAATGAAAGAGAGAGAGAGAAAGCTTAACAAAGCAGCAGATCTTCCCCATAGATAAATTTGCCTTATTTAGGGGCCGGCACCGTGGCTCACTTGGTTAATCCTCCACCTGTGGTGCCAGCATCCCATGTGGGCACCGGGTTCTAGTCCCGGTTGCTCCTCTTCCAGTCCAGCTCTCTGCTGTGGCCCGGGAGTGCAGTGGAGGATGGCCCAAGTGCTTGGGCTCTGCACCCCATGGGAGACCAGGAGAAGCACCTGGCTCCTGGCTTTGGATTGGCATAGCTCCGGCCGTGGCAGCCATTTGGGGGGTGAACCAACGGAGGGAAGACCTTTCTCTCTGTCTCTCTCTCTGTCTAACTCTGCCTGTCAAATAAATTTTTTAAAAATTTGCATTATTTAAAAGATTATTCTTTATTTAGATATTGCTGTTGTCTTTTTGGCTGCTAAAAATGTTCTTTCTTTTCTGAAACCTTGACCATATAGATGGTTTTTCCCTTTTACAATATAAATTTGAACATCTGCACCCGTTCCTTCAATTGAGGGGCATTCTATAAAATACCTCACCAGTACTCTTCAAAATGATCACACTCATGAAAAGCAAGAAAAGAGTGAGAAACTGTCTCAGAAGAAACTGAGGGGAGATGATGGCATGGATCCTGGAGCAGAAGAAGACGTTAATGGGAAAACTGGTGAAATCTACATTATTTACTTCAGTGACCAGTAACGCATCTGGTCAGGGATACAGTTACAGTTAGATAGGAGCAATAGTCTAGTTAGCCACATGTATCGCATACCTGAGAAATATTTAGAGGATTTTTTAATGTTCTTTTCACAAAAGAAATGCTAAGTATTTGAGATGACAGTTATGCTAATTGCTCTGATTTGATTATTATGAATGTGCAAATGTTCAAAACATCATATTGTACTCCATAAATTTCACATTGTGAAAAAGTAGTAATGAATCAATGTTGGTTTCTGTTCACGGTCGTGCAGGATTAAGCACTGCATCAACAGGAGAAGCCGAGTGAAGGGCACACATAAACTCTGTAGTATCTTTTTTTTTTTCTTTTTAACAGGCAGAGTGCACAGTGAGAGAGAGACAGAGAGAAAGGTCTTCCTTTGCCGTTGGTTTACCCTCCGATGGCCGCTGCGGCCGGCGCACCACGATGATCCGATGGCAGGAGCCAGGTGCTTCTCCTGGTCTCCCATGGGGTGCAGGGCCCAAGCACTTGGGCCATCCTCCACTGCACTCCCTGGCCACAGCAGAGAGCTGGCCTGGAAGAGGGGCAACCGGGACAGGATTGGTGCCCCGACCGGGACTAGAACCTGATGTGCCGGCGCCACAAGGCAGAGGATTAGCCTAGTGAGCCGCGGTGCCAGCAACTCTGTAGTATCTTTACAACTGTTCTAAAGGTCAAAAATTATTCCAAAATTAATGACAAAAGAGAGACAGAGTTGGCATCCCTGGCTCAGATCTCCTTATTGGAAACACTGTATTGCTTCTTGAAGTCCAAAATCACAGAACTGTGGTCCAATAGTAATTACAGTGACTGTATTTGCTGAGATTGAGAAATTAAGTCTCTACAATGAATTGAATCAAGGAATTATCATTATCTTCATATTCCCCTAAAAGGTATTATTACAGGAAAACAGCAGTGAAGAAATTATTGTTACCTTGGTTCTTTGCCTTACATGGAAGAATTTCCAAGTGGACAGCAGAGAGATTTACAAAGATTTATTAGAGTCAAAGACCTATAGTCAGAGTGGCATGGAGCGGGGCTTCCAAGGGAGGAAAAACCCAAAGAACCTCGTAGCACTTTTTTTTAAAGATTTATTTATTTATTTGAAAGAGTTACACAGAGAGAGGAGGAGAGGCAAGAAAGGTTTTCCATCCGCTGGTTCACTCCCCAATTGGCCGCAATGGCTGGAGCTGCACCCATCTGAAGCCAGGAACCAGGAGCTTCTTCTGGGTCTCCCACGTGGGTGCAGGGGCCCAAGGACTTGGGCCATCTTCCACTGCTTTCCCAGGCCATTGCAGAGAGCTGGATCAGAAGTGGAGCAGCGGGGACTCGAACCGTTGCCCATATAGGATGCTGGCACTGCAGGCGGTGGCTTTTATCAGCTAGGCCACAGTGCCAGCCCCTGGGGTTTTTAAGTACAATTTCAAATGAAAAAAACAAAAACAAAACAAAACAAAAAAAAACTTGACAATCAGATTGGCATTCAGTTAGCAGGCAGGGACAAAACCCATCAAAAGGCCTGGCTTACAATTCTCCATCCTGTCTGCCTGCTCTGGATAAAACAAAAGCCCACCCAGAGGCTGGGACAGGTAACTTTGTTTTCACTGTAAGCTGTGAGTTCAGGAGGAGCACCCTTGCTATCCTCATGGTGGGTTTGGAGATTCCCAAGGAAGGAGGGAGGCCTGTTTGATCTTGCTAGAGATAACTTTTGGGGGAGGGAGCAAATATTTTACACCCCAAATTCCATTAGGACCACCCTGACTACCTACTAACCCATCTACTCCTCACAGTGCTTACTTAAATATTATAATGAAGTTTAGCAAAATATGAAAGCAAAAAGAAAATTGACACAAGGCCCTCAGACTATCCCTGTGTAAGGAGGCCTGTGAGCTCTACCTGCTCGGGACCATGCCTGCAGACAGGCTCATCCAGGCCCTTCATGCTCAGGTGTCTGCCTTGAGAACTTTGAACTGGAGGCTGAGCTAAGCGGAGTAACTTCCTGCTATTCCACAGCAGAGCTGGTCCCTTGGTGGCTAGATGGTAGCCTGCCATTGTGTCCACTCCGAAGACACCATACATGTTCTCGAAGACATAGTTCATTATCAATGGATCTATTAGCAAGACATTCAAGAGTACTTTTTTTCACAGTATGCATTTCCATGAGGCTTACGAAGATTCTTCATGTTCATGGTTTCAGTTTTTTGTATAAAAATAAACTTATCTTTAGATTTCTGTGACCTTTTTCACATTTTTATTTAGAATCTTACAACTTGATATTGTAAAACACATTCAAAAGACGTTTGAGGTATTATTGATTTTTTTCATGATTAAGTAATTCTAAGTTGACTTAACAATGAATACATTTAAAATAATTTGAAAGATACATGAATCTATGCAGACTTTTACTGTTCTACAAAATGTTTTTACCATGCTTCTTACTGATATTTTCATGACAGTGTTACAGTATTTAACATTCCTGCTTATTTGCTTTGCTCCATTTTCCATCTTTTTATTTAAAATATTTCCACAAACTTTTTGAAGTACTCTTTTACACCTGCTTGGGTGAGATCCCTTTGTAAAAAAACAGTGCGCATGCGTCATTTGGGTCAGCAGAGGGCGCTCTTAAGCAACAGTAGCGCTAACTAACATCCGTGCTGGATGCAGACAGAATTTTGCATATGGGAAATTTGGGTAGTCAGAGATGTTGGCAACCCACTCCTTTGAGGCAGACAGAACAATGGAAGTGAACACCTTGACCAAAGTTTTACAGGATGTAGGTAGAGCCAGTTAGGAAGCCAGGCTATGGATTACATGAGGAACCAGGGGTAGTTTGTCTGGAGATTCACTACAATGTTGAATTCTGATCTGAGTTTGAAGAGGAAATAATAGTTCCTGTCTCAGGAGTTCTAGAAGCAGCCAGAGGTTCTAAAGGTGTCTAATTCAGCTTACTGAGCGGTTAGGTCCAGGAATATAATTGTACAGAACTTGATGTGCATGTCAGAAATTTTGGTCAGAGAGAATGGAAAATGAGTAGGTTTGGGAGACTTTGAGAATGGAAGAACGTAAAGATAAAAAAGGAAAATAAGTCAGTTGTTCTTCTCTTTGTAGCTAAACACATTGTTGGGTATGACTCTTCAGTATCCACACCAAAGAAGGATCCCATGGTCGCCTTTTCTCAGGATCCTGCGGCTTCCAAGCCCTGCATCACCCTCATCCCTCCCTCCAGGAATCCCCAGGCCTATTTTCAGCTTTGCGTAGTCACACCAGGACCCTGTCTTTGCTGGGGATTTCCAGGTCACCTGAAGCCATCAGAATCAGCAAAAGCCCCTTGTCACCTGTGCTAACCCACTGACGCCCTGGCTCTCTTGCAGTTCCCATCAGCTCTCTCCTTAGAGGCAAGCACAGTGCTCAGAACACTTACATTACTGGGAATCTGGTGCCAGTGTTTGTGAGGCAGCATGGAATGGGGAAAAGACTTTTGTTCTCAGAGCTAGAAAATATTGATTGAGGTCCACGTTTTGCAACAAGTGAAGTGTATTGCAGGAACCAGAAGTGAGGACCTATGAATGAGCACTCTGCCCTTGGAGGCTGTGGATGTGTTAATCCTAGAACTTACTGAACACATGCTATGTGCCTAGGTCCCTTTTGTATAGGAAGAAACCGAGTCTCCCAAGAAGATAAGGGGCTTTGCCCCATATCTCACAGCTGGCAGTGGTGGGCCCAAGATACTGACCAGGGCTCCAGAGGCAGTGCCAGGCAGTAGGAGTGAGTGCAGCAGGAGTTCCTGAAACAGCACCTTTGCAGCGTGGCCGCAGGAAGTGTCAAGGCAGGACCCAGCAGAGCTTTAACATCCTTGGAGTTGCCCCTTGAACCTGAACCACGTTGTTTATCTTTCCCTTTTTGTTAACACTGCCTCTGGTGCTTCTGAAGGGGTGTATGTGTGGTCTGTGTTGGATGAGTCGCTTCCATGGGGTGATTTTCCAGGTTTCTGAGTGCTTGCTCAAGTTATTCAGCTATTTTTGGAAAAAAAAAAAAACAAACTTAGGTCCATAATTGTGTGGTTTCAGACATCATGTTTCTATCCTTGAAGACCAGTTAGAAGCTTCTATTATGCAATATGTTCCTTGCTGGCATCTCTCATCAGCCATGACCTCAAGTCATGTTTTTGTTTTGTTTTTCTCTTTTTCCTACTCAGCTACCCATAGGGGGAAAAAGCCACCATTTTTAGGACAAATGGAAATGAAAGGAAAACATCATTTTTTTCAATAATATAAACTTTTTTGCTTTAAAGAGTCTTACATCTTATTCCCACTGACTGAGGTATTCACACTCTTCTTTCTAAATATCAGCCAGAAACAAAGAGTAAACAGTATTATCTCCTGTGTTACAATTCTTCACAATCCCTTTATATCTCTTTAAGGTGTGCCTTTCCTAAATTTCACATGGCAAGTGACGCTTTTCTTTCATCACTGTTCTAAGTTTGTGTCCTCTTCCTCCCCCAAACACACACACACAAGGAAATAAGAACTGACACGAAAGCAAGAATATTTGGTAAAGATTTATGGAAAGGACTAGAAGGAGGAAAGAAGGAAGTGAGACCAAGAAGCTTTAAGAAAACACCTGTTTCAGATTACAGATTTCTTATTTAATTAGACACATGCAACTCTTGAGTTTGAACATAACACTCACAATTCGTCAACCACCCACGACAGCTCTCCAGGTGTTTGCCATTATGTAATGCCCTAAAAATCATCTGGATTGTGTCAGCTCTCAGAAGTACTGTTGGAGTTAGGAAAAATCCTCTACAAACACTAATTGATACATAAGATCTCAGTCTAGAATTTGCAGCATTTAGCAAAAATAAATAAATAAAATAAAATATTATGATAAATAAAAGGTTAGTGGTTTCTGATTCCCTCCCCCACCCCACATACACCAGAGGTTAAAAGTATAGGTTTTGCTTTCAGCAGTAAAAGGTAGGCATTATGCATTCAGTAAGGCTTCCTTGGTCAGACTTCTCTAATTCAGATTTTTCAGTATTTAGGTTGGGGAAAATGATGCTTACTTTTATATGACCAGGAAAAAGAACATCCACACTGCCGAAGTAGAGGAAAGGGAATGATAACTGTCTTCCCAATCCTTCAGAAACCGTGTTGAAATCATTCCCTGAAACCATTAAAAAAAAAACCCTTTCGATGTCTGCTTACATTTTCAATTTTAAATGAATCATATTCACCACAATTTACTTTTTAAGGTTCCCTGACATATTTTTTTTGATTGTTAGCAACTTGAAAGCCCATAGGCTTAGATAACTGAAAAATATTTGGGGATGGAAATGAATATGATTTGAAAGGGACCCCGTTGAGAATTCAGAGGGGAGTTTCAGTCCCAACAGCATGGAAATTGCCTTTCTTTGCAATTATTTTAATTAGAAATGCATGTGTATCAGAAAATGGAAAGCTATTGTAGACACCATTCTTCACAGTTTAGCTGGTTGTTGGGAGTTTGGAAGCTTTTTATTTGTCCCCTTAAACGTTTAAGTTTTGTTGTAGATCCTAAATGTTTCACTTCTATTCTGACTTGAGTGCACTCTGTAAAAATTATGGGTCTTTCCCGCCGAGCAACGCATGTTGAAGTTGGAGCTACAGTGTCCTCACATATAATACAGACTTGTTCTTCGTGTTCCTCGTCAGATCTCACTGCCCTCCTGTCCAGCCCCAGTTCACCTGAGCAGGGAACAAATAGTATTCACCAGTGTCTATGTAGAATAAAGCATCACCCATTTTCACTCATTGACTAGAAGCAGAATCTTTTTTTATCCACTGTAAAAAAAGTTGTTTCTGTTAATAAAAAAGGAAAGTAAATGACTTACTGCAGGAAAGTCACACTATCAGAAAAGTGTAAAGAAGGTACCAAAGCCTAGCTTGCAATTCTACCATCTGGAGGTGACCACTGTTCACATCCCATGTGTCCATCTGTGCCTCTGCATGCTAACAGTGACTGGATACAATTATGATTCTTTTTACAATTTTGTTTAAATGCACTCATTCAAACACACTGTTGCAGTTGATCCTTTTAAATAGATTTGTTGTTTGGTAACTTACTTTTTGATTAAATAATATTTCATATTTTTTTCTTAAGGCAATATTTCTTTTTTTAACTTTTATTTAATAAATATAAATTTCCAAAGTACAGCTTTTGGATTACAGTGCATTCCCCCCCCCCCATAACTTCCCTCCCACTCGCACCCCTCCCATCTCCCACTCCCTCTCCCATTCCATTCACCTCAAGATTCATTTTCAATTATCTTTATGTACAGAAGATCAATTTAGTATATTTTAAGTAAAGATTTCAACAGTTTGCACCCACACCGAAACACAAAGTGTAAAGTACTGTTTGAGTACTAGTTCATATTAATGTGTTAACAAATGGAGATTTATATCGCTTTAAATTTTTGTAGATTTTTATTTGAGAAGCAAAGAGACAGATAGTGAGAGTGCTCCCAGCTGTCAAGTCATTGCCTAAATGCCTGCAATGATATTTTTCCTATACACTTGTGTTGTTGGGAAATGATTATAAGATTATCAATTCACAAATATAAAGTCTCTGACAATAATTTTAAAATAATAAATTAAGAATATAACTTCCCCAACAACATCTATTTATGAATTCATTGAATAAATATTCACCAAAGTTCTACAATGTCCTAAGTACCATGTTGGAAGATAACTTTCAGATTAAAAGGCTAGGTAGGCCTGCCTTTTATACTTTAGGATAAAGCAAAATCATAGACTATGAAAACAATATGGCCTTAATAATTTTGATGGATTTTTGTTTGGAGGAGGCAGTGACAATTTTGTTTGTGTAAAACAGCAATGGCTGATGCATATGATGAGAACTTTATAAATGTTTTATCTCTTGAGCGTATTTTTTTGTTTCTCTTCTCTCTTAACATTTTCATCTGTTTCTTTTTGTAGTTTTTGGCAGTTGTAATTTCTTGATAAAAAACGTTACTCATTCTTTTTAAATACTTATTTCAGTCGTTAACACAAGGGGTCTTCGAAAAGTTCATGGAAATGTGAATTCTGAAAAAGCTATGATTTCAAAATTTTTTGTGCCAAAATAGTCTTATAATTCCATTTCCATGAACTTTTTGAAGCCTCTCCTGTATTTGAATGAAAATTAGGTCTGAATATGTAATAATAAGAGATGTTGGGATTTGAAACATAGATTGTGTTTTCTGGTTCACTCGTTTAATAATGGCTAATACAATTTTGAAGTGAAATTTCCAATACTGAAAAGGATGAACACAGTGAGCATCAAAGAAAACAGTGGACTAAAGTACAAAAGATTCACCCAATAATGTAATCGTTAGAAGCTGTCATCCTTAAGCCTGAGGTGGGGAGCACACGTGGTTTGAAGTTAAAAATGATTTTCATACACTTTTCAAAACTGTTTAGACTGCTTAATATTTCTTATAGGAATTACAAATGGATTTCCTAAAAGGGTACAAAATGAGTAAAACAGATTATCAAAATCTAAATAGGTTGTTCAAAGAGAGCCTGTATCCTGACCCACATTTTAAACTGTAGTGTAAATTGTGTATTTCAAATAGCAATATTAGTATGTCCCCAAGGTAATTAAAAATCCATTCTCAGGATGTGTCTGATATCTTTTCGGTATTTGCAAGAATAGACACAATAGCCTTAAAAGCCAGAATTTTAGAGTTGCTTTTTTTTTCCTTTTAGTGAAATCATGAAGTAACAGAGGCTCGATTTTCTTGTGCTTTGTAGGAGGTACACATTTTGTCTTGTCAGGGGGTACTGTGGTGGCAGAGGGTCCTTGGAAGCCTTTTCCACCCACACTAAATTCCTGCCATAGCTGACTGCTGATTGTCAAATATATTTATTTTGATCTGTGCTGTCCAGTAGGACTTTCTGTAAAGATGGAACTCTGCTGTAATCTGTGGGATCCCTTCTGGTAGTCAGGAGGCACATGGGCTGTGAGCACTCAGAATGTGCCTGCTGCCACCAAGGAAAGGGGTTTTAAATATTGTTGAATTTGTAAAAAGATTTATTTTATTTATTTGAAAGGCAGAGTTACAGAGAGAGAGAGGGAGAGGCAGAGATATCCAGCTACTGGTTCACTCCCCAAATGGCTGCCACAGCGCCAGGAGCCAGGATCGTCTTCCTGCTCTCCCACATGGGTATAGGGGCCTCAGTACTTGGGCCATCTTTCACTGCTTTCCCAGGCACATTAGCAGGGAGCTGGATTGGAAGTGGAGCAGCAGGGACACTAACTGGTGCCCATATGGGATGCTGGTGTCACAGGCAGCGGCTTAACCCACTGTGCCACAATGATGGCCCCAAACGTTATCGAATTTTAATTGATTTAAGTTAAAGCAGAGTCAATAGTGGTTGCACTATTGAACAGCACAGAAGTTCTTTCCACTTTGAGATGTAGGAAGGACACACCCCTGGAAAAGCTGACTTTAAGGTATATGGGGTCATCCGACATATTTCACACACACTGTTTGAGCACCTAGTGAATCTGTGGCCCTGGTAACAGAAATGTCCCCTGTGAATTTCATGAATCAGAAAGGCCTTGGGAGTGGGGTCGCTGCTGTTTGGGCAGGAGCTGCCTCTTTGACCCAGTGCCCTGGGGGCCTGCTGTGGCAGGGCCATTGTCTACCTGGCTGAGGGGGAAGTAGGGACTTCTCTCACCTGGCTGTGACCTCTGGCATGCTCAGGGCTGTGTGTTGGGAGCGAGGGGTGCTTATTTGAAATTCTGGTAAAGACATCTCATGAACTCACATGGGAGCTGGGAGGCATCCTGGATCAAAGTGGAGCAGGGACTGGAATCTAGGCACTCCCCATATGTGATGTGATGTGGGTGTCCTGAGTGGTATCTTAATGACCGTGCCAAATGCTTGCCCTATATTACATTATTATTAACTCTAGTCACCATCCTTTACATCAGGTTTTCACAATTTATTCATCTTATAGCTTCGAGTTTACACTTTTTGACCAATATCTCCCCACTTTCCATCCCCCTGATGGAACCTGATGATAATCATCCTCCTACTCTCTGTTTCTATGAATGAGATGAAGGAGTATTTGTATTCCTGTGCCTGGCATATTTCACTTTCACTTAGCATAATGTCCTCCAGGTTCATCCATGCTATCACAAATGGCTGATTTGCCTTCTTTTTTATGGTTGAATTATATTCTATTACTACTGCTACTATTACTCCTCCTCCTCCTCACACACACACACACACCCACACACACACACCACCGTTTCTTTATCCTTTTATCTATTACCGACACTTGTTTCTGTATCTTGGATTTTGTGAATAATACTGCGGTGAACATGAGATTGCAGATATCTCTTCAAGATAATGATTTTATTTTCCTTAGAAATCTACTAAGAAGTAGGATTATTGGATCATATGATAGTTTAGTTTTTAAAGTTTTTTAGGGACCTCCATACTATTTTCCATAATGGCTGCACCAATTTACAAAATGACCAATAATGTATAAGGGTTCTCTCTTCTACATATCCTCATCTAAACTTATCCTTTGACTTTTTGGTAATAGCCGTCTGTATTAGTCAGCCTTTCGTTACTATAAAGAAATGCCTGAGGCAGGCTAACTTTATAAAGATAAGTGACTTATTTTGGCTCATGGTCCAAGACTGAGTGAGCTCCATTAATTTAGCATCTGGTAATGACCTTCTTGCTAGTAGAGCCCCAAGGAAGCACATGACATCACATGGCAAGAGACAGGGAGTGAGTGTGTCAGTCTGTGTCTCTATATCCATGTGGTTGAATCATGGGGCTCCACCCTCACAACCTGATCCAATCTAATTATTTACCAAAGCCCTACTTCTCAATGCCATTAATTGGATTATATTTCCACCCTCTCAGTGCTATTAATGTAAGACCTTGAAGACTAAACTCCTGGGTTCTGTGGGACAAGTACTCAAACTATAGAGCTATCTGAATAGGTGTGAGGTGATATCACATTGTTGTTTTGATTTGCATTTCTCTGATGATTAGTAATGTTGAATACTTTTTCTTATAGCTGTTGATTCAAACTGGAGTAGGAGAAAATATTTGCAAACCATATGACAATAAGGGGTTCCAATATTAGTATATATGCTCCTGAAATGGACACATAATAAGGGGTTAATATCTAGAATATATAAGGAACTCACAATTTGATAGAAGTCCCCCTCATAAGAAAAAACTAATTAATTTTTTGAAGGACCTAGTTTTTACTTTGATTTTTTCAAAGGTATCTTACCTCCTGGAAGGGGGCAGCATGGCCCATGAAGACTTCTGTGGACACTTTGGGATATTGAACCCCGGAGATCTGCAGGTATGACCAAGGACAAGGAATTGCTGATCGTAGTCGCCTTCGGATGTCATGCTTGATCCCACCCATTTCCAGGCTTCCGCCTTCCCTCCATTATGTCTTTGACCACTCCCTTTCTATGGTTCCATCCACTCAGCCTGGAAACCTGCACAGGTCTCTCATATTCCGATCTCATACTTTTCCTGACCCTTAATCACTTTCGAGCTCTCACTGCATTGACTTCCTTATCTTCCATTTTGTCCTCCATTCACTGAAATCAAGGCGGGCCTCTCAGCACTCTCCTTCCAAAGCCTCACTGAAGCTGTTCAGGTAGTGACCAGTCCTGACGTCCCAGTTGCTAAATTCAGGGACTGCTTCAGCACTCGTCTTTCTGGACCTGTGTGCTGCATTTTAGATAATTCGCTTCCCACTGATTTGCAGAGTTAGACGTTATCACTTAAGACAAAGACGCAATCCCTCCACCATCCTAGTCTTGTCGGAGATGTGTTATGGTTAAAATCCCCAGGAAACACTTGGGTTTTTGCCAATTTGGTAAGTCTGAACTCTGTATCAGGTACTTTTTGGAGTCACACACACACACACACACACACACGATGAGTGGGGGTGACCTGAGCATGGAAATGATGACTCCTGCCATCTGCACGATCAGCCCGCGAGAGCAGCTTTCCCCGTGCGGAGCTGCGCACCGTATCTTGTACCATATAACTGAACATTTGGTCAGGATAATGATTGCAGTGTCTTTCAGTTAATGTAGCACCTTCATATCGCATGGTCTCTTTGAAATAAGTGTTATGTTTTTATCTCATTTTAAAAATGAGGGACTGGAGATTTAAAGGTTAAAACAAAATACCCATAGCCTCAGAATGAGTAAATGGTGATTATGGACCTAGAATCCAATGGGTGGGCCATTTTAATAAAGATAGGAGGATGCTTCAGAAAGTGTATAGAAAATGGAATTAAAAGATACTTTTATTTTGGTGCCAAAGTTTTTTGAAATCCATGTATAGTGTTTGTATTATATGCCATCTCCATGAACTTTTTGAAGATATGTATTGTCAAACTAGGATATATCTAAAA
Organism: Lepus europaeus; assembly: GCF_033115175.1. Classification (NCBI taxonomy): domain Eukaryota; kingdom Metazoa; phylum Chordata; class Mammalia; order Lagomorpha; family Leporidae; genus Lepus; species Lepus europaeus. The sequence continues at coordinate 133,336,030 of NC_084850.1, forward strand.
AGGATAACTGAGGCATTGTCGATACAGAGAGATGAACTGTTAACACAACAGGAAAATGCTTAAAAATGGGAGAATGTCCTTGAAGAACAGCAGTAGCTGTTTTCAGATAGAAGATGTGCAGCATGCTGAGCTACTTTATATTCCATTAGAATGAGGGTTGGCAAATTCTTTTCTATAATGGCAAGAGAGTAAATGTCAGGTTTCGCAGGTACATGGACTCGGCTGAAGCTGCTCAGCTCTGCCATTGTAGCATGAAAGCAGCCGTAGACAGCATGTCAGTGAATGGGTATAGCTCTGTACCAGTACATGCTTTTTGTCTATTTAATTTTTTATTAATAATAATTGTGTCTATCTATGGAGTACAGCATGGCATTGCAGTACATGTGTATGAAGTATGCTGATGAAATCATGGTAATCAACATTTTCTAGGTTTGTTAGCAGACCTTTACCAAAACAAGTAACAGGCTAGATTTGGCCCTTGGACTATAGTTTGCCAACCCCTACATTAGAAAGTGTAATCAGTCTTATCAAGTGGAAGATAGAGGGAACTTATTTAGACTTTGTGAATGAAAGAATCTCTAAAATGTGCCTTCTTTCAGATCCTTGAACAAATAATGTTCATTTTATCCCAGTGCCTTTTTCAAATGTTGTTCACTCTGTATGGGCTCTTCTTCCTTTGCTCAGTTCCTACTCTTTGAGTCTCAGTGCAAATGCTGAACCCTTGGGTAGGCTGCTTTGAACTTGGCGGGCTTTTTCGTGTGACGCCAAGCACAATCACAGTGTCAGTCCTTATTTTGTGTAAGGGTTTTTCTCCCCGTGTGGACTATGCAGAAAATGTCAGTGGCCTGACTCGTGACCCCTTGGCCCACCTCTCACGGACCTGCTGCTGCTCTGGTTGAGGGCTTTCTCCAGCCCACATATTGGGCAGCCCAGCTGTGCTGGGATTTAGCACCCCCAGGGGAACTCGGTCAGTAAGGGATGGAAATTGGAGCCTAAATATCCTAGCTTCCCCTCTTCTCCATTCAACAATTCTATAAGTATCTATGTGGTTCCCAGTGGGATTGAGCCACAGGTGCTCATGGATGTAACCTGCTATGAACACCCCTCTTTGACCTTCTCCCTTGCCTAACTCACTCTGATCGCTCCCTTGTGCTGTCTGCATCACTTTCCAAGTAAGCCACCTGCAGGTTAGTCCTTGTTTCGGGACCTTCTGTGGGAGAACTCAAGGCCAGGCAAGCAGGAGGCACATCTATCATGTTTCATATCTTCATTCCCAGATTTGGAGATTAGTGTCTGGGGTTCACAAAAGAGTAAGTAAACATTTGAAGAATCTGCACAAGTATGGGCATTAACTAGTTCTCAAGTAGTGAGGGCTCCAACACTAGAATTGAGCAGGCAGAGGTACACATAAACCGTCTACAGTGCCTTGGATCCTAGGGCTTCTACATGTATATTCAGACGCACACTTGTATCCTCAGCCGCTGGGAATGCTGGCTGCTGATGGCTCACTGCTGCCTACCTCCCTGGGAACTGTCCTGGGGAGCAGAAAGTTGCCTCTCCTAAGGTTTTGCTTCCTACTTGGGGGTGGCCACGGTTAGCGATTTGCTGATGTGGAGATAGGAAGCATGGTCATCTTGCCTCAAGCTGATCCCAACTCCAGAGCTCCCTGTTGGCTGATTCTGTTGCGACAGCTTTGCTGCTTGGCTTATCCCCTTGTTTTATACTGTTTTTTTTTTCTTCACTTCCTAAGTTTTGTTTTTCAAGATGATGACATATTAACTGCCTGACTCTCATCTCAGAGCTTGGTCTAAGACTCAAGGCTATCAAAGGGGGTTTTTCTGTTTTCAAGAATTATGATTCTAATGCATTTATTTCAAATAAGGAAGCTTGGGAAGCATTTGGAGAAGTGAAAAGGGCTCCAGCAATTGTCATTGGTGTTTATTATTTCTCTAGATGCCCAGGGATTCCAACAGCAGCACCTGTAAGATGCCCTTGTTAGTGATGGTGTTGTAGTTGTCCTGACTTATTAAGAACTAGATTACACATCAAACATCTTTTATTTATTTATTTGAGAAAGAATGCTTCCATTCACTGGTTCACTCCATAAATGCCTACAAGGGCCCCCAACTGGGGCCAAATCAAGGAACCTGGAACTTAATCCATCTCCCACGTGGGTGACAGGGACTCAACTATTCAGGCCATCACCTGCTGCCTCCCAGGGAGCATATTAACAGGGAGCTGCAACAGAGAGGAGCCAGGCACTTTGATGTGGGACATGGGTGTCCCAAGTGCCACCTTAACTGCTAGGCCAAATGCCTGCCCTTGGATTACAATGTTCTTGGTTTGGTGTTTGCAGTGGATGACGGCGGGCCGGGGTATTCTGCATGCTGAGATGCCTTGCTCGGAGGAGCCAGCGCATGGCTTGCAACTGTGGGTTAACTTGAGGAGCTCTGAGAAGATGGTGGAGCCTCAGTACCAAGAACTGAAAAATGAAGATATCCCTAAGCCCAGTAAGGATGGTGTGACCGTTGCTGTCATTTCTGGAGAGGCCCTGGGAATAAAGGTCAGCCATGTTGTCATGTGTCTCTGAAATCTGAGGTGTGCGGTGACATAAGGCTGGCCCCCTCTGGGCCGTCAGCTCTCACTGGGTATGTCATTGTTCATGCCCCGCGGGATGGACTTGCTTCATAGGTGTCAGGATAAGTGCAACCAGAGGGAACCCAGAGATTTGTCTGTATTAGGTAAAGGACAAGAAAGGAAGCTCCTGGAAAGAATTTGGTCAAAAAGCCACTTTGAAGCCATACCTCACTATCTTACATATTTAGCCTAATTGCTTTCTTTCACTTACAGTGCAGTTTTATGCTTTGTGTTATAGCTCCTTGGTACTGTAAGATCGCCACCTTTAAGAAACAAACAAAAAGCAAGACCAACTCCACTCAGCAAGATTATGTGTTCATGCCCAACTTGGTAACGAAAGTGTACTACTGTGTTATAGAAATGAACCTATTTGACCCATTCACAGCATGCTGTACATTCTTCTCAGCTGAGACTTCATACTATTTATACTCTTCAGGGTTCCATCTTTTTGGTCAAATAAGATCAATTTTGGTGAAGGATTACCAAAACATGTGCAAGTATTATGCTAATTGTGCACCAGAACTGCTGCCCAGGAGGCTAGAGAGCCTCATGCCAACCAGGCTGAGGCCAGACCGAGCTGGGGAGCCTGCTCTCTGAGGTAGGGTTTCCTGGAAGCAGACATTGAGATGTGGATTCCCATGCAGGTGATTTTTAAGGGAGTGCTCCCAGTGGAACAGTAAAAGAAACCAGGATGAAGTAGGAGAGAGGCCGGGCGATGGAGGCATCTCAGGCACAATCCTGAGGAGGTTGGCTTTAACCTCCTCTGGAGGATCAGTGTGCCTCAGACTTTTCAGACGCACACGATGCAAGAGAGCTGAGCTCTCCTGATACCCAGCAGGCATTGGTTATGGCCGTTGGCTTTGGGTTGGTGGGTATAACGCGGTGAAATGGGATCCAAGGGATGTAGGAGGAGCCTTGACACTGGGCAACATACATTGTACCTGGTGTTGAGAGCCTCAGGACATTAGGAGAACTTTGCTGTTCTCCCAGGGAACAGTCAGCACTTAAAACTATTTGAGGCTGGCGCCGTGGCTCATTTGGCTAATCCTCTGCCTGCGGCGCCAGCACCCCGGGTTCTAGTCCTGGTTGGGGCGCCGAGTATTAGTCCCGGTTGCTCCTCTTCCAGGCCAGCTCTCTGCTGTGGCCCGGGAGGGCAGTGGAGGATGGCCCAGTGCTTGGGTCCCTGCACCCGCATGGGAGACCAGGAGGAAGCACCTGGCTCCTGGCTTTGGATCCGCGCGGCACACCGACCGTGGCAGCCATTTGGGGAGTGAACCAACGGAAGGAAGACCTTTCTCTCGGTCTCTCTCTCACTGTCTATAACTCTACCTGTCAAATAAAAAAAAAACTATTTGAAACACAACTTGATATAAATATTTTTTCTATGTCCCCATAGGGACAATGGTTTGATGGCGGCTACTGACTGGCTACTCAATGCAACGTGTTACACGCGTGTTAACAGTTTGCTTGTGATTATTGGCTGGGACTTACCAGAGATTTTGTTTTTCTTGCACTATAAGCACAGTTCTTTGGGTCTAGTATGCCTAGATATGTGTATTATTTTGATTTGTGTTTCCAGTGCAAGCAGAATAACTGGAGGAAAAACACATCACAGATTGCTCCTTATGAAGTGCATCTGACGCTGCCCACGTCCCTGTCAGGCATGCTGTTTACTTTGAAGTTGGAAATGACCCTTTGTTGTCATTTCTGTGACCCATTTCTATTTTCCCAAGCTTTGGGCACGGACTGCCCTTCTCTGCTCAGCACCACAAGGAGAGCTCAGATCCTGGGAGGTCTTCCTGGTGTCAGGCCAAAGGGCATTGCTGGGTGTGGTTTCAGGCGGTGAGGCTAAGGGGAGCCAAACCAGTGCGGATGGGAAGCTGCCCACTGTGCCTCGTGCTGGTTTCCCTTCTGTGTTCCCGGGACTCTGGGGCCCCAGGACCATGCCTTCAAGGGTTATTGAGGTGAAGGGTGGAGGGCGGGAGGTTCCTCTTCCATTGCAACCCAAGCACAGGACTTGGCCTGCTTGTGCATTTTGGAATTACCCATATGAATTCGTTTAGAGAAGACTTGAGCTGTCTGCAGCTAAAAGGAGAAATCAGACCAGTGACTTAATAGATAAGCAAAGCCAGCAATATCACGAACCCCTTGAGTTTACAACTGCTTTTCATTTATAGCAAACACAAGGCAATTGTAAGGTTGGAGCCGGTTCCAATTAGAGGCAGAAGGGCATTTGAAAGTACTTTCAAGCAACAGACCATGTGGTCTTGCAATCAAGGATTAGAGAGCAGAAGTAATGTTTTAACTTTGTAAACCAACGTCTTGGCAGCTGCGGGCCTCTGTTATTTCTTTTTGTCTGGTAAATTCTCTGAAGGGAATTATGTTCTCATAAGCAATTATTAGCCTTTACTAGGAGAGCATTTTCAGGAGAAGTGCCACTTGGGCGGCCTTAGTTTAGATTTCTAGAGGCAACATGGTCCCATAGTTACCAGTGTGGACTGGAGACAGGCTACCTGGGTTAGAGTCCCCATTATGAATTAGCTGTGTGGCCTTGGCTAAGCCACTTAATCTCTTTGTGCCTCAGTTTCCTCATCCATAAAATATTTTGATTTCTATGAGCTTTAAGTGCCTTTTTATGCATTAAGCTCTCAGAATAGCACTGGGCATATTGGAAGAACCCTATAAGTGGTAGCTGTTGTTACTATTTTGCTTGCTTTGTGTTAACCGAGGCAGGAGTTGGGCTGCTTATGCTAAAGGGATTTGTTATGACTTGGGAAAGGTAATTCACCAGCTGTGAAGGAAGGAGACTAGTATGAGTCACTGCAAAGATGGGAGCCATTGGCCATTTCTTTGTGGGTGTCATAAGAAACATTGTTTTGTACATCTGAAGTCTTAATACCTGCTCACCAAAGAATGACTTGGTCTTCCAAGATCTAGGTCTTCCAAGATCTAGATCTGTCATAAAAACAAGCTGACGGTTGTTTTGTGTGAGGAAGATAATTTTAGGTTAAATTTCCATGTGAGGCTTAGAATAATATATGTTTCAAGAGATGAATGTTATTTGTAACTAATGTAGAATGCACAGCTCCTCTTTCTGCAAGAGAAATACCTAGAAAATGAAATTGGTGAGTGTGCCAGCACTTATCTGATGTTAATATTCATATAGGTCACCTGTGGGGTGTTGGTCCAATGCAGATTCCAAATCAGTAGGTCTGGGGTAGACGCTGAGAGATTCTGCATTTCTAACAGGCTCCCCGCTGTGATCTGTGTCATATGCCTGGAGTCCAAGACAGGGGGTCTACTTGTCTTCAGGAATGATTAGGCACTCTAGAAGATGTTAAACCGTCCCGGATCTGTGGCTTTTGGCAAATCTTATTTAATCTTTCTGAAGTTCAGTTCCTACATCCACAAAAAAGGTTGAGGGGTTTTGTGTGTAGATACATCTCTACTTCCTGCGTTGTTTGTGTCCAAGCATTGATTTAGCCCCTGGAAAGCCATCGCCAATTCTGAGCAAGATTCTGCTAGGACAGCAGATCGAAAGTGAAGGCTGAACGAGGATGAAAGCTAAAAATAGTTTGAATATTTTCTGTCACTTCTGGAAGGTCGTGATCACATGTGTATTTCATGTGGGTATGCAATTCTCGCAACCCCATTCCATCCTTATCAGTCAGCCAATCAGCAATATGTATTGCCAGGTCTCTGTGGAACACAATTCTGTTTCCCCAAAATGCCTCTGCTTGCCTCCTGCCGCTCTAAATTCCGTTGTGTCAGAAGCAAACCTTGAGGAGGCCTCAGTCCCACTGGGATCAGAGAAAGGCAATCTGGAGCCAGACTGAGTTCAAGGCCAGCTCCACCCCTGACGGACTTTGGAGAACTCACTCAGGCTTGCTCAGCCTCCGTTTTCTCATCTGTAAAATGGAGCTGATTATAATGACCCAGCTCGGAGCATCTTTGGGAGGATTAAATTGGTTAAAATGTAGAAAGAACTTAAAATAATTCCTGATACAGAGTAAGCCCTCTGTTAAAGTGATTACAGATAGGATCTGAAGAATCTTCCTTCTGATGGCCAGACTGTGTATTCATATATTGAGTGATAGCCACATTTCTAAAAAATGTAGTTTCCAAAGGGGTTTGCTAGATGTCTGATCTAATTCACCCAAATCTTGCTTTCCACTGTGCCCCCAGCACCTGAACCACTGCCTGGTACATAAAGATGATCAAGAAATATTTTCAAATAAGTACATGAAATCATTAAAATGTAAATGCATGCTGGAAGAAGAGGAAGTAGGGTAAAGTTGTAAGAAAATCAACAACATGGGGATTAGGAAAGATTGAAATAAGCTTAATGTGAGTTTACTCAAAATAAAAATTAGTTGAACTGTATTTTTAAATAGAATAAACTGTTTCAGGGATTAGGAAGTAGGGAAATAAAAACCAGATAGATATGTTTTTTAAATGTGGATGCTAGGCTTGTTTTGCAAGACCCAAAGTTTTCTATGCAAATCAGGCAGTGGGAACAATGATGACCAGAGTCATGAGGGTTCTGCTTCCTCTTGGGAGGTCCACAGGCAGGTGTCTTGTCTGCTTTAGCTTCTTCCAGGTGGCTTTCTCAGGGCACGGCTGATGTCCAGGACATGAGACTATTCTCAGTATGTCTCTTTATTTCTACTTTTGAAAGATAGAAATGTTGACATATTTAAAGCATCAAGTTAAACCAGAAAATTGAGGGGGAAAAAAAAACCCAGAACTGGGGCCAGCGCTGTGGCATAGCAGGTAAAGCCGCCGCCTGCAGTACCAGCTTCCCATATGGGCACTGGTTCAAGTCCCAGCTGCTCCACTTCTGATCCAGCTCTCTGCTATGGCCTGGGAAAGTAGTGGAGGATGGCCCAAGTCCTTGGGCCCCTGCACCCACGTGGGAGGCCCAGAAGAAGCTCCTGGCTCCTGGCTCCTGGCTCCTGGCTTCAGATTGGCACAGCGCTGGCTGTTGTGGCCATCTGGGAAGTGAACCAGTGGATGGAAGACCTCTCTCTCTCTCTCTCTCTCTCTGTAACTCTGCCTTTCAAATAAATAACAAATAAATCTTTAAAAAAAAACCTCAAATCTTAAAACCAAAAACAAACAGAAATCAATGGGACACTTAAGAGTGGTATAAAACTATCAGCAACATGGAGTAGGTGTTTAGCATAGTGATTAAGATTGGCTGTGTTCAGTTCTGAACTCTGGCCCCTGACTCCAGCTTCTTGCTAATGCGGACCCTTGAGAGTCAGTGGTGATGGCTCAAGTCATTGGGTCTCTGCCACCCTTGAGAGAGACTTGGATTGAGTTTCTGGTTCCTGGCTTGACCTGGCCCAGCCCTGTCTGCTGCGGGCATTTGGTGACTGAACCAGTGGAGGAGAGATCTCTGTCCGTCTCTCTTTCTCTCTGACCCTCAAATAAATAACTACAAAATAAATATCAGCAACATAACCACACAGAAAAAATATTTATTTTAAGCACTTTCAAACAATTCCACTGGGATATATTCTGAAGACGTAAGAATGGCACAAAATTGTTAAACTTCACTCTGTAGTTTCATTGTTTGTCTCCTGACCTCAATGCGGCCTTCACAGCTGCCTGGCCCACAGTCATCCTGACTTCTTCCCAGATCCACACAGCCGCCCTCTCTTGCTGCCCTGTGGAAGTTGTGGACGAGTTACCATTTCAGTTGCACCCTCCATTTCTCTGTAGTCTCGATTCATTCGGTCATCAGGCACCTACTGCATGTACCTCTTGCAGTGCCAGAGATGTGATAGGAATAAGATACAACCACTATGTTCAGAAAAGCTCACAGTCTAGCTGTGGAGAGATACTTGCAGATATTAGAAGTGCAGTGTGACACAGGAAACATGAAAAGAGCAGCATGCAAAAAAAACCTCCGTGATGGTGCAGAGGAGGGAGAAGTGGTTCTGCTTGTGTGAATGGAGGGAGGGGAAGAAAAGAGGGGATCATGGCTTGCAATGGCGTGTATATGAGTAAATGACTTTGATCAGAAGAGTGCAGTAACTACTGGGGGATCATGATAGGGAGCTACAGAAGCAACCAGATACCAGTGGAGTTGAGAAAGGGCAAAAGGAAGGAAATGATGTAAAATGCTGGGACAGAGAGAAATCCAAGAGCAAGTTTGTTCACTCTTGTATTGTTGCCCCAGGCTGATATTCATTGCATATATATATCCCTTCGTCTCTCTCTCCCCAGGTTTTAAATAGCAGGGCTTGAGGTGAAAATGGGGTGCCCCAGAGTATGTATTGTGCAGTCCTATGTCATCTGAAATTTTAGGAAGCAATTCTTTCTATAGGACCTGCCCAACACAGGCTATGTGGCCTGAGCAGATGATCAGCATCATTCCACAGGCAAGTGCAAAACCTGGCTTGAATTCAGCATTAAGAATAGACACAGTTAGGCCTGTCAGTTTCAGTAAATAGGAGGACACCAAAGAAATGCACCCAGCAACTTCAAAGAACTTGTCTTGTGGTCGGCAGCCATAGTTGGCACTTCATTTGCAGTTAGGAATGCTCAGATAAACAGTGGTCAGGATCTTTTCAAATCAGCTGCACAAAAGGTTGCTCTTGCCAAGGGCACCTCACTCACCCCAGAAATGCCATTCTTGGTGTGCACAAAGGGTGCCAGATGTTTTTATTCCTTCAAGATGTTTCTGATGACCCAGTCATCTAGGAAGTACATTCCAGTGCTGTCAACATGCCTTCTCCCGCCAGTCAATGAAGATGATAGGTGCACTTTTAAGCCAGAAATTACATCCCATGCCATTCATGCACCATTGGCTCTAGTGATCAGGGTTATAAATTATCAGGGAATCTGGATGTAGAGCATAATGATACCTATAAACACACAAGATGCATGGACACTGGAGCATAATGTGACCACTTCTGTGGCTGTAAAGGCTTGTACTTTTAGGATACGATTAGTCTTTCCCCAGAAACACATTATATATTTTTGTCTAGCTGCAGCAAAGATACAGGACAGAGTCAAAGAGCTATCTTTAGACTTTTGCATGTTGCTTTAGAAAGCTGAGCTCTTGTAGATATAAGTGAAGTAGGGTTCAATATTTTAAAAACTGGCGTCAGTGTATGTAAAGCTATGTTGTTGATAGCTACAACCACAGTACTTCATTTTGACCAAAGCATAAATCCTCTGGATCTTCAGCTTTTGAATAATTTGACCAAACTCACATTAAATGTGATGAACAAATTTGGTGTCAGATATGGTTCTGATTAAGTATTAGAAATTTATGGTGGGGCTGGCACTGTGGTGTGATGGTTAAGCCTCTGCCTGCAGTGCCAGCATCCCATATGAGTGCCGGTTCGAGTCCTGGCTGCTTCACTTTCAATCTGGCTCCCTGCTGATGGCCTGGGAAAGCAGTGGAAGATGGCCCAGGTGCTTGGGTCCCTGCACCCATGTGGGAGACCTGGAAGAAGCTTCTGGCTTCAGATCGGTCCAGTCTTGGCAGTTGCAGCCATTTGGGGAGTGAACCAGCAGATAGAAGACCTCTCTGCCCCTCTCCCCGGAACTCTGCCTCTCAAATAAATAAATAAATAAATCTTTTAAAAATTATGGATGTAAATTATATCTCAGTAAATCTACTTTTTGTGTTTTTTAAATAATTTAAAAGAAAGATGTATATATAATCTAATATACTAATAAATTCCTTTAAATAAAAAGAAAGAGAAAGAGAGATTGCCCATCTGCTGGTTTATACCCTAAATGCCTCCAATAGCCAGGGCTGTGCCAGGTCAAAACCATGAGCCTGGGACTCAATCTGGGCCTCCTATGTGGGTGGCAGTCACCCAAGTATTTGAGCTCTCACCTGCTATCTCCTGGAGTGTATGTTAGCAGGAAGCTGGAATTAGAAATGGAAGCAGCACTCAAACCCTGGCACTCTGATATGGGATTTGGGCATCCTGAGTGGTAGCTTAACCGCTGTGCCAAAATGCCCACCTCTGTTTTGTTGTTGTTTTAAAGAATTATACTGTGGGCTGGTGATGATACTCCAAGATAGCCACATATTTTAAAATTTCAATGCATATGAGTTCTAAATCATTAATAGTAATCTATTAAAGGAGGGGCATGTTATGATCTCAAAACCATAGGGAATCCTTTTCACCATTCACTGCCAATCCGGGAGCTGTTTAGTATTTCCATGGCTTAGTAAAACAAGATGAGAAAACTGGCAGACGCTGCCATTCCTGGAAGTCTTACACACGGGCATGGGGAATTGGAAGGATTTCCAAGAAAAGTATTCTGGGAAGGTACAATGATATGGTTCAGTTGAGCTCAGCAAACATGTACTGAGCCCCCTGTATGTAAGATCCTGTGGAGGTATGGGGGAAAAGATGAAAAATATCAGGGAATTGGAGGGACATAAGCACATCAACCGTCAACATGAGTATACATTACTGGTGAGGCAGTAGACAAGCCAGTTTGGGAAGGCAGAATTGGAGCCTCAGCCCAATTTAGAGGGTCAAGAAAAACAGGCCTACGTCTAGAGGAGAGAGCTGACCTGGCAAAGAAGGGTGGCAAGTTCAGGCTGGGCAGGTGGCAGCAGAAGTAGGAGTGTTCCTGCACAGCGATGTGGCACAGTGTCTGGCTGAGAAGCCAATGCTTTAAGAAAGTCTTCAAAACACACGTTCATTTCCTTAAGTATGAAAATTGGAAGAGTGATCATCTTTCCCATCCAAATTTTTTCTAGGTTTTCTTTCTCTTTCTCTCTCTCAAGATTTATTTTATTTATTTTGAAAGGCAGAGTTACAGAGAGATAGAGGAAAAAACAGAGAGAGGTCTTCCATTCACTGGTTCACTCCCCAAATGGCCACAACAGCCAGAGCTGGGCTGATCTGAAGCCAGGAGCCAGGAGCTAGGAGCCAGGAGCTTCTTTTGGATCTCCTGCATGGGCACAGGGGCCCAAGCACCTGAACCATCTTCTGCTGCTTTCTCGGGTGGCATTGGTAGGGAGCTGGATCAGAAGTGGAGCAGCTAGGACTTGAAGTGGTGCCCATATGGGATGCCAGCGCTGCAGGTGGTGGCTTAAGCCACTATGCCACAGTGCTGGCCTCTCTTGTTTTTTTCTTAAACTTTCCAAGTTCATTTCCTTTTGCCCTTAGACATTTCTTGAATATACAAGTGATGTTTCTCCTGGGGTAATTGCTCTTCTGCATCCTTAGCCTTTGACCTCCCTCCTCCAGTCATCGAATTGAAAACTGCAAGATACAGTGCTCCCCTGCTGCTGACTATGGGAATCAATCTTTTCTTTTTATGGGAATCAATTCTTTCTTTCTTTCTTTCTTTCTTTCTTTCTTTCTTTCTTTCTTCCTTCCTTCCTTCCTTCCTTCCTTCCTTCCCTTCCTTCCCTTCCTTCCCTTCCTTCCCTTCCTTCCCTTCCTTCCCTTCCTTCCCTTCCTTCCCTTCCCTTCCTTCCCTTCCCTTTCCTTCCTTCCTTCCTTCCTTCCTTCCTTCCTTCCTTCCTCCCTTCCCTTCCCTTCCCTTCCCTTCCCTTCCCTTCCCTTCCCTTCCCTTTCCTTCCTTCCTTCCTTCCTTCCTTCCTTCCCTTCCTTCCTTCCTCCCTTCCTTCCTTCCTTCCTTCCCTTCCCCTTCCTTCCTTCCTTCCTTCCTTCCTTCCTTCCTTCCTTCCTTCCTCCCTCTCTTCCTCTCTCTCTTTCTCTCTTTCTTATTTATTTATTTATTTACTTGAAAGGGCAGAGAGAGAGAGAGAGAGAGGTCTTCTGTTTGCTGGTTCACTCCCCAGATGGCCGCAATGGTCAGAGCTGCGCTGGCCAGAGCTGTGCTGATCTGAAGCCAGGAGCCAGGAGCTTCTTCTGGGTCTCCCATGTGGATGCAGGGGCCCAAGGACTTGGACCATCCTCTACTGCCTTCCCAGGCCATAGCAGAGAGCTGGATAGGAAGTGGAGCAGCTGGGTCTCCAACCAGCACCATATGGGATGCTGGCACTGCAGGTGGCAGCTTTACTCGGTATGCCACAGTGCTGGCCCCCAAGTTTTACTGATAACTCTCATAATCCAACTATTCTTTAATTACAAAGCAGTGATCCACATGACAGAGGGAGGTTGTGCTGCAAAAAGGAGGAAGGAAAATAAGCGACACCTTTCTCCTTCATCTTGGTTCCTACTGATGGTCACACCTTTCCAACCCTTCTCCACCAAAGAGCTTTCTGACAGACTACCCCACTCCACCTGCACCAATTAGAGTTTCTCCCAGTTGTGCCCTGCTGGCCAGATTCTTTCCCCCCAGCAGCCTCTACTCCTGGCTGTGGCAGCTCTGCTTGTCAGGACTCAGTAACCTCTTAGGTCTTTGTCTGCCTTTGGAGACCCTGGGTGTCTCTGAGTAACTACTCAGACTTGGCAGGTGAATTTTCCTGGCATCAGATACTAATTTGAGGCCATCTGTTACTTATCATTCCAAAAAAAAGTTTTGAGCAAGAGTCTCTGGTAATTGTCATTAAATGTTTTTGTAGGTTTGGACTGACAAAGTCTGTCAGTCAGACAACATATTGAGAAGGGCCTAGAATTCAGTAGAAGTCAAATGCAGGGAGCTGAAGTTGAGGAGAAGACCAGAGATAATATTCCTTTCTACCACTCCCAAGTTTGGAACAAACTGAGAAGTAGACTGAGGGGTTAGCCAGATAGGAAACCAAATATTTTTTTACTAGTAAAATCTGAATAGAGCCTATAACTTGAATCTGAGAGCTTTTGGGCTTGTTACTACTTGTCTCATTTCATAAACCATGTCCAGGCAGAGCTGAACAGTCATTGGCATCTTCTTCCGAGTAGCCTTCTTACCTTATGGTAGAAGAAGAGAGAAAGAGCGAGAAAGAAAAAAGCCCAGAAGGGCCTGAGCTGAGCATGCTCAGTTCCATGAATTTACCTTCACCAACCGGATCCTGTCTCCCCACTACACTCAGGGATTAGTGGGCAAGTCAGAGACCAGCAGGCAGTGTTGCTTCCTGCGGACACAAGGCGGGTCTGGAGGCTCTCTCTGACATTGCCCAGCGTTTTCTTCTCCAAAAAATTAGATGGACACTTTGCAGTGACTGTCCCCTTGGGGAAGGCGATGACAAATTTATCAGTGTTGACCTCCCCCCGTGGAAATGAACTTCTGCTCTCTTGGATCCGAAGGATCTGAAAAATGCATACACAGGGTATATTATTTCCATTAACTTAGCACCAAGGCACATCTGTATTCTAGGCTACACATTCACTCCCTATTCTATTTCCCTGTCAAATTATTGCCAGGCACATTGAGAGGTATGTGAGAAACCCAAATGGTAGCATAAAACATTATCAAAATATTAAATAGCCCAAATTTGAATATAAACCTCTCCTGTTCTCAAATTTCTAAATTAAAAGTAAAGTTATGATCCCAAACCCCTTGCCCTTATCAATTAAGTCAATAGAAATTAGACTTAAAAATTACATTCTAAGTACGGTATCTGTACCCAATTTTATTCCTACTTTGCTTGAGCATAATAAGGACTTTCAACCTCAATTCTCATTTGTTTCACCTTACAACAGCAGCCCCAAAATGTAATGGGAGACAGCTTTATCACAATACCAATCCTGGGTCCATGAAATTTCATTGCACAAGCATGTCTCCAAGCCCTGGAGCAGTTATATCTGTAGAACATTGGTGTGTTCGGTCAGTCCAGAGCATTGGCATAGTTGGGAAAGCAGAACCAGTATCTGTACTGTCTTCTCTCTCTGAGATGCAAAATTCCAGCCCTTTTGAAAAGTTAGATACTTCTGTTTCCCACAACTACAGGCATCAGGTCTTACAAAAACCCTCCACCTGGCCGGCGCCATGGCTTAATAGGCTAATCCTCCTCCTTGCGGCGCCGGCACACCGGGTTCTAGTCCTGGTTGGGGCGCTGGATTCTGTCCCGGTTGCCCCTCTTCCAGGCCAGCTCTCTGCTGTGGCCCGGGAGTGCAGTGGAGGATGGCCCAAGTGCTTGGGCCCTGCACCCACATGGGAGACCAGGAGAAGCACCTGGCTCCTGCCTTCGGAACAGCGTGGTGCACTGGCCGCAGCACGCCAGCCGCGGCGGCCATTGGAGGGTGAACCAACGGCAAAAGGAAGACCTTTCTCTCTGTCTCTCTCTCTCACTGTCCACTCTGCCTGTCACAAAGTAAAAAAATAAAACAAACAAAAAAAACAAAAAACCCTCCACTCAACTGTGAAAGGCTGATAAAAATATAAAGAGATGTCATTTTTATCAATATGCAGAGAAATATAAATTCAAATAATATGCTACTACTTGACATGTTTCAGGTAGAAAGTTGAGTAGTGTCAAGTTCTGGTGAGGATGGAAAGAAATGCATGCTTCATGCTTGGCAAGTGTGTGTAAACTGTATTCATTTTGGAGAGGAAGCAGGCATCACTCATTGAAACTAACACTACATATATGGTATGTCCCAGAAAGTTCCCCCCTGAGTATGTATTCCACATGAACTTCATCAAGCAGACATATGACAGTGGCCATTCAAGCATGATGAGTAGTAGAAAGGAGTCAGAGGTGAAGCAGGTATTTGCTACTCAGAGAATAGATAAGTAAAACATGTTGGTTACATATGATGGGATACCATGTAGCTGCCAAAAGCAATCCATTATGTTTAGTTGTATCCTTTCCACCCGTGTAGGAGACTTGGATTGCGTTCTGGGCTCCTGGCTTCATCCCTGGCTGTTGAGGTGACACATTTGATTCTTTATGCACCAAAACAAACTCGTCTTTTCATCCCATTCTTCCACATCCTTTTTGAAGTGGCCTTGTGTAATGTGCCTAGCAACATAGCGGGTACTTAATAAATGTTTCCCCTTTCCTCTATCTCCCTCTGTGTTCCCACATTCTCTTTTATCCTTGGGCTTTATTAGCAGACTTTCCTCACAGCAAATCTCTAGAATTTCTTGGGTTGGGAAATGAAAATAGCTAACATTTTTTATGGGCTTACAAGATGCTAAGTTGTAAGTCAGAGCTGTCCAATAAAAATATAATGGAAGCAACATATGACTTAGAATTTCCTGGTAGGGGTTGGCGCTGTGGCGCAGTGGGTTAATGCCCTGGCCTGAAGTGCTGGCATCCCATATGGGCGCCGGTTCGAGTCCCGGCTACTCCAGTTCCGATCCAGCTCACTGCTATGGCCTGGGAAAGCAGAGGATGGCCCAAGTCCTTGGGCCCCTGCACCCACGTGGGAGAACCAGAAGAAGCTCCTGGCTCCTGGCTTTGGATCGGCACAGCTCCGGCCATTGCGGCCAATTGGAGAGTGAACCAGTGGATGGAAGACCTCTCTCTCTCTCTCTCTCTCTCTGCTCTCCTCTGTTTGTGTAACTCTGACTTTCAAATAAATAAATAAATCTTTAAAAAAAAAAGAATTTCCTGGTAAACACTTCAAAAAGTAACTAGAAACAGATTAAATTAATTGCAATATTTTATTGAATTCATCATATTCAAAATCTTATCATTTCAACATATAATCAACATAAATGATGAGATATTTTATATTTTTGTCCAAAGCATTTGGATTCCAGTGTGTGTTATACACTTAGAACACATCTCAAGCCGGCGCCGCGGCTCACTAGGCTAATCCTCCGCCTTGCGGCGCCGGCACACCGGGTTCTAGTCCCGGTCGGGGCACCGATCCTGTCCCGGTTGCCCCTCTTCCAGGCCAGCTCTCTGCTGTGGCCAGGGAGTGCAGTGGAGGATGGCCCAAGTGCTTGGGCCCTGCACCCCATGGGAGACCAGGAGAAGCACCTGGCTCCTGCCATCGGAACAGCGCGGTGCGCCGGCCGCAGCGCGCTACCGCGGCGGCCATTGGAGGGTGAACCAACGGCAAAAGGAAGACCTTTCTCTCTATCTCTCTCTCTCACTGTCCACTCCGCCTGTCAAAAATTAAAAAAAAAAAAAAAAAAAAAAAGAACACATCTCAATTCAGACTATTCACCACAATTCCATGTGCTCAACAGCCACATGTGGCTAGTGGCAACCATATTGGGCAGTGAGGTTCCGAGTGTTTTACATGTATTGGTTCTTTCGATCCTGATTTAACTTACCTTCTCTGGAAAACAGAGCCTGCGGCAAGTGCTATGTGCAGTCTCAGGGCAGTAAGGGGGAGAAGAGACAGATACTTAGCTGCACAGGAATCTTCTCCAGAAGACTGTACCTCAGAACTTTCTAAGGCAGGAAGGAAGATGAGGAATTTTTCAGTCTTTCTACATTTTTCATCCCTCTTTGGGCAGAGTTTTCCCCATGGGGAGCTAATTCTCTACCCTTCTGGTTTGTGTCATCTGGCCCTTTCCGGCAACCTCTGAACAGGCCACATATCACAGCCTGTGGCTTGAATCTTCATCCAAGTGTTTCCATGGAGGGAGGATCCGAGCCCTGGTTGGTCAGTGAGGCCAACCCCAGGCTCTGGAGCTTCAGAAGATCCTACTGCAATGGGGATAATTGAGGCAATGATAGAACTTGGCAGTCAGGCAGGAGAGTCCAGGGCTTCTGGGGATGGCAACAGCGGTGACCCACAGGGGTCTCCAAAAGCGGCCAATGGCTCAGGAGGTAGTAAGTTCCAGAGACTCTGAGGAAACACATAAAATGTATCCCATCAAATCTTACAACAATGTAATGAAGTAGGGAACTGAAGCATAGTGAGATGAGCAGTTTGCCTAGGGTCTCACATCTAGGAAGTGACAGAGCTGGGATTCCACCTCGATGGTCTGACTCCAGAGTTTGTGTTCTCAACCACGAGCTCGCATAGGTCCTTACTAGTTCCACATAAGCTGGCACAAATCCGATTTGCTGTTGCAGGCGGGTTTTATCTGTGGGAACTTTAAAGACAGAGACTCCCTCAGAGGAGACATTCATGTGGAAGGGTTCAGATGAAAATCTTGACCAATGTGTAATTTTGCTAAGGAGCTGACCACTTCCTACATGTGCAGCAGTCATGAGAAGTTCTCTGCCCTGTGTAAGGATACTTCCTGAGCCCTTCCATAGGTCCCCAGCCCTTCAGCAGATGTGGTCAGCTCCTCAGTTTCTCTGAGCTGTTGTTGAATAGCAGGGAGCTTTCTCTCCTGTTGTTTGTGGATACCCAGGAAACCATATTTGATACTTGTGTGTCTTATTTGAGTACCTACTTTATGTGAGTTGGTGTGATAAATTTGGGGATTTGGTGGCTGATCAAGGAAGAGACAGGTTCATAAGAGGCAGTAACACACCAACTTTATTTGGCCAGTGCTGAACAGCACTGCATGAGAGGAGATGTCCCTCTCAATTAGACACCTTCCAGAGACGGCGGCATGAGGCCACTACCCAGAAGGGAGATAGGGCAGGGGACCACCTTAGGGAGTAGGGCGGCTTACTCGTCTGGGGACTGTCATTCAGCAGTAAGGTGAGGTGTCTGTAGATCAGAGTATTCCAAAGGGTAGTGACAGGTCTTTTATAGCTACAAGGTTTGTCTTGGGTGCAGCTTGGCTAGCAGATGTTTGGATATAATTTGGCAGGGGATGTGAAGGAGGTAGGTTCCAAAAGGCTCAAAATAGGGTTGTTTGGAATATATTTAAAGCAATTTGATGTGTGAGAATTAGAGTTTGGCACCAGTGGGCACTGGGCTAATTGTCCTAGACTGCTGTAAAGAAGTAAACAAACAGGGGCCATCTCTGGCCCATATATATCAGAATTGGGCAGGAAACTCCCTTCATCAGCTCCCCCACTGCTGTAATGGGTTGTTATGATCCAAATGAAAGTCTCAGGGCAGCAACAGTCTAGAATTCCTGATAACAGCAGATGCTTTTCACAGCCAGTCAATGTCTGTTCTTGCATGTTTTTCCGCTTCTTCTATTCGAATCCGAATGTCAGGCAGCGATACACCTGAGCAGCACAGCTCGCACACTCAACCCCTTTGTAGGTGAGAAAGTTGCAACCCAGCTAGGCCAAAAGTCTTTCTCAAGGTCACACAGCTCATTGTGGAAGTAGACCAGACCCAAATCCAGGTTCCCTAAATTTTGCCCCATTTTATTTGAACATTGCCCCCTGCCTGTCACACCATTCAGCCCTTGTGCAGAAGTTTATTGCATGTATCTCTCCCCAGCTTAGGAATACCTCCTCTCATTTTCATAGAAGGAAGCTTCGGAATGGACAACTCTCTCTACCCCAAAAGGGTACCTGTAGGTCAATGTCTGTACAAGAATGCACCACCGCCTGTCTGTGTTAGCACATCCTGCAAGCAAGCATGTACGAGAAGCCTTCTAACTATAGTCAATTCCTCCTTAATCACAGATTGAAGGAGCATATCTAACAAAGGTATCCTTCCCAGTGCCCTGTGAAGTCTTATCTTTACCAAATAGTTTCCCACATTACATCTTGATGTACTTAAGAACTCTTAAAAATATCTTAATGAATACCAAATGTAACTAATCAAGATTAAAAATACTGTAAGACCCTGTGAGCAATATTCTAGCATTGGTTAATAGTTTTGCTGACTCAATCTTGGAATGCATTACCCATGGATTGGAGATAGAGGAGAGGAAGGCTACTTGTTGGTATATTTATAAAGGGACATTTATGGTTTTATCGTATTGTTGGCTTTATAGGATTGTATGTGGATTATTTATATAAGATATGAGTGTTCTTTCCTTGGTTTTAATTTCCCAAGAAATTAGGCCATCTCTAACTTTGGGCAAGGATAGTACCTCAAAGGGTAAAGACATCAAAGTCCAGTTTCACAATAAATATGCACCTGGTTAAATTTCAGGACCGTGAGTCCTGTCAACATCTTGATTCCCTTCCCCTTTTGCCCTTCTTTCCTCACTACCACTCCCAGAAGTAAAAGGTGACAGGGAGAGAGTATAGAGTGTGATAATTGATTAAAGGCTGCTTGAAAAAGAATACTGTGGAGACTAGGCTGTGGGGTCATTTGACTACATCCAAAATTCTTGGTTAGTTGGACAGCTGGGTCCTCAAGACTCTCCATAATCCTTTGTGTTTGATAGAAGTTAGAAGTGTTTTCTGGTCCTAACTCCTACACTACACAGAGTCATTGGCATTTTGCCTAAGAGTTCCTTGTCTTCTCTTTGTTGTAGCACTTCATGTATATGACACTGTATGATTTCACGGTTTTAATCCTTCCCATGATACCTTTGGCACTAAGGATGGAAACTAATCTCTCCCACTCCTTATCAGAATTGTTTAAAATAATCAAGAGTTCAGAGATCAGAGTGCTTTGGTTTGGGGACAGAAAACATCATTGCATTGAAGAGCATCAACCTATTCTAAACAGTGAGACTTGGGAGTTTGCTTAAAATAAGGTAGTAAATCTGTTTTTCATTTCCTCAAAGCCTTGCACTTTCTAAGAGAAAGGGGACGGCGTAGTCCTCCATGCAGAGCAGTGGGGTCTGGCAGTGCGCTGCTTGCGTCTGTGGTGCTGCAGAGACTAGCTCTGTGCTGATGCATTTTCCTACCTAATTCAAAGCCCACAGACAACGAGCATGGGGAGGTAGTGGAAGAAAGATGAGGAGGTTGGGAAGCCCTGGGAAATGGTGACTTGAACACATTATGGAGTAGATATTCTGCTATTAGTTGGAGCTCTTGACCTAGTTAGTGAAGTAGACGCTCAGCTTTCCCCGTTGAGGCTCTTCCTCGTAACTGAAAGTTCTATCTACAAAATATATTTCAAATCTATTTACTTCTTTCACATCTATTTACATCCCTGGCTGGCCCATTTCAACAGCCTCTTCAGGGATCTCCTCTCTTCTTACTTACTTCCAAGTCTCCACATAGCAACTCAACACATCTGGATGTTCCTTAATGTGTTTCAATCATTCTTTAAAGAATTCCAAAATGCCTTACTATGTTCTACACTTGATTGGATCTTTCCTAACTTTCTAAACTCTTATCTTGCCATCCTCTCGAGTAATTACTTCGAGTCTGCCTTATTGTTCTCCTTTCAGTTTCTGAACCCTTCAAACTCTTTACTGCCCAAGGCCTTTGTATGTGCTATGCCCTTTTCTCTGCCCAGGGAGCTTGTACCTCACCTGTTCCCATTCCAGTCTTCACCTCAATGTAATCTCCCTAGAGTGTCCTCCTATTACTCTCCATTTTTTTCTCTCTTTTATAGGAAATCCCACATCTTACCATTTTATAGTGAATTTCTTAAATTATCTTCTACGCTGGAAAGCACACCCTACAAGGGCAGAACAGATCTGTTATCTAGTAATCTTTATTCCCTTTCTCTTGTGGGATACTAAAGATTGGCACTTGTTGGCACAATTACTTAGAGAAATTTACTTAAACGATATATTCAAGCAGGATTAGAATTAGAGTGCATTTCCCCGAAAATCACTGAGTCATAGTTTTTGAGCTAACACCCCAAAAGAAATGTGAAATAATCAAGGATTAACATATTATAGGTTTTCAATTAATATTTGTTGGGTGAAGGGATTAATTAACAAGTAAATGAAAGTTAAGTAGGTTAATGAGCATGTACTTTATTAAAAGGGCCAAATTAATACATATGATGAGCCTAGAATAGTACCTGGTGCATGCTGAGCCCTCAATATATATAGCTACTATTATTCTTATATTAATCATCTTTAATGTTATTTATATTAAACTAATAATATCACTGAAACTAATTGCCAAGTTTAAAGAGCAATGTGATATCAATTTCTGCTTTTTAAATTAGCTAAGATTTAAAAAAAATAAGATGGTCAACATTTTGATGAGATGAGCACTTTTTGCAGGTATGACCAAGAACCATTTGGATAAAAGCAAGTGAGTTGGTGTAACAACTGATCAAAATGCTGATTTGTTAAAAAAAAAAAAGTACTGCTAGATATTGATTATTGAAATACTGGTGTTCCTACTATGGGAATGGTGTCTTTAAATTTTTTCCCCAATTAAACTATTTTCCTTTCTTCATTTTTTCTATTTTTCAAAGATTTTTTTGATATTTTTCCTTAACATTCTTTTTCCTTTCAGCAATTAGTTCTTCCTCTCTATATTTGTGACAAGAAAAAAAAACTAGATTGCAGTAATAGGGACTTTAAGCAGATGGAAAAAAACACCATGTAGAGCACCTAAAGAGTTGCATAG
Organism: Lepus europaeus; assembly: GCF_033115175.1. Lineage (NCBI taxonomy): Eukaryota > Metazoa > Chordata > Mammalia > Lagomorpha > Leporidae > Lepus > Lepus europaeus. The sequence continues at coordinate 133,357,808 of NC_084850.1, forward strand.
CTGTCCTGCTATAGCAGAATTACCAAGAATAGAAAAAGCAGGGACTAGCATGAGACAGTCTCAGCAGCACTGCTGTTTAACCAGTTGATTATGTTGATCAGTTTGCTTTTGGCCATGTTGTCTAGACATTTAGACCCATAATTTCACTGTGAAGGAAGAAATTAGAAATGTGATCAGAGATACACATGCAAAGAGTTTCATTAAAAGTTAGCAATGATGCAAAAAAATGGAAAAAGAAAGACTGTATTAATAAAATGTCCCACATCAGAGGGGTGGTCCACCTTGCAGCTGAGTGTCTAGGAACGGTTTCCTTCTCTTATAGGATATTGAACATTGGCACTTGTTAGTACAATTAGAGTGATATGCTTAAGCAATGTATTACAGTAGGATTGAGAATTTGAGTGTGTTTCCTAGAAAATCACTAAATCATATAGAGTTTTTGAAATAGTTCCCCAAGGAAATGTGAAAGCATTTATTACAGCTGTGACATGTGACACTACATTGCTGCCACTTGCCTTCAGAGAAGGCCAGCATGGTGTAAAAGCAGCAACTCTCAGGAGTAAATGGGCAGCAGTTATCTGTGAAAGGAGCAGTAGTGAAATTAAAGATATTTCCTTTACCGCATTAATACATAACAACTCAGCCTATTCTTTTCTTTTTCTTGGGAAGATGTTGTCAGACACATGGCTTCCATGTGGAAGTAATTTCATCTCCTAATTAAGATCACATTTATGAATGAAAGCAGAGGAAGGAAGCCAGCTTGACAAGGGTATCATACCAAAAGCCAGGGTACATGGGAAGTCTTTGAAGGACATAAGATGAAGGTAGTTGGTGTTCAGAAGGAAGTGGTTTTATAGAGCTTGATTTGTGGTCATTATTGTAGTGGTGTCTGAGGCCCTGCCAGGGTTTAGTTCTGACATATTTATAGAGGAGGAGAGACAAGGCTTTCCTGGATTTGGTGGCACACCTATTCTTGTAAGTTAGTCAGAATTTACGCATAACCTCTCATGACGAGTTCCATTACTTACCTTCTAGAAGCTCGCCTGCATGATATTTGAACCATAAGATTTTAAGCCCTTAGGGTTTTCAAATATAGGCTATAACCTTTAAAGGAACATTTCATAAATACTTTCAACAGAGTTATGCAATAGGAAGAAAGAAGAAAGAGGAATGACTTTGGATTTTAGTACCTCGGCAGGCATTCTTAATCAGGACTCAAATGGAAAAAAACGGAAAAAGAGAACTATTTCACTGATGGAATTTAAGTGCATTATTCTCTCCATTCTCAAACAGATTTATGGTGAGATATTTTATTTTGGATTGTCATGGACTAATTTATTTTAATCCTGTGGAAATAGATACGTTGATAGCTAACTCAATCACAAAGAATGATTTAATTAAATTGTCATTCCATTTTGAGGGTCTATTAATAGTTTAATATTATACATCAAAACAAACAATGCAGAAAACAGGAAAGAATGTGTTTCATGGTGATATTTCTTTGTGCTTGAAAATCAACAGTGTGGGGGCTGGTGCTGTGGCTCACTTGGTTAATCCTCCGCCTGCGGCGCCCATCTCATATGGGCACCGGTTCTAGTCCTGGCTGCTCCTCTTCCAGTCCAGCTCTCAGCTGTGGCCGGGGAAGGCAGTGGAGGATGGCCCAAGTTCTTGGGCTGCTGCACCCACATAGGAGACCAGGAAGAAGCACCTGGCTCCTGGCTTCGGATTGGAGCAGCTCCAGCCATAGTGGCCATTTAGGGAGTGAACCAATGGAAGGAAGACCTTTCTCTTTGTCTGTCTCACTGTCTGTAACTCTACCTGTCAAATAAATTTAAAAAAAAAGAGAGAAAATCAACAGTGTGTATAATAGGAAAGCTAAATCCAGGTTTATTTTCAAGTGCATTTGAGGCTAGGCAAATTTGCATTTGTTATTTCAGTAGAGTTACTGGTTACTATGGAAGATCAAAATAATTTTTTGAAAATCTCCCTGCTTTTCATAAAAATATATGTGTAGACATATATATATATATACCTATACACACTCCAAATCGAGTTTTATCTCACTATAGATTAATTAAAATAGAATAATGCATATTTAGTTTTGGGTAGTTGATTATTCAAGCTCTGTTATATTGAAATCCTCGATGATCTAATTTTAAGGCAAAAAGGGTTTTAGAATCATGTTGTGAAAAACACCTCCAAATTGCTGCAGCGACCATTGGAGGGTGAACCAACGGCAAAAAGGAAGACCTTTCTCTCTGTCTCTCTCTCTCACTATCCACTCTGCCTGTCAAAAAAAAAAAGAAAGAAAAAGAAAAAAAAAAAAGAAAAACACCTCCAAAATGAATTAAAAATTTCTCTTTAGCCTTTTTTTTTAAATTAAACTTTTATTTAATGAATATAAATTTCCAAAGTACAGCTTATGGGTTACAATGGCTTCCCCCTCCCAAAACTTCCCTCCCACCCACAACCCTCCCCTTTCCCACTCCCTCTCCCCTTCCAATCACATCATGATTCATTTTCAATTCTCTTTATATACAGAAGATCAGTTTAGTATATATTAGGTAACGATTTCAACAGTTTGCCCCAATATAGCAACACAAAGTGAAAAAAATTTCTGTTGGAGTACTAGTTATAGCATTAAATAAGAGTGTACAGCACATTAAAGACAGAGATCCTACGTAATATTTTTTTTTAAATTAATTTTCTATGCCGTTTCCAATTTAACACCAGGTTTTTTGTTTTTGTTTTTTTTTTTTCATTTCCAATTATCTTTATATACATGAGAGTATTGTAGGCATGGAAAGCCAAGATACCATGGAAAAAAATAAAAGAAGAAGACCTAAATGAAAGATCTCTGTGAGTGAGATCCCAGTGGAAAGAACGGGGCCATCAAAGAAGGAGGTACCTTGGCTGGCGCCGCGGCTCACTAGGCTAATCCTCCGCCTTGCGGCGCCGGCACACCGGGTTCTAGTCCCGGTCGGGGCACCGATCCTGTCCGGTTGCCCCTCTTCCAGGCCAGCTCTCTGCTGTGGCCAGGGAGTGCAGTGGAGGATGGCCCAGGTCCTTGGGCCCTGCACCCCATGGGAGACCAGGAGAAGCCCCTGGCTCCTGCCATCGGATCAGCGCGGTGCGCCGGCCACAGCGCGCCTACCTCGGCGGCCATTGGAGGGTGAACCAACGGCAAAAGGAAGATCTTTCTCTCTGTCTCTCTCTCTCACTGTCCACTCTGCCTGTCAAAAAAAAAAAAAAAAAAAAAAAGAAGGAGGTACCTTTCTCTGAAGGGAGGAGAGAACTTCCACTTTGACTATGACCCTATCGGAATAAGATCAAAGTCAGCGAACTCTAAAGGCTTCCATAGCCCTGGCAACTCATGACTAGAGCCTAGGGAGATTACTGACGCCATGAACAGGAGTGTCAAATTGTTAAGTCAGCAACAGGAGTCACTGTGTACTTACATCCCATGTGGGATCTGTCCTTAATGTGTTGTCTAATGTGCAGTGATGCTATAACTAGTACTGAAACAGTATTTTTACACTTTGTGTTTCTGCGTGGGTACAAACTGATGAGATCTTTACTAATTATATACTGAATCGATCTTCTCTTTAGCCTTTTTCACACTGTAAGAGAATAGAATATGTTTGAGGCTTTATAAAATCTTTCCCTAGTTTTTGTTTAAAAATGTTAAGTGAATACAGAGTGCTCTGTGTGTGTGTGTGCGCATGGCCATGTGTACCCGTGGAGCTGCAGTCCTGGAGAGGCAGGTGACTAGTGTTTGGACAACGTGGATTAGCTTGAGAGGCCAGAGGCACGAAGAGAGGGGGGAAGAGAGCCAGCCGAGCACGAGGTAAGTGGGGAGCTGCTGGTTAACATCAGTCATCAATCTCGCCTTCGTGCTCTGCTGGCTCTCTTACCTCTTGCGGCTCCAGTTGCCCCCCTCCCTCACTTCTCTACAGCTCTAATCAGAGAAATCAGAAAGAGATTTTAAAAATTAGAATGGGAGGATGGATGTTTGGCCTAGTGGTTAAGTAACTGTTTAAGATTCCCACAGCCCATATTGTAATGCCTGGCGTCGAGTCCTGGTTCCACTCCAGATTCTGGCTTCCTGCTAGTGAGCACTCTGGGAGGCACTGATGATGGCTCAAGTCCTTGGGTCCCTCCACCCACGTGGGAGACCTGGGTTGAGTTCTTGGCTCCCAGCTTCAGCTGGAGGTTACAGGCATTTGGGGAGTGAACCAGCAGATGGGATTTCTCTCTCGCTCACTCTCTCCCTCTCAAAAAAAAAGAAAAGAAAAGAAAAAAAAAACACATAAAAATAAAGTAAAAAAAAAATGAACAGGGAGGAAACATTAATTTCTGACTTAGAATTTCGGAACCTGAAGTAGACTCAAACATCAGCAAGTTCCCCCACAAGATTTTCAGCTGTGTGAACTAAACCCAGAAGAATTGATAAGTGCTTTCCTAGTCATCAGGGAAAGCAGTAGGAGCATCAAAGGCTCCTGGTTTCCAGTTCAATATTGTTTTTATGAGCACATTCTCAGAGAATGCCAGTCAGAATGAGACCAGGAGCCTCCCTGTGATTAGTCTGTTTGCTGTAGGTAGGCTTGCTACCACAGCCACTGGGATAGCGATTAGGAAATATGCTTAAACCAGAGAGGGATCCTTTGTTTGAAGGAGAGCAAAATATTGTGCAAGCAGAGCAGTCATCTGATAGCATGTAACGTTTACCCTTGATCTTTTTAGAGGTAATTTTAGAAGTCTTCATCAGGCAAAACCAGTCTCTTTCCAGATGGCGCCTTATACCCCTAATGATGCGAGAGGAGCGGATCTTGTGTCGCTTGTGTGCTGCCCTTGCTTTGTGTAGGTTTCAAGCTCTTCAGATTGATTGTGAATCTTTGGCCTCAGGTTGCACTTGATGTCACAGGTCTTTCTGGTTTCATTTATGTATGCACAGGGGAATTTTCTTTTCCGGTCTTTGAAGCTTGACCTTCTAAGTTGTGGAAAACCATCTGCCAAACCATTTTAAAGCCTAGAGCTTCAGTAGAAGATATCCTTAGGAAGGGCAAAAAGCTTTTGATAGTTAACATTATTTACAGTTTTCTATTCCACGATGTTTAACATACTTTGACCCTACCAAATTCACTGTCCTAAAGAGGGGCATTTTGCTACATGTAGGTAAAGATGTTGACAAAATCTATTCATGCTGTCAACAAATGCATTAATAGTACATGGCATTTTCCATTATGAAACATTATTCCCTAAGTATTTATTGAACACCTACTATGTCACGGACACTGTGAGTTGGTCCTGACACTGTGGGTCAGTCCTGGGGATTCGGTGTTGAAAAAGGCTGAGATGTGCATGTCCTCGTGGAGTTTACACGAATTATTTTTGTAAAATTATGCTTTATCTAAAGATAGTGAATAATTGTGGGCTCACAATTCTGTTATCTTTTTACAAATGAATGTTTTTAGAGAATGTAAGTCTTTTATAAAATACAATATATGCACATTAAAGTACACAAAGCAAGTGTACAGCTCAGAGAATTTTTACGGAGTGAACATCCCCAGAAAACCAGCAGCCACGCCAAGAAAAGAGAACATTACCAGCCCTCTGAAGCCCCTTTATCCTGGCAGTTAGCAGCCTCCCCAGGGCAACCACTTTTCTGACTACTGAGCCCACCGATTGGTTTGGCTTGTTGTGAGCTTTAGAGAAATGAAATCATACTGAGTGTGATCTCTGCTTGCCTTCATCTGCTCAGTGCTATGCTGCTGAGATTAGTCTGAGTTGTTCCATGTGGTTGTCTTCATGCGTGCTCCTAGCTTTGTACTATTTCCCAGGATAAATACATATGTTGCAATTCACTTATCCATTTTCTTTCTTTTTTTTTTTAAAAAAAAGATTTATTTATTTGAAAGGCACAGTTACAGAGAGGCAGAGGCAGAGAGAGAAAGAGAGAGGTTTTTCATCCTCTGGTTCACTCCTCAGATGGCTGCAATGGCCAGAGCTGGGCCATTCCAAAACCAGGAGCCAGGAGCTCCTTCCAGGTCTCCCACATGGGTGCAGGGGCCCAAGGACTTGGGCCATCTTCTCCTTTCCCAGGCCATAGCAGAGAGCCGGATTGGAAGTGAAGCAGCCAGGATTTGAACCGGCACCCATATGGGATGCTGGCACTGCACATGGTAGCCTTACCCCCTATGCCACAGTGCCAACCTCTTATCCACTTTTTTATTAAAGACATTTGGTGTATTTCCAGTTGGGGCTATTATTAACAGCACTGTTAAGATTCTTATACATGTGTTTAGGTAAATATTTTTGTTAGGTATAAAGCAATGAGTTAAAATGTTGTGTCCTATATTATGCCTATTTTATCTGTACTACATATACCGAGAAGTTTCCCAAAGGGTATGTATCAAGTTACAGCCCTACTAGAAATGTATGAAAGCTCTAGTTACTCTACATGCTTGCCAAACTTGATGTTATATGCTTTTTCATTTTCATGTTTATCTGTAAGTTAAAAAATAGAATGCAACCACTGGACTTTGTGATAAATAATGAGACATAAAGTTTATAGCAATAGTGCTAATCCTTTGGATATTGGTCTCTGCCAATGATTCAAGATGACATTATATTGAATTACAAACTCTACTTAATATTGATGGAATCAAAACCACTGCAACAGAAAATCCTGCAAAAGTTTGCTTTCTTGCATTTGAAGTTGTATATTTCTTAAGCCAGAAGTGGTAGACAACCTGTTTTTTACAAGAGGCCAAGTTAAAAACATATATATATGTAATATATGTATATATATACATATACATGTATATATATACACATTTGAATATGAGATAACCTACCATTTCAAGTGGAAGGCTGGAAGTTAGAAAGTTGGAGCAAATATTTGGCAATAAATTATTAATATTAGTCCATATTTGAGAAAAAGCTAAAAAGAGACAGCTGTTATCCTGAAATTACCTGTCAACCATACTGTAAAGGTAGAAGGGCTAACTTCTAGACCATACCCATAAGATGGTCTGTATTTGTAACCCACCTGGCCTTTAACAGCAGTTAAAGTTAACAGCTCCCTAGGAGGGACTATAAATATAATGGATCTAGGCCAAGGCCTGTTATTAAAGAGCCCAGCTGAGGCAAAGAACCTTATTCTTAGAAGAATGCTAATGGTTTCCTTTTTCTTTGTAGTCCAAGGTTTTTACTCGCACACCAACCTTATATTTGGACTTCAAATTGGACCAAGGAGCAAAGCATTCTCAGCCTATTCCTGAAGGTATGAGGGGTTCTGGAGTTTAGTGATCATATCAGGGGGAGGGATGGGAAACAAAGGACTGCTTTGTCTGGAACGTGCTTGTTTCTGAAGCTCAGCACCAAGTTCTTGGACCTTTGTGTTTAACAGTGTTTAAATTAGCAAATACTGTTGGCACCTTTCAAGTTAAGGACATCAAGGGAGACTCACAATGTGAGAGCTAGACCTATTGGGCCACACCCGTTGATTTATAGGTATGGACACTAAGGCCCAACACATTAGCCACTTGCTCAAGGCCACGAAAAAGACTTACCAGACAAGGCAGGGCACGTAAGGTGTCCATCTCCTGACTCTGGCACTTGATGACTCGCAGTGTTCTTGCAGGCAGCTTCAGACGTGTGCTGCGTACGAACAAGCATGTGCTTGATTGAGATACAGGTGTTACTTGATAGAGGTATTGTTACAGAAACCTCACCTCTAAGTTGACATTTGATTCAAATGAAAAGAGTCATTAGAAAACTCCCAAGTATTTAAGGCCAATTTTATTTTTAAAAATGATTATACTCAAGGTCATTGGGCATTAGCCTTGGGCCCATTATATTGTTCTTTTGTGCTTTTTTTCTTTCACTCTGGCTATTTTTAAGTATGGGAAAATATTAGATGAACTCACTCACACCTATGCCTGTACTGTCCATGATTTTTGTAACAGTACAAGCGGGAGCACATGTGCTTTGACTTCTGAGTGCAGTGTTTTTTTCCTTGAATTTTGCTTTTGCTGCCCTCAGATTCCTTGTGCTCCTTTATTTACCCATAGCAGTTCCTCCTCTCAATATACTCCAGATCTAGGATATAGCCCAGGTCTGGCCTTGACTTAAATCTTGCTGTATTTCTCTGCACATTTTTTTCTATCCTGATATTATTTTTGTGAAAATATATACATATATAGGATTATCTTGTCATCTTTTTACTGGAATGGAATCGTATGATAGATACTTTTTCTATCTAATTTCCTCCCCGGTCTACTCCTGTGGCTCCTTTCAATGGTTACTCAGTTGTTCCTAGAGCTTCACTGCTGCAGACTGCCAGGAACACCCTTGCACACGTCTTTTCCCATATGGGGATTTATTTTGATGAGACAGGTTTCCAGGGATGATCACATCAAGTATATGTGCATATTTAATTTCAAAAGGCATTGTCAGGTTGCAATCCTAAGAGGCAATCACTTTCCATCACCAGTATAAAGGAGTACCAGTTTCTCCATCATGACCCCACCAGCAGAAGTATATGGTTCATGTGCGTTTTTGCTTTGCTCTTAGCCATCACCCTATATTGCCTTATGAGAGACTGTGTATCTGCCCATTTACAAAGCTGTACTTGTGGTTTACTTTGTCATTATGAGATTTAAACTTGAAATTTGCTTTCAAAAACATTTTTGAAGGTATTCAAAAGCAAGCAGCTTAGAAATGCATGGTCAGCCTTGAGACTCTGTAAAGTACTTTAAACAAGTCTGTTGTAAACCCAGCCATGAAGTGAAAGAATCTGTCTTTTCTAAGACATCACTTCCAGTTATAGCGTATCCATTCTCTCTCTCTCCCCCCTTCTCTCTCTTTCTCTCTTTCCCTCCAACCCTGCCTCCTTTTGCATTATGTGACAAATCCAAAGTTTGAGGTTTCTCTGTCCAGTGCCAGGCAATTAATTAATTCAAGTATTATAGAGCACTTTATTTATTTATTTGACAGGTAGAGTTTCAGAGAGAGAGAGAGAGACAGAGAGAAAGGTCTTCCTTTTTCTGTTGGTTCACTCCCCAAATGGCCGCTACGGCTAGCGTGCTGCCGATCTGAAGCCAGGAGCCAGGTGCTTCCTCCTGGTCTCCCATGCGGGTGCAGGGCCCAAGCACTTGGGCCATCCTCCACTGCCTTCCCGGGCCACAGCAGAGAGCTGGACTGGAAGAGGAGCAACTGGGACTAGAACCCGGAGCCCATATGGGATTCCGGCACCACAGGCGGAGGGATTAGCCAAGTGAGCCATGGCGCTGGCCCCTATAGAGCACTTCTTATTTGCAGATTTGAGAGTCTTAGCTGCCTGTAATCAGGCACACTGGATGATAAAGTTATGCTGTCTAAATCTTAGTATGAAGTAGTTCAAGTAAAGGTCACCCCCCCCCTTTTTTAAACCACCTCTGCAGAGTGAATTCCATTATAAACTCCAAGGATTGTCTGAATTCATTTTATTTGGGTGCTTTGTTGCATCAATTATTCTTTGAAATGTGTGAGCCATTGGCTGGATCCTGGACATATTTTATTTATAATATTTTGATTGTTGTGTTACTCATGGTAAAAGGATTTGACAGAGATGTCTGGGTTATGTTTGGTTTTTGGCAGAAGCTTTGTGTCTAACTAGTTTAATGTTGACTTGTTTGTTTCATTACCAGACTGATTGGAAAGAAATAGAAGCATACGCTGCTACCACCCCATCCCTGATACCACGAAAATGCCTGTATCCCAAGGGAAGTCCACTTAAGGGAGACTGGAAATATTTCTCATGAAATAACCAGGTTTTATCTGAGTTCCTTCCCCTAGATAGTATTAGAATTGATTTTTGCCATCTCTGTTTCCTTCAGGCTAGGCACATTTCTGTTGGCTTGTGCTAATCTTGTAGGAAACAGATGTTTCATGCAGTGATGATCTGGAAGGCAGTTGATATCAGGAATTGAGCTGGACAGTGCATCACTTACAAAGAATCCGATTTGTTGAGTCTCTGACAGTACCAGATTCCTTTCACATTGGCCGCACATTTTTCATATTAGCTCTTGGCTAAAGAAAGAATAGTAGGGTGTTTTTGTGTGGTGACTTTTTTTTTAACTTTTATTTAATGAATATAAATTTCCAATGTACAGCTTATGGATTACAGTGGCTTCCCCCTCCCATAACTTCCCTCCCACCCACAACCCTCCCCTCTCCTGCTCCCTCTCCCCTTCTATTCACATCAAGATTCATTTTCAATTCTCTTTATATACAGAAGTATATATTAAGTAAAGATTTCAACAGTTTGCACCCACACAGAAACACAAAGTGAAACATACTGTTTGAGTACTAGTTATAGCATTAAATCACAATGTACAGCACGTTGAGGACAGAGATCCCACATGAGGAGCAAGTGCACAGTGACTCCTGTTGTTGACCCAACAAATTGACACTCTAGTTTATGGTGCCAGTAACCACCCTAGGCTCTCGACATGAGTTGCCAAGGCTATAGAAGCCTTCCAAGTTTGCCGACTCTGATCATATTTAGACAAGGTCATAAAAGTCAGGGTGAGGATAGTAACCAATGATCCTAAGAGTGGCATTAACCAGGTCTGAACAATGTGTGGTGACTTTTGCCATCTCTTGCAAGGCAATCTGATTTTCTTTGCAGTAAGCTGATATACAGATAAGACTGTTATCATTCATTGTAAAGGGCATAAACCTGTATTTCTAGGAAAATATCAATCTTTTTCAATAAAAATGTCTTCTGGTCCTCAAGTCCCCCTTGTCTTCTGATCGACTGTGTCTGTTACCGGAGAAATTGCAGGGTTCTTGTCTTCGCGCAAGAAAGAATTTAGGCGTGAGACAGAGAGTAGTGGGAGGTAAAATAGCAAGGTTTATTAAGAAGGAACATCTGTAAGGACGGATGGGCACCTCTCCAGACAGGACCTGAGAGAGAGTGCCCAGTCCCTCAGACTGGGGGGGGGGCTGCATGGGTGAGTGGAGAGTACACCTGGCCAGGCCAGGCCAGGCCAGGCGGGCAACTCAGCAAAGATGCAGAGAGCTGAGCGCCAGTCCAGTTGAGGCTGGGGGTTTTAAGGAGATGGGTCTTGCTTCCCCACCTCTGCTCCTCTTGGAACAAAGGGCTTTTTGGATGTAAATAGAAAAACTTCTCTTGAAGGTCTGAAACAAAGGACTTTATGGATGCAAATGTTATCAGACCCGAGGAAGGGAGCAGGGTGTTTGAGATGCAGATACTGGGCTGCACCTGGGAGATTGTGGAAGATTTATCAGGCAGGAATCAGGAGGGGTGAGGGCCTCCACCTGGCAGGTTATCAGGTAAAAGGGGGCAGGGCAGGCAGGATGTGAAATCTGGGCTTCCCCTGAAACATTGTTAGGATGACTTTGAGATGCAGATGCATATAGATGTCTTCTCTTTAGGCCTGTCACACACACATAAGCTCATAACTGACTTCCTACCTAACATGTCCTGTTTGTTTTTTTCCATCTTCCTTCACAGCGCCTCTCCTCATAGGTACTTATTAAATGCATGATCTGGAATGTTAAAAATGGAGAATTGTTACGGTATGAAAAAAAACTTGACTTTGAGAGCCTTTTTGCTTCTCTCACCTTATAACTTTTCTTTAAAGTATATATAGATTGGGGCCAGCGCCATGGCTCACTTGGTTAATCCTCCGCCTGTGGTGCCAGAATCCCATATGGGCGCCGAGTTCTAGTCCCGGTTGCCCCTCTTCCAGTCCAGCTCTCTGCTGTGGCCCGGGAAGGCAGTGGAGGATGGCCCAAGTGCTTGGGCCCTGCACCCACATGGGAGACCAGGAGGAAGCACCTGGCTCCTGGCTTCGGATGGGCGCAACACGCTGGCCGTGGCAGCCATTTGGGGGGTGAACCAACAACGGAAAAGGAAGACTTTTCTCTCTGTCTCTAACTCTGCCTGTCCAAACAAACAAACAAACAAACAAAACAAAAACAAAAACAAAACGAAACAAAAAAAAAACCGATGTGATGGTTGGTTTTGGAAATAGAAAGGGCCACAAGCCAAGGGACCGAGGGAGCCTCTGGAAGGGGGAAAAAGTGCCCAAACACATTGTGCTCCAGAGCCTCCAGAAGGGGTCCTGGATTTTAGATCCTTGACACCCACTTCTGGGCTTCTCACCTCCAGAGCTGTGAGAAAAGAAACTCATGTTGCTTTAAGGCAGTAAGTTTTGGGCAATTCGTTACAGCAGCAGTAGGAAACTAACACAGTCTCTTAAGTATTGTCAACATATTTTTGTGCTTCTGTGTTTACTTTCAAGAGGCAAAAAAGGCAAGGAGCCACATTTTCCTCATTTGGTTTGTAAAACAGATTTGACTGCCATGCACATGGTAGCTTTTTGGTAAATCATGTTATGGTGTCTTTAAATAAATATTATTGTATTGGTTATCAATAGGCCACAGAACAAGCAGCTCCAAATCTTAGTGCCCAGAGCAATGCATGTTATCTCACCATGCCTCAGAGCTTAGCTGTCCCCTCTGGCTCCGGGACTGTCACAAGGCTGCAGTCAAGATGTCCTCTGGGGGCCGGTGCCGCGGCTCAATAGGCTAATCCTCCGCCTTGTGGCGCCGGCACCCCGGGTTCTAGTCCTGGTCAGGGCACCAGATTCTGTCCCGGATGCCCCTCTTCCAGTCCAGCTCTCTGCTGTGGCCCGGGAGTGCAGTGGAGGATGGCCCAAGTGCTTGGGCCTGCACCCCATGGGAGACCAGGAGAAGCACCTGGCTCCTGGCTTCAGATCAGCACAGTGCACCAGCCGCAGCGCGCCAGCCGCGGCGGCCACTGGAGGGTGAACCAATGGCAAAGGAAGACCTCTCTCTCTGTCTCTCTCTCACTATCTGCTCTGCCTGTCAAAAAAAAAAAAAAAAAAAAAAGATGTCCTCTGGGGCTCAGTTGAGAAGGATGTACTATGTACTTTGCAAGCTCACACTTGTGTGGTTGTTGCTAGAGTTGGCTCTTGGTTCCTTGCCATGTGGGCCTCTCTATAGGGCAGCTCACAACGTGGCCGCTGGCTCCAGCAGAGCAAGTGAGAAAGCACAGACGATGAGAGACATGGAATCCAGAGTCTTTAGGTAGCCCAATCTCGAAAGTGACATCCCCTAACCTTTGCTGTAGTCTCCTGGTTAGAAGCAAGTCTCCAGGCACAGCCCACACAGAGAGAGAGGAGTTGGCATGGGGCAACTCCAAGAGGCAAAAGTCATGGGGACATCTCAGAGTCAGCTGCCACGTTTAGGATTTTGGTTCACAATGCCACGTGGTTTTCCATATGTGACTCAGATATGAGCAGTGATTCTACCCTCCCCTCTCCCACTCCATCTCATTTGTGATTAAAAAACAACATTTGAGTAAGCCTGTAGCGACGCGCGGTGAGTTTTCCTAAGGGCTCCTGCCTGATAGCTTGGCAGAGAGTTGCTCTCTACTTTTAGGGAGAATGTCACAAACCTGAAGGATTTGTAGAGAATTTTAGATTTGGGGGTGTTTTCATGGAGAAAGCAACAGCTAATTTTGTTCACTGTATGAAATGCATGATTTACTTCATGGATAAAAATTTAAAAATAAATGAGAAAAAAATAATTCATGGGTAGTTTTTTGCAGAGGTCTCTACTCACCAATAGCATGTTAAAATACTCAGTCACGGGGCTGGCGTTATGGCATAGTAGGTAAAGCTGCTGACTGTGATGCCAACATCCTATATGGGTGCTGATTTGAGGCCCGGGTACTCCACTTCCAGTCCAGCTCCCTGCTAATGCACTGGGGAAAGCAGCAGAAGATGGTCCAAGTGCTTGGGCCCTTGCACCCACATGGGAGATCTGAAAGAAGCTCTTGGCTCCTGGATTCGGCCTGGCACAGCCCCAGCCATTGCAGCCATTTGGGGAGTGAGCTAGTGGATGGAAGATCTGTCTGTAACTCTGCCTTTCAAATGAAATAAAAATAAATCTTAAAAAAATAAAAGCATCATTTCTAGGAAAATATCTTTTTCAAGAAACATGCCTGGTCCCAGATTTCCCAGTAGGTGATATGCTGATGTTTAAACCTATACTTCCTGCCTATAATTGTATGTGTTCCTTTGGGTTTTTGTTTTATAGTTGTTAGTTGGTTTGTTCACCAGGGCTCAAGAAAGTCCATTTTATTATTTATTTATTTAGAAAGGAAGAGATATTTTCTGTCTGTTGGTTCTCTGCCCAAATGCTTGCAACAACCAGAGCTGGGCCAGGCTGAAGCCAGGAGCCCAGAGTTCACTCCAGGTCTCCCATGTAGGTGGTAGGGACCCACATACTCCAGCCATCACCTGCTGCCTCCCAGGGCGTGCATTAGCAGAACGCTGGAATCGGAAGCGGAACCAGGACACAAACCCCGACACTCTGGTATGAAGTGCAGGCGTTCCAAGTGGTTTGTTAACCACTGTACCAAACACTTGCCCTCGTTTTAAAGCCCATTTAAAATGTGCTGTTGCTCTGTATTTCCACTGTTCCCCAGGAGGGGTTTCTGGATTGGATTAAATATGAAGGGAGAGCACAGTGGACAATAATCCTGGAGAAGTGTAAAACCAGGTTGAGAAGCATCTGCTTGCAGGGTGAGGAGTTCGGGCTTGTCCTGGGAGAACAGGGAGCCTGAAGGGTTTCAAGTGGGGCTTCTAGATGGCCAGTGCACTGTGGGTAGAAAATGGATTGGAGGTCGCCAGTTAGGGGCCACTTCTTTCTCCTGTACGGTTTTATTTGAAAAGAAAGGAAAGGTAAGAAATAAATATGGCAACATATATATCCATTAGTTTCACCCTTTGTGTGCTTGTGAATTAAAAAAATAAAAATATTGAAGATGAATGAAAGTTCTCAAAATCTTAGAGGAAAAGGTATTAGTGAACAATTCATTCTAATGATGAGAAAATATTCAGGAAATCCAAACTGAGGGACATTTTGTGAAGTAACTAGTCTGTACATTTCATGGAAGAAAAACTTTGAGGAACTGTTTGAGATGAAGGAAGATTAGATATGACAGCTAATGGTAGTGTGGGATTCTGGCTTAGAAATTTGTTTTTCCTTTTTCCATAAAAGGGATTACCCCAACAGTTGACAGTTAATACAATTTGAAAATCTGTATATAGAGAATAGAATAGTATCAATGTTAATTTCATAGTTTTTATAAGTACACAATGATTTCCTAGGGAAATATCCCTATTTTTAGGAACTATAGACTGAAAATTATTTCAAGATAGAAGGTGTTGTGCGTGCAAGTTACTCTCAAGTATTTCAAAAAAAGAATGACATTTTTTATGGCAGGATAACATGTTAGCTTTTCAGGAATCTGGGTGATCGTGTATAGTCATTCTCAGAAGTAGTTTTACTGTGTGTCTGAAATTATTTCAAAATAAAAACTACAAAATAATTTGGTGGAATGGAGGCAGGTATAGGGAGGACCAAGCAATTTTGCCTTCTGCCCCAAGAAGCCAGGCGTGACTCCGTGGTGAGGCAATTGCTGTGTACAGGCACTTCTGGGGTCTGGGAGGCTCTTAGGAATCAGGGGTGCTTCAGGGCTTGGCAACCAGGATGACCCAGAGTTTGGGGCAAGTACATTCCCTCTTCTGTCCTGTGTAGTCTCTCTCTCCTTTCCCCAGAGCCGACCTCTCTTAGAGATGTGGTACGTCATGAGGTCCTGTTTGTCTACTTTTCTCCCTACATACATGCAGAAGGAGTAGTTGGAAACTCATTGGAATACTGAAGCCTAAGAGTGAGGTAGGAGGAATATGATCTGGGTCAAAGCAAGAAATGTAGGCTGAGAAAGGCTGTCACTAGGGACATTTGCAAGAATTGAGAACCTCCCTGGAAATTCAAGCAAATGCCACAGAAAGTGCTTTACATATTTAAAAGAAGCATTTTATATGTTTTGTATTTGGCTAGAAGCGATCTGACTTCACTTTGTTACTGACTTAACTCTCCTCAAGGGGGCCAGAAGGAAAAATGTGGTCTCCATCCCAGCTGTTATTTACCATTGCCCAAGGGAAGGGAAGAGCCTCCCAGCTGACAGTAGCTTGGAGACCATACTTGTAGAAGAAAAGCAAATGGGGGTGTGACCTCTGACAGAGGAATAAGCATTTGGGAATGGCACGATTCCTGGTGTAGGGCCTGAAAAAGGGAGGAGAGTAGAGGAAGAAAAAGATGCAAGGCCCTGAAACTTTTACACAGAGCACTTTGCTGATGTAATCCTGCTCTTAGGAGAGAGGGAACTCTGATAAAATGTGGTTGTTGTTGAACATGTAATAAACATTCACACAATTTGGCACTGTTTTCCCTTGTGGTAGCCTTAAGAAATGATACTTAGTGAAAATTAAACAAGGTTTAAAGGAAGCAAGTGCATATGGATATGCCCTGTGAACTGTGTTGTTAACTGCCAGAGATGGACTCTGTCCTAACAGAAGACTTCTGCAAAGAGCACAAATAAGTGGATGCACTTAATAAGTACACTTGGCCATTCCTAGGAGCACAAGTTTGGTCCTTCTGGATCATGTGGAAAAGATAAAAATGGAAAGACCTAGGCAAGTATGTGTGGACCAAGCTTCTGGTGGGAGGGTGAGTAGGAAGCAAAGGAGATGGAGGAGAAAGGAGATTAGAACAATCAAAGTGATCCCAAATTAAAAAAAAAAAAACAGTTGATCAATTGAGAGCTTTGACATTTTGTCAAATGCATAAACAATTTTAATAGCTTTAACCCATGAAGAGGGGATTGGTTATATAAATTATGACAGGTCCTAACGATGGAATGCTATGCACTCTTTCCCAAGACTGAGTTACTTCTCTATGTTTTGACATAGAAAATTGTCCAAAGTTGAACACTGAGTTTGTTTTACTTTCTTTTTTTTAAAGATTTATTTATTTTACTTGAAAGTCAGAGTTACACAGAGAAAGAAGGAGAGGCGGGGGGGGGGGGGGTCTTGCATCCACTGGTTCACTCCCCAAGTGACCGCAATAGCCGGAGCTGCGCCAATCCAAAGCCAGGAGCCAGGAGCTTCTTTTGGGTCTCCCATGCAGGTGCAGGGGCCCAAGGACTTGGGCCATCTTCTACTGCTTTCCCAGGCCATAGCAGAGAGCTGGATCGGAAGTAGAGCAGCTGGGACTTGAACCGGTGCCCATATGGGATGCTGGCACTGCAGGTGGCAGCTTTACCTACTATGCCACAGTGCTGGCCCCTGTTCTAGTTTCTAAGCAAATAATATATAGTGCATAAAAGGAAGAAACCCTGAAAGCACAAATACCAAATTGCTAACAGTGTTTGTGTCAAGGTAGGTATGAATATTATACAAAGATTTTGTTTCCATGCTCCACACATTCGCATCCTTAAAATATTTTAATATTTACCTGTCCTGGGGCCGGTGTCTGGCTCACTTGATTAATCCTCTGCCTACGGTGCCAGCATCCCATATGGGCACCGGGTTCTAGTCCCAGTTGCTCCTTTTCCAGTCCAGCTCTCTGCTGTGGCCCGGGAGGGCAGTGGAGGATGGCCCAAGTGCTTGGGTGACTGCACCCACATGGGAGACCAGGAAGAAGCACCTTGCTCCTTGCTTCGGATCAGCACAGTGCCGGCTGTAGCGGCCATTTGGGGGGTGAACCAATGGAAGGAAGACCCTTCTCTCTGTCTCTCTCTCTCTCTCTCTCACTGTCTAACTCTGCCTGTCAAATAAAAAAAAATTTACCTGTCCTTTTGATAATCAAAAAAAAAATGATCATTTGTGCTTTGAAAAGGTTCTTCAACAATTTTCAATGGCAAAACTTTTTAAAAGCAGAGAAGAAAGGGGGTTTATTGTGGAGTGTGATTGTAAGTCAGGCTGAATAGGCATAGGAACACTGAGCAGCCACTGGACCCGCCTGGCTGTCCCTTATTCATCTGTGTAGCTCCCCCAACAGTGCGTGCCCACGGTAGATACTCAGTGAATGTTGGTAGACCCGAGCTCTAACTGTGAGTGCGTAGCATTACTTACAGATGACTTCAACTTACTCTATCTTGTAAGATCTCAGAGAGGGAAAACTGTGAAATAGAAAGATGAAAAAAACACCATCTGGCATCCATCCAAGTGTGTTTGTTTCCCCATCCTTCACGTTTTTCTTAACGAGACTCAATTTGTGTTGAGTTTTTATCAATTATAGATGTTCTCTATAGAGATGCTGCTCTTTTATGTTTCAATCCACCCGTCACCACAACCTTTGTTGCTCCCTCTGCGTGTCTTTTTACTCTGCCCCAGACTCCAGTCTCAGTCAGTCCTGTCCTTCCAGCGTTGAGCTCTGCCCTGCATTCCCTTTCCAGCCTTCCTTTTCCACTGAGGGCACAGGGAGGAATCCTAACTCTGTTTTGAGCTCCCCATTTCTAGGTTCATGTCTGTCAGGGGAAACACAGCATGTCTTTTAGGCCATGGGTCCATTCCATGAACATCTGTGAAATTAAGTGCAGGTACTGGGAGTGCAAATGGTAGGTTGTTGCTGCTTCTGATCTCCTGGCCCTGTGGCTCCTGTAGTAAGCTGGCAAATGTTCTGTATCCTCTTCACAGAAACATGTACACACCTGAAAAGCTGTGTGGACAATTCCAGGGAATTCGCAGGCCATTTGAAACCCACTCATATTTCAGATTATACATCCCTGGAACTGCTCTATCTTAGGACAGATTGAAAGACATGCGTTCACTGGAAGCTAGAATGGAATTATGTACAATAAGCACTATATTCACATTTGATACTACCTGGAGACACAACAGACTGAAGATGAAGCCTGACTGGAAAGTTGAAGTTAACAGCATGATGTTGGAACAGAAAGGAACAGTTTGTTTTGTTAACACAACATCTGGCATATAGATAGACAGCCAAGCGAAGAGTTGTTCATTGTCTGCTCTGGGGGGATCTTCAACATTTGGGGCCAAATCATTCAGGTTTAGGGATGGGTCTGAGTGTGTGTGTGTGTGTGTGAGAGAGAGAGAGAGAGAGAGAGAGAGAGAGAGAATGAGTGTGTGTGAGTATGAATTTTAAACAGCTCACAGAATTTAAAAACTTTTTTTTATTTGAAAGGCAGAGCAACAAAGAAAGAATGAGAGATGGGATGGCAGAAGGAGGGAGGGAGGGAGAGAGAGAGAGAGAGAGAGAGATCTTTATCTGCTGGTTCCCTACCCAACAGCCAGGGCTGGGCCAGGCTGAAGCCAGGAGCCTGGAATTCTATCTGTGTGGGTGGCAGGGACCCAAGCACTTGGGCCATCTTCCGCTGCCTTCCTAGGCACACTAGCAGGAAGCTGGATAGGAAGTGGAGTAGCCAGGACTCAAACCAGTGCTCCCATATGGGATACTGGCTTTGAAAGTAGCAGCTTAACCTTCCGTGCCACAGTACTGACCCCTGGGGTTTGCAGATTTTAAATCTTTTTTTTTTCCTGAAGCACCTTTCAAAGACAGATTTATTGTACAGACTATTTCAAAGCAGAATGGAGAACTTTCTTAAGTGATGAAAATGTCCTCTATTTTGAGAGGGATTTGGAAGACAGGGATGATCAAAGAAACAAAGTTCATGCATTTGTGGACAGACATGTGGATGAGAACATGATCAAGATGACTAAAACTTAAATGGGGCCGGCGCCTCCGCCTGCGGCACCGGCACACTGGGTTCTAGTCCCGGTCGGGGCGCCGGATTCTGTCCCGGTTGCCCCTCTTCCAGGCCAGCTCTCTGCTGTGGCCCGGGAGTGCAGTGGAGGATGGCCCAAGTACTTGGACCCCTGCACCTGCATGGGAGACCAGGAGAAGCACCTGGCTCCTGCCTTCAGATCAGCGCAGTGCGCCGGCCGCAGTGGCCATTGGAGGGTGAACCAACGGCAAAGGAAGACTTTTCTCTCTGTCTCTCTCTCTCACTGTCCACTCTGCCTGTCAAAAAAAAAAAAAAACTTAATTGGAAGATTTGAGTGGTGGATAAGAATGTTCACATGAGTTTTTTTCAACTTTTTATGTATCTTGAAAGTGTTCATAATAAAATGTTGGAAAAACTCATTTGAACTCTGCAGGTAAGACCTCTATGTTAATAATACCTCCCCTCTTAAAAAAAAAAAAAAAAGGCTCCAGGCTGGCGCCGCGGCTCACTAGGCTAATCCTCCACCTTGCGGCGCCGGCACACCAGGTTCTAGTCCCGGTCAGGGCACCGATCCTTTCCCGGTTGCCCCTCTTCCAGGCCAGCTCTCTGCTGTGGCCAGGGAGTGCAGTGGAGGATGGCCCAAGTGCTTGGGCCCTGCACCCCATGGGAGACCAGGAGAAGCACCTGGCTCCTGGCTTTGGATCAGCGTGATGTGCCGGCCGCCCCATTGGAGGGTGAACCAACGGCAAAAGGAAGACCTTTCTCTCTGTCTCTCTCTCACTGTCCACTCTGCCTGTCAAAAACAACAACAAAAAAAAGGCTCCAGAACTGAGAGATGCATTAAACACAGAAGAGAACAATTCCTGCTCATTCGCTCCCTAACTGGGTCTTCTGAACAGATGAACACTAGCATCAGTGCAGGCAGATAAGGAGGGCCCAGGCCTGGGGCTGCTTTTCTTGCCCTCCATAAACCCATCCTTCACGCTCTTCCCATCCCAGCAGCTAAATACACACAGATGTATTCAGTGCACCCTCTGCCGCAGTGCTGTAGTGCTGGGTGCCCTTAAATCTTAAAATATATATCTAGGGGCTGGCGCTGTGGCGTACTGGGTGAAGCCGCCGGCTGCAGTGCCGGCATCCCAAATGGGCACCAGTTCAAGTCCTGGCTGCTCCACTTCCAATCCAGCTCTCTGCTATGGCCTGGGAAAGCAGTAGAAGATGGCCCAAGTTCTTGGGCCCCTGCACCCATGTGGATGACCCGGAAAAAGCTCTTGGCTCCTGGCTTCAGATTGGCATAGCTCCAGCCATTGCAGCCAATTCGGGAGTGAACCAGCAGAAGGAAGACCTCTCTCTCTCTCTCTCTGCCTCTGTCTCTCTCTGCCTCTCCTTCTTTCTCTGTGTAACTCTGCCTTTTAAATAAATAAATAAATCTTTAAATATGTATATATCTAAAAGAAAATCAAGGATTTCATCTCCAATTTTGCTTTTAATCTATGTGATAGATCTCTTTGTTCTTTTTCGTGTCATGGGCACTGACATTTTAATGTTGCTGGTCCCTTTGCAGGGTGGACAAGCTTCATCTACACCATATCTGGAGATGTGTATATTGGTAAGTTATGGGTTATGTTACTTTGGGTTCAATTGCAATTCTATTTATAATGCTGAGTGTGGAGAACAAGTGGATTGAAACCATTTTATATAAGTGAATACTATTCCTTCATTCCTCTTATAACAACACTCTCCATGCCAGTACAGGTACACCCAGGGCAGGGTGCCTCTCAGCTTCCAGAATGTTCTATAAGGGAGGAGAGTATGAACACCAGAACTTGCTGGCAGGATGGCAACTGGCATCCTGATAAAAGCATGGTGCCACACTGGGCTCCAGGGGAGCAGGATGGTTTCTGTCCCTTGGCAGGTGGAAGGAAGTGCAGTTGTAGTCCTAGGTGCCTCTGAGATTGCAAAGTTGCCTCTCTTCTCTTCTGAAGGTTGTGTATGTGTTGCTTGTTGAGGCTCATCAAAAAGGAGTGTTTGAGACTCAACTGGCTCTTTTTTAAAAAATATTTATTTATTTATTTGAAAGTCAGTTACATAGAGAGAGAGGGAGAGGCAGAGAGAGAGAGAGAGGTCTTCCATCTGCTGGTTCACTCCCCAATTGGCTGCAACAGCTGGAGCTGGGCCTATCCGAAGTCAGGGGCCAGGAGCTTCTTCTGGGTCTCCCACATGGGTGCAGGGGTCCAAACACTTGGACCATCTTCTACTGCTTTCCCAGGCCATAGCAGAGAGCTGGATCGGAAGTGGAGCAGCCGGGACTAGAACTGGTGCCCATATGAGATGCTGGCACTGCAGGCGGTGACTTTACCTGCTATGCCACAGTGCCAGCCCCTCAACCAACTCTTGATTTGATTGATGAGGAATGTGAGATCTAAAGAAAGTTACATAAGTTTCCAGGCTTGTGTGTTGGTAGACCTGGGAGTAGAATCAAGGCTCCTCATCCCCACTCTCCATACTGTCCCTTATACTCTTCATCCTCATATTTGTTTTTTCAAGTCCAAATCCCTTAGCTTAGCAGCAGAAGCACCAAGGGATGGAGGGGTAGAGGATAGCGGATTGCTGGGCAGGCTGGCTCCTGTCCACCAACTGCCAGCCTCCCATCTTCAGGGAACCTCCCAGGGGTTCCTGGAAACAGCTCTGTGGGATTGACAGAAAATGGCTGTAGTAGATGCTGTGGCGCCTCACCCACATCCCCGGGGCCCTGCTTCCTCAGCGCCCACCCACCAGCTGCCAGCAGCCAGCAGCCAGCATCTGTGTTGCTTTGCCAGAAAGCTTTCCCTGCCACCTGGGAGGGCTGCTCTGCCGCTTGAGGACAGGCTGCAAGTGCAGGAAAATACACTCTTCTGGATGCTCTCTGACCTCGCAGGTGCGGCGCTCTGAGGCTCCTGTGAGAGACCCTTTCCTAGTTTCCCAGTGGCCTTGTGCTGGAACCAGCCACAGGGGACTCTGCTTGATGACACCCCCTTCGCTGTCGGCCTCCCCTTTCCTAACTCCCCACCTTCTGGACTGTTGTTTCCTGGGATCACGTTCCAAATAAACCCTTACACCGGAATCCGCACCCTCAGTAGTGCCTCTGGAAAGCCCGAAGGGGGAGAACCGGCCTCCTCTTTGCCTCTCCTCGTCCCCTTGGACAGTGGCGGGTGGTGTGGATGGAGCAGGGACATCCCAAGATGCGGGCCAAGAATCCTGATTTCTGAGTCTCCGGTGCTTCCTGCTCTCCACCCTCCCCTCCTGCAGGCATGCCAGCAGCGAACTACCTGGCGCCCTAAAACGCCCACCTCCCGAGGCAGCAGACTTGCAGCTACAGACAGCTAGCTTCTTGGTAACACCTGCTCAGGGCTGGAAGGCCACATCAAGAGATATTTAAACCATCCTTATATTCTCCAAAAAGGGCATCCGATTGCTTGAGCTTATTCTTCCAGAATAAATAACAGTGTTTTGAATGTATTCCTAATGTGATATAAACAGGCTTAGTTCCCTTTTCACTGAACAGCATCTGTTTACTTTAGCATTCAAGAAAGTGTGGGGAAATAAAACAACCAGCAGTAGCATCATAAGTCCATGTGCACCCGTTGGCCTATAGTAGTTGAAGAGATGAAGCATCATTTCTGTTATGATCTTCTGAAAATCCTGAGAAACATATAGTACTTTGTAAAAATAGAAAACATTTTTATGGAAGTAGCAACCCTGATTGATGATTTCAAGAGCAACAAAAATCATCTGCACACATGGAAAATAATAAAGTACACGAATTCTTTGGTGCTAAGGATGCCAGAAATGTTGGCCTGAAATGAGAAAAAGCCTGGGGAAGCAAACTGTGTAAAGGGCGCGATCGCAAATAACTCAGGTTTTCATCTTGGCCACACAGTCTCAGTTGCAACCACTCCACCCTGCCTGTGTAGCACAAAAGCTCTTCCCTGCGGTCCATAACTAATAGGCTGGCTGTTCCAACATAACTTTATTCAGAGCCACTGAACCAGGAGTGGCATGTACTTTTCATGTCATGAAATGCCATTTCCACCCCCTCCCCACCCCACCCAAACATGTAAAAAGGCAAAAAACCTTTCTAAGCCTGTGGGCTCCAGGATATCACATCGTTGATTCTGGTTTTAAATGACATTGTTTAGGGGCTGACTCTGTAGTGTAGCAGGTAAAGCCACCACCTGCAGTGCCGGCATCCCATATGGACACCGGTTCTAGCCCCAGCTGCTCTACTTCCAATCCAGCTTTCTACTATGGCCTGGGAAAGCAGTGGAATATGGCCCAAGTCCTTGGGCCTCTGCACTCATGTGGGAGACGCAGAAGAAGCTTCTGGCTTTGGACCGGCACAGCTCTGGCCGTTGTGGCCAACTGGGGAGTGAGTGAACAAGAGTGTGAAACACCTTTCTCTCTCTCTGCCTCTGCCTCTCTGTAACTCTGCCTTTCAAATAAATAAATAAATAAATTTTAAAAATAAATAAATAAATAAGTAAATGACATTGTTTAAATGTACAGTGCAGAGCATGAAGGGGAGAAAAATTAACAAGTGATCTTCAAAACCTGTTTTAATGGCTGGCAACAGCCTTGCTTCCTCACAGACCCTTGGTGTGAGAAGGTAACAAGTAGAAAGCTCTACAGTTCTCAGGCCGAGAATGAGCCACGCCTCTACTTGTTTTTCTTCAGGCCAGGCAGGATTTTGCTGATTCATCTCTCCTGCTGGCCTGATTCCCCCTCATGACTGTGGGCCACGAGTGCAAAACATCTGGCAAGAGACAGGGTTCAGTCTGTAGCCTCAGAGTGGGACACATCTGTCCAGAGGACACTGGACCTTGGGGAGAATCCAGCTCACAAATTGGTCTCCTAGGACCCTGCTTTGACCAATGAGTGGCGAAATGACCTCATTTGAATTTTATCTCCTTCCCTTCCTTCACCCCAGCCCCTAATCAGAGAAAAAGAAATGGCAAAACAGAAATAAGCAGTTGAAATACACTGACTTTTAAATAAATCTTCAGAGAGAAATCAGTGAATGCCTCCTGACTACTCCCTCAGAGTGGTCTCGCTTATAAAACTGGTATGGCAGCAGCCAGCCACACATGGCAGGAGCCAATAAGCAAGTAATTGTGTTTTTCAAAACATTAAGCACCGCTGTTCTGTTGAAGTAAATGTTATAAATATGAATATGTACACTTGATGTATTGAGCTAGAAAAAATAGGCTGCAATTTGGGTTGAAAAAGTAATCTGGAGGGACTGGCGCTGTGGTGTAGTGGTTTAAGCTGCCACCTGCAGTACCGGCATCCCATATGGGCACTGGTTCGAGTCCTGGCTGCTCCGCTTTCCATCCAGGTCTCTGATAATGTGCCTGGAAAAGCAGCTGAAGATGGCCCAAGTCCTTCAGCCCCTGCACTCTCATGGGAGACCCAGAAAAAGCTCCTGATTCCTGGCTTCAGACTGGCCCAGTTCCAGCATCGGAGCCATTTGGAGAGTGAACTAGCAGGTGGAAGATTTTCTCTCTCTCTCTCTCTCTCTCTGCTTCTGCCATTCCCTTTCTGTAACTCCACCTTTCAAGTAAAATAAATAAATCTTAAAAAAAGAGAGAAAGTAATCTGAAAAGATTGTATAAAATGGAAATTTAGAAGGGCTATTAAAATATTAATTGATACAGGAAATATCTAAAACATGGACATTGGTAGATTTAGTTTCAGTACAGACAAGTGGACACTTAAACATTAGAAAATGATGGACATCAAAGCAGTTGTCAAAGTTAGGCATTTTAATGTATAAGGTACATATGATGAAATCATTTCCTCTAACGAAGGCATTAACAGAGCTAAAATAAGAATTAGTACTTTTTTATTAAAAGAAAATATTCATTTGAAGTTCATTTTTTTTTATTTGACAGGTAGAGTTATAGGCAATCAGAGAGAAAGAGACAGAGAGAAAGGTCTTCCTTCCGTTGGTTCACTCCCCAAATGGCTGCTATAGCCGGAACTGCGCCAATCCAAAGCCAGGAGCCAGGTGCTTCTTCCTGGTCTCCCACGTGGGTGCAGGCGCCCAAGCACTTGGGCCATCCTCCACTACCTTCCCGGGCCACAGCAGAGAGCTGGACTGGAAGAGGAGCAACCGGGACAGAACCAGCGCCCATGTGGGATGCTGGCGCCGCAGGCGGAGGATTAACCAAGTGAGCCATGGCACCAGCCCCTGAAGTTCATTTGAAAGTATTCATTTTATGCTTTTGAGGATCTCATTAATGTTTGATACTCTTGCTTTTTTTGCAAATGGAGAGCCTTTGATGCTGACTGTTGAATAGTAGCTTTCAAAACTCTACAGGTTGGAGGGGAGGGGTACTTCGTCATAGGTTGCTAGGTCAAGATGTCATCAGATGGCTGGGTCAGGTTCTTGTCACTGATGCAAGAAAGAGTTCAATGATGAGACATAGGTTAAGGTCAGCAGAAGAATAAGGTTTATTTGTATGCAAAGTGAGAGTACATGCTTGAAAGGGGGTGTGGGATGCTTAAAAGTGAACTGAACGCAATGATTTTTAGGGTCATCCTTTTATATGATCTGGAGTCATGGAGGGTGGTGTTTGGGGCATGATTTAATTGAGTATTCTTAGGGGATGGAGTTTAGGGTAAGGTTTGAGTACTGCCCATTTCCTTGCACTCTTGTAAATCTTGAAGTGTCATGGCATCAGGTACATCATGGGAGTAGGAATGTCAGCCATAGCAATTTTATTGTAATGATATAATAATTAGCAAAAAGTCATCATGGGGATGCAGTCAGCAGCCATGTTGGTTATTTTGGGTCAGTGCCAGGTCTAAGTAGCAGTTGCATGGAAGCTATGGTTTTCCCCTGCATAGAAAGGGGAGAAGGGGAGGGGCAGAGCAGCCAGGGCTGCAGGGCTGGTAACCTCAGCTCATCCTTGCTAACTGCCTCCTCGTCTATATCACTTTGACAGCAGTCTCACTGGGGGAAAATGTCCTTTGACCACCCTCAGTTAGAATCTGTGCAGCATGTGATGAAAAGAAAAATCAAAAGAGCATAAACTTTACCAGGTCAGAAAAGCAGTAGTTCCCACAGACACTAGTACTGAATCTCTCCCCAGCAGCTGTGATGAAAATGACATGACACATAAATGCAGAGATCTGAAAGGTAAGAGTTTACGTCCTGTGTCCTTGAAACTTGGAATGGCCTTTCAATTTGAATGCCCATCCCCTAGAGGGATCCATAGCAATATACTGTTGCTGCTTAGAAAATGTATTTGGAAGCCTAAAAATATTTATCTGCAGTCATTGAAATGACAGCTAACTGGTTTTTGAAGGTAGTAAAATGTTTCAATCTTATTTTTTTTTTTTTGGACAGGCAGAGTGGACAGTGTGAGAGAGAGAGAGACAGAGAGAAAGGTCTTCCTTTTCCGTTGGTTCACCCTCCAATGGCCGCTGCGGCCGGCACACTGCGCTGATCTGAAGCCAGGAGCCAGGTGCTTCTCCTGGTCTCCCATGCAGGTGCAGGGCCCAAGCACCTGGGCCATCCTCCACTGCACTCCCGGGCCACAGCAGAGAGCTGGCCTGGAAGAGGGGCAACCGGGACAGAATCCGGCGCCCCGACCAGGACTAGAACCCGGTGTGCCAGCGCCACTAGGCAGAGGATTAGCCTATTGAGCAGTGGCGCCGGCCTCAATCTTATTTTTAAAAGTAACTATTCATGCTTAGTTTGTGCTCAACCTTTTGCTTCTGGCACTGGGTGAATTTTGAGAAGTTTGACATGGTTCCTGTAAGACAGGAAGACAGACAGAGTGGTTGAGGCACCTGGGGCTTACAGAAATGGCCTACAGATATGGGTTTGCTTCTTCTTGCTCTGAAGACAAACAGACCTGCCTGGACCAGGCTCCTAACAGGTTGGGGGCCAAGGCTGACCTACATTGACCTACAGCTCCTTATACACTCATTGGGATATATTAGCACACGAAATGACACACCTGCCTGCTGCCATGACAGGACACATTGAACCACATGAGGAGTGAAAAGGGGCGTAGCTAGATTCTACGAACTCTCCACCTTCTTCCCTGAAAAACCATCAATATCCCTCCCATTTATTAGAATGTACCTGCCCCTTCATTAAACAGCCCTCAGAGAAGGGGCCACTACTCTCCGCGTGAGCCCACACTCTGACGCTCTGACGGTGGAGTGTGTGTACTTTTGCTTTCTCGACCAAATGCCTGCTGCTTGCTCTATGCCATTGTGCAACTCCTTCAGTGCTGCCTGGAGACACCTGTGAACATGCCAGAAGCCCTCTTAACTAAACTCCACCGGTCCCGCTGGCTGCATTGAGCAGTGCCACGCGTTCTTTGAAGAATGCCTGGAGGGAGGTGGCCAGCTCCTCCTGCCAACCTGCCCATTGCTGCTCGTGCCAGCGGAGTTGTAGAGACTTCAGGCAGCTGGGTTTGTTCTCAATCTGCTTGTGCCAATTGCATCAGTAATTTCAATTTGTATTTAGATTAAAAATATGTAAAAGTAATGGAGTAAGTCTTGGGAAAGCATCAAGTAAGAGGCTTTAGCAATGTGTGTAAAATAGATTCTATCAGCATCTATGATGGAAGTCCTAGATTGTGTGAGACACAGGGGAAGTGGGGCAGCAATTCTTAGAGTAGGAAGGGGAAAAGCTGGCATTCACGCAACAGTGAACAGCAGTGAATCCTACACCGAAGACACGGCACTAACTTTAAGTATGTTTCAAAGGAGTTTGCCCTTTTATAACTGTTCAGGCAAAAAGGTATTGCAGTTAAATTGTCTTCAGTTACATTTCCCTTAATGGCACTACTAGATGTAACATTCTTGGCAAAGACTCTCAATGGAAACTCTTTATGATCTGATGTGGCCCTATTTATAACTGAAAGTAGTCAGAAACAACAAGATGCATTTCCTTGGCGACTTTTCTTAAGTTCAGGAGATAACCTGATGAATGAACTCTCGTGGCGAGGACCTGGAAATGAAGACACAATCAGTCTTTGCTTTCTGTGACCGCCTTTTAAACACTTCATATGATAATACAGAAGCCAAGGAACACTTACACCTGGCAGTGTGCAAGGAAAATGGGCAGAAATTATACGCCATATGAAGTTCGTATTCTAGCCTTTGCAAAAACGGAACCATTTGTTTCTAAATTGGAAGTTCCTCACAGACCAGTAAGCACTGCCCTCATAGGCGGTGTGGAGAAGTAGCCGCTCAGCATTGCTTGTGAGCACTGTCTCTTACCGGCTCGCTCCATTAAAACCTACTGAAGGGGGTTGCAAACTGCTTTGGTCTATGTATCGTGAAACATCCTAATGACAAAATTAGGGGCCAGGAGTGGATCACATGGGGAATGAGTGTAATATACGAATTAGTTGCAAATAAAGACACAGCTCATTGCTCCCAGGGGATTCTGGTAAAGCACACTTAATAAAATGCTGCTCCTTGTCACAGTTAAAACTATTATCCAACTCTAAATGAGCTGCTTCTTCCCCCTCCAGACCTCTCTTTTGTTGCCATATCCCTTCATTAGCGGAGAAGCAGCGGGGTTCTAGCATTCACATCCATGACGTTTGTTGACCTAAATCTTTTGATAGAGAAAGACTCTTGAGTTTTATGCTTGGGCTAGCTCTCAGCAACTTATAGGAGCTGATGTGCACCTGTTCTCTCACCTCACATTAGTACTTGAAATTGGCCCTAGTGGGAGCATTTATACCGTGGAAATTGGCATACTCTACAAACCAGGTTTGCCCCCACCCCAATCCCTGAAAGCCGCTAGTTAAACACTAGTCAGCATTTCTTTATTTTTTTATTTTTATTTTTTTGACAGGCAGAGTGGACAGAGAGAGGGAGACAGAGAGAAAGGTCTTCCTTTGCCATTGGTTCACCCCCCAATGGCCGCTGTGGCTGGTGCGCTGGGACCAGCGCACCGTGCTGATCTGAAGCCAGGAGCCAGGTGCTTCTCCTGGTCTCCCATGGGGTGCAGGGCCCAAGCACTTGGGCCATCCTCCACTGCACTCCCTGGCCACAGCAGAGAGCTGGCCTGGAAGAGGGGCAACCGGGACAGAACCGGCACTCCGACCGGGACTAGAACCTGGGGTGCCGGCGCCGCAGGCAGAGGATTAGCTTATTGAGCTGCGGCGCCAGCCCTAGTCAGCATTTCTTAATCTGTGTTGTGCTATCAACTTGTCCCATATCTTCCAATCCCCCACCCCAGAATAATGTTTTTAGATTTAGGAAAGTTGCAAAGATGTTCAAAGAACACGGTTGTGATATATGTGCTTCTCTAATGGCATTTGAAATAATATCATCTAGCAGCAGTTCTCTGAGTTCTTAGTAGAGATCATCATAAACTATATTTTCAGATACCCACAACAGTGTAATATGATGTAAAAGTGTTTGTGATTTTTTTTTATTATAGACAAAGTCATGAGTCCAGCCAATTTTACTGTTGTTTGTTGACTACATTCATGATCAAAGGAAAAGCTACATTTCAGTTAGGTGTTAGTGAAAATAAATGTGCGATTTATTTTCCACCTAAGTCTACCCATGCCCTGGATTCTAGCTACAGACTCCTTGTTAGCATATTGACTCCATGTTAAGAAATCCATTAGACTCCTGTTTCTTGTCTGCAAGTATCGGAATGAGCCCTGCTGTCTCATGTGGGTTATCTCCAAAGTGAAGGTGACACAGACTTCTCTAGAAAATATACCTATATATCCTATTATTTCTGAAATGGAAATGAATATTGCGGTGCTGTATAGTTCACCAAGTAGGATATAGCCGTGTAACTATGTGATACATGCCCTGTAATGAGTGGTAAAGGTACTGGGTCATCCTTCTTGCAGGGCCTGATGATGCACAACAGAAGATAGAACCTCATCACACAGCAGTGCTGGGGCAAGGGGACCATGTCCAGGTAGAGAACAAGGTCTGTATGAAAAACCTTTACTTCTTTTAAATTGTTTTAAATTTTTCTAAATATATTTTATTAACATGTATGGAATACGGTACAATATTTCAACCTAAGTATAGAGTGTAAACTCATTAAATAGGCAATTAGCATTTCTGTTTCCTTATTTTTTCTTTATGTCTGGATCCTACCAACTCCTTTATTCCAGTTATTTATACTGTGTATAATGCGTCACTGTACTTTACAGTCACCCTACTATGCTGTGAACACTGGAACTTGTTATTTCTGACCATGTTTCAGGTTGCATCATCCAGCTTCCCTCTATCCTTCCTCCCCACCCTTCCCAGCCTCTAATAATCACTATTCTACATTCAATTTGACTTTTTAAATCTCAGCTACTCTGCTTAGAACCTTGCTTCCTGCTGATGCACCTGGGAAGGCAGCAGAGGATGACCCAAGTACTTGGGTCCCTGCCACCCATGTGGGAATCCCAAATGTAGTTCTGGGCTCTTGGCTTCAGCTTGGACCAGCCTGGCTGTAGCAACCATTTGGGGAGTAGACAGAAGATCTCACTTTCCGGGCCGGCGCCCTGGCTTAACAGGCTAATCCTCCGCCTTGCGGCGCCGGCACACCGGGTTCTAGTTCCTGTCGGGGTGCTGGATTCTGTCCCAGTTGCCCCTCTTCCAGGCCAGCCCTCTGCTATGGCCCGGGAAGGCAGTGGAGGATGGCCCAAGTCCTTGGGCCCTGCACCCGCATGGGAGACCAGGAGAAGCACCTGGCTCCTGGCTTCAGATCGGCGCAATGAGCTGGCCACAGCGGCCATTGGAGGGTGAACCAACGGCAAAAAGGAAGACCTTTCTCTCTGTCTCTCTCTCTCACTATCCACTCTGCCTGTCAAAAAATTTTAAAAAATTAAAAAAAAAGATCTCACTTTCCTTTCATTGCTCTGCCTTTCAAATAAATAACTCTTTATAAAAAAAATCCACATTTAATAAATATTTACTTTTCTTAACTTGTACTGTCTACATCTTTCCAAGAAAATGCCTAAATCTCCTATATAGCTGGAAATTGTTTTTCTTCCTTGTGGAAGAAATGAAGCTACAAGTTTATGAACTCCTTTGATTAATTTCTGCTATTTCTGTTGTTTTTTAGAAGTTTCATCTACATTGATTTCTCATCTTCAGGAGTCATCTAAAGCCCCTCTTGTTTGCCCCCAGAAATTTGAATCCGAAAGCAACACATCTTCCTTGTCTCTTAATTTCTTTCTTGAACCAATTGGTTTATTTTTAGCACATGTGAACATGGATCAGCCCTCTATACGTGTAAGCATAGCACGCATCCTCACACAGAGCCTTCGGGAAATCATTGCCATTTTGAATGGAGGGGAGCATATGATGCATTTCATAGCCCTTCCGTGATGAATCCCTGCTTTTAAAGTTTCTGATATTTTATGAGGCTTGGCAGGATTTTTTTGCAGGGTTTCAAGTTCATTTGGAACTTCTGTACAGAAGTTCCTGAACAGTCAGAGTTTGAAGATAGGGATGGAAACTCTTGCAGTGTGCAGGTGACTGGTGGAGAGGCAGCCTGACTCGCCTCTGCCCCGAGCCTGCAGTCACAGGACCTTTGGTCAGTCTCCTGGCAGCTGTAATCATCTGCCAGGAAGTGCTGGGAAGTAAACAGAAGAAAAATCTCATGAGCACCAGAAAAACAAGCCTGTCTTGGGGTCTCTGCCCTCTAATGTTAGGTTGAACCATATAAAACTGTCGTGTTTGGCTTACAAAACCAGCAGTTTCACGTATTTCAACCCAATACAGAAAAGAGGTGTGAAAACTGCACACACAGGCCGGAGCCTACTGATAACAGATTAGTTTGTAATATTATCTGGTTTAACTTATTTTTGACAATCCCAGTTCTTCCTGTAATAGAACAGAGAATGCATTGTGGATAATAAGGATTTGGAACTGAAATGGAACACCAGACAGAAGGGATGAGGGGAGCCACAAGGACAGGGGACCACTGGGAGAGAAGAGAATTGCCTGAAAGCATCAATTCATTGGCAAGCTGTGCTCCTGGCTCCAGGGGCAGCACCCTGTTATGTGAAGTTCTGTCATTGTTGTTGTTTATAACCATGGTCTAACCCATAAAAACCTTAAGAAAGGTTTCTATGAAAAAATGATTTTTTAAAAAAAATGACCATTTAAAAAGGGCATGTGTCACTTAGATCCACAGGATAGAAGAAAATCCCCCTTAGATGACAAGAGAAGAGAGATTGGGAGAATTGGAATCTTGGCTTTGCCACTTGTTAGCTATGTGAGCTTGGACACATATTATAAACTTCTCCAAGCTTGTTTCTTTGTCTGCAAAATCAAATCATGATGCTAATTGCATGGGATTATTACAAAAAATATTCAAGATTTTGTATATTAAAGATCTATTTCAGACCTAGCATGGGGTCACAAAATGATACCTGTTAGTACAAATCCAAACCTGTTTTCATAAAGTTTTATTGGATCACAGCCACACTCAAACATTTCCATATTGTCTTTGGCTTCTTTCATACCACAAAGATAGAAATGAGTAGTTGTGACAGAGACTAGATGCCTATCAAAGCTTCAGAGACTGTGGCCTTTCATAGAAAATGTTTGACAATCCCTGGTTTAGTACATTGTAGGTGCTAGATAATGGTAGCTACTAATTTAACAGATAGCCATGCAACATGTATGTTACCTGATGAGGCTTCATACCTTAGGCCTCAAGGCTTAGGGAACATAACAATTTCTGCAGCTAGAAGAGGCCTAAGGTACCATTGTTCATCAATACTATATTGATTCAATAGGTTATACTCTATTGAAATTAGCCTTGAGACTGGCACTGTGGCATAGCGGGTAAAGCCACTGCCTGCAGTGCTGGCATCTCATATGGGTGCTGGTTCGAGTCCCAGCTGCTCCACTTCTGTTTTTTTTTTTTTAAGATTTTATTTTTTTTGAAAGACAGAGTTACAGAGAGAAGTAGAGACAGAGAGAGAGGTCTTCCATCTGCTGGTTCACTCCCCAGATGGCTGCAACAGCTGGAGCTGAGCCGATCTGAAGGAAGGAGCCAGGAGCTTCTTCCAGGTCTCCCACGTGGGTGTAGGGGCCCAAGGACTTGGGCCATCTTCTACTGCTTTTCTAGGCCATAGCAGAGAGCTGGATTGCAAGAGAAGCAGCCGGGACTCGAACCGGCGCCCATATGGGATGCCAGCACTTCAGGCCAGGGCCTTAACCCATTGCGCCACAGCACTGGCCCCTCCGGCTGCTCCACTTCTAATCCAGCTCTCTGCTATGGCCTCGGAAAGCAGTAGAAGATGGCCCAAGTCCTTGGGCCCCTGCACCTGTGTGGGAGACCTGGAGGAAGTTCCTGGCTCCTGGCGTTGGATCGGCGCAGCTCCGGCCGTTTCAGATGGAAGACCTCTCTTTCTCTCTGCCTCTCCTTCTCTCTCTGTGTAACTCTGACTTTCAAATGAAAAAACAAAGAAATTAGCCTTAGGACTTGATAGAGAAGAACAATGCATTTTTCTAGGGCTGTTCCTAATCCCATTTGTACCGAATTATAGTCAAGAGGGAGGAGCTAACTTATGCCCTGGTTTCCTGTGGCTCTGTTCTTCCTGTGCTTTCACTACTGCTCATTTCTATGTCCTCCATCCTCACGCCCATCTTTCTGATCAGCCAGAAGAACGGGCATTTTCCTCTAGGACCGAAGAGGAGGGAAGGGGAGGGGAGATGTGGAAGCTCATGACTTCTCGTCTGCCCAGGTTTTCCTGCTCCATCCAGGCCAGTACATGCCAGGCCTCAGGGACTCCTGACTTCCTCACTCAGACGGTGAATTCCTTTTCATGCCCAATATCTTGGAGTCTGCCATGGCAAGGGGCTTGGTTCCTGCTAGTTTTCATAGTGTTTAAGTCAGACCCTTTGACTTCTTGGAGGAAGCCCAAACCACAACAATGGCATCAAAGCAGACTTAACTTTTTCAGAGTTCTTTGAAGATTAGAATCAACCCCAGGATCCTCTGGACATGGGAACTATCAGAAAGAAATTAAGCTTTAGCATGACTTAATTTCACACTGTTGTCCTTACTAGACTTCATTATTTATACTTCTTGGGTCAATGGGAAGATAAAGTCAGTTATCTGGTACTGGGCTGGTACTAGTCAGTTTAGAACAGGTTCTGTCTTAAGGGCTAAGGCTCCTGTGCTGCTTTGACCCACAGTTGATACTCTGGAATTTCTCCTGAGGATGGTTCCCCGATGGCTGCATAATCAGGAGAGTATCAGTTTGCTGTGAAAGACGCCATCTCGCCTTTAGACCTGTGTTCTTACTGCTGTCCTAGTGAGCAGGTCTGAAGCCTCTGAGTTAGCAAATTCACCTGTTTTTTACCAAGATAGACAACCACCTCCTCACTGGTTGTCATCAAAACATACTTGTGGCTGGCGCCGTGGCTCACTAGGTTAATCCTCCGCCTGCAGCGCTGGCACCCCGGGTTCTAGTCCCGGTCGGGGTGCTGGATTCTGTCCCGGTTGCCCCTCTTCCAGGCCAGCTCTCTGCTGTGGCCCGGGAGTGCAGTGGAGGATGACCCAAGTGCTTGGGCCCTGCACCCGCATGGGAGACCAGGAGGAAGCACCTGGCTCCTGGCATCAGATCTGTGCAGTATGCCAGCTGTAGAGGCCATTTGGGGGGTGAACCAATGGAGCAAAGACCTTTCTCTTTGTCTCTCTCTCTCACTATCCACTCTGCCTGTCAAAAAAAAATACTTGTGAATAACAGTGCTCTTTAACTTTTGCCATTCATGGGAAACCCATTAAAATGCTAAGTATTAACATGATTAAATCTAAGCATTAAAAGAAATAAAACACCATACTAAAGTTAGAGACAACTTTTTGCTTATTTATGGATTAAATCTCATGACAAAAGAAGCCATTAATTTTTTAAAAGCTGAGCATGGATAATGACTTTATCTTCCCATTGACCCAAGAAGTATAAATAATGAAGTCTAGTAAGAACAATTGTGTGAAATTAAGTCATGCTAAAGCTTAATTTCTGATAGTTTTTTCAAGTAATATATCACTATAATAAGTGTTTTTGAAGTAAAATCATGTCTTTAGATTCATTATCAGAGTCATATTGCCATCTCAAACTTTATATTCAAACTGATTAATATTCATAGTTTACATGTTATCAGTGTGTTACATGAATTATAGGACTTTCATCTCAATACTTACCTTGACAATAATACTTACAGAATAATAACAATTTCAAAAGTAAGCTTTTAAGTAAACCCAGAATAGCCAGACTAAGTGGGAATTCTAAGAATATGACCCAAGAAAAAGATAGGGTCTGAGCCCCCAAAGGTAATGAGTTTTAGTAGTAGTAATCACGCATTGATTTAGAGCCACAGAAGGAGCCATGTTTAAACAGGTCTTCTGTTCTCTTTGTTTTTCCATGACTTTCTTCATTTGACACTCTAGACAAGGACTTTCCAAGAAAACAGCAACTGGGACATTCAGCCACATCAGCACTCTACAAAACAGAAGGGTTATCAGATTTTGTCAAAGAAAGTCATTAAGAAAGGCACAAAGCATTCCTGCTTTAGGTTAGAGAAGAAGGAGCCACTCAGAGGTTAAATTTGTAGAACAGTCATTAAAGGACATTTGGAACATTCTCCAGATTTCTCAAATGATGGAAAACCAAACTACTCAGCTCCCAGCAGTTTGATAATTTCTCTGTTCTGACAGAATACATGTGTCCTTTTGTTCTGCTATCCAGTAATAATTTTACTTGAGTAGTACCAAAAGAAGCAAAACTTTCTTATGAAAATTTTATCATTCCTAAATGTGTAAACCATAGAGCATGCTTGTCATTCATGAAAGATGAATTTTATCAATTGAGAAACATGCATTGCTTTTTTAAATAAACTTTTTAAAAAAAGATTTATTTATTTTACTTGAAAGTCATAGTTACACAAAGAGAGAAGGAGAGGCAGAGAGAGAGAGAGAGAGAGAGAGGTCTTCCATCCACTGGTTCACTCCCTAGATGGCCTCAATGGCCAGAGCTGTGCTGATCCGAAGACAGGAGCCAGGAGCTTCTTCCAGGTCTCCCAAGTGGGTACAGGGGCCCAAGGACTTGGGCCGTCTTCTGCTTTCCTAGGCCATAGCAGAGAGCTGGATTGGAAGTGGAGCAGCCGGGACTCAAACTGGCATCCATATGGGATGCCGGCACTGCAGGAGGCGGCTTTACCTGCTATGCCACAGCGCCGGCCCGGAGAAACATGCATTCTGAGGTGTCAGCTCACACATGACATACGCCTTTCCTCTCTTCTTCTCTCTTAACTCCTAGCCCGCCACTTTGCTTCCTGGTCCTAGAATTCAAGTATGTCTCCCTGCCTGCCAATAAAATAACATCTCAAAACACTGTTAAATCACTTCCTCTTTCACATTGACTGATAAATGATCTAGTACCAATGATCAGAATTATTTTTCATAGATACTTTTCTGCCAAATGTCTCTTGTTACACATTGAAATTTCACCACTCCCAAACCCTAAATTTTTTGTGGTAACTGAGTTTGTTTTTGTCAAAATTTTATTCATTCAAACATCATTTTAGAAAAAAAATCATTTCAATTAGAAACTTTCCCTTTCCTGTGGACTTAGATTATATTGTATATATTTTAACTTCTTTATAACCTTGGGTTGTCAGCGTGTATATGAGTCATTGTTCTGAGCTCTAAAGTATGGTGATGTTTTCAGGTGTTGCTAGCTTTACACTAAGTGGTCCTAGACTTCTGGACTGATTTGTAAACTCCTATACCTCTTTTTAAATATTTTTTTCATTTCCATCATTGGTATTAAATGTCGGTTTTTTGTATTATTATGCAGTAGTGCTTTCCTGCCTTCTAGCTTTGAATCTCTTATGGATTTCATAACCACAAAATCTAATTGTTATAAATGTGTATAAAGCAAGAGTAAGTAGAGATAAAGTGAGGATCTATGCTAAAAGTGAAGCAGTTGGGCAGGTGGTTAGTCTGGTGGTTAAGATGCTAGAGAAGATACCCGTGCCCCATATTGGACAGCCTTGGGATTCACTGCCTGCTCTGGCTCCTGACTCTGTCTACCTGCTAAGGCGGGCTCTGGGAGGCAACAGCAGTGGCTCGAGTAACTGGATTCCTGCTAACCATGTGGAAGACCTGGATTGGGTCCCCAGCTCCTGGCTATGACTTGACCCAGTCCTGGCTATTGCTGATATTTTGGTATGTTTTTCCTCTAACCTCTCAATATGTGATTTCTTGATTTCCCTAAAAATGACAATCATACTACTTATTTATTTATTTATTTGA
The DNA here is from genome assembly GCF_033115175.1 of Lepus europaeus. Taxonomy (NCBI): domain Eukaryota; kingdom Metazoa; phylum Chordata; class Mammalia; order Lagomorpha; family Leporidae; genus Lepus; species Lepus europaeus. Next base: position 133,395,763 of record NC_084850.1, read on the forward strand.
AAGGCAGAGAGAAAGAGAGTTGTCTTCTATCCACTGGTGCACTCCCCAATGATTACAACAGCCACGGCTGGACCAGGCCAAAGCTAGGAACCAGGAACTCCATCCTGGTCTGCCATGTGGGTGGCAGGGGCCCAAAAACTTGGGCCATCTTCCATTGCTTCTCCAGGCACATTGGCAGGGAGCCAGATTGAAAACAAAGTAGCTTGGACTTGAACTGGCACCCTGATATGGGATGCCGGTGTTGCAAAGGACAGTTTACCCCGTTGTACTATAAAACCTACTCCATATCCTAATTATTTAACCAATCCCTCATTATAGAGAACTATTTTCAATTTTTGCTGTGATAAATAGTGCAACAATAAAGAAACTATGTGAAACATAGTATTCCCTTACACTGTATTCCTACAACTGGCATTACCGCATCACAGGACATCAGTTGTATTGGGAATTTTCAGTTATATTGTCAAGCTGCTCTTTGAAACAATGCCTGCACCTCTTTCAAATCTCCCAAGTAATATATGAAAGTGTATCTTTCTCTGTATCCACACTAGCCCTGTATATTATAATTAAATATTTTCCAGTTTCAGGGGGAAAAAATCTAGCCTTTTTAAAAAATATTTATTTTATTTATTTGACAGAGTTACAGAGAGAGGTAGACACATACACACACACACACACACAGAGAGAGAGAGAGAGAGAGAGAGAGAGAGAAAGGTCTTCCATCTGCTGGTTCACTCCCTAAGTGGCCACAACAGCTGGAGCTGAGCCGATCCAAAGCCAGGAGCAGGAGCTTCTTCCGGGTCTCCCATGTGGGTTGCAGCAGCTTCTTCCGGGTCTCCCATGTGGGTTGCAGGAGCTTCTTCCGGTCTCCCATGTGGGTTGGGCCATCTTCTACTGCTTTCCCAGGCCATAGCAGAGAGCTGGATTGCAAGTGGAGTAGCCAGGACTCGAACAGGTACCCATATGGGTTGCTGACACTGCCAGGCCAGGGCTTCAACCTGCTGTACCACAGTGCCGGCCCCCTAGCCCTAATTCTTATACCAAAACTTCTGGAGATGTTAATCTGATAGACTCCTTTCGGAAAGAAATTCACCTGAGCAGATGTCCCTTGGATACTCTGGGTTTTTTGGTTTTTTGTTTGTTTTTTGTCTTGTTTTTTTTTTTTTTTAATTTATTTATTTGAAAGGCAGAATTACAGAGAGAGACAGAGATTTTCTATCTGCTGGTTCACTCCCAAATGGCTGCAGCAGCCAGGGCTGGGCTAGGCGCCAGGAATTTCATCTGGGTCTCCTACATTGGTGGCAGGGCCCAAGTACTTGAGCCATCTGCTGCTGCTTCCCCAGGCACATTAGCAGGGAGCTGGATTTTTGGAAGTGGAGCAGCTGGGTCTCAAACCAGCACCCACACGGGATGTTGGTTTTGCAGGAGGCGACAGAACCTGCTGTGCCAAAACACCAGCTGCAGATGCTCTGTTTTTATGATTCCATTTAGTACAACATTTCTGGGGCTTATTTCACACTAATAGTAATAAATGTCAAAAGTAGGAAAATCTTATTTTTGGATTTTCATAAGTAATTTTCCTTTTAACATTATATTGTTAGAAAGAAATCATAAGCCCTATAATAAACCTGTTCAATCACATAGTTTGTCATGAAGATGTTTCCAGTTAAAGAAAACCTCAATTTAAATTCTCCTTCTTTAATTTGAGAACAATAATATTTTGGTGGTCTGGGTTTATCCTTGAATGCTACTGCTAGCAAATGTCTTACGGAATAAATACTTTTGTGCTGAGTCTTGCACACACATTCTGAAGACTTGTGTTCAGGATTCAGAACATCGTCCATTTGGCTAGCAAGTCAACATCAAGTGGTTCCCAATTTGATGTTTAAAAATGAGAATGCTTATTGTTTGATTTTTTTTGGTTAAATTAGGATTCCAAGAGAAGCCATTTTGTCTTGATTGCTGGAGAGCCATTAAGAGAACCAATCGTACAACATGGTAAGCAGCAAATTATCACAATTTTCTTGGTTGATTTTCGGTTTCTTTGAATGTATTTTACATATGTATTATTATTGGGAAGAGTATCGGGATTTTTGTCCTATATCTCCATCTACAAATGGGAGGATTTTGTTTTATTTCTTCATTGTCAGAGGAAAACATATGCAAGGCATATTTATATTCATTTCTCTTAAAAAAAAAAAACAAACCTCGTTTCTTAAGTACCTATCGTGTGTAAGACTTACAACTATGGGAAGAACAAAAATAGAGATTTTTTTTATTGTGTCCCAGGATAGTTCAACTTGAAAAAAAGATTTTGTAGTTCACTGGAGACTTGAATTATCATTTTTACCTTTACCAAAAAATAAGTTGTTTAGATCGTATCTTAGTCCATTTTCTGTTACTATAACAAGATGCCTCTGATTGAGTAATTTATAAAGAAAAAAGGTTTATTTTGGCTTACAGTTCTGGAGGCTGGGAAGTCCAGAAGCCTAGTGCCAGCAGGCCTCGTGCTTCTTCAACTGACGGCAGAAAGTGGGAGGGCCAGTGGGCATGTGCAGAAGAGGCAAAACACTATGAGTAAGCTCCCTTGTAAGGGGAGGATTCACTTTCTAACCACCTGCTCTTGCCATAACTAATCCAGCCCCATCATAGTGAGAACTCACTCATGCGAGAACAGCATTAACCCCTCTTAAGTACCTATCACCTCTTAAAGGTCCCACACCCAACACTGCCACAGTGGCATTCAGATGTCAGTAAATTTTGGAAAGGACAAAACATATACAAACCATAGCAAATGCTATCTTTGTAGTCTGTTTTACTTTCAGAGAAAACTATGACCCTCTTAGGAATAGTATTTCTTTGAAAGTTTTTTAAATATTTAAATCATTCTTTTTATTTTTTCAAAAGTGAATAGAGATAATTCTCATTTAGTAGCAGAAAATCCTGGGATAAGTATTCATCACAATGACTTCAACTCTTGATTTCTCCATCACATTGTTTCATTAGATGCAAAATATCTATCATTGTTTGATTACATATTTTATGTGAAATGTCTGTCATTGTTTGATTACATGGGAAATATCTAAAAGCACTTAGAAGTCAACTTATTATTTAGGCAAACACCTACAAAGCATAAAATATGTTGTGTCTGTGTTACTAATTATTAAATTCAGCATGCATTGAAATCCCATTGCATTACCTTGCCTGGCATGAATTCCCAGTAAACACAATGATTTCAGATAAACCCTAGGTGATCATAAATTTAAAGATTACTGATTGGTTCTTAAGATTTTTTTTTGATTCTATGAATAACTTAAGGGAGGATATTAGATTAGACTCATGTGCGGAGCCGGTGCCGTGGCTCACTTGGTTAATCCTCCGCCTGCGGCATCGGCATCCCATATGGGCGCCGGGTTCTAGTCCCGGTTGCTCTTCTTCCAGTCCAGCTCTCTGCAGTGGAGGATGGCCCAAGTGCTTGGGCCCCTGCACCCGCATGGGAGACCAGGAGGAAGCACCTGGCTCCTGGCTTCAGATCGGTGCAGCGCCGGCCATGGCGGCCATTTGGGAGTGAACCAACGGAAGGAAGACCTTTCTCTCTGTCTCTCCCTCTCTGTCTATAACTCTACCTGTGAAAGAAAAAAGAAAGAAAGGAAGGAAGGAAGGAAGGAATAGGGATGCAGAAAGCCACCCTACACATGTTTGTGCATCCTCTCCCAGTGGTACAGCACAGGGACACTGGCTACTCCTGCTCCTATAAACTCCGATGAACCGGTCAAGGTGTCTGTGTTGCTTGACATCTCAGTTACTGTGAAGCTAATCAGTTTGTTTCTTTTTGTTTCTTTTGGATTTTTAACTTTTAAAGTCCAGAAATTTTTCTTCTACCTGTACATGTTTAAAGACAGCCATAACTATCACTCAGCTATTTGGGAACCAGCACTAATTTCATGAATTAGTGAAGATCCTGACTCTTCTTGTCACTTTGTGTCCTTAGTTATGTGTCCACAAATTAAGCATGGGATGTCAGAGAATGTTGTAATAGAAAGTGACCTTAATTATAATGTAGCCATGCCCCTTTTGTATATGAGGAAAATGAAATCCAAAAATTTTATGTATTTACTTAACAGATACTTGCATGGGATTTACTTTTTACTAAGCATTGATCAGAGTGCTTTCTAAATATTAATTCATTTACTCTTCAGAACAACCCATGAGGTAGGTTCTCTCATCTCCACATTACAGAAGAGGAGGTAGAAGAACAGAGGGTCATTGGCTTAGACACTCAACTCGAATATCTGCCAGTTCTTTGTGTCAGACTGGTTCAATTCTTGACATTAGCTAATACTATAAAAATAAAAGCTATAAAAATGCTTGTAATAGAACTGAATCTAAGAATGTTTCAAATAAAAAATTGCTGTTGCTGATGGTACTTGCAATGGGTGAGATGCACTTGCATTTGTTATCTGAAGGTTGGTCTTCTTTATCTGTAACCATACACAATCCAAATCAACAAATCCATTTTAAAGTCCTTGGGAAATCGAATACTGTGAAAACAGGCTTTTACTCTTCATTTATGCTTGATTTTTTTTTCCAATTAAGAGTCATAGAAATACTCACCATTTCCAGTGGTAGAGAAAATATTGTCACTCAGAACTTTCTAAATGTCTCCTTCTGTCACAGGTCCATTTGTGATGAACACAAATGAAGAGATTTCTCAGGCCATTCTCGATTTCAGAAATGCAAAAAATGGATTTGAAAGGGCCAAGACCTGGAAATCAAAGATTGGAATCTAGTGAAGAACACAAGAGAAGGTCTTTATGCTTCTTAGGATTTTGCTGTTTGTAATTTCCAACCATTCAAGACATTCAGTGTCTAAAGCTGACTTAACTGGTACTTGGAAACAGTTGCATCCGAAAGTGGTATGGATTCTGTAGCAGTGCATGTAGGGCATCTCTTGGTACACATGAATAAACCTAACCTTTACTTCTTTCAAAATCAGTCTTCTTCATTTTGACCTAAATTGCTAAGCTTCTGCTAAAAAAATTTTGAGGGGAGATATTTGGCAGAGTGATGAAGACACTGCTTGGGGTGCCCTCATCCCGTATCAGAGCGCCTCAGTTTGAGTCCTGGCTCTGGCTTCTGATTCCAGCTGTCTGCATATGTATTACCCTGGGATGCAGTGCTGACGGCTCATGTACTAAGCTTCCAGCCACTCCCGTGAGTGACCTGCATTCAGTTCCTGGCTTCTGGCTTCTGGCTTCTGGGTTCAGCCTAACCTATCCCTGGCTATTGCAGGCATTTGGAGAATGAATGGATGTGAGATTCTCTCTCTCTCTCTCTCTCTCTCTCTCTCTCTCTCTCTCCCTTTTAAATAACAATAACATTTTAAAAATTGTGTTTGTTTGCTGTTTTGCATGTGCACGTGGACACTTTTGTTATTTTTGTATGTACTTGACTGCTTTCTGCATGTCACTGGCAGCAGATCTGAAGTTCTCTGCTAAGCGATGCTGTTGCTATACAACAGTCCAGACTGTGCTGCGGTTTCGTGTTACAGGTTATCTGCTTTAAAGGAACAGCAGTTCTGAGCACTTAAGTCAGTTTTTCAAACTGCCCTACCATTGGTAGGGACGCAACAGGATTACAGCCAAGACTTCCCTGCATTTTCTGCCAAGATCTGTGGCAGATTTAAGACACATGCTTCTGCAAGCTTCCATGAAGGTTGTAAAAAAAAGTTTGAATCCAGAGTTGGGTTCCAGCTTTCTGTGGCTGTGACTTTTGGTGGCCACGTCCTTGTAAAGCAACTTGAACCTGAGGCTTAGGGTGGAGAGACTGTTTTTTTAAATTTGCTGGATGTGAAGTGAATTCAGAGTGCTTTCTAGTTTCAGGTGGAAGACATGTCCACTTCTTGATTATTTTTGGAGCATGAGAACATTTTACAATTTTTTTTCATCTCCCTGCCACCAGGTTGTGCCAAAAAAAGTACCTTGCCTAATTGAAGTCATTTCATTGGATTTTGATCACAAGTGATTGTTTCTTCCATGTGAAGTTTGGGGTTTTGAACTTTCTTTCTGGAGAATGCCTTTTGAAACAATTTTCTCTGCCTGCTTGATGTCAACTGCTTAGTAACCTGTGGATATTAAACTATTCAAAATGTACAGAGAGTGGGCAGTGGTGAATATTTTCATGATGTCTTACATACAGCTGGTGCAGGGTTCCAGTAATGACCATGGGCCTCTGAAGGTAGGTGTGCTCAATTATTAATGTGATGAAGATTAATTTTATTGGCTTATGCAGAGGGCTTGCTTTCTTTGCCCTCATTGTTTCTGAAAAAATGTAAAAATGAAGAACACCCTTAGTAATGGACAGGATATAGCCTGCATTTGTTGGTGACTGTTCTGTTTCTAAGGCTTACTAAACTTTTGGCGTGATTATGTGAAAATGCTTGTTTTGGGGGTATTTTGGAGGTGTTTTTGGAGTTCTAATACAATCTTTTTTTCATCTCTGTATGTGGATGACACAGTGGTTTCCTAATGAAGCACTGGTTTGTTTTTATGACACATGTAACTTTGTGGGCCATTTATTTTCAGGTCATTTGTGAGCAACAAAGGTTAGTTCATTTTATTCTGTAAAACTGAAAATTCCAGTGACTTCAACAGATGGTTTCTATTTGGTTTCGCAAATTACCAATTGCTACCATTCAGAAGAACATTTTCTCAGAGGTGGTTTTGTTTTGTTTTGTTTTTTATTCCTTGAAATGTGTGTAAAATGCAATAGTAATCAGATCTTTGGTTCTATAAACAAGCATTAAGTAGAGCCCAATCAATATAAAAACAAATTAACTGGGCATTATGACAGCTAGTACAATGTTTCACCCAATTTTATGTGGTGCATAGGTTATGTATTTTTAAGCTTTGTATTTTGAGGATGATTCAGATGTAACCGTTTCGACTGAATGGTTGAATCTTTGCTTTAGGAATTTCTGGCTGTGAATAGACCATCAAATGTGGGCTTGAGTTATTGTAGCTGGTTTAGGTCATGCGTTTTCAGCAGGGGTGATAGTGCCCCCAACAGGGGAAACTTGACTTTGGAAAGGTGAAAAAGCCTTACTCGGTCTGGAAAGCACAGATATACAACTGGTAAAGAAAAGGATATGTAAAATATCTGTACTAAGATTTCTCAGGGGGACAGGAGGACTGAAATGGCTCCTACTTGGTATTAGTCTGGGGGTGAGGGTAGGGGTTGATAGTAAGATCAAAAGTTGGATGACACTGTGTTAAGGGTAGAGTCATCTTGTCTAGCAGTCTGCATCTTCCTAACATTTCAAATGCCAAACACACGTGGGAGAAATCACAATCCTGAGCTCTACTTTCCTGTGACCAGCCTTATCGTTGGATCTCAGTGCCGCACTGTAGGTAAAGGGGGAATCCCATTTGGAGCATAGGGAGCAGGAGAAAGAAGTGTGACCTGCTTCAAGCAGGTAAGACTTTTCAGGCTGTCAAGGCTTTGATTAAACCCACAAAACAGAAATCCTTTGGATATGCTGGCCTCATTGAGTTTTAAAGTATTTCTATCCTGCTTTACACTTGAGCTTAGCCAAAACCCCGAGAAGCAATCCCATTCTACTTTAAAGCATCCGTTTATTTCGTGGTACAAGAGATGAGACTAAGAATTGTTGGAAATAGGTAATATTCTTTAGAGATTCAGCTCTTTTAAAGTGCACAAACACCAAATATTTGTTAGGTGTCCTGGGTACAGTGAAGTTTTAAATTTATTGTTAACATAAGTTTGTTTAATTGGGCAATGAGGAAAGCAATTGGATTTCCATGTGACAGCAAACATTGTTGTGCAGGGCAGATGTAGCATTGTATGCTTCCTCATACTACTGCTACCAAGTTCTTTTCTTACATATCAGAATTTCCTTTAAAAAATGAACCTATGTATACTGAGATTATATCCACCTAGCCTCCAGCTAATTTAACTTATTTCTGATAGTAAGGAAAGGGTTGCCAAAATTAAGCAGAAGTTTTGGTCTAGATGTGACTAGCTGGTGAGAGATAATGAAGTATATCATACTGGTTATAGAAATATGTTTACTAATGGTTTTGTTACTAAATTGCAGTTTAGTATGAGATGGTAATGGTTCAAGTCATTGGCATTTGAATATTTTTTTTGAGATAAAAATACTGCAGTTTCATGATCCTCTACAGTAGAAAGCCCATGAGCATATGTTCCTCCGTACCTTCCCCACTTCTAACCACCTCTTTTCCAGAATGGATCTGATGCTAATTCTGTCCCCAGGTTGTCTCCTCTCTGCTTTCACCAGGCACAGTCCTTGGCACAAAGGACATCAGAATGTTTTCCAAAAGTTCCTCTTCACCTTGACCTTGTAGTTAAATTTGTTGAATGATATGCTTTGATATACACACACCTGGCCTAAGCTAGTTAGTCATTTATGAGTATGGCTGGTGCTTGGAGCTTTCATGTCACTGTGACATATTAATGGTACCCAGGATGCAATGGAGCCCCCTGTATCTTCATCTTGAATACAGTAGTTCTTGTATGACTAATTTTTTTATTTAAAATCCAAATTCAAACCTGTGCATGAGTCTTTACTTTTGAGCCCTTACAAAGATGATTTTTGGAATAAGAGTATAGTATTTGTACACACAGATGATTCCATGTAGTACTGGAGGGAGTACGATGTGGCACTCCCAAACACATTTATTACCACACTGGATAGAGGTGCTAGAGAACAAAGGGACACAATGACGGCAAAACTGTTTCTGAGCACATTTTCAGGCACATTTGCTCTGAGCACTTTTTCCTACAATGTGAGATGAGCAGAGTGGGTGGGAACTATATATCATTGGGAATGTGATTGAGATGAGATTAAATACCACTTCTTGTTGCTTTTATGGTAGTGAGTCCACTTTTCTCTCTCCCTTACCTCTAGTTGTTACAGCCTTACCAAGACACTAGGGCATTATAAAATAAAGATACCTCAGACCCCAATGTGTCGAGAAAGCCTGGGCTGACTGTGATGTCCTAGTGTGTAAATAATCTCCTTTATCTCTTACTAGTTTTCCGATATTCAAACATTCATTCATTTTTTTCCCCCAAGGAGTGTTTTTTGAGCACCTAGAATATCTAGGCACTGATCTAGGGGCTAGGAATGCAACAGGAAATAAGACGATGTTTCATTCCATTGGAACTTGTACTCCATATGTGACAGGTGGAGGTGGACAGTATGCAAATCTGAAACATGTGCAAGATGAAGAAATTCCTGTAAGGGGAGGAGATGCTAGCTGGTGGGTAGGGGAGACCTCAGATTTGGTCGTATTAGTGCAAGGCCCTGAAGGAAATGAGGGAGGCATAGGTCACCGTCAGTGCATTGGCTGTGGTGGGGCAGGAATTTGGCTGGGGTGTTTGACTGTTAGCTTGGGGAGCAGTGTGGCTGGAGGGGGTTTGTAAGTAGAGGCCAGAAGTGCAGTCATGGAGGTCAAAGAGGTAGCCAGGGCATATCATGTCAAGTATGGCTGTGCTCCCACAAAATTTTATGGACACTGAAATTTGAATTTTATGTAATTGTCATGCACCATGAAGTCTTTTGTTTCAGCCATTTAAAACTAAAAGATCCTTCTTAACTCAGAGACCATACCAAAACAGGCTGCAGTCTGGATTTGGGCCACCAGTCATAGTTTGTGAGCCATGTTATATGTCATTACACTGCTTACCTTCTCTATGGTATGCATTGGTGCCAAACATTTTTATTTGCTTGTGTATCAGTTTATTACTTGTCACCATCCACTAGAATGATAGCTTATTGAGAAGACGAACTTGAGATTGTCTTGCTTACGGCAGTGTTCCTGTCACCTAGGGCCAAGCCTGTAACAGAGTGGTTACTAAAACAGTGCATTCGTCCTATGTGATCCATGAGGGATTGGTTCCAAGACTCACCGCAGATACCCAAATCCATGGATTAAAAAGTCCCTTGTAGGCTGGCACCGCGGCTCACTAGGCTAATCCTCCGCCTGTGGCGCTGGCACCCTGGATTCTAGTCCCAGTCGGGGCGCCGGATTCTGTCCTGGTTGCTCCTCTTCCAGGCCAGCTCTCTGCTGTGGCCCGGGAAGGCAGTGGAGGATGGTCCAAGTGCTTGGACCCTGCACCCGCATGGGAAACCAGGAGGAAGCACCTGGCTCCTGGCTTCAGATCGGTGCAGTATGCCAGCCGTAGAGGCCATTTGGGGGGTGAACCAATGGAGGGAAGACCTTTCTCTCTCTCTCTCACTGTCTAATTCTGCCTGTCAAAAAAAAAGTCCCTTGTGTAAAATGATGTCATATTTTCATATAACTTGTGCACATCCTCCCATACTTTAAATCATCTCTTGATTACTTATAATATCTAGTACCATGTAAATATCATGCAAATAGTTGTTATGCTATATGGTTTGGAGAATAATTGCAAGAAAAGCATCTGCACATGTTCAGAATAGATGTGGCTTGGCAGGGGTATGTTTTCAGTTTGCTGCTGGTTGACTGCATGGATGTGGAGCCCACAGATGGATACAAAGGGTTGGCCATATTTGTTGAAGGACTAGGCTTGTAGGATTTTGAGATATCTAGGATGTGAACTACTGCTTTAATAGCCACAACATTTATTCGCATCATGGCCAGTCTGATTTCATTATTTCTAGAAAATTTGGAAGCATTTTTCTAAGGCAGTGTATTCACCATGTGCTGTTTTCCTGTGGGAGTAGGATGGGATTTGAGCAGATGTATCGGAGTCCTGGAGTGTCCTTTCAGCCACAAGCCGTCCTCTGAGGTGTTCGTGTATATATAGGAGCCAGAGTTACAGAAGGAAGTCACCTTAGCCCATCTTTCCAGCCTGGTGCTCACAGAAAAAAAGATGAACAGAACAGCATGTGGCTGCACAGCAAGTCTGGATCAACTTGGACACCCTGATGCTTTACTTCATTCCTGAGAACCTAAGATTTGCTCCATATGTTTTTATCTCATGCCAGGTGATTTGTGAAGACATAGTGAATTAGTCAGATACATCATTAGTCAGGCTAGGCTAGGACATGCTGCAATAACAGATCTCAGGGGCTCAAAAACCACAGAGGTTTCTTTGTTGCTTGCATCATAGGACCATCCTGGTTCATCCAGGATCAACTCCACATCAAGAGGAAGCTGGTTGGAGCATCTATAGCTTGAACGTTATAAATCACTCTGACAGAAGGAGGGAGAGCCCTGGAGAGTCTCACATTGGCAGTTAAATGCTCTGGCCTAAAAGTTACACAAATCACTTCCAGCCACAGCCCCCTTGGCCCATTCCTATATCAAATCACAAGGGGCCAGGATGTGCAGTCCTAACACGTACTCGGAAGATGGAAAACTGGCGCTATTTGGTGAATAGTATTAATGACTAGCATGTGCAACTTTGATTACTTAAATGCTTCTGAGCATTCCTTTGACTGCAATGTCAAAACATTCCCAGCCTTACAGCAATGCTGGAGAATGAACTGTAATAAAATAGCTTGGCAGGGCAGAGGAGACAGAGAAGAAAGAAGAAAATCCACTGGTCTCCATCGTGCTCCTTTAATGTGTGGAGACCTATGCTTGCTTTAGGAAATCAGTGTCCGCACTCAGAGCAACTTTAGTGGGGATGTGAACCCACCGTGACTGGACAGTCGGGCAAAGTGTGCTGCAGGAAGCCAGCTTTACTTCTGCTGTTCAGGAGGCTCCTCCCTGGGCGCAGGAAAGCTGTACGCTTCGTACACTGGGCATTTGTGGATTGCCTACCATGTGCCAGGCACGTGAGTGGAAATGATGTTTTTATAAAATAAAGACGTCTTAGTTATGTGCATGTGTTACCAACAGCCAGGGAGTTCAGTTTGGCCTGTGGGAAGGATATTTTTAATGCCTGAAACTTTAAGTAATAATGTAAATTTTTATAATGAGTTTCTTTTTGTCATTCACTGCATATTACTTTTTTTATTTATTTTATTTTATTTTATTTTATTTTATTTTATTTTATTTTTGACAGGCAGAGTGGACAGTGAGAGAGACAGAGAGAAAGGTCTTCCTTTTGCCGTTGGTTCACCCTCCAATGGCCGCTGCGGCCAGCGCATTGTGCTGATCCGATGGCAGGATCCAGGTGCTTCTCCTGGTCTCCCATGCGGGTGCAGGGCCCAAGCACTTGGGCCATCCTCCACTGCCTTCCCGGGCCATAGCAGAGAGCTGGCCTGGAAGAGGGGCAACCGGGACAGAATCCGGTGCCCATATGGGACGCCGGCGACGCAAGCAGAGGATTAACCAAGTGATTTTAAAAATCAGATTTATGCCCCAAATGAGTGGTTCTCATTAAAATTGCTTGAGGTTATTTTCTAGTAATCTTTTTACTTAGAATTAATTTTAAAGTTACAGAAAAGTTGCAAAGACAGCACAGAGGCTTCCTGCACACCCTCAACTAGCTCCAATGCTAACAAATCCTGCTGACAAAGCTGCGACCCACATCTGTGGAATGCGAATCTCTGAGGATGGGATTCAAGAATCAGTATTTCCTTGACGCTTCTTCCCAAGTAGAATGGAGGTGAAACCAAGGCTGAGAACCTCTGCTGCAAGTGCAGTCAGCAAACCTACAGTATGGTCATCACCTGGGAACTTGTCAGAAATGACACATCCCGGATGTCACCCCAAACCTACTGCATGGAAATCTGCACTTTAGCCAGCTCTCAAGTCTTCAGTATCTACATTGAGTTTTGGGAAGCATTGTATTCTTTACAAAAGATTAAGCAGACCACACAAACCTAGACCAAATCACTGTCAAATGTATGTTTGTGTTTATTACAAATTTTTTCTTTATTTTTTTATTTAACAGGTAGAGTTAGATAGTGAGAGAGAGAGAGAGAGAGAGAGAGAAAGGTCTTCCTTCTGTTGGTTCACTCCCAAATGGCCGCCACAGCCAGTGCGCTGCGCTGATCTAAAGCTAGGAGCCAGGTGCCTCCTCCTGGTCTCCCATGCGGGTGCAGGGCCCAAGCACCTGGGCCATCCTCCACTGCCTTCCCGGGCCACAGCAGAGAGCTGGCCTGGAAGAGGAGCAACCAGGACTACAACCCGGCACCCACATGGGATGCCGGCACCACAAGTGGAGGATTAACCAAGTGAGCCATGGAGCTGGCCCCATTACAAATTTTTTCATCAGATATATTTGGAGGCTTATTGTGTGAAAGAGAAGAATCAGATTGGCATTCTCCCCTCAAGGAGACCTACTCTACTAAGGGAAATACGAATGTGTGAAGGAAGTGACGACATTTGATCTACATGTGAAAGAAGAACATCTAGAGAAAGATATGTAAAAGATAAGTGATGTAGTTTCAATAAATGATTAATCTCAGGGAAGAATTTTCTAAAGCTTTTGATGAATCAATTTGTTTATTTATATATTTAATAAATATTTATTCAGCTCTTGCTATTGCTATGTGAATAAGATACTGTAACTGCTTAAGTGCTTTTACAACCCAGTGGGGAAGACAAACACCATGCAGGTAATGACACAAATAAATCACTAGTGTCAGTAGTGGGAAGTGCGAGGAAAGGGACAGATGGGATGTTAGGAATTCAGGTGACAGAAGGACTGCCCTAGACATGGTAGTTGTAGAGTGGTTTCCCTGAGAAGATAATGTCAAATTGAAGAAAGGTTTAGCTAGACAAAGAGCAGAGGGAACTCCAAGCAGAGGGAACAACATGGACCAAGGCCAAAGCCAGAAGAAATGAACAGAAGAGTACACCAATGAAACAGATGTTCAGTAATCCATTGTTCAATTCTTCTACATTTTCCATTGCTTTTCATATTGGGTACAAGTAGCCTGGCCTTCCAGCATCCTTCCTCTTCTTTATAGTAAACAGCTATATTGATATACAGTTTCCATAGTATAAAATTTACCCATTTACCCATCTTAAGTAATGCAATGATTTTTGGTAAATTTACTGGGTTGTGCAGCCATCGTCCATGTAACATCCCTTATGCTCCTTTATAGTGAGCCCCCATTCCCACTCCTGGCCCCTGGAAGCCTACTTCTATCTCCTAGGGATAGAGGCCCATGAGTGGATTGATTGGCCTTATGATAAATTTATGTTAAGTTTTAAACAACTATTGAACTCTTTTCCAACTGGTGGTAATATTTTCCAATCTCATCAGCAGTAGATCCCATGTACCTCGTCCCTGGGAACACTTGGTATTGTCAGTCTTTTTGATTATAGACATTCTACTGGATGTCAAGTGGTATCTCATTTCATCAAGCCCGCTTTCTAATCTTATTTTGCCAGTCTTGTCACTCCTAAACCTATGCTGTGCCTACCAAAGTGAACCTCCTGCTTTTTTTGTTTTTAGTGAGTCTCCTTGATTTTACCAAATCATGCCTTTGTTCACTCTTTGAATGTATTACTTGGCTAAATATTTTTTGAGAGGTTGGAAATTCAGAGTTCAAATTAGTAGAAGCAAAGACCTTTGACTTCTGCACAGTATGGACACTTCCAAATTTCTCTTAGAAATCCCACTGCCATACCTTTCAAAGCATCTTACCTGCCATCTTGGTCACACATGACCTAGATCAGTGCCTATGCCTGAGCTATGGAGCTGCTCATGCATCCTCAGGGAAGAATACCATGTAAACTTAGAAATTAACAGCAGGAGAAATGATGGTCCTTCAGGTTATGAATTACAAGTCCAGAGACTAAGCCTCACATAGTAGAAACTGGCTTATGGCAGCCAAGAAATCAGAGAATGGTTTCTTATTTAGGAATAAAATTGCTAGCAGTCTTAGATTAATAACCAAAAGAAAAAAGAAGGAAAGAAAGGCTGCTGCTGTAATAAAAAGCAGAGATCTGGTAACTCCATTTCATTTCCTTCCTCTTACTGATTGCTTTTTAGTTGTTTTAGTTTTGATTAGCACTTCCATTACAAAACAAGAAGAAATTATGACCTAATTACTGGGCAAAAGTTTAATAGCTAAAACAATTGAAATCAATGGTTTAAGTGTATATTTGGCACTATATTAACACTTTTTAATGTTTGCTTTTGTCTTGCCTGAGCAGATAACAAAATTGATTATACAAAATCAACCAGTGCAGAAAGCGTATTGGAAAATGGATGCCCCCAATGAATTAATTATACTTCTGCTTATAATAGTGAAATGACTTTAATTTCTAAGTTATTTCAAACTAGATTTTAAATTAAGAAACTTAAAGTATTTTTTTTAACAAGATGGCTATTTTTTGAAGATTGATTGATTTGTCAGAATTACAGAGAGAGAGAGAGAGAGAGAGATCTTCTATACATTGGTTCAGTCCCCAAATCTCAAATGGCTGCAATGGCCAGGGATGGGCCAGGCTAAAGCCAGGACCCAGGAGCTTCTCCCGGGTCTCCCACGTGGGTGCAGGGGCCCAAGCACTTGGGCCATCCTCCACTGCTTCCCCAGGCACATTAGCAGGGGGCTGGATCGGAAACAGAGCAGTTGGGACTCGAACCAGTGCCCATATGGTTTGCCAGTGCTGCAGATGACAGCTAAACCCACTGTGCCACAGTGTCGGCCCCTAAAATATGCTTAACTAATTCTGAGTAGTTGGGGAAACACTTCTCATGATAAGGCAAGTCACATGAGCCATTCAATGACATTAATTCAACCTAGAGTTTTAATATTTTCTCTTGAGTTCTCAAGTTTGGCTAGCTTAAAAATATTTCTGTGATGGAATTGAAACCTATGAGAAATATATATAAGTCTATATTTACAGATGATATTGGATGAAATTCACCTGTATAAGTAAAAAATCCTTTCAATATAGTCCAATTGTAAAAACCTATTACAAGCTGTTGGTTGCTTTCATTATTTTCAGGTGGAAGCAGTGTTGTCAGAAAATTTTCTTTTGAAGACTATTCCAGACATGAAGTAGTCGTTATACGAGAAGACAGAATGAGTAATTAGAAAAAGAGAGACTACTGGCAAATGAGCCTCAGTGGAGAATCTTTCCCCTTGAGAGTTGCCACAGCATTAGCAGTTATTCTGTTTCATCCCCAGAGTTGTTAGATGAAGAAGCTGTGGCAAGTAGCTTAAATTCAGGGCCAATTCCACAGACATAATCTCTGCTCCTCGAGCTCACTGCCAGAAAGTGTCCTCGATTGAAACTTGGCAGAGAAATGAGAAAGCACAGGTATGAGCTCACTGAGCTTCCCATTTACAAACCCGCATTACTCCCTATATCCCTTCTGTTTCAGAGGGTCACCCTCTCATCCACTCATCCTGTCCCCACTTATCTCTGGAACTCACGTCAAACCAACCTCACTGGGTCCCTGCTCTATCTCTCCTACACATGCTTTCAGTTTCTTCCTCTCTGTTGGCTCTTTCCCTCAATTTATAAACACATACATGGTTCCCCTGCCTTTATTGCACACACACACACATACACACACGGAACGTTCAAACAAGATAACCTTAGAGATTCATGTTTGGAGTTAGTTTATAGTCTATAGAATATAAACTTGATCAAATGATGGGAAACATGTGCAGATGCTAACCCTGTGCAGAGGTGACACTAAATGCACAAAGCTGCTGAAGCTGTGAGACTGGCACATCTCGGGCTGGAAGGCAGATGCCATGAAGCACTCAGCTCCAGTAGACATGGGCTTGATGAGTGCATTGCATCAGATCCATGAAAGAGGAAGGAGGGGTCACTGCTGATTGCTGACTGCAGTTATACCTTCCACGACACTGCTTAACTAGAGGCAAATAAGAAAGTGGATGCTTCCTTGCCACTAGCACTTGAGTTAAGCAATGTGTGAATCAGAAATATTCAACAACATTGTGGATTCAGGGCCTATGGAGTTGGGGGAGATTGCAACTACAAGATTTCTAAATGATAAGAGCAGTGAGAAAGGAAACTTTGTCTCCCAATGAAGATGAAGCTACTCAATAAAATTTCAAAGCACAGAGATAATTATTACTAAAAACAATGTTAAAAAAATAAATAATTAGCATAAAAATCACATGTGCGAAGTTAAAATTAAAAATAACTTGGGAAAATACTTAAAATAAGCATATTTAGGGTCCTGAAAGACATAAAGAAAGGAATAGTATTAATAAAACAAGAATGATAAATTAAGAAGAACATACAGAAACAAAGCAGAAAAGCACATACGAAGAGGAGTAAAGTAGAAATATTTGATTATAAATATGATTATTTAAATTAAAAACTTAACCAAATAAACTTGGACTACACAATTGGAGAATTGGCGATTGAGAAAATAAACCAATTGATATATCTGTAAAAGGCTCCAACATATGTCTGGTAAGTACTTCAAGAAGAGTAGAGACAGTATTATAAGTAGTCATTAAAAAGATAATGGATGAGAATGTTGAAGAAGTGAGAAAAAAGACAGGTGGCCTCAGATTGAAACCATTGTGAAGATGCCTCTTTCAACTTGTCAGTTCTGCCCTTGTACCTTGAAAGCAGCCATATGTAAGCAATGGATAATTTATAAACGAATGACCATTTCTGTGTTCCAGTACAGCTTTATATACAAAATCAGGCAGGGGGCAGATTGAATTAGGTCGAGAGTCTGTAGTTTGATGACCTCTAAAGAATAACCATTGTTTATTTGCATGTGTAATTCAAAAGAGACCATGTCATTAGTGAATCACACACGACTTGGACCACACTTGCTCTTCTGAGCGCGCACTTTGGAACAGCTCTTCAGTATCCATTAGAAAAACATGGGCAGAAATCCTGATGAATGATGCGCATTGTAACCACAGCTGGTGAGGGCTGACTGAGGATGATGTACATCACGGGACTCTGCAAGTCCCACTTGTTCATCTCTTTTTGCCCTACTGTCCTCCCCCTGTAGCAGGCAGCTGACATTCACATCCCTCTCCCCCCTTCCTCTCTCAGCACCACTCTGCAACCACACTGGCCTTCCATCTCCTCTCTCACTCCAGCTCCAAAAATGCACTCAACCTGCAGATCCCAACAGCCCAGGAAAACAAAGCCCAGGAGCTCCAGGCTCAGGGAGAGAAAATCCCAGGTCTTAGCCACAAACAGATCACCTCATTGCTTCTCCAGCACATTCTAGGGACGACCTCATGTCATGCTGTTCAGATGTACCTCTACAACATTTTTGTTATTTGAGAGGGAGCGTGAGCTAACGAGCATTCCCATCTGCTGGTTCATTCTCCAAATGCCCACAGCAGCTGGGGTAGACAGGCTGAAGCCAGGAACCCAGAACTCAGTTCAAGTCTCCCACCTGGGTAGCAGGGACCCAACTACTAGAGCTGTCACCTGCTGCCTCCCATCCCCAGGGTAGGCATTGGCAGGAAGCTGGAATCGAATCGGGAGTGGAACTGGGTCTCAAATCCAGGCAGTCCAATATGAGATGCAGGCATTACAAGTGGGAACCTAACCTCTTGTCCACACATGTGCCCCTACCTCACTGGTTTGAAAACTTCATAGTAATTCACTTTTTAGGCATGTGTTGTTGTTTACATAATCGGGCCCCAGCTGTGATCAAGAGGCTACATACTGAAAATCTTCTCTTGATGGAGCTTTCTTTCCCCCTCACAAATCCACTCAGTACAGTTGCATTGTATCAGCCAAGATACTTTATACAACTGTGTGGAGAGCAAATTTCAGCATAAACTCCAGAACCGTATTTTATCAGGAAAAAGGTCATGTTTTTGAAACAGTAAACAGGTTTTAAAAGAAATTTTAAAAAGAGCATGCGAAGTCAAGAGAAATTCAAGTTTACTAAGGTCTCAAAATCTTTGTCATGTGACTGTGGGATAAGGTCCACAAGCCTTTGTGAATCTATTTCTCAAAGAATGGCAATAAAACAGTTGTCATTGGCTACAAAGGTAGTATGATAAACATCTGTCATCATTTCCTGTGGCTGCTGTAACAAATGACCTCAAAGCTGGGAGCGTCAAACCATGGAAGAAGTGTGCAGTGAAGGTTCCGCAGGGCTGCGCTCCCGCTCCCTCCAAAGGCTTTGAGAGTCCGTCCTTCCTCACCTCCTCAAGCTTCTGGTGGCTCCAGGCGATGCCCGGCTTGTCCCTGCAGCCCTTCCACCTGTCTCCTCTGAATTGTGGCTTCTCCTCTCCTGGCTCTTGAAGGAACACTTGTCATTGTATTCAGGGTCCCCATGCATTATCCTGGATGACCTCATGTCAAGGTCCCTAACTTCATTGCATCTGCACACATCTTTTCTCATGTTCACGAGTTCCGGGGATCAGGATGTGAACATAACATTTTGCAGTCCACCATTCAATGCCTACAGTATTCCTTGTAAGTGTTCTGAGAACCCAGGAGGGATAAGTAAATTCTTTGATTCAGTTGTAAGTGGGCAGAATGTGAATCAGAAATACTGGATGTCCTTGTCCCTGCACATTTGGTGTACATGTCACCGGAGAAAAAGCCGTGGGTTCTTGTCTTCGTGCAACACAGAATTCAGGCATGAGACAGAGAGCGAAGTAATGAGGATTTATCGGGGTTAGGGCATCCTCCAGAAAGGAAAGAACAGATAGGGAGTGCCCAGTCACTCGGGCTGAGGGAAAGCAAGGTTACATAGTTGAATGGGGAGATTACACCTGGGCCGGCTGGGCCAGCTGGGCGGGCTGGGCGGGTGGGCTGAGCTCCCAGTGTTTGTTTGGACTCCTGGTTTTTTCCTTACCCCCTCCCCCTTGTCCTCCAGGACAAAGGATGGGGAGCCCTGGTGAAAGGGCTTGCTGGGTGAAAATTCTCAAATTCCTCCCTAGATGTGCTGGCCCCAGGCAGAGCAAAGGGGCTTCCCTTGGGGTGTCTGAGGTTTTATTGCCCCATGTTATCAGGCCAGGTAACCCATTGGGTCCCGAGGAGAGAGAATTCTCCTGGGAGCTTTGGGGAAAGGGCTGGGACCACCTGGGAGGCCATCAGGGTCTGGGCAGGACTTTGAAGTGCAAGATGCTGGGCTTCTGGAGCTTCCACAGTGGGTGCTGGTCTTCAGGCCCCCTCTCACACACACGGGCTAATTTTCAACTTCCTACCTGACATACATCTGAAAAATCTAATTTCTTTTCAGATCTATTTAGACTTTTAAGTCTTAGCAATGAAAGTGATCAAGACAAATCTAATGACTTGCTTTTGAACTGGTATTTTTTTAAAGCGGTCATCCCGATCGATGTTAGAACAGTCTGAAGAGAAGATTCGGGCTGCTTCTAGTTTGGAAGAACTGCTTCGAATCACGCACGCTGAGGACTGGAAGCTGTGGCAATGCCGGCTGAAGCTCAAAAGTCTCAGCGGAGTGGACTCTCGCTCAGCCTCTCATCGGTCCACCAGGTTCGCAGCAACTTTCTATGACGTTGAAACACTAAAAGGTAGGTGTGTGGGTGCGGAGGCAAGCTCTTTGTCTTTATAGTGAGTGACAAATGTACCAGCTTCTTAAAGTTTCAGTAGGAGGGAGAACAAAAGGGAACCTCTGATTTTATATAGCTTTGGTGTTAGTGACGAGTCCTGAAATAGTTTTTTGATGATCAGTCAGTAGAGAAATAGATCCAATATGATTTTCAGATTAAAAAAAAACTAACACAAAAGAACACTTTAAAATATAGAAATAAATTTAATTCAGGAATGTGAGGGAGAAAATGCAGAAAGACCACTGTTAGGAAAAAAAATGCACTAGGTTCAAATAAAAAATAGAATAACCTGGGCATTCAGCAACAAAGAGCATTCTGGCTTGTACATGTAGGCAAGATCAAATAGGTTAGGCATAATTTTTTTGTTTCTTCAAAACTCTAGGACCCTTCATAAAAGTAATAGTAGAAATTGAAGCTGGATCATAATAATAGGTACTGATAGTTCTAGGAGAGTAACTGAGAGAAAATTCTTGAAACAAAAGAATCATATCTTTGGCCAAAAAATTAATCTATCTGAAAGGAAATGCTATTTTCCCTAGTAAGGTGCAGAGGTTCTTTATAAGGAAATCACTGGATGTAGGTACTCTTCCATAATGAAATGAATGAACTGCTTGTAAAATAAAGCTGTGTGACCTCAGATGAACCTTTAGATGACATGTGAAAACAGCACAGGCAGCTACCATGGTGTTGTGGATCTAGCATTTTGATTTGATTAACACAACAAGCTGGTAACTGTTTATCACATAATTTGAGTTGACCATTAAGCCAAGATTATTTTCTTTCTACCTAGAATTGTTTTGCTTTTTTTCTTCATTTGTAAAAAGATGCTGCATGCCACCGTTGTGACTGTGGGGAAGGATGTGCATAGATGGGGAAAATCCCTTGGCGAGAACGTGAGCTGAGTGGGAAGAGGATGCCTTTCTCCACTGTAGGACTGTGTGGCTAAGTGAGTTGAAATGGTGGAAACCATGGGCTCAAAGCCACTTTAGCCAAGTTGTTTCTGTGTACTGAATTAGCATGCACTTCATGAAAACAAAGGGATCTGCACCTCATCTCAAGATCAAAGGCCGTAACCAGATTACCTGTCAAAGATGAGCCTGTGGATCTCTGGGAAGAGAAGCAGCAGCGTAAGTCCAAGGCTAGCAGATTCTAAGAAGTCAGCAAGGGATCAGAAAAGAATTAGGGAGTTGGAAAATTCTAAAATTTCTCTCCTCATTACAGGAGGGCTCCTCTAAATCAGTTACTATGAAGTGGTAAAGAATCAAAGCAATGTGTTACACGAATCAGAATTTGTTATCAGCTGTTCCTTATGGAGGCGGGAGCATTCCCTGAGGCAGCGCTGTACTGCTGGGCAGGGCAGCAGTTAAGAGCACTGGGGCTATGGAGCCTTGAAACAGTGGCATTGGATATACTCGCATACAGTTCCGATTAAAACCTTCTCAAACTGTCAGAACTGAATTTTATAAGGAGAGAAAAAGCGAACGGAAAGCAGCATTTCAGTAGACTTTTAAACAGGGACTATTTTCATAAGTTGAGAACTTGTTTTTCAAGGATCCATGATTTATAACAGTGAGTTAAATAATACCCATATTAATACTCAGTTGAGCAATTTCTCATATTTGCAGCCTTCAAAGCTCTTGGGATAAATATTCATATCAGACTATTTCAAAGGGATTCTCACAATCACTGTTATAGCGGGGAAACGATCTCCAAGCGTAGGTGAGTTGTGTAGCTCACTTTCCTCAACAGCCCAGCATCTTGTACTTCCTGTCTCTGGCGACTGGAGAAGCAACATACGAGGACAGCTGGGACTAAGGGGTGGAAGAGGAAAGAAGGACATGGAAGTGATACTTGAAGGAATCACGTAGGGCCTCGGGCCAGATCGCCAGCGGTCGTATCCTGTCTGCGTGCTGGGAGGAGAGGCCCTGCCTGTCCCTTCTGCTGGACACCTGGTTCCAGATAGGGCAGTGCAGGCTAATCTGGGAAGAGGCTAGGTGAGGTCAAGATGAAGAAGGGTTTATCTGTTGCCGCGTAGCATGTTATCCTCAAACTTAGCTGTTTTTCAGCATTGTTTTATCTCACACTCTCTGTGGATCAGAAATGCAAGCACGGCCTAGTTGGCTGTGTCTGCGGCAGCATCTCTCCAGAGGCTGCAGTGGAGGTGGCGGCTTGGGCTGCAGGCGGCTCAAGGCTCAAACTGGGGCAGGATGTGCTTCCAAGTTCACTTAGCGGTTGTTTGCAGGGCTCATTCCCCAGAGAGTTGGACGGATGATCCGGGTCCTTGCTGGCTGTTGGCCAGAGGCCATCATCAGTCCTAGGCCCTGCACACTCTGCAAGCGGAGAAGGGTTCGAGAGAACAAGGAGCCAGCACGGGATGAGAACTGAAGTCTTTTTCACCTAATCACAGCAGTGGCGTCCATCACTTTTTCTGCATTCTCTTCATAAGAATGGAGCACCTAGGTCCAGCCCACACACAAGGTGGAGGGCATGACTACCAGAGGGTGGACTTTATTGGGGGTCAGTTTCTCCACCAGCCCCCGACATATAGTAAGTTTTGCAGTTCCAGGGCAAGCCAGAAGCAAGTTCAGTTTTCACTTTATCATGAAATTTGAATCTTTCCCCCCAAACAGCTGGAGAAAGGCTATACACATGAAGCACCAAAGTGTCAAAATCTTATGTAAAAGAGAAAAGTGAGTGCTGCTTTTGGAATGAAGTGTCTAAGTTTCTTTTTAGTCCCAGAGGCTTGGTTCTGTGTTTCTTGTTTCCCCCAAATTAGCTAGGACCAGAGGACTGGTCCTTCCATTAAAGTGAATGGCTTAGTTCATCATTTTATATCAACACCAGTACCACGCCCTTGCAGACAGACAATTCTGACTTGAGTCAAGATTCGTTCCACTTAAACGCCCATTCCTGTGTTGCCCAGGTTTCAGGCCTACTGTAGTTACTTAAGCAGCTAACAGAAAGACATGTCTGGATGGTGCTGAAAGCGAGCCACAGCTGGCTTCAAGCAGATGCAATGCTACCCAGCTGTGTCCTGTAAGTCACGTGATAAAGAAGGCTTCCAGGTGCTTTCCTTCCAGGCCTCCATTCGCTTCTTTAGCCAGCTTCTCCAGTTGTCCCCGGTGCACAGCATGTGATGTTTGTCCCCAGAGGGGAATTGCATGCCACAAAGGTATGGTACAGATAGGAAGAGACAGGTTGTAGTTTTGATCTTTCTGCACACAATCTTCGGTTAAGGACTGACAAAAATATCCATCTAGTAAAATAAACAAGCAGTAGAAACAGGCACATGACTGTTCAGCCTAACCCTGGCACACTCTGGCCTGTCTGGGCTGTTTGGTCTGTGGGCCGCAAGGAGCTTCTTCTCTGTAGTCATAGATGAGGAGTGGCAAAGAACTCAGTGCAGCCCGCGAGAGACATGCGTGGAGGTGGCCAGCGAGCTGGGGAAGAGCACCGACACGTTCTTCAAGCCGCCCTGTGTCAACGTGTTCCGCTGCGGCGGCTGCTGCAATGAGGAGAGCCTCATCTGTATGAACACGAGCACCTCGTACGTCTCCAAACAGGTAGGACGGCGGCAGTGAGCGCACCTGCGCCCATGCCCGCGCCCGCGCCCTGCTGGCTGTAGCGTTGGCAGCCACAGCCGACCTTGGTGCCAAATGCTTGACCTGCGAAATCTCACTTATTCTCTGGAACAAGTGAACGGCATATGTTCTCTTCCTTTTGTAGAGGAGCAAACAGGTTGAGAGAGGTAATTGGCTTATCCAAAGTTTCACAGCTGGCGAATGGCAGAGCTGGGACTCGAAGCCAGGCTATGGGATGACTCCAGAGCCCGAAGTCCATCTTATCAGTGACTGTCTCTCTGGTGCTACAGTGGGGAGAATCAGACAACCACATGGAAGTTACTAGAACAGGATGGTGAAAGGAATGAAGATAGCTGCACTCACTGTCTCGTAGATCTGCTAGGTTCTGGGAGTGAGAAGATTTCAGTGTAGGATGTGGAGGCTGGAGGAAGGGGATGGGCTAGCAGAAAGCGGGGGCTGTCCCCACCTGTGGGCTGAAGAGGCCAGAGAAGGGAGCAGTCTCAGGAACTCAGAGGGAAAGTGGAGGAGAGCGTCTGGAAGGGCCCCTGGCGGCCCTGAGTCCTGCACAGAGTGGGGGCAGGGGCTGAGAGAGGCAAGAGGAATGTTAGATGCAGTCAAGGACCTGGAGCACAGGGCCTGGCGGGCAACGAAATTGATGATGATGTCTCTGGAAGGGCAAAGAGAGAATATCCAGCACAAAAAAAACTTTGAAAATAATTCTGGGGGCGGCCATCTGGCTCAGTGGCTAAGATGCCAGTGGAGATGGCCACATCCAATATTGGAGTGCCTGGGTTCAAGTCTCGGCTCTTCTGGTTTCCAGTGCAGCTTCCTGCTAATGTACATCCTGGGAGGCAGCAAGTGATAGCTAAATAGTTGGGTCCTTGCCACCCATGTGGCAGATCCGGGTGGAGTTCCCAGCTCCCAGCTTCTGCCTGGCCCAGCCCTCTCTCTCTCTCTCTCTCTCTCACACACACACACACACACACAATCTCTCTCTCTCTCTCTCTCTCTCTCTCTCTCCTCCTTTCCCTCCCTTTCAAATAAATAGAATACATAAATATAAATAGTCTGCTCTCTATATTTTACAAAATCCTTTATTCTCAGTAGTGAAGTTTTCCTTTCGATGGCAGCCACGTTGTTGTACAACTTAATAAATGTTGCGTATGGGAGCAGTAGTAATAAATTCAGAAAAGCTGTAATAAAAAGCTGTAAATCAAGCAGCATTTCTTTTGGTTCTATGTTACAAATTCCTCAATCGTTGATCTATTCATTTAACTAGCCCATCGGCCTCTATTATTATTCTCCTTGTGATTGTGAAAAAAAGTACAATTACATAAGCACAGAATATATCCATCTTAGGTAATTTTCTTAATATCAGTTGGTTGTGTCAATAAGTTAACTTATCCTTAATTTCATTCCTCTTACCCTCTACACTATCCTTCACACTGCAGAATTTTCTTTGGTAAATCCTTTTAGAGAATCTTGGGAGTTGTGAGAATTCTGGCCTCTACTATTTGACAGTTAGCAAAAACAATGACATAAGTGTGGCTAAGCATCAACTGTTAGTAGAAACAAAGCTTGCATAACGTAAGAGGGGTTAGTTCATGATCATGTTATTCCCTAGAGGGTAACTGAAGAACTGCAAAAGGACATGAAGTTGAAGTTTCTGTGAAGGAAAGGCTCTCAGAACACTCCCTGACTTAGACTCATGGAAGTTCCTTCACATGTGGAGGGGTTGGCATCAACATAACCCTAATAGCTTGTTTCGACTTCATAGTTGAATATTTTGACTGCTGCACTCAACAGATGATTAGTTTTAAAGAATGTACTTAAGTGTTAGTGTATTTCAGTTTTTCTTTCCAAACATGTACATTAGAACATTTTAATAGTGGTTAAAAAAGAACCTACCTGTCAACCCAAAGTTAAGGACTATCTTGTAAACTAGAAACAAAGCGAGTAACTGAGCACGCTACATGTGATAAGGACTACATGGAATGGAAGCTGAATTGATAATGTGTTGAGATCAAATTCAAAATCACCACACATCATAGAACCACTCTAGAAAGTTATACAATGTCTCAATACATCTGTTTCTTCATCTGTAGGCTGAAGGTGATAAAAAAAAATTACTCCATCCTATCATGTTGTAAGGCCTAAATGAATTAATATAAAAGTGCTTACAACCAGACTTGGCATATAGAAGCATTGAAAGAATGGCATATGAGTTGTTAGTGATGGTGATTTGTGTGGGCATGATGACCTTGTATCAATCTGCTATTAATATACAGTGCTACATAACAAACACCTGAAAATTCAGTGGCTTCCAACACTAATGCATTATTCTCATTCATGTATCTGAAGTTCAGTTAGTTTAGGGTGAACTCAGCTGGACTTGACTCCAAGCTACAGTGTGAGTCCAGGTCTTCCTGTTTTTCTCAGGCCTTGGACCAGCAAGCCTGCCAGTTCATGGTCTTCTCATGACTACAGCATCAGCAAGAGAAAACATGGCCGACAAAGCACTCATAATTCAAGTTTGTGCTTGTGTCATGTCTGCTAACTCCTCACTGGCCAAGGCAAATGACATGGCCAAGTCCAAAGTCAACAGACAAGAAAGTGCCTTTCTTCAATAGAGGTGAAATGGCAAGGGATAAGTAAATAGTTTGAATAATAGTCTAATCCATCAAGATTTCAAAGAAACTTCATAGTTTTAATCTCATTTAATCCTTACAATTTACATTCAAATTTGATGTAGGAGCAGGAACCAACAGTCCCATTTTACAAAGATACCAGTGATGCCAGGAAGTTAAAATTTAGACCAAATTTAGACTCTTCATAAATCTGGATAAGGCCCTTGTCTCCCAACTCCCAGCCCAGCAGTCTTTTGGCCCTGACCATTATTAGTTCAGTCTGAATGAGAAACTTTGCTAAAGTCACTACCATAAATGACAAAGGCAAAAATACAGAGTGCAGACATTTGTACAAAGCAAAATGTAAAATAAAATAACATGTACTGTGGTATTTTCCCTGCTGTAGCTCTTTGAGATATCGGTGCCTTTGACATCAGTACCTGAGTTAGTGCCTGTTAAAGTTGCCAACCACACAGGTTGTAAGTGCTTGCCAACGGCCCCTCGGCATCCATACTCAATTATCAGAAGATCCCTCCAAACCACAGAAGAAGACCGGTAAGCGTTTCTTGGGCTTGTTTCTGCCTTGGCCAAAGCTATGGGTAGAAGATGCTTGGTTAGTTATAGTCATTGCTTTCTCTTCAAGCTTTTCATCTTTTAGCTCCTAATCCAAATTTACTGGTAATTGCCATTTGGCAACTATTATTTTTAAAAAGATTAATTTTATTTATTTGAAAGGCAAAGATACAAAGAGATAAGGGGAGAGAGAGAGAGAGAGAGAGAGAGAGAGAGAGAGAGAGAAAATCGTCCATATGCTGCTTTACTTCCCAAATGGCTGCAACAGCCAAGGATGGACCAGGCTGAAGCCAGGAGCCAGGAGCTTCTTCCACATCTCCCACTTGAGTGCAGGGGCCCAAGCACTTGGGCCATCTTCTGCTGCTTTCCCAGGCACATTAGCAGGGATCAGAAGTGGAGCAGCTGGGTCTTGAACTGGCACCTATATAGGATGTTGGAACTAAAGGCAAGGGGTTAACCTGCTACACCACAGCACCAACCCAGAAAATATTATTTTTTATTAGGTATTAGATGTATATTGTGCTAGGACTCAAAAGCTCAATGGTTATAAACTCAGCAGGTATATGTAGGCATCTTTGTTCTTCATATGCATATTTAAAGTAGTTGGAAAAGTACTCCAGCCATAAATGTGACAAATGTCCCCTCACTCCAGAGCAAGCATTAAATGTTTGTATGTTTAAGTCCTGAAATGAGGGGAATGAAAGAATTCCTGGAGCCCTTGGGAAGTGGCAAAATTATCCCTATATGACTTTTGCAACTTTTTAGTCTTTTCCCTTAAGATTATCCAATGGGAAGTTCTTATTTTAAATTGAAGTGAATTAAAATTCATTTGACTTCTTGAGTCTAATTTTGTGAATATAAGAAATTATGGCACTCTGAAGTGTTCTGGGACCATTTCCATTGATCTGGAAAAACGGAATTCAATTATGGAGAAACAAATGAAGGGAAAATTGAACGAAGAGATTAAATAATTATGTCAGATACTTATTTTTGCAGCTGTAGAGTAGTAAATGGTTTGAGTGGCAAATGAAACAGTTAGCTGGCCTTATACATTTATTAACCCTGAGCCAAAGGGCACCACTACCTCTCTCAAGCAGCTAAAAAGGTCATAGAAGAGGACCACCTATCCTCAACATGCTCCCTTTGTCCTGAACGGTGTTTTTATCTCCATTTTCATCACAGTATTCTTAGGAGCTATGTAGAACGATATTTACTTTTGGTAAACAAACTGTTAATACAGCTATAATTGGCACAGTTTTAACATTCACCCTCTTAAAGAGAGTATAATTTTCCAGAATTACAGTTTGCTTTCCAAAGGTTTCCACAGAAGAGCTTATAATTACAGAATTGCTATCTAATAAGATGCAGTTCATAAATATGAATTAAACTCCTTATAATCTTAACTATTCTCATGTTTTTTTGTGGTGAGAATATTTGAACTTTACTCTCAGCAAATTTGAAATATACAATACATTATTATTAGCTATAATCACCATGCTATACAAAACAGTAGGTCTCAAAACTTAGTCCTCTTGACTGACTGAGATTAAAAATAAAAAATAAACTTAAAAAATCTTAACTGCTCTCTGCTCAGAAATGTATTTAATGTTTCAAAATTATGATTAGACTTGGCAGCTTTTAAATCTAATTCTTTGTTTTCTTTTTGTAGCTGTTCCCAATTCAAGAAACTCTGCCCTATTGACATGCTGTGGGATAGCAACAAGTGTAAATGTGTTTTACAGGAAGAGAATCCACTTGCTGGAACAGAAGGTAATGATAGCAGTTGTGAAATAACAATAGGAATAATAAAAATTACAATAGCAATGAACATTATTGAGCACTTAACTTTGACCAGGCTATGCTGTAGGTCTTTTATATGTATTAACTCATTTAATCTTCACAACAACCCTGTAATATACTCCTATTATCCCTTTTTACAATCACAAAATGGACCTACAACGATGTCTAGTGGTTTCTTCAAGTTCCTATAGCGAAGAGTAACAGAAGGGGTCAGATTCTAGGCCCTTTGTGCTATAATCAGGTAGAATGCACCACTCTGCTTTTCCAACTCAAAGAAAAGCCCAGGATGACAGCATGCCAAGGCATTGACTTCTAACTTTAAACTTTAATGAAAGCCACTTCAGAACTAAACACTCCAACCATACTTTACTAGGTCATTTGTTTGAAAGTCTTCGGGGAACATGACTTTGGAGTAGTTTCCTTCAACTGCATCATGTGAACACAGAACACATGTCAGTGATTTGGGAAAAGAAATGAGGAATAAGGAAAAACTTCTGGGACTATGGAAAGTTAAAAGCAAAGCATGGCTATTGGGTTGGGAGGAGATGGGAACAAAATGAGATAAGCTATCATCATTGCTCCTAATTCAGACTGCGCTGACTTTTGGTGATGAACAAAAATACAGCGAAAATGAATGTAGTTTTTACTTATTTCCCATAGAGCTTGACACAGTTCCACTTGATGGACCCCAAGTTTGGGAATCCAATGCACTCGGGTGGTCGCCCAAAGACCCAAACTCCAGACCAGTAGATGCAAAAGCAAGAGGACTTTTATTAGGCATTTGCACAAACGGGCTCCCTGTCACCAGAGGCGAAGAGAAGCCCCGAGCAGCAGTTACAAGCATCTTTTAAAGGCAAAAACCACAGGATTAACATATTTCGCGGGGTTTGGCTTGATTGGCTAGTTTAAAGGTTACCATGGGTACTCATTGGGTCCTTTTAGATGGGGAGTGGCTGCCCCGGGCAGGGGTAAGGGGGCTATTTTCTTGGAATACCCGCGGAATGT
Source organism: Lepus europaeus (assembly GCF_033115175.1). Taxonomy (NCBI): domain Eukaryota; kingdom Metazoa; phylum Chordata; class Mammalia; order Lagomorpha; family Leporidae; genus Lepus; species Lepus europaeus. Next base: position 133,425,786 of record NC_084850.1, read on the forward strand.
TCTGCCCGTTAATCTCGGTGGAACATCTGGGAAGGGCGTCTGTGAAACCTGCCTGAGATCGGGCCCTATTTCTTGTTCTCAGGCTTAGTTCCTTGTTTTTAGTTTGGCAACATTTTTACCCCCAAGCGTTAGCAAGCAGAGCTGATGTGTACAGAAGCAAGAGATCTGCAATTAGCTCTTAGCCACACTCGCCATAAAGCACACCAAACACCAGAGTAAGGGTCCCTTGGGTTTTTCACACTAACAAACAAAAAAAAAAAGAATCACAAGGAATCGTGTAATTTGAATGTTGCTTGTTTTAAACTACAGTCTACCAGCCATGATAGTAAGGATTAAATGCTAAGAAAGGCCGGCGCCACGGCTCACTAGGCTAATCCTCTGCCTTGCGGCGCCGGCACACCGGGTTCTAGTCCCGGTCGGGGCACCGATCCTGTCCCGGTTGCCCCTCTTCCAGCCCAGCTCTCTGCTGTGGCCAGGGAGTGCAGTGGAGGATGGCCCAAGTGCTTGGGCCCTGCACCCCATGGGAGACCAGGAGAAGCACCTCGCTCCTGCCATCGGATCAGCACGGTGCACCGGCTGCAGTGCGCCTACCGCGGCGGCCATTGGGGGGTGAACCAACGGCAAAAGGAAGACCTTTCTCTCTGTCTCTCTCTCACTGTCCACTCTGCCTGTCAAAAATTAAAAAAAAAATGCTAAGAAATCTGTTTTAGATATTGTAAACAACAGTCCACTACCTAATGTTTTCTCTCTCAGTGTTTCATGAAAGTGTAGCCCTGGGTATGAGGGAACCTTCAAGTTCACACAGTTAGTTCACGCAGATGGGGCTGGCTAGTGTGAGAGGAAACTGGGGGTTGTGGGGTAGGGGCAGGGGAGCTCACAGGCACAGCAGAAAAATCTGGTGAGCTTTGAGCCAGAGCTTAGATGTGATGCTGAGGTGGAAGGGAGACCACTCAACTGGTTCATGCAACAGAGTGAGAGTGCCTGTTAGCATTTGAGCACAATCCCAGGAGCCTGGAAGAGCATGGGCTGACCCAGGCAGGGAAGGAAACTGGCAACATTTTTGCAAAAAAACAGGTAGACTGGGTGATGGTCACTCCTGATTTTCATCTCCTAGAACTCCCTAACCTGGGCTAAGTTCACATTCATTTCTCCTGGGGCCCTGTCAAACTAATGACATGTACTGAGCTTACCGTTCAATAACAATCACTCTCATGTATGTGGCTGTAGACCCAATTGTCTTTTCTATGACGACTTCTCTTCCCCAGATGAATGCATTTTGGTTAGCGAATCTAAGTTCAATTTAATTTGATCTTGTTAGATTAAAATCATTGTTATAAACTGTTGAAACACACACAAAAAGAAAAAATTGAAGTGGTCTGTATTTTCAAGTATTTAATAGGTCCATCTCTTCCTTTCTCAAGAGAGTCACAATTTCAAGAGTCTATTTTGAAAAATCCCATAATTCTATTGATAAAAATGATAATAGAACAAGGCTGAAGACGGAGCATGTGGGTAACGTGTCCTCAACCTCCCTGGGGTAGAAATCAACATCTAACACTTTGGGGTCTCACCCTGGACTACTTGCTGCTTCATCCAGTTCGCCTGCATCCAGTCTCTGCTCCTTTTAAAGGATGTGAGGATAGCCTCTGCTACTAGCATGCTGAAGCTCAACAGACACCTTGGATTCTGTTTCTCTGAGCCCCCACCCTCACCTCACCCTGCCAGGAGCTGTACCAGGGTCCATCCTGTCTGAAGCAGGCTGAGTGAATCTCTGCTGCCACCTAGTGGTCAGTGTAAATATTTTAGGCATTTTTCAACTATGCTTTTTTTTTTTTTTTTTTTTTTTTTAAGATTTACTGTATTTGAAAGACAGAGGCGGGGTGCGGGGGGGGGGTAATTTCCATCTTCCATCTGCTGGTTCACTCCTCACATGGCCGAAACAGCTGGAGCTGAACCGATACGAAGCCATTCTTCCAGGTCTCCTGCATGGATGCAGGGGCCTGACATGGCCATCCTCTGCTTTGTATCCAGGCACATGAGCAGGGAGCTGGATCAGAAGTGGAGCAGCTGGGACTCCAACTGGTGCCCATATGGGATTCCGGTGCTGTAGGCCGGGGCTTTAATCTGCTGTGCCACAGCGCCGGCCCCTCAACTGTCCTTTAACAACCTAGTCTCATCTGCCTCACTGGTGCATGGCTTACTCAGCTCACCTCTGTCCTCTTTACAAAATTCAGAGCGGTGTCTCCCAAGATCTAGCCTTCCAGCACTCAGTCCACAGAATTCTTCAAGCACCACCAGTTATGGAGCAGTTAAAACTAAGAGACTGAATTTTGATATGGAACTGCTGTTATGTTGTGTCACATGCGCAGTTTAACCCAATGTCTTCGAATACTGGATGGGATTCTTTAGAGTCTCCACACATCAGCCTGCTTCAGGACCCCTTTATTATATCAAATAAATCCAACAAATATGTATTGAGTGTCTGTTTTATGCCAGAGCAACAAGACCCGCTTCCTACCCTTCAGGCTGTTTTACTTAACAGGGAGGAAACGGGGGCGTAACAGAGAGATGTAACCCATGGGCACTTAGGTGAACTTGCAGAGGGTGGAAAGATCTGGGAGAAAGGATGACTGACCAAAAGAAGGCCAAGGTCAGTGGCGTGTATTGAGATGCCCTGGCCTATTAGGGAAACAAAGTGTTGTGATTGGGAACGAATGGGAAATAGGATAGGAGAGACAGGCAGGGGAGGCTGGGAGAGGAGCCTGGCAGGTTACTGGAGTCCAGTTCATGAGGGTCTTGTACATGCTGGTGGCAAGATTGCTTTTATTGTGAGAAGGGACGGTTAAGGCGCTTCAAGTAGGTGAGTGACGTTAGGTCTGCAACTGGAAATCGTGTGGGGAATAGATGGGAGTCCTCAAACCTGCAGTGGTGATCAGAGTGACAGCCATCTACAGCAGTACCAGGCACTGGCTGAGTTGTGGCGTAGCAGTGGTGCTAGAAGGAACAAACTCCAGGAAGCACAATGCAGTGGCCATGGTGATTAGAGTTAATACAGCGGGCGAGTCAAGGCGGCTGGTGCCGTTCCCTAAGTCAGGCAGACTGGGAGACAGACAGGTCTGGGGGGGAAACTAAACATGGCAGCATAATCAAGGACTTCCAAAGTTCCTGTTTCCTTTTTTTTTTTTTTTTTTTTTTTTTTTTTGCATTGAGTTTTAATTTGCTCACCAGAATTGGGCATGGAGTTGTAGCTATCCAGTTGTTTTGTATACCTTTTGGAAGAAGTCTCTGTGAGCTAGGTGTGTCAAAAACCTCTCAGACTCTCCACTTGAGGGGAATGTATCTTCCAGTAGATGTCTGTGGAATCAAAGTTCATTGTCATTGTTGTATGTTTTAAAAATGTATTTATTTGAAAAGAAGAGAGACACAGACACAGAGACAGGGAACTTCCATCTGCTGGTTCATGCCCCGAATGCCCGTAACTACCAGGGGTAGGCCAGGCCAAGCCATAAGCTCAGAACTCAATCTGGGTCACCCGCATGGGTGACAGGGACCCAACTACCTCAGTCTTCTGCTGCCGCCCTGGGTCTAAGATGTATTCTGCAATACCCTTGCTTCTGTCGCTTCCTCCTTTTAATCTGCTAAAAAATGAGAGGACTGCTGGCCAGCACAGTGGCTCAGTGGACTAATCCTCTGCCTTGCGGCGCTGGCACACCAGGTTCTAGTCCTGGTCGGGGCGCCGGATTCTGTCCCGGTTGCCCCTCTTACAGTCCAGCTCTCTGCTGTGGCCCAGGAGTGCAGTGGAGGATGGCCCAAGTGCTTGGGCCCTGCACCCGCATGGGAGGCCAGGAGAAGCACCTGGCTCCTGGCTTCGGATCAGCGCGGTGCGCCGGCCACAGCGGCCATTGTGGGGTGAACCAATGGAAAAGGAAGACCTTTCTCTCTGTCTCTCTCTCTCTCTCACTGTCCACTCTACCTGTCCAAAAAAAAGAGAGAGAGGACTAGACTCCTAATCCTTAGATATCCTGTATTTTATTATTAACACTTGGTAGTGGAAGTTTGCATTTTCTTTTTTTTTTTTTTAAAGATTTATTTGAAAGACAGAGTTACAGAGAGGCAGAGAGAGGCAGAGAGAGAGAGAGAGAGAGAGAGAGAGAAAGAGAGAGAGAGAGGTCTTCCATCCTCTGGTTCACCCCCCAGATGGCCACAACGGCCGGAGCTGCGCCGATCCGAAGCCAGGAGCCAGGAGTTTCCTCCAGGTCTCCCACATGGGTGCAGGGGCCCAAGGACTTGGGCCATCCTCCACTGCTTTCCCAGGCCATAGCAGAGAGCTGGATCAGAAGAGAAGCAGCTGGGACTAGAACTGGTGCCCATATGGGATGCTGGCGCTTCAGGCCAGGGCGTTAACCCACTGTGCCACAGCGCTGGCCCCAGGAAGTTTGCATTTTCAACAAGTTAACAACCTGAAAAATCTCTTAAAAAACTATCCAAAATATTCAGCTTGTCACTTTTCAAAATCAGAAACCTAAGAAAACCACACAAATTCTGTGTTTGTACTGTAAAGTCAGAGGTGAATCTCTTTCACTCCTTTAAAAACTAGGGGCAAAAATTATTGGAAAGATTGAGTGAATCCCTATTATTTTAGCATGATGTAAAATCTCCAGTCAGCATTAGCGAGCATAGGCCATGGCTATCTGGGTAACAGCACGTTTTGGTTTCCATTTAGATCACTCTCCTCTCCAGGAATCTGCTCTCTGCGGGCCACACATGAAGTTTGATGAAGACCGTTGTGAGTGTGTCTGTAAAACCCTGTGTCCCAGAGACCTCATCCAACACCCAGAAAACTGCAGTTGCTTTGAGTGCAAAGAAAGTCTGGAGAGCTGCTGCCAGAAGCACAAGAGATTTCACCCAGACACCTGCAGGTGAGTGGCTGTCTCGCTTTCCTTAGAACTTGGCTCGTTGACATTTAAAGGAAATGCCATGCTGATCAGTGGGATTTGTTATTAAGCTATTTTTTTCTCAGTGCTCAGGCCTCTTTGTGGTAGTAAAACAGATAAGTGAGAGTCTATAGAATGATGATTAAAAATTCAGAAACTCCTACCTGCTATTATAGCTCTTAGGCAAAACCTACACTGATGAGATTTAAACAGTTATTTTGGGGAGAGGCATTTCAGATCAGCACTCTGCTGTCTAGTCTCTCACTGTATATGTTCACATATATTTGTGTATTCTTCCTTGATGAAGAAGATGCCATTGGATTTATATAGCAGGAAGTTTATTGATGAATAGAACCCTTGGAGGTTACGATTAGGTTTTTAAGAGATTTCAAATCCACATGAGATACCAATTCAGGATTTTATATTGACATTTGAAAAACATATCCAGAAAACTTCCTAGGAAAATTTGATCAGATGAGAACAGTTATTGCTCTGGATTCAGCCCTCAATTCTGAATTGTCATCCTCCTTTTCTTTTGCAACAGCTGTGAGGACAGATGCCCCTTTCATGCCAGAACATGTGCAAGCGGAAAACACGCATGTGCAAGGCATTGCCGCTTTCCAAAGGAGAAAAGGGCTGTCCGGGGACTCCAAAGCCAAGAACATCCCTGATGCAACTCTGATTCAAGGCCCCCATCGCTGTCATTTTAAACAGCACATTGCTTTGCTGAGCTGCTGCCATTGTTTCCCCAGGTGTTAGGGGGAAAATCTATTTCACATAGTGCTCTCCAGATGTCTTTAGCGGGTGTCGAGTGGAAGATTGGTCTTCTCACTGCAGATGTCTCTGCACACAAAGTAATGGAGTGGAGGGGGCCTAAAGAACCCTTCTTTGATTGAGTGAGCAAGATTGGCTTGTCAGGGAATGACAGGTGCCAGAGCTCACGAGGCAAATCGCACAGTCTCTGAGCGTCTGCTAATTGCAGCTCTCTTGCGAATGAGTCTCATTCTTTCTTACGCAGAGTTTGATTTGTATGAGCCACACGGACTTTCTGTCCAGCTTGTAGTTTCCTAGTTAGTGAACTACTGTCTGATGTTTCATATTTAAGTGTAGTTAATGGAAATAAACACCATTATTCAAGTCATAAAACGTTGTGTCCTTTAATATGCTTCCGATCTACATTGTATGCTAAAGAAAAAAATAGAGATTGGAAGGAATTTAGAGGTGGGAGGTGCAAAGAGAGACATGAACACAGCAAAACGTAACCTGAGCTTTGGAAAACTAAGGGAGTGAGAAGTATAAACTAGCTTAAGCGAGTGTGACCCAAGAATCACCTGGCAATCACCCTGTGCTTTGAAATGAAACTGAACTAGACTTAACCCTCATCCCATGATGGAGAGACGCCCACTGATGCTCTTGACATCACTGAGGGCATGTGCCGCTTCTGATGGCCCCTGGCTCCACGTTTTGCCCCTTGCTCAACTCTAAGTCTCATTCACATCTCAGTTCTCAAGGCAATATGATTCTTTTCTGTTTCCCGGCTACCGGGGAACAGGGCATAAACAAGCCATTTTCCCTCAGTTCTTCCCCCAAAGGACTCCTACATATAACTTTTTGCTGTTATAGAATTTGCTGAAATTTTGGTATAACAGAGGGAATTCAGTAGTATTAGCAGTGTAATTTATCAAAAGTAACTTAAAAATGGGTTCTCCTCATAGTATCTTGCACAGACACACAATCTATCACACAGTTGTGTAACTAGTTGTGTTTGTGTTTCTTTCCCCACTCTAGTGCAGATTTCTGGGGATTAGAAACTGGGTGCTTATCAAGTGTGTGTAACCCAAGTTTCTCAGGCCAGACCACCCTGGAGCAGTATGATCATAAACAGGTGTAATGATGAACACACTTAGCCCCCAGTGACATGGCTGGATCCCAGCCCAAACCCCTTCCCTGCCTCTGCAGGGTTCCGGAGCTGTTCCTGAATTCTCCCTGCTTTCACCAAAGTTGTTTGAGGCCTCTGGCCCCAAGTCCTCTGATACTTCCTGGTTTTAGGTCTCCAGCCTTGGGGTGGGGGCAGTCCCTACTCTGCTCCCATTGTCATTGGTCTTGACATTGACTGGTGTTGACCCAGTCTCTCTTGTCCTGCTGCTGGTCCTCTTGCCCTCACTTTATGAACTGATGTCAACGGACTTCTTCTAACTTTATTATTTTGTATCAACTTTTCAAAAGGTCTCTCACATAACTTGGGTTTTTAAACATATACAGCATTCAACTGCTTGCTTTGTTCTTTCATTCTGTCTCTTCTACTTCCCTGGCCTCCGGGATGTTTTCTTAAGCTCCCTTGAGAGTTGAGACAGAAGACCACCCAAGGAACATGGCATAGTTAAAGAAGTCACTGGAACATCCTCACTTTCATCATCCAACACATCCATGAATGTTCCTCCATCTTCATCAAGTTCGGCAAATTCTTCATTCATACTTCCTAAAGAAACTTCGTCATCATCCAGGTTATCGAGTTCATCATCACGGTCCTCTGAATCGTCGTCTGCTGTGTTACCCTTAGCTCTTCTTTTTTTTTTTCATGTTGCTAGAGGAAAAACAAAACAAACTTGTAAGAGGGTAGCATTTTTCAAAGTGTATTTTAGGGACTACTTGGATACTGGGTTGTTAAATGACATAAAGGAGACCTATGACCACTTGGTAAATACACTAATGTACATGTATCATAAACATCCAACATTAAAGTGCTGTGCCTACTCCCTAAACTTACTGAATACATTTCCCCTGTACATCATATAGTTTAGTAGTCTACTGTTCTGAAGGGAAATATGGGAAATGCTAGGAACAGAATAGAGAGAAGACTGAAGAAAGTACTTTACCTAGCAAAATCAAGATCATCTTTTCCAGGAGTAAAACAGTTATCATCTTCAAATGTGTCTGCCAGAGAACAATATCCAAATTGTGAGAAATAACAAACAACAAGGTTGAAACATATATTATATCTGAATTATTGTTATCATACAATAATGATTTGTTTATGATGAATAAACACCAAAATAAAAAAAAAAAGTCACTTTGCTTATCCTTGACGGGAAAGGAGAGGCTGAATCCCTGACAAGGAGAAAAGACCTGAGTTTAAGGACAGGCTCTGCCACCTAGTCGCATTATCAGGCTGAACTACCTCATCAAGCCTGTTTCTCCGCCTGCCAAATGTGGATGATAATCTCATCTCCTTATACATCAGAACTGGCAAGTTTATTTGAGTTACCGTTAGTGAAAACAGTTTGTACTTTATAAGTCAAAGGGACTACCCAAAGGAGAGAAGCAGGACCATGAGCAAATCCCGGGAGTCCTGGGATCTCTGGGAAGTTCTTGGCTTTTTTTTTTTTTTTTTTTGACAGGTAGAGTTATAGACAGTGTGAGAGAGAGACAGAAAGGTCTTCCTTCTGTTGGTTCACTCCCCAAATGGCCGCTACTGCTGGCGCTGCGCCAATCCAAAGCCAGGAGCCAGGTGCCTCCTCCTGGTTTCCCAAGTGGGTGCTGGGCCCAAGCATTTGGCCATCCTCCACTGCCCTCCTGGGCCACAGCAGAGAGCTGGACTGGAAGAGGAGCAACCGGGACTAGAACTTGGCACCTAGTTCTTGGCTTTTATACAGGTTCCAGGATCACGCCTAAAATCAGCTCAAACTGTATTTGGGCTGGAAATGGCTCTGGTTTCTAGTTGCCTTTTAGATGGTGCCTTAATAGAGAGCCCTGGTTTGGCCCCTTTCTTCCCAATAACTCCCAAGATAGCTGCACCTGGATCCCTGGAACTGGGTCCAGATGGGTCATTTAGGGTAGAAGAGGAGTGACTGGCTTATTGCTTTATCAGAGTCTATGCACCATGATACAGGAATATCTGGAATACTAACAGCCCTGCAACATAAACTTAAAATTCTTAACTTGTTGCAAAATAAAAATGGGAGAAGTCATCAGAGCTCACAGCAAATACACTAAATGCCATGGGTGCCTGATGTCCCTGATTATCTAAGCCTCAGGGCCACAGAATGTGTTAACATAATAGCACAGATCTAAAACTGTGTGTTGGGAGGCCCCTTAGGGATGGAAACAGATTGAGCAACTTAATATCAGAGTTGGATGAAGATTCGATTACTAAGACATTTGATAAAGGAGATGACACAAAGAATATACTTTAAGGTCTTGAAGGAAAGCCATAGTTCAGTGAAAATTGTGAGCTTAATAGATTTGGTCATTTGATCAACAAGAGCTGGACTTTGTCTAATTCATTCTAAATTCTCAGTGTGAGAACAATGTCCTGCCTATAGTAGGTGCCCAATGAATAATAACTTAATTGTGTGGATGTTGTGAGCAGTGAATGAAAAAAACTCTGAAAAGAAAGTCAACAGTAATTTTATGTAACTCATAATGTTCAAACTCAGCTAGATTATACACATATCTGAATTATTAAGATGTTGCAACTCTAGAAAGAAGTATAGTGAATGATCTAGTCTCAGAATATTTACAAAATGACAAAATTCCAAAAAAAATTCCGTTATTTGATCATGTAACAGCTTAGTAAAAAAAATCTGCTTTGCTTATTTTATCACTGATACTGTTTGTTCTGAAACAGAAGACAGTAAACAATGGTCCACAGGCGAATTCTGGCCCACTGCCTGTTTTTGTAAATGATGCTTTATCGGAACCCAGTCATGCTCACTTGTTGATGTATTGTGTGTGACTGCTTTTTCTCTACAACAGGAGAGTGGAGTAAGTTATGACCGAGACTATGTTGCTGGCAATGCCTAAAATAAGTACTTTCCATAAAAAGTTAGCCAATCCCTGGCATAAAATAGTCCTTACCTTACCAAGTGTCATCAATTTACATTAAACTAAAAATGTCCTTTGAGCCCCTACAGAAAAAGATCCTGTTACCTGGCCTGGATGGGTTGTTGCAACTGGATGGCCTCACCTTATTTAGTTATGTGTAGCGTGCAATTTCAGCTCATAGCAATTCAAATAAAATCATGTATGCATTTACTGGAGGATTCTACTTATGTTCATGGTATAATCTCTAAAATTTAGAGTCTATGACCTGGACTTTGAGTGGAGGTAGTCATAAAAACATATAAATCCACCTTTGCTCTCTTCCAATTCACTGAGTGAAGTATATATTCCCCAGGAATAAAGGGACATTTTAAAAAGCCCAAACCCACAAGGACAGGGTGAGTGGGAAAGTTGACCAGAAAGCTGGAAGCCATGTGCACAAGTTGTAAATGATTTGGCAAACCTGAAAATTTAAAAAAGACATTTAAGCCAACTGTGGGGGAAAGCCTAGTCCCCCAAAGGCTCAGAAATTGGAGCCCCAAGTACCTCTGGGCATGTTGGGAGTATTGGAAGTGGTGAGGAAATGAGGTTGGATCCAACATCTGTGTATGAAATCGCCCGATCCCAGATCCTCTCCCACACTCCCAATGTTGGAGTGACTGCCTTTCTAGCCCACGAGAAAGACGGGTTATTAATTCTCTGGCTGGGATCAAGGAGAGAGCATCCAGGCTGGGGGACTCCTGGCATCCATGATAGTGCAGTACTGAGCTAATGACAAGCGGAGTAAGAGTATGTGCATACCAGAGGCAAGGCCCCTCAGCTCTTGTCCCTCTGTGTTCAACCTTGATGCTGGCAGCTGGGCCTTTGCATGAAAAGCGATTCCCTGGGGCGAAGGGCACTCTGTCCAGTTCAAGAAGAAAGATCTAAAATGAACTGAAGTCAGCTGGGAGGAGGACTGTACTGGAAGACAGCTCCATCAGGTCACCAAGCATCACTCCTGGGAGCAGACTTCTTCTTCTTTTTTTTTTTTTTTTTTTTTTGCTGTGGAAAAATTTATTGAAAAAGGAGAGTTCCAGGGAATAGGCTTGCTTCATCTGAAGCGCTGCATCCAGCCCCGTTGCCTAAACCATCGATATACATAATCCCAAGATCCCCAATGTTTAGAAATCATGACCCCAAATCAAAAAAGAGTTAAATTATATCCAGTATACTGTGTTCAAACAAGAAAGTGTATTGTTGTAAGTTAGAATGGTCCTCAACCAGCATTGAAGTAGAAAAAAAGGGGTTTTCTGGCTTACCAGAAAACTATTCCCTGAGCATCCCGGCTAACTGAGGTTGTTATAAAGAGACTGCTCTTTCTAGACAATCAAGCCTCACACTACATAGCACATCACGTAGAACCAAAGGGAGCAGACTTCTGATCATCTCTTTTGTCCCTTCCTTTTAATTTTTAAAAACATTTATTTCCATTTTAGTTGAAAGACAGAGAGAGACAAAGAGAGTGCTCCCATCTACTGGCTAACTCTCCAGATGCCCACTACAGCCAGGGCTGGGCCAGGCCGAAGCCAGCAGACTGGAACTCAGGCTGGGTTTCCCCTGTGGGTGGCAGGGACCCAGCCACTAAAGCCGTCACCTGCTGCCTCCCAGGGTCTGCACTAGCAGGAAGCTGAGTCTAATGCAGAGGAGCTGGGATTCCAACAAGGCACTCTGATACACGATGTAGATGTCCCAGACAGCAAGTCAGCCACTGTGCCAAACTCCGAACCCTGTCCCTTACTTTAAAGGTGTAAAAACAACCATGGAAAGATATCTGGGGGAAAAATCTCAGATGAGAGTAAAACAGAAAAAAGCAATTTGGAGGAAACAGAGACTAAGCAGAGAGTGGAAAACTTCAAATCAGCAGTATGTGGGGGAGGGAGTGATGTAAGGGGATGATGGGAAGACAGTGCAACCAGCAAAGAAGTCAGAGACATAAAAGAGCTCTGTGTAATTAAACCTATTATGATAGACATTAAGAATTCAATAGAGAGGCTGCCACTTGTGGCGTAGCAGGTAAAGCTGCCGCTGGCAACATCGGCATCCCATATGGGTGCCAGTTCAAGTCCCAGCTGCTCCACTTCCAATCCAGCTCTCTGCTATGGCATGGGAAAACAGTGGAGAATGGCCCAAATCCTTGGGCCCCAAGCACCCTCGTGGGAGACCTGGAATAAGCTTTGGATCCTGGCTCCTGGCTTTGGATCAGCGCAGTTCCGGCCATTGGGGCCATTTGGAGAGTGAACCAGCAGATGGAAGACTTCTTTCTCTCTGCCTCTGCCTCTCTGTAACTCCGCCTTTCATATAGATAAATAAATCTTAAAAAATTAGTGGGTTGTAGTTGCACAAACCAATTTCTGGGGTTTCTATTCTGTTCCATTGGTCTACATGTCTATTTTTTGTGCAAGTACCAGTTTTTTTTTTTAAATTAATTTATTTGAAAGGCAGAGTAAGAGAGAGAGAGAGAGAGAGAGAGAGAAATAGATTTTCCATCTGCTGTTTCATTCACCAAATGGCTATAACAGCCAGGGCTGGGCCAGGCCAAAGTCAGGAGCCAGGAGCCGGAGCCAAGAGCTTATTCTAGGTCTCTCACAAGGTTGCAAAGGGCCATCCTCTGCTGCTTTTCCAGGCACAGAAGCAGGGAGCTGGATCAGAAGTGGAGCAGCTGGGACTCAGTGGTTTGTAAGAAAATTCTAAAGGCATAACTTGAGATTATACATTTAGGCAGAACACTATAATTAGAATTGTCCCTGGATTTAAATGTTTATCCTGCTACAACTTTCACTTTTAGAAAATAGCCTTAAATGGACATCTTTGCCTAATATTTAACTTACTATAGATGGACTCATGCATCCACGTGGGATTGTGAACACTCGAGAGGCAGAATTATGGTTTATTTACCTTTTAATGCTGAGGCCCTAGGAAAGAGGCTGAAGTATGAATGCTCAATGCTGAAGTATTATTACAATACAAAAGTGGAAGATTTTAATAGGATTTAATGCTCTTTGGAGGCTTTGGGAGGGCACCAGAAATGAGCTGAAATCTTCAGATTATGAATAGGCTTAGTCCAGGGTTAATTGGGGGTGCTGGCAATGGCGGTGATGATGGTGCTCAGAAAGGAAATTGTTCACGAAAACACACGCATGGCAGGGCTGGGGAACTCCAAGTACCAACTGGAAGGGTGGATGATCTTTAAGATGACTATCATTGATTCTTTAGGCTCCTGGCCAAGTTGTACCACAGCTAGTTGAACCAGTTTGAGTGGGAGTTGATACTGCAGATCAGACTTCTGATTCCTGCCTCCCTCCCCACAAAGTGCAAGAAATCCAATTAAATTTGAATTTCAGATTAACAAATAATTTTAGTGACGTCTCCAGTGTTTGATATTATATTATAACTCATCGGTTGTTTATCTGAAATCCAAAGTTCCAATTTCTATGAACTTTTTTGGTGTGTTTTTATTTGTTGCATCTGGCAACCCTATCAGAGTGGTGAGTATTAACACGATTCTACTGTGGCACCCATAATGACAAACAAAACGCCACCACGACCCTGGCTTTCTATAGCCTCCTCATCCAAAGGTCTCTCCAATGGGAAGCGGGCATGGAGAGCAGATTTCCAGAAAAGAGACGCTGTAACTAGGCAACCAAAATGCGAACCCACCAGACCTTCCGCAACGTCTAAGAGACATGCGCGAGGGCGCGCTGACGTTAACATCCCGCGCTGAAGGGTGGGGCGACAGAGCGTCCTCGCCGCACGTGATTCCAGTGCCTTTTTATGATTGGCTGCCTCGGGGGCGCGGCGCTCGGGCGCGGATGCCCCGGATTGGTGCCTCGGATCCGCCGGGTGGAACTCTGGCTGCAGCCGCGGGAGGTCCGGACTCCGGCGGCCATGGGACTTGCCGGTAAGTGCGCTCTGGCCTCTCTTCTGTTGCGCTCCCTGCCGCTTCCGGACGGAGCTGTGCTGTCCCTGTGGGAGAGTGGCAAGCGGAGGAGCGGCCGAAGCTGACCCGGCTCGTGGCCCTGAAGTCGGGCTGGAGGCTCTCCGAAGTCCACTGGGGTTGAGGGTGCCTGTGGGCAGCTGCTCTGGAGTCGCGGGTTTCTTGGCTGAAGCGGGTGGGACCGAGGGCGGGGGGCTCCGGGACTGCGGGCTTCGGACCCCCGCCCACTTTCCGGCTGTTTTCCTCTTCCCTTGGAGCCTGGCGCCACCCTGCCTGACCCCGGCGGTGTCGCTGAATGGCGGGGTCGTCCTCTCTTTAGCCCTGTCGCTTCCCAGCCGCCTCTCGGAAAGTGAAGGCTGGGCGTTGCCTAGAGGTTCCCCTGGAAGTACCGTCCTCTGGACCCTGGACCCTCAGCCCCCGCCAGGTCTCCCTAAGGCTGCCTCTCACTGCTGGTGCCTGGGACTTTGTGGCCAAGGGGGTGAATTCTACAGTCGCCTCGAATTTGCCACCGAAGTGGCTGGGTGGGGACTTTAGATGGGCCACTCAACTTGTCTGGCTTCTCATTTCTAAAGTGAGGGAGGTACTCACTAGTTCTTTAAGCCTCTCTTAAGCTTTAAAATCTGAGATTCTGTGGTTGTGCTATATATTGAGTTTTTACGACATAAGGGTATTAGGAGCGATAACCTGGGTGACGTAGGCAGGTGCTTCACAGAACATCGCAGGTTCATGACAAAATCTTTGGTTCATTACACACTGTTTTTGTTATCATTCCTCTTTTAAAAACTGGATAGAACTGATCGGGTTTAGATAACAAGCCACAGTAAGATAATGTTAAGATACTTAAAAGTGCAGACTTGAGGTGTTTCAGTGTTTGGTAATATGGACTCTTAGTAAATTCAGTTCAACAAACACGGAGTTTTTTTGAGAGCGTATTTAAAATGTAGATGAATTTGTTGGAGAGAATAGGTAAGGCTTAGCACACACAATTAATTTGAATTTTCTGAGTTTGCAGGTGAAATCTGGAATTCTGAGCTTTAGGATGGTTTCCCATTGTATGGTAGAGTTTCTGCAGCCTTGGAAATCTCATTTGTAAAGCTAAGGAATATTTTCCCCAGATCTGCAAGACTCTAGCTTTAAAAGTCTAAGAATCTGTAATAGTACTGACTAGTAAGTGAGCATTTCGCATTGTTATGACTTTAGAGGTCCCCTCAGATAAATAGGTCTTGAGATATAGAAAATGGCCCTAGATCCAGCTCATCTCTAGTTTACCTTTATCTTCAGCCTCCACACTGAAGGAGGGCTATGTGTGGAAGAAAGGCCTGTGTTAACAGAAGGAAAGGTGAAGCAAGAAGTAAAAGGAACAGTTTATTGCCGTCCTTGAATAAGGAAGGAGAAAATGGATTGCCTGCAGCAGGTGCTCTGGATAAGACAGTGTATTTTAGCATAAACTGCAGAACTAGTACTAGGAGGCCTTCAGGAGATTAACTGAATCAGTGACTAAGCTCTAGAGCAGAGGTCAGCAAACTTTTTGTAGAGAGCTGGAGGGTAAATATTTTAGGCTCTGTGGGTCATGTGGCCTCCGTGGCAGCCACTCTACTGGTGTAACACGAAAGTAGCAATTCACATAAATGAATGAGCAAGCCTGTGTTCCCGTAGAACTATTACAAAATCAGGCAGTGACCAGTGTAGCTAGATTAGAATCCTGGCCCGTTTCAGTTATCCTGTATAATAAATCACTCCAAAGCTTGATGATGCCTTTGTTGTTTTGCATCGTGCTGTCATCTGCTAGGCTCAGCTGACACTTTTGCTGCTGGTCTTGCCTGCCGTCACTAGGGAGGCTGTGAAGTTGGCTAGCTAGCTAGAAACTAGACCCAAGGAAGAACCTAGGGATAGCTGGGCCTCTGACTCTCTGTGTGTAGTCTCAGAGCTCCTGCCCTCCACCTTGTCTACCCCCCCTATCCTTCTAACCTAGTAGCTGGACTTCTTATGTGATAGCTTAGGGTATCCAAGAGTGCACACAGATGTTTTTCGAGTTGTAAAATATTTGTACATCATTTCCATCCGGTCCTATGGGTTAGACCAGGACCAAATGCAAGAGAGGGGCATGATCACCAATGAAACAGACTGGTACATTGCTACTTCTAAGTAGCTGAGTGATTGTGGATGGGTTCCTTAACCTCTTTAAGTTTTAGACTTTGTATTTGTAAGGTAGAGTTGATGACTTAAAGGATTTTGATAAGGCTACAGTAAGATATAGAAAGCCTTTTTTTAAAAAAATTATTTATTTATTTATTTGAAAGGCAGAATTACAGAGAGGCAGAGGTAGAGAGAGAGAGGTGTCTTCCATCCGCTGGTTCACTCGCCAGATGGCCAGAATGGCCAGAGCTATGCTGACCCAAAGCCAGGAGCCATGCGCTTCTTCCGGGTCTCCCACATGGGTGCAAGGGGCCCAAGGACTCGAGCCATCCTCTGCTGCTTTCCCAGGCCATAGCAGAGAGCTGGATTAGAAGTGGAGCAGCCGGGACTTGAACCAGTGCCCATATGGGATGCTGGTGCTGCAGGTGGCTGCTTTACTGGCTATACCACAGTGCCAGCCCTGATAGAGAAAACTCTTAGCACATAGTACCCGATACATAGAGGCCACTCAATAAGCAGAAGCTGGTAAAGTGATAAAAAACCATAGAGGAGAAATGCATATATGGGTATGTTTATGTGTATATGTCTGTATATTTAATTATTTGAAAAGAACTGGTTTGTTAGCATGACAAACTGTCATGTGCTGTGGTGTAACAGACTTATTCAAAGTTATGTGTAGCAGTATTTTTGGAGCAAAATTAAGACATGACCGAATCTAATTTTGCTTTCTGACACATAGTAAGTGATAAGTAAATATTGCTAAATGAGTAAATTGATTATATGCTTTTTTGTTTCTGGGAAGAAAACTCAAAATTTAACATAAATATGTACAGTCTATCAGGATTTGGAATATGGAATGTGTTTTGTCTCTGAGCTGAGATCCTGTTTTGCTCTCTTTTTCAGGTGATAGAGGACATATATCTTAACTGGGTTGCTCTAAGAACTGATGCGTAAACCATCTCAGCATGGCCTATAGAGGAAGAGGTGGGCCTGGCCAGCCTCCCTCAGCTGCACTCTCCCCCGTTAGCCCTGGAAGTCTTTCCACCTCTAGAACCAGTGCTCATAACATATGCATGGTGTCTGACTTTTTCTACCCAAATATGGGAGGTGTGGAAAGTCACATTTACCAGCTCTCTCAGTGCCTGATTGAAAGAGGGCACAAGGTCATAGTTGTTACCCATGCGTATGGAACTCGGAAAGGCATCCGTTACCTCACTAATGGCCTCAAAGTCTATTACTTGCCTCTGAAAGTCATGTACAACCAATCTACAGCCACGACCCTCTTTCACAGTCTGCCATTGCTCAGGTACATATTTGTTCGGGAGAGAGTCACGATAATCCATTCACATAGTTCTTTCTCTGCCATGGCCCATGATGCTCTCTTCCACGCCAAGACAATGGGGCTCCAGACAGTCTTCACGGACCATTCCCTTTTTGGATTTGCTGATGTCAGCTCGGTGCTTACAAACAAGCTTCTAACTGTGTCTCTTTGTGACACAAACCACATCATTTGTGTCTCCTTTACTAGTAAGGAAAATACCGTGCTAAGAGCAGCACTGAATCCTGAAATAGTATCCGTCATTCCTAATGCGGTAGATCCTACTGACTTCACTCCAGACCCATTTAGAAGGCATGATAGTATAATAACTGTTATTGTTGTCAGCAGACTTGTTTACAGAAAAGGTAATGAAATGATAGCTATAATTGCGGACTTATTTTTCCTTGTCGAAAGCTGTTGAATACTTGTATATAATGATTGTTTGGCTTTTAATTTTGTCTTATGCTTTTATAACTATTTCTGCATTAAGTGTAGCAAAGAAGTCTAATGTTGGTGTATATATGCAAGAAGAGAAATTTTTAGAATGATGGTGAATGCTGCCCCCCATCTTTGATGTTTTAATGGTTACAAAAAAGTAAGACAATGACCTGATTGTGTTTAATCCATCAGGTCTTTTTAAAAGTTAAAGTGGCCCTGCATATGTGGTAAGAAGTCAGGGGTAGAGCCCACCACGTGGTGTTTTCTTTCTGATTGCAAATGTAATATCTTTTCATTGCAGAGGTTTTGAAAATCAGAAAAGTGCAAAGTTGAAAACTAAAGTCATCTGTAACTGTGTTATTCCAAGGTGACCCTGATGAATATTTTGATTTATCACTTCCCTTTTTATGCATACATATACTCAAAATCATTGGGTTTGTTTTGTGCATTACTGTTTTGTAGGATGTTTCATTTAATCATAAAAGACATTAATAACATATTGGCAGGTAAGTGCTGAAAAAAAGGCTCTATGCCATTGTATGATAGAGGACATCAAGTTACTTCATATCTCTGCATTTCCGGGTTTTCAGCTGTGTAGCTTAGGAACATGTGAACCTGGTGAGGGCCCACTGATGGCTGAATGGCCTCCGTCACACTGCATGGACATCAGTGGAGTTTGTGGAGGCTTATTTACTAAAAGGCATCTGTTTATTGAGAATATATGAATGGTCTTCTGAATGCTATTTGAAAACTTATAATACAAAATGTCATCTCAAGTAGGGAATCATTTAAAAAAGATTCAGAACCCCTTAAGTGATTTGAATTTAACTCCAGGTATCATTAATGCACACTGAATTGCCGGTGGTTTGAGATAGGGCTGCAGGCTTCACATATCCAGTCAATAATTTCAGCTGCATCCTCTACCATTGCCATTTTGGTTTTGTAAAGGGGGGTGGGAACCTAAAAGTTGATGTAACAGTGTGCTCCTGGATTTTTAACTTGTTTTCAGTTGTGTGTGGTGGTTTAAAATTCCCCTTACCTGACCAGAACTTTTTTCCTGTGTCTTTATTGAAGTTTTCAAACCATTCAGCTTAATTTTTGTAGAAACTCATTGTCAGTGTATGTGATATTTAATAAAATTACCTAATACTGTGACAGAGACAACTGGCACCAGATGGATTTGAGAACAGGGACAAACTGAATCTTGATAAGCATGAAGCTCAATGGTATGCCAGTGTACTAGTGAGTGACCCCCAATCTGGGTAAGAGCCTTGCTCAGAGAGTTTACATTTGGGATGGTGTCCGTTAAGTGGAGGTTAGGGTGAGCACTTTGAACTGCATTTTCTGAGAAGGCGGTGACGTGCTTCCGTTTAGTCAAGATGTGAATGAACCAGCAAACTGAATTCAGAATCCCTCTTGGAGTACTGATGATACATTTGTTGTATCCTAGAAAATGTGCTCATTTATTTATTTATTTATTTATTTTTAATTTTTGACAGGCAGAGTGGACAGTAGAGGGAGACAGAGAGAAAGGTCTTCCTTTTTGCCGTTGGTTCACCCTCCAATGGCCGCCGCACTGCGCTGTTCGGATGGCAGGAGCTAGGGGCTTATCCTGGTCTCCTATGGGGTGCAGGGCCCAAGAACTTGGGCCATCCTCCACTGCACTCCCTGGCCACAGCAGAGAGCTGGCCTGGAAGAGGGGCAACCGGGACAGGATCGGTGCCCCGACCGGGACTAGAACCCGGTGTGCCGGCGCCGCAAGGCAGAGGATTAGCCTACTGAGCCGCGGTGCCGGCTTTCATTTATTTTTTAATCAAATAGCACACTTTGTGAGATAGCTAACTAAGAAAGATTATGATGTGTGTGACTGAGGATCAGCAAAATTAACTCCTTATATAAACTGGTACCTTTACTTCACCAATGTGATATTTTAACCAGCTGAGCTAACCACCAAAGATGGTTCGAGCCTTTCTTGTTCTCAGTTCAATACTCAACATGTATTTGTGAATCCCTCACTATGCTGGGCACCCCTGTAAAAAGTATCAAATGAATAGTTGTATTAATGGTCCATTCCTTATTAACAAACATCAATTTTCAGGAGGTGTTCATTGGACCAGATATCCAAAGCTCACTGGAATGGATTAAGTAAGAAAACAAATTCAAATTCTCCTTGCCCAGGTGTCCTGGCTGACTGCTTCCGAGTTCCCATTCCCAGCCTTTTGTGCCCTCAGTCAGGGTCCCCAGTGCTCCGTGCTTGTGCACGCACTCCCCGCTTCTTGCTCTAGTGGTAATGACAACTCACATTTGTATTCTGCAGTTGTTAAAACCTGTGCATGGTACAGTACCTCACTTGACCCTCCTAACAGCTATAGGGTAGATGTTACCTGCATGTAACAGACAAAGAAATTGAGTCTCAGGGTAAGTAACTTGCCCGGGTTACACAGTAAGTAATACAGATGACAAACACGAGTCCAGCTGTTCTTTAGGTAAGGTCTGCCATTCCTCCAGCCCCGGGCTGCCCACTATTATGCTAGTTGTAGATGAGAAGACTCCTTAAAATGCTGATAGAGTGAGCTTTAAAAGCAATTTGAAACAGGGATTGTCCTTCTCCATGTTGTGTGAATGTGGCAGTCGAAATCCCCTTGGTATGCTCCATGTGTCAGACTCTTCCTAGACACACCAGAATAATTTTCTTTTTATGGTGGAGTGGGAAACCCTGTATTCTTTGAATACTAAATTTTAATCAGTTCTATTTCTTATAAGGTGGTTGTCAGGATTAAGTGGCACAGTGCTTGTAAAGACATTGCCTAACATAGTAAGCATTCAGTAATGTTAGCTGTCATTAGCAGTCAGGATTATTGATCTGTGGGGGTGTTTTTATTTGAAGAACAGACTGCATTAGAAAGAGGGAAAGTTGGGAGGGGGAGGCAAGAAAGAACATGAAGGAATTGTAGGAGGCTAAATGTTAGAAGTCCATTAAGCCACTTTCTGGTTTATCTGTAGATTAAATCCAATCTGTAGATTTGGTAATAAGACTCAAAACTAAGATTTTAATGAGAAGCCTCATAAGAAAAGTTGCATGTGAATTTATTTTTAGTACATGCAATCATATTTTGAAAATACCACCAACAAAAGCTGTTTATAAAAATGACCACATATATGTATGATTTCTCTTTTAGCATCTGTTTTATAATTGATCTGCCTATTTTGGGGACAATTGATATAAGAAATGCAATTTGTGTGTGTGTATTTTTAAATTAATTAACTTAGATCTAGATGGATGATTAAACACTTTTAGTTTTGAATATGTATGATTTATAATTATTAATGAACTGAATTCTCAAATGTTCATATTGCTGTCACTTTGGATAGCCACTAGACTAGTAGGGCATGATTATTGCTTTATATTACCTGAGGTATTTCCATATTATAAGAAAACAGGTTTATTTATTATTAAAGATTTGTTTATTTGACAGGCAGAGCAACAGAGAGAGACAGATCGATCTTCCAACAGCTGGTTTACTCCCCAGATGGCCAGAGCTGGGCCAGGCCGAAGCCAGGAGCCAGGAACTCCATCCAGGTTTCCCACGTGGGTGGCAGGGGCCCACACACTTGGGCCACCTTCCTCTGCCTTCCTAGGCACATTGACAGGAAACTGGATTGGAAGCAGAGTAGCTGGGACTCAAACCTGCCCTCCAGTGTGGGATGCCAGCATCACAAGTGGCAGTTTAACCTGGTGTGCCACAATGCCACCCCTATTTATTTATTTAGACAGGCAGAGTTAGACAGTGAAAGAGAGAGACAGAGAGAAAGGTCTTCCTTCCGTTGGTTTACCCCCCAAATGGCCGTTACGGCCGGCGCGCTGCGCCAATCCGAAGCCAGGAGCAAGATGTTTCCTCCTGGTCTCCCATGCGGGTGCAGGGCCCAAGCACTTGGGCCATCCTCCACTGCCTTCCCGGGCCACAGCAGAGAGCTGGACTGGAAGAGGAGCACCCGGGTCTAGAACCCGGTGCCCATATGGGATGTCGGCGCTGCAGGTGGAAGATTAATCAAGTGAGCCCTGGTGCCGGCCCCACCCCTATTTATTTTTTAAAGAAGGAACCAAGGTGTGTCCTCTTAACTCTTGGACTGTGATGCTCTCCGAGTTGTGGTTCGGTTACTTTCATTTAATTTCAGTCAGAAGAAATGTGCTGTAGCTGGTGTGGATGGTCTGGTCTTTCACATTTTGCTTATACTGTAGTGTTCATTGCAAAATTCTCTGTACAAACTGTATTTTGAGCAAAGCTGAGGCAAAGGTTAGAGTGTTGCTTAGTCCTTTGCTATGGCAGGAAGTGGGATCATAGAGGGATGGACTTTTATAGTGGAAAGAGACCTTGGACCTTAGGTGAATTTGTCAGTTCATTTTATAGAATGGGAGACTTTGCGTTGATCAAAGGGCTCACATGTTAAAAAGCTGGGCTTCCTTTCAGCTGGGCTGCTCTGGAGCAAGCTCAGGCAATCTGTAGCCACCTTAAGTATCCTTTAGAAGCAGGGGGTGTGTAAAGAGGCGTTTGTTCAAATGAAACAAAACTGTCCATATTTTGGGTGTGTAGAAGGTAGCATTGTATGTCAAGGTCTGTATCTTCAAGAACTGCAACTCTTAAGAGACCACTGGCAGTTTGTGAAGAATTCCACCCTCCTGGTGAAGGTCTAAGAGTTAGTTTCTCCACTTGAAGGAGGGTGTAGCTAATACTTTTCAAAGTGATTAGATTCTCAGTAGTTCCAATGATTTCTTTAAAATTTAATATCTCCAACATTCAACTTTATATTTTCAGGGACCGATTTGCTTAGTGGTATAATACCTGAACTCTGTCAGAAATATCCAGATTTACATTTCATAATTGGAGGAGAGGGACCAAAGAGAATTATTTTGGAAGAAGTGCGGGAAAGATACCAGCTACATGACAGGTACTGATGGATTGATTGCATGTTGTTTTGGGTGAGGATTATTTAAATTTGGGTTTGCCTATGTCTGCCTTAGGTTTGCTATGTCTCTTACACATAATTGGTATGCGATGTAGCCCAAGGCCTGAATTTCAAAAATTTGGGAAAACCTAGTTAAAGGATTCACAGTTTTTTTCTTTAGCACAATATTACTTAACTTGGGGGCTGGTTGTTGGAGGCACCATGGAAGGCACAGAAAGCCCACCCACTTTGTACATTTGCAGATTTGTTGTGAATTAAATAATGTAACTCAAACCATGTAAATTGCTTTGCGCATACAGGTTCAGACAGATCTTTTCCTCAATATGCTAACACATGAGCTGTAATGTGAGTGAAGCATCAGTTTTCAAAGGGCCATTCATTTGCTGTTTAGAATTGAGATACTTTACCATTTTGTCATTGAGTGTGTAATAGTCATGCAAACCAATTTTAAGAGGAGAAGGAATGTGATATGTGTGACAAAAGTTAGAAACATGTTAGTCTGAGTTTTAATAGCATTTGAAGTTGTTTCTTTCAGATCAGTGTTTTGCGATCCTAATCTTTTGAGATGGAAAACATTATCGGTAGGAATGTAAATAGCAGATTTGGCTTCTAAATTAGGTCTCTTACAGCATGATTTTTCACTCCTTTCTTTCTTCCCCTCTCATTTAAAAAATCAGGGTACGTCTTTTGGGAGCCTTAGAACACAAGGATGTTAGAAATGTATTAGTTCAAGGACATATTTTTCTTAATACCTCCCTTACGGAAGCATTCTGCATGGCGATCGTGGAAGCAGCCAGTTGTGGTTTACAGGTAAAAAATTTTTGAGGGCTTGCAATGTTGGGGTTTCTGTATTTGTATTTTGGCAATTAATGTTTCTTGATAATTTTTTTAAAGATTTATGTATTTATTTGAAAGGCAGAGTTACAGAGAGGCAGAGAGAGAGTGAGCTTCCATCTGCTGGTTCACTCTTCAAATGGCTGCAATGGCCAGATCTGGGCCAATCAGAAGCCAGGAGCCTCCTTCGGGTCTCCCACATGGGTGCAGGGTCCAAGGACTTGGGCCGTCCTCTGCTGCTTTCTCAGGCACATTAGCAGGGAGCTGGATCGGAAGTGGAGCAGTTGGGACTTGAACCGGTGCCCATATGGGATGCCAGCACTGCAGGCAGTAGCTTTACCCGCTACACCACAGCGCTGGCCCTGTTGATAATTTTTTTACTTGACTATTTTCCTGAGATATGATTATGGTGGGTCATGCGTTCTTTTTTTTTTTTTTTTTCTTTTTCAGGTTGTAAGTACCAGGGTTGGTGGAATTCCTGAGGTACTTCCAGAAAATCTTATTATTTTATGTGAGCCTTCAGTAAAATCCTTGTGCGAAGGTTTGGAGAAAGCTATTTTCCAACTGAAGTCGGGGATGTTGCCAGCTCCAGAAGATATCCATAACATAGTAAAGACTTTCTATACCTGGAGGAATGTGGCAGAGAGAACTGAAAAAGTACGCCATGTGCCGGCACAGTGAACTTTTGGGGATATTCACATGCATGTTTGCTCTTCTCTCATACAAGTTTACCATTTCTGCTTTTGCCTAAATTTATGAATTCTCTTTCACAGGAAAAGAAACAAACTGTATTACTTAAGGTACACACGCTAGGCTAAGTTTCTAGTCAAGTCATTGCATTTGATATCTAAAAATGGCATTGAAGCAATCTTAGTCCCCTCATTAAGCTGAGTATAAGATGATGGGCCCAGCAATTAGAGGCAAAACTAGTCTTAAAATCTACTCTCAGAGATTTTCTTGAGGCTCCTTATCATTCTACAGCATATAGACCTGTTAACAGATACATGCTTCCCCCATCATAGCAACTTTTAACTCGTAAATATCTAATAAGGCAGTTTCCTAAACCTCTGGCAGTACTTGTGCTAACTACTGTGATTTTCTGCAGGAAAAAGAATTTTTGCATCTTTGGGCTGATTGAGAACCTAATAAGTTAGAATTCAAAACATACATGAAAACTTGGAAAAATAAATAAAAAGCAGCAATTGAGAATTTTAAAAAGGACAGGTACAGGCGATAGATTGACACCGCTAGATAGGAGTATAGTTGTAGGCATGCTTCTTGATTTCGACATAGGGACTTCGTTCGTTCTTCTCGGCTTTGTCCCATAAGTCCTCCCTGTGATGTCCTCTGCCTTATGCCTTGATTCGCTTTCTTAGTATGCAAAAATCATGAACCAGAAAGATAGCCAAGTGGAACACAGAGAAGGTAGTAGTTTAGTGCTTTGTAGTATCAACGTATTCAGTGGAGTAATGAATTTCTAGCCTAGAATGGATAGCAAGGTAGAGCTGAGGAAAGAATAACTCTCTCGTAAGGCTTTCTTATTTGCTATAAATTGTGAGTTCCAGCACATAAGATGAGCCTGTCTTTTGAATATAAGTTATAAAAATGATCATATGTTATACATTCTCCGTTGAAATATGAGATATTTGAAATAGCCAAACATTAATTACTTGAGAGAAAGGGGAGAGCTCCCAACTGCTGGGGCCAGTGTGTGAATGTAGGAGCCCATGTATCCCAAGTAGATAGCAGGAAGCCACCCTCGTCAGCCATCACTGATGGCTCTCAGGCTCTGCCCTGGCAGGAAGCTGGAGTCAGAAGCCGAAGGTGGGAAATAAACCCAACCACTGCCTTATAGGATGCAGGCATCTCAACTGCTAGGCTAAATCCTTGATTTCCAGTCAATTATTTTTGAATGAAGTATCTCTGAGACATGCTGACCTTCTAGAAGGGTTGCTGTAGCTCCATGCATATGAAGTGGCTGCCTTCTTCTTTGGAAGTTGGAGTCCAGCACTGATGACCTGTGGGACTGCATGTCAGGCTTGCCAGGGTAGCCTTTGTAGTGCTCATGGCTTCCTGCCTCCTTAACTACTGCCTAGATTCTGCTGTGATGCTTGAGGGCAGAAATGGAACTTGGAGTATGATTGAAAGGGATAGTTGCATAGGTGGGTTTTGTTGTGTGATACCTTGCTGATGTCCATCCTGGTTGAGAGCTACAGCTATGTAAGTTGTGACTCGACCTTCTTGGCTGATGTCATATAAGCTTCCAAAGTCTGAGCCGTTGTAGGTAATGAGTTTAGAGGAAAAAAACCCTGGTGGCAGGGTTACTGGAGTTAATCAGGATTTCTTTTTGTAACCACACTTTTTCTTTTAGCTGTGCTTAAAATAATAGTAAAACATCTGCATTTCTTATGGTTTTATAATCTCTGGTAATTTATAGTGTATGTTTAGAAAAAAAGTTAATCCTTGTTAATAGCACATTGTCATCCCTAACAGTCTCTCCATAGTAATTACTTATATCACTTAAGATAATTAATTGATCTGAAATAAAATTGAACAAACAGATCAGTTTGTAGTTGCTCTTTGTACTCTGGGACGTATTGATCCTTTTCAGCTCTTTTTAGTTTAACTGTGTTATTTAGAAAAGTAATTGCAAATTAAATTGACATTCATGCTATAAACATGCTTTTTCAATTACAGTTTGCCAGTATCAACATATTCTGAAGTTATTGTATTCAGAATGTCCCCAGGGCAGAAGAGCTAGATGAAAATATCCCATACCTTTGAAAGTCCATTGAGCTGCAGAACTTGCCACTGCATGTTTTTACTTTCTTGAGTTCACAAGGAAATGATTTTACAGGTCCGATATGAGACTGAGCACAAGTAAAGCTCAAATGTTATTAAAAAACACGAGCACTGGCCCATTAGATGTATTCTTTGTTTTTTAATGTTTCAGAGTTTAATACTCAGGAATGGTTAAAAAGCAAGCTATCTACTACTGAGTCTGAACAATAAAGCTAATTTCATTGGCCAATGTTCAACCTGTACCATCTATAAGAGCTTAGCCCGTCTTCCTCACCTTTTATTGGCAGTCCATGAAATGTCTCTGTAACCTCGCCAGCCTCACCCAGTCGTTGGAAGAAGAGCCTGTGTCTCCAGAAGCCCCCTGGAGTGTAGCACTCTGGTTGTGTTTGATGTCTGCCCAGTGCCAGTGAGAGTTGTTGCAGGCCAGTCAGGGCATCTGAAGAGGCCAGTCCTGCCTCAGCAGCACTGAAGTCACTGCTGAACGAAATGGCGCCCCCATGGTGGTGACTGCAGAAGCTGTTGAGACGTCTTAGCACTTTAGAATTTTGACCAGTGCTCCTAAGGGAGAACTGTGATATTCTTGGTATCACGCAGTGTAGGCCAGAGGAAGTGCCCAAGAAGCCTTGGATCAAATGGCAATAATTGTTGTGATGAAGTTCCTTACAGGCATCATTACTATCACAGCAGCAAAATTGAGCAGCTTGATTGCTTTCGTTTCTGAGACATTGCGGGTCAGCGTGGGTTGTCAGTGCTCGTGGGCCGTCTGCTGGGTCAGAGTGCTCATTCTCGGCCTTCCTTCTCTCCTTCCAGGTCTATGACCGGGTGGCTGAGGAAGCTGTGTTGCCAATGGACCAACGACTGGACAGGCTCATCTCTCACTGCGGCCCAGTGACAGGCTACATTTTTGCCTTGTTGGCTGTGTTCAACTTTCTCTTCCTCGTTTTGCTGAGATGGATAACTCCAGATTCCATCATTGATGTTGCAGTAGATGCCACTGGGCCAAGGGGCACCTGGACGCATCAGCATCCTCACAGTGAAGACAAGGTTGAGGATAGTGAAAAGTGTAAAACCAGGTAGAAGAGAGCCTGGCTTGTAAGATTTCAATGTTTTGTAATAGTTCTATGAAGATTATATTGAAAATGACCTTGCTTTTTTTTTTGAAAGTTAATTTAGTAAGTTATGCTACCTCTATATCATTCAATGTTTTATTTTGAGGAAAGATAGAAACTTATGCAATTCCTGAGTGTACAAACTCCTTGCACTTACTTAAAATTTAGGAGAGAAGATTTAAGCCACTCAGGTATGAAATTTTTCAGATTACTGAAATCCCTCTAGCAGAAATGTTTTAACATTATATTTTGAGAGCTTTGGGTGCTGAAGGGCCAAACGTTTTCTGGGCATTTTTTGGCCAGTTTTTAATGTTATACCGTTAATTTGACACTCACCAAATGTTTACAAATTTTCTTTGGGGAAGTACAACAACTACATAAACTATTTTAAGTCATAGTCATCGACGTTTATTAACATTTCGGTCATGTTCTTACACATTTGTTGGGTCCACTCCGTAGGTGTTGCATAGAAGTAGCAGGTTTCTTGTAAATAGGTTTGTTAGCTAGCACCATGTTTTGAGTACCTGCTATGTGTAGCATGCCAAATTAGGTACTTCCTGCCATTGAAGGGCCAGGGATACATTCACTCTTTATCATTCAAATGGCTTCCTTCATTGTAGTCACAGTTGACATAAAATGATAGAATATCCAACATGCCAAAAATGCTCATGCTAATTCAATGCCAGGAAAAAAAACGCCAGCATACTCCAAGTACTTTACTTTTGTGTTCTAGGTAGAACCTTCACTTTCAGTTGTATCTATGAAGATCCTTTTTGCTTTTCAAACACTAGGGACCGATATCACTGTTGATGATCGTGCAGAGAAACCTTCCCCACTCAGTGCATAATTCAGTCCTCTGTAAATGCCTTCATATTTCCTGAGCAGAATGTATGAGGTGTGTCATCTCCAAACCAGCTGCTGCCCTGTCTTTTTGATATGTCACTCCCCTTCACTGTGGCCTAGCTGATGTCTGATACGTATTGTCAGTGTGCACAGGCTTTACTCCCCAGTGTTGTATTTATAACAGCTCGAGCCTGAGAATGTCAGGAACACAGTCCCTGTGTAGGTGGGTGTTAACTGTAATTGTTACCCAGAGCCATGGGTTTTTTTTAACCCCAGATTATCCACATGGTGTGTATTTTTAATTTTTCAAACTCTTTAGAATATGTTTTTGTGAAAAAGGGACTGTGAAATCCAAACCATGGGGCACGTGGGGGTACATTGGAGAGATTCTGTCAGTATTGTGATTCTGTACAGGATTTTTTTAAAAAGACATCATTCATAAAACTACTTTTTAAAAAGTATCAATATGCCTATTAACTGGTTGCCACTGTTACAAAAAGAAAATCTGTTTTGTTTGTATTAAAACACAAATACGAGAGTGCAATTTTTAAAATCTAGAAGGTTAGGGGTTCTTTTGCTGGAGAAAAGTGATCAAACCATTCAGTCTTACTGGGATTTGTATGCATAGAAAGTGACATGTAAATATGAAATAAACAGTGCCAGTATTCATGGTAAAGGGAGAAACTGTAATGTTTGGTTTTATTTATTCTACTAGGCAATTTTTAAAGGTACCTTACTATTTTGTTCTTGTATTTTTGCTTCTTAATTTTTTTCAGAATTGTCATTTAATTCTAAAATTCTCATTGAAGATGGAAATAGAATTTGGAGTTAGTTACGTTTGCATGAAATTTACAAGTTAAAATTATTTTGCTTGTTTTTTAATAAATAGAAGTAAATTTATTTCTCCTACTTAAATCTTAATTTTCAGATTTTTCTGGTTACCTTACTTGTAACTGTCAGTATTGCACTGGTCAGTATGTGAAACATATTGTTCTACCCTGTTAACTTAACATTCATTTAAAAGTGAACTTACAGTGATGAGGAATTTATGAAAAATACATTGTATTTCTTTTGGTGTTAGAAAAAGTTGCACATGTAAAACTGATTTGTTACAACATGCTACATGTCCAAAAATAAAGAACTGAATGGCATTTTGACAATTTTTTGAGCTTGTCTTGCTTTATGAACTGAATGTTGTTTACTAGCGGAACAGGATCCTCTTCCTCCCTGTGCTGTCCACTTTTCTTTGTGCAGTTTGATGTGTTGATTGGTCTGTTAGTAAAACAGGAAATGTTGCTCAGGTAATGAATTACTGTCATCTTTTATTTCTAGAATATATTGAAAATATTCTGTCTTACTCGTTGGAAAGGCAAGTTCACATGTATCTTATTTCCTGATCCAAACCCCTTGTTTTTTACTGCACAAGAGCATATGAGACAAGTGAATACATGTACACATGATTGTGTATGTGAACTATATGACTATACTTTGACAAAAGCCCAGCTTTCCCCACCCTTTTGGTTGGAAGCAAGGAAAGCAGTCATCTACATTCATAGTTGTGAATTTATCTTGCACCAGAAGTTATTTTTGGTAAAGTCTGGCTATCATGGGTCTATATTTACTTTCATAAAGTGTTTTTAAAAACCTCTCTCCATTTCTGCATTCCCAGAAGACTAGAACTAGATATTAATTGTGTCATTCTGTGGCTGCATTTTTTATGAAGTTATGAAAATTGAAATTCTATAGAGAATTTGATTTGTGTTCTACAGTACCCTGGGGAGTTAATTTTACTTTATCATTTATATTTGGCTATGACTCAAGTGGCTGTCAACTGGAGGGGGACTTCTGATATTGTCTGGAGACATATCTGGTTGTTACAGCTGGATGGAGATGGGGCATTGGCGTTAAAGGGTAGGTGCAGTTCCTGGTCACAATCAAACATTCCACAATGCTCTGGACAGCCCCCCCCCCAACAGAATTATCTGTCCAAAATACCAGTAGTGCTAAAGCTGAGAAACTCTGATGCTGTCAAGTATTTCATCTTCTATAGAAGATGTTATGAATCAAGTCCCCTTATATTATATACCAGTGACCTTTGATGCCCAAATCAAGCATAATGCTCAAGTGTAGTAAATAAGTGCTCAGAAATATTCGTCCTTTAAAAAGTTGAGCTGCTCATAACCAACATCTCTGGTATGTAATACACAAAGGACAGCCATGTTTTAAATGAGAATTAAGACAAGATTGAACAGTATAATGCAGTATACATTTCTGGCCTGACATGGATAATTGTGTGCTTAGAGTACAACTGAAGATTGATACATGGAAAGAGCTAAAATACATGTATTTTTTTCCATAGCAGCACTGTTTTTTTTTTAATTTAATGAATGCATTTTTACATAGGTACAACTTTAGGAATATAGTGGTTCTTTCCCCCATACCCCCCACCCCGCTCTCATCCCACCTCCCATTCCTTCTCCCATCTCCTTCTTCATTACATGTATTTGTATTTTGGTACATTAGTGTTCTACCAGGTAATCTAAGCTTCGCAAAGTAAACCTTACATTCATATCTCTTCTTTGAGAGTGGAAGCAACTTCAGATCTTTATACTGTTGTAACTGAAATGAATGAGCTGTTTATTGGGACCCAAGGTTGTATTCTCATGTATAAGTTGTTTAATCTTTTATTTTTTTTTATATTTGACAGGTAGAGTTATAGATAGTGAGAGAGAGACAGAAAGGTCTTCCTTCTGTTGGTTCACTCTCCAAATGGCGGCCACGACCGGCGCTGCGCCAATCTGAAACCAGGAGCCAGGTGCTTCCTCCTGGTCTCCCATGTGGGTGCAGGACCCAAGCACCTGGGCCATCCTCCACTGCCCTCCCGGGCCACAGCAGAGAGCTGGACTGGAAGAGGAGCAACCAGGACTAGAACCTGGTGCTCATATGGGATGCCGGCTCTGCAGGCGGAGGATTAACCAAGTGAGCCAAGGGCGATGCTGGCCCTAATCTTTTAATCTGTTACAGTGAAACAGTTCTTAAAGAGAGGTGGTCTTTGTTTTTAGAAGAGGGGTTTTGTTTTTAAGATTTATTTAAATGGCAGACATGGTGGGGGGGTGAGTGAGCAAGCGAGCTTCCATCTGCTGGCTTACTCCCCAAATGGCTGAAATAGCCAGGAACTGCATCTGGGTCTCCCCTGTGGGTGTCAGGGGCATAAGTATTTGGGACATCTTCTGCCTTCCCAGGTACATTAGAGGGAGCTGGATTGGATGGAAGTGGAGCAGCCAGGACTCAGACCAGCACTCATACAGGACCTAACCCACTATGCCACAATGTCAGGCCGAGGTGGTCTGAATGCTAAGAGAAATTCCTATATTTGCATGAAGCATTTATTAAGCAAGATATATTTAGTGAGCTCTTACAATTTTATTTTGACTTGTCTTTTCAGTAGGTTTTAGTCATTTAGAAGACCATAGTCAAGAATGAAGGAAGAGACCTGGAGTGATGAGCAAATTTAAAAATAAATAAATTTCACTGATGTTGGCCACTGATAAGGAGAATATCGTCCAACCAAGGAAGGTACTGGTTCATGGAATCTTTGGGGAACTTCACCCAGATCATAGGGCGCCTCTCCAGTCCATGTCGCTATGACTTCCATGGTCAAGGATGGCCTGTGTTCTCCAGAAAGAGGCCCCTCTGCTGATGTTTGACATGGAAGCGAATGATCGGGAGGAACCTTGCTGAGGGACCTTGTCACGGATGAAATTACCACAGTAAGTACACCAACACTTCAGTCACTTTGACACTTTAACTTGGTTGGAGAAACATCCAAAATGGGACCTTTTTAAAATATTGCTTTAGAGTAAATGGTCTTTTAAACTTGTGGTATTTTAGATTTGGGCTTAATCCTCCATAAACCACAGAATGAAGACAAGAGGAAATGTTCTCAGAAACAGGATTTTCTGCTTGGAATGTGGATGTATTTGTGCTTCTTTGTATGAACATCAAATAACTTGCTTTGTCCCTATGAGGCCTGAGAAGTTTCTTTCATCTTTTCAACTTTGCCTTCGAAATTAATGTAGCAAAAATAGGAGTTTGGGAGTAAAAAGTGTCCAGACACAAATCTGGTTTGTTAGCTAGTGCTGAGTAATATAGTTCTAGAACTACTGGGTGTTTCTGGTTAGAAGGAAGTTTCTTTAGTTTGGTTAACATTTACCATGGATGTCAGCACATGCAGTCGCCAAATCACAGTTAGGTTAGAACCTACAAACTGAGTTCTTGGTAACAGGAGCAGCGAGTGCTAGAAGGTTTAAAATAGATGTCATATGATACCAATTATAACTCAGGGAAATTTTACAGTCCTAGGAACCTGTACGGAGCGTAAGCCAAAATGGAAGATGGTCCTGTTTTCTATGGCTTTAAAAACATTTTTCTTACAATGTTTGCTACCTTTTTTTTCTTCAAGCTTCTAATTAAAGTTTTTTTGGCTCTCCTCACCCATTTCTATATCGTCAAAGGAAATAGAAAAGAAGCGGCTAGGATAGCAGAAGAGATCTATGGTGGAATTTCAGGTAAAATACATGAATTTGCTCCCAATTCTTAAAAGAAAACCCTCCTAGATAATTCATAGGAATATTATTTCTAGAAGGCAGATTTTACTTAGACTTTGGTTTTTATTGGGTAGTTTTGAAAATGCTCTGTCATTTAAAGTGGCAAAGGGTGTTACCTGCACCAACTTGTGAAGGATTTTCAGCTTTACTTTTTGCAAGTGAGTAGATCTATTAGCAGTCACTATTTGAGAGGTACGTAGAGTAGTGGCTTTCTAAGACTATTCTGAGAAATCTCATTTCTTCTGGCCCAAGAAATGACATATATAGCATTATTTTCTTTTCTTTCATATTTTAAACCAAACTTTTAATGATGAAGAGCATTGTAGCAAGAATACATTTCCTCAGGAAATAGAGTTATTGGTAAATTTGATCTAAAGCAGCAGACGTGGCATGCTATATATATATATATATATATTTTTTTTGTGCTGTCATTCGCAGTTGGAATTAACCACTGTCACTGTCAGAAAAAACCCATCTCTAAGCCCATTTGCCGATGACACCAGGCAAAACACCACCAACACAGGTTATTATAATATGAAGTGCCTGGATTTGGATAAACATTTTAAAGTCTCATGCTTTTTAGAGATTTGTTGCAGTTTCTTTCAGGAAAATGATTCGCTTTAATTGTACTGAGATTCTGCAAAACTAACTGAATCAGATATCCCTATCCCTGCTGAGATTGTCACTTAATTAAGGAGTATTTTTTCATAAACAGACTTCATAATTTCCTTATGTATTTTTAGTGTTCAGAGGAGTTCCAGGATTACATCATTCTTTATCTAGTATCCATTTCAATTTGCATCCAGGATTCTCTTTCAAAATAGACTTATGCTATGCGATTCCAATACACTAGAAGACTTGGAAGACACTAGATACAGTGGTCTTACCCAAAGCAGTAAGACCTCCAAAGACAAAGCATCAGAATGCTTCAATTAACGGAAAGTGTCGGAAGGCCAGGACTGTGGAAAGAGATTTCTTTTGGGGATTACATTTGTCACACATTTCAGGGAGGTATGTTACTTTGGCTGAAATAAATTAATGCTTCTCTTTAGTTTCACTTTAAGCATGATCTGAAAAGCTATTTTGTAATTTAACTTGTAAATTTGGGCAGACTGAAATTTTCAGCAGTGGTTTTGATGTTCTCACAGATACATCATGCTCATGGGTTGAACTGATTAAAATCCAACAAAGTCAGTGTCAGCAAGGGTGTGTTATGAATGTTTTCTCCTGTCACTCCTGTGCATTATTTCTGTCTTTGTGGTCTTTCAGTATGCTCTTACAAAGGCTTTGTGATAGTCAAAATTCACATAAGTATGGTTTGAACTTAAGT
Organism: Lepus europaeus; assembly: GCF_033115175.1. Lineage (NCBI taxonomy): Eukaryota > Metazoa > Chordata > Mammalia > Lagomorpha > Leporidae > Lepus > Lepus europaeus. The sequence goes on from NC_084850.1 coordinate 133,459,896, forward strand.
CTAGAGCCAGAATACAAGTCTCTTAAATAGAATTCATTCATTCTTTTGCTCAAATGTTCATATCATTACTTGTGCAAGTTCCTAGGATAGTATTTGCTTAATCTACAAGTAACATGGTGTTATAAGGTCAAGAACATTTTTGCAGTTACTGTTAACAAGAGTCAGGGATGAGAAAAGTATGTGAATTTCTCAGTTTAATTTCCTTCCTATGTATATATGTGTGTATACATATACATGCATCGCCACACACATATGCTTGTGTGTCCAGATTTGGCTAATGAGTCTTTCTATAATAATATGGTCAGAGCCAGTAGTTTTTATGCAATTGTAACAGTCATTTTGTCCTCTGAGACCGCTACCAGTTGTATATTACCTATTTAAAGCTAGATGTCTTAAAAATATCAAGAAAAATGTTGTGAAAGTGTTAAACAACAAATAACTTTTACTGTTTATTGGTCAGACAAATGTTTGCTGGGAAAATAGGTGACATTTAATCAGTGAGTTAGTTCATTGACTTAGAAAATTCTCAACCCAAGGTTAAATTCCTTCATTCTGCTAGTATATCCCATTCTTGTAAACCATCGTCAGCAATGTCAAAAACAAAGGGAGGGGAGTGAAAAGTTCAGCCAGGACAGACTTTAGACTTTCGTAGGTCCCAGCACTCTGGGAAGTGCCACCCAGCATCGCATCATTTATTAAATATCAGATTTTTAGCTGTAGATTCTTTTGGAAGGTTTTTAAAATTATTCTTGGAATTTCATCTAGAATACATTATTTGTTATTTCTTTGTGTTTTTTTTTTTTTGTTTTGTTTTGTTTTTCCCCTGGTCAGGCCAGCAGGCCTGGCCGTGCTGGGCTTGGTCTGCCTCTCGCCCGCCCCAGGGCACGCAAGAGCCAGCCCGGTGCTCCAAACGGGCCCCAAGTCCTACCTAGAGGCTGAGGCCGGCCTCTGGGGGCCTCAGGCACACCTCTTTGTGGTTTTGACTATTACATTTGTAGATAACTCATCAGAATTAAACTATGGCTGGTTTTCAAAAACTTTGTAATTCATGCATAATTTTTTTCATAACATGCATAGTCCATAAACTTTTTGAAGAGCCTTCATGTAGACAACTTCAAAATTTCTTGTGCCCCAACAATCTTGTTTTTTTTTTTTTAAGATTTATTATTTGAAAGGTGGAGTTACAGAGGCAGAGAGAGAGAGAGAGAGTCCTCCATCCACCAGTCTACTCCGCCAGTGGCCACAACAGCTGGAGCTAGGCCTATCCAAAGCCAGGAGCCTGGAGCTTCTTCCAGGTCTCCCACATGGTTGCAGGGGCCCAAGGACTTGGGGCCATCTTCCACTGCTTTCCTAGGTACATTAACAGAGAGCTGGGTTGGAAGTGGAACAGCCGGGATTTGAACCAGTGCCCATATGGGTAGCCCATGCCACAGGATGGCTACACCACGGCGCCAACCCCACAACCTTCTTTTAATTCCACTTTCCCACAGACTTCATGTAATACCCTTGTAGCTCTGAATTTTCAATCTTTGTCTATTTTGTCAAACATTTTGTGTGTGTGTGTGTGTGTGTCTTTGGCCCATGACATTATATCTAGAGCACCAGCTCCCACCTTTAGCTTGTCGATATTTCTGTAGGTACTATAGTTTACCTGAGACATATGTTTGTTGCATGATTTTTCAACCTTTGCTAATTTAATTACTAAGCTGTATTTAGTACCATGACATGGTCATCAAAGTTGATGAAAGTAAAGTGTAGATATAATTTGGTAATCTGTTATGCACAGCCCTTGAGCCAGACATGCTTTTGAATTCAGGAGCTTTTGGATGTAGAAAGATTACACACTATGCATGCTGTGTATCACGCAGCACTCCCATTGGGGCCTGGAGCTGCCTTCCATAATCAAACATTTTGATCTTTCTTCAGCCTATATTTAAATATTCACACTAAGGGAAAATCCAACTAAAAAAGTTGCTTAACCTGAGTCCTGGCCACACTTTGCTGCCAAAGGAGTTTGAATGTAACCTGAGGGGAAGCTTGGTTTTCAGAATTTGGGGGACATTGAATTGCAGATGAGAGGTTGCAAAACTATAGTATCCTGTTCTTCCAAATAATAGCTATTTTAAACTAAAAGATTATTTCTAAATGTTAAGCTGAAAATCACTCGTCCTTGTTCTAAATTCAAGGGAGTGACCTTGATTTGACAGCATGTCTCTGCCTAACTCATCATCCTGACTCCTTTTTCTTGTCCTGTTATACTAAGATTTTCCTGCCTTTGTTTGCATTCTTGCCCAGATGTCTACCTAGCCTCTGCTCTTATTTAGGTGTGCTGAATGTCTGCTCAAACCTTGGCCTGAGCATCCCTTGAGTAACTGGTTATGATCTAGGTGCCTGCTGTTCCCAAGTTGGGACAACCAGTTCCTTGCCTTCCCACCTTCAGCTCAGCCTCCTTTCTCACACACTAGAGCGGGCCATTGTGTCTAACACAGTTCATTGACTGAGTTTCATGTCCTGACCAGAACTGGATGTTAGAGAATATAATTTTAACCCAGTCTTACTATAATATGTTGGATATCCCAGGCAATTTGTTCTATTTTTCCCTTATTACCTTTAGTATACTTAAAACATTATGAATTCTTCTATATTCTTGCTTACATTCTGGTGCAAAACTGAAGTTCTTTATGCATTTTGTTTTCTTTGATAAATGCTACCGGAGAAGTTGTTAGGATTTCAGAACTTGAATAAGAATAAAGATCATTCGATGTATACCAAGGATTATAACTAGTTAGGTGGTCTTTTGAAATAATCAGTAATCCCAAAGACTTGTTGAAATTAGAAGGGTCAAAATTGTAAAACAAAAAAAAAATTAAAAATGAATATTTGATTTTTATCTTAACACTTGGAGTTTAGGCAACCATATCCCATCTGAACCAGTTTTGTTGTTGAAATATATGGTTTTAGAAGTTGTTGTGAAATTGTTATTCAAAGAGTCTGAGAAGTAGAGATGAATGTAAAGGGGGGAAATGAAAAAGTTGAGCATTTTCCACACACCTAATCAGGAGCAAGCAAACATATTTGTAGAGTAAACCATCTTCCTAATGTGTTTGCAGCCCTGTGACACAGGCAGCATGCCAGAGAACTAAAAATACATTGCCTGGGAAGAGAGAGAGTGACTCCTGCTTCTGCACTCACTTATTCAGAGAGCTTACTTGCATATTTCCTGAAAGGAATGGAAAAACTCCTAAACTGCCAAAAGAACTTTTCCCCTTCGCTTCTCACAATTAGCTCTGACTTACAAAATGAGAATATAAGAGGTGGAGACTGTGCTGGGAGCAAGAATAGAAAAGCCCGAGAGCCCTTCCGTGGTAAGGTTTCTGGAGGAGGGTTCTGCGTGACCACCTTGGGAGATCCTGTGGGGCTGCAAAGAGAGTGATTTTATTTCCAGTTGGGAAACAAAGCTGGTTTCTACGGCTAAGGTGTTGAGTTATTTGTGCTATTGCGAGATACAAAGCCCTAAGGTGAGCAAATCTACCACAGGGATGGGCAGAATGTAGAAACCAACACATCTTCCAACCAGAATGAGGTGTGTTTTGGAGTTCCCCAAACTTGGGTTTCAGGCCTACTTGTGGCACTTGCCAGCCATGAAACCTGTTCATGTGGTACCCAGTGGTGGTTGTGTGTTCTGGGGTGTTCTCAGGAAGCAAGGCCCTTGCCTCCTCTCTTGGAAGCTGGGGAATGGGGCTCCAGGAAAAATACAGGCTTCTGTGAGGGGTGCCTGAGAGGAGGCACTCCCAGACAACTTACAACTCAGGGAAGAGACAACTGGAAAGCAGAGGCCTCCAGAGCAAGAAGACCAGGGCAACCCTTAGACCCGCCTCCTCGTTGCCATGGAAGATGGCGCCACACTCTCCTCACTGTGACTTCCGAAGCGTGAGGTAGGAGCTGGGGATGGGAGAGGTTGCTTCGTTGTTGGCCCACGGGTAGGAAAGGTGCTTGGGAGTGACTGGTGACCCAGCATGAGGCCTGCTGTGGAGGCCGGGTGAGCAGGGCTGGCCTCGGGTTCCAGGTACCAGGGAAGACATCTTCCCTGCCCTCAAGACACCAGAGGACCTGGCACCCAGAGGCAGGAGGTGGAGGTGGGTGGAGAACATGCTGTTCCTCACCCCCAGCTGCCTGCTGGGCCTGGACGGGGGAGAGGTGTGGGGCTGTGAGGAGGAACAGCGATTGCAGTTTGATTGGGAACTCTAGGCAAGGGTGCCCCAAATCCAGAAAAGCGCACAAATGCTAAGTGAGCAGCTGGCTCGATTTTCACAGTGAGCACAGTCAGGAAGCAGCACCCAAGAGCATGGCCCCCTCCGTGACCCCCTGCAGTCAGCTTCCGCCCCACCTCAGGTTACTGCTGGCTCCTAACACTGAAGGTGAGTTTGTCCTGTGTTTAGAGAAGCGGAAACAACGGTGTGTGTTCTGTGTCTCATTTCTTTCACTCCTCCACAGCACTAGGCTTGGGGGCTGTACCCATGTTGTTGTGTGCCTGGACCGGGTCTCCCTGGGCTGGCGAGCTGCAGAAAGTTACTGGAGAGTTGGAGAAAGGGCGAAGGTGTGGTTAAGGTTCGTCCCTCCCGCGGGGAAGGGAGCTGGCACAGCAGCCTTGCCGGGGAGGTTTAGAAACCCTGGAGCTGGTTCATGTTGCTATCACATGTTAACTCTGCAGAGCAAATTACCACTTCAATGTTGCTTTTATTCTTGAATCAAATAGTCATACAGGTTGAGTATCGGGATACCCTTATTAGATTTCAGATCTTTCTGGATTTCGGACTGTTTGCATACACATAATGAGATAGCTTGGGACTGGGATCCCAGTCTGAACGTGAACTTCTCTCATGTTTCATACATACTTTATCCAGATAGCCTGAAGAAATATTGTACAATATTTCTAAGAATTTTGTGCGTGCTGAGGAATTGACCACTTGTGGCATCCGGTCAGCTCTCTTTCAGAGTGTAGATGTTAGATGATTTTGGATATCCGCTGCTTGGCTTAGGGATGCTGGGCCTGTGTTCCGTTCAGGAGACTCAGGTCAGTCCCTTGCTGGGAGAGCAACAGCAGCAAAGCCACCCTGTCGATTTGCTTCTTCCATCAGTCACGGTGCTGAGTTACTGCCAGTCGCGAGTAAAGACAGCTCCTAGCCTGCGTGCGCCGCCAAGAGCGACTGGGCAGGAGGGAGCGAGCCTCAAGCACACTTCATCCTGAATGAGATGGAGATGCATTAGAGGAAAACCAAGGCTGACTAATTGAGGATTATATGCATATATTATCTCATCATTGGCAGCTTACGCAAATCAAAAACATCCCAAGAGGTTTAAAATAATCCACTCATCACTTTTTAACTGACTCGGGAACAAATGGAGATTCAAACACAATATATGTTCACGTGAAAAGTTTTTTTTTATTTGTTTTTCTTATAAAAGCATTACCGATTCGTATCAGGAGTAGGGGATCACAAATGATTTCATCTTTTTTTTTTTTACCTTTTATTTTGGAATTCATTTCAACCAACAGAAAGGTTACAGGAATGGTATCAACAATTCCCAGTTCTCTTTGCTCAGTCACGTTTAGCCTAAACCCCAGTCACGTTTAGCCTGCTGTCCTAATGACAGCCTTGATAGCAAAAGGATCTCATCCAGGCTCAGGTGTTGTCTTTAGATGCTGTGTCTTGCCAATCCCCTTCAACCTGGACCAGTTCCCCGGTGTTTCCTTGAACTGGCTACAGACCAGTTATTTTGTACAATGGCCCCTCAGTTTGAGCTGGTGCACGGTGTCCTCATGATCACATTTAGGTTATGCATTTTGGGCAGGAATCTCACAGAAGTAGTGGCGTGTTCTTCTCGCTGTGTTCCCTTTATTGGCACATAACGTCACTTGTGGCATTCATCAGCTGACACATGGGGCCAATTTGTTCCAGAATTGCTGATGTGAACTTTGATCACCTGGGTAAAGCGGTTTCCATCATCGTGTTCCACTGTAAAATTATCCCTGTTCCCCATATAACTAGTGATTTTCTGGGGAGATAAGCTGAGGCTAGCTCTACTATTTCTTCTACATTTCTTTCTTTTTTAAATTTTATTTATTTGACAGGTACAGTTACAGAGAGAGAGAGAGAGCTCTTCCATATGCTGGTTCACTCCCCAAATGACCACATTAGCAGGGGTTGAGCCAGGCTGAAGCCAGGAGCTTCATCTGAATCTCCCATGGGGGTGCAGGGGCCCAAGCTCTTGGGTGATCCTCTAATGCTTTCTCAGTCCATTAGCAGCAGGAAGGTGGCCCAGAAGTGGAGCAGCCGGGACTCGAACCAGTGTGCATAATGGGTGCTGGTGTCATAAGCGGTGGCTTAGCCCATTACACCACAACAGCTCCTATTTCTTCTACATTTCCAAGATGGCATTCCATTATGGGAAAGTGTTTTCTCTTCACCATATTTAGACCTTTATTCATGTCACTGAGTAGAAGATGGCTCAAGTCCTTGGGCCCCTGCACCCACATGGGAGACCTAGGAGAAGCTCCTGGCTTTGGATTGGCACAGATCTGGCCATTGCAGCCAATTGGGGAGTGAACCAGTGGATGGAAAACCTCTCTCTCTCTCTCTCTCTCTCTCTCTCTCTCTGCTTCTCCTTCTCTGTGTAACTCTGACTTTCAAATAAATCTTTTAAAAAATCAGTCCAATTCTTTGGAACTTATTCTAGCTTTTCTCATTTTGATAACCCAAATGGTTTCAGAGATACAGTAAGTTTCAACATACAAAAAAATGTTTATTGAAGTGTTTATAACCTTGTTTTTCTTCCTTGAGGCCTTGAATTATTTCACATTCACACAATTCCATCTTCGGTGGTATTTCATTATGCCAAATTTGCAGGTCTGGAAAACCAAAGTTTTCAACACCATTAGACTCATCTAGAAGTGGTTGCTTCAGAGCAGTGCCTTGTGTTAAATCCAGACTGTATTATATTCTAGTCCATGTATGAAAAGCACAGCCATAATTTGAAAAATGTCCACATTTTGCAAACTAGAATAGATTTTCCTGCAAAACAACTGATTGCCCTTTGGCATGTTTAATAGAGGTTTCCTTCTTAAATGCTCATTTTTAAAAAAAGATTTATTTATTTGAAAGAGTTACAGAGAAAGAGGGAGAGACAGGGAGAGAGAGAGAGAAAGAGAGAGAGGGGGAGATCTATCTTCCATCCACTGGTTTACTACCTAGATGTCCACAAAGGCCAGGGCTGGGGTAGGCCAAAGCCAGGAGCCCAGAGCTTCCTCCAGGTCTCCCATGTCGGTGCAGGGAACTAAGAACTTGGGCCATCTTCTGCCACTTTCCCAGGCCATTAGCAGGGAGCTGGATCAGAAGTGGAACAGCCGGGACACAAACAGGCACTCATATAGGATGCCAGTGCTGCAGGCAGCAGCTTAACCCATTATGCTATGACATTGGCCCTTTCACTGCTCATTTAAGCTGGTTATTCTTGGTTATAGATAAGCAATTATAAGAAAAATACACTCGATGGTTGTTTCCAGGCTGTTCCTGGAGCACTGTCCTATCACGTCTCGCGCACCTGACATCGTGGATGGATTTTAGAGACGAAAGCACTTGCCAAATACTAGACGGCCACATTCCCGTTCTCTAGATAAATACATTGAGGTTCAAGTGAACTGAACAGCTTGCTGATTTGAATGGAGTGTGTGGTTAAGGCAGGCCTTGAACCTAGACAGTCGGGCTCCACTGAGCTCATGCTCAGCCATCACACTAAACTTCCCACAAGGCGGCATAAGGAAAAATTTTGGAGGATTATGTCATCTGGAAACTGATATTTGCTGTACAGTAGATACAAGTCATTATGAGACAGTTCCCAAGGGAATTCAGCAAAGACCATTTTCCTGGGTCCCTCAGAGTCTCCTTCGTAGCACATAGGCTACTGAGCCTTTGCCGTGTGGGTGGGGGGCCGGGGAAAGATGAAAATGTGGCAGCTCATCGACCTGTTTTGTTCGTCCTTTTGCCTTACTTGGAGCTATTGGAATCACTGGGCACTATTTGGACTAAATCTATTGCTAAGTCAGACAGATTGACTGCCCCTCTGCACATACCACCAAACTAATGGACTTAGGTTCAGTAGCTTGTCACCCTGAAAATGGCTGATGGGAGAGCCTCATGCAGGTACCTGTTTCTCTCCTCTTCCCCCAGCTTCTTCTCACAGTGGCTGGGGAGCAGGAAGGGGCCACAGGAAGAAGTGTCCAGACTTTGACCCTGAACTTGATTTGTGTTTCAGACTGCTGGGCTGATCGATCCCCACTTCATGAAGCTGCGGCCCAGGGGCGCTTACTGGCCCTTAAAACTTTAATTGCACAAGTAAGTAAACGGAAGACTTGACTCACTGTGCTTGTGCTGTAATTAAGCATCACTCTGTGTTGGCTGCGGGGGTCGCAGAGGTCTGGCTTGCTCCCTCCGTGTCCTAGCACTGCCATTCTAGGCGTCTGCGTGCTCCTTTGTCTCGCTGTGGCTTTCTTCTCCCTCTCCTTCCCCAGTGCACTGCCTCATTTCCTACCTGCTCCCCTCCCTTCCCTCCTGGAGCTTCCTTCATGGGAAGTTTGCCTAGGAGGCTTGATGCACGATGCCCTGCAATGCATGTTGCACTAACTCCTGCAGTGTGTGTTCAGCCACGACAGTGCCGAAGCTGCACTGAGCAGCTGGCAGTGCGTAACAGAGCCCTTCAAAGTGTAGTGGCCGAAAACAAGAAGCAGAGTCTCAAGGTTTGTGTGGGCTGAGCAGCAGCTTAGCTGGGTGGTGGCGGCTCAGCCACAGCTGCAGGCATCTCACGACTCAAGTGCGCAAGGACCTCCTTTCCAACTCAAGCGGTTGTTGGCAAACCCCAATTCCTGGCCATGGGGGCCTCCTCCAGAGCTGAATCACGACAGGCAGCTGGCTTCCCCCAGAGAGAGTGCGAGAGAGGGTCTACGAAGGAAGTCACAGGTTTTGAAAAATCTGGTCTCTGAAGCAGTGTCTCGCCACTTGTGCCGTGTTCTACCCACTCAGTGTGAGTCAGTAAGTGCGGTTCACACCAAAAGGGAAGGCAGTTTTCAAGAGAGCCCAAAGCAGGAAGCAGGGGTCACTGGGTGCCATCGTGGAGGCTGCCAACTCCCATGCTGCTCTAGTTCAAGCACAAGCATTACAGTCGGTTAACAAATGGACACATCTTACTCCTGGGGAAGATTTATGAAAGTCTTAGTTATTAAGGCCACTTTGTTTTTATGACTGTATCCTCAGCACCTTGGGCAAGGAGTGGTGGCCTGGTAAATATTTGTGAAATGGATGAAGGAAACTGTACACGCTCCATTTGCTTTGTTTACTTTAGAATCTACATGTGTACAGAGGAGGTGAGTCATTATGTCATTTTCTCACATTCTAGCTATCACCTGGCTTCCTTACTGTGTTGAGTTGAAACAGCTGGGTGCCTTATCGTTTTGCGCATGGCTGCTGCTTTTTTTTTTTTAAACTTTCTGCTCTATAGTTGTTCACTTCTTAAGAAAGTAGAGGCAAAAGGAAAACAACGATCAAGTGGACTTTGCACCTGATTTTATTGTTTGCTGATTTATTTTAAGCACTTTGCATTTCATCTGATTTCATGACTTTTAAATATGTAACATATTCACCCAGTTCAAAAATCAAAATGATACAAAAAAAGTACACAATGAGAAGTCTGGCACCTGCATCCTTCCTCTCAGCCTCCCACCTCGAAATTTTTTTTACAACTATTTTAAAATAAAGTTCTTGTTTCAGGAGAATTTTAAAGTGCCATTGCAAATACAGTACAGGGAGTTCCCATGTAACCTATACCCAACTCCCCCTATGTTAGCTTCCTACAGAGCCATGGTGCATTAGTCAAAAGTAAGAAATTAGCTCTAGCATTGGTGCAATACCATTAATTTCACTGTGGACTATTGGGATTTCACGCGTTTCCCCTCTGGTGTACTTTTCTGTCCCAAGGGCCAATCCAGGATGCCCATGTTGCATTTAGCCCTTCTTTATTCTTAGTTCTTCTTCAGAAGCATGTTAGCTTCAACAGGGTGATGAAATGGAGCAGTCTTAACTTGCTCTTGCTACCCCACTTCTTTAAACTTAGTCAAACCTATATTACTCTACTTTTTATTTATGTTTTTAAAGATTTGTTTATTTATTTCAAAGGCAGAGTTACAGAGAGGCAGAGGCAGAGAGAGAGGTCTTTCCATCCACTGGTTCACTCCTCAAATGGCTGCAATGGCCGGAGCTGTGCTGATCCAAAGCCAGGAGCCAGGAGCTTCTTCCGGGTCTCCCACGCAGGTGCAGAGGCCCAAGCACTTGGGCCATCTTCCACTGCTTTCCCAGGCCACAGCAGAGAGCTGGATGGGAAGTGGAGCAGCCGGCCAGCGCTGCAGGTGGAGGTTTAGCCCACTATGCCACAGTGCCGGCCCCTACTCTACTCTTTAAAACTTTAGTTCACATTTAAATTGTGTGGTCAATGTGAGGGAAACATTCAAGCAAGGTTCAGGAGTTCCTGGATGTCATGCCGCCCTGCTGTCACTCACAGCTGCAGGCCCCAAGCCCTACCTGGAATCTGAACTTGCTGTGTCTCCATCATCTCATGCACACTTGCAGTAATTGGCTCCGGATGACCTTGCAGGCCTGTCCAGCAATACAGTCCTACAAATTCCGAAGTTTCTGAGGTTTTGCCCCCATGCAAGTGTTTTCCTAAGCACACTCCTGCCACCTTGTGGACAAGCCTGTTGTTTATCTTGTTTTCTTAGAAGGCACACCTCTACAGGCAAAAGGAACAGGAAAAGTCTTTTCTAAATCTATTAGACACAGGATTTGAAAAATGTAGCGCAGCTCTACAGCCCCGACATCCTGCTCAGGAGATGCAAATGGGCAGGACACAGAGGGCATACAGGCATCAGGACGAAGGGACAGACAGTGGGGGGGGGGGGGGGGGGGGCGGCGGCATCTCAGCTGCTGGCCACAGCCGAAGACCTGGCAGGTGACAGTGCGTATGTAGGTTAGAGTTTGGGATTCAGGATCTTGGCACTTGGTTTTGGAAGCTTTCAGCAGCTCAGTTACAATGCAGGGAACCAAAAGCAGGGCTCATCCAGGAAGGACAGACCAGGGACCTAAATCCCTTTATGGATAGAAAGATGGAATAGTGGGGAAATGGTCAGAGCCAAGTTGTTAAAGTCAAGGTATGAAGCCAGAGTCGTCCAGCAGCTAGGCTGACCTTGCCATCTGTCATGGCGTTCTGGGTGAGGAAGGCAGTACGGGGAGGGGGCACGTGCTAGGGTAGCGCAGTGACACTCACACCTGGGAAAAGACACGATGGGGTTCAGAGAAGCCATGACTGTGCTGGATGCACTGGTCGGTAACGTCCCAGGGCCGGGGCCAGCATGGCCATCCTGGCACCTTGGTCTGCTTTGCTGTCTGCTCCCCAGCCAGCAGTTATCCTTCTGTTCCAGACCCATGTCTGCCTTCTGTTCTTCTCTGGCTCCAATGCTTATGCGTCATGCTCACTGCTGTTCACACCGCAGCAGCCCCCTTCCGGTCTGGCCAGGACTCATGGAGCCGTCTCCCCAGCTCTGCTCGCTTCTGTCTCACATTCTTGCCCCTGCAGTCAACCCTCCAGGCTGCGACCTGGGTGTCTCTCCTAAACCAGCGCACCTGTTAGCGCTGGACCCCCGGAAGCCTAACATGCACAGGGGCCTCATTCCCAGAAGACAAGCACTCCCTGGTTGGAAATCAAGTCCCCTCATGATCTGGCTCCAGCTCCGCAGCCTCCTTCGACTCCCCTCATCTCGTGCTTTTTCTTTCTTCTTTGGCCCTCATTAGGACTCTGTCGGATCCATGCAGTCAGCTGGGGCCCGCGGCGGCGTGTTCTGTCCCCTTCTAATGGTGCATGCTTTCGTTGCCTTCCTGACCCAAAGCCTTTTATGCTTCAAGCCTTGGTTAAAGGCTAACTCATTTGTGACGTTTCTTGTGCCCCAAGCCAGATTCAAGAATCCACAGTGCTCCCACTTAAATTCGAACGTGCTTCTGGTATCCTGATCTTGCTGTCTGCTTTCTTCATTGCTGCCTCCCTGCTGGGCCCTTGGAGTAGAGCGACTTGTGGCCTGCGTCTTGACAATCCAGGCCCTAGTACGTAGGCCTGTGTTGGATAAATGAATTTGAGGCTCCCACACTGTGTTTAGGCTCCCCTGGGAAGACCTCTCCTCCTTTCTCTATGGTGCTAATATTACACCCCCAGGCATGGAAAACTCCTCAAATATGCCAAACAACACGGCTTTCACGGCTGTCCCAAAGGCGGTGTTTAACCCTCTTCCTTCCAAATTGCAGGGCGTCAACGTCAACCTCGTGACAATTAACCGGGTCTCTTCCCTCCATGAGGCGTGCCTTGGCGGTCACGTGGCCTGTGCGAAAGCCTTATTGGAAAATGGTGCACACGTAAGTACCACCCCTGACCATTTGTGAACAAACTTTCAGTTCATCTTTATTGGAAATCATTAAAGAGAACAAGGTTGAAAAGAACCATAAAAAACACTCTTAATTCAACACCTAAACCAGCAACAATTTTTATTGAGCAAAGTTATCAAGTTCAGTGAGCTTTTAGTAAATAACACATTGAAAAAACTCAATCTTATTTTTAACTTCCATGCCGACCTTTTCAAAGAGGGACTGAGGTGCTCCCTTACAGTACAGATATCAAAATAAATTACAGAACCAACACCTCAAAATCCCAATGACACTCATATTTCATTGCCAGATATTGTTCTGTTACTAATTCCATCATTTAGTCCAGTCCTTGACTGCTTTGTTTTTATGAGATGCAGCATCTTTAAGCACTTGATGGTTTCCTTTGCATTTCATACGGAAGTTGGGTTCTGCGTGTGGAACTGAATGGAGAAATCTCCCTTGCGCAAACTGATTTTCCCGACGTCAGCGCAGTCAGGCGTTTGTCAGGTGGTGCTCCTCTGCTGGGGTCTCTCTCAGCCCCTGGGTGACCGTGAGGGTGAGGCTGTGTGACAGCCACTTCCTGTCCATCTAGATGACTGCAGTCACAGGCAGATTGCTGGCAGGAAATGGGAAACAGTGGCGGGTCAGAGAGGAGGCGTTTTATTGGAGACGGACAGTGAGGTGTGTTCCCTGCCTGGCAGTTTTGTAAGGGAACAACCGATATGTTTGTATTGTACCACTTGATATTTCAACCAGAATGCTAAAAGGAGAGAGAGAAAGCCGGTCAGTGAGTAGGCGGGTTCCCATAACTGGGAATCTGCTGGCACCTCAACCTCCACGCATCTGAAACTGTGCTTATCATGTTTTTCCCTGTGGGACCTGCTCCTCCTCTTGTTTTCTCAACCTCGGAGACTAGGTGAGACAGTCTCCTGGCCTCACTGGCCCTCAACCTGGGAGTCATCCTGTTTCCGCCATCTCTCCACCCGATAAATCACAACTCCATAAGCCTTTCTTATGTGTCGAAATCACCTCTCTCTGTTTTGGCCTTACTTAACAGAATCCAACCTAACCTATGCAAGGAGAAGCAGTCATCTTGCCTTTGTTTTCAAAACATTGGCATGTAGTAGGTGCTCAATAAATGTTTGCTGACATGAACAAGGAAAGAAATTGTTCTTGTCTGTCACTGCCATCTTTCCAATTTAATGGAGGTTTTATTGGAACCCTGGAGACAATTTTTTTTTGTTTCCGAAGGAAGAAAATTTATAATCCTGATTATTCTAAGCATCTGTCTTTAATTGTTGAGGCAAAACTGTGTGACATAAAGCCCTTTTCAAGCATATCAGAGCTGCCCCATCAGAATATCTTGGTCCCCTGATGTTCTCTCCAATCTGTTGCTGATGCCCCAAGATGCCTCCCATAACCCTGGAAGTTGCTGAGGATGGTTGGAGATACCGTGTTGATGGCTGCTTTCCATGTGCCTTTGAGTTGCATGATCTCTTTAGCAGTCACAGCTGGCATATGCAATTTATATGAATTACGGTAGACCAGATAGAAAACATATGGCAAGAAAGACATTAGGACTGTGTAGAATCGCTGAGGAGATGTTCGGCTGGGGACCATAATAAGCCAGCTGATTCACCCAACTCCGTGTAAATGCAAAATGGCAATAATCATTGTCGCAAATGTTAATTAAGTGCTCACTGGGCACCAGGCAATGTTCTAAGTGTTTAACATATAGTAACTCACTTGACGCACACAATGACCTTGTGAGGCTTCATAATACTGTGACAGGGTAGAGTTTCCTTCCTCATTCACCAGGCCGATGCACAGGAATACACACGTGGAGATGGTGAGAATGGAATAGCAAATCCTCTGTGCCTCTCTTTGCCCATTACTAGGTCAATGGAGTGACGGTTCATGGAGCCACGCCCCTCTTCAACGCTTGTTGCAGTGGCAGCGCGGCATGCGTCAACGTGCTGCTGGAGTTCGGAGCCAAGGCCCAGCTCGAGGTGCACCTGGCTTCACCCATCCATGAGGCAGTGAAGAGAGGTAAATGAGCCACCACGATGCACAGCAGGCACTATGGGCTCACTCCACTATGCTTGGATCAGACTAGCGTGAGTCCTGCCAGGGCTGCCCGGATCCCCCTCACCCTTCCAGTACGATTGGCTTAGAAATCCCACAGCGGGGGCCTCCCCCTGTGGCGCCGGTTCATGTCCCGGTTGCTCCTCTTCCAATCCAGCTCCCTGCTACTGCACCTGGGAAAGCAGAAGATGGCTCCAGTGCTAGAGCCCCTGCACCCACATGGGAGACCCAGAGGAAGCTCCTGGCTCCTGGCTTTGGATTGGCACAGCTCTGGCCATTGCGGCCATTTAGGGAGTGAACCAGCAGAGGGAAGATTCTCTCCCCACCCCCATTCCTCTCTCTCTTCTCTATCCCTCTCTCTCCTCTCTGTAACTCTGCCTTTCAGATAAATAAATCCATCTTATTAAAAAAAAAACACAGCAATCATTTGAATTTGCCTCGATCTTATGAAACAGACCTTATAGCCTGGGAAGTCTTGAGTCTGAGATGTCCCACTGCCCAAGCACAGTCTCTCAGCAGGCTTTCCTGAGCCTCATCACTGGTGTTTTGGTGGCAGCTGGTGCAGCCAAGGCAGTGATTGTGACTTCTATGAATTGTGCTGTGCAGGTGTCTCCTTCCTTAGTATAAAAGAGCAAGGCATCCCCCCTAAGCCCATAAAGCACCAGCCGCTAACATAGAATTAATTCATGAATGAGTCTGAGAGCCAAAGTTGATACTATCTCTGAATAGTAAAGATGAACTTCCCGACTTCTAGATGATAGTTATTAAAACAAAATTGCCAATTTAAAAAGGCACTGGAAACTAGACTCCCAGGTTGCTAGTTGCTTTAGAAAGGAAGGAAAAGAGTAAGTTTAAGGAATCTAAAAGCCATATGCATAGACAAGACATGAACAAGATGCCTTTGCAAGGACAAGGTACAGCAGGTGTTTGGCGTAGCAGCTCTGCTGCTGGTTAGAAAGCCCATGTCCTGTATCGGAGTGCCTGTGCTCCACCTCGGGCTCCACTCCTGACACCAGCTTCCTGCTAATGCAGACTCTTTGAGGCAGCAGGTGATGGCTCAAGTCATTGAATTCCTGCTTCCTATGTGGGAGACCTGGAATAAGTTTCAGGTTCCTGGCTCTGGCCCTGACCCAGAGCCAGTCAATGAGGTCATTTGGGGAGTGATCCAGCAGACGGGAGCTCGCTCGTTCTCTCTGCCTCCCAAATAAATAAAACAATTTTTTTTCAAAGCTTTTTTTTTTTTTAAGAGAGGACAATGCTGTTTGTCAAAGGTCAAACACAAAGAGCAACATTTTGGTGATAACTGCAAGTGGAGTTGTTTTCTTATATCAAGATGAAAAATACACTGATCTTTGCTGGTGTAAGTGGAGATAAAGGTCTTCACTTCAAGAGGCAATAGTAAAAAATTCTCCCCGGGTTAATAAAGATGTTACTTGGTAAATTTTTTTCCAGTAGATCACTTTAAATGCAACCAAAGACTCAAATTTCAATGTACCTATCTTTCATGTCCTAAATGTATTTATGGATTCATAAAAGATATTGGTCATTTCCCAAACAAGACCTTTAAGTTATAGGGTAATGAACTACTTTGGAAATGATATAAAAGTCTTTTTCAAATTTTAAATATTGATTTGAGTAAAACTTAATGCTATTTGCATTTCCACCCAAATGTTTAAAAATGGATAAATGTTAGGAACAGTTTGACTTACTTAAGTAATCCTGTAGTACTTGGATGACTATATGGAGCTTTCGGTATCACTGTGCCTATAAAACATGCATGCTTATTAACTATAAACACACAGTTTGTGCATGTCTACATTTTCTTCTGTGTTGTAAAATCATGTTAAGGACTAATATCCACAGAATGGAAGAATTATTAGCAATTCATTATTTTAACTACTGTTATATGAGGGGTTTTCAAAAGTTCATGGAAAATGCATGTTATGAAAAAAATTATGCCTGAATTTCAAAAGTTTTTGCATGAAAATAAATTTTTTACCTTGGTTTCCATGAACTTTGTGAAGTGCCCTTGTATTAGTACTAGCCACTTAACTTTCTTTGTTCTTTTAAAGATTTATTTATTTTACTTGAAAGTCAGAGTTATACAGAGAGAGAAGGAAAGGCAAGGAGAGAGGTCTTCCATCTGCTGGTTCACTCCCCAATTGGCCACAATGGCTGGAGCTGCACTGATCCGAAGCCAGGAGCCAGGAGCTTCTTCCAGGTCTCCCACATGGGTGCAGGGGCCCAAGGACTTGGGCCATCTTCCACTGCTTTCCCAGGCTATAGCAGAGGGCTGGATCAGAAGAGGAGCAGCTGGGTCTCGAACTGGCATCCATATGGGATGCCAGCACTTCAGGCCAGGGCTTTAACCCGCTGCGCCACAGTGCCAGCCCCAGCCACTTAACTTTCATAGAGTTATTTTTAAAGCTTCATGAGAATGCTTAAATTTAGCTCAAATTAGTTTTTTTCTTGTTAAAAAATACAACACTGTTTCAAAAATATTTATTACATGCTCCATATTTCTCAGGCAGTTTTCAGTACTTCTGAATTATTACAGTTTTTTTTATTTTCCACTGTATTTGAAAGGCTGAGAGACAGAGAAAGACAGACAAGAGGGGCATCTTCCATCTGTTGGTTCACTCCCCAAATGACTGCAACAGCCTGGGCTGGGCCAGGCCAAAAGCAGGAGCCCACAACTCAAGCTGGGACTCCCATGGGTGACCCAAGTACTTGAGTCATCAGCTGCTGCTTCCCAGCGTGTATGTTAGTAGGAAGCTGGATGGGGAGCAGAGCCTGGACTCCAAGCCAGGCACTCAGACAGGAGCTGTGGGCGTCCCAAGCAGCATGCTCACCACTGCGCCAAATGCCGACCCCTGGGGTCTTAAGCTTGAAACATCTGTGAGCAGCCTGGGCCACTGTCTGAGTCAATGCCTTGAGATATTGATATTATAATAATATAATAATAATTAATAATAATAATAATAATTATTATAATAGTATTATAATCCAGGTATACTATTTACTCAATGTGAAAAAATAATTAGACTCTACAAAATCCTGGGTTGTATGATTTGATGCTTACTTACATTGAGAATTTATGATAAATCCTGTAGGTATAAGGTGGAGCTTACTTTCATGTTATTTATATAGAAAATGTTTGTTAGATTTAAGGGAACATTTAAATCTTCAGAGCGAACTCTTTCCAAGCTCCCATCTATATCTCAGAAGGATTCCCTCCTGAACCAATCATTCATGTACAAAGGAGAATGTTTGCTAGCATAGTCCTTGTTAGCCACTGAATATGAACGCGTGTTTAAATATATTCTAAACCTGAGCCATTTTAGTCATGTGTGGTCCAGGCTAACCAGAATAAGGTTGCAAGGCATACACCCGATCTCACATGCGTAGGGCAAGAAGAGAAGGGGATGTTTGTAATGGACAGGAAAGGGGGCTGGGCCTTGATTTTGGGCACTGGTTTTTCAGGGTAATAATAGGGTGAATTGTTTCCACCTGTGGGTCCTATAGCCTCCATCTGTAAAGTGGTAGCTTCATTCTAGAAAGTGTTTTCAACTGTGCTCCTTGGAGCACGGAGTAGGAGTTATCTCAGGAGCTGAACGAAGGTCACGGGCGTGCTCCTCCTCTTAGTGATTTTTACTTTGGGGATTTCTACCTGAGATTTCCAAAAGAAAACAAGAAACAACTTTTTCCGGCTACAGAGAGAGATTTGGGCTATTTTTAAAGCTCGTTTCAGATAAGCAGCCCTATAGTTCTATGAAAACCCAGTGTGTCCCTTCCTTGAATGAGATTATTTTCTGTCCTATCAGGTCACAGAGAGTGCATGGAGATTCTGCTGGCAAATAATGTTAACATTGACCAAGAGGTGCCTCAGCTGGGAACACCCCTGTATGTAGCCTGCACTTACCAGAGGGTAGACTGTGTGAAGAAGCTTCTGGAATTAGGTAATTTCCACAATCTCTTCATGATAAGAACTTGCTAGCCGTCTTGGTTGTCTTTGGCTTCAAAGATGAAGTTCTTGTTGGACTGGAAAAATTCTGATAGCATTTGATGGTTGAGCACTGGCAACAGAACTTGTGCAGAGAAATGAGTACTTTTAATTTTCAGTCCTGCTTCCTTTGATGTTGGCTCCATTTACGTGCTGTGGCTGTCCGTAGTAGTCTCAGGATGACTGTCAGCAACACCTGCGCTGTAAGCCTCCTCATCCATACATAGCAGCATTGGCTCTTTTTGAGTCTCGTGCCCATCTATGAACCAATCACATTGGCCAAGGGAATACAGTACACTGATTGGCTTAGGCCTGCATTCCGTCTTCTCTGAAGTCATCAGGCTTCTCTAGTAACACACGGCTGAGACTCCTAAGAGGGCAGTTCCTGGGAGAGAAATACAGGTGTGATTACCAGGAAGATGCCAGATGGTAAAAACAACAGACATTTGCCTCTAGCTTTTTACACCTGTCCTGCTACGTTATTTTGTCATGTTTTAATTCTAAAAGGCACAGATGGAAACCAAGAGTCCAGGGAAGGTAAGCTATCTTGAAATTATTATTTGGTAAAAGAATCAGCAAACTTAGCTACTGCCATAAAATTGGAGGTTGTAGTAAGAATCTTTAGTTCAGAATTCTTATCTCCAAGAAGGTTTTTATTTTTCCTATTCCCTTTCATTTACTGTTCTCTATAAGTTCAAAAATCTTTTTGAGGGGCCGGCATTATGGTGTAGTGGGTAAAGCATCTGCCTACAATGCTGGCATCCCATATGGGTGCCAGTTCGTGTCCTGGCTGCTCCACTTCTGATCCAGCTCCCTGCTAATGGCCCGGGAAAGCAGCCGAGGATGGCCCAAATGTTTGGGCTCCTGAACCCACGTGGGAGACCCGGATGAGGCTCCTGGCTTTAGCCTGGCCCAGCCCTGGCTGTTGTGGCCATCTGGGGAGTGAACTAATTGGATGGAAGATTTCTCTGTCTCTGTCTCTCCCCTTCTATCTGGAACTCTGACTTTCAAATAAATAAATAAATACATCTTAAAAAATCTTTTTGATCCCAAATAATATAAATACTAAATAAGTTTAGCTTTATCTTTTGCCCAAAAAATCCAAAATAATAACGTAACAGGAGCTTCAGATATTTTATTTTGTGTGCCATACAATACATATGGGAAAGCAGTAATTAAAATGATTAAAAATGTCTAACTTCACTTTTCTCACCAAAACATTTTGAGACAGTCTTAGTAGGCTTAAACAATATATTTTCTAAGATTTGTCAAATATGAGGGTACATCAAAAAGTCCAAGGAAAATGCAATGAAAGAATAAGCTGGTGCAAAAAAAGATTTCAAACCATGCGTAGTTTTTTTTTTTCATGATTTGCATTTGCCATGTTTTTTTTTAAAAGATTTATTTATTTATATGAAAGTCAGAGTTACACAGAGAAGAAGGAGAGGCAGAGAGAGAGAGAGAGAGAGAGAGAGAGAGAGAGAGGTCTTCCATCCGCTGGTTCGCTCCCCAGATGGCTGCAATGGCTGGAGCTGCACCCATCTGAAGCCAGGAGCCAGGAGCTTCTTCCGGGTCTCCCAAGTGGGTGCAGGGGCCAAGGACTTGGGCCATTTTCTACTGCTATCCCAGGCCATAGCAGAGAGCTGGACTGGAAGTGAATCAGCTGGGACTAGAGCTGACACCCATATGGGATGCTGGCGCTGCAGGCAGCGGCTTTACCCACTACGCCACAGTGCCCGCCCCTTGCCATGATTTTTTGAAGACCTCTCCTGTGCATGAGTTTAAAATTTTTTTGCACCAAAATACACTTATCTTTCAATCCCATTTTTCATGAACTTAAAAAAAACATATTGGCAGTTAAGATGTCTTAATGTATGATAACTATGTTTTAGGCTCATTGTGTTTTACATTACCACTTGGTGTTGAATTATGGCTGTCTGCTTTATTTAAGGAGCCAGTGTTGACCACGGCCAATGGCTGGACACGCCTCTCCATGCTGCGGCACGGCAGTCCAATGTGGAGGTCATCCACCTGCTAACTGACTATGGGGCTAACGTGAAACTCAGAAACGCACAGGGCAACAGTGCACTGGATCTGGCAGCTCCAAAAAGCGGTGTGGAGCAGGCGCTCCTGCTCCGTGAAGGTAAGAAGCGCTCTTGCGCCTGCATCTCTTCTGTAAGTACACTGCCATCTCCCTCGTGTCTCATTCTAAGATTTTCCCTTTCCCTTTTACATGGGGTGGTTGCTATCGTAGGAAGTGGCTAGTCCTGGCGTCACTGAGATATCTTCTAGGAGATGGCATGCTGTGGTTATTCACTTATAACTAAAGGGCGTTCATGTACACTGGATTGTAGCTGTGCGTTTTCCTTAATGGGGAGATAATCACACACCTTGGTTTCCCCTTGACAAGGGTGAACTGCCATGTGTCTATTCTGGCCTAAGCACATGATTGAGCAAACCATAACTCTGCTTCGTAAAGCTGGGAGGGAATGGACAGAGAGTGTGTAAGGAAACTCCAGGGAATTTGTAGAAAAATGGAATGGAGAGATAAGGATGTGTTGGTGCAAAAAATAAAATTGAAATTCATGCATGTGAGAGATCTTCAAAAACTTCATGGAAATTGCATTTTATGAAAAACTATGCATGGACTTCCAACTTTTCTGCACCAAAATAAACTTACTTTTTTATTCACTTTTTCCCTGGACTTTTTTGCAATTCCCTCATAGCTTAGAAATACAACCAAATGGGGGAGATTGCTCGCTTGTTCTTCAGATCCAAGAGGAGGTCGGTCTGCATTCTGAATTGCCTCACTCCCACGTCCACCATGGGCAGTAAGAGCACCTGTAGGTGCCAGAGGAGAAACGTGGAGCTTCCAAAAAGTCTCATATCCCAAGTTCAGAAGAGAACCATGTCATATCCATACAGTAAGAGGTTTTCTGGGCACGCACTGATCATTTGTGTGCTCAGGAGAGGATCAGAGATAATTAGTCAGCTTTCCACATGCCAGGCACTGAGTGAGATTCGAAACAGAGTAATCTCACCGCATTCCTAAATTTTATAGTAGCTGGTGTTTATGCCAGCCCCAAAAGGGAAAAGTGAAGCATTCTGGCTTGCTGAGGATCACAGAGCAACTAAGAAGTACCGGTAGGCGCCTAACCAAGCCCTCTAACCCCAGCATTTGCTCTCTCACTATGATGGGGTCCCAATCCTGAGGCTTCTGAAGCGACTTCCGCTGAGGAGGAGTGTCATTGCCCTCCCAGTTTCATTTTGTGAAACCACCTCCTACCCCCATCTTCCACACCTTCCATCCACTGGTTCACTCCCCAGATGACCACAACAGCCGGAGCTGAGCCGATCTGATGCCAGGAGCCAGGAACTTCTTCTGCATCTCCAATACGGTGCAGGGACCCAAGCACTTGGGCCATCTTCTACTGCTTTCCCAGGCCATAGCAGAGAGCTGGATCAGAAGTAGAGCAGCTGGGACTAGAACCACCACCCAAATGGGATGCTGATACTGTGGGCTGGGGCTTTAAGCCACTGAACCACAGCACCGGCCCCCCAAATATACTTTTAATTCCATTTCCTTGAACTTTTTGAAGTACCCTTGTATGTTCCACTAAACAGATGACGTCCCCGTCTGTATTTTGTGCTTGCTCTGCCATTTGCGTCTCCTATACAGATCCAGGCTGTCTTCGGTTTTTAGAAAGTTTCACTCTTCTAGAGCTCTGCCCTCCCCTTTCCGCCGTCAAGCCCACTCCACCACCATGAGGTTTATACCATTTTTATTCTCTTCCTCAGGACCGCCTGCTCTTTCTCAGCTCTGTCGCCTGTGTGTCCGGAAGTGCTTGGGCCGAGCATGTCATCAAGTCATCTACCAGCTACGTCTACCAGAGCCACTGGAAAGATTCCTCCTATACCAATAGTTCCAACTACCCAGGGGCAGTTACTTCAAAATAAGAGGCTTGCTGTTGCTGTACCCAGGGTACTTAGTGTAGGTATCCAACAGCTTGATTCTCAGTATCTTCCAATGCGTTCAGCCAGTAGGAGTAGATCCCCATGAAATGGAACATGTGGGGAGTGGTAACTCCTGGTTAATTTAACGTTTTCATTAACCAAGGGACAACCATAAACCTTTTAGTTTAATCTCATGTTAATAAATTTAAGAACACTGTGAAGTAGAGTGAAAATAACAGGCTACTGTTTGGTGATACAGCTTCCTCCGTGCCCAAGAGTCACTTTCCTGGACACCGCATAGACACATGGAAATTCAAGTGGATGAGATTATAATGAATATTAAGTAGTCCAAGATGTGTTTCTGATTAAGTTCCCTCTTCTATTTCCTTTATCTATCTTTTTCCTTGAATAAATCTATAATTTTGATTTCTCTGCATTTTAATGTGTATATATATATATATGTATATATATATAAAGCTAAATATTTTGACAATATCATGGTTAACAGAGGCTTCTCGTTAACGGAGGCCCTGGTTGGTAGAAGAGATTTTGGAAGATGTTAGTGCATTCAGAGGTTGGAATCTATTGCTTATCACTTCTGATATTACATGCTGTTCTTCAAAGTAAGCAGTTCTGGATCAAGCAACACTGGATACCCCAACAATCTGAACCTACGGGCCCTGTTTGATGTATATTGCAACCCAAACACTGGCTTATTATCAAAGTCAAGATCTTCAGGGTTTCTGAAATAATTACATGTTGATACTTGCCACCAAGTTGGGCTCATTGCTGAATCATTTGGAATATGGGCTGATGGGCTCTGGTTATCACTCTTCTATTCTCTATTTTTTTTTAAGATTGATTTATTTGAAAGGAAGAGAGAGAGAGAAATATCTTCCATCCACTGGTTCACTCCCCAAATGGCCACAACAACTGGTGCTGAGCCAGGCTGAATCCAGGAGCTAGGAGCTTCTTCCAGGTCTCCCACTGGATTCAGGGACCCAAGCACTTGGGCTATCTTCTGCTGCTTTCCCAGGTGCATTAGCAAGGAGCTGGATTGGAAGTGGAGTAGCTGGAACTCAAACTGCTGCTTATATAGGATGCCAGCACTGCAGGTGGTGGCTTAACCTGCAGTGTCACAGTGCTGCTCCCGTTCTCTACTTCTTTGATATCAATGTTAGCTTCCACATAGCAGTGAGAACATGTGGTATTTGGCTTTCTGTACCTGACAGATTTCATTTAACATAATGTTCTCCAGTTCCATCCATGCTTCTGAAAAATGACAGAATTTTGATCTTCTTTATGGCTAGCTAGTCTTCCGTTGTGTAGACGTAACACCTTTTCTTTATCCATCCCTGGATACCTAGGTGGATGGACACTTAGGTTGATTTCATATTTTGACTATTGTGAATAGCGCTGTAGTAAACATGCAAGTGTGGGTATATTTGTAAACTATCTGTTTCATGTGGACTGGCACCTCTTCTATGAGAGGTGTGACAAGAAAAACAAACTCCTGAAGAATTCTCGCAAATCTTTGGGAAGGCAGTCTTCACAAGTCTTGGAGAAGGCACAGGATCTCCCAAAAGCCAGGAAGGACGTGCAGTTCAATCTGCCGCAAATAGTGATGGACGGAATCATCTCAGTTGACTTCTACATTTCAAAACATGAAGAGTTTACTTACAGAATTCAGAAGAATATTATAGGCTCATGCCTAGAAATATTTGTAAGGGGAATGAATAGGAAATTTATCAAAATTGGTGTACAAGTAAATAGACATAAGAAAAAAGTAAAAAAACTGAAAGAAAGGGTGGATTTGAAACAATAGGAGCCATTTGAGCCATTGTTAGTCATGGAAATGTCAGGAAAGAGTGGGAGAGTCTCTTCCTGTGAGAAGTTTCAAGACTTGGATGTTCTTCTTGGGCGGTCCTCCTGAGTGCCTTCTCTTGGGTCAGCTGGGAGCTTGCTGAATGTCTGAGCTCAGTGTTAATCCTGAGAGGAGACGCTCTAGCATATTCACATTGGGACTCTAGGGCACTGGAGATCCTGCCATTCCATCACGCCTGAAACTGCAGCCCACGGATCCCACAGATCCCACAGATGACCTCCCGACCCTGATGTGTGTGTATGTGTGGGGGTGGGGTACCCAAACCCTGAGCTGGGTCCTAGGGCATCAGTCATCAGAACTCATCGGCTGGTCCAGGGTGCTGTGTGCTGGAGTGAACTGCTGATGTCTTAGGGTTTCTGAGTGAAGGCACTATATTGGACACAGAGACTCTTTAAATTCCTGCAAGTCCTACATTCCCTTAGCCATGTTCAGACTATCAGACTAATCATTTCACTTTTAGGAGATGATTTTGTTTGAAGTTTGAGATTCTTAACTACTAACTCAGATTATTTCATTTTTCACACTATTTTACTTCCAAATAGTATAATTCTTATAATTTAAGTCATATTTGAAGTGCGCTTAGACAGCTTCTCAATTCATTCAACACATTTTTTACTCAGCCTTCATTATGTGCCAGACACCGGGAAACAATGTGAAAGACAGCCAAGATGCCTGTCCTCATAAAATTCAAGCGTCAGTAGGGGCGACAGGGAATAGCTAATACATAATTAAATGAAGAGACTTCCAGTAGAAAAAGGCAATTAGAAGTTTATTTTGGTGCAAAAATGTTTTGAAATCCAGGCAGAGTTTTTTCTTAATACGTATTTCGCACTGACTTGCTGAAGAGCCCTTAGCTACCATCAAGTCAGGAAGGGGTGAGAAGAAAAATCAGGCACATCAGGGTAAAGACTGATTAGCCAAGGTCCCTGACAGGGTGATTGAATTTTGAAATAACTATCTATGTATGTATCCAATATTTACTAGCAAATGTTTACTTTCAGGTTTTAGTGATTTCTTTCAGAGTACTTTCAGTATTATGTATCATGTGTATTTTATTTGTTTGCCTTTTTAACATAGATGCCCTATTATAAAAGTATATGTGATACCCACTTTTCCTAAAAACCACATTTTAATGATTTTTTAGGTTTTAAACGCTTTTTGAGACTCTTCAAATGGTGGTATCATATTCCTTAACTATGTCCATATTCTTGGATAGTTAGATTATTTCTCATTTCTTGCTGTGATAGAGAACACGGGGATGAAAAATGTTGGAAACATTTCTTAGAAGATTTGAAGAAGTGCAATGCACATACTTACAAAACTACTTAAAAGTAAAAGTTTAAAATCTATGCACAATAAAACATTTAAGGGAAACGTCTTTCCACAACCAAGTAAATACTCAATATTACCTGTCTGCATCTTTATATGTAAGCATATAGATATATATTTGGATATTTATTCTCATACACCTAATATACCTATCTGTGTACCATAGGTCTGTCTGCCTAGCTATTATCTAGCTCCTCTATTTTTTAATCTGTCTGTACCAACATATAATCTATTTTGACCCATTATTTAAAATAAATAAGCTTGCCTGTGACACTTGAATATTTAAGCTTTAATGATTTCAGTATCCTCTAAATTA
The DNA here is from genome assembly GCF_033115175.1 of Lepus europaeus. Classification (NCBI taxonomy): domain Eukaryota; kingdom Metazoa; phylum Chordata; class Mammalia; order Lagomorpha; family Leporidae; genus Lepus; species Lepus europaeus. The sequence continues at coordinate 133,485,983 of NC_084850.1, forward strand.
TTTAAAAGCTTGGACATGTCAGCCCACATCTAATTTTTTGCTCACATTTTGTTAAGGAACTGTCTCTCCCAAAGTGGTTCTCTTCTCTGCTATTTCTAACATTGCCATGTCAAATAAATATGAGGCTTGTAGATGACTCTTTTCTCAGTAACAACGCTCATGCGACACTGAACACAAAGAGAATAGCTGACGCATCAGACACATCGCCTGAAGCTGCCATGGCGAGGGACGGATCACCGCAGAGCCACAACTTGTCAGGGGAGGATACTGTCTGCAATGGAGGCCGTTGCGTGTTCTCCCAGTGAACATCTTGCAGGGACATATTCCATTCGCATGCGGAATGTATTGTCTTCTTCCCTTAGCAAAGTCTGTCCCAGGACTAATATGTGGGTCACACTCAGAATAGCAGCTTCCTATTTTAATGAACTTAACCTGTAAAAATGTATGCCTGGTTTTTATACCCATTTAGTAATTTTTCTTCCTGCTTTAGGATTACAGCTTGAAAATTTTCCAGCTTATAGAAAAATTCCAAGAATTGTATAGTGAATACCTGTATATCACCTTAATTCACTGATTGTTTGATTTTGCCACATTTGCTTCTCTCTCTATGTATGTGAGTGAATATCCACACGGGGGCTACCTATTCTGTTCTGCCGGCCCATGTGGGCCCACTCCTGCCCTCTTCAATTTCTGTAATGGGGATTGATGGGGCTCCCTCCCACCCTAGGCGCACGCCAGACTTGCCTTGTCAATTGGAAGACCATCCATTCTCCCACTCCTTCCTGGTAATCCCTTCCTGCCCAGTCCCCCTACTGGGACGGGACATTCTATTCCAACTGGGCTCCAGTCTCCAGATTCTACTGCGACAACCCTCAGCTGCTCTCCTACTCCCTCTGATTGCTTCCCTAACCTCTCCCACCCCTTCCCTTGATTCATCAAACCCCCAGTGGCCAATTTCTCCCACGAAAGTCAACCCTCGAGTATGGGATTTGTCAACACCAGTGGTGGCAACCCACCACCAGCCAGCCCTTATTAAACTCCGGGAGGGCACTCCATACCCTAACCAACCCCAATTCCCCGTTTCTGAAACCCACAGACGTGGTCTTAAACCCATCATTGACAGGCTCCTCCAACAAAATCTCCTAATACCCACTAACTCCCCCTGTAACACGCCCATACTCCCAGTACGAAAACCATCGTGCAAGTATAGACTAGTCCAAGACCTTCGCCTGGTCAATGCCGCAATTATTCCTATCCACCCGGTGGTGCCTAATCCCTATACACTGCTATCACATGTCCCCCCCAAAACCTCCCACTTCACAGTACTAGACCTTAAAGATGCCTTCTTCTCTATTCCTTTACACCCTGATTCTCAATATCTGTTTGCCTTCACTTGGACAGACCCAGACACTCACCAGGCCCGACAGTTGATGTGGACTGTGCTCCCCCAGGGGTTCTGAGATAGCCCCCACATATTTGGACAAGCCCTGGCCAGTGATCTGTCAATATTCGAGGCCCACAGCTCCACCCTGCTACAATATGTGGGTGACCTCCTCTTATGCAGTCCCTCCAAAGAGGACTCTGAGTCCCAGACAGTGGCTCTCCTAAATTTCCTAGGGGACAAGGGGTACAGGGTATCCCCCACTAAAGCCCAGCTGTCCTCTCCATCAGTGACCTATCTAGGCATCCTTCTGACACCCTCCACCCAATCACTAACAACTGATTGGCGTCAGCCCCTAAAAGTTCTCCAACCACCAACTGACGCTGGGGCCATACTCTCCTTTCTTGGATTAGTGGGGTTTTTCCGACACTGGATCCCTAACTTCGCTGTCCTGGCTAAACCTTTATACCACACCGCTCGTGAGACCTCAAAGGGCCCTTTATCATCACCAACCGCCATGACTCACGCCTGGAGGACCCTTCGCGATGCCCTGCTCGAGTCCCCCCCTTTGGCCTTGCCTAATCCTACAAAGCCTTTCCATCTGTTCACAGATGAACACAATGGAATCACTACTGGCCTCCTAGCCCGACCATCTGGCCCCACACACCGGCCAGTGGCCTTCCTCTCAAAACAACTTGACCTTACAGCCAGGGGCTGGCCCCACTGCATTCGAGCTCTGGCAGCAGCGGCCACACTTACCAAAGATGCCACCAAGCTCACCCTGCAGCAGCCTATCACGGTCCTGTCATCCCACAACTTAGCTGAACTTTTGGGACAGAGGTTCCTCCCCCTCCTCACCCTCTCCCGGGCCCAGGAGCTACATCTCCTGTTCATCAAAAATCCCCATATTACTATAGCCTGCTCCCCACCCTTAAACCCAGCCACCCTCCTTCTGCTCCCATCTTCCCCTATGGACCCTCTTCCTGACTCTCATTCCTGCTCTGAAGTACTAAATTTCTTCCAGACCTCAACAGACCACGTTCTAGATTCCCCAACAGACTCCCCTGACCTAACACTGTTTGTGGATGGCAGCTCAGTGAGGGGGTTCAGATGGGGTGCGGAGAGCAGCATATACGGTAGTTACCCTCAATAAGACCATAGAGGTGCAACGCCTTCCCCCAGGAACCACCTCCCAGAAGGCAGAACTCCATGCCCTGACCTGAGCTCTTATACTCGCTAAGGACCAAAGGGCCAACATCTATACAGACTCTAAATACGCCTTTCTCATAGCTCATTCTCATTCTGCCATACGGAAGGAAGGGGGATTCCTGACATCATGGGGAACGCGATAGTTAATGCTGCCCACACCCACCAGCTTCTCCAGGCCCTCACTCTGCCCCTCCAGGTGGCAGGGCCACCAACAAATGACTGATCCAGTGTCAATGGGTAACAGGCGAGCAGACTTGGTGGCTCGGACACTTACTAGTCAAGACCCACCTACACAGGAGCCCCTCGCCCCATTATTGTGTCTCACAACCTCTATTAAGCCTGCTTACCTCCCTCAGGAGAGGCATCAACTACTACAAAATGGAGGTAAGGAACAGCCTGAGGGGTGGATTTTTCTCAAAGACAAGATCGCTCTCCCTATTCAAAACTCCCTTCCATTATTAACTGACATTCACAACTCTCTACATATAAACCCAGACTCACTCTGCCGTTTTCTGACCCCTCTGTTTTACTGTCCTACTCTTAAAGATCTCCTTAAACAGGTTCACTCGTCCTGTTCTATCTGTTCCTTGACATCCCCCCAGGGAAAGCAAAAGCCCCAGATACCCACCCACCAGATGAGAGGCCAGCTTCCTGGTGAAGACTGGCAAATAGACTTTACTCATACACCCCCTTACAAACGCTTATGGCATATTCTAACCATAGTGGACCCATTCTCCGGTTGGATAGAGGCCTTTCCTACAACTTCAGAAACAGCAGCCGTGGTGGCTGAAATCTTATTACAGCACATCATTCCACGATTCGGGCTGCCTACCTCTATCCAACTGGACAATGGGCCAGCCTTTGTATCACGGGTAGTACAAGTTATACAAGCCCTTGGCACCACCTGGAGGTTACACATCTCATACCGCCCCCAATCCTCGGGTAAAGTCAAAAAAGCGAACGGCATGCTAAAAGACCAGCTTACTAAACTTTCCATCCAACTTCGGATGGGATGGCCATAGCTACTCCCGTTGGCCCTCACCAGGCTCTGTGCAGCTCCGTGCAAGCCCCTGGGACTTAGCCCATTTGAGCTCATGTATGGAAGACCGTTCCTTCTTAACCATAACCTGCCAGTCCACACCCCACCGTTGGCCTCTTACCTCCCCTATTTTACCTTACTTCATTCACTTCTCAGGGAACACGCTGACCGACATCTCCCATCCCCATCTGCTCATCACCCAGCTGGTCCAGAGGTCCTGCCTCTCCAGCCAGGGGACTCTGTCCTACTCTGATCCTCCCAGCACCAGCCACTCCATCCCCGTTGGACGGGACCCCACGTCGTAATTCTCACCACTCCAACTGCAGCCAAACTACTGGGTCATGAAAACTGGTATCATATATCTCGCCTCAAGAGGGCACCTTCCCCTCCCCCAGGGCCGCCATCCTCCTGGACAGCCACTGCTCTGGGGCCTACCAAGCTTAAGTTTGTTCGTAATCCTAGTCCTCCTGGCCCTACCCATGATTCCTAAGATCCTGGTCTCGGCTCAGTCCCTGCCCACATGTTCATGCTCCTCCCGCCTATCTTACTTTCCAGCCACGCGTTACGAGAGAACATCACCACAATTCCGATGTCCCTTCACTGGATTACCAGCAATCCAGGTAACTGTCCACCATGGTGGAGTTCACAGACATGACTGCTTTGGCAAACCCCCTGGATCACAGGTCTGTATGACACCGACCACTCACTGGGGCTATAGTGACGGGAGAGGGCACCAGGACTTTAACCAACGACAGGAGGTTGCTAGGGTTAAGGAGCTGCTCAAGGACCTGGGAGAAAACTTGTCATCAATAACCACTCAGCGGTGACCCTTGCCACCTCTCCCACAGAGACCCAACCCACTTTGCCTCCCACACCCTGACTGGCTGTCGTATATCTCTTCTGTCTACCAGCTCCTCAACTCTTCTGTAGCTCTCTGGCTGATGGTTGCTGAATTTGTTCCACCCTGTTGCCTTCCATGACAACTATTGAGGTCCCAACAAATTCCACTCCTGGACCCACTGATGAGACAACTTTTCCATTACTTACTAATCTCCCTCACCCAAAAAATCTACACCAGTGCTTCAATCTAACCTCATCATTATCTCCTGACCCACTATCCCCCAACCCTTTTTTCAACTCCACTCTGTAATTCCATGACCCCTATACAGCTAGGAGATTGCGTAACTGGAGGTCACTTCCTCCAGTGTGGGAGCTCCCTATTCCGCTGTCTACCACCTAATGCAGCTGACATCTGTATCCCTGTAACTGTCCTCCCAGAGGTCTCTGTGGTGCCCCAAAACCAGTATTTCCCAATACCGGTGCTGCAAAACGCCCGTGCTAAAAGGGACATAATTATCCTTCCCTTTCTAGCGGCACTAGGTGTTCTGACAGGAGTGGGGACAGGAGTAGCTATCCTGGCATATGGTACTACCCAGATATAGCAACTGGCAAACACCTTAAATACGGAGCTACAAAATGTCGCAGCCTCCTTTATAAACCTGCAAGACCAGACTGACTCCCTGGCTGATGTGGCCCTTCAAAACAGAAGGGCACTAGACCTCTTACTAGCAGAAAAAGGGGGAACATGCGTATTTCTGGGGGAACAGTGCTGCTTTTTTACTAACAAATCTGGAGTGGTCAGACACATGGCACAACAACTTAAGGAACACATTGCCAAACGACAACAGGAGTACCAGGGACGGCAAGGATGGGATCTATTTTCCTCTTTTCTCCCTTGGGTACTGCCAACTCTGGGACCCATAATAACTGTAGGGATAATTGTAATGATCGCTCCTTGTGCTCTCAGGCTCATGAAAGATCGAATCCAGGAAGCCTCCAGAGTAGTGGTCAACCAGATGCTTCTCCATCCATACATGCCTGTCCCTGCAGAGCCCCAAGATACCCCCAGCGGGCCCTGTAGACGACGTCCCCAGTCAGCAGGAAGTAGCCAGAGAGACTCATCGTCGCCCCCTTTCCTATCATCAAAAGGTCGGGATGGTAGCTTTGGGATCCGCAAGGAGGGAAGGCCTACACTTCCGGGAATGGAGAGGCCTACTTCCAGGGAAGAAAGTCCTTGTCAAGGTCCCTGCGGGTGCCTAAAGGTCAACCAATGAGGATCAGACCCGCCTCAACCTTTAACCCCCATGTCCTGAATCTATAAAAGGAGCCCTCCCAATCTCTGACGCGTGACTTCCCTGGCTCCCGCTCTGTTGCTCTGTTGGGACCAGGGAACCTCGCCTGGGAGCGGAACCCCAATAAAAGCCTGTGAACTAATCGATTCGTCTACCTGGGAAGATTTGTTACGCTCCGGACACCTTGCAATACTTAATACATACACATGTATATTTTTAAAGATTTTATTTATTTTTTTTTTGAGAGTTAGAGTTATAGACAGTGAGAGGGAGACACAGAGAGAAAGGTCTTCCATCCGATGGTTCACTCCCCAATTGGCCGCAACGGCCGGAGCTGCGCCGATCTGAAGCCACGAGCCAGGCGCTTCTTCCTGGTCTCCCACACGGGTGCAGAGGCCCAAGGACTTGGGCCATCTTCTACTGCTTTCCCAGGCCATAGCAGAGAGCTGGATTGGAAGTGGAGCAGCCGGGACTAGAACCGGCGCCCAGATGGGATGCCGGCACCGTAGGCGGAGGATTAACCTACTGCGCCACAGCACTGGCCCCTATACACAAATATTTTTAAGTGAACTATTTGTGAGTATGTGGTGGACATACCATACATGACCCTTCACCAGGGCTAGAATTAGGGTGAGACAAGTGTAATAAAAAATTTTAGTGGGTGACAAAAAAACTCAGTCATCGAGGTAAAAACTTTAGTGAAATTTTTTTTGATGGGTGGCGGGGGGAGAGGAGAGCAAGTGTCCATTCATTGGTACACTCTCAAACTGCTCACAACAGCTGGGACCAGGCAGGACTGAAACTGGGAGTTGGGAACTCAATCCACATCTCCCGTGTGAGTGGCAGGAACCCAATTACTTGAGACTCACTGCTGCCTCCCAGGGTCTGCATTGGTGGGAAGCTGAAGTCAGGAGCCAGAGCCAGGCACTCAGATACAGGAAGTAGGCATCTTAACTGATGTCTTAACTGCTAGGCCAAACACCTGTCCCTAGTGCAATGTTTAAAAAAATCAATGCTGGGACTGCCATTGTGGTACAGTGGGTTAAGCCACATCCCACATCAAAGTACTGGTTCAAGTTCCGGCTGCTCCACTTTCAATTCAGCTCCCTGCTAATGTGCCTGGGAAAACAGCAGAAGATGGCTCAAGTGTTTGGCCTCCTGCCACCCAGGAGACACAGATGGAGTTTCTGGCTCCTGGCTTCTGCCTGGCCCAGCCCTGGCTGGTGTGGGCATGTGGAGAGTGAACCTGTGGTTGGAAGAACTCTCTGCCTCTCTCTGTCTCTCTGTATCTGTCTCTCTGTCTTGGTCATTCTGCCTTTCAAATAAATAAAATAAATCCTTTTTTAAAAAGTTAATATTAAGGCAAAAAGCCCAGGATAGCCAAAATATCAAAATTTTTGATAAAGACATGCTGTTGCTTTCTAAAAAAATGTACATTAAGCCATTTATATAAAATTCAAAAATATACAAAAGCTAACATTACATTTAATGATGCACATATATATTGTGAAACTATAACAACTAGCAAGAGGATGACAAACAAAATTCGGAGCAACAATTACTGGAGGGGAGGCCACACAAAGGACTTTAAAATGTAGGTCTTGGTCTATTTCTTAAGCTGGCCGATGGTGTATACTTCAGCTGATCTTCTTTAAGATAATCAATTTCTTCATCTGCTCCTATTTGGCCACTAACTGTTCCCTTGTGGGTTCTGGTGATCGATCAGCAATAAATCAGGAGGGTCACCAAATGGATTATCAAAAAGCAACTGATATGGTACAAAGTCCTTATCAGCAAAGGCCTCATTAATTTTCTTAACTATGCCCATGGCTCCATCACCTTGCTAAACGCTGTATGAACACCATGAAGGTAATCTAGATTTTCTCCTGTAGTAATCAGAAATGGAGACCCATGCTGATCACTGCCATTGTTCACCATGGACACAGTGCTTTTCTTCTTGTGTTTAATTCTTGCCACCTTTTCCTCCTCAAAAAAGCTTGCCTGATCATCATACAATTGACCAAAAACAGACTCTCTTCCACGACCAGTGCCTGTAAGATCACCAGTCTATATGGTAAAATCCCTCTGTACATTGTGAATAAGGCAATAATCATAATATTTTATTTTGCAAAACTTCAAGAAATTCAAGCAGGCTGTTGGAGAATCTTGACTATTAGGTTTCAGTTGTGTTTCTTGTGTGCACTTCTGGGCTTTCGCGCGGCTGCTCCTTGGTGTAGAGGTGGATGACGCCATCACCCAGGGTGGTCTCCAGTGGAACTGCCAAGGCACCAGCTCCTCACTTGTTTGTTTTACAACCTGCATTACTGTGCAATGAGAAGAGTGTTTCCAACCAGCCCACGGTTCCAGGACACGTGGCAGTATTTTTTTAATTTATTTGACAGGTAGAGTCATAGACAGTGAGAGAGAGAGAGACAGAAAGGTCTTCCTTTTCTGTTGGTTCACCCCCCAAATGGCTGCCACGGTCGGAGCTACACCAATCTGAAGCCAGGAGCCAGGTGCTTCCCCTGGTCTCCCATGCGAGTGCAGGGCCCAAGCACTTGGGCCATCCTCCACTGCCTTCCCGGGCCACAGCAGAGAGCTGGCCTGGAAGAGGAGCAACCGGGACAGAATTCGGTACCCCAACCAGGACTAGAACCCGGGGTGCTGGTGCTGCAGGCGGAGGATTAGCCTAGTGAGCTGAGGTGCTGGTCCAGCAGTTGGGTTTATGAGGAATAACAACGGTGTGTGAACAGATTGGGCCATGTGGGTTTTATATATACTGGTTTTCTAACCGCAGAACTTGCATTAACTTTTTCAATTTGGTGCAAAATGTGTTTATATTCCACTGAACACTTCTTAGTGTGAGAAGTCAGACATGGCCGCATCACCACTATCCAATATATATCCAGATTTGTTTCCACAGTTGTGCCTTTGAAGTCTTTTCTCTCTTGTTCCATCATTCAGGATCCAATCACAGGTCGTACATTGGATTTTGTTATCAAATCTGTTCTCTTTTAATCTAGAAAGCTTTCCCTCCTGGGGCTGACGCTGTGGTGTAGTGGGTAAAGCCAGAGCCTGGCCAGCGCTGCAGCTCAATAGGCTAATCCTCTGCCTGTGGAGCCGGCACACTGGGTTCTAGTCCCGGTCGGGGCGCCGGATTCTGTCCCAGTTGCTCCTCTTCCAGTCCAGCTCTCTGCTGTGGCCTGGGAGTGCAGTGGAGGATGGCCCAAGTCCTTGGGCCCTGCACCCGCATGGGAGACCAGGAGAAGCACCTGGCTCCTGGCTTCAGATCAGCGCGCGGCGCGCCGGCCACAGCAGCCATTGTGGGTTGAACCAACAGAAAAGGAAGACTTTTCTCTCTGTCTCTGTCTCTCTCTCACTGTCCACTCTGCCTGTCAGGGAAAAAAAAAAGTCAGAGCCTGCAGTGCCAGCATCCTATATGGGCGCTGGTTCCAGTTCCAGCTGCTCCACTTCCGATCCAGCTCTCTGCTATGGCCTGGGAAAGCAGAGGAAGATGGCCCAGGTCCTTGGGCCCCTGCACCCATGTGGAAAGACCCAGAAGAAGCTCCTGGCTCCTGGCTTCGGATCGGCACAGCTCTGGCCATTGCGGCCATCTGGGGAGTGAACCAACGGAAGGAAGACTGCTCTCTCTGTCTCTACCTAGCTCTCTGTAACTCTGTCTTTCAAATAAATAAAATAAAATCTTTAAAAAAGATTTAATTATTTGAAAGACAGAGTTACAGAGAGGTAGGGTGTGAGAGAATTTTCCATCCTCTGGTTCACTCCCCAAATGGCCGCAACAGCCAGAGCTGGGCCGATCTGAAGCCAGGAGCCAGGAGCTTCTTCCGGGTCTCCCACATGGGTGCAGGAGCCCAAGGACTTGGGCCATCTTCCTCTGCTTTCCCAGGCCACAGCAGAGAGCTGGATGGGAAGAGGAGCAGCTGGGACTTAAATCACCTTTACCCACTATGCCATAGTGCTGCTCCCCGATGTGTACTTTTTTATGATATGCATTTTCTGTTAAATTTTTAAAGACTCCTCATATGCACATATTTCAAAAACCTTTTGCACCGAACAAACTTATTTTTCATGCCATTTTTCATGAACTTGTTGAAGCGCTCTTGTACTGCTCGACAAAGTAGGGATGAGTGACTGCTCTCTAAAGCAGCGATGTCAGAGAGCTCAGCACGCAGAGGCGGTTACACAACAACAGCCAAAGCAGATAGGCTTTTTGCCCGAGAAGCTGAGATTCCAAATCATCACAGAGGATGCGTACCTTTCAGATGTTAAGGCTTTTCTGTTAGAAAAATTGCCGGTTGGAATAGTAACAGCTTTCAGCTCCTAGGCTCATTTTGATGGCTTGAAAAGTGACTTGAGGTTTCCCAAGGCCTCAGGAGGAAAGCATCTGATAACCCATGGGTAAGGTGTACCTGGGACATCTAACTGAGGGCTGGGGGAGAGGCTCCACTCATGAGAATTCTGTGCATGGCAAGACATGGCTGTGGCCTTACCACCTGCTGCAAGCAATCATTTTCTTTTCTCACCTAACCTGGGCCAAGTTCACTGAATATCCAGACACGTGCAATGATGCTCACAAGGGCTGATTAGACATTGGTATAATTGCTCTCTCTCTCTCATGGGTCTTGCTAAGCCACCCCAATTCTCCATAATCACAGTCCACATGGTCCAGTTTTATCCTAGTCATTAGTGTATAGATTCCCTCCCAGGTAAGAGGGTAACCACCTGGACATCATTATTGTAATATTGGCACTCACATTTGAATGTGGAAAGAAAAAAATCTCAGCTTGAAATTTAATTAAAAGAAAATAAAGAAGCTATACTACGGAGATTTTCCTGGGATAAAACGGTAATAGTTTCAAGCTTCCCCAGTGTGCTCCTCTGTTGAACTCCTTCTTATCTAGTCTATGTTGGAAGCAAATTTCTCAGTGTCTGCCAAACACAGGTTTATCGTTCTTCAACTCTTTCCTGTTGGAGTGGTGAAAAAACTGCATGGCCTTCTTCATTAATTCTGCAAAGATGGAGGGCAATTTGGTAGTGTTTATCCGAGTTTCAAATGAGCCACCTCTTTTTTTTTTTTAACACCAAATTTGTGTTCAGATAATGAATGATAGATTCACCTGCAGTTGTCAGAAAGAATACAGAGAGATCACCCATATTGTTTGCTGGTTTTCCCCAGTGGTACCTTTTTGCAGAAGTATAGCACAATATCATAACTGGGACACCGACATTCATACAATCCACCGGTCTTACACACTCATTGGTTTGTGTGTCTACAGTTCTCTCTGCTATATCACATGTGTATGAGTATACTCTTGACTCAGTATTTCCACTCCTAGGAATCTCCCAAAAATTGCATATGTGCACAAAGCCATATGTACAAAAACATGGTCTTCAGTACTTTTGTAAGTACTAAAAGACATGGTAACACAGTGCTTCCATTATTAGTGGAATAATCAGATACTTTGGCATATTATGGAATGCTAGGCAGCACTAACTAAAGAAACAGCAAAGCTATATACACTGAAATGGAAAGCTCTCCCAGAGCAAATCAGGGTAAAAAGCATAGAACCAAAGGTTACTGCAATTACATTTCATGGAAAATAGAAGGGGATAAGTGTGCATACTCATGTGCACACAAATGAATTTAAAATAAGAAAGCCTCTTCCAATAGTAACAGTGGTTACCAAATGTTCCAACTGAGAACCCATGAATTGAAAACCTTTGGCGTTAAAATAACTCTGCGACCATTGCACAGCCAGACTGTGTTTGAGACTAACTCAGAGCCTTACCCCGCTGGCGAGAAAACTCCTCCTCTGCCTGAAGAAGAGGAGCAATGGGAGTGGAGGGGTGGCCGTCCGTCTGGATGAAGCAGCACCCAGGGGTATGGGGAAACTGGGTTTATCTGAAAAGGCAGATACAGAAGAAGAAAAAAAAACACTTTGTACCGGCAAGCTGACGACTGCTTAACAACAACAACAACAACAACAACAACAACACAGTTTGAAAAAATAACAATAGAAAGCGAGGAGGTTTTTTCCACATCCCCTGCCACCCAGCAGCCCATGCATGCAGTTGCAAGGCTTCATTATTTACTCAGAAGTTAATACCAAATATGTGGAGGAGGGGTGCAGGAGGACATTCAGTGAAATCCCTGCGGGTAAAAGGAAGAAGACAGACGTGCTTCCCAAACGCCCGGTTCCGTAACATATAGACACATTTCCCAATAAGAAACTCCCAGCAAAATTGAAACCACATGTGCAGATGGCCAGGGTGTGCAGTGCGTGTTACTGTGCAAGCAGTCCAGCAGGGCTGCTGCAAAACCAGCCTTCTCAGCTCTTGGTGCTGGGCTTGTCTCAACAACAAGAAACCCCCACGTAACAAACGGATCCCGGGAGGGGGGTCAAGGTTGCAGCCTGAGAGCTGTTTCCTTCACCCCCACCCTGCTCCCCTCGCTTTCCCAAAGTTACAAAGTGTGAGTTTCCTTCCTGATAAACTCCAAGGCTTTCTCACCGATTGGTCTCAGTTTTGGAAAGGACGTGACATCAGCAAGTTTGCAGACTTGGGGCTGGGGGGCTGCTGTGGGCTCTGGCTGGCGTCCAGCCGGCGAGGTGGAGTGTGTGCGTGCGTGGGCGTGCGTGCCTGTCTGCCTGACCACAGGTAGCGCTCCGAGTGCCATGCCGGAGAGCCTGAGCAGAACGTGTGCTGTTCGGCCAGCCACAGAACTGGGAGTTCCCGGGAGCAGGGGGAACATGGAATTTGGACTTTACTGAGCAACTGGAGCGTGGCCCTTGCTGGCCCGGGAAAGCACCATGGATGGCGAACAAGGGGGCAGGATCGGCAGCAAGCCCCCGGGGCTAGAAGGCTCTCCTGACGCTAGGCTGCTTGCAAACCCATTGATGGGGGGTGAGTTGCTGGGGCCGGGAACCGGAGCGTGGGAGGTTGGCTCCTGTGCTTAGGAGAGAGCAGAGGAAAGGGCCGGGCGGTTTCAGTCGCTCTGTCCGAGGTGGGTCTGTGGGGAAGTTACTGGACAGACGGCTCTGGCCAGCGGCTACATATCCCTTACACTGGTGTTCAAACGTGTACAGCTCTCTACCTCTCTGTGCAGAGTCCGCGGAGGACACGGCTTTCGTTCTCACAGGTTTTTCTCCAGTAAACACTTCAGCTCCAGGGAATCATTCCTTCTGAGTCAATGCAATTAGTTGCAGGTTTAAATTGACTTATAAATAGGAAAATTTTAAAGCCAAAACCTTCTTTGTGTGAAAAAGTCTTTGGTATTTGGTATTTAGGTGGGACTGGATTTATAAATGATGATCAAATGTTGATTGAATCATTTTAAAAGGCTTTTTTTTTAAAGCCTTTCGAGAGATGTCTTAGCGGTATGATTCTCACCTGCTGTCGTTCTTAATGGATGGAGGCCCACACATAAAGACACTGTCACACTCATATGAGCATCCAGCAGGTGCCTGTTGGCTGGCTGGATTCCAAGAAATGGGTCTAAGCATTGAACAAGGCATGATTATATTAAACAGCACGGTAGACAGCCCATAACATTTGTTGATCAGAGGGATAATAAAAAAGTTAGACCTTATTAATCTCCTACTGTACAGGTACTCAAAGGGAAAAAACCTGGAAGAAATAAAATAACAAATGCCTTCCCTTTGACTGAGCCAACAAACCTGCTCATTTGTACATTATTGAGCACAAATTTGGAAAGAAGAGCAGCATCAAAACTCATTTTTAAAAAAGAATTTGGTTAATATATTTTAAAAGCAGCAAACCAATTATTTGGAAAGAATCAGTAATTTGGTTGACTCCTGCATGATTATTTTACTGCTAAGTATTTTACTTATTTTTTTTTCCACATAAGAGGCACTAGCCACTTTTCACTGGGGTTTCTAAAGATCCTGAGCCAACCCTGATTGGAGCGGGCTGGGTGGGTGATGGTGGACGGGTGTTACCCTCAAAAGGATGGCGTTTAGAAAGTGAGCACGTTGTTTCAGCTACCATGTAGAGTCTTAGGGAGTGTGGACAAGTCTGGAGGCATGCAGCTGGCTAGTGAAGCTTTAAAGGGCTTCAGGAGGCAGGGAATTGGGAGCTGTGCATTCTGGTGTGGACTTGGCAATAATGAGAGCTGTAAGTAGATCTGGTAGCCACAGGATACATTGTAATGGGGTTTTAGGAGATTGTCCACTAACCCACTGGTTCTCAAACTCCCACGTGCCACAGCATTACCTGGAAGGTTTGGTAAAATGCAGGTAATACAGCATCTGATGATGGGATGCAGCTGGGGCGAGGCCTGAACTGTGCAGCCACAGCAAGCTCCCAGGGGCTGCTCATGGCACTGGTCGGGGCCCACGCGTAGAGAACCACTGCACTAGTTGCAGGATGGAGCTTCCATTTGGATTACACTTTGGAAATAACAGAGAAAGAGTGAGAATTTCTTGGGAAAGAGAAATGAGACTCTTGCTGCTTCATTAAATATTAGGGTTAAAGGAGGGAAGGCAGCCGAAATGGTAACCTTTGCAAGTCTAAATTAGCGTCAGCTAAGGGAGCTCCATAAGCAGGAGATCGGGGAGATGTGTGGAGGACGGGGAGTTTTGTCTCACACCTGGAAGTGCCCAGGGGGTGGCTGCTCACCAGCTGATGCTGTACTGAGGCTTGGGAGTGAGCGCGGTTGCAAGCTGGGAACCTCCGAATGCTCTGCAGAGGGCATGTGAGCGAAACTCGGGGAAGAGAAATTGTCTGATGGCCAGGAGCCGAGAGCTAAGGACAGAGCTCTGAAACAGACCTCCAGTCAAGGAAACAGGATCAGGGAGTCGGACAGGGAAGCTGGATGAAACTGCAGATGTTGTAATTCCACAGCGACTAAGGAAAGAGAAGCTTTGGAAGAAGTGCAGATCCCAAGGATAGAGGCCCAGGCACGTCTGCTCTCTCACCTCCTTCTCACCTGACTGGCAACTCCTAGTCATCTTCCACACCTAGTGCAGCCACTGCCCCCTCGAAGCTCTCCCAGACTTTTCTCCTCCCCGTGCAAGTGGAGTCATTCTCTTCCTGCTTCGCAGGAGTCCTGCCTCTTGGGCAAAACCTCACTTATAGCTGGTTGTAATTGTTTAGACACCTGAAGTCTTGACCTTCATGAAGGATGGAATGTGGAGCACTCAGAATTCAGTTTCCAAGCAGCTGGGCTGAGAAAGCCGGCTCAAGTGAAGCATGTCCCCTGGCACGAGGCCAGCTGCGAGGGCCCATGGGGCCCAGGGATGGTTCGTGGTAGGCAGCTTTGCCCGTCCCACCTCTACCTGCAGGGTTTCCTCCTCTGGAGACTGGGAGGAAAGGTTATGAAGATGGGCAACTGGCTCTTTGTAGAGACTTAATACTTGACCCTCCTGTTCCAGGTGCAGGGAAAATAGGTCTTTTTTCCTGCTAAAGGTACTGCGTTAATGAGTTGAATTGTGTCCTCCAAAAAGATATGCTGATACCTCGTCCTCCCTGTAGTTCTGAATGTGACCTTTATTTAGACAACAGGGTTCTTGCGCATGTGATTAGTTAAAACGAGGTTGTAACTGCAGTGAGATGGGTCCTTAATCTCACATGACTGGTGTCCTTCTAAGACAAGGAGAGGAGACCCACAGGGGAATGCTGTGTGATGACAGAGGAAGATATTGGTGTGAAGCTTCTATAAGCCAAGGAGCACCAAGAATCAATGGCCATTGCCAGACGCTCCAATGGATGAAGAAGGTCATCCCTAGAGCCTTTGGGAGAGCCTGGTGCTCTGGCACTTTGCTTGCAGACTTCCATCAGCCCTCTGGCCTCTAGAACTGCAAGACGATAGCTTTCTGTTGTTGGAAGCCACCCAGTTTATGGCAACCCTAGGAAACAATTCATACCCACTTTAGAATCTTTGGAAAATGCATTGAAGTTATCCTTTAAACTAGTGCCCATAATTCCACCGAGTAGGAAGCCACTGTTCCCATGTTTAGTGTCTATCGTTTGGATTTTACCTGCAGATTTGTACCTGCAGAGAAATTTCTTTGCTGACAAAATTGAGCCCACTCCCCTGAGAGTGTTCATGTTTAAACAGAAGGCAGGCAAGAACAGGCATTGCAAAGGAAAAATTTCATTCTTTTATGGTGGAATTTTTGATATTGGGCACCTTGGCAGGGGTGAGTTTTCTGGAGGAAAACTGCCTGTTCAGACAGAATGGGTGTTAATGAGAAATCCCTGTTTAGATACACACACACACACACATACATATATATGGGGGGCAGGAGAGGGAGAGAGGAGAGCAGAGGCTGGGTGAAGGAACCAGATAAATGATTGCAATGGAAAGGATGAACTTGCCCAGAAACTGCCTCAGTGGGCCTTGTTGTTTGCCTATTTTCTGATTGTGAGCCTGTGTTTCTTTCTTTCTCCTCCTTTTGTTTGTCCTGGAATCAAACAAAGTCTCCTCTAACTGTAAACATAGCACCTAGATCCTTGCCAGTGTTGGTTCATTACAATGTATCCACCGCTTACCGTGTTCCAAAGGCTAAAAGCAAATGATCTTGCCCTCTCAGAGCAGCTCAACCTGGCTTCTGTCCCCTTGACCTTGCAAAAATGTTTCCCAGGATGGATAGATTTCTGTCGTTGCACAGCATTCACTGGGACTCTCCGAGCCTTGTTAATAGCTTCTCTCAGAATGTACCAATTAGTGCATTTTAAATCTCTTCTGAAATAATGGATATTTTAAAAAATCATTCCAGAAATTGCACGAAATATGAAATGGCAGCCTTCCTAATGTGCTACAGGTTTGATAGAGACACAATTTAAAAGAAAAATAAGTTTAATGGCGCTAATTGGAGGATTTGTGGAGTGGTTTCATTATAAGAATCCCTGCCTCACTTTAAGCAAGAGCTATACTATTGGATCCATGGCATTGCCACTGACCTCATTTGGCATCCATTTTTGGGCAGCAAAACCAATGGACCATGGTTGAACAAGTGTTGGAAAAGAATCTTCAGTATTTGCCAGATGGCTTCGATGATGTGTTATATAGATAGAGATAATGACCCTTGAGTTTCAAAGACTGTGGTGCTGTCAGTGGCAAAGGGTACTGTGCCCTTGTGTCTCCGCTTCATCCATCCGTCTATTATGGGCGTCATCTATGTTCTGACAGGAAAGTAGGTCCCTTTCCTGTTTATTCTGCTCACTCCAGCTGCAAGTTAGTAGGAGAGGCAGTTGAAGCTGCTTCTGGGTTTAACTGTGCATGAGCTGAGCCTGTAGCTCATTGACTGCTTGGGGTGCGGACTCTGGAAAACCCTGGAGCAGCATTTCCCGGGTCCTGCCAGGCAGACCCTCCTTCGTACACATCTCAGCTCTCTCTTCAGTGTTTCCGGAACTGAAGAGAGTGTGTGGACTAATCCATGTTCCAAATTATGATGTTTGCTGTATATACAAGGGGACTTAGAAAGTTCTTGGAAAATGTGCATTGCTTTCAATTCCACTTTCCCTCTAATGTTTTGAAGCATGTGCGTGTGTGTGTGAGTGCGTGCACATTCAGTCTATGCTCTGTGAATGTTAGGAAAATGTTGACATCTGTTATCAATATTTTAAATTTTTACACAATCATTAAATTGTTCTGAGACCTGCTGATGCTAAAGTCCTTGTTTAAATTTGAGATGGAGTTAGTCTTCACAAAGACCTATGCTTTTCATCTGGACAGAAGCAGAGGCATACCATGACAGGCTTAAAAAACCTTAGACTAAAATGACTTTAAGTTACTAGGGGAAGCTTCCTGCATTGTTGGTGGGAATCTTAAGTGGTTCAGCCACTTTGTAAAACAGTCTCAAAAGGCTAAACACTGTATTACTGTATCACACAACAATTTCAATCTTATGTGTATAAAGAAGAGAATCGGAAGCATACATCCACCTAAAAATTTGTATATTAATTTTGTAAAAGTATAATAGCCAAGAAGTGGAAGCAACACAAATTTCCATCAACTTATGAGTGAATAAATAAAATATGGTCCATCCATATAAACTATATTATATGGCCAAACAAAGGCTGAAATATTCATACAAGCTATGGTGTGGATGAACATTGAAACATGCTAACTGAAAGAAGCCAGTCACAAAAGGGCACATTGTATGGCCCCATTTACATGAAATGCCCAGAATACGCATGTCCAAAGTGACAGAAAGTAGATCAGTGGTTGCCAGGGGCTGGGAAAGTGGGAATGTGGAGTGACTGCGAATGGGTATTTGAGGTGATAGAAATATTTTTAAATTGATTGTGCTGTTGGTTGTTCAACTCTGTGAATATATTGAAAACCACTGAATTATAGATTTTAAATGGGTGAATTGTATGTTTGTGGATTAGATCTCAATAAAGATGTTAGCTAGCCAGCTATGCAGATATTAGCACTGTCAGCATCCTACCAAGCGTACCACAGCAACATTTTATTTCTCAGAGACACTGGCTGTCTCTGCTTTGTAAATGCCACATTCTGCAGGGATGCAAAGCCTCAGGTAGACTTTGTTTTGCTCTTGGAGAATTTTATCATTATTTATTTGCCCTGAATAAAGGGCGTCATTGTTGCATAATGAATGAGCAGAAAGTAAGCACCGTTTTTTTCTGCATTTGATAATATAATTGTACCATTTTTGTGAAATCTGAACAGAGTTACACTTTAGGACCTCAGCTAGCTTCCTGGATTATTTAGACTGTCAACTCCAATAATCTTAGAATGCTTAAAGAAAGGTTGGGGAGTGTGGCAGCTAGATTGCTTAGCAGCTGAGCACTTGGAAGGAGAAATGGATTAATCATCACACATATGGTGATCCATTAAGGTACATTTGCAAATCTATTTAAAACTGATTTTCAAAAGCTTTCTCCATTTGTGGCTCCTTCTTGTCACTTCAGATTTTGTGTGAATTGTATTTTGCATTATCAGTACCAACAGAGTGGAACTAGTTGTCCTTTTAATTCTAATTTGGAGGTCAGTCTTGCCATACGGTAGTTTGGATTTTAAAGTCCAAGCTCCAGGAGCAGCAGTTTTCCCGAGGGAAATGGGAACCTTGGAGAATGCTGTGGTGACACTGAGTATCTATTGCTGTGAGGTCTTGGAGGTGGGAGAAGCCATGTCAGTCAAGGTGCCTTACCTCAAGACCTCAGCTGCCCAGGAGGGAAAGCATTAAGTGGGCAGAGTGTGGTGTGGGTGGGCTCATCCCACTTCCTCTTATGTATTGATGCTTCCTGAGTCCATCTGGAAGGATACTCATTTGATCCCTGGGACAGATTTTCCAGGGCATTGGTGGCCTCAGGTGGCAGGCAAGTCTCAGCCAACACTCGTATATACAAGGTGTTCTGCCCTCCTCCTTCCTGGGCTTTTGGTAAGGTCTTCGTAGCTGCCCTGGTGCTCCAGGTCTTCTCAGCTTTGAGGAGCTATTAGCTATCATGCAAGGCGTAAGTGGTATGAAGCCAGGCTGCCTTGTTTGTACTTGTATGTCGTGTGTGTACCAAAGTGGGCAGAGTGAGCGCTGCTGCGGGCAAAGGCAAGCCTGCTCACATTTTGATGTTCTGCATCTATTGTTCTGGAACTTGGATGCAGTGTGAGATAAGAGAAAATCAGACCTACGTCACATTCACTTACATCCACACCCAATGAGAGAGAGAGAGAGAGAGAGAGAGAGAGAGAGAGAGAGAAACCTAACATTTAATGTGTTGAGATAGGGTTTACAGGCTTCTTTTCTGAGAATCTCTATCCCTTCCATATGGTCATAGAATAAGTTTGTTGATTTTAAATAGCAATGATTATGGACTATAGTCAAGACTGTTTGATATTAGAGCAGAGTAATCATAGTAGCTAATATGTATTGAGCCGCGGCTAAGTACATTGCTACTCCCATTGTACAGAGAAGGAAACTGAGGCCCAGAGCTTGTCCAGAAGAGGTCAGGTGGGTCTGAACTCAGAGCTTTCTCTTCACTACATGGCATGCTGCCTTTGGCGGTAAATAATATCCCTGCTTCAAGGTCAGACTGAATTCTGATTTGTGGTTAATATTGGGACAGGAAACAATCCATAAATAGATATGGTCCTGTTTAGATTTGATTCCAAACCTAATGATGTATGTAATTACATGATTACTGCTATTAGTATATGGCAGTGATTACTGAGATGCCAACGTTTATTTCATGCAGGAAACTAGACTGGCAACCACAGCTTAATGCACTAGCGCTGGTAATTAGTGAAGCTCTCACTTAACTAAATGGGTCATTTGCCTTTGAAGCCAGCATGCAAATACAAGTAGAGTAGTCTGTCTGTCACCCACTCTGCCTCTTTTGTCCTCAGTTGAGGCATTGGCTGTAGTTGTTTCTTGAGCTATCCATATATTTCAAATAAACTGCACAAGAAACACTGACAGAGGGGAGACGTGCTGAAGTTCTGATGGAAGTTCTGGTTGAATGACTCCAATGTCTCCATCTGGGACCCATGAGGCTCTTGTGGCTGGACAAGGATGAGCCTCTGGGCCTCACTGCATTAGCAGGATGTAACGCATTGCTCTGTTTCCATGCAGATGTTGTGTCTGATTGGTCTCCTGTCCATGAAGCTGCGATCCATGGACGTGTGCTCTCTCTGAGGAACCTCATCAGCCAGGTAGCTTTCTGACAAACAAAATGGTAAATATTAAGTACATCCTATTGCTGTACCACTCTAAGAGGAAAATCATCGCTTCACAGTAAGATACAAATTTCCTCTTCAACAAAATGAGGTGCATCGTGTCCCACACAAGCAGTTGTTTCTTTGGAGACTGGCATAATACCAGAATGTAATGCAATGATAGGCACATAGCAGGTTATTCGCTACCTGCCTGTTGAATGAATGACCTGCAAGTTAGTGTATTTACATCGCCTCACTTGATTCAGTAGACTGTGTCTTAAAAAATAGCATGTATGACAGTGGCTCTCTGGTGGCTTTTGACAATGTCTGCAGCCGTTTTTGGTTGTCACACTGGGGAGGTGGGTGAGAATGGCTTCTAGTGGGCAGAGACCAAGGATGCTGCTCAGCATCCTCCGGTGTATTGGACAGCCCTCTGCATCCAAAATGATTCAGCCCCAAATGTCAGCAGTGCTGCTTCAAAAACTCTCATGTAAAATAAAGACTTAAAAATGTCTTTTTGTCAATATGCAGTTGTAATTTCAAAGACATTTTCAGTTCTGCTAAATCCCCAGTTGACAGTAGCTCTGAACAGTTCAATTTTTGTTTCTCTGCTCTTCAGGTGTAATTTTTTTAAAAATTTATTTATTTGACAGGTAGAGTTACAGACAGTGAGAGAGACAGACAGAGAGAAAGGTCTTCCTTCCGTTGGTTCACCCCCCGAAATGGCAGCTACTGCCGGAACTATGCCTATCTGAAGCCAGGAGCCAGGTGCTTCTCCTGGTCTCCCATGGGGTGCAGGGCCCAAGCACTTGGGCCATCCTCCACTGCACTCCCTGGCCACAGCAGAGAGCTGGACTGGAAGAGGGGCAACCGGGACTAGAACCTGGTGCCCATATGGGATGCCGGCACCACAGGCAGAGGATTAACCAAATGAGCCACTGCACCGGCCCCTCTTCAGGTGTAATTTTGAGTACACATTGATTTGAGTTTTGCTGGTTGGAAATTACTGGAGTCCTAAGCAAAGGCATTTTTAAGGGAGACGTTTAAGTGACCATTCAGAATCCTAGCAGTTTTGGTCTCAAAATTCTGCTCTCTGAAAAGACTATGTAGATCTTTTAAGTTAGAGCTCTTAGCCTTTTCTGTACCAAGAACCTCTTTGGCAGTCTGGCAGTGTCCATGAACCACAGCTCAGAGTCAAGTTTCAAATGTATAAAATACAGTGTGCACGAAACATATCAAAATAGTAAAACATAATAATATATGGGCTTTAAAAGTAATTCCTTAACTAAGAATACTAGTGGTGATTCTAATAATTACTGTACTTTCCAGCTAAGATAAGCATACATTTTGAGATATTTTGGGTTTGTGCAACCATCATGATATAATAAAAACATCTGTGATTACTGTGTTGCTAGTCCTATTCACTGCTGCTATTACTGTGGTTTGTTATGTAATATTTGAAGGGCATGCTAAATTTCATGTAGAATTTAGTAAAAAAATATGCTTTTTTAAAAAGTCCAATTTCGGGGCTGGTGCTGTGCTGTAGTAGGTTAAGCAGCTGTCTGCAGCACTGGCATCCCATATGGGTGCCGTTTCAAGTCCTGGCTGCTCCTCATCCGATCCAGCTCTCTGCTATGGCCTGGGATAGCTGTAGGAGATGGCCCAGGTGCTTGGACCCCTGCACCCCGTGGGAGACCCAGAAGAAGCTCCTGGCTCCTGGCTTCGGATCGGCCCAGCTCTGGATGTTCTGGCCATTTGGGGAGTGAACCAAAGGATGGAAGACCTCTCTGTCTGTAACACTGCCTCTCAAGTAAATAAATAGATCTTTTAAAAGAAATTCCAATTTCATGACCCTGTCTAAATTAAGAAATCCTCCTATATGAAAACAGTTTGCAAAGAAAAATTTTGTGTTATCATAAGCCACTATCTTTTAAACTGTTTTATGATAGCACAAGCCTATTACCCAAAGAAATATAGATTATATATATATATATGCTAGCTAAAAGAAGTTACGCTGCTTCTCAGATAAAGTGGAAAATTTACCTTATTTTATGTGACAGAAATGATCATTGCAGCTTTCATACGTCACTTGTTAAGGTAGACAGATACCATTTATAGTCTTTATTTATGTGTTGGCTGAATACCAGCCAGAACCGTGTCTTTAGGTAAGTTCTATCCCATTATTCGAGTTATCTTCTTGCAACCTCAGTTTCCACCTTCATAAAATGAACAACCTCGTATCTGCCTGATTCAGTGCACCCCAAAACTTAGTAGCCAAATTGCCTCAACATTCAGTGACATAATACAGCACCATTATTTCTTGCTAGTGAGTGTTTGGGTCAGCTGACATGGCCTGGACACGGCTCCATGCCATGTATTGGGTCCAGCTCTGTTGCACATCTCTTATCCTGTGTGACTACTGCTAGCTGAGGAAAAGGGAAAAGGCTGAAACATAGAAAGGCAAGCCCGACCCTGTAAGAATACTTTAAAGCTTTGCTTATGTCACATCCACTAACATCCCACTGATCAAAGCAAGTCATGTGACGAAGTCCAAAGTCACAGTTTGAAGAAGTATATTTTGCCAACTATGAGATCATAGAGAGGATATGAATGTATTACATTACTAAAGGAGAATAAAGAATTGAAACCAAAAATTCAGTCTATTATGTTAACTTATATGGGTTTGAATGAATTAACTGAGGTAACGACATCTGTGAATCACCTAGCAACTGTCATCACAAAAGATATCTAGTTTCTTTTTACAATAAATGTAGCACTTAGGATAATCAAAGAATAGTGAAAAACACTTGGTAAATTAAATAAGCATATTTTAGTAAGGTGAATAGATACAAACTTCAAACTTCTATAAAAAAACAAAGAGAAAATTATATATAAAAATTGTCATTAGGTCCAAAAAAGGGGAGAAACTGAATCCAGAAATATTTATTCTTTTGGATAATAGCTATTCTGACGCGGTGAGGTGATATCTTGTTGTAGTTTTGATTTGCATTTCCCTGATGGCTAGTGATGTTGAGCATTTTTCATATAGTAGTTAGACATTTGTATTTCTTCTTTTGAGAACTCTCTGTTCATCCTTTGCCCATTTCTTAACTGGATTCTTTTTTTTTTGGTTGAGTTTTTTGGGTTGCAGATATATTTTGGATACTAATCCCTTTGTCAGAAAGATAGCTTGCAATCTCCCATTCTGTTGGATATCTCTTCACCCTATTGGTTCTATATCATGGCTTCACAATGACATAATCCTGGATGATTTTTGAAAGTAACAATGCTTGGACCTCATCCCAGATATCCTTATTTGGCTCAGGAAGGTCTCATGTAATGATATTTTTAAAAAATTCATTTATTTGAGAGGTAGAGCTATAGACAGAGGGGGAGAGACTGAGAAAAGGTCTTCCACCTGCTGGTTCACTCCTCAAATGGCCACAAGAGCTGGAGCTGGGCTGATCTGAAGCCAGAAGCCAGGAGCTTCTTCCGGGTCTCCCATGTGGGTGCAGGGGCCCAGGGACTTGGGCCATCTTCTACTGCTTTCCCAGGTCATAGCAGAGAGCTGGATGGGAAGAGGAGCAGCTGGGACATGAACTGGTGCCCATATGGGATGCGAGCTCTGCAGGTGGAGGCTTAGCCTAATAAGCCACAGTGCTGGTCCCTGCATTGATATTTTTAAAAGGTTCTCCAGAACCACTGTGTTTTGAAAACAAAAGCCCACTTTGGAAGTTGTAGGAGATCTTGAGGCATTTGACACAAAAGGAATAATACGAGAAAAGAACAAAACGACTGGTAGGTTAATTAAAGTGAACTTGTTCATCAGAAGTTAATATTAGAAAAGTGAGGAAGCAAGCCACAGACTAAGAGGAAATTTTTGCAATAAGTGAATCTTATGTGTACATATGTGTGGATGTCAAACTTTTTTTTTTGCACCAAAATAAACTTAACCTTTAAATTCTCTATTCCACAAACCTTTTGAATATGGGACTCCTATTCTTAGCCTAAAATCAGTACAAAATAGACCGGCAGCCCAACTGAAAAATGTGTAAGAGATTTGAATTGTCACTTCCTAAGAGGAGGGGAGCCACACGTTCATGAAATGTATCAAGGTGTGCTTATTAGTAGTTAGGGTAATACAAACTACAAGTTTGAGATACTGATACCCTTTCTGCCCACCCAAATGGTTGTATTTGGAAAGACTGATAATGTATAAGTGTTAGTAAGGATGTAACACAACTGGAATTCTCATATGTTTCTAGTGGGAGTTTAAATGTGTGCAATCCAATTTGGGAAATTTTTAAACAATATCTACTAAAGCTGAAAAAAAAAACCCAAATCAAAAAATCAACCCTACTCTATAGCTCAGCAATTCTATTTCTAAGTTTATGCACAATAGCTATGTGTGCATGTTTATAAAAAGACAGGCATGGCTATATACACAGCTGCAATAAAAATCACTTTGAAAGTAACACAAATGTCCATCAAAAGTAAAATGCATAAATATATTATGGCATTTTATTACTTAAAACTAAAAAAAAAATTATTACTTAAAATTAATGAGAATGGATGAAT
Organism: Lepus europaeus; assembly: GCF_033115175.1. Lineage (NCBI taxonomy): Eukaryota > Metazoa > Chordata > Mammalia > Lagomorpha > Leporidae > Lepus > Lepus europaeus. The sequence continues at coordinate 133,510,981 of NC_084850.1, forward strand.
AAAAGTACCCAAGCACACACACAAGAACACATACTTTATAGTTCAATTAACATAATGTTCAAAGCCAGAGAAGATGAATCTGTGGTGTTAGGAGTTGGTTAGTGAATACCATTGAGAGTAGAGATGGGTGGTGATGGATGGAGCATAACTGATCTGGTTGGTAGCAATTCTTTTCTTTACCTGTAAAGTGCTTACACAGGCATAGTTGCTGTGTGGTATTCACTGAGATTTATGTGTAGGACTTAAGAACTTTTTTGGGTATCTGTTGTACTTCAACACAGATGTATTAAAACACCACAACAGTAGTGTTTCTTTAGGCCAGCACGAAACAACTGAGCCACCACGTGAGCACAATGTGATCTTAACTTGGTGGTTCTCACTTTAGACTGTACTTTCGAAAATCCTCTTGGACTGGAGTCTGGTGGGGGTCCTTAAAAATCCCAATGCCTGAATTCAACTTCCTTTGATTATATTGTAGTCGCTCTGGGAAGCATCCTGGGTATCAGGATTGGTGTTTTGTTTTGTTTTTACAGCTCCCCAGGTAATGTCAATGCACAGCCCAGATTAGAAAGCTTTCCAGTAAGTTCTCACTTTGAGCAAGTGGTGAGAACTGGCTCTTTAGTAACTTAAAAAAAGGTCTTTATCATACACCCCCCCCCCATGGCTAAGTCATTATTAGAGTGGAAACAAGGAAAGATTCTAGCATTCTGACCTATCAGATCTTCAGGATGTGACAGCTGATTGAAAGCTAGTTGACAAACAACAAATCCAAGATAACTGCCTAGAAGTTCCTGAGCACTAAACATTTTGCACACATGATCTTTTTAGTCTGTAATAATCTTAGACAGTTGTCACCATTTTACAGATGAGGAAGCTGAGGCTTAGCAAGATAAGTGAATGGTCCAAGGTCACACTATTAGGAGATAGTGCCAGTATTTGAATTAAGGAATTTAGGAATCACTCAGCTATCTCCGTTCCTGAGGTCTCAGTTCTAGGGATGAAAACAAGATGGTGGTGCTATTAAGAGAATTAGATTTGGCAAGACAAGGAACTCTTCTCAGAGAGAATTCGGTTGGCAAAGGCTGAATTTATGTTAATAACTGGGTCTCTGAGAGGTTATGTTTTCGAAGGTGTGTTAGTCAGCTTTTCATCACTGTAGGAAATACCTGAGAGGAGCCCTTGGGAAGGAGGACAGTTTATTTTTGTTTTGGAGATTCACAGGCCAAGCTTGGGTGGCTCCATTGGTCTGGTGTGTGCTGGGGGCTGTGTATGGTGGAACACGTGCAGAGGGAGGATCCTATGGTGAGGTAGAAAGCAGAGAGGAAGCATAGTCATCATCTATATCTAATGCGGTCTCTCCTCATAAAGCCACCATGATTCCATCATAGTGGCTGCACTCCAATAATCCAGTCCAATCTGATCACTTTCCATGGCCCCACCCTCAGACATTATCATTGAATTATGTTCCATCCTTGATCTATTCACATAAGACTTTGGGGAGCAAGCTCTTAATGCATGGGTCATTGGTAGGCACCCAAACTTTTTGTAAGCCATGACAGCAGGGAATTAGAAAATGTATTATGGATGGAGATTTAGATTTGAAAGTAATTTTAAGTTTCTCTCTCTCTCTCTCTTTCTGTGTGTGTGTGTGTGTGTGTACGAGAGAGAGAGAGAGAGAATTGAGGGGAAAAATGATTTGCTTGCAAGTCCTTGAGGGAATGCCTATGTTGGAAAAACATAGGAAAATGACAGTCAGTGAAAGAGATAGAAAAAAAGGTCATCAGAGGTTAGAAATCAGATAGAGGTATCAGATAGAAGCCAGAGGAGAGGTTTCACAAGGTCAGGATGCATATGTTGCAAATTCAGAGGTGGAAGGAGGTAGAGCACAGAGAGATGTATATTGGATTCGACAAGGAGGCATTCACTGGTGATCTTTAAAAACAGTTTTGACAGAATTTTGGCAGGTTTGTATGGGTAAAAGGAGAGGCAATGGGCATAGGCAGGTTTTTTGAAAAAAAAAAAAAAAAGGAACAGTGAAGGGAAGAAGGATATTGAGTGGTAGCTTGGCAGGAGGTTGGGATTGAGGGATGGGAAGATGCAGAAAGCCAAAGCAAAGCGTGCCTGAAGAGGAGAGACGTGGGCCACCAACACATGTGAGGAGATGGATGACAAGATCATGGGGAAGGAGGAGGGACTGGGTGAGCTCTGACTCATGTATTTATTCCTCAAAGAAACAAGAAAAGAAGAAGAAGACTGGGGAAAATACCGACAGGTAGGGCTAAAGGGAGCGTAGGAATGGGACGTCAGATGGCTCTGGTCTGCTTGGTAAAGTAGGAAGGCAAGAGCATTCAGGTGAATGGGAGTGAGATGGTGTCCATGAGCTTCTTCTCTGTTGAGTGTCACGCAAGGCAGTGGCAGCTGTGCACTGGGAAAAGGACAAAGCCTGACCAGTTGGTCCAGACTAGGGGAGTGTGTGATTTGGGGTTTGGACAGAAAGTTGCACTATTTTGCCTGTGGGTGCTCTGGTAGTGCACAGCCCCAGGGACCCATCCGAAAGAGCTGCTGATCATAGGCTGAGATTAGGTGACATCGATAATAAGAAAAATGAAATATAAGCCATCCAGTCAATATTTCTTTTTAACTGAGAACCCTCTGTGGACTGGATACTGTGTGAAGTTATAGGTTAAAAATTACCTAATGATAATTAGGTAATTGTCAATAATTTAGACAAATCACCACAGTTCATTTAAAGTAGAACTGTAGCTTGATGGTGAAATATAAACAAGGCCCTATATTTTTAGAAAGAAAAGAACCTCATTGAAGTGGGAATATGTAATGCGGGATGAAAATGTTCTCTATTGTGAATAATTCCTTTATTGGATCTCATTTACCTGGATTTATGTATAAACACCTAAATGCTGGTTCACACATGGCAGTCATGACTGGCGGAGTATGTTCCCTATAGTAGAACAACTAAGAATTCCTTTAAAGGACAGTTTTCTTCCAGCTCATGATCTGTTGCACAGATGAAAATGCAGCTGACATTTTGCTATGAATTTCTTGTGTATTCTAGCAATGTGGAAGTGGTTGGATGAGTATAGAGCATTGAAAGGGAATAAAAAGGACTTGAGAACAAATCTTTGAGGGGATGCCTCCAGTAAGACAATAAAATAATAATGCCAAGAATAAAATAAAATAGCAGGTGCCACATTGTGAATTCCATGGGCGGTACTTACGAAGGGATAAATGCAGTAACCCAAATTCTTCTTGAGCCAGGGGGTCGATAAGCATTTATGGAGTGCTCATTAGGTACAAATGGGATTTGAGGCAATGAAAGGTGGGGAGATACAGTCTCTTCCCTCCCTGTGAGCAGCAGAGCTGCGATGGCAAAACACCATACAGGGCGCTGGAGTTTCTAGTTCAAAAGCCGGATATGGAGAGTCTCATAAAACCCCATCCCAGGCTCTTGGGTTTAAGCTCCTGGAGACTCAGGTGTAGGCCAGAAAGACTGGATATCTCAAACTATGTGAACCCGCCAATCAGGTTAAAAGCCAAAAGGACAGGGTGATTAGGGGACTGACTCATAAATGCTCACAAAAGTAGAAGAATGTGTGTCGGGAACGATGGTGAGTGAGGCAATGTATTGGAACGGCTTTAAACAACCTTTAACTACTCTGGGAAGAAAAGGTGCAATATATTACTGAATCATTCATTAAACTAACCGTGCTCTTAAAGTTCCAGGAAAAGAATTTTATTGCACAAATGTCCTCTGGCTAAGGATAATGTGTTCCAAGTGCTTTTCATGTTTTGGCTGTCTTTTCTCCGAAGTTGATCCCAGGAGTCCAGCCCTCACTTAAGGGGAGGGGATTACAACCGGCTATGAATATCAGGGGACAGGAATCACTAGGGACCTCCTAGGACAGAGACATGCAAGGCAGGCACAGTGAAGCTCCTTTTTTTTTTAATTAAACTTTTATTTAATGAATATAAATTTCCAAAGTACAGCTCATGGGTTACAATGGCTTCCCCCTCCCAAAACTTCCCTCCCACCCACAACCCTCCCCTTTCCCGCTCCCTCTCCCCTTCCAATCACATCATGATTCATTTTCAATTCTCTTTATATACAAAAGATCAGTTTAGTATAAATTAGGTAACGATTTCAACAGTTTGCCCCCATATAGCAACACAAAGTGAAAAAAAAAATACTGTTGGAGCACTAGTTATAGCATTAAATAAGAGTGTACAGCACATTAAAGGCAGAGATCCTACATAATATTTTTTAAAAATTAATTAATTTTCTATGCCATTTCCAATTTAACACCAGGTTTTTTTTTTTCATTTCCAATTATCTTTATATACAGAAGATCGATTCAGTATATAATTAGTAAAGATCTCATCAGTTTGTACCCACGCAGAAACACAAAGTGTAAAAATATTGTTTCAGTACTAGTTATAGCATCACTGCACATTAGACAACACATTAAGGACAGATCCCACATGGGATGTAAGTACACAGTGACTCCTGTTGCTGACTTAACAATTTGACACTCCTGTTCATGGCGTCAGTAATCTCCCTAGGCTCTAGTCATGAGTTGCCAGGGCTATGGAAGCCTTTAGAGTTTGCTGACTTTGATCTTATTCCGATAGGGTCACAGTCAAAGTGGAAGTTCTCTCCTCCCTTCAGAGAAAGGTACCTCCTTCTTTGATGGCCCCGTTCTTTCCACTGGGATCTCACTCACAGAGATCTTTCATTTAGGTCTTCTTCTTTTTTTCTTTTCCATGGTATCTTGGCTTTCCATGCCTACAATACTCTCATGGGCTCTTCAGCCAGATCCGAATGCCCCAAGGGCTGATTCTGAGGCCAGAGTGTTGTTTAGGACGTCTGCCCTTATATGAGTCTGCTGTGTATCCCACTTCCCATGCTGGATCTTTCTCTCCCTTTTTGATTCTATCAGTTAGTATTAGCAGACACTTCTCTTGTTTGTGTGATCCCTTTGACTCTTAGACCTATCAGAGCCATCGAATGTGAACTGAAATTGATCACTTGGACTAGTGAGATGGCGTTGGTACATGCCACCTTGATGGGATTGTATTGGAATCCCCTGGCACATTTCTAACTCCATCATTTGGGGCAAGTCCGATTGAGCATGTCCCAAATTGTACATCTCCTCCCTCTCTTTTTCCACTCTTAAATTTAACAGGGATCACTTTTCAGTTAAAATTTAAACACCTAAGAATAATTGTGTGTTAATTACGGAGTTCAACCAATAGTACTAGAACAACAACAACAACAAATACTAAAAAGGATAAAGTATTACATTGTACATCTAAAGTCAGGACAGGAGCTGATCAGTTCATTGTTACTTATAGTGTCCATTTCACTTAACAGGTTTCCCCTTTGGTGCTCAGTTGTCACCGATCAGGGAAAACAAATGATATTTTTCTCTTTGGGACTGGCTTAATTCACTCAGCATGATGTTTTCCAGATTGCTCCATCTTGTTGCAAATGACTGGGTTTCGTTGTTTCTTACTGCTGTATAGTATTCTATGGAGTACATGTCCCATAATTTCTTTATCCAGTCTACTGTTGATGGGCATTTGGGTTGGTTCCAGGTCTTAGCTATTGTGAATTGAGCTGCAATAAACATTAAGGTGCAGATGGCTTTTTTATTAGTCAAATTAATTTCCTTTGGGTAAATTCCAAGGAGTGGGATGGCTGGGTTGTATGGTAGGGTTATGTTCAGGTTTCTGAGGAATCTCCAGACTGACTTCCATAGTGGCTTAACCAGTTTGCATTCCCACCAACAGTGGGTTAGTGTCCCTTTTTCCCCACATCCTCTCCAGCATCTGTTGTTGGTAGATTTCTGAATGTGAGCCATTCTCACCGGGGTGAGGTGAAACCTCATTGTGGTTTTGATTTGCATTTCTCTGATTGCTAGTGATCTTGAACATTTTTTCATGTGTCTGTTGGCCATTTGGATTTCCTCTTTCGAAAAATGTCTATTGAGGTCATTGGCCCATCTCTAAAGTGGGTTCTTTGTTCTGTTGTTGTGGATTTTCTTGATTTCTTTGTAGATTCTGGTTATCAACCCTTTATCTGTAGTATAGTTTGCAAATATTTTTTCCCATTCTGTCGGTTGCCTCTTCACTTTCCTGACTGTTTCTTTTGAAGTACAGAAACTTCTCAATTTGATGCAATCCCAAATGTTAATTTTGGTTTTGACTGCCTGTGCTCCTGGGGTCTTTTCCAAGAAGTCTTTGCCTGTACCTATATCTTGCAGAGTTTCTCCAATGCTCTCTAATAATTTGATGGTTTCGGGTCGTAGATTTAAGTCTTTAATCCACGTTGAGTGAATTTTTGTGTAAGGTGAAAGGTATGGGTCTTGTGAAGCTCCTTTTATTCTCTGCCTTATTCTTACTGGCATAGTTGTCACTACCAGTAAGTACTAGACAGAGCCCGATGTCAGATGGGCTGACTGGGCTGGGTGGAGCTGGGGGGAGCATCTTCTTGGAAATTGCCCACTAGGGTTGGCTTGGGGGAGCTGTACAGTTCCGGAAGTGATGTGGCTGCCTCTGGCCACCCCTGATTTGTTTTGCCTTACTGACCAATTCTGCACTTTTTCATACTGGTACCCTTCTTATGGACATCTTTTGCCCAAGATCCATGCCCTGGCCTGTCCTTTCAACCACTTGTCTGATGCATTTACATAACTTTTGCCTCATGTGACAATCGCACCTCTCTTATTGCTTTTGCAAAGCAACTTTTGAAAAGTGTGATGATTATGTGAGAAAATACACTATTTTTCCCCTGCTAATTGGACATTTTAAAATCTTGTATATGAAGAATAAAATAAGAAATTATATATTTTTTCCTTTAATCAAGATCAGGGTTAGCATTTTTTTCTGTAAAGGGCCAGATAGTAAATATTGTAGGTTTTGTGGGCCATACATTTTCTGTCATACTCAACTCTGTACTAAGTGCTTTTTGCTAAGTGATTAGCACAAAGTTTATTAATCCAGTTGGTATTGATGGGCATTCTTTTTTTTGTAGGTTTTGGCTATTGTGACCAACACTGTTGTAAATATTCTTGTATATAAAGGCAATCCTTTTGAAATTCCATGGAAATGGAATTAAAATGTTTATTTTGGTGCCAACACCTATTTTCCATAAACTTTTTGAAGCCCTTTCATATTTACATAAGTGTGTATTTATTGGATGTCTATACTTAGGAGTCAGTTTTCCAGGTAGTAGGCAAGTATATCAGCTCTAATAAAAACAAATTGAGCATCCTTAACCCAAGAATCTGAAATCCAAAATGCTCCAAAATCTAAGAGTTTTGAGTCTGGACCTCATGTTTAGACTTGGGTCCTGTCCCCAAAATAATCATTATGTATATGCAAATATTCCAGAATCTGGTCCCATGCATTTTAAAAAAGGGATATTCCCAACCTGTACTGCCAAATTGTTTCCCTGAGTGGCTGTACCACTTTACCCTCCCACCAGCAGTGTATGGCAGGTCCCTTTTTCTTTCTTTCTTTTTTTTTTTTTATTTTTGACAGGCAGAGTGGACAGTGAGAGAGACAGAGAGAAAGGTCTTCCTTTTGCCGTTGGTTCACCCTCCAATGGCTGCCCGGTAGCGCGCTGCGGCCGGCGCACCGCGCTGATCCGATGGCAGGAGCCAGGTGCTTCTCCTGGTCTCCCATGGGGTGCAGGGCCCAAGCACTTGGGCCATCCTCCACTTCACTCCCTGGCCACAGCAGAGAGCTGGCCTGGAAGAGGGGCAACCGGGACAGAATCCGGCCCCCCAATGGGTACTAGAACCCGGTGTGCCGGCGCCACAAGGCAGAGGATTAGCCTAGTGAGCCGCGGCGCCGGCCCCTTTTTTTTTCTTTCATCGTAATCACCTGAGTGTACCGTCTAACTGAGCCAGGTAAACTGTGACTGTGACTGGAAAGCAACCCAACCCCGGGGCCCTGTTGCCTTGCACACCTTTCTCTGCTTGTTTCCTCTCTGCCAGGGCTGGCCTGTGAACCTCATCACGGCAGATCGTGTGTCCCCACTCCATGAAGCCTGCCTCGGAGGGCATCTCTTGTGCGCAAACATTTTATTAAAGCATGGAGCTCAGGTAAGTGCAACTGACATAACATCCGAGAAACCAAGCCTGAGAAGTGACTACTTCTATCCCTTCTGAATAATTTCCAGCCTTTTTGGTTAGCCTGATTTGAAATATGAAGAGGGCTGTTTATGGACATCAAGTTTGTTTGTGTTAGTGGTGGATGAAATACTGAGCGGTGAGCTAGAAACTCATGTTGGAGTATAGTTAAGTTTCTATCAGGCACTGCTAATAAATAGCTGTGAAACTTCTGCCTTCACTGCAATGACTGGAAAAGGATTAAAATAGTGTAGAAAGCAGCACAACATTTGGCTGGGATGACTGGAATGTCTGGGGAGACAGAAAATCCTTGTGTGGTCTCATCCGTTAGTAGGCAGCCTGGACTTGTTCAGGGCTTACGTGGGAGCAGAGGTTGCAGGAGCAGCCAAAAGGGCGAGCTGTCTGCTTGCATCACATTTGTTACTGTTCCCTTGGCCAAAGCAAGTCACGTGGGCAGGTGCAGATTCAGGGATGAGAAAACTAGCGTCAGGCTTGTGACGGGAGGAGTTGCTAAGCTATGTTGCCCAAGGGGATGCTTCCCAGGATAAAAATAATTGGTGTCTAAGCTGAAACCAAAGAACCTGTTGAAGTTGGTCTGCCGAATGGTGGCTCGGGGGAAATTGTGGGCTGCCTACCCACCTCGAATAGCAAATGCCAGTGCCGGGAAGTGAAATTTGCCAGAAGCAAATTTCAAGTCATTCCCTATGGCAGGAGAGTGAGTGGGTGAGAGGGTTCAGAACACAAGCAGCCTCATGCACACCAAGAAAATGGGCTTTGTTCTGAGATCAGTAGAGAGCTAGAGTTGAGCACATCACCAGGATTATGTTGGGGTTAAGGAAACTTACTCAAAGTTGGAGAGAGGGCCAGGGCCAGGGTGAAGCAAGACAGGCACCTAAGGTAGGAACTTTACAGAGGTGCTCACTCCTGGTGGGGGGACACTCATGGGGCCCTGAGGATGAGTGTCTCTTTAAGCATTGTACCCTGAGGGTGAGTGTCTCCTTAAGCGTTGTACCCTGGGCATCACTTATGCCTCACTGTAATCCTGGCCTTGCTTAGAGACAGAGTGTGAGAATGAATTTATCATCACTGCTTAACAGAGCCACCAATGAAGTATTTAAAGACACAGAAGAATGTATCTTCATTTGGCTTTGCTAGTCACCATTTGATTGTAGCCCAAAGACTGTGAAGCGAGATGTTAATTTGTAAATTTTGATCTGATTTCCAACTTTAGAAGAGATAGCCCCAAACAGCATAGTCTCATGGTCCTAGGACATTAACCAGGTATACATCTATGAAGACACTTCAAAAACTTTGTGGGGAAATGGAATTACTGGATAAGTTTACTTCGGCCTCAAACAAATGAAACTTATGCATAGATTCTTCATAATATGCATTTTTCATGAAGTTTTTAAAAACTTCTCATATTCACAAATGGATTTCAGCAGTCTATTAATTGACTATAAGAATTGTCATAAGATTGGAGAGGGAGTAGGAGGTGGGATGGGAGTTGGGATGGGAGTTGGGGTGGGAGGGAGGGGATGGAGAGAAGAAACACTATATCTCTAAAAGCTGTACATGTGAAATCTGTACTCATTACTAAAACCTTCAAAAAAAAAAAAAAAGGATTTCTAGTCCAAAGTTCATCCTGGCCTTGGCTGTGCTCCGATTATCTGTTAGCTGAGCAAGTCATTTACCCTCACTAGGCCTCAGTTTCCTAGCAGAAAAATGAGAACTTGCACTGAGCACAGTAAAACATTCTTTACCAATGTGGTCTTTTATTAATCCTAAATAATTTACAGAACCCTAATGGCTCATAATGGGTTTTACCTTTACAAAGCTGTAGACCTCTTTTTCACGTCTGTCTGGGTTGGGTATGGGAATGTGCCAGAGGAGACATATTTCATACAGTCTTCTTCATCTTTTGTCCTGACGTGAGTGATAGCTTTCAGACATGCCAAATTATATACCTATAAAAGATGAGAAAACAGGTGGAAAATGTTTTCCTGAGCTTCCTTGGATGAACCTAGTAAAAAGAAGTAATGTGGCCAATGCAAATAATTTCTTGAGTGTGTTTATTATCTATTACAGAGTTTTGTAGATATTTGCTTTTGAAGAGTAGTTTGTCCTAAGTGTTTACCATGTTCAAGAAAAAACTGAAACTGAAGAGTATCAGAAAGCATCAAGAGAATGCTCAAATACTTATATTTGAGGGAAATAATATTTATAATATTATAAAAGGCATTAAATATAAATGTAATCAAATATCTTTATAATATATCAGCCAGTTAATATATAGAATTTCACTACATAAAAAGTGACTAAACTAGTTTTATGGGTATTACCCTCAAGGAACACACAATTTTAGTTACGTTTATCATTGGAGTAGGTAGAAAGCAATGTTGCTACTATTAAAGGGGCTTGTATCTACACATTTTTTACCTTTGTATGTAGAATGGAAAAGGAATTTCCTGTTCTATATAGTTACATAAACAATCACATATCATCTATCTATGTCAGATCAGTGTAGTCCAAGGTACTATTTGTGGGATGTAATGTCTGAAACGTTTTGTCCAATGATGTTCCACAATCCTCTGTTGTTCCATATGTGCTCAAATATGAGATCTTTTTCTACCAAATTATTGCTCAGAATTTTTTTGTACTTTGGTCCTTGCATTTTTTTTCATGTTATAGAACATTGTCTTGATTACTTGAGAGCCACCTAAGTTATCTGAGATAGGACACTATAACAGTCAATGTTTCTGCTCTGGCTAGTCATTCTACTCAAGCTCCTAGTAGACTGATTCAGATAGAATTAGACATTTGGGTCATTAGGTTTTCATTTTTTCATAAAGGTATGTACTCACAATTTTCATCATATAAACACTATTGTTTTTTTAAATTCTTAATATAAAGAGAACAGATTTCTTGTATTTCATAGGTACAGTCTAAGAAGATAACCATATTTTCCTCTATTCCCCTCTCCCTCCCTCAATCTGCCTTCCTTCTTTTCTGTTTTTTAAATTTTTGCAAAAACATAATATAAATCCACTATATAATCACATGCTTAATGCACCACTAATCATAATATTCAACAAGTAAAAAGTAGAAAGACAACACTATTGATTTTTTCTATCTTAATAAAAGTTGATGTTGGCCGGCGCCATGGCTCACCAGGCTAATCCTCCGCTTGTGGCGCCGGCACACCGGGTTCTAGTCCCAGTCAGGGCACTGAATTCTGTCCCAGTTGCTCCTCTTCCAGTCCAGCTCTCTGCTGTGGCCCGGGAAGGCAGTGGAGGATGGCCCAAGTGCTTGGGCCCTGCACTCGCATGGGAGACCAGGAAAAGCACCTGGCTCCTGGCTTCGGATCAGTGCAGTGGGCTAGCCATGGCGGCCATTGGAGGGTGAACCAACAGAAAAGGAAGACCTTTCTCTCTGTCTCTCTCACTGTCTAACTCTGCCTGTCCAAAAATAAATAAATAAATAAATAAAAGTTGATGTTTAAATTCTCCAAAAAAATTGTCATAGGGTTTTTCACATATTCACAATTATTGATTATTATTTGACTATTAATTATCATTAATTGACTACAAGAATTTGAATCAGCCTTAACCCTCTTACTGGCTCCCCCCTTCAATGAATGAGTTGAGTAAAATCTTTGGCATGTGTTAACTTCATATCTGCATTTAAGTAATGTAATATTTTTTAAAATTAAATTTAACAGTTTTAGATGATCCTGGCTGCTTTGAGGAAACTTGGTTGATGTGGGATAGGTCTAGGATGAAAATTCAAAATAAGGAAATTTGTTTGTAAGCTATTAAAATGATCCTAACTAGTTTCAACTTCATGATCCCAGGGAGGGTACAGAAGAGATAGAATCTTTGGTAACACTTTTGGCTCCTTACATTCCATACCTCATTCAGGGAAGGCTTAGGGATGTTAAATAGTTATCTTGAAAGGGAGGGAGTCTGGACTTGAACGCTGGCTACCTCACAGCTTGTCTTCATCCTGGAGCTTTTCTTGCAGGTGAATGGCGTCACTACGGACTGGCACACTCCCTTGTTTAATGCTTGTGTCAGTGGCAGCCAGGCTTGTGTGAATTTGCTTCTGCAGCATGGAGCCAGCCCCCATCCTGAGAGTGATCTGGCGTCTCCCATCCACGAAGCTGCTAAGAGAGGTGAATCTTCCTTCTTGTTGAAAGAAGGGGGAAAGGGGAAGAATATTTTAGAGATGTAGTTGTCAAAATGGGGTCCTGGGGCTAGAAGTTTCCGCATGACCTGGCTTGCAAATGCAGAGTTCTGACCTCACTCAAGGCCCGGGGAAGTCAGTCACTGTGGGCGGTCATGTGTGTTGTATTTAGCAAGCCCTCCTGGCGATTCTGATGCACAGCAAGTTTTAGAACCTCCCTTTGAGAGCAGTATTCCTGGGACAGGACATGGCAGAGAGTAAACTATCCACCAGTATTTGTGGACTGTATTGAAGAACCCATGACCATCAAAATCGAGTTTTTGTTTGTTTTTTAAGATTTTATTTTTTATTTATTTGAGAGGTAGAGTTACAAACAGAGAGAGAGAGAGAGGTCCTCCATCTGCTGGTTCACTCCCCAGATGGCTGCAATGGCCGGAGCTGTACCAATCCGAAGCCAGGAGCCAGGAGCTTCTGGGTCTCCCATGCAGGCACAGGGGCCCAAGCACTTGAGCCACTTTCTACTGCTTTCCCAAGTCATAGCAGAGAGCTGGATCGTAAGTGGAGCAGCCAAGACTCGAACCAGCATCCATAAGGGATGCTGGCACTGCAGGCGGCGGCTTAGCCCACTATGCCACTTACCAGCCCCCAAATCAAGTTTTTTTCTAAAACAAATTATGTTCTTCTCTTAAAGAGTATTGTCTAAGGACCACTTAAGTTTGCCAAGTGAAACAAACTTTCAATTTTTGGAACTATTAGATGTTGTATGCATTTCAGGGTGATTCTTTTCATAAAGCTACAGTTTTCTTGAAATTCTTAACTTGGAGATGAAAAATAAAGTCGCAAATTTTGCTTTGCTCTGATGTTTATCATCATCCTCTTCATGCCCACAACTTGCCAGAGGGCTTTTCATTACCCTGTGCCTTTCACAGGAAGGCTTCCCAGGTCACTGCACCACTGCAAGTGAGAACAAGCTCCTGCAGCATTAATATTTATTTATTAAGAGACACGCTAACCCTGCTGATTCACTGGGTACATTCAATGAAAATGAAATCACAGGAAATGTAAAGGAGAACAGTTGAAAGCGTGGACCAAGCTCTTACTGAAGCTGACTGGGTGGACTGGGCTCTACTCATGGACTTGGCAGCTCCTTCTAAGCCTTGCTTGCATCCATTTCCCCAGGCCTGCCCTTGGTGAGGTGGTAAATCGCCCACACCATGCCCTTTCTTTGACAGGTCCACCTTCAGTCCCTGTTCCTCCAGAGTATTCCTCAATTGCCACTTCCATTTCTGTACCTGTGCCAATTGCAAAGCCACAAGCCACTGGTAAAGGTGGATGGTTGCTGCCTCCTTACCGAGGCTAGCAAACTCCAGTGCAATTGCACCCACAGCTGCGACTGCATCTTGGGATCAACTCATTCCCTAAAATCATTCCATATTCTAAGTAAAGGAAAGAGCCTTTGTCCCTGGATAAGTTGTTAACAAATTTAGACACACAAAACCTGGGGATGATATTGTTTCTCTTGCCAAGGGAACTTGTGCTGTAACTGTTTTCTCTTGCTTTGGGCTGCAGGTCATGTGGAGTGTGTTGAAGCTCTTGCAGCTCACGGGGGCAACATTGACCATAACATCAGTCACATGGGAACGCCTCTCTATTTGGCTTGTGAATACCAGCAGATAGCCTGTGCCAAAAAACTCCTGGAGTCAGGTAAAAAAAAAAAGGCAAAACAAGGACAGAGAATGAAAACTCAATTAAATATACTTTAAAGATCTTTCCATTGTAGTGGAGCAAGGAGTGTGAGCAATAGAGTTGGACAGGATTAGGGTTCAAGTTGATTGTGTTTCCAGGGGGCACTGTGTTACACTGTTCGTAGCTCATTTCTCACACTTGTAACCAAGATGATGTTGATGGCGATGACACGTCCTTCCAGGGTGGTCCTCAGTGATGATTGGTTTTTCCTCTCTTCTCTGCTTTTCCTTCTCTGATCAGTCATATTATTAGACTGTGCATAACTTGTAAACTGGCTGCATTTGGGCTGCGTCTTCTGATTTGGGACCTTCTTTTCCAGTTCTCTTTGGGAAATAGAACTTGCCCCATTTTTGGTCCATTGTAAATATTATATTTTCTTTGTAAAGCTCTGTGTACCATCATGCCTTTTCACTTCCCTGCTGTTGTCCAACTCCATGTCCTCACTTCCTTCATTATTGGAGTCCTGTCTGCTCTTTAAGACTCCAGTAACCTCTTCTCCCACTGAATATTTCTATTGTCCTTATTGCCTTCCACTCATTTGGCAGCCATTGCTACGAATTATGAGGTTGATTCTTATCCTGCTTCCCTAATGCGCTTTCTCTTTCTGTCTCTCATACACTCACACACACACACACACACACACACACCCCACACACAAACACAGAGACCTATATAGATTTTAAGATCCTACCCAGGAAAGTGCCATGTTTGGCATCCCTTACAAGGCAAAGAACATGGAAGACCAATCCAGTTAACATTTGCTGAGTGCACGTAGATTCTCATTTTATTAGAGGGACAACATGTAAGGCAAGCCATGTCTCCAGATGTCACAGTGAGAGCCAGGAGGTGGGCTGGGATGAGGATTTGTGAAGAGTGCGTGGTGGGGATGGTTCTAGAAACCTACCTTATTCCTGATGAGAACATGGTCACCTGATTTGTGACCTTGTGGTTGGCCCTCCTCATCTAGGAGATGCCCCCTGAGTTGGTAGCTTTTAGACCACACAGTCCTAAGTGCCAGGTTTTAAACCCTATGGTAGCTGCCCCGCTTGTGGATTTGGCTGCTTGCACAGATGAGATTTCACCATGTAGCCTCATTCTGTTTACTAGCTAATATGTAGGCGACATCAATAGTACATGCGCAGCTTTCACGTCACCACAACTTCACTTACATTTGTCATGCCTATGTATAGTGTCCCACATGAGTTTTTACCTTCATATGCTACGTGGTTTCTGCTGCCCATCGGATCACATTGTCAAGTGGCATTTTCCCTATATTATTAAATGGTATCAAGTCAACTCCCATTTTCTCCAGACCACCCTTCTCACCAGGGGAACCCCTTTGGTCAGGGTCTTTGGGGGACTGACTGCTTTGAGAAGACAGGTGGTTGGACTGTACTCCTCAGCTGACCATTTTTGTTCCCGTGCCTGTTTAGGAGCAACCGTGAACCAAGGTAGAGGTCTGGAGTCCCCTCTTCACGCAGCAGCCAGGGCGTCCAGTGTGGATCTGGCTGCCTTGCTCATGGACTTTGGAGCAGACACCCAGGCTAAGAATGCCGAAGGCAAGCGTCCTGCAGAGCTGGTGCCTCCAGAGAGCCCTGTGATGCAGCTCTTCTTGCAGAGAGAAGGTGCTTCTTCCTTGCCCGAACCTAAGTCCTAACCCTAGACTCCTACGGGCTCTAGTAGGAGGCAAGTAGTTCTTGAGTTCTAACTGCCAGTTCTGTAAATGATCATTCTCTGCTATTACTCAATGTGGGGAAGTTGAGCTAATTGAGTAAAGAGGTACAGGCACCGCGCTGTGGCATAGTGGGCTAAGCCTGCACCTGCGGCGCCGGAATCCCAATATGGCCGCTAGATCCTGTCTTGGGTGTTCTCTGCTGTGGCCTGGGAAAGCAGTGGAAGATGACCTACGTGCTTGGGCCCCTGCACCCGCATGGGAGACCAGGAAGAAACTCCTGGCTTCGGATTGGTACAGCTCCAGCTGTTGTGGCCATTTGGGGAGTGAACCAGCAGATGTAAGATCTTTCTCTGTCTCTCCCTCTCTTTGTTTGTAACTCTACCTCTCAAATAAATAAAAAATAAAATCTTAAAAAAAATAGGTACAGTACCGGTTATGTAGCAAATGACCATCCTGCTGTTTGGAATGAGCTGATATCCTTACCTGGGGTAGATGAGTTTTCAAAGAAATAAGACATTCTTTTAGCATTTTAATATTAAAGTTGTCTAAAACATGCTTTAGAATGATGGTTCTTTGGGTTTGTGTGATGCCTCAGGATGTCTTACTGCCCTACAGATGGGCCAAACTACTGGGCATTTGGTTTCTGGGATTAAAGTGCCACTAATTAATAGTGTAGGGAATTTCTTGGAGGATTCACAGCAACCCAGAGACATTTACATTTATACGTTAACCAACTAAGTCCACACTCCTCTGTGGAAAGTAACTGACAGTCTCAACCCCAACAACTGAACATTCCTTCGGCTTTGAGTTTGGAGGCAACTCGGGTTGAGGAGACACCTGCTTGCAGTCTTAATTGCCCCAAGAGGCAGCTGAGCAGCCAGCTCAGTCCTGCTTTCTCAGTAGACTGTGGCCTGTTTTAAGTTGTAGGGGTGGTGGGATTTTTGGAGCAGCCTGCCTCACCAGAAGGATGCTGATGCCTGGTGATCTGGTTATTTTGTCCCCGAATGCTGATTAGTGTGGCCGGCTTGAGGCAGAAACTGTAACCTGGGCCTTCCTCCTACACCCACTGCCCCAGGATGCTGAGGGCAGCCAAGCTCCTGCCTTGAAGCTTCGCCAAACAAGGCAGTGTATTCCCTGCGGGGCCAGGGGAGAGTACAGGGAAGACTGACCCAGCCCCAAGGAGCAGACCAACTGAGACCCTTTCTGTCAAGCAGTGGCATAATCACTGGAAAGGTCTACATTTTGATCACCTCCTGTTTTCCTCCAATTCTCTCTATACCCAGGGCCGAGTTCTCCATCAGGCACAGATGGCACAGTGCCTTGGGCCCACAGAAATGTCTTAACTTCTTTTAAAACTGGAAGAAAAAAATGCATAAAGCTCAACCTGGATTATGCTCATCTTTCTACCAACACTGTTGTAAAATACAATTTTTTTTTAATTGGGAAAGGGTTCCACAAAGGCAAAAGGGCCTCAGGGTCTCCTAAAGCCATCATGTAGGATGCGTGTATCCCCTTCACTCATCAGATGATCTCATAGGATTTTGACGTAGCCTTCATTGGCTTCTCCATCTTGATGTCTCAGAATTGCCTTTGCTGCCTTCGCTTCACATTTCGCATGGTGACAATGTGGATAAAGAGTCCCATTGGTCTGTTAAGTGTTGTTTGCTGTTGCAGAGAATTGCTGCGTGCTTTGAAACCTCCACGAGTCACTTCTGGAGCTCAGGGGAGGTTACCTCTCTGAGGGCTGGAAACCTTCCGGAGCAAATGGGGCCAGGCAGGTGCAGAAAGTCCAACCTGTGGATTTAATGCAGCAATTTCTGCTTCTGAGTGTCCCTGGCAGTTCAGTTCACCTGTTTCTTTGTACCCATGGAAGGGACTTAATTAAGTGAGTCATCTCTTTCCAGGGAGTTGTGACTGGAGAACACTAGGGGAAACCCAACCATATTATGCATTTTTTTAAAGATTTATTTATTGATTTGAAAGGCAGAGTTACAGAGAGGCAGAGAGAGAGAGAGAGAGAGAGAGAGAGAGAGAGAGGTCTTCCATCTGCTGGTTCACTCCCCATATGGCTGCAGTGGCTGGAGCTGGGCTGATCCGAAGCCAGGAGCCAGGAGCTTCTTCCAGGTCTCCCATGCGGGTGCAGGGGCCCAAGGACTTGGGCTACCCTCCACTGCCCTCCCAGGCCATAGCAGAGAGCTGGATGGGAAGTGGAGCAGCCAGGACTTGAACCAGTGACCATATGGGATGCCAGCACTGCAGGTGGCAGCTTTACTTGCTAAGCCACAGTGGCGGCCCCCTGCTTTGGGTTTTGCGTAGGTGTTAGGAAAGGCGGGGTTTTTCCTGTAGCGGGAAGGAGAGAGGAACTCAATAATATTGCCACCCCTCCCTTCTTGATAAACATCTAAAGCAATGTTTGCTCATGGTACACAATGAAGAGTAAAAATGACTCTCAGCCTAGCATGACAGGAACCTCTCAAACACACTTGGCCTTAAAACATCATGAGTATTGGGAGGGGGTAAAAAGAAATTGAGGCCCAAAAGAAAATGTCAGTTCATAAATATGCAATTAGCTGATTTAATTATCGGTCAGAGCAAGGCCCCCTGAATGCGCGCAGGTGGCTGCAAAGCTGGCATGGGCTTTCAGCTCTGTTTATGGAATCAGAGCGGCGCTGGTTATGTGCATCTTCCTAACTGCGGTAAACAGCAGCGATTGGCTTGGCATCCGGAGCTTGCCTGGATGTTGTGCTTTTCGGACTTCTCCATCACACTTGCTCTGAGGTCTTGCTCTCTGTATGCTTCAGCAGCCCCCTGTCTTCACGTTTGCCCCTGACAGTAGATCTACGCATCTGTGTGGAGTCAGACCCTCCAACCTTCCTTGGTGAGGTTAGTTTAAGTTCACTTGCCCCACGAGGTACCTTTTGCAGTTCGGAGCAGTTAGGACTTGCCTTGAGTACAGTGGGAAGCAGTTCACTGCTCTATGCTCTGAGTATCCTGGACGTGATCTGGAAGGTGTCTTAAACACCAACAGGGCCCCTTCTGGATGTACTGGGCCGGCTGGACCCGAAGTCTTGCGTCTCCTTCTGTGATTGTCCTCGTGTGTATTTCCACCTCTCCTTGTTCCTCATCACCTGATAGGCAACTCTGGTTCACCTGTAGCTTATGGTGTTGCCACAGGGAAACAGAGGCCACGGTGGGCTTTCGGTTGTATCCTCAACCCTGGCTACACACCGTGGGGCGAGTGCTTTCCACAAACGCAGGTGCTCAGGCTCCAGCCAGCAGCAACTGAAGCAACATCTCTGGGGTGGGGCCCTGCATGGCGTAGTTTAAGGGACCCCCTCCTCACGTGATTCTGTGCCATTTGAATCAAGGGCTCTTGCCTTACGAAATTCCCAAGGGATATAGCTTTGCTGCTGCTGCTGCTGCTGCTGATTCTGCCATTTTTAAACAAACCAAAGAGAATTTCCATTACAGTTTCGTGCAGAGTGGGTGTGTGTGTGTGGAAATCACGCTCTGTTCTTTGACCTTAATAACGCAGTGCCCCAGTCATGCCACTGCTGATGTTTGGGCTCCATGGAGTCTGTCCTGTGCAGCGTCCCTGACCTGTCCTACTAGTTGCCAGTGGCACCCCCTCCCCAAAAGTGTCTCCAGACATTGCCAGATGTCCCCTAGGGGACAAAATACTTCCTCCTCCTTCCCTTTCCCACCCCAGGCCCCTATTCAGAACCACTGTCCTCAAATATAAACTCTTGTGTGTAGTCCCTTAAGCAAGCCTTGTGCTAGTTTGCTTTTCACTTAGGAGTTGAAGTGCAGGGATAGCTCTGAGCACAGCATTGAAACCTTAATATGATAGACATAAGATAACACACACCTATGATTCATAACAGCTCATTATATTTGACTATCTTAAGAGTGCTCCAATTATGAAATCAAAACAGCTGCATCTAGAAGTAGGCCCTTATTTTTAAAGGGAAAAGACAGGCACACCATTAAGCAGGAACTTTCATTTCCGTTATCGAAATTTTTGTGTAGCTCTGTCATTCCCAAGTTAGCTTCCTTAAGCCTCCATTAGTGCGGCTAATCTTTACATTTCTTTTACTCTGTTCCAAATTAAAATGCAACAATTTCATTTCAGTTAGACCCAGAAGAGAGAGAACATAGCCTAAAAGTTCCTCCAACCAACCAATGGACACTCCCCCAGAACCAAAAGCAGAAAATGATCTTAAGCAGTACCGTGCTATCCCCGCCCCCAGCTTTTTTTTTTTAAAGAAAAGAATTATTTTTAAAGAGTTAGAGGGACACACAGACACACACACACACACAGGGGGAGAGAGAGAGAGAGAGAGCACTTCCATCTGTTAGTTCACTCCCCAAAAGGCTTCAACAGCCAGGGCTAGGCCAGGCCGAAGCCAGGAACCAAGAGCTGCTTCCGGATCTCCCTCGTGGGTGCAGGGGCATCTTGTACTGCTTTCCCAGGCCACAGCAGAGAGCTGGATCGGAAGTGGAGCAGCCGGGACACAAATTGGCACTCATTTGGGATGCCAGCGCTGCAGGCGGCAGCTTTACCTTACCCTGTTCCCCGGCCCTGTATTATTTCCTTATAAGAAAGCTCTCTCTTGTATGCGACACAGTGTAGAGGAGTGGCGCCAAGTGTGACTTGCCTCTGGTCTCCGCAGGGCCGCCCTCTCTCCTGCAGTTGTGCCGCCTGAGGATCCGCGGGTGTTTCGGAGCCCGGCAGCACCACAGGATCGGCGCACTCCTCCTGCCAGAGCATCTGAAACGCTTTCTCCTGCACCTTTGAGTGCATCAGGGCAGTGGCTCGCCACTCAACAGGAAAACAGTTACGGAGAGCTGCAGCCGCTGTAGTGAGAAATAAAGTTGACTTGCAAGAGCTTGGCTTGTTTGTTCCGTTAGCTTTTCACTTTTAATCGAATCACGCTGGGTACTTTTGAATTCCTGGGTAGACAGGAGGAAGACTTTCTCCACCCCTGCTTGGAAGAGAGAGTCTAAAATAACAAGTCTTGTTTTGAACATCTACCGTGCATCCAGCACTGAGCAAGGAGCACTTGGTGTGTCATCTGGAGCCACCACCGCAGCTCCACCAGGTGGGTCCTACTCACTCTCCTTCCCCAGGTAGGGCACCGGAACTCAGATCAGTATGTCCAGTTACCCAGAGCAGAGGCACAACAGCACATTGCGATAAGGGCTTTCTGATGTTAACCTGGGGAGTTTCCACTAAGGCAGGGTGTTCCATCACTATCATGGCTCCCTCTCTGTTACACGAGAAGGAAGATAAAGAAGAAAAATGTTCCTCTGTTTTTTGTCTCATTCTTTCAGCTTCCTCGTTCTTATGACAGAACCACTACTGCCATGGTAAAGGAGTGAGCTCCTTGCCTCAGACAAAATGTTAGGTAGGTCATGAACAGATTGGAGAACTGCCGTCTGATACATCCGATAGTGCACAGGGCGGCCCCCACAGCAAAGGACGGTCTGGCCTTCAATGTCAGCAGTGCCCTGGCTCAGAAGCCCTGTATGGGTGTTATATGGTCACTTTACAAAATGTAAATTAAGATTAAGGAAAATTCAAAAGCCAGTTCTGCAGTATCACTGGCCACATTTCAGGTGTTCAGTAATCACTCCTGGCTAGTGACTCCAGCACTGGACAGCAGAGGGATCACTGCAGAAAGTTCTATTGGACAGTGTGCTGTAGATGCTCAGTGAATGGATTGAACTGCTTTCCAGTGTCACATTTTCAGGAAACTGATATAATCTAGTGTTGATGGCTGCTGTTGCAGTTATCTCTTTGTGGGATGAATTTGCAGCACCATTCCATCAATAGAAAGAAAGAGAATATTGTAGCTACTTAAGGCAAATCCTTAACTGCAAGATGACATATGGCCTAGATGATCTTTAAAGATATTTCCAATGTCATTTTCTGTGATTCTCGATTTAATTTGCTATAGGAAAAGACTCTAGGATATTACTCTAAAATGCCCAACTAGTATCCCAGCAGATGGCGCTGTTGCCACGTAGTCACTTAAGCAAACGGGTTGCTCCTCTAATAAATGACCCATCATAAAATGGTTTACGACAGAGGCTCTGGAAATTTCCATTCGGGAATGAAAACTTTGTAGTGATAGATTCCACTGACACAGGGTTTCCTTACTCTTCTCCAGTGTACTTAATAATTTGAATATGGCTTTACCAAACCTCACCTCCTGCTCCTGTTTTGTTTTCTTCTTAATCTGATCATGTTTACATCTATTACTTAGAGCTCAGACAGCTAACGGACATCAGCATCCTGCCTGTTGCTCGTCCACTTCATTAATTCATTGAATTCACTTATTTAGGACATACCTGGTGCATGCCTGTGTCTGTCTGTGCCATGCACTACTCTAGGCACGGAGCTGACAACAGCAAACCAGATAGCCAGCGGTTTTACTTCCTGCATCTTCCACTCTAGTCAGGGAACCATTTGCTAAGGGCTGAGGAGCCATAGGCATTTTGCTTCATTTTTCTTTTTTAAAATACTAGTTTTAAAAACATGGCCTGTTTCTTTCCTATAAAATGTGTTAGACCCTCGCTTATAATAACCTTCCCTCCACTCCAGATCCAAGGAGTTTAACCCAAGACTGTAATAGAATGACCAGAAATGTAGTTTTTTTTTTTTTGGACAGGCAGAGTGGATAGTGAGAGAGAGAGAGACAGAGAGAAAGGTCTTCCTTTTTGCCGTTGGTTCACCCTCCAATGGCCGCTGTGGCCGGCGCATCGTGCTGATCCGAAGCCAGGAGCCAGGTGCTTCTCCTGGTCTCCCATGCGAGTGCAGGGCCCAAGGACTTGGGCCATCTTCCACTGCCTTCCCGGGCCATAGCAGAGAGCTGGCCTGGAAGAGGGGCAACCGGGATAGAATCTGGCACCCCAACTGGGACTAGAACCCGGTGTGCCGGCACCGCAAGGCGGAGGATTAGCCTGTTGAGCCATGGCGCTGGCCCGTAGTTTTGTTCTTAAATATTCCAGGCAGTTAACCAATTTGTAAATCCATGTAATACATACTTATTCCCACAAATGGGAAAAATACCACCACAACCTCTCTCATTGCAATTGAGGAAAATTTCAAATTACCTCCCTTAGCAATGCTCAGAAACAAGATTCTATTTAAATAGTCTGTTTTGATGATTCTGCATGTGGTCATATTTGTAAGTGGCAAATACCTTTGGATAACTTATCACCCCAATGTGGCACAACCTTGTAAATTCCATCATTAAAGTTGGTTAGATGACACTTAATAGACCCCCTCCCTTGAATTATGGAGTAAACTTAGCCTCATGAAACCATATTTTTAAAACGGTGATGGGGATGGGCATTTAGCATGACGGTTAAAGTGCATCCTGGGTGCAGTGTCCTACCTTAGCAAGTGAAGTCACCGCCTGCGATGCCAGCATCCCATGTGGGTGCCAGTTTGTGTCCTGGCTGCTCCACTTCCCATCCAGCTCCCTGGTAGTTATCTGGGAAAGCAGAAGAAGATGGTCCAAGTGCTTGGGCCCTTGTCACCCATGTTGGGAGACCTGGGTGAAGTTCTTGGCTCCTGGTGTCAGCCTCGCCCAACGCTGGCTATTACAACCATCTAGGGAGTGAATCAGCACATGGAGGCTTCTCTAACTCGTTCAAATAAATAATTTTTTAAAAGATTTATTTATTTATTTGAAAGGCAGATTTACAGAAAGGCAGAGAGAGAGCGCGCTTCCATCTGCTGGTTTACTCCTCAATTGGCAATGGTCGGAGCTATACCAATCTCAAGCCAGGAGACAGGAGCCTCTTCCAGGTCTCCCACATGGGTGCAGGGGCCCAAGGACCTGGGCCATCTTCTACTGCTTTTGCAGGCCATAGCAGAGAGCTGGATTGGAAGTGGAGCAGCCAGGACTTGAACTGCCCATATGGGATACTGGCACTGCAGGCAGCAGCTTTACCTGTTACGCCACAGCATCGGCCCCAATAAATCAATCTTTAACTTGTGTCTTGCATTGGAGTGCCTGAGTTTGACATCTGGCTGCTGCTGCTGCTGATTCCAGCTTCCTGCTTCTGCAGACCCTGGGAGGCAGCACAGCAGGTGATGGTTCAAGTGATTGGGTTCCTGCTACCCATATGGGAGACTTGGACTGCTGCCTTTGGCCCTTAACTGGAGGCCATTGTGAGCACTTAGGAAATTAATCAGGATGGGATCTCCCTGTCTCTTTCTCTCAAACAAAAATTATTAATAGTAATAATTCTGTGGGAATTATCTGTGGGACTGTGTCCCCATTGTCCTGCTGTCAGGGGACTGCTGCCAGCATCTAGAGATGGCCCCAGTTCCTTGGCACGAGGCGCATCCATGCGAAGTCCCCAGCATGGTCGAAGATCTCCGTGACAATCTGGGACCAGCTACAAAAATCTCTGATTAGGTCAGACCCACAGGGACAATAACCTGAGCTTAAATCAACTGGGACTTAATCACATCTGCAAGACCCCTTCAGGGTCATTGGCATGCTTTATCCAGGAGCTAGGGTCGGGTGGGGAATACCATTGTTTCTCATGCCGGCCTTCATGATTCTTCTGTAAACCTGAGCAGTACTGTTCCCTGAAGCAGATGTTGGACCAGAGACTTCATTAAAGTTTATGGAAACCAAAAGAGAAGCTGAGTAAATGGTTAGAAAATCCAGTTAAGTTTACTACAGGTGCACCTTCTGCACAAGGTCTAGCCTCCACACCCAGATTTCCTGTCTGGTTCCCTGATGACATTGCTGGGACTGGCCAGCCCCTCTTCACCATGGCGTGGACTTACCCTGTGACCACAAGAGACCACGCTTATTAGAGGGTCCAGCAGGCCCCAAATGCCAGAGTTACATACATTCAGAGGCAAGAGATGGAGGGCTTCCTACAGACGCAGTCTGGAGGCTTGTTCTGCGGAGGACGGAACAGGCAAAACTAGGGCATCTTACGTCTTCCTCCCATCCTGCCCATCTGGGTGTTTAGGCGGGGACTAAGGAAGTCAGTTTCAAGTTTGGCTTCTGCCTTGGGCTCATCTTGATAAAAACATGGCAGAAGTCCTCTGAGTAAAGAGAAGGGTTCAAGCCTCCTGCTCTAGCCTCCATGATGTGATGGAGGAGCAGAATGTCCTACTCCCTAATACACCCTCCAAGGCCTTTAGACTCCTCCAAGTATATAAATTCTCACTGATTTGACAAGATTGATTTTCCACCCTTTGCTTTGCAAAATCCATTGTGAGACCAAAGCAAGTAAAATTGATTTCCCCTCGCTTCCCTCCCCACCCAAGGCCTCCTGGCTCACTCGTGGTGATATGAGATTTTCTAACTTTCTATGCCCTTTTGAAAAGCTTGTGGTTGTGGAGATTTTTTTTTTTCTTGTGCACTGAGATCAGATAGCTTTACAGGCCTGTGTGGGAATTTGAATGTGGTATTCTAGCTCTTAAAGCTTCATTGGTTCAAAAACACCCCTCTGTTGTTTCATGGTAGGAAGCTTGAGCATTTACATTGTAAGTGTTGGGCTATGGCCATGAAAATTGGGGTAGGGTCACCTTGCTTTCATTCACTCCACAAGTGCATTTTATTTAAATAAGAATGCACTTCAGGAAGCCACTGGCACGCATTCCTCTGAGTTGTACAGAATCAAATGTAGTGGGTCTGTAGTTTACTTTTCAAAATAGGGTATAAAGAATGTCCTAATTATTTTGATTCTCCTAAGTGAATTTGATTGGTCCTGACCACCATCAGCCTGGCTGCAAATTCAACCTAAGTCACAGTATGGAGTCCATCGAAGGGCTAAGCAGAGATCTCTAGGGCCTTAAGCTGCCCGCAAAAGGTGAAGAGGAGCCTCTGGGTCTTAGGTCCAGGAGGACACTGATGATGTTTGGCATATAGGCCCATGTGGCTCCTTGGTGGAAGGAGGCTCTGAGGCCACATGTAACGCAATGCTCAGGCTGAGACTGAGGGCCCAGTGCTACAGCCAGCTGTCCCAAGAGACCCTGCAGCCATTCCCTGTTAATGCATGAGCACCTGATTCTGGGACCTACCTCAAAAGCCCAGTTCCCTTTCAGTCCTGGTGAATTAATGCCTCCCCATGTAGCTAAATTCCACCTGAGATCTCCAAGTGTTCACTCCCTTTTAGCTCTGGGAAAATCTAGCAAGGTTCCCTCAGCAACTGTCAGAAACGCATTCCAAGGGGCCAGCATTGTGGTGCAGTGGGTTAAGCTTCCCCTTGGGATGCCTGCATCCCATATTAGAGTGCCAGTTTGAGTGCAGGCTGCTCCACTTCTGATCAAGCTCCCTGCTAATGCGCCTGGGAAAGAAGTAGATGAGGGCCCAAGTAATTGGGCTCCTGCTACCCACATGGGAGACCTGGATGGAGTTCCTGGTTCCTGGCTTCATCCACAACAGCAAAGCTGTGAGTGAACCAGCAGACAGAAGCAGACAGAGCCAAAGGAGTGAATCAGCAGACACAAGATCTCTCTCTATGTATCTCTTTCCTTTTTTCTGTGTTACTTTGCCTTTCAAATAAATAAAATCCTTAAAAAAAAAGAAATGCAAACAAAATAAGTGGGTCCTCAGTAAGAGGTGCCTGCTTTAGGGATCCTCAGCCTTGCACTCTGCAGCACAGAAGGCTCCTGAACCCAGGGAAGCATAGGCTTGGGTAGTTTCCATTTTCTTAATTAAATAGGAAAAATGAATATGGACAGGTGACTTTGGACATTAGAGGACAGAAAGATGTAAAGTAGGTGTGTCCCCGGGTGGGAAAGTGGACTTTACTAGAGAGATGAAGTAGGAAGTGTGCTAAGGACCCACTTCAGAGCTATGCTCCTGGTTGGGTTTTTCTTCCTGTCATTCACAGCACTCAGGTGCATCTGTGGCTTAGGGGAGAACTGGGAACGTGGGACAGTGGTGTCAAAGCTATATCTGTTGTCCATCCTGGGTGGGAGGAATAGGAAGACTTGGGAGGGCAGGGCTTGTGGACAGTGAAACAGTGGTAGGGCCAAAGTATTGGAAGTTCCAATGGTGCTGTTAAGTCAAAGAGCTCTTGATTTCTGGGACACTAGAGTAGGTGAAATAGAGGAAGAAGGATTTGTGATTAGCTAGAAGCTCAAAATCATGATTTTAGAGGTAGTTTGGTTATTGGAGATGACAGACTAGGAGAAAGCAGTGGATTAAGTGGTGTGGAGGAAAAGATCATCTGTAGAAAAGACTTCAAGGGACTTCAAAACTAGGGTGCAAGGTCAACTGCCTTGTCCATGAGTGGAAAAGTTGCCAAGAACAATGGCCAGCATACAAGCTTAAGAAGATGAAGAGCCAGGCTTAAAAACCAGACATTCTTGAAGGCTGAACTGAGTGGTAGTGGGTGGTACCCTCCCTCTGATGGTACACTTAAAAGAGGCTAGGTGTTTGAAGGAGAAGGAATAGAAATGATCTAAAACATAGGTTGGCAAATAATGGTTAGGAGACCAGCTTGCCTTCTGTTATTGTAAATAAAACTTTATTGCAACACAGTAATACTCATTCATTTACATATTGTCTATGGTGGCTTTAACAGTGCAGCAGAGTTGGGTAGTTGTCACAGAGACCATCTGGTTTGAAAAACCTACATTATTTTCTATTTGGTCTTTTACAGAAAAAAAGTTTTCTGACCCCTGATCTGGAATTAGCAATGAAAGGCAAAAGCATTAACCTCACAGTGAGAGGTAAGCACAATTAATATCACAATAATTTTTCTTGCTACACAAATGTCAAATCCTCTGTTCCTTTTAGTTTGGGTCTGCTCTGGGTCACTAGATCAACTGTTCTGACTTGATATTTTTTTTCACAGTGAATCAATGCATTGGATGGCTGAAATGATAGAATGGCTTACTGTTTTAGTTTTGTGCGTGCATATATTTTTCCTTTGAAACACAAGTCAGCCTATATAATTGATTTATAGAGGTAAATTTCATATTGTAGAAATCCAGATCACATTCATTCAAAAAATTAACTGTAGGCTGTGATGCTATGCTATGGCTTGTTAGAGTGCTGAGTAAAGATGCTGGTGGATCTTTTGTCCAAAATCAATTTCCTGTTTTACTTTACCTCATTCCTTGTTGCTGGTCTTGAGAATGAGAAACTGTCTCACTGGGCTTTGTCCATTATCTATATCCACTATGTAACAAGACAAGCACAGACAGTACTCCCAGAGTAGCTAGTTTACAGGCTTGCTATTGGTCACTCACATTTCTTCCCTTAAAATTTGAATCAAGCAATCCAAACAACTCGGAGAATAGGCAACTGAGTCAAGCAAGCAGTCGGGCATCAGAGTAAGTATCCATGTGTGTGTCTTGTTAGGGTCCTGAAACTCTCATCTTTATTTTTGCTTTTAATGGAAGCTGGAAACTATAAAGCTTCCTATTCCATCAGATCTTTGAATAGCTTGGTAGATTCTGTTCTGAACCACATGATCACTAAGAGAGTGTGAGTGCTAGGTTCTTGGACATAAATGGATCCACTGGTTTGTCTTTTCCAGATTTTCAGATAAGATGTGTTCAACAGGCCAGTAGTCCTATAGTCCCTGCATCATAAGGAGAATAAAGTGTGATGGGAGCAACAGAAATACAAATCAGTCTTGACTCTTGGGAGGACCACAGGTGGCAATAAACCCAACTAAAATGGAGTCAGTAGGTCCATGGTGTGTAACAGATATACTTGTCTATCTTAAGAGAGGATGGTCTAGGGATTCTCTCAGACAAAGCTAAGAGTAAATATCTGTGGTGAAAATGGCTTCTTTGGAAGATTTTTATTGCCCAGAGCACTACCTTTGTTGTTTTCAATCCTGAATTTTGCAAATTTGACATTAACTTTTGTGTTTGTAGAAACATATTTCAAGAATGGTGGTCTTGGTTATGTTCTGGACCTGTCCAAATGCTGATGATGGGAAATTAAAATAAAACTTTAAAAAATGTCCTGTATTGGCTACCAACAGTAGTGATGGAAACAGCCCCAGTTGTGTCCTTTGCTTCTTGTATTTCACGTCAGCAGGGTTTGGTGAAAACACTCTGCTGCTTGGGACTTCACAGCAGAAGAGAGGAAGAATCAACAGGTGCACCAGGCCCAGCGACAGGGAGTACAACACTCCCCCAGGGATCTGCAAAGACTTTGGTCAGTGGGTTCCACGGATTTAAGAGCATGCTTTTTCCTTTGCCTGGTCAGTGCTGACTCCATTCCCTCTGATTAATGAGTAAGTGGTTTTCTGTCTTTAGTTCAGTAATCTGGGGATGGAAGACAGCTGTTCCACTACGGATCCCCACCAGTGCTAGTGATGCTAAATTGGTTGTGAAATGAGGCTGGCAGATCGTTTTCCTTGGGCTGTAAATTTCTGTGTCTCATATGATTTCCACTCTAGGTCAGGACTGGAGAGAGCCATTTTAGGAGGGAGAGAAACTTCGGTCTGACCATACTGTACTGGAAGAAGTTGTCAAAGCTTTTGCTGTAAAGCTTCACCTTCTTAGGCTTGTCACCGTGGGCAAAGGTCTCGCTTTAAGTGCAGAGTCATGGAATAATGAGTTTCTTTGAATTAGCTTATTAGGTCTGAAAAGAATGACTCAGAAATCCGTGAGGAGCTTGTTTTCCCCTGATGTGGAATAACAGGACAATACTTGATATATGGCTGCCCAAAACACAGAGGACCGACTTTATTCAATATTTCACCTAACGAATGGAGACAGTATAATGACATCTGGATGTTGTCTATTCTGACACAGATACTAACCTTTGAGTAGTGGTGTGTTGATAAAATGTTTAACGTCCAAATTTCTGGGAAAAAACACAAACTTTTGGTTTGCAGTGTTTGCCAATTTCTCTGGTGTAAATATGGCCACATGACCAATTTCAAGCTACCAACATAACATCAGTGAATGCAGAATTTGGGAACAAATTTGCACGATCAGCTTTTGGGAGATAATCCCAGTTGGCTGCAGCCATGACTCTCTTCTAGGGCTAGACTGTATAGAGCAAGGCTGGCTCCTGTCGCCTGCATTGGAAGATATAAGCTGCTGGGAAAGGAGTGAGGGTGTGGCACACTGGGGGACAGATCTTGCTTCTGTCCCCAGGGCTTCATTTCTTCCCAACAACTTTCAAGTAACCAGGCACCAGCTTCTTCCCAACCGATTCAAGAGCAAACCTACAGGATCGTGTATTTTGCCCTTCACCTTTTCTGCTCTCCCTTTGGAAGTCTGAACAACATGACAACAAATGGAAGACAGAAATGAGATGTCAGCAAAGCCACCAAGCCTGGAACTAACTGCACAGTGTCCTCTGGAAGGATTCTGCTACTTTGACATTTAAAAATGTATTTTCCTCCTATAATTCCTAGAATTGGTTCACTTTGGATTCACTAAGCCTTTATGATACAATTCAGAGCAGATGCTCCCAAACTGAAAATTCATACACAGAACCTTGAAATCTAGGGATTCCCCAGATTCTGCCTCAGATCCAATGAGTTGGAATCCCACTGAGGGTAGAGAATGGAGAGCAAGGCCACATGCAATATTTTACAGCAATTTCCTTGAATGATTCTGATGCAGATAAAGGACTGGAAATCAGTGCACTAGGATTTGGTCATTGTTCCACTGGGCAGCACTCAAAGTTAAGCTGCATCTTCTAGAGCAGCAGTTCAAATGCGGGCGTTTACAGACGAACATGTGCAGGACAGCAGGGCAAATGCCTGTGCCAGGGCCCCACCAAATGGTTGTTTACTTATTTGGAATACAGAGAGAACCCCCATTCTCTGGTTCATTCCCAAATGCCCACAACAGCAGGGATTGGACAGGCTAGAGCTGGGAGTGGGAAACCCAACCCAGGTCTCCCACTGGGTGGCAGGGACCCAACCACTTGAACCATCACCTCCTGCCTCCCAGGATGCAGAGTAGGAGAAAGTTGGGATCAGGAGCTGGAGCCGGGAATTGAACCCAGGTACTCAGATGTGGGATGTGGGCATCTTTTTTTTAAAAAATGCTTTATTTATTTATTTGAAAGGCAGAGTAAGAGAGAGGCAGAGGTGGAGAGATAGAGAGATCTTCCATCCGCTGGTTCACTCTCCAAATGGTCACAACAGCAGGAGCTGCGCTGATCTGAAGCCAGGAGCCAGGAGCCAGGAGCCAGGAGCTTCCTGTGGGTCTCCCATGCAGGTGCAGGGGCCCAAGCGCTTGGGCCATCCTCCACTGTTTTCCCAGGCCACAGCAGAGAGCTGGATCAGAAGTAGAGCAGGCAGGACTCGAACCGGTGCCCCTATGGGATGCCGGCACTGCAGGGGGCAGCTTTGCCGCCTGCAGCACAGTGCCGGCCCCAGGATGTGGGCATCTTAAGTGGGGTCTTCACTGCTAGGCCAAACCCCTGCCCCTCCATCAGACTTTCAGATCCCCAAGTTTCACTGCTGTTGTCCTTGATTCACAAATGCTGGCAGCCATTTTGTCCTTCCATCCCTCAAGCAAAGTCCCCAAAAAACAAGCACTTCTGAAAGTATTAGGGAAAGTGCCCGAGATGCCACACCTGGGTGGCTCTGAGTGCCTTCAGAGGCAGAAATAGCTGTCAGAAAGAGAAGCTCGTAGCCGTTTGCAGCCCTGCGTCGACATCAGTTTTTGGTCTTTGAGTCAATGTAGATTAGGGGCATCAATTCCTATTGCAGCCAACTGTCAGTTAACATCTCCCTTAGGATAACCGACTTGAGCATAATCAGCAGGTGAACACACTCGTTATCATTGTCCGTCTTTCTGAGTTTCTGAGTATCGATTTTCAGTCTAGGAAGCTGGGCCCAAACAGACGTGAACTGTAAGTGATTTTTCTACTCTTTTTCTCCAATTCATTCATTTATTCACTGAGTATCTGTAGAAAGTCTGCAGTGCACAGACAGTGGTGATACAGCAGTCAGAAAAAAATTAACCTAGAAACCTTGGTTGGTCTCCCAGTGGGAGGACAATTAAAAAATACAATAAGCAAAGTAATATCAACTGAATATGTCATATGGTGAACAGAGCAAAGACCTAAAACATATGTCAAAAAAATAAAAAAATAAAATTTTTCTAACTGAAATTGAGCATTTCTTTCCATTTGGAATGTAGACAACCAGAATCATTTCAGCATACTTATAACTCTACCAACCATGGTTGTCGCAGAGATTTTTATATTAGATTATAGTTCATGCAACTATTCTGAAGTATCTTTTATGCTCATCACCTCCTGGGAATTACTGTAATTATTAAGCTGCTGCTAGATTGTGTATGATCACGGTCTCCCTGCCTGCGGAGCCAACAACGAACCTGGATGTTTTCACAACTGGAGTTCAACACAGACAGCTCGGGAACATTCTGTTGTCACAGGAAGACTGTCTTCACCTTGATATATGAACTGTGGACGTTTTAATGCTACTTGCAACATTTGCAACCCTTAAATCAAGAACTTGAGGTTGATTGGATATTCACCACAGTGTGCCTCCAGCCATATGAAAGACCACCCACAGTACAAGGTGCTTTTTGAGACTAAAACAACAGCCTTCACACAAAAGTGTCTAAGACAAATCTCACCACTTCCATGTGTATACTCTCTGGTTACTTTATTTGTTATTATGTAGGGTGATAGTAAAGAAGCCCTTTGGTTATTGTACTATAAATTTATTAATTGCATTTGTTTCAAAAATTCATTAAGACATACTTCACATCCAAGTCATAGAACCTTACCACTTGCAAAAAAAATATGCCTGGTAAGAAGATTTCCTGTTATACGTTCCAAAGAGATATGCAAGGTCTCCAGGATAACAGCTGGTATCTTGAGAAATTGAATTTTCCAGTGCCAGGTAAGGTTGATGAGGTATTAACTCCTGAATGGAATCTATCATATAAGATTTGACAAGCTTGAATTAATATCTAATGTTCTCAAAAAGGGTGGGAAATGATTGGAGAGCAATCAGGGAGGTTCCCAAAGAGGCTACAGACAAGCTACAAGCAGATAAATATGAAAATGCACCCCATTAGCAGGTCACGAGTGGACCGGAATGGGCTTGTCATTGCGGAGGGGAAAATAAAAGCTTAAGGAGATGTGTGAACACAACACAGGGCTGGCACCAGTGCTGATTTCTCACTCAGGCAGCCAAGGATTGAACTATAGTACTTGGCTATTTGCAACTGCCTTTGGCTGAAGTCCTATTTCAATAAATGAAAAGGGTCTCCTCAACCATGCCTGCTTGTTGACAAATGCACACCCCTCAGTTCTGTCTCAGTCACTGACTTGGGCTCTGACCACTCTGCTAATGGTCCAAGTTCAGTGCCAACTGCCTACATTTAGCCAAACAGCCTTTCTCCACCTTGTGCAATCTGCAGAGCTCTCACTGACTTCTTGGAGTGCCAGTGGTCCCTGGTGGGGACAATTTCACCCATTTCCTGGGGGATACTTGAAAAACTTTGGAGACATTTTTGGCTGTCACCACTGGGGCGGGCCCCTGGCATCTAGATGGTAAAGGCCAGGGACGCTGTTCCACCTCTAATAGTGCACAAGAACCATCTGTCACAGAATGTGAGTAGTGTGAGGGTGGGAGCCCCAGGTGTGGACGATGGTGCATATCACCACAGAAGTAAGGGTTGGGACCAGCATCGTGGCACAGTGGATTAAGCCACCACATGTGATGCCAGCATCCCATATCAAAGAGCCAGTTTGAGTCCTGGCTGCTCCATTTCTAATCTAGCTCCCTGCTAATGCACCTGGGAAAGCAGCGGAAGATGGCCCATGTGGGAGACCTGGATGGAGTTCTAGGTTCCTGGCTTTAGTTTGGCCCAGCCTTGGCCATTGCAGCCATTTGGGGAGTGAATCAGCAGATGGAAGACCTCTCTCACTTTCTCTGCCTCTCCTTCTCTCTGTCAGTCTGCCTTTTAAGTAACTAAATCCTAGAAAAGAATGAGGGTCTGCAGGAAAGCAGAGCAGCCAGCCAGAGAAGGAGGAAAGCACATAGCAGTTTGTGTCTTCAGGCACCTTTTCCCAATGCAGTGCTGCACTGGGCTTCAGCTTGGTCCATGGAAAGTACTCGTTCCTTTCCTGCTGTCATATTTCTTGTGGTTATGAAGAAGGCAGCCAAGATTAAGGAGGCTATCGTAAGGCTCTTTCTGTCACCACCCAGAAAAGCACCCACATTTGGAGTTCTTTTGTTCAACTGATCTTATACTAAAATATCAACATGCAAGGGGATTTCGAAATATTCACGAAAACAGAATTAAAAGATAAACTTGTTTTGGTGCAAAAACGTTGAAATCCAAGCAATTTTCATAATAAGCACTTTTTCATGAACCTTTTGAAGACCCCTTGTATTATCCAATGATAGTGACCTATTAGATATCAATTATAATCTATAGTGCATACTGATATATAGCCGCCTCCTCCTACTACTCTTTTTAGCTCCTATTCAGATAAGGAATTTGAATACAGTCATAACTTGTGTAGAGGGGGTGACTGGGTGACAAAAGTGTTTCCAAAGATAGTAGAGTCCTGCCCTAAGTCGGAGTAAGGGGTGCTCTGACTTGCCCTGTGGAAAGGAGATGGCAGTAAGGGCCAATGAAAATGCATGGGGTAAACTAAGGGAGCACAATTTCACAGGGTCGTACTCAGACCCAGGCTGCACAGGACTGGGAAGTAGGACAGACAAACCTGCAATGAGCAGCCGTCCTTAATCACCTCTGCTGGCGCTTTTTCCCACCACAGAACCCATGGCTCATTTATCTAACTATCTTGTGGTTTACTGGCTGCTAATTATTCCTACTCTGATATTTGTTAATGAAAACCCAAGATATTTTCTAGCAAAGCATTTGGAGGGTCTGGGAAGAAGAGAGTCCTCAAGACAAAAGGAAAGACTTCTAATTTCATGTTCCTGTGGGTTGGAAGAACAGATGCTGGGGCTCCGTTGGGCCTCTAGAGGATTCCTTCTATCAGCCCACACTGTCCCCTGCCTCTAGTCACTTAAGCAACATGACTTGTTAAGCACACACTTTCTGATCCATAAAGCTCCAGGCAGCCTTATCCACCCCTGTGATGTAAATGCCACCTCTGCACCCACAGCTCCCAGACATAAAAGCTGACAAAGGACCATCGGATTTGGCTGTCACCAATACTATGCCTAATCAAACAGCAGTGTAGCTTCATTGAGTTTGAATTTTGGTTGAGGCGGGGAAGCAGAGGTGGCCACTGTTTCCCAAAGAAACCAGTGATGAAGTTCAGGGAAGGAGGGGCTCTTGGCTGGTCCTGTAAGGGAGATGCCTCCGGTAGCGACATCAGAGCTGCCTGGTCAAGCTCCGACATCAGCGACGGCTGAGATGGAAAGTTCCTTGCAAATCTAGGCTCAGCTGGCACACACAAAGCCTACAGCTTTCTGCATTCTGCTTCAAGGTCTCCTCTGAACTGTTGGAAGCTCACTGGGTACTTGTATGAGCACACAGCAGAAATATGAGCAAAGTACCCCAGGAACTACCCTCGCAACGGGAGAAAGGCCCTAATGTCTACATACTTCAACCTCCCATCTTTAGGGTGCTCATTCCTTCTGCTTTTCTGGTTGAATGGAATCCACATTTAGCACAGTGATTGATGACTTCGATTATACACCCCGAGACTGGCTTTTCCTTCTTCCTGTGTCACTCTTCCCTCTCACTAGTCCATATCTCATTGCAATTGCCAAGTGCTTTCGCTTGGATCTTGTCATCACCAGCACCTAGTGAGCTTTCGGCTTTGCAATCTTGGCACTGAGAGTTTTACTGAGTATGTTCTCATGCTGTGCCATGTAGCCTCTGTGGATCCTGGGTGGCTTGCTGGCCTTCTCAGCTCTCCTCTGAACTAGAGGGGTGAAAGCATGGAGACTGTACCTCCCAGAACTTTGGTCATCAGAGTTCCAGTTTCACTCTCTTAATAAGAGCACCATTGAGAGGCTGTTATTTCCCACTGGTGGTTGGAGGCAGGTAACAGGGGCTGCAGTTGCACCTCTGAAAATTGCCCACTTCAGCACTGTGGGCATTTGAGGCTGTTGGTGGCAATTCCGGTGACCCCTATTTTTTTTTAATTAATTTCTTTCTCCCCTCCAACACTTCTAGGATTTGTGTAAGTCTCTGATTCCTGATGGCAAATCCTTTCCTGCTCAAAATAACTAGAGTGGTCCCCACTTTTGTGGACAAACTGTTTGATACACATACATTATCTAATTTTATTGAGAATAAAGGTCTAGGAATTGAATTTGGTTTGCAAATGTTGGTGGTTAGTAGGTGATATGGAAATAATAAAATCCAGCTCAGGTAGCAAAGGTATTTGAGAGATGTTAGAATAATGAAGCAAATATATATTACATTGGATGTCAAGAAGAAAATAATTTAAAGAGGAGGGGGATCCTTGTTGATGAATGTTCTCTCCCTTATCAAATCTGGTGGACATAAAACAGGGCAGTTTTAAAAACAAAAGAATTGGAGCCCTCTGTGAAGTCCTGGCAGGTGAATGAAGCAGGAAAACTCACTGTCATGCATATAGTGACTGTGTTATCTGACTTCCTTTTTTTTTTTTTTTTTGACAGGCAGAGTTAGATAGTGAGAGAGAGAGACAGAAAGGTCTTCCTTCTGTTGGTTCACCCCCCAAATGGCCGCTATGGCCGGCGTGCTACGCAGATCCGAAGCCAGGAGCAGGTGCTTCTCCTGGTCTCCCATGCGGGTGCGGGGCCCAAGCACTTGGGCCATCCTCCACTGCACTCCCGGGCCACAGCAGAGAGCTGGACTGGAAGAGGAGCAACTGGGGCAGAATCCAGCACCCCAACTGGGACTAGAACCTGGGGTGCCGGTGCCGCAGGTGGAGGATTAGCCTAGTGAGCCGCGGCGCTGGCCTGTGTTATCTGATTTCTAAGGGCTGCTTATGTAATGATGCTGGGAATTGTATGCTCTGTGGTGCTGTGAAGTGAAAAGTAAAATTCACTGCAAAAAAATAAGAATTCTGGGTCAAATAACAATTCATAAATCTATCATATAATGCTTCCTTGACAGATCAGGAGGGTAGCATTTTAAAATATAGAGCGTTTGCTAAGCTCTTTAGATCTGCTGGAGAAAAGGATGAAAGCTTCCTTTCTCCTGTTTGTGGAGTAAAATAGTGCCCTAGAGATACAAGGCCAAATGTCTGAGTCATATAAAGAACGAGTAGTTACGATAATATGTTTCCAAGGTAGCCGATTGCTTGACATTCACTATGTAAAGCTTATTTGCACTATTCATATAGAGATTTGGGGCAAACTTTCTTAGTTAATGACCCCAATTCATGATTTGTGATTTTGGCAAAATATTGAGAGTAAATTTATAAAATGTACCCCAGTAAAAAGGTTTGTATATTAGTCAGGGTTCTTAAAATTAATAGACAGATGGACAGAAACATGAGTTCTAAGGAATTGGCTCTTGTGTCCATGAAAGCTGGCAAATTTAAAAATTTGCAATCAGCCAGCTAGAGACCCAAGAGACCTGATGATAGATAGATCTAGTCTGAAGGCTAGCAAGCTCAAAACCCCTGCTGATGTTTCAGTTCAAACGTGGAGGCAGGGAAAAAAGGATGTTCCAATTTGAGGGCAAGAGCATTTCCATCTTTCTCAGCTTTTCTGTTCTATTCAGACCTTCAACTGATTGGATGAGGCCACTGACATTAGGCAGGGCAATCTGCTTTACTTAATCTACTGCTTCAATGTTAATGTCATCCAGAAACACCCTCACGAACACCCCCAGAGTAATGTCTGGCCCAATGTCTGTGCATCCCGTGTGCTGTCAAGTTGACAGAAAATTAAACCTCACAGTATGTACATGTTGTGAAAGAGTACACGTGCTTTCCAACTAAGAACACCCAGAGAGATGCTTATATTGACTTGACAAACACTTCTAAACCCAAACCCAGGAAGAGTTCCTGTTTCAGTTGTCAGAGATACCAATACATTGACCCTATTTCAAGGACTCCCTAGCCCACTAAGAGGAACAGAGAAGATTTGGAAAACTGTGCCTTGCACTGCAACAGAGTTATACAGAGGACACTGAGGAAGAACAGACAAGTGCCTGGAGGGAGTTGGAGATGGGCTCTTGGAAGAGATCACATCTGATCTGTGTCTTAAAGGACAAGCAACATTTTGCTAAAAGAAAGAGAAGATGAAAAGAGGATGTCAAATGACAGAGAATACACATGCTAGAAATTACAAGTACTTATCATGAGGACTGAATGAAATAATGCATTTGAGCACCAGTGAAATAATGGCCGTTAAGCACTAATATCTGGCACTCACTAGATGTGAGCCCAGATCAGCCTTTCTCTTTCCCTACTATTACTGTATATTATTTGAGGAACTCTTGAGGTTTTTGGGGCCAGCACTGTGGCGTAGCGGGTAAGGTTAGCTGGCATCCCATGTGGGTGCCGGTTCGAGTCCCGGCTGCTCCACTTCTGATCCATCTCTCTGGGAAAGCAGTAGAAGATGGCCCAAGTCCTTGGGCCCTTGCGCCTGTGTGGGAGACCTGGAGGAAGCTCCTTTCTGCTGGCTTCGGATCGGCACAGCTGTAGCAGTTGCGGCCAACTGGGGAGTAAACCAGCGGATGGAAGACCTCTCTCTCTCTCTCTGTGTAACTCTGACTTTCAAATAAATAAATAAATCTTCAAAAAAAAAAAGAAAGCTTGAGGTTTTCAAAGGTGAGACAATGTTTGGGTAACTGAGATGTTCTTCCATACAATTCACTACTCTTAAAGAAACCATGTCTGCTTTGCAGAAACTACCTTAACAGATGTTTCTGAGTGAATTTATTCATCATAGTAAGCATTGCTTCACAACGTGGGATGCTTTTCAAAAGCCCCTTTTGGGTGAACAGATTGTGTTGCTGCTGAGGGAATTCACAGGAATGAGGCAATCACTGTAATTCAAACAATTTCTCCTCATTTAAGACCACCAACTGTTTATATTAGTACTGACATGATCCATTTATGAAGCATCTTAGCACAGTTGTTTGAAATTTTTGGCTGTCAAATGGTCATCAGAACAGAGTTGACTCTAATTGCAAGTATGATACTTCTGATCTCTTTATCAAAACGTTTATAGAATAGCCACTATGTTTAGGTTCAGTTGGAAGGCTTGCGTGTGACACTACAACATGAGAAAAGTAGAACCTACCATTTTTGCTCACTAGGCAGCATTATTAGAATGCTGGCACTAAAAATGAAGGAATAAGTAAGGCCCCCCCTCCCCCAACAGTTCTCAAAAACACATGGACAAATGATTGCAGCAAAAAGTGATCATTTGGACAATATATATAGGGATGATGATACACAGAGAAAGGAGCCTGTGAACTAGGTCTTCTTTTTTTGAACTAGGTCTTTAATTAGAAACTTGCCCCCCCCCCCCGAGAGAGAGAGAGAGAGAGAGAGAGAGGAAACTTTACATATTGAGGACAGCACTGTCCCAGTAGAAGGTAGTATGCAATAGTACATACCATTGAGAAAAAAGAAATTGGCTTGGCATGATTGTCACATGTTGAAAAAGGATAGGAGATTATGTTGGGATAGTAGCCAAGGACCAAGTTATGCCTATGAAGTGTGTGCACACACACATACACACACACAAGTGATATTGCCCTTTGACTGCAAACTGAATTAATATCTTAGCTTTGACTTTTATAGACCAGACTATCACCATGGGTACTATGTCTGCTTCATCAACATTGCATTTTCTCAAATGCATCATTAAAAGAAAGTAATGGATTTCTTTTTGTAGCTCAGTAAGATGACAAAGCTGTTCATATCTTCTTGATATTCCATCAGATGCCTAATTTAACTTTCACTTTTGCTTCTCATCTCTTTTGCCCAGAAACTCACTGCACGTTGACTGAAGCTCAACTCAGCCTCTTTTGTATGCCACTGAATCTGAGAATTTGGTAGAGTGATCATTTGAGTGGCCATGGCATGCCTGGGAATCTGGGCCTGACTTTTTGGAGAACAATCTTTCTCCATCTTCCTCCCATGACACATCTTTGCAAAGTGTCATGATCTTATTTGTGTTATAGAAACATAATTTCAGCAGTGGGATGATCAGTGGATGAAAGGAAGTTAACAAAACTAGACACAGAGAAACTAGCTGGGAGATGATGACATTAATTCCAGTGGAAAAAGTGATGAGGTCATGAATCAAGACAGTGATGTTAAGGTAGAAAGGAAAGAGTGGATGTGAAAGAGGAAATGTTAAAAAGACAGAATAGAACTGCCAGTGGAAACAAGAGATTGAGTGAGAAGGAAATGAAGAAGGCTAGGATGATACCT
Organism: Lepus europaeus; assembly: GCF_033115175.1. NCBI lineage: Eukaryota > Metazoa > Chordata > Mammalia > Lagomorpha > Leporidae > Lepus > Lepus europaeus. The sequence continues at coordinate 133,551,075 of NC_084850.1, forward strand.
AAAGTTTCTGACTCAAGTTCCTATCTAGATGACATTTCTATAAATCAGAACAGGCCGATGGGAGAAAGATGTTCATTTGCAGTTGTGGGTGGTGAAGGATAATTAGTAGTGTTTTGGACAAACATAGAAAGTTTCTTTGACATTAGCAGTCAGCTGGAGATCTGGCACTGGACCTCAAGAAGGGCTGGCAATGGGGCAGGCATTAGGCCTAGTGCTTAAGATACTGAGTTGGGAGGAGAGGCACCAAGATGGCAGAATAGGGAGGGAGCTTGCTGCTCTACTCCAGGACAAGATAGTTAAAAAAAATGTGGACAGAGTGCAATCTCAGGGAAGAGTTAGGGAGAAAATGGCAGAGCAAACTCCATGCAAATTACGGGACACTGTGGATATATGTGGAGGGTGTGGATGCACACAACTCAGGACCCCAGCAGCTGACAGCCTCAGCATCAGCTTATGAGAGTGAGGTGAGACCAGGCTGCAGCAGCCCTAGCCATTGGCAATAAAGCTGCAGGAAGAGCCTGGTGAATCCGGTTTGGAGCCTTGTAGGGGACAGCATACTTGCCAACTGACAGGAAAAAGGAGAGGCAAGTTTCTCTCTCCCCGACCACCCAGCATCAGCATCCTGTAACTAGCCATGAGGGGGCGGGTGCCATTTTGGACATACATAACAGCTGTGCCAGCTCATGTCTGTGTGCCCAGCAACCAGTTGAGAGTAGAAACCTGAGTCTGGCTGGGAGAATTGACAAGTGGCTGGGTGCTTCTGACTATGGGAGGCTTGTGTGCTGGGACTATGAAAACACTATGGCTGCATGTGAGGGTGCAGCGTGTGGCTGGGACTTTGGGCAGTCACAGTGGGTGGTTACATATGCTAGGGGTTTCTTGATTCCCTGGTGAAGATCATTGCTGCAGGATCCATGCTCACACCGAGGACTGCATGGATCCTTTGTGAGGCAGCACAAATGAATACTGTACTTACTGGGGTTAATGACCAGGCATTGGTCTCCTTGGAGGAGAAGAGGTGAGTGTGAGAATATACCAACAGAGCTGAATAAACCTCCTCTCTGATTAAAAAAAAAGATATTTACCACACCTAACTGGGAGTCACCTTGCATACTGCCCTCACCCTGGAGCACTGAACAGAGCTCCCTGGCCACACCTAGTCCATGCCTCTAGGTATTCACTGAAAGAGCAGACACCTCACTAATCCACAGAGGCATAATCCACAGATAAAAGCCATCACCGGAGGAAAAAAACCAAGTATCTCCAGAAATGCTTAATAATGAACACAGCATTTCAAGAAACAAGAATAAGGAAGACAACATGATGCCCCCAAAGGAACATAACACTTCAATACTAGAATGTGAAAGTTAGGCCGGCGCTGTGGCTTAAAAGGCTAATCCTCCACCTTGCAGCGCCGGCATACCGGGTTCTAGTCCCAGTTGGGGCGCCGGATTCTATCCCGGTTGCCCCTCTTCCAGGCCAGCTCTCTGCTATGGCCCGGGAAGGCAGTGGAGGATGGCCCAAGTGCTTGGGCCCTGCACCCCATGGGAGACCAGGAGAAGCACCTGGCTCCTGGCTTCGGATCAGCACGATGCGCCGGCTGCAGCGGCCATTGGAGGGTGAACCAACGGCAAAAAGGAAGACCTTTCTCTCTGTCTCTCTCTCTCTCACTATCCACTCTGCCTGTCAAAAAAAAAAAAAAAAGAAAGAAACTGATGAGACTGAAGAAGTGCTGGAGATGGAATTAAAAAAATTGATCATAGGATTACTTAGATGTAATCAGAAGCAAATTCATGAACCAAAGAAATCTGTACATGACCTGAATGAAAAATTTTCCCATGAAATTGAGATTTTAAAGAGAAACCAAAATGAAATATTAGAAATGAAGAATTCAATAGATCAAATAAAATGTGTGGGGGAAAGCCCTAACAACAGACTCGGTGAGGCAGAAGAAAGAATATCCAAGTTAGAAGACAAATCTCTGGAAACTTTATAGTCACACCAAAAAAAGAGAAGAAATTATAAAACTAAAAAACAGTGTTGGGGATTTGTGGGATACTATCAAACAACCCAACATACGGGTCTTAGGAGTTCCTGAAGACGTGGAAAGAGAGAATGGCTTAGAAGGCCTTTTTAGTGAAATAATTACAGAAAACTTCCCTAATTTGAAGAAAGGGATGTCCAAGTACAGATAGAACTCCTAATAGACATGACCAGAAAAGATCTTCACCATGACACATTGTAGTCAAACTTCCCACAATAAAACATAAAGAAAAGATTCAAAAATGTGCATGAGAGAAATGCCAGATTACGTTCAGAGGATATCCAATTAGACTCACAGCTGACTTCTCATCAGAAACCCTACAGGCTAGGAGAGAATAGTGAGATACATTCCAAGTCTTCTTTTTAAAACCCTCTCCTCTTTTTTTTTCTTTATCAAACTTGTTTATTTTATTTTTTAAAATTTATTTATTTGAAAGGCAGAGTTACAGAGAGGCAGAAGGAGAGAGGGAGAGGAAGAGAGGCCTTCCATCTGCTGATTCTCTTTCCAAATGGTTGCAATAATTAGAGCTAGTCCAATCCAAAGCCAGGAGCCAGGAGCTTCTTCTGGGTTATCCCACTTGGGTGGAGGGGCCCAAGGACTTGGGCCATCTTCTACTGTTTTCTCAGGCCATAGCTGAGAGCTGGATCAGAAGTGGAGCAGTAGGGACTAGAACTGGCACCCGTATGGGATGCCAGCACTGCAAGTGGTAGCTTTACTCACTGCGCCACAGCACCAGCCCCTATTCCAAGTTTTAAGAGAAAAAAATGCCAACCTAGAATATTGTATCCTGCAAAGCTCTCATTTATGAATGAAGGTGAAATAAAGACCTTCAATAACAAACAGAAATTGAAAGAACTTGTCCAGCCTTATAAAAGATGCTTAAGGATGTGCTGCACACAGCAACACAGAAACATGGTCATCGCCACGAAAAAAGGTGAAGGCAGAAAATCTCCCAGTAAAAGTACAAAGGAAATGCAAAGTAAAAAATAGGAATATTTATGAAAAAAATTGCAGAGCCAAGTCATTACTTGTTAATAGTCACCTTGAATGTAAATGGTCTCAACTCTCCAGTTAAAAGACACAGACTGGCTGAATGGATTAAAAAACAAAACCCATCTATTTGCTACCTACAAGAAACACATCTCACCAACAAAGATACATGCAAACTGAAAGTAAAAGGATGGAAAAAGATATTCCATGCCAACAGAAACCAAAAAAGAGCTGATGTGGCCATCCTAATATCAGACAAAATAGACTTTAACACAAAAACTGTTAAAAGAGACAAAGAAGGGCACTATGCAATGATTAAGGGATCAATTCACCAGGAATATGTGACTATAATAAATGCATACACACCTAATTACAGGGAATCTGGCTATTTAAAAGAAATGTTAATGTATCTAAAGAGAAGTAGAGACTCAAATACAATAGAAATGGGGACTTCAATACCCCATTTTCCACAATGGCAGATCAAGCTGACCAAAAATCAGTAAGGAGACAACAGTTAATCGACACTATAGACCAAATGGACCTAATGGATATCTACAGAACTGTTCATCCTACAGATGCAGAATACACATTCTTCTCACCAGTGCATGGAACTTTCTCTAGGATAGACCACAGGCCAGGCCATAAAACAAGTCTCAGAAAATTCAAAAAAACTGAAATCATACCATGCATCTTCCCTGACCACAATGGAATGAGACTGGAAATCAACAACTTAAGAACATATGCACACACGTGGAGACTGAGCAACATGCTCCTGAACAAATAGTGAGTCACTTAAAAAATCAAAAGAGAAATAAAAAAAAGTTAAGGAACAGTTTTCCATACTATTTGTTGAACTCTTAGTATAGAGTTCATCTTCTGTGTATAAAGTTAATTGAAAATAGATATTAGTAAAAAATAAGAATGGGAATAGGAGAGGGAGGAGGAAGAATGGTAGGAGTGGAGTTGGGAGAGTGGGTAGGGTGGGAAGAATCACTATCAGTACATTCCCAAAGTTGTATTTTTTAAATGCATGATGTTTGTATATGTTAAATAAAAGGTTTATGGATGGAAAAAAAGACACAGAGTTGGGATCCTTTATCCCATACCAGAGTTCCTGGTCTGGCCTCTGCTCCTGATTACAGCTTCCTGCTAATACACACTCTGGGAGGCAATAAGTGGTGGCCCAAGTAGTTAGGTCCCTGCTGCCCACATAGGACACCTGGATTGGTTTACTGGCTCCTGGCTTTGGCCTGGCTCAGGCTGTGCCTGTTGTATTTGGAGAGTGAACCATCTAATGGGAGTTCTTTCTGTTTCCTTTCCTCTCAAGTTATTAATTAATTAAAATAAAATGAAGTCTGGCAGTAAGTGATGAAAGTCATGGTTTGATAGAGACTTCTGAGAGAGAGAGAGAGAGAGAGAGAGAGAGAGAGAGAGAAGTGTGAACCTTGATTTGCAAGGAACTTTCCATTTGAGCCACAGCTGATGGACAAGCAGGTCTGAAGCAGCTATGAGAGGCATCTTCCTTAAGGGATCAGGGTGCTAATGGGAAAAGATGGGAAAAGGGTCTTTTTTTTTGACAGGCAGAGTTAGACAGTGAGAGAGAGACAGGGAGAGAGTTATAGAGAGTGAGAGAGAAAGAGAGAAAGGTCTTCTGTTGGTGCACTACCCTAATGACCACTATGGCTGGCGCTGTGCTGATCCAAAGCCAGCAGCCAGGTGCTTCCTCCTGTCTCCCATATGGGTGCAGGGCCCAAGCACTTGGGCCATCCTCTGCTGCCCTCCCGGGCCACAGCAGGGAGCTGGACTGGAAGAGGAGCAACTGGGACTAGTACCTGGCGCCCCAACTGGGACTAGAACCCAGGGTGCTGGTGCCACAGGTGGAGGATTAGCCAAGTGAGCCACGGCGCTGGTCGGGTGAAGGGTTCTATTGTCTAAACACTTCAACCTCCCATATTTCTGTATTTTTAAATATTTATTTTATTTATTTATTACTTTAAGGGCAGAAGAACAGGGAGGGAGATCTTTCATTTACTATTTCACCCCCCAAAAAGCCACAACAGCCAGTTCTGGGACAGGTCAAAGCCAGGAACCAGGAACTCCTTCCTTGTCTCCCACATGGATTTCAAGGGTCCAAGTTCTTGGGCCATCTTCCACTTTCTTAGGCACAGTAGTAGGCAGCTGGATCGAAATGGAGCAGCCAGGACTTGAAACAGCTCTCTGATATAAGATATCAGCATGACATGTGGTGAATTAGCCTGCTGTGGTGCAATGCTGGACCCCCTCAACCTCCCATCTTTAAGGATAGTCATTCTCCTGCCTCTTTGGTGGGATGGAGGTCCTACTTAGCACAGAAGTTACTTTGATAATGTACCCTGATGCTGGTTTTTTCTCCTTCCCTGTTCTGTTCTTCCCACTCACTTGTTCATGCCTTTTGTTATCACCTCTCAAATTAGCTGCATCAGGCTCTTTTGAGTGAGGGAATCTAGGTGAAATATTCCTTCTTGGCTCCTGATAGCACTGGTGTACACTTGAACGTCATCCTATCCAAGCCAGACATCTTGGTCTCATCTCCAGGCAACATGGTTCATTGGCCAGATGGAAGGGGATGGTAAGTTCAAAGGCACCCAAGCCTCAGTCCACTGCCCACTGGCTTCAGAGCCCTTCCCTCTTGCAAACCCTGGCTCTGTGACGGTACTCCATGAGAAACAGCAGCTGGTCCCCAGTGCTGCAACTTCTAGGAAGTCCCAACCCAGGTGCTGCATCTGCTCTTTCAGAGAAAGTCTTTTTAGATTAAGATTGTTAATTCTTGATTAGTATAACTAGTTTTTGTAGTTCTTAGAGTTAAAAGGAGTTTATTTCCACAAATATCCTGTATTCTGTAATATTTGTATTTTAATATTATTCCAAAAGAAGTAAAGTGAGGAAAGTTGATCATGGTGGAAACTCTTATTTGTTTTTTGGCACTCTTTGGGTTAGGTCTGAGTTAAATATAACAAGTAGTCATTCATTCTTTTTTTTTTTAAATTAAGATCTGGGGCTGGCATTGTGACATAGTGGATAAAGCTACCTTCTGACATGCCAGCATTCCATTAGGGTGATGGTTCAAGTCCTGGCTGCTCCACTTCCAATCCAGCTCTCTGCTGATGGCCTGGAAAAGCAACGGAAGATGTCTGGGCACCTGCTACCTACCCATGTAGGAGACCTGGAAGAAGCTCTGGCTGCTAACTTTGGTCTGGCCCAGTGCTGACCTGTGGCCATCTAGAGTGAACCAGCAGATGGAAGATATCTCTCTCTCTCTGTCTCTTCCTTTCTCACTGTAACTCTGATTTTGAAATAAATAAATAAATAAATCTTTAAAAAAAGAGATAAACTCTCCCTTAATCATCCCCAACCCCACCTGACAGCAAACACTCTATTTACTTCCTGAGCCTCTCTCTCTACTTTTTTTTAAAAATTTCATTTATTTATTTGAGAGGTAGAGTTACAGAGAGAGGCACAGAGAGAGAGAGAGAGAGAGAGAGAGAGAGAGAGAGGTCTTCCATTTGCTGGTTCATTCCCCAGATGGCTTCAATGGCTGGAGCTGAGCTGATCCGAAGTCAGGAGCCAGGAGCTTCTTCTGGGTCTCCCAAATGGGTGCAGGGGTCTAAGGACTTGGGACATCTTCCACTGCTTTCCCAGGCCACAGCAGAGAGCTGGATTGGAAGTGGATCAACTGGGACATGAACTGGCATCCATATGGAATGCCGGCCCTGCAGGCAGAGGCTTTACCCACTACACCACAGCACTGGCTCCCTCTCTACTTCTATGCTTGCTCTCTCCTCTTTGTTAAAAAAAATAAGATATTTTTTCATGTAAGACTCTGTGCTGGCTATAAAAAGATGAATAGAATATAATCCCTGCCTCAAGAAAATGATAGCCTATAGGGTGTACTTGAAGGTTTATACAAAGATAAACGAATTCACATGGTAGATTTTTAAAAAAGTGAATTTTGTCCTAAACTTACTATTTATCTGTCAAAATAAAAACTCCTTATGTTTATTAAGTGATTACCACACTTAAGAACTCTTTGCGAATGTGTTAATTAATCAAAATCATAACCCCAGAAAAGATTACTAGCCCCATTATACAGATGAGGAATCTAAGCAGTGGATAGTTAACTTTACAAAGCTCACATAAAAAGTAATGGGCAGAGCTGAACTTTAAACTCAGCATGATTCCAGAGCTCAAAATTTTAACTGTTATATGATGCTACTTATCTTTATATAGCTCCATTTCTTCTATTCATCCCAGTCACCTATCCATCCATCTCTTTACTTACCTATCGTCTACTACCAATCCATCCATCCATTCAGACACCCACCTATACATTCAACCATCTATTATTTTATTGAAATAGAGGAATTAAAGGTGTCCACAAAGAAATAAGTAGGTAACCTTGTAATGTAAAAATTTCAATGATAGGTAATTAGGGTGAAGGGATCAGCAAAGTTTCAGTGGAACTTGAAATAAGGTTATGATTTTTTTAATTTATTTGACAGATAGAGTTATACAGTGAGAGAGAGAAACAGAGAGAAAGGTCTTTCTTCCATTGGTTCACCCCCCAAATGGCCGCCACGGCCGGAGCTACGCTGATCTGAAGCCAGGAGCCAGGTGCTTCTTCCTGGTCTCTGATGCGGGTGCAGGTGCCCAAGCACTTGGGCCATCCTCCACTGCCTTCCCAGGCTACAGCAGAGAACTGGACTGGAAGAGGAGCAACCAGGACTAGAACCCGGCGCCCATATGGGATGTCAGCCCTGCAGGCGGAGGATTAACCAAGTGAGCCACAGCACTGGCCCCAAAATAAGGTTATGATTTTTAAAAAGTCTGGGGTGAAGTAGAGAATCAGCAGCAGGAATTTCAAGCAAAGATTCTCAAGGGCTAATACATGTATGGAATGGATAAAACGTTGTGAATCACTCTGGTGTGACAATGATAAAGATGGCTGAAGATTTGATTCTTACCACTAGGAAAAGAAAAGTTGGGTTCTGAGAAAAGGAAGGTATAATTTCAGAGAGCGGCTCAGGGACCAATCTGCTACATCTCTAAGGCCAAAGGCTATTAGGTCTTGACCAAGAAATTCAGTGGCTGGCAATGCTGATCTCTGTGTGGCTGGCAGTTTAATTATGTTTCGCTGTTCGTGCATTTCTGGCAAAAGTGTAGCTGTGGAGCATGGTTTGTTAATCTGTACACATGTGCACTGCAGCTGTGCTTTAAATAAAGCCTGTTTATTCCCTATTTCTTGCCAAAATGGAGCCTTAGCATCTTTTTGAGTCCAGTAAAAATATAAACAGACTTCTTCCAGAGACTGCAATTTGTAATATCATCGAGCAACAGCCTGGTACCTTTCTGATTGTCACCAACTGCCCATCTCGCAAATGAGAGTCCCTTGGGGGCAGGTTCTTTCTCTTTTGATTGCTATGAAGCCCCACGATCTCACTTCCCTGCTAGTCCTTTTCCAGCTGCAGAGTGAAGCGATTGACATAATGAGTTTGGAGATAATGGGTTACTATATCTGCTCATTTTATGACAGCCTTCAAGGTTCTGGGCTTCGGATTTGCTGCAGGATCTCTATCAGCACAGCAGTCTCTTGATGATATGCTCTTTTGGTTACCATGCCTCACCCGGATGCTCTCCTCTGTCAACATTATCCTGTCCGGGCATGGGCACTGACCGTGGTCAGATTTGCAGCTGGCAAGTGTTTCAAAGCCATCTGGAGAGTACCTGAGATTTCTGATCCTGAGCATCCCCATAAGGCTGCAGCTTACCTTTAGGGCCTAACAGAGTACCTTGCAGGGCGTTGGGGTACAGAAGACATATTTCTCCATTTCTGAGGTGACAAAATCAGCAGCCACAAACCATTTTAATGTCTTTGGATAGTACCTTCCAATTGTCAGGCTTGCCAACTGGTGCTGAAAAACATTTTTTTTTTGAATGAGCTGTATGAGGTACAGACTGAATAACTTCTCTTCAAAACCTCTGCTCCCTGGGAACATGGCTCGACCACTTCCCAGTGCTCCTCGAGGGTCATTGTGGCCCTGTGGCCCAGTGTGAGCAGTGGAATGCAGACAGCAGTGGGAAAGGCCACATCCAAGTCCGGCTCATGAAAACCTCGATGGTGGCCCTCTGTCCTCTTCCTCACCTGGCAGGTTGGAGTGGAAGGCAGCCCTGGAGGACACTCTGAGAGCTGCTAGAAGAAAGGGATCTTGGGCCTTGAACCACCACGGTGAGAACAACTGCATGACTAATGAGCCTGCACAGAAGCATTCTCTGAGTGAGAAATTCTAAGCCACAGCATCGTGCAGATGTATCTGTTTAGAACAGCTAGCGTTAGCTTGTCTAATAGATGGTATGGGTGCTGTGTAGGAATCAGTGCTTATAGGAATAGACAAAGTGCAAATGAATTCTGTGGTGAGGGAGTTCCATGCCTGTGTATCACACGACTACTGGAGGGCTTCTAAAACATTAAAGTCCCTGAAGTCCACTTAGGAGAGGGTTCCATTCATTAGAGCTGAGAAGGAGCCTGGGAATATGCATTTTAATCATTAGCCCACCTGAGTGTGATGCAGGTAGACCAGGAAGGTTACTCTGAGAAGTGGAGAAAACATGGTCACGTGCAATGCTAAGGACATGTTTATCAAATGAAAAGCTAAATGAACAAGGGGTAGAAGAGAAAGCAAAAATGAGACCACAAGTGAGGAGACTTGAGAAAGGAAAGTACATAGCGGCAGGGTGGGGTGGGGTGGGGTGGAGGGAGCCTGGCCCTGAGGCCCAGAAGAAGGTGGGGACATTTAGTCACAGGTGGCTGTGGCTCCTGATGGTAGACGAGGCATATGGAGTGTGCTCCTGAGCTTGCCAGCTCTCATTTCCCGGGGGAAGCCCTCTGTTTTGAGGAGTCTGCCTTTCATCAGACATTTTATGTACATCCTGCTGTCACTGTCCCCTTACAAGCTGCTCCTCTGCTAGAGGCATTTTCATAGCTAATGGCACTGACTTTTTCTTTCTTTTAGATTCTAGGTGCAACAGAAAACAGGAAAAGCTGCACAGATAGATTTCAGATCAGTTGCCACACTCCAGTTTTGGTTCATTTGCTGCACAAAATGTAATTTAAGCCAAAAAGATGAGATTTCTCTGGTCCTGCAACCTCCTTCTCTTGCCTTCTTGAAGTGCAGGTAGCAGTTTGATTGCTGCAGTGGGCATGCAGCTGGCTCACTGGATGCAATTTCCCTATCGGGCTGTCTTAGAGGGCTCATGTGTCCTCTGCCAGTGTTCTAATAAGTTCTTTTCAAAATAAAAAACGCTCTTACGTCCTAGCAGGTCAACAGTTGACATTGTATTTTTAAGAGTTTAAGATGTGGGGCCGGCACTGTGGCGCAGAAGGTTAACGCCGTGGCCTGAAGCGCCGGCATCCCATATGGCTGCTGATTCAAGATCCACCTGCTCTACTTCTGATCTGGCTCTCTGCTATGGCCCAGGAAAGCAGTGGAGAATGGTCCAAGTCCTTGGGCCCCTGCACCCATGGGGGAGACCTGGAAGAGGCTCTTGGCTCCTGGCTTCGTATCGGCGCATCTCTGGCCATTGCAGCCTATTGGGGGAGGGAACCAGTGGATGGAAGACCTCTATCTCTCTTTGCCTCTCCTCTCACTGTGTAACTCTGACTTTCAAATAAATAAGTAAATCTTAAAAAAAAAGTTTAAGGTGTGCCAGTGTGTCAGTGTGTTGGATGAGCATTTCTCCAGAAACATCTAGAATTCATCAAATTATTATAATGGAAATATTGCCATTATAAGATGAAACCAAGCCATTATAACAAATACTACAATTTATGCAGCACCCAATGTGTAGCTCATACCATACAAAGTACTTTTTATATGTTGTCATATTCAATTGTAGCAATAATCTTGCAAGGCCAAGACCTTGACTATCACCAGGTTGGACTCTGAGGCTTAGAGAAATAAGAAACGTGTGCAAAGTCTCACATATAGCAAATGGCAGAGCCAGCATTTGAACCAAAGCCTGGAGATAACTGCTTCACTATCAACATTAAAAAAAAATTTTGCTGCTTTTATTGGGCGGTTATAATAAAGCTTTATATACATCATATCTTTTAATCTTGGAGTAGACATTAGGATTGCTGTTTTGAAATGAAGGAAATAAGGAGGAAAGTGACTGGGTGACTTGCCCAAGATGCTACTGCTCATAATACAGAGTTGTGATATGTTGATCCCAAAGGTTTATGACTGAGCTTTTAACTGCTATTCTTTGCTGTTTATCATGGAAGTCAAACTGCAATTTGGCACTCTCATTACTGGTATCCAGTCCTCAATTTCCCCTCCTGTTAACCTGTTATGTGCGCCATGGAAGAAGAGCTTCCTTTATTATTTCAAACTCTAGTGTCTAAGTTGTTGATACTGTTGGAGTTGTGAGGCTCCAGGGAGCTTCTGCAAGGGGCCTGGGAGATTAATTTTAGTGGAAATGCTGGCAGAAGAGAACATGAAATGGTGGATGCTTCTGAGGTTTAAAATAAATTGCTGTGTGTGTATGTTATTTCCTTCTCATAACACTCCTGGGGATTGAATAAAGGAAAACTATTGGATGTTCACCCTAGTCCCACTGTTGTCCCAGGAATGATTAAAAAAAACTCTGTCTGAACTGGGGCCAGGTATTTTCCTGAAAATGGAACTCAAGTGTGTATAGAAATATATATGCAGCTGGCATCAAATGGGGGAAATGTTTAATCTATCTTTTGAATGGATTAACAGTTGGCTTCCAGAGGGCGCTTCTGACTTTTGGTTGCATAAGCCAGGAGGAGAGGCTGTGTTACAAAATGGAGATGAAGGTCAAGGGAGAATTAATTGTGTATCTGCAATTAGCACAAAACAGCCATAAAATTATTTCCAGGAAGAATCAGACTTCTTCATGTCAAACTAGGGTTGAAAAAATCACCCACCGGGGCCTTTGCTAGCAAGATTGGAAAGTGTTTGCTTTCAAATAGCAGCATAGGGTGGTGCTGGGCTGCCCAATTCAGTGGCTACTAGCCCCATGTGGCTGTGGAGCACTTGGGATGCGGCTAATCCAAACTGAGATGTGCCATAAGGGTTTTAAAGATGTAGTAGGAACAATAAGCCAAATATACCTCTTTGATATTTCTATCCTGATTACATGTTAGAATGATATTATTTTGGATATAGTGGGTTAAGTAAGTGTTATTAAAATTAATCTCACCCTTTTGCTTTCACTTTTTAAAATGTGACTATTTTTTAGAAAATTTGAAATCACGTATGTGCCGGCATTGTATTTCTATTGGAAAGATGTGCTCTAGATTCTGAGCCTGGAATTTGAGGAGTCTCACTTGGCTTCCTTAGCTCTTGTAAAGGCATTTTTGTGCACAGATGCTTGTTCAGACTGATGATTCTGTGGAGGGAACTGTCACTGGAGAGTTCTAGTCTGCATCCTGCTGTGCTTCTCTCTGGAGCATGGGCTTTGAGGTCCAACAACAGTGGATTGAAAGCATCTCTGCCACTCACTGGCAGGAGAACGGCTTTCTCAGCTTCAGTTTCCATTTATGAAAAATGTACAAATGAATACCTAGACCTTGAGGTTATTCTGATGTTATAGGAATAAGCATACTGAAAGCAACTAGCAGAGTGGCCTACATTAGATGAATATTCATTTTTGTTTCCCTTTTCCTCTTGATGCATATTTTTTAAATTGAATTTTGAGTCCTATAAGCTGAAAACCAACCACTCAAGTGTAAAGAGAAATAAAGGTGTTTTTGAATATGCAAGACTTAGGGAGGCTCTTTGAAAGCATTCCCTAAAGATGGATATCAACAGAGAGAAAATGCAAGTCAACAGAGAAAAAGATGTGGAAGAAGAACAGAGATAAGCACAAATCCAGGAAAAGCTATTGATCACCATACCTGATTAGAGATTCCAGAGTGAAAGGATGATGATAACGGTGATACAGTCCTGGCTCTACAATGCTAGATGCTACAGAAGAGATAAAAAAGAAGTGAAGAAGGAAATTAAGAGCCTATGTCCATGCCTACTGCTGTATTGATTATTTTCTGTTCCACTTTCTTCTAGTAACCTAGGATTAGTTGTCATCTAATTAAAAAATTATTTATTATTTATTAGAAGGGCAGAGTTATAAAGAGAGAAAGAGAGGGAGAGAGAGATAGAGAAAGAGAGAGAGAGATCTTCTACCCATTGGTTCCCTCCCCAAATGGCTGCAACAGCTGGGGCTAGCCCATGCCAAAACCAGGAGCCCGGAGCTTCTTCTGGATCTCCCATGTGGGTGCAAGGCCCAAGGACTTGGGCCATCTTCTACTGCTTTCCCAGGCCATAGCAGGGAGCTGGATTGGAAGAGGAGCAGTTGGGACTTGAACCAGTACACACATAGGGTGCCAACATTACATGCAGCAGCTTAACCCACTACACCATGCCAGCCCCTAGTCATTAGTTTTCTATTCTGCTGGTAGAAATTGTTAAATTTTAAACAAAAATATATTAAAATATTGTACTCATATCAAAAGTCAATGAGTATCTAAGTCTTCCTTCTGAACAAGTCAGGGAAGTAAAAAGAAATAAAAATAAGTCATGATAAACAGAAAGAATGAAATAAAATGGTATGAATAAATTCAAGAATATTAAGAACCATACTAAGCATGGGTTGTTTAAATATATATATATATATATATATTTTAAAAAAGATTAGTTAAAAACATTAAAATCCTGCTATTTTCTTTTTGTGAGAAAGATCCCTAAAATGAAATAACATAGAAAAATGAAAAAAGTAAAGGATACAAAAGAGAAATAATAAAATGGTAAAAGTAAAGGCTAGAAAACATAGATAATAAAATGGTAAAACTAAAGAATAAAAGAAGAGTGAAAGAAATGGTGCAAGTATTAACATTGTTAAATGTGGTCAAAAGTAAAAAAGAATAAGAGTTCATGTCAACAATAGATACATTTCTTTAAGAAGACACAATGGCTATGAAGAGCAAAAATTTAAAACATATAAAGGAAATGCTAATATAATAGAAATCCAGGAGAATAGGGGCAAGCCTTTGGCCTAGAGGTTGGGATGCTGCTTGATACATCCTCATCTCATATCAGAGTGTCTGGGTTCAAATCCTGGCTCTGCTCCCAAATCTAGCCTCCTGCTAATGTGCACTCTGGGAGATAGCAAATGATAGCTTGATAGCTCAAGTACTTGGATCCTGCTAGCCACATGGGAGACTCAGATGGAATTAGTGGCTCCTGGCTTTGGCCTGGCCCATCCCTGGCTGAGGGGGGGCGGGGGAGAGACAGAGACAGAGACAGAGGGAGGGAAGGAGGGAGGGAGGGAGGGAGGGAGAGAGAGAGAGAGAGAGAGAGAGAGAGAGAGAGAGAGAGAAATCCTCGAACATATTGGGAGAATTTCACACAGCTTCCTGGAAACTGTTGTCAAAAACACAGAAATATTCATATGTAGAGCTTTTAATTACACATTTGGGAAAACTTAACCTCATCTAATTTTTTAAAAAAGATTTATTTATTTATTTGAAAAGCAGAGTTACAGAGAGCAAAGGGGGAGAGAGAGAGAGAGAGAGAGACAGAGAGAGACAGAGAGAGAAGTCTTCCATCTGCTGCTTCACTCCCAAACGGTTGCAACAGCCCAGCAATCCCAAGCCAGGAGCCAGGAGCTTCTTCCAGGTCTCCCACGTGGGTGCAGGGGCCCAAGGACTTGGACCATCTTCTACTGCTTTCCCAGGACATAGCAGAGAGCTGGATAAGAAGTGGAGCAGCCAGTATTGAACCTGCACCCATATGGGATGCTGGCACTGCAGGAAGCAGCTTTACCCACTATGCCACAGAGCTGGCCCCCCTCGTATAGTTCCATAACTAACAAACTGAAGATAACATTCTTTCCAAACATGTATAAAAACACAATGTCTAAAAGAGAAATCACAAGCCATTTTCTGATTACAATGCAATAAAATTAGAAATTAATGAGAAAACGAAAACCCAGGGGCCAGCGCTGTGGTGCAGCAGGTAAAGCCATCACCTGAAGTGCCGGCATCCTATATGTGTGCCGGTTTGAGTCCCGGCTGCTCCACTTCCAATCCATCTCTCTGCTATGGCCTGGGAAAGCAGCAGCAGATGGTCCAAGTCCTTGGGCCCCTGCACCTGCGTGGGAGATCTGGAAGAAGCTCCTGGCTCCTGGCTTTGGATCGGCGCAGCTCCAGCTGTTGAACCAGTGGATGGAAAACCTCTCTTTCTGCCACTCTTTCTCTCTCTGTGTAGCTCTTAAAAAAAAAAAGAAAACCAAAATCATTCAAATTACTCTTGTGATTAAGGAGAAAACAAAGCCAATTATAAGATCAATCAAGGTCAGTGAGAACCCTACAAAAAACAACTCATGTAGAATATAACCAAAGTTCTCAAAGAAGTTCTTGAAGCAAAATGTGCAGTTACAGACACACTTCTCAGAAAAGCAGAGTGAAAGGAATTAGAATTTGAAAACCAAAATCCAATAAAACAACAGAAGGGAAACCTGAAAGAAGTGAAAACAATGATGAAGCAGACATTAATGGCATTTTTCTATAAAAGAGTGGTCACTAGAATACAAACCTCATTATTTTAAGATAACCCCCAAATAGTCTATTTTTGACAAAATTTAATGTCAAGAAAAATGAAGAAGATATAAAGAATTTTAGGAAAAAAAGGGCATAATGTGAGATACAAAGGAACATTTCATCACAAGAGGGTTCAATATACAACTTTGTATTAATTATTTTTTCAAATTAGATGAGATTAAAGTTTTTAGAATACATGAATTTGCAAAGTTAACTCAATAGGGTATATCAAAATAGAATAGAATGTTTATAAGATTTTTTTTTATTTGACAGGCAGAGTTAGACAGTGAGAGAGACAGAGAGAAAGGACAGATCGGTGCAGCTCTGGCCGTTGTGGCCATCTGGGGAGTGAACCAGTGGATGCAAGACCTCTCTCTGTCTCTACCTCTCTCTGTAATTCTGTTTTTCAAATAAATAAAATAAATCTTTCAAAAAAAATAAAAGAATCAAGAGGCTATATATTACACAAAATAATCTTCAGGATATCTTGTTAGGGGAATTAAAAAGGCAAGCCATAGGCCGGTGCCATGGCTCACTTGGCTAATCCCTGCCTGCGGCGCTGGCACACCAGGTTCTAGTCCTGGTCGGGGCACCAGGTTCTGTCCCGGTTGCCCCTCTTCCAGTCCAGCTCTTTGCTGTGGCCTGGGAGTACAGTGGAGGATGGCCCAGGTCCTTGGGCCCTGCACCCGCATGGGAGACCAGGAGGAAGCACCTGGCTCCTGGCTTTGGATTGGCTCAGCGCGCCAGCCATAGCGGCCATTTTGGGGGTGCACTAACAGAAAAGGAAGACCTTTCTCTCTGTCTCTCTCTCTCACTATCCACTCTGCCTGTCAAAAAAAAACATAAACCAGAGAAAAATTAATAAAATGTACACAAAGCCTGGAATGACACATAACAAGGTGTAAGTATTGAGAACCGTTAGGAAGGGAGTTGGAGGGGTATAGGCAGTGATTTGGATACTTTGCTATTCAATTCTTCAGCACTGTGCTATAGAAATTTCTGTGTTGAGGGAAATGTTCTCTACCTGTGCTTCCCAATTCAGTAGACACCAGTGACATTTGGTTGTAAAGCACTTGCGATATGGCTAGTGCAAACCAAAACATGAATACTTACAGTTACTGAAGTTTTAATCTAAATGGTCACATATGACTAGTGGCTACTGTGTTGCTCAGTGCCACTCTCCTCTCTATATTTTTGTATTGTTTAACAAAACTTTTTTTTAAAACACTATCAATGTTTACCTCTGTTGTGACTTAAGTTCTGCTGCGATAACTAAGTGCCCTGAAAAAATCCTCTTGGCTTGCTGTGCGTTACTCTCAGGTTACAGGTGTTCATCATGAGAGTGGCCATTCTCCTAGGACCCAGTCTGATAAAGTCTGCACTATTCCTGGTCACCATGGAGTGAGAAGGGGTCTCAAAGTGGCAACCTGAAACCTTTCTTGTGGAAAGAATTAATAAACATTCCTTTGTGCATTTTGTTGGTTAAAGCAAGGTACCTGGCCACCCTGAGTCCAAGAGGGTGAGGAAATACAAAAAGTCCATGTGCCCAGAGGGAGGAGAATTTGCAAACTAATGTCTAACATGTCACTCTAGTTTTCTTTTTAACTAAGAAAGGGGAAAAACCAACTGAGAATACAGAAACTCAGATCTCTAAAGTCAATATCCTTTTTTTTTTTTAATTTGACAGGTAGAATTATAGACAGTGAGAGAGAGACAGAGAGAAAGGTCTCCCATCTGCTGGTTCACTCCCCAAATGGCCGCTATGGCTGGAACTACGCCGATCTGAAGCCAGGAGCCAGGTGTTTCCTCCTGGTCTCCCATGCGGGTGCAGGGGCCCAAGTACTTGGGCCATCCTCCACTGCCCTTCCGGGCCACAGCAGAGAGCTGGACTGGAAGAGGAGCAACCGGGACTAGAACCCGGTGCCCATGTGGGATGCTAGCGCCGCAGGCGGAGGATTAACCAAGTGAGCCACAGCGCCGGCCCCATCTAAAGTCAATATTCAAAAAAGTGTCATCTATATTTATAAGTCACTCACTCATCCCCCTTCTCATTTGAGTATAAAAGTCATCTTCATTTATAGAACTGAACTTGGAATTTGCTGGAAAAGTAGGTTATGGTTTCTAGAACTATTTTGGTTGAATACCTGAGGAAATATTTCAGTAGGATTTAACATTCCTTATCAGGTTTTCAGGCTGATACTGAATACGTATCCATTTTTTCTAAATAATACTTTATTCCAAGAAAATGTACCAATTACTGATAGTCCTGTGATGAAGGATATTTCTGCAACAGTGTGCATATGTCTTTTTTTTTTTTTTGACAGGCAGAGTGGACAGTGAGAGAGAGAGAGAGAGACAGAAAGGTTTTCCTTTTTTCTGTTGGTTCATCCCCAATGACTGCTGCGGTCGGCGCACTGCAGCTGGCGCACTGCGCTGATTTGAACCCAGGAGCCAGGTGCTTCCTCCTGGTCTCCCACGCGGGTGCAGGGCCCAAGCATTTGGGCCATCCTCCACTGCACTCCTGGGCCACAGCAGAGAGCTGGCCTGGAAGAGGAGCAACCGGGACAGAATCCGGCACCCCGACCGGGACTAGAACCTGGTGTGCTGGCGCCGCAGGTGGAGGATTAGCTTATTGAGCCGCGGCGCCAGCCTGTGCATATGTCTTTTAATAATATGATAGAGTATGATTTTGTTAGAATCTGAAAGATTAATAGAAGTGAGAATTACTGTTTATTTCCACTCTTCCAGGACTACAAATGAAGCCAATGTCATATTAAAAAGTATAAAATTGTCATTAGATAAACTGTGAAGGTAAATGAACCAGGAATTTGGGCGATGCTAATTCTGAAGAGTGGGTCTCTAGGTTCCTGCAAGAACTGATTGTGCTTCCTCTGTGCAGGTTTGGCTCTGATAAGGAGCTAATGTGGACAGGGAGGGGGGCGTTTTATCTCATAAAACCTTATCTTGTTGGAAGTCTAGGCACTAATAGGAGAGTAACAGTCACTCTGAATATATTACTGATTATTCAGTTCAGAATTTATAGAAGCGGAACATTGTGTGTTATCTGTGACTGTTCCCTGCACCTGTCTAGTAGCTAATGCATTGCTTAGTCTGAGTAAATCCTAAATTCAGTCAGTGATATCATTTCAGGCTCCTTTATGCTGTTGAACTGTGCCTGAAATCCAGTGTTTTAAACCAGGGCTGTGTCAGAGTACTCAACTCTGTGAATAGGGATGAGTACTAAAAGAAGTGAGGTGAGCTGAAAGCAACTGACCAAACACCCTCAAGAACATATGAGGGGTCTTCATGACAAAATACGTAGTATGAAAAAAACTATGCATGCATTCCAAAAATGTTCTGCACCAAAACAAACATATCCTTTAATTCCATTTCCATGAACTTTGTAAAGTTACTTTGTATCTGTACTCAAAGAAAATTTTGTTTATTGAGCTTAGGTGGTTGCTAAATCCTGTAAGGAAGAACTTGAGGAGTTAGGGCCTTTTTCTAGCTAGTCATCAGGACACTGACACAGTTTGGTGATGGGGTTCTTTAACCATTTTTATCTAGGAGGTAGGAGAATTAAAGCAATGCTTCAGTTATCATTGGTAAAGAAGCAGGAGTAAGTCATGCTGATCATAAGAGAGGGTGTTTAATCGCCATTGTGGTTGCACATGGAGGGAAGATGAACCTTACCAGACCTTACTAGGGTGATGTGTAAGAGGGTGATGAAGCGTCAGGTGGAGGATGTGTTGAGGCAAAGAACCATTCAACTCTGTAAATTAATGGACAATGTCCAAAAGAACACTGTTACATCCCTAGTCATCACCTGTACACGTGTGGAAGAGGAATGAGGTGATTGCTTTCTTGGCTCTGATTTCTACCCTCGGCCTACATCTGCACTCTTCCCATGGGCTTATCATGTATATATATTTTTTGACAGGCAGAGTTAGACAGTGAGAGAGACAGAGAGAGACAGAGAGAAAGGTCTTCCTTCCGTTGGTTCACAACCCAAATGGCCACTATGGCTGGCGCTGCGCCGATTGGAAGCCAGGAGCCAGGTGCTTCTCCTGGTCTCCCATGCGGGTGCAGGGCCCAAGCACTTGGGCCATCCTCCACTGCCCTCCCGGGCCACAGCAGAGAGCTGGACTGGAAGAGGAGCAACTGGGACAGAACCCGGTGCCCCGACCGGGACTAGAACCTGGGGTGCCGGCACCACAGGCAGAGGATTAGCCAAGCGAGCCGTGGTGCCAGCCCTGACCAATAGAATTTTTAGCAGATGTGATGCAGAGCAGAAATACTTCCTTGAGAAAATGCATTAAAGCCAAGATCTGCAAGGTGAGTTGGTGTTAGCTAAGTAAAGGAAGGGTGCAGATATGGGGAGGATGAACTTTCTAATTGGGAAGAGTACTTAAAGAGATACAGAAGAGGAGAGCACAGAATTCCATGGAGAGGGAGTGCACTATGCCTAGAGAGAAAGACAAGGATTGGAAGGTAGTCTTATAGGCTCTACAGCAGATTTGGGAATTTATCCTAATAGTAATGGAAAGCTATCGAAGAGGTTTAACCTTGGAGTAACATGATTTAATTTATTTTTTTGAAATGTCACTTTCGTTGCAGAGTTGTTATTATAATTGGGGATAGAATTTAGGAAAAATGAGTCCTAGCATTTTTCCTTTTTTTTTGTCAAGGAGCCACCAAATACTAATTGGCTCTCTCATTTGTTCCATTAAAATCAATGACTTTGTTTAGGCAAAGTGGCTCCTGGATATCATCCCAGAGAGGGGTTGAAGGGTTCTTCATAATATTCTGAATTTGCTAAATGAAAATAAGAGAGTAGCCAAGAGAACTAATTTTGGGGTAAGCCAACAGTCTTTGGTGGCACCAGGCCAAGCCAAGAAGGCCATTAGGCTGGGTTTATAAAGTTGTGGTTGTCACTGATTGAGGTACATTTTCTTCCAACGGAGACTGATTGTGGAAATGGAGTTGATGAGAAAAAAAGAACATTTTTTCCCGTATGATAACTAAAAAGGCATAACCCTTTCTAGCATATCCTCTCTTTGATTATTCAGATTTGAATCTCATCTGCAGGTGCAGTTTTTGCTATGTCATACGTCAGAACATATCCTCTCATTTAGAAACTCAGGAGGGCTGATATGACATATCCCATCACAGGAACACAAAATCAAGCTGAAAGTGAGATCAGATGACACTGTGTCTTAGAAACCTGAAATCCTGGCCGGCGCCGCGGCTCAATAGGCTAATCCTCCGCCTAGCGGCGCCGGCACACCGGGTTCTAGTCCCGGTTGGGGCACCGGTCCTGTCCCGGTTGCCCCTCTTCCAGGCCAGCTCTCTGCTGTGGCCAGGGAGTGCAGTGGAGGATGGCCCAAGTCCTTGGGCCCTGCACCCCATGGGAGACCAGGAGAAGCACCTGGCTCCTGCCATCGGATCAGCGCGGTGCGCCGGCCGCAGCGCGCTACGGCGGCGGCCATTGGAGGGTGAACCAACGGCAAAAGGAAGACCTTTCTCTCTGTCTCTGTCTCTCACTGTCCACTCTGCCTGTCAAAAAAAAAAAAAAAAGAAACCTGAAATCCTGTATACAGGAAATTAAACTACAAGAAGAAATTTGGCTTGCTTTATTAGGTTGTCTTGTTTGTTTTGAAAAATGAAGACTTTGGGAAACATTTAAAAATGTGTTGTGGATTGCTGATTTTGCTGGCTACATATGGTTTGGAGTCTGGTTTGTTGATATAACCTGAGAGCATACATGCTTTTAGTTTCACAATGAATGAATTATGAGAGGAACTTTAGTTGCACCAAACCTGTCTGCAGGCTGAGATGTTGTGTAATTATTAGGAGAGCACATTTTAGGACATTGAATTGTGCAAGCATACATTGCATTAAATGCTGATAGACATTATAAGAGTTTCTTGAGTTTGGACCTGTTGACATTTTAGGGTGGACAATTCTTTGTTTTGTGTGGTGCATGGCTTTCATGTGCATTGTACTCTGGCCTCTATGCACTAGGTGCCACCAATACCATCCTTCACAGTAGTGACAATCAAAAATGCCTCCAGGTATTGCAAATGGCATCCTGGTTGAGAACTACTGGGTTAAATACTATCTAAACACTGTGAAAGGATTGTTGGACATATTTTAGTTGTTTCTTCCTTTTTTAATTATGCTCATTTAGAAGATATGCTGTTTAAAAATAGGATTAGTGTTCCACAGCAGGCCAAGAGGAAGACTTTTGACTATGTTATCCTATAGATTCTATCATGGCTGAAGCTGGGAGTGACCAACAAGTGGAAATATCACTGGTGCTTGTTGAATTTTAGAAAATCTTTTACTGGTAAAAGAATTCAAAAGATGTGTATGGAGTGACTATTAGGAGCAGCAGTTAAAATGCCACCTGGGACACTTGCATCCCACATCAGAGTGCCTTGGGTTGAGTTCTGGCTCTATTCCCCATTCCAGTTTCCTGCTAACAGGCACCCCAGGAGGCCACAGGTGATGGTTTAAGTAGTTGGGTCCTTGGCACTCATATGGGAGATCTGGATTGCGTTCCTAGCTCCTGACTTCAGTCTGGCCCAGCCCTGGCTGTTGGAATGCATTTAGGGAGTAAAAATAGCAGATGGCAGATATTTCTCTCACTGTTTCTGTCTCTCTGACTTTCAAATAAATAAGAATAAATAAATAATTTTTAGAAAGCATGTGTTTATATGTATGTGTCTGTGTGTGAGAGGCATAGATAGAGGAAGAGGGATAGAGAGGGAGAGAGAGATGAAAAGGGATGAAAAGAGAGAGAGACAGAGAGACTCTCAAGGTCTATTTTTAAAAGAGCTTGGAAAAGACTGAATTCAATGTATTTAAGCATTTTATGCATATGACAGAGTATGAGAAAATAAATATTCATTGAATGAAATATTCATTAAATTCAAGTTTGTTTTTTCTATTTACCTTTAGATATTAGAGCATGGATTGGGAAATGCTATGAATTAGCAGGATGAAGGGCTACTGACTAAGGTCATGTGTGATTATTTTTAAGAACATGTAAGAAGGGCCAAATAAAAGTGGTGACCACAAACAAATGATAAAGGATATTGAGAAGGTGGATTTAGAAACGACTTTCATTTAAAGAATTACTGGGATATGAAATGAAGAACTAGGCTCCCTAGAGAAATAGCTGAAGTCACAAAGTGTCAAGTAATTTGAAATAGGGAGGGATGACTCATAGCACATCTTTGTAGAGTTTGCTTGGCTCTGAAATACTGATGGAGAGATTATTCCAAGGAAATTATTGAGATAAATCTAAATGTTGCTAAATTGCCAAAGAGGGCCAAAGATGAAAAAGGAGAATATGAATAATCCATTCTTTAAACAAGAATAAAACAGCCATGTGCAAATAATACTCTTATAGTTAGAAGGGCTACATAGTGGTTCATGATGTGAGCTCTGAAAGCAGATTCGCAGCTCCACCACTTAGCTGTGCAGCTTTGAGCACACTAATTACTTTCTATGTGTCCTAGTATCCTTATATGTAAAGTGAGAAGAATAACAACAGTACCCATCTCATAGGGTTGTCTTGTGGATTAAGTAAATTAAAACATGCAAAAGGAGGGGATTAAGATGGCAGAGTAGGGAGAGAGCTTGCTGCTCTAGTCTAGGAGAAGATAGTTTTAAAAAAGTGGAGAGAGTGCAGTCTCGGGGAAGAGTTAGGGAGAACATGGCAGAGGAAACTCTATGCAAATTAGAGGAACACAGTGGACCTAAGTGGAGGGCGTGGACACCCACAACTCAGTACCCCAGCAGCTGAAAGCTTCTATACCAGCATTGGAGAGTCAGGTAAGACCAGACTGCAGCAGCAGCCCAAGCCGTTGGTGATAAAGCTGCAGGAAGAGCCTAGAGGGAACCTGGCTTGGAGCCCTGTGGACGATAGTGTACCTGCCAAACTAGAGGAGAAAAAAAAAAGAGGGCCATGTTTCTTTCTCCCTGATCACCCTGCAATGGGGTCCTGTAACAAGCTGATAGAGAACAGGCACCATTTTGGACATATGTAAAAGCAGTGCCAGCTCATGTCCACACCCAGCAACCAGCCAAGTGGAGACTCCTGACACTGGTGGGGAGAACTGACAGCAGGCAGTGTGCTCGTGACCATGGGAGGCTTGTGTGCTGCAACTGTGAAAAAACTGAGGCTGTGTGGGAGGACTCATGGTGTGGCTAGGACTTTGGGCAGTCACTATTGGTGGCTCCACATGCTCAGGGCTCCCTGGTTACCTGGTGAGGGACATTGCAGGGGTATATGAGTTTACTCTGAGGATTACACTGATCCTTTGTGTGGTCCTTGGGGCAGAGTGGACAAATATTATACTCACTGGAGCTAACGCTCAGGCACTGGTCTCCTTTGAGGAGAGGAGCTAAATTGAGCAAAATAAACCTCCCCTCTGATAAAAAAAAAAAAAGAGGAGATTTACTATGCCAAACCTGGGTCTGTCACCTTAGACAGGCCTTTGCCCTGGAGAACTGAACAGAGCTCCCTGGTCACACCCATCAGATACCTCTAGGTATTTTCCAAAAGCAGACACACCACGAATCTACAGAGAAATAGTACAAAGATAAAAACCACCACAGCGAAAAAACAAAGAAGAAATCAACGAGTATCTCCACAAATGCCAAATAACAAAGGCACCAATTCAAGAAACAAGAGTAAGGAAAACAACATGACACCCTGAAAAGAACACAATACTTTAATATTAGATCATGAAGATGATAAGATTGAAGAAATGTCAGAAATGGAATTCAAAAAATTGATCATAAGATTACATAGAAGTAATCAGAAGCAAATGCACAAACTAATGAAATTTGTACATGACATGAAAGAAAATTTTGCACACAAAATTGAGATCTTAAAGACAAATCAAATTGAAAACTTGGAGGGGCCAGCACTGTGGCACAGTGGGTTAACGCCCTGGCCTGAAGCTCTGGCATCCAATATGGGCACTGGTTCGAGACCCAGCTGCTCCACTTCCAAACCAGCTCTCTGCTATGGCCTGGGAAAGCAGTAGAAGATGGCCCAAGTCCTTGGGCCCCTGAACCCACATGGGAGACCCAGAAGAAGCTCCTGGCTCCTGGCTTCAGATTGGCACAGCTCTGGCCATTGTGGCCATCTGGGGAGTGAACCAATGGATGGAAGACCTCTCTCTCTGTAACTCTTACTTTCAAATAAATAAATAAATCTTTAAAAGAAGAAAGAAAACTTGGAAATAAAGAATAGAATTCAATAGAACAAATATAAAAAATGCAATGGAAAGCCTTAACAACAGAATTGGTGAAGCGGAAGAAAGAATATCTGAGTTAGAAGACAAAGCACAGGAAATTACACAGCCAGACCAAAAACAACAAGAAGAAATTAGCAACCTAAAAAACACCATTGGTAACATACAGGATACTATCAAACGACCCAACATACAGGTTCCGGGAGTTCTTGAAGGCATGGAAAGAGAGAAAGGATTAGAAGGCCTAATCTCCTTTGGAGAAAGAAAGGGACACGCAAGTACAGGAAGCACATAGAACTCCTATTAAAAATTAAAAATGACCAGAAAACATCTTCACCACAACACATTTTAATCAAACTCACCACAGTAAAACATAAAGATTCTAAAATGTGCATGAGAGAAATGTCAGATTACTTTCAGAGGATCTCCAATTAGACTCACATCAGATTCCTCATCAGAATCCCTACAGGCTAGGAGAGAATAGTGAGATATATTCCAACTCTGAAGAGAAAAAAAACCTGTCAACCCAGAATACTATACCCTACAAAGCTCTCATTTATGAATGAAGGTGAAATAAAGACCTTCAATAACAAACAGAAATTGAAAGAATTTGTCACCACCCGTCCAACCCTACAAAAGCTGCTTAAAGATGTGCTGCACACAGAAACACAGAAACATGGTCATCACCATGAAAAAAGGTAAAGGAATAAAATCTCCCAGTAAAAGTACAAAGGAAATCTAAAGTAAAAAACAGCAATATTTATGGAAAAATGGCAGGGCAAAGTCGTTACTTATTAATAGTCACCTTGAATGTAAATGGCCTCAACTCTCCAGTTCAAAGACACAGACTGGCTGAATGGATTAAAACAAAACCCATTTATTTGCTGCCTACAAGAAACACATCTCACCAACAAAGATACATGCAAATTGAAAGTGAAAGGATTCCATGCTATCAGAAGCTAAAAAAGAGCTGATGTAGCCATCCTAATATCAGATAAAATAGATTTTAACACAAAAATTGTTAAAAGAGACAACATATGATGATTAGGGGATCAATTCAACAGGAAGATGTAACTATTATAAACACATATTCACCTAATTACAGGACACCTGGCTATTTAAAATAAATGTTAAGGGATCTAAAGGAAGATGTAGACCCCAATACAATAGTAACTGGGGACTTCAATACCCCACTTTCAGCAACCAGACAGAAAATCAGCAAGGAAACAGTAGAGCTAATTGTCACTATAGACCAAATAGACCTAGCAGATATCTACAGAACTTTTCATTCTACAGTTGCAGAATACACATTCTTCTCACCAGTGTATGGAACTTTCTCTAGTTCTGCATACATTCTTATGGGCTTACTTCTAAGTGTACAGTTTAAAAACTTGCCATGGGACCCCAAGTCCCATTAAGTTGGGTGGTAAAAATGCCATCTCAAGTCTTAAAGTGATCATGTTAAGTGTTAAAGTGAACATATAGATAGTATTAAGTATTAAAGTGATCATATAAGTGGGATCAAGTGTCTGGTAATAATAATAATAATAATAATAACAATAATAATAATAGATAGAACTATAAAGGAGAGAATGTTCCAACATGGGAAGCAGTCCACACAGCAGACTCATAGAATGACAATCACCTTAAGTAGCACTCTGACCTCAGAATCAGCCTTAAGGCATCTTGCTCTGGGTAAAAAGCCCATGAGAGCATTTCAGGCATGGAAAGCTAAGACGTTGTGGCAAAAAATGTTTTACATGAAGGATCTCTGTGAGTGAGACACCAGTGAAGAGAAGTGGCCATCAAAGGAGAAGGAGAGAGCTTCCACTTTACTTATGGCCTTGTCTAAATACTGATGAAGTTTGTGGGTTCAAAAAGCTTCCATAGCCAAAGCAGCCCATGTCAAGAGCCTCAGGTGGTCACTGACATCATAAATAAGAGTGTTAATTGTTAAATTATTAACGGGAGTCACTGTGCATTAACTTCTCATGAAGGACCTCTGTCCTTAATGACTTGTATTATGAGTTAACTGTGATACTTGTTCTCAAAGTTTGTGTATGTGTGTGTGTGTGTGCAAATTGTTGAATTCTTTACTTAATATAGAGTTGGTCTTCTTTGTATAGTTAATTGAAAATGAATTTTAATGGAGAATGGGACTGGAAATGGGAGAAGGAGCAGGAAGAGGGGTGGGAGGGTGAGTATGGTGGGAAGAATCACTATATTCTTAAAGTTGTACTTAGGAAATTTGTATTCCTTAAATAAAAGGTTTCATTGGGGAAAAAGGAGTTAAGACTTTTTTTCTATTTAGAAAAGGCTACTTGTAATTCTACATAGGAAATGTTAGCTATTATTAATTCAAGGCTCAAGGGGACTATGACTTGCCCATAGTCATAAATACAAAGTTAAGCCACTCAAGTTTTCACTGTTTCTTTTATTTCAAGTTGTTGTCTTCCACATAGTGTGTGTGTGTGTGTGTGTATGTGAATGTGGATTGGAGGAAGGTAAGAAACATGGAAACAATACTCAAGCATGATTGTTTATCATTTTATGTTACATTTATAATGCTATTATTTTGAGTCTCAAATGAACTTTACTGGACATAGAAAACATACATTTCTGTTTTATACTTTATAGGAACAGAGATTCAGTAGAAATGTTAAGCAGTTTACCCAAGATGTCAGAGCCTATGGTAGTATAATTGGAATTAAAGACCAAAGCTTCTGGCTTCAATCCTGTGCCTCTCTCCTTGCACTCCACTACCCATCTCTAGCATAAGCTGAATACAGGGGAAAGACAGTGGAAGGATAAGTAGGGTTCTGGACAGCACAGTAAAAGGAGGCCTGATGTCCTGCAGGCAAGGGCTGTCAGGGAAGAATTGCTGGAAGGGATGGAAGCAGTCTAAGTCCTTTCTCTTCCTTAGCAGACAGCTTTTGAATCCATTCATTTAATTCCACCCCTCCCACATCCTCCATCATCCCACACCTGGTTTCCTACCCTCAGACAAGTCAATGCATGCTCTACTTGCAGCCAAAATGATTCTTGTAAGGAACAAATCTGATCATTTCCCTCCCCTTCCCACATCTGTCTTCATTCCCTCAGTGGCTCTTCATGCCCCGTGGATCAAGCCAGTCTTCTCTAGTGCAATCAGTCTTCCAATTCTGGTCTGTGCTCCCTTATCAAGAGCCATCTCTGCACATTACCCCTGTGTGCCCTTCACACTGGAATGTATTTCAACTTTCTTATTGCATTGTTGTTTCTTTTCTCCTGCCCTCTACATGTAACCTTCTCAAAGCATTCAACATATTCCATTTTCACTGTCTCTGAAGATTTTAAAAAATGAGTAGTTTCATCAAGTAATGAAATGGGGACAGAAGACCTTAGCAAAATCAGTCATTATTAATATTTAACATGCATTAACATTATTGCTCTTGAGTAGATGCTATAAATTGGTCTTGCAAGAGTTGTAGTTCCTGCCAGTGGAATACATTTAAGTTCTAATCCTGAGCCAACATATCTGAAAGGCTTCTCCACCCTTTGTGAGTTAGAAACCAAACAACTCTCTGCAGAGATGTCTGCCCTTCTACCTCTTCACCCCTTCCCCAACACAAGGGCCTCTCTTATTCTCAGAGAAAGTCCATGTAGGTGCATTTTCAGTCTGCACACCCATCTTCCAACAGGCTTGTGCCAGCTGTGAAACTTGACAGTCTGGAGCCTGTGCTTGCCCATGACCTTTCCTCTTTCATTTCTCAGGTTTCATGGAAACCTAGAAGAGCTGGGACTTCTGGCTTCATCCATAAGCCACGGCGTGAGACTACCTCCTCTCTCTCAATTCCTTCCCAGCCTGCCCAGGCTTGCTATTAATGTCTCCACCTGCCACGCTAACTGAGGCTCCATCTCCTCCCTTCCCAGGGAGTAATTTTATCTTCCAGCATGCTAGGAATGACAAAAGAGTTTGTGAGCAGTGCATGTAATTACATTGGCTGTGGATTATCTGGACACCTTTTTTTTTTTTTTTGACAGGCAGAGTTAGACAGTGAGAGAGAGAGAGACAGAGAGAAAGGTCTTCCTTCTGTTGGTTCACCCCCCCCTCCCAAATGGCCTCTACGGCCTGGACACCTCTTGCAATTATAAAATATTAAACTAAGCTTGACCAAGAAAGGAAAGATCTGTCTGAGAGCCTCAAGCTAGATCCTTCAGATCTACTCAAGTACAGAAAGAAATAACAGAACAAAAGTCAGCATTCTAACTGCATGTGTTCTGGGTGTTCAGAACAATTGAATATTATAAACCGAGAACGTTTTGGAATTCTTTTAAAGAAAAAATATGTGGAGATTACAGGAAGATCCTATAATTATATGGAAATTGTTCAAATTATGATTATTTTCCCAGTTAATTCTTGGGTTCATGGTAAAATTTCAAAGAACCTCTTTTTGTACACTATACATCATAAGTGATTAAGATTTATTTGTAATATACAAGGAGGGTGGATTAAAGTAGAAAAGAAGTTTTTACTTCAATTATATATATGACCTGTTGAGACTATGTTTGCCTAGAAATAACCTAGAAAAATAAAAGCAGAGGTCTTATTTTCAAACACACTATAACTAGAAATGTCCACATTCATGTTCTCAAAGGTAAAATGATCTAGGATGTAAACTTCATATTTTTGTTGTTGCTATTGCCTTAATGCTTTTAGGATAGCTTATCTCATTTCCCTCCACATGTCGAACTTACCCACAGGACAGGGAATCTTTCTGCCCTATCTGGGCATTCAGCTCTATCCCAGACAGAACTTAGAGTCAGCATCACAGGAGACAAAGGAGTGTGATGGAGAATATAAAGCACTACCAAAGGCAATTTTGCCTCCAGGATGACATTTGCAATGCTTAGGGATAGTTTTGGTTGTCATGACTTGGGAGTAAGATGGAGGAGGAGTTGTTAGACTCTAGTGGGTAGAGGCCAGGGATGCTGCCAAACATTCTACAATGCCCAGCACAGCAAAGAAACAGATTGTCCCCTACAGTGTCCAGAGGAAGTGCTTTCCTGCCAAAACCTTGATTTTAACCCAGTAAGATCCATTTTAGACTTTTCATCTCCAGAACTGTAAGCTAATACATGTGTACCATTTTAAGGCACTGCATTTGTAGCGACTTGTGACAGCAGCATTAGGAAAATAAAGCAGATGGGAACAGGCAATTGGCAAAATGGGAAACACAAATACCTAACAACTATACAAAAAGAAGCACAAACTCAGAAATTAAAATGAGATGCTATTTCAAACCCATCAATCTGATAGACATAAAAACATCTGACAATGCCAAGTGTTGCAAAGCTATGGGGTGAAAGTAACATTCCTCACCATTGCTTTTTGGAAAGAAAATTTACAATATTTATTATTGTTAAAAATCTGCATGGTCTGGGGACCGGCAGTGTGGCACAGCAGCCCTGGCCTGAAAGTGCCGGCATCCCATATGGGCGCGGGTTTGAGTCCCAGCTGCTCCACTTCCTATCCAGCTCTCTGCTATGGCCTGGGAAAGCAGTAGAAAATGGCCCAAGTCCTTGGGTCCCTTCTCCCCAGTGGGAGACCCAGAGGAAGCTCCTGGCTCCTGGCTTCAGATAGGTACAGCTCCGGCTGTTGCGGCCATCTGGGGAGTGAACCATCGGATGGAAGTCCCCCCCCCCCTTCTGCCTCTCCTCTCTCTGTGTAACTCTGACTTTCAACTAAAATAAATAAATCTTTAAAAAATGTGCATGGTCGTGGAAACCCAACCGCGGGAGCCGAGCCGCAGACTCTCCCCAGCGCGGGAACGAACGGGGAGGTAAGACAAAAGCCTCAGAAATGTGAGACATTAGTGGGGAAAGGCAGAGGCCCCTCCCTCCACTTGAGCAAAACAAAGAGCAGGCACCATTTTACATATGTAAAGCAGCAATGAGTACACAAACTCAGTAACTTTGGGTCTAAGGTGAAACTTGAGAACACATTGAGGGCTGCATAAACTCTTTGTGTGGTCCCAGGGGTAGATCAAACGAATACTCACAGAGGCCAGATTTCAACTACCCTCAATTCCACTCAGCCATTCGGAATTACTTCCCAACTGAGTCAAAAAAAAGAGAGAGAGAGAGAGAGAGAGAGAGAGAGAGAGAGAGAGATCCAGCAAGGAGCAAGGTGAGTCACTTTTTGCACAGCCTTAAACCTGAAGAATCAAGCAGAGCTCTCTGGTCACACCCATCACAGCCTCTAAGGATCCATCAAAGCAGACAGCCCACTTAGAGGCATAGTATATTGAGAAAAAATCACCACAGCAAAAAAACAACAACAACAACAAAACACCATAAATTATCTCCAACATGCCAAACAAAAAACGTAGAAGCCGAGGTAACAAGAGCAAGGAAGACACTATGATGCCCCCAAATGAACAAGACACCCCAATCCAAGATTATGAAGATGAAGAGATAGAGGAAATGCAAGAAGCGGATCTCAAAAAACTGATAAGAACATTAAGAAGTTCTCAAAAACAAATTCTTGAACTACAGAAATCCTTAATGGACAAGATAGAAAATCTCTCTCATGAAAATGAAATATTAAGGAGGAATCAAAATGAAATGAAACAACTAGTAGAACATGAAACTGTGATAGTGACAAGAAACCATAATGAAATGAAGAACTCAATAGATCAAATGACAAACACATTAGAAAGCCTTAAAAACAGAATGGGTGAAGCAGAAGAGAGAATATCGGAATTAGAAGACAGAGAACAGGAAAGGAAACAGTCAAATCAAAGAAAAGAAGAAGAAATCAGAAATCTAAAAAATACTGTCAGTAATCTACAGGATACTATTAAAAAACCCAACATTCGGGTTCTAGGAGTTCCTGAAGGCATGGAGAGGGAGAAAGGATTAGAAGGCCTTTTCAGTGAGATACTAGCAGAAAATTTCCCAGGTTTGGAGAAGGACAGAGACATCCTAGTACAGGAAGCTCATAGAACCCCTAATAAACATGACCAAAAGAGATCCTCACCACGACACGTCGTAATCAAACTCACCATAGTGAAACATAAAGAAAAGATCCTAAAATGTGCAAGAGAGAAACGCCAGATTGCTCTCAGAGGATCTCCAATTAGACTCACAGCAGACTTCTCATCAGAAACCCTACAAGCTAGAAGGGAATGGCGAGACATAGCCCAGGTACTAAGAGAGAAAAACTGCCAGCCCAGAATATTATATGCTGCAAAGCTCTCATTTATGAATGAAGGTTAAATAAAGACCTTTCACAGCAAACAGAAATTGAAAGAATTTGTTGCCACTCGTCCAGCCCTGCAAAAGATGCTTAAAGATGTGTTACATACAGAAACACAGAAACACGGTCACCAATATGAAAGAAGGTAAAGGAAGGAAACCTCACAGCAAAAGATCACAGGAATCTCAAACCATATATTAGAAAATATCTTTGGCAAATGGCAGGGCAAAGTTACTCCTTCTCAATAGTCACATTGAATGTTAATGGCTTGAACTGTCCAGTTAAAAGACACCGATTGGCTGATTGGGTTAAGGAACAAAACCCATCTTTTTGCTGCTTACAAGAAACTCATCTTTCCAACAATGATCCATACAGGCTGAAAGTGAAAGGCTGGAAAAAGATATACCATGCCAACAGAAATGAAAAAAGAGCAGGCGTAGCCATCTTAATATCGGACAACATAAACTTTACCACAAAAACTGTTAGGAGAGACAAAGAGGGGCACTATATAATGATTAAGGGATCCATTCAACAGGAAGATATAACGATTATCAATGTATATGCACCTAATTACAGGGCACCAGCTTATTTAAAAGACTTGTTAAGGGACTTAAAGGGAGACTTAGACCCCAATACAATAGTACTGGGGGACTTCAATACTCCACTCTCAGAGATAGACAGATCAATAGGACAGAAGATCAACAAGGAGACAGTAGATTTAAATGACACTATAGCCCAAATGGATCTAACAGATATCTACAGAACATTTCATCCTACATCTAAAGACTTTACATTCTTCTCAGCAGTACATGGAACCTTCTCTAGGATTGACTACATACTAGGCCATAAAGCAAGTCTCAGCAAATTCAAAAGAATTAGAATCATACCATGCAGCTTCTCAGACCACAAAGGAATGAAATTGGAAATTAGCAACTCAGGAATCCCTAGAGCACGTGCAAACACATGGAGATTGAACAACATGCTCCTGAATGAACAATGGGTCATAGAAGAAATTAAAAGAGAAATTAAAAATTTTCTGGAAGTAAATGAGGATAACAGAACAACATACCAAAACCTATGGGATACAATAAAAGCAGTGTTAAGAGGAAAGTTTATATCAATATGTGCCTACATCAAGAAATTGGAAAGGCACCAAATAGATGAGCTTTCAAGTCATCTCAAGGATCTAGAAAATCTGCAGCAAACCAAACCCAAACCCAGTAGGAGAAGAGAAATAATTAAAATCAAAGAAGAAATCAACAGGATTGAATCCAAAAAAACAGTACAAAAAATCAGCCAAACAAGGAGCTGGTTTTTTGAAAAAATAAACAAAATTGACACCCCATTGGCCCAACTAACTAAAAAAAGAAGAGAAAAGACCCAAATCAATAGGATCAGAGATGAAAAGGGAAACGTAACAACAGACGCCGCAGAAATAAAAAGAATCATCAGAAATTACTACAAGGACTTGTATGCCAGCAAACAGGGAAATCTATCAGAAATGGACAGATTCTTGGACACATACAACCTACCTAAATTGAGCCAGGAAGACATAGAAAACCTAAACAGACCCATAACTGACACAGAAATTGAAACAGTAATAAAGGCCCTCCCAACAAAGAAAAGCCCAGGGCCAGATGGATTCACTGCTGAGTTCTATCAGACATTTAGAGAAGTACTAACTCCAATTCTTCTCAAACTATTCCAAACAATCGAAAAAGAGGGAATCCTCCCAAATTCTTTCTATGAAGCCACCATCACCTTAATCCCTAAGCCGGAAAAAGATGCCGCATTGAAAGAGAATTACAGACCAATATCCCTGATGAACATAGATGCAAAAATACTCAATAAAATTCTGGCCAATAGAATGCAATAACACATCAGAAAGATCATCCACGCAGACCAAGTGGGATTCATCCCCGGTATGCAGGGATGGTTCAACGTTCGCAAAACAATCAACGTAATACACTACATTAACAGACTGCAGAAGAAAAACCATATGATTCTCTCAATAGACACAGAGAAAGCATTTGATAAAATACAACACCCTTTCATGATGAAAACTAAGCAAACTGGGTATGGAAGGAACATTCCTCAATACAATCAAAGCAATATATGAAAAGCCCACGGCCAACATCCTATTGAATGGGGAAAAGTTGGAAGCATTTCCGCTGAGAACTGGTACCAGACAGGGATGCCCTCTCTCACCACTGCTATTCAATATAGTTCTGGAAGTTTTGGCCAGAGGCATTAGGCAAGAAAAAGAAATTAAAGGGATACAAATTGGGAAGGAAGAACTCAAACTATCCCTCTTTGCAGATGATATGATTCTTTATTTAGGGGACCCAAAGAACTCTACTAAGAGACTGCTGGAACTCATCGAAGAGTTTGGCAAAGTAGCAGGATATAAAATCAATGCACAAAAATCAATAGCCTTTGTATACACAGGCAATGCCACAGCTGAGGAAGAACTTCTAAGGTCAATCCCATTCACAATAGCTACAAAAACAATCAAATACCTTGGAATAAACTTAACCAAAGACATTAAAGATCTCTACGATGAAAACTACAAAACCTTACAGAAAGAAATAGAAGAGGATACCAAAAAATGGAGAAATCTTCCATGCTCATGGATTGGAAGAATCAATATCATCAAAATGTCTATTCTCCCAAAAGCAATTTATACATTCAATGCAATAGCAATCAAGATACCAAAGACATTCTTCTCAGATCTGGAAAAAATGATGCTGAAATTCATATGGAGACACAGAAGACCTTGAATAGCCAAAGCAATCTTGTACAACAAAAACAAAGCCAGAGGCATCACAATACCAGATTTCAGGACATACTACAGGGCAGTTGTTATCAAAACAGCATGGTACTGGTACAGAAACAGATGGATAGACCAATGGAACAGAATAGAAACACCAGAAATCAATCCAAACATCTACAGCCAACTTATATTTGACCAAAGATCCAAATCTAATCCCTGGAATAAGGACAGTCTATTCAATAAATGGTGCTGGGAAAATTGGATTTCCACGTGCAGAAGCTTGAAGCAAGACCCATACCTATCACCTTACACAAAAATTCACTCAACATGGATTAAAGACTTAAATCTACGACCCGAAACCATCAAATTATTAGAGAGCATTGGAGAAACCCTGCAAGATATAGGCACAGGCAAAGACTTCTTGGAAAATACTCCAGCAGCACAGGCAGTCAAAACCAAAATTAACATTTGGGATTGCATCAAATTGAGAAGTTTCTGTACTTCAAAAGAAACAGTCAGGAAAGTGAAGAGGCAACCAACAGAATGGGAAAAAATATTTGCAAACTATACTACAGATAAAGGGTTGATAACCAGAATCTACAAAGAAATCAAGAAAATCCACAACAACAAAACAAACAACCCACTTTAGAGATGGGCCAATGACCTCAATAGACATTTTTCAAAAGAGGAAATCCAAATGGCCAACAGACACATGAAAAAATGTTCAAGATCACTAGCAATCCGGGAAATGCAAATCAAAACCACAATGAGGTTCCATCTCACCCCGGTGAGAATGGCTCACATTCAGAAATCTACCAACAACAGATGCTGGAGAGGATGTGGGGAAAAAGGGACACTAACCCACTGTTGGTGGGAATGCAAACTGGTTAAGCCACTATGGAAGTCTGTCTGGAGATTCCTCAGAAACCTGAATATAACCCTACCATACAACCCAGCCATCCCACTCCTTGGAATTTGCCCAAAGGAAATTAATTTGGCAAATAAAAAAGCCATCTACACATTAATGTTTATTGCAGCCCAATTCACAATAGCTAATACCTGGAACCAACCCAAATGCCCATCAACAGTAAACTGGATAAAGAAATTATGGGACATGTACTCCATAGAATACTATACAGCAGTAAGAAACAACGAAACCCGGTCATTTGCAACAAGATGGAGGGATCTGGAAAACATCATGCTGAGTGAATTAAGCCAGTCCCAAAGAAACAAATATCATTTGTTTGCCCTGATCCATGACAACTGAGCACCACAGGGGAAACCTGTTAAGTGAAATGGACACTATAAGAAACAATGACCTGATCAGCTCTTGTCCTGACTCTAGATGTACAATGTAATACTTTATCCTTTTTAGTATTTGTTGTTGTTGTTCTAGTACTAGTGGTTGAACTCTGTAATTAACACATAATTATTCTTAGGTGTTTAAATTTTAACTGAAAAGTGATTCCTGTTAAATTTAAGAGTGGAAAAAGAGAGGGAGGAGATGTACAATTTGGGACATGCTCAATCGGACTTGCCGCAAATGGTGGAGTTAGAAATGTGCCAGGGGATTCCAACACAATACCATCAAGGTGGCATGTACCAATGCCATCTCACTAGTCCAAGTGATCAATTTCAGCTCACAATTGATGGCTCTGATAGGTCTAAGAGTCAAAGGGATCACACAAACAAGACAAGTGTCTGCTAATACTAACTGATAGAATCAAAAAGGGAGAGAAAGATCCAGCATGGGAAGCGGGATACACAGCAGACTCATAGAATGGCAGATGTCCAAAACAACACTCTGGCCTCAGAATCAGCCCTTAAGGCATTCAGATCTGGCTGAAGAGCCCATGAGAGTATTGTAGGCATGGAAAGCCAAGATACCATGGGGAAAAAAAAAGAGTTAAATGAAAGATCTCTGTGAGTGAGATCCCAGTGGAAAGAACAGGGCCATCAAAGAAGGAGGTGCCTTTCTCCGAAGGGAGGAGAGAAATTCCACTTTGACTATGACCCTATCGGAATAAGATCAAAGTCAGCGAACTCTAAAGGCTTCCATAGCCCTGGCAACTCATGACTAGAGCCTAGGGAGATTACTGACGCCATGAACAGGAGTGTCAAATTGTTAAGTCAACAGGAGTCACTGTGTACTTACACCCCATGTGGGATCTGTCCTTAATGTGTTGTCTAATGTGCAGTGATGCTATAACTAGTACTGAAACAGTATTTTTATACTTTGTGTTTCTGTGTGGGTACAAACTGATGAGATCTTTACTAATTATATACTGAATTGATCTTCTGTATATAAAGATAATTGGAAATGAAAAAACAAACCTGGTGTTAAATTGGAAATGGCATAGAAAATTAATTAATTTAAAAAAATGTTATGTAGGATCTCTGTCTTTAATGTGCTGTACACTCTTATTTAATGCTATAACTAGTACTCCAACGGTAGTTTTTTCACTTTGTGTTGCTATATGGGGCAAACTGTTGAAATCTTTACCTAATATATACTAAACTGATCTTCTGTATATAAAGAGAATTGAAAATGAATCTTGATGTGAATGGAAGGGGAGAGGGAGCGGGAAAGGGGAGGGTTGTGGGCGGGAGGGAAATTATGGGAGGGGGGAAGCCATTGTAACCCATAAGCTGTACTTTGGAAATTTATATTCATTAAATAAAACTTTAATAAAAAATGTGCATGGTCTGAAATCCAGCAATTTGCTTTTGGGGAATAAACTCTTGAGAAAAATATGACACTGGAGCCCCAGGACAGCTAGAGAAATGAGCATTGTGGCATCTTTTGAATTACAAGACAACTGGGAAACATCCCATTAGTGGTCAACAGAGGAGTTTATAAATACATTAAGTTATGTGCATAGATAGAGTACACTGGCTAGAATAAATAAATAAAAACCGTATGTGTCAACACAGAAAGATCTTCAAAACATATGACTTAGTAAATAGAACAGTTCTCAGTAAGATACACACAGTATAATACTATTCATTTAATTTTAAACATATAAGTCACCCTGGTGAGTTGTTCATGGGTAGGTATCTCTGTAGGATAACAGGAAAACATGGACTGGGAGGATGTATATCCCTCCATACTGACATTTGACTTGTGGAAGGATGGGAGATAGGACTCGAAATGAGGGTAAGGGAGGTTTCCATGCATAAAAACACAAAATAAAAATAAAAATAATGTAAAATACAAACTTTTGCTCATTTGTGTTGATTTGAACACAGATGTTTCTTGCATTTCTCTCTTTTTGCCTTAGGTTATTTTAGAAACATAAGCACAAAACCAAAAATAAAATAGGCATAAATGTCATCATATTGAAATTGGTTTAGAATAAGCCTTGGGTTAATTAAAACTTCTGTTGAAAAATTCATCAACTCCATTTGTCTTTCTAAAATCAGAAAATACTTTGATGCATTACCTCAGACTTGGTATCTTCAGGAATTAAACAGGTACTAGATTACACAAGCATGGAATAACCAA
Source organism: Lepus europaeus (assembly GCF_033115175.1). Lineage (NCBI taxonomy): Eukaryota > Metazoa > Chordata > Mammalia > Lagomorpha > Leporidae > Lepus > Lepus europaeus. The sequence continues at coordinate 133,589,557 of NC_084850.1, forward strand.
GAATTACTAAAGTGTCTATCATGTTTTTCAAGCAAGAAAATTCTTTGATAACGTGTTTTCTCAACTGATTTTCCAAAGAACCCTATCAGTTAGGCAAGGCAGATCTTCTGAACAATCCTGTTTGCCAGGTGAAAAAAAAAAAGGAAGCTCAGAAAGAACAAAATGACTTGTCCCAAGTTTGGCAAATGCAAGAACCAAAGCTTGTACTCATGTCCTCTGATTATAAAAACCATGCTTTGTGTACTATGTCAACTATCCCTAGGATGAGGAATGACTGGTTTAATAGCTCTTCCTATGTAGATACAAAAAAGCTCTGTGTCTCTTGGTTGACCCAAATGCCATAAAAATCTGTGCTGTAAACTGGCTGCTTAAACAAGCAATAAAGCAAGCAAACAAGTAAATGATTTTTTTTTTTGACAGGCAGAGTGGACAGTGAGAGAGAGACAGAGAGAAAGGTCTTCCTTTGCTGTTGGTTCACCCTCCAATGGCCGCCGCGGTAGGTGCGCTGCGGCCGGTGCACCACGCTGTTCTGATGGCAGGAGCCAGGTCTTCTGGTCTCCTATGGGGTGCAGGGCCCAAGCACTTGGGCCATCCTCCTCTGCACTCCCTGGCCACAGCAGAGAGCTGGCCTGGAAGAGGGGCAACCGGGACAGGATCGGTGCCCCGACCGGGACTAGAACCTGGTGTGCCAGCGCCGCAAGGCGGAGGATTAGCCTAGTGAGCCGCGGCGCCGGCCAAGTAAATGATTTTTATTCTGGGTTAGTATTTGGTAAAGTGTTCTGTAGTGACTTGTCCCAATGAGGAAATTTTATTGGGTAATGTCCTGGGCAAGAAATTTCAACACAGATAATGATAAAAAAGAAATAGGTGAGGATCACTATGTAATCACTAAAGGAAATGAGAAACTTTAGAGGAAGTAGAATGAACCCCTCCCACCAAAAAAAAAAAAAAAAAAAAAAACTCTAGAGCTAGAACCAAAATAAGAAAGTACTACAGTGATGGCAGTTGTCAGTTAAGAGAATAGAACTTCTCAACTACAGAGGTAGCCCCCAAAGAGGAGCGCTATTTCTGAGGAATACAAGCAGAAATCCGATGAGTAGTTTTCAGCACTGCTTAAAAGGAAATACTTATTTTGGAAGAGGTGCTGAACTAGATGAGAGAAATGGAAAAGTTCGCTATTATTTGCCCTAATGCTGGCCTAAAAGGGGGAAGTAGGAATTTACTCACATACTTCTACAGCCCCTCCGGAAGGGGGCTTTGAAGTGACAGAGAGTCCCTCTAGATTCCAATGTGTGTGTGTGTGTGTGTGTGTGAGGTATGTATTTTGGGTTGGTCATCTGAACCTACCCTTGTGGTGTCCCCCAGGCCAATGTCAAGTATGTGACTTAAGAATGTCAAATTAGCCGGCGCCGCGGCTCACTAGGCTAATCCTCCGCCTTGCAGCGCCGGCACACTGGGTTCTAGTCCTGGTCGGGGCACCGGATTCTGTCCCGGTTGCCCCCCTTCCAGGCCAGCTCTCTGCTGTGGCCAGGGAGTGCAGTGGAGGATGGCCCAAGTGCTTGGGCCCTGCACCCCATGGGAGACCAGGAGAAGACCTGGCTCCTGCCATCGGATCAGCGCGGTGCGCCGGCCGCAGCGCGCTACCGGGCAGCCATTGGAGGGTGAACCAATGGCAAAAGGAAGACCTTTCTGTCTGTCTCTCTCTCACTGTCCACTCTGCCTGTCAAAAAATAAAAAAAAATTAAAAATAAATAAATTAATTAATTAAAAAAATAAATAAAAAATTTAAAAAAGAATGTCAAATGAGAGGGCAGAGGAACAGATGGGTGTCATCTGTCATCAAAATCCCAGAACTTGATAGGAACATACACAAATGAGTCAACCACTGCAGTGAATTAAGACCAAGTGGCCAACTGGAAAACTGGTCATGGCATCTGGCATGTAGGTTGCCTCGTTGCAGTATTGTGAGTCAGTACACTGCTAATGTGAGATCCAGGGTTGGGACTTACAAGAGAGGAATAAGCCAAAGCAACTTGAATACTCGACTTCATTTGTTACACCCAAAGGCTTGAGCAGGAAGAACAGCAGATTGTGGACAACAGAGTAGATTCAATGTTCCCATTTCCACATTCCATTTTCAAATAAGAACATAATACAAAATCACAACACAACTTCTTTAGGCTTATTTTGCTCCTCCCATTGTAGTCCCCGTGTGCCATCATCTCACCATTTCCTCCTGGTGGTCCCCTTGCTCTTGCTGACATCAACATAACTCTGAAGCTATACTATATCAGAATCTGTATTTTGAAAAGATCATGGTCATTTGTATGCACTGCCTTAAGATTTTATAATCTTGACCCAAATCAAGACTGTATTTGTGAGTTACTTTAATAACACCGCAGCTAACCAATACCGTTATTTTGTATACAAATATTTCCAAAATTATCATAAAATCTGGTTGTGTACTTGAGCAGAGTGAATGCTGGGCCATAGAAGTAATGGTGAAAGATGGGGTTGATGCTGGACACCAGCATGGAGAGTAGGATTGTAAGTCATGGAGCTAGGTTTTAAGAGTAAAGGACCTCCTTTTTGCAAATTGCAAGCCAAAAGGGAGGATAAAGAGACAGAGAAGCTATCAGAGAATCCAGATAAGAAAGTTTTCTTAAAGGGCTGCTTCTCAGGGCACAGCCTAAATTGTCACAGAAACTTTGAGACCATGAAAAGTGATGATGTTAAAAGTGCTCCCACTTTCAGTGTAGATGGTTTGTGATAAATCAGAAGAGACCCCCTGCTAAATAAATCATACTTCCTAGGAATACCTCAGTTTTTCACAGAAGTATTCCTTGATGTCCTAAGAAGGTTTAGCACTGAACTTAAAATATGATATGGTCGGTATTGTGGTTAACCCTCCCAAATTCACTCTACCCCTGTCACTTAGTCTCCAAGAGAATCATGGGAACTCCATCCTTCTTGTCAGCAATTAGTTCAGGGCTGGACAGTCCTAAGCCAGTCTGGACCAAGGAGAGAGGCCAGGAGATACTTTCCAAGGGTGTTGGAGCAAAAGGCTTCCTCAGTCTGAGAGCTCCATGAGAAAGCTCACGTGGTAGACATAATTGAGGGTGGATGCAGTGTAGATTACTTTCTGTGGCTATCCCGGAACTCCATGGAGATCATGATCACACTGTGGGATGACACCTACCCTGCAGGCTGGACAAGAAGCCATTTCTTCTTTTTGGCAAATTTCAATGTCTCACATGGAAGAAACAGAAGGGACCCAAGTCTCTATGCTGGAAGGTCATTCCACTTCTAGATTTCTTCTTACATGTGCTATTACATTGCCCCCCTGTGTAAGTCAGTTTGATGTAAGTTTCATTGCTGCCCACAGCCACGTGCATCTGAAGTGATACAAATCATTGGCAAGAATCCTCTCCTTTTGGCAAGCCCAATGCAACAGTGTAATTAGCATGGATTCACAATAGTCATTTCTGAAGTGATGCTATTTAAAATCACAGGCACTTATCCCAGGTGAAAGAATACAATTTTTACCAACTATAATGAGATCCAACAATTATAGCAGAGTAATTTTGAAAACAGATGTCATGATACTCCCATCTTGTGCAAAGCTATTTTCATATTTTTATTGGCAATTCTTTACAAGGTACTCAGGGCTGCTGTGGCTATAATTGATAGAACTGATTGCATCACAAAAGACAGGAACATGCTAAATTCATTTCAAAGTTCAGATTGTATTTATTGCAGTTTGTATGGGAAGGCTGTCATTGTTTGGACTTGAAAATTTCAAAGCAAAACTGTCTTACATTTTACTAACTCTATCTTTAAGCATTCATAGCACCCCATGTCTTAAAATGTCTGGAATCTGCATCTCAGGGAACAAGGTGGTTTTAGTGGTTTATTCATATGCTGATTACTGATATTTGTTAAGGACAGAAATGAAAGTCTGAGGCCATTATTAATTTTAAAAAGTGACACCACAGTTTTGAAGTTAATGCATAAGCTGCTTTCCACATATTAATATTCACGATTTTTAACACGTTAGTTTTCTTTCCTTTGGATGTCCCTTCCTTCTTCGTCTACTGATTCAGATGCTACCCATTCTCTGACTTTCTTTCAAGACACAGCTTGAGTACAGTTGCTGAGGCCGGCCATAGACTGGAGGAGACACTGCTGCCATATTGACAAAGCTGAATCCTTAAACTCTATGAGCTCAGTTCAGCACTCAAGAACTGGGAGCCATCGCATGGTCGATATTGCATAACCTTAATTCTGACACCCACACGGACTTCTGAGCCTTAGTATTCTCATCTGTAAAATGGGGAAATTGATAGTATGTAATTCAAACAGTTACAAGGATGAAAGGAGATAGTTCAAATAAGGCTTTCATCCAGCACCTGTAGTTTACACATAAGAATTCACTGGACTGAAATACATGCACTTCTCTGGATTGAAGAAGTCTACTTTTTGTTAATATATTGCACTAATTTTAATGATTAAAAAAGAAAAACCTGTATTTTATTTTCTTGGCTCATTCAAGGCTCTGGGTTTCATATTTAATGATGGAAACTTCAACTTAATCAAATGATTTGAAAAGAAGTTTTATTGCAATGGGCATTTTATATATTTGTACATGTACATATAAAATCAAGATTCATAAGGAAGAGCCACCACTGAATTTCTTGAAGATTCTGGATAGCAATAAGAGTCCTTTCAACAAAGATCAAGCATCTATCCCATGAAAACGGACAACTGTGGGAAGGAAGACGTATGCACAAAGTGTAGCAAGTTTTTACGAGGTCAATGCCTCATGGGTTCTATAAGCAAAATAGTTTTATTACAAAACTATTTCTCTTGTCTTGCAAGATAAATGAGAATCAATAACTTCCAAAATTTACTTCCTGTGTATAGTTGCCTCACATTAATACCCTTTTTGGTTTTTGGATTCTTCTTTTGAAACACACACACAGAGGGTGTGTGTGTGTGTGAGAGAGAGAGAGAGAGAGAGAGACAGAAAGAAAGAAATAGCGGTTGGAGATTAAACTGTCAAACTGTAATATTTGCAGATTAACCAAGGCTCCACTACGTACTTCTTGTGTGACCTATGGCAACTCATTTATCTTCTGATGAACTTCTAATTTTTTTCTCCACACCAATTTTCAGCAAAAGGGGCTACATTACCTCTTCCCTTAAGCAGTGCTATATATTAAGGGGCTAAAATACCTGACTTCCAGTTTCTTCCATCAACAACTGTTTTTGCTTTTGTTTCAGAAGGACCTTTTAGGTAACCAATCGTATTGGATAACCTTACTCAATTACTATTGGAAATTCTATTAACTTTCAGGAAAGCAGCACTGCTCACCATTTCAGTTCCTTTCAGTTTCATTACTAAAGGTAATAAGGGGAAATAAACATCTTCTAAAAAGTCATTCAACTTTTCTAAAAATTATTTGACCATTGTGTTCATATATTATTTTAAAAATAAATCAAGTCAAGCTGGATAATTACAAGTATAGAAGGCTAACAATGAATCTAAATAGAAAAATTCTGGAGAAAAACAAAATCTGGGGCTGTTTTTCTTCTGAGGAGGGAGCTAAAGTGGAAGGAATGTTTACTTTTCAGTATTTTGATAATGTCTGAGAACAAAGCTATATAAACAAGAGCTGTGCAAATACTAAATCTACTACTAGAAATAACACTGGTCACAGTTAAATCTAAATGAGCTAAGGTTCTCAGTAGGGCTATCCAGTTAGTACATTTATTAATTCAGATCCTGCTTAGATGTCTACTGACACCCCAATTATTTTAATTAAAGCCTGAAGTTTGCTTGCAATCACTTAGTACTTGGTAGAAAATAATAATACAGAAAACTCACATTCTTTTATATTTCTTCTTATAGATTTAAGATATCTAATTAAAATCTTTTATTGCATATTAAATTTATTCAATTGAAAACATATAATTAAATCTACAAGTGGAATTTAATTCATGAAACATTTATTGGAATATTGTGTGTGTGTGTGTGTGTGTGTGAAAATAAGACAAGTAGAATTGTCCACTGAATGATTTTGGTGACTCTCTGAGTTTCCTGCTAGGGATTCCCTTCTTGGGATTGGTGGCTCTCCCTTCTCTGTTGAGGGAGGTACTGCACATGACCTCAACTTCCCACAAGATTGTCAGGCTGTATCAGCAGAGGCTTCTTCAACTCCACAATGCCTGCATATCACTTTCCTGAGCCCCCTCTATTTTGCAAGACCATTCATAAAAAGGGAGTCCCTTTCTTTGAATATCATCCATAATGCTTTCAGTTCTGCATGGATCCTGCAAAAGTGCCTGCCTGTGAATTCTAACATACACTGTGTGAAGATTGTTACTGTTTGTGTGAAACCTTGGATGATCAGTGGAACCCACATGCCTCACATAACAGTTCCACTTCCTAGGTGTGTTCAACTGTTACTTGTTCCTCTATCTCCTGTATTTCCTGTAGACTAGAAGTCAGATCTTCAGGCTTGGTTTAATTGACATTAAGCATTTACTGGAAGGAATATTTCATAAGTGATGGTGTGTATTTGCTACCACATCACCTCTGGGGGCTCATAAGATCTGATTCCCCAATTATTATTCAATAATGATGACTGATCACTGGGTTAATGTGGTGACAACCAGATCCTTTCCTTGTAAAATTACAGTCCCCCCCACCCTGGAAAGCAGTGTGTAATCTCTGGAGTGTTACATGTGATTATCCAATTTGCCATTAAGAGTTACCTCGTGGTTTCAACATCTACCATAATCCTTGCCTCACTGACTCAGTGATTACACAGGAGGTTACTGATGGGTGGTTTTCTAATTCAATCATTCATTCTATACTTATCTGCTGTCATTCCATTTTGAGAAAGAGATTTCTCATTAGCTGTGTCAATTTGGTTACTCTGAAATACATTGCCTATTGCAAGCTAGGAAAAAATGTTTCTTTAATACAAATTCCAGGGCAAAGGTAGGTGTAACAAAATCCCCTGCAGTGATGGCAGAGAAGTGCTTTGTTGTTTTCTTAGAGACTTGTGAATTTTAATATAGTTAATGCATTTCAATCAATGAAAGTCATTATATTTTTTGGAAGACATGATTTTGATTTACTGCAGCAAAGGCTTATAAACCTGCCAGCTAATTTTACTTACAATATTATGAAAATTGGTTTGCATTCTTCAAATACACAGCCTCATTATACTTTTTGAATCTTAAATGGCCCCAAATTCGGTCAGTGGGAACCCCTTCCAGCTAGTTTCATGTTCTTCTGGCTCAATCCCGTTAGTCTTTGATTGTGCCCTTGCTTTCTGGCTCAGCTGGCTGTCCCAAGTTCACATTGCATTTCCTGTATCCTGTCCTTAGACACATCTGTTTCTTTAAAGAGCCCTGTTTCTTTTCAGCTGTTAATGGCACTTAAGGATCATAGTTTCTGGTATGTCATTGTTTCCAGGTTATTCATAGCAAACAGTTTGAAAATATTTAGGATCTTCCAAAAGTTCATGGAAAAATGATTTACCTTTTAACTGTTTTCCCTGAATTTTTAGAAGTTCACAGATGTACACACACACACACACACTTAGAAACTCTGAGTTTATATATATATATACATATATATGATATAAATACATATATCATTTTAAGTTTAATACTATACTGTATTTACTTATTTGGTTTTACACTTGTGGCACTTTTACACTGAAAAATCTTAAACATTTCCATTTATTTATTTTATCTTGTAATATATTAAATACTTTCAAGATATTAATGCACTGTTTCCATTAACCATGAAATTCTTGAGTAAAACTTAAAAGGTCTTTGCATTTCTTTTTTCCTTGTAATGGATGCCCTATGGGTGTAAAGAACTCTGTTTTAAAGATAGTCGAAGGGACTGGTGCTGTGGCACAGCAGGTTAAATGTCCTGGCCTGAAGTGCCAGCATCCCATATGAGCGCTGGTTCTAGTCCTGGCTACTCCTCTTCCAATCCAGTTCTCTGCTATGCCCTGGGAAAGCAGTAGAAAATGGCCCAAGTCCATGGGTCCCTGCACCTGCGTGGGAGACCCGGAAGAAGCTCCTGGCTCCTGGCTTCAGATTGGCACAGCTCCAGCCATTGTGGCCATCTAGGGACTCAACCATTGGATGGAAGACCTCTCTCTTTGTCTCTACCTATCGCTCTGTAACTCTTTCAAATAAAATAATTCTTTAAAAAAATAAAGATAGTTGAAATTTATTTTTACTGGTTATATTACTAATTTGATACATAAGTATGTTCATTTCTTTACTTCCAGTGGTTAACTTTCCCAGTCTGCACAACACCATGAATCCTTGAATGTTTAAGTTGGTTCTTGGGACTCTAGATACTGACCTCTGAGTAAATTTTTCTAGTAACCACAGACTTTTAAATAATTATTGAATTCAGATCCTTGCCTGAAATTACTTCCCCAGTTTCTACACCTTTTAAGTTCTTCCTCATATATTTCAGTTATTTTATAATATGCTTTAGGAGTTTTAAACTGATGGTAAAGCACATAGTGGGGGGAGAATCACCGGATTTGAAGAAACAGAAAGCAGCTAAAGGCCCCTAGCTATGTCTCATTCTATGAGACAAGGCTTCTTAAGGGCAGAACTTCCATTTATTTATTTACTGAAAATATTTTTGTTGTACATATTTATGGGTACAGTGTGAGAATTCGATACATATACTCACTGGGTGATGACCACATCAGGTTATTTAACATTTCCATCTCCCCAAGCAAATGCATTTTGTATCACTGCTCAACAGTTGCTCATATCTAGTATGAAATACAGTATATCAAAGACCCATACGTACGACTTAGAACAATGAAACTACTAGAAAGGCAAGACTTACTTTCTGCTGCTGCACACTCACTGACTGACACATTATTTACAGCTGGGGTCCATCCTGCTTGTCTGGTTCCCTGCCTGAGTAGTCATGAAATATTTTTAATAGCATTCCTGTCTGGAGGCATAGGATTCTATCTCCCAAGTTAATCCCTGTCCAGATTGGGAACACTTTCAAATAAAAATAAGCAAGAAAAAAATTTCTTAGGACATTATATAGAACTTCACAAGGAGCCTTCTGAGTAAATCTAAACTGATTGCATTTAGTTCATATAATTTTAGCCAGGAAGATTAAATATAGTTGTTTTCTAGTGCAAGCTAATCAGTATCTCTCTTGTGTCCATTGATGGAACACACATTTTGTTTTCATAAAGACAACACAGTTTTCATGGTAATATGCCTCAGGCTCTGGCAGAGAATGAGAAAAGATGTTGTTGAAAATTGATTGCCTTGTTTTCCTTCTTTAGATTATACAATAAAATTTTGAAGGTTTTTTTTTTTTGCAACATGCAATTTAGATGTACTTTACCTTTGAAGAACGAAGGTGGAAAAGACCAAAGAAGGAAATCAATAAAACATTACATTCCCTTTTGAAAAATATGTACACTTTTTTCCAAATCTGTGGAGGATAATGACCAGACACAATCAAATTAGTTCAAGTTGAGAGAGGACTTTGGAGCTAACAATCACTTGTCTCCGTACGAGGCTGCCACAGTGTTACTGGAGGTGAGGACCAGGCCAAGGCTGAGGTTCCACTGGGCTTTGGCAAGAATGACCAACATTGTGGAAGCCATTATTTGGAAGTCTCTGTCTTGCAGGGAATCTAAACTTACCTGATAGAACAATATAAACAAATATTTCTGCTACAAAGATATTTCAGAAAGTTTGTGGAAAATAGAAGTAAAAGGCAAGTTGATTTTGTTACAGAAATGTTGAGACTCATGAATATGAGGGATTTTTCAAAAGTTCATGGAGAATGCATGTTATATAAAAGATAGGCATTTTGTCAACAGAAGTCTGGATAACGAAATTATGGGATATGTACTCTGTGGAATACTACACAGTGGTAAAAAAAATGAAGTCTGGTCATTTGCAACAAAATGGAAAGCATCATACTGAGTAAAATCAGCCAGTCACAAAGGAACAAATATCATATGTTCTCCCTGATCTGTGACAACTAACTGAGCACCTAAAAGGAAACCCATGGAAGTGAAACTGACACTATGAGAAGCAATGGCAGCCCTTGTCCTGACTATCGAGGAACAGCTTATTATTTTATTCTTTTTATTATTTTCTTTTTCTACTTAATACCATTGGTTGAACTCTTTACTTAACACAGAATTATTCTTAAGTGTTTAAATCGAATTGAAAATTGATCCCTGTAAAAAATAAGAGTGGGAATAAGAGAGGGAGGAGATATACAGACCTGCATATGTTTCCACGGACTTACCCCTAAGAGTAAAGCTATAAACTTGCCATGGATCTCCAAATCCCATTAAGTTGGCAGGTACTAATGCCATCTTACATGTTAAAGTGATCATTTTAAGTACATAACTGATCATAAAGATAGGAATAAGTGTCAAAGGGATTATATAAATAAGACCAAGTGTCTGCTAATAACAATAGATAGAATTAAAAAGGAGAGAATGATCCAACATGAGAAGCAGGCCACACAGCAGACTCATAGAATGACAAATGCTCTAAACAGCACTGTGGCCTCAGAATCAGCCCTTAAGGCATTCGGATCTCCTTAAAAAGCTCTTGAGAGCATTTCAGACATGGAAAGCCAAGACGCTGTGGCAAAAAATGGCCTGCATGAAAGATCTCTGTGAGTGAGACCCCAGTGGAAAGAAGGGGCCATCAAAGAAGGAGGTACCTTTCTCTGAAAGCAGGAGAGAACTTTCACCTTGCTTATGGCCCTGTCTAAATAATGACAGAGTTTGTGGACTCAAAAGGCTTCCATAGCCTTGGCAACTCATGACAAGAGCCTCGGGTGATTACTGACGTCATAAATAGGAGTGTCAGTTGTTAAATCAACAACAGGAGTCACTGCGTACTTGCTCCCCATGAGGACCTCTGTCCTTAATGAGCTGTACTATGAGAATTAATGATAAAACTAGTCTTCCAACAGTACTTTATACTTTGTGTGTCTGTGTGGGTGCAAACTGTTGAAATCTTTATTTAGTATAGAGTTGATCTTCTGTATATAAAAATAATTAAAAACGAATCTTAATGAAGAATGGGATGGGAGAGTGAGTAGGAGGTGGGACAGGAGTGGGGGTGAGAGGGCGAATATGGGGGGAAGAACTACTATATTCCAAAAGCTACACGTATGAAATTTATATTTATTAAATAAAAAATTTAAAGAATTGGGCATGGATTTCAATTTTTTGAACCAAAATAAAATTATTTTTTAATTTCAATTTTTCCACAAACTTTTTGAAGTGTTGTCACTTCAAAGCTATTTTTGACCTGCATTTTGATCAAAAATTACAGAAGCAGACAATTAAGAGAAAATAAAGCTGTAAAGTGAGGGGAATGGGAATTTTCTATAATCTCCCATGAAACTGGTAGTTGTTCCATTTCAGATTTTAAAGTAATAGATACATTGTAATAAGATGAAATTTTTTCTTTTCATTAAAATTATAATTTAAAATAAAACACATAACTATAATTTTACTAGGAAGAAGCTAAGAGACAAACATCATGTTAAGAACAAAGAAAATGTCACAAAAACATCTAAAACAAAGATTATTCATAATCAAATATTTTTGTGTTCCCATTAAATATAAGAGAAGTTTATCCATTAAAATATAATGTTATGTGGTGGCTATTGAGAGAAGGAAAACTATTCTCAGTACAAGAGAAAAATATAGAAACACAAAAATGTGAATGGAAAAGAAAATTTATGCAAAAGGAATCAGATGATAAAAAAGCGGGAAATATATTAGGCAAATGCAAATGCAAACAAGGGTTTAACTTAAGATTAAAGGATATTACATAATACAAAAAGGGTCACTTTAAAACAGTGAAGGATAAAACTCATAGCAAAACTATTTGTCAGAGGGCATTATATCCCATTTAATACCTCAAGAAATATGAAAAAAATTGTAAGAAATGGAATAAGAGTGATAGAGTGCAACAAACATCTCTCTGACAGACCAGGTATATACAAAGGAATTAAACACATATAGAGTCTGACAACTACCTCTAATTGTCCATTTTCTTGTTTTTCTCAGTATCAGAACCCCTTTCTGGTTGGGAGCATCTGTGTACCCAGACTTAAAACCAACTGCATTTCCCAGCATTCCTTGAAGAGGAGGGAGCCTTAGTGAGTGGCAAGCAGTAATTCTTGGGTCAGTTTTCCAGGAAAGATTTGATAAAGGGAACTGACTCAGATAGGAGGCTAGTGTCCATTTTTGGTGCCCTCTTCCCCTTCTAAACCTAACAATATGTATTTTTCTTCTTTGGTCTATCAGTACAACAATTGTAACTTGTCATTATTGATACTCAAATATTGAAACAAACCTTGAATTTCTAGAGTGAAAGAAGTGGTTAACAGGTCTTATTTTTTCACAAACTGGTAGATCTTTTGAGGATGCTTCAAATTAACATTTTTACATCAGTATTTGAAATTATTTATCTATAGTTTTCTAGTGATTTCTTGATCATCTTTTGGTGTCATTATTTTCTCTGAACCTAGTAAATGCACTCTGATCTTACTTTAAGGAACTCCCCTTCTCCTTGGCCATAAGATTCTAGAAAGCCTGTCTGTCATGGCTCTCCACCCTTTTCTTTTAAAACCAGGAGCTGAGAGAGAGGCAAGATGGCAGAATAGGGAGGGAGCACACCGATAGTCTGGGAAAAGAAAGTTCAAAAAGGGTTGAGATTCTTAGTTTCAGGGAAAAGTTAGAAATAATATACTGCAGAGGAAACTCTTCTGAAACTAGGGAGACAAGGCGGACCTGCGGGGAGGATGCGGACGCCTAAAGCTCAAGACACCAGCAGAGGAGTCTAAGCACCAGCGCTGGAAGCCAAGGTGAGACAGGGCACCTGGCACCGCGGCAGCGGCTGCCGCAGCCCCTCCCTCAACCCACCCTGGGACAGACAGGACAGGTGAGACTTGCACGACTGAGTGGGGGAGGAAATCGAAAACAAAACAAAGCAAACAGCGCCTGCGGAAAGAGTGTGAGATCCAGGGGGACGAATTGAGGGACTGAACAGCCAGGATCCCTTGGTGTCTCTGCCCTTCCCCCAATCAGAGCTGCAGTGGGTGGAAAGCAGCCATCTTGTTTGTTTACATTCAGACCTAAAGGAGAACTGTCTCTGCTTCCTCACTATGAAGAAGGAGGAAACTTCAAGGGTAGAGTCCAAAGGTGGAATGGAGCGACTCATCACTCCTTGCGCAGGGGGAGCAGTGAGGGAGGACAGCTGACCAATGACTTAGGGCGAACAAAGGAACAGAAAACTGGCCCTGAGGGGCGGAGCTTGGCACCTCAAAGCCCTGACACCAGCCTAATCAAGTTACCAGAAAAAAAAATTGAATAGCACCCCCGGGAAAAGGGCACGATCCAGGGGAACAAACTGAGGAATTAAAAACGCCAGGATCCTTCAGTGTCTCCACCATCCCCACAATCACAGCTGCAGCGGGCAGAGAGCAGCCATCCTGTTTGTTTACATTCAGGCTTAAAGGAGGCTGGCCTCTGCTCCGAAGGAGGAAGCAGCAGGGGCGGAGTCCACAGGTGGTCTGGAGCTACTTGACACTCCTCACACAAGAGGTGCAGTGAGAGAGAGTGGCTGACCAACGAACCCCAGGCACAGACACATAAGGGCAAACATAGGAACAAGGAAACCGGCCCCCAAGGGGCGGAGATTGGCACCTCAAAGCCCAGACACCAGCCCACTCAAGTTACAATAAATAAATAAGTAAGTAAAAAATAAACAAACAAACTCTAGAAATCGGAGCCGCCTGCTTACACTGGATATTGGTACAGACTCACAGCAGCCCATAGCAGAGGGAAATCAACCTGAAAAACCACCCAGACGGAATGCCAAAAAACAAAACAAAAACCCACAATAAGAATATAGAAGAACATGTAAACTTGCCAATGGAGCAGGCTAAAACAACCATAACAGAGGCTGAAGAAGAAGAAGAATTTGAAACCATGCCAGAAAAAGAATTCAGAAAATTAATAATCAGATTACTTAGAAATAATGAGAAACAGTTTTGAGAGCTGAACGAAAAGCAAGTCCAAGGATTAGAGATCCTAAAAAGAAGACAGAATGAAATACTAGAAATGAAAAACTCAATTGACCATATAAAAACCACCGTGGAATCCCTCGGAAATCGAAGATGAAATAGAAGAGCGAATATCAGAATTCGAAGACAAACTTCCAGAAATAATACAGTCAGTTCAAACGCAGGAACAAGAAATTAGAAAATTAAAAAATACGGTCAGAGACCTACAAGATTCAATCAAGTGGTGTAATGTTCGGATAATAGGAGTCCTTGAGAGGTTGGAAAGAAAGAATGGATTGGAAGGTGTTTTCAATGAAATAATATCAGAAAACTTCCAACAAACGCAAATGGATAATAACACACAAATTCAGCAGATAACCAGGAGTCCCAACAGATTAGACCAGAAGAGAAATTCACCACGACACATTGTGGCAACACTCAGCTCAGTGACACACAAAGAAGAAATCCTAAAATGTGCCAGAGAGAAACGACAAATCACATTCAGAGGTAAGTTAATCAGACTCACCCCAGACTTCTCATCGCAAACACTACAGGCAAGGAGACAATGGCATGATATATTTCAAGTTTTTTTTTTTTTTTTTTTTTTGGACAGGCAGAGTGGACAGTAGAGGGAGACAGAGAGAAAGGTCTTCCTTTTTGCCGTTGGTTCACCCTCCAATGGCCGCCGCGGTAGGCGTGGTGTGGCCGGCGCACCACGCTGTTCCGATGGCAGGAGTCAGGTGCTTATCCTGGTCTCCCATGGGTGCAGGGCCCAAGCACTTGGGCCATCTTCCACTGCACTCCCTGGCCACAGCAGAGAGCTGGCCTGGAAGAGGAGCAACCAGGACAGAATCCGGCACCCCGACCGGGACTAGAACCCGGTGTGCCGGCGCCGCAAGGCAGAGGATGAGCCTACTGAGCCACGGCGCCAGCCTATTTCAAGTTTTAACAGACAAACAATGCCAACCTAGAATACTATACCATGCAAAGCTATCATTTATGAATGAAGGGGAAATAAAGATCTTCCAAGACAAACAGAAACTGAAAGAATTTGTATCCACGTGTCCAACCCTACAACACTTGCTCAAAGACGTGCTGCACACAGAAATACAAAAACAAGAACTTCACTACAAAAAAAAAAAAGGGAATGTAGAATAAGCTACAAACAAATTTCAAAATACATAAACAGCCCGTTTCAGGAAACATGACTGGGAAAGACAGTACTTAACAGTAGTCACACTGAATGTGAATGGTCTTAATTCTACTACCAAGAGACACAGACTAGCTGATTGGATCAAGAAAGAGAATCCATCTATATGTTGCCTTCAGGAGACACACCTTATCAGCAAAGATGCACGCAGACTGAAAGTGAAAGGATGGAAAAAGATACTCCAAGCTAACAGAAATCAAAAAAGAGCTGGTGTGGCCATCCTGATATCAGACAAAATAGACTTTAACATAAAAACTATTAAAAGAGACAGATAAGGGCACTTTATAATGATTAAAGGATCTATCCAACAGGAAGACATTACTATTATAAATGTATACGCACCAAATTACAGGGTGCCTGACTATTTGAAAGAATTACTAAAGGATTTAAAGGGAGACATAGATTCAAATACAATAGTAACAGGGGACTTCAACACCCCACTCTCACCAATGGACAGATCAACCAGACAGAAATTCAACAAGGAAACAACGGAGCTAATTGACGCTATAGACCAAATAGACCTAGTAGATATCTTCAGAACCTTCCACTCCACAGCCACAGAGTTCACGTATTTCTCCTCAGTACATGGAACATTCTCTAGGATTGACCATATGCTAGGCCATAAAAGGAGCCTCAACAAATTCAAAAAAATTGAAACTATACCATGAATCTTCTCAGACCATAGTGCAGTGAAACTTGAAATCAACAACCCAAGAATCTCTACACCATATTCAAATATATGGAGAATGGACAACATGATCCTGAATGAACAGTGGGTCATCGGAGAAATCAAAACATTTCTAGAAACAAATGAAAATGATAACACAACCTATCAAAACCTGTGGGACACAGCAAAAGCAGTGCTAAGAGGAAAGTTTATAGCAGTTGGTGCCTACATCAAGAAGCTGGAAAGGAACCAAACAAATGAATTCTCCATGCACCTCAAGAATTTAGAAAAGCAGCAGCCAATCAAGCCCAAATCCAGCAGGAGGAAAGAAATACTAAAGATTAGAGAAGAAATAAACAGAATTGAAACAAAAAAATACAAAAGATCAACAAAACCAGGAGCTGGTTCTTTGAAAAAATAAACAAAATCAACACACCATTGGCCCAACTAACCAAAAAAAGGAGAGAAGACCCAAATCCATAAAATCAAAGATAGTAATGGAAATGTAACAACAGACACAACAGAAATATAAAGAATCATCAGAAACCACTGAAGAACCTGAAGAAATGGATAGATTCCTGGACACATACAACCTTCCTAAACGGAGCCATGAAAATATAGAAAATCTAAACAGACCATGACCATGGAAGAAATTGAATCAGTAATAAACGCACTACCGAAAAAGAAGAGCCCAGGACCGGATGCTTCACTGCTGAATTCTACCAGACATTTAAAGAACAACTAACCCCAGTTCTTCTCAAATTATTCAAAACAATTGAAAGGGAGGGAATCCTCCCAAATTCTTTCTATGAAGCCAATATCACCTTAATTCCTAAGCACGGAAAAGACACAACAGAGAAAGAAAACTACAGACCTATTTCCCTGATGAACATAGATGCAAAAATACTCAACAAAATTCTGGCAAACCGAATCCAACTGCACATCAGAAAGATCATTCACCTGGACCAAGTGGGATTTATCCCTGGTATGCAGGGATGGTTCAATATTCTAAAGTCAATCAATGTAATACATCACATTAACAAATTGAGAAACAAAAATCATATGATTATCTCAATAGATGCAGAGAAAGCATTTGACAACATACAACACCCTTTCATGATGAAAACCCTAAGCAAATTGGGGTTAGAAGGAACATTCCTCAACACAATTAAGGCAATTTATGATAAACCAATGGCCAGCATCGTATTTTTTTTGACAGGCAGAGTGGACAGTGAGAGAGAGAGACAGAGAGAAAGGTCTTCCTTTTGCCATTGGTTCACCCTCCAATGGCCGTCATGGCCAGTGTGCTGTGGCCGGTGCACTGCGCCAATCCGAAGGCAGGAGCCAGGTGCTTATCCTGGTCTCCCATGGGTGCAGGGCCCAAGCACTTGGGCCATCCTCCACTGCACTCCCGGGCCACAGCAAAGAGCTGGCCTGGAAGAGGGGCAACTGGGACAGAATCTGGCGTCCCGACTGGGACTAGAATCCGGTGTGCTGGTGCTGCAGGCAGAGGATTAGCCTATTGAGCCATGGTGCCGGCCAACCAGCATCATATTGAATGGGGGAAAAGTTGGAGGCATTTCCATTGAAAACGGGCACCAGACAGGGATGCCCACTCTCACCATTGCTATTCATTATAGTCCTAGAAGTGTTAGCCAGTGCCATCAGGCAAGAAAAAGAAATTAAAGGGATACAAATGGGAAAGGAGGAAGTTAAACTATCCCTATTTGTAGATGACATGATCTTATATATAGGGGACCCAATAAATTCCTATAAGAGACTATTGGAACTCATAGAAGAGTTTGGTAAAGTAGCAGGATACAAAGTCAATGCTCAGAAATCAACAGCCTTTGTATACACAGACAATGCCGTGGCCAAGGAAGAACTTCTAAGATCAATCCCATTCACAATAGCCACAAAAACAATAAAGTACCTTGGAATAAATTTAACCAAGGATGTCAAAGACCTCTATGATGAAAATTACAAAACACTAAAGAAAGAAATAGAATACAACACACAAAAAAATGGAAAAACCTGCCATGCTCATGGATTGGAAGAATCAATATCATCAAAATTTCCATTATTCCAAAAGCAATCTACAAGTCCAATGCAATACCAATCAAAATACCAAAGTCATTCTTCAAAGACCTAGAAAAAATTATGCTGAAATTCATATGGAGAAACAGGAGACCGAGAATAGCTAAAGCAATCCTTTACAATAAAAACAAAGCTGGAGGCAATCACAATTCCAGACTTCAAGACATACTACAGGGCAGTTATAATCAAAACAGCCTGGTACTGGTACAAAAACAGATGGATAGACCAGTGGAACAGAATAGAAATACTGGAGATCAATTCAAACATCTATAACCAACTCATATTCGACAAAGGACCTAAAACCAACCCCTGGAACAAGGACAGCCTCTTCAACAAATGGTGCTGGGAAAACTGGATGTCCACATGTCGAAGTATGAAGCAAGACCCCTACCTTACACCTTATACAAAAATCCACTCAACATGGATCAAAGAACTAGAGATACACCACGATACCATGAAACTAATTGAGAGCATAGGGGAAACCCTTCAAGACGTTGGAATAGGCAAAGAATTCTTGGAGAAGACCCCAGAGGCACGGGTAATCAAAGATAAAATAAACAAATGGGATTACCTCAAATTGAAAAGTTTCTTTACAGCAAAAGAAACAGGAAAGTGAAGAGGCAACCAACAGAATGGGAGACGTTATTCACAAACTACACAACAGATAAACGATTAACAACTAGAATCTATAAAATGATCAAAAAACACCACAGAAACAAAACAAACAACCCAATAAGAAGATGGGCCAAGGACCTTAACAGACATTTTTCAAAAGAGGAAATCCAAATGGCCAACTGACACATGAAAAAATGCTCAGGATCCCTAGCCATCAGGGAAATGCAAATCAAAACCACAATGAGGTTTCACCTCACTCCAGTTAGAATGGCTTACATACAGAAATCAACCAACAACAGACGCTGGCGAGGATGTGGGGAAAAGGGGACACTAATCCACTGTTGGTGGGAATGCAAACTGGTAAAGCCACTATGGAAGACAGTTTGGAGAGTCCTCAGAAACCTGAATATAGCACTACCACAGGACCCAGCCATTCCACTCCTTGGAATTTACCCAAATGGAATTAAAGGGGAGAAAAAAGAGCCATGTGCATGTCAATATTTGTTGCAGCTCAGTTCACAATAGCTAAGACATGGAATCAACCTAAATGTCCATGAACGGATGACTGGATAAAGAAACTATGGGATATGTACTCTATGGAACACTATACAGCAGTAAAAAAAAAAACAGTGAAATCCGGTCATTTGCAACAAAATGGAGGAATCTGGAAAATATCATGCTGAGTGAAATAAGCCAGTCCAAAAGGGACAAATATCATATGTTCTCCCTGATCCATTACAACTAAATGAGCACCTAAAAGGAAACCTATTGAAGTGAAATGGACACTATGACAGATAATGACATGATCAGCCCTTGTCTAGACTGTTGAGGAACAACTTACTATTTTATTCCTTTTAGTTTGTTGTTGTTGTTGCTCTGTTTGTTCTACATAAGACCACTGGTTGAACTCTGTAATCAATACACAATTATTATTAGGCGTTTAAAATTAACAGAAAAGTGATCTCTGTTAAATATAAGAATGGGGATAAGAGAGGGAGGAGATGTACAGGTCAGCACATGCTCACTCGGACTGACCTCCAATGGTGGAACTAGAAATGTGCCAGGGGATTTCAACTCAATCTTACCAAGGAGGCAGGTACCAATGCCAGCGCAGTTGGTAAAGTGATGAGTATAAATACACAACCGATCAAAGAGATAGGGTATGTGTCGAAGAGATTTCACAAATAAGACCAGTGTAAGCAAATAATGAAGGATAGAATTAAAAGGGAGAGAATGATCCTGTGGGGGAAGCAGGACACACAGCAGACTCATAGAATGGCAAACGCCCCAAACAACACTCCGGCCTCAGAATCAACCCTTGGGGCATTCGGATCTGGCTAAAAGGCCCATGAGAGTCTCACAGGCATGGAAAGCCAAGACACGGTGGCAAAAACAACCTAAATGAAAGATCCTGGTGAACAATACCCCGGCGGAAGGAACGGACCATCAAGGAGGGAGGGGCGTTTCTCTGAAGGGAGGAAGGAACCTCCACTGTGATATGGCCTTGACTAGACAAGTTCAGAGTTGGTGAACTCAAGGGGCTTCCATAGCCTAGACAGCTCATGGCAAGAGCCTCGGGTGTTTGCTGATGTCATAAATAAGAATGCCAATTGTTAAATCAACAACGGGAGTCACTGGGCACATGCTCCCCACATAGGATCTCTGTCCTTAATGTGTTTTACTATGAGAGTACACTACTAATCGAACAATACCCTATACCTTTTGCGATTGTGTGAGTGTAGTCTGTTGATATCTTTGCTTAGTATATACTAAGTTGATCTTCTGTATATTAAGATAAGTGAAAATGAAACTCGATGAAGGGTGGGATGCAAGAGGGAGTGGGAGAGGGGAGGGCTGTGGGAGGGAGGGAGGTTGGAGGGGGAAAGCCACAATAATACAAAAGTTGCACTTTGTAAATTCACATTTATTAAATAAAAAAAATTTAAAAAAACCAGGAGCAGACTTAGGCTAACCAGACAAATCAATCTATCACTCTGATCATGGTGATTACCTTATAAACCAGTATTTAAGCCAGTCATAATCTTCCCAAGATTCAACATATTGACACTGTTTCCCTAGCAACGTGAGAGAAGTGATAAATCCAGAAAGTGAGGAGAAGCAGAGATGAGTAGAAGTGAGAAACGGATAGATAACAATCCTTATTCAGTTTAGTGTGTGTGTGTGCATGTGTGTGCCCAGACCATGAACAACAAAGTAAATAGGAAATTGAGAACAAGCAATTTTGAAAGATGTTCCAGTGTTCCAAATGACTTAACTGTGGTGTGATTTCAATTGATCTTTAATTTCTTCTTTTTATTTTTTTTGCATTCTCTGATTTGTCCTTTTTAAATAATGTCATTAAAATACTTTTACATGAGCTGAAAGAGGAAGCAAATTCCTAGGCTTCCTCATGAGAGTATTGTAGGCATGGAAAGCCAAGACACCATGGAAAAGAAAAAAAGAAGAAGACCTAAATGAAAGATCTCTGTGAGTGAGATCCCAGTGGAAAGAACAGAGCCATCAAAGAAGGAGGTACCTTTCTCTGAAGGGAGGAGAGAACTTCCACTTTGACTATGACCCTATCGGAATAAGATCAAAGTCAGCGAACTCTAAAGGCTTCCATAGCCCTGGCAACTCATGACTAGAGCCTAGGGAGATTACTGACGCCATGAACAGGAGTGTCAAATTGTTAAGTCAGCAACAGAAGTCACTGTGTACTTACATCCCATGTGGGATCTGTCCTTAATGTGTTGTCTAATGTGCAGTGATGCTATAACTAGTACTGAAACAGTATTTTTACACTTTGTGGTTCTGCGTGGGTACAAACTGATGAGATCTTTACTAATTATATACAGAATCCATCTTCTGTATATAAAGATAATTGGAAATGAAAAAAAAAAACAAACCTGGTGTTAAATTGGAAATGGCATAGAAAATTAATTAATTTAAAAAAATATTATGTAGGATCTCTGTCTTTAATGTGCTGTACACTCTTATTTAATGCTATAACTAGTACCCCAATGGTAGTTTTTTTCACTTTGTGTTGCTATATGGGGGCAAACTGTTGAAATCGTTACCTAATATATACTAAACTGATCTTCTGTATATAAAGAGAATTGAAAATGAATCATGATGTGATTGGAAGGGGAGAGGGAGCGGGAAAGGGGAGGGTTGTGGGTGGGAGGGAAGTTTTGGGAGGGGGATGCCACTGTAACCCATAAGCTCTACTTTGGAAATTTATATTCATTAAATAAAAGTTTAATTAAAAAATAAATTAAAAAATGTGAAAAAAAAATTCCTAGGCTTCCTGCCTTTTTTTTAGCAGCATTTAGCAGGAATTATACTTGCTATATCACATCTAATTTTGGAATAGACTCTTCACCTTTGGAAAATATTCCTTATAACATGGGAAGGCCAGTTAGCTATTTTATGAGACAAGGGTTTAGATTTTCTCCTTACTGGTCATTAGCTATATGAGCTCAGATGAATTTTTTTACATCTTGAAACTATTTCCTTATCAGTGAAACAGAGAGGCAATTTCTACCCTTTGGTTTAGGCATTAGGCATAATTGAATTGCATGCACATGCTATGAGTTATTACAGAAAACTAAGGTTTTATTATTGTTGTTGTTATTATTATTACTTGAACTGGAGTTATGATGATGTCATGTTTCAGGAAAATAATTTGATTTCCTCATTGTCTCTGTGGCTGCTAAAAATGATGAAAGGGCTTAATACAGGCTTTAAAAAGAAAGTAAATAAAACTTAGCACACAAAAAAGAGGAATTGGATTTTTGAACTGGAATTTAATATGTAATACACGAACTGCCTCACAGAGATGACTTAGAGCACTCAATAAGGCTTGTTGGCAGGTTGATTTGATTTAGATCAGCAAAATCCATGAAAATAAACATTGACCCATGTACCCAGGAAAGGCTTTTGTGAATCAAATAGCTTTTGGTCAACAGGCTTGATGACAATATAGGAAATTCAATCTACTGCACATCTATTTTCATACATTGGATTGGAATATTGTGGCTTTTTACAGAAACCTGTGGCAGAAATTGCACGTTACAGCCAGCTGCAAGTTGAAAGAATACATCAGTTTAGTGAGCAAAGAAATGTATTACTACTTAAGAATATGATGAGAATAGGACAGATGCTGTGGCCTAGCCGGTTAAGCTGCCACTTGTAATGTCCACATCCCATATCAGAGTGCCTGGGTTAGTGCCCTGCATCTGCTTCTGATATAGCTTCCTGCTATTATACCTTGGAGGCAGAAGATGATGGCCCAAGTGCTTGAGTTCCTGATACCTAGGTAGAATACTCAGATGGAGTTCCTGGTTCCTGGCTGCTGCGGGCATGTGGAGTGTGAACTAGCACATGGAATATTCTGTCTCTCTCTCTCCATCCCTCCCTCCTTCCCTCCCTTTCTCCCCCTTTCAAATACAAATAAAATGAATGAATATCTTTAAAAAGAATATGATGAGGGGTATAAAAGTAAATGTGGGTGAGTCCATAATGAAATACTGAGAATCAAAATACATTTATTCTGGTCAAAGGTTCTAAAAACTATTTTCAAGGGGGCAGGTATTATGGTAAAGCAGGTAAGCACGCTGCCTGGGACACAGGCCTCCCATAGGGGAGCTGGTTCGTGTTTCAGCTGCTCCACTTCTGATCCAGCTCCCTGCTAATGGCCTGGGAAAGCAGTGAAAGATAGACCAAGTATTTGGGCCCCTGCTACCCACATGGGAGCCCTGGATGAAGTTCTTGACTTCTGCCTGGCCCAGCTCTGGCCATTACTGGCATCTGGGGAGTAACAGCCGATGGAAGATCTTTCTCTCTCTAATTTTCAAATAAATAGATAAATCTTTTTAAAAAATATACATTAAAACTCAATGAAATATTACTACTTCTATGGTTTAAATATTTGCCTTCCCCCCAAAACTCAGGAGTTTAGCCCCCAAACTCTTATGTTAGTGATAATAAAAGGGTAGAAACTCAATCCAATGATGGTGTCTAAAGGTAAGGCCTTCAGGAAGTGATTAGGTTGGATAAGATTGCTGGAGTGCACCCCCACCGTGGTTAAATCTTGATGGTTTTATAAGGAGAAAGGAAGGCCACACAAAGACACTCGGACTTCCTGTCTATTGCTATTTAGTGTTCTTTACCACCTCAGGACTCAGCCAGCAAGAAGGCCATCAACTGAGGCTGAATCTTGATCTTGAACTTGAACCTTCAAAACTGTAAGCTAAATAAAACTGTGCTCTTTATAAAGTTAATTGCCTCAGGTGTTTCATTATAGTAGCAAAAAAGTTGATTAATACAATTACAGAGCCACGAGAATAACTAAAATTGAAACTGAGAAAACTCTGTGTTGATGAGGCTACGGAGTAACTGACTCATGTGTTCTTGTGGAAATAGGAAATGCTACAACCACTTGGAAAAACAGTTTAGTTTTCTTACAAAATTAAACACATACCTACTTTTGACTCAAAAATTCCACTTCTCGGTATTTATCCCAAAGGAATGAAACAATACATTCAACCAAGGGAGAGTGAACAAGCTCTAGCTGCTGTTTCTTAGCCTTGACTCTGGGGGTCTCAGATGGTTCTGGGATATCCCTGAGCTCTACTTTCTCATTTTGCAAGGACTGGTGGGATAAGGTGATTTTCTTTAAAGATATATTTATTTATTTGAAAGTCAGAGTTACACAGAGCGAGAAGGAGAGGCAGAGAGAGAGAAAGAGAGAGAGAGAGATCTTACATCCGTTGGTTCACTCCCCAAATGGCTGCAACAGCTGCAGCTACGCCAATCTGAAACCAGGAGCCAGAAGCTCTTCCAGGTTTCCCACGTGGGTGCAGGGGCCCAAGGACTTGGGCCATCTTCTACTGCTTCCCCAGGGCATAGCAGGGAGCTGGATCACAAGTGGAGCAGCCGGGACTTGAACCAGCGCCCATATGGGATGTCTGCACTGCAGGTGGTGCTTTACCCACTATGCCACAATGCCGGCCCTGGGATTAGGTGATTTTTAAGCTTCCTTTTTGCTCTACTTGCTAAGATTCTTTGAAACACTCCCTTGTGATATGACTCTTATCTCAGAATCCATGAAAGCTGTACCCACTTGCTACTGGTATAATGGCTCAGATTGTAAGGAGCCCAAAATGTTTGGCAGCTACTCAGGAGTGGTTGCCTTTTCAGAGGAAAGCTCTTTCTCACCTCCTTCCCACCTGGGCTCCACAAGCAAGAAAATTAGAGATGTGTTGATGAGCATATTACGAAGCTTCTCTGATTGTGTGTCAGAATATATTAATGAATCAATTCATCAACAAACATTTACTGAACACCTGTTACATGCACAGCATTGTGTTATGGTTAACTTCTTAGAATTGTATCTGTGAAATAAATGAAATCTGTCCTCTCTATAGTAATAAAAGTTTTAAAAAGAGAATTGACTTTGGGACATATGGAGCTATTAATGACAAATTTTCTGCCCTTACAGAGGTAACCATCAGATTATAATATGGGCAGGCAGAAAAATATGAGATTATATGACATTAATATATATCAAAGGCGATTCACACAAAAAGGACTTTGAATGAAAAGGGGAGAAAAATTTGTTCTGTTGGGAGAAATAAGTGTATAAAGCCATTTTGCATGGAGAATATGGCACTGAAGCTGTACCTTAAGGCATAAGTAGGATTTTACCAAGTAGAAATGGTGGGGAAAGGAAGAGGAAAATGCATAGTGATCTGACAGTCCTGAAAATGATGGGGAAAATGGTTTCACCTGGATAGAGGAGGATTGGCATGTGCTAGTGGAAGAAAAGATTCAGGAAAGATAGCAAAAGCCTTGGTATACCATCTAAGGTGTTTGGAATTGTTTTGTGCATGTTTAGGACACCTTCTGGCACTACTGACATTCCAAAGGACAATTAACTTCCATCAGGGGTCAGCAAACTATAGTCAGGAGGTCAAATTTGGCCAGTGGCCTATATCTTACAGGCTGCAAACTAAGAATGATGTTTTAGATTTTTAAATGGTTTTTAAAGTTAGAAGAAGGATATTTAATAGCAATTGGAAATTACATGAAATGAACATTTCAATGTCAATAAATGCAACTGTTTGGGAACATGTTTCAATGTCCATAAATACAACCATCCTAATTTATTTATGGATTGTGTATGGCCGCTTTTCCCCCCCGTAGCAGAATTGAATAGTTGTGACAGAGACAATGTGACCAGAAAATCCAAAAGATTTACCATCTGGCTCTTTACTGAAACAGTTTGCCAGTCCCCAAGCTACATAACCAAAATCTGAAACTTGTTTAAGAACTGATTTGCTTTTATTTATTACTTAAGGTGAAAAAGTACACCACCACTCTTTAGTGATCTGGCACTTTTTATTTTGTATTGATTTATATTCCATGATAACCAGCACATTGCATTAAAAATTTGTTAGAGCCACAATCATGATCCTCCATGACAGGTTTTTCCCAAGATTAAATTTCAAAAGGAAGGCTCTAAAAATAATCCATACTGCAGACAAGTGTTGGAGTGACTATAATGCATGCCATTATCATCCTTAACTATAAGCCAGAAAACATACAGGCTGCATGCCAGCTCACATATCTGAGCATGGAAATGAATTTTTCTCGTTATTTACTCTGAGGATAGAGTGGGCAAAGTGCATCGTGGAGTGGTTTCTTCCTGGCTCCTATATGCGGACTGTCTCTTTCATAGCTAGTGGCTGCGAAACTCAGTGGCAGCCAGGTTCAGGTCATGATTCAAGAGGGTTATTTTGCTCCTTGGAAATGAAAAGTTTGGAACAATAGGAGGTTGTGTGCTCATCATTTAAAATGACTCCACTATAAAATAACCGAATAAGGTTTCTATTGGCTTCCTACAACCTATAAAGGAAAAATGGACGATTTTCTTTACCTGCTAGATAGGAACGAATAGAGAAAACCCAAAACATTAAGAGGCCTTTAGGATTGAGAATTCTGTTTCTCTTGTGCAGCTCCTTGCAACAGGTTGTTGTTGCTGTCATTGTCATCACTGTAATCATCTGTTTTTTAGCTTCCTAGATGTTTTACATTGATGTCTACTTTTACTCTCATCAACTGTCTCACAAGATGAGTATGTCATAGATGAGGGAGCTGAAGCTTACAGAAAGATTTTAACTTGCCCAACACAAGGATTAGAACCTTGGCCTATTAATCCCACAGTGTATGTTGTCTGACCACTATAATATGCTGCTCCTAAAGCCTTCATGGTGGTATAGGTGAAAACTGTATTTTTCTAAAACTAATTTATTTTTAAAATTATGGTATAAAACAAAAATTTTACCATCTTGAGGTAAACAGTTTAGTAGTGTTAATTATATTCACACTGCTGTGCAATAGACCTCTAAAACTTTTTCATCTTGTAAAATGGAAATTCTATACCCATCGAAATGCTATGATTAATTTCCCCCTACCCCTACTCCCAAGCACCCACCATTCTACTTCATGTTTTGGTGAGTTTGACTACTTAAGATAATGTATGTAAGCAGAATCATACAATATTCATCTTTTTGTGACTGACTTATCTCAGCATAATGTCTTCAAGGCTCATCCATGTTACATAGCATGTGTCAGAATTTCTTTTTGAAGCTGAACAACATTCCATTGTGTGTATATGCCAATTTTCTTTATCCATTCGTCCATCAGTGGGCATTTGGCTTGCTTCTACCTCTTGGCTGTTGTGACTAATGCTACAAAGAATATGAATAGTGAATATATTTCTTTGAGATCCTGCTTAAAATTATTTTGGATATACTCCCAGAAGCAGAATTGTTAGATCATGTTGTAATTCTATTTTTAATATTATGAGGACCTTCCATACGATTTTCCATAGTAGCTGTACCTTTTTTGATTCCCTCTTGGTGAATATTTTTGAATAAATGTAAGGCCGAATATCTTCATTGCCCTAGATAGATCACCAGTACAGTAATTCTAAAAGTCCTAGTCAAGACTAATCTGGATTAATTTAAAAAAAGTTTATCAGGACCATAAGAGCATTTGACTTGTAGCACATTTAAAAATAAGTGTTTATTGTTACATGCAGATATTTAGAAACAAAATAAAGCAAATAAGTATGCCATATCACCTACCAAAGGCTCTTTAGGGTTCTGTTTGAGGGAAAGAGAAAAATGATGTGGAATTAGAAATAAGTCTTTAAGTATGAATCAAATTCATAATAAATACCTAATATTAATTATCTCCAATTTATGTAGAGTTTATTAAGAACAGGCAAATTTTGGCCCAAGTCCTATTTCATTCACCAATAACACCAACTCAGTAGAATCTGAAATTGAGATTGTTAGGCATTTAAATATCCTCTAAATAAAACTGAAAGTTTTGTCAAAAAGTGCAAACTGTTGAAATCTTTACTTAATATATACTAAACTGATCTTCTGTATATAAAGAGAATTGAAAATGAATCTTGATGTGAATGGAAGGGGAGAGGGAGCGGGAAAGGGGAGGGTTGCGGGTGGGAGGGAAGTTATGGGGGGGGAAGCCATTGTAATCCATAAGCTGTACTTTGGAAATTTATATTCATTAAGTAAAAGTTAAAAAAAAAAGTGTTCCTTGACTTACCATGGTGTGGCCATTTTACCTCATGGGCTGCATCATGCTCGCAGGAGTCCTTTTTTTCATCTTTGAATCAACATTTTCCATCCATTTAAAAGGATTTAAGCTGATCTTGCTGACATCGTCAATGAATCTTTGACATCATTTAGACTTATAGTACTTCAAGGGCCCTTTGCAAATTATGTCATCCACTGTCTTCCTCTGACATTGCATGTGCCTCTCATTACTCATTGCATTTTTAATAGTGATCTGGACTTTCTTTGGCTATATAAGTAGTTTTTTTCTTTATGTTCATGGGGGTTGAAAAACTTTTAGGTGAACCATACAAAATTTTCGGGGAGGAAAACTTTTTGGGGTAATGTGCCTTTCATTTTATTGAGGGCGATAGGGCTTCCTCATAACCCAGTAATTTTAGCTGGGGTAGAGATGGAAATGATACAAGAATGAATTTTTAATTTTCTATATCTATTTAACATGGACATTTCAGAATTCTGAATAAATAACTGGAAAAGGACAGAATGGTCTGGAACAACAGCCTGGGCCCAGATAACACGAGACACAGGGTTAGGAGTTCAGAAGAGGAGAGTTCTATTCTCCACTTTGACAGAAAACCTCTTGGCACATGACTATAAGGTGACTCAAGGGCTCAAGGCTGTACCTGTGGCCCTGTGGGAGGGTTCTAAGACTTGAAGTCATTAACACACAAGGTGAAATTTGTGTCATGTTGGGGACTACCACTGGACTAGGAATTGGGAAATGTGGATTCAAATTCTGGCTCTGGCTGGATGACAATAGCTTCCTTCTCTGAATTTCCTTTTTTATCTGGAAAATGAGGACAACTTTGGAATTTGGAGTATTTATTGCTTTTTAAACTGTATAGGTGAAGGATCAGAGTTTAACTTCCAATTAATCATCAAATGATAGTTTTGGTAAATACAATAAGAATAAATTATCCCTTCCCCCAACACAAATTATGTGTTTAGGTGTCAACAATGTCAAATTGAAATGTAAGTTTCTAAATGTTTACTGTTAACTTCTATAGCTACCTCATGGTGGTCATATTAAAAGCATTTGTTTTGGATGACTGCCCCTCCACAGACTTTATTTTATGTAGCACTAGTTTAGAGCAGTAATTGGCAAACTGAAGTCTGCAGGTCAAATTTACTCCACCACCCATTTTATAAATCAGCTTTTCTTGGTATATAGCCATGCACATTCACTTATATACTATCTATGGCTGCTTTCTGTGCTACAATGGCAGACTTGAGTTGACACAGAGACCCTGTGGTGAACAAAATATTTACTATCAGGCTCTTTATGAAAAACTTTGTCCATCCTGGTTTGGAAGGCACAGAAAACATGGAGGCTGGATTCATTTTCTAAGGTCCTTTCAAGCACAAATGGATAATAATTCTGTCTAGATGCTTGGTAACAGGGAAAATTGGCTGTCTGATCTGAAAGAGAAATTGCCAGAAAATGCTGTTCCTTTCAGTGAATTGGAAGTCATATGAAGATATTATGCTCCAGAAAGAGATAATTTTTCTATCCCATTAATTTTCCAATATTCCACACATATACTCTGAATATATACATAATTGTGTGTTTGGTTAATTGGGAGTCAATATCCAGAGTTCTGGCTACCCCTTTGGTAAATTTCTGGAAATATATGCTCTCTTATTTCTTTAATTTGAAAAGCCTAGCTTATTCTTAAGTAATTATTAAGTCTCTCCATCTGTAATAATTATATTTTTGGAATGAGCTGCAATTTTTGGGTGATGGTTCTTTCTAGTTGAATGGTCTTCTTTTTGTGGGTGTTCAAAAAACTTTATTTACTATTGGAGCTCTAAACCAACATTTAGGATAGTAGAGTATGGAGTATATTTGTGGACAAGCATACTTTTTATTTTATTTTATTTTAATTTTTTTGACAGGCAGAGTGGACAGTGAGAGATAGAGAGAGAGAGAGACAGAGAGAAAGGTCTTCCTTTGCTGTTGGTTCACCCTCCAATGGCCACTGCGGCTGGTGCACTGTGGCCGGCGCATTGCGCTGATCCAAAGCCAGGAGCCAGATGCCTCTCCTGGTCTCCCATGCGGGTGCAGGGCCCAATGACTTGGGCCATCCTCCACTGCCCTCCCAGGCCACAGCAGAGAGCTGGCCTGGAAGAGGGGCAACCGGGACAGCATCCGGTGCCCCAACCGGGACTAGAACCCAGTGTGCCGGTGCCGCAAGGTGGAGGATTAGCCTATTGAGCAGCGGCACCAGCCAAGGACAAGCATACTTTTTAACGCCACTCTCTAGAATCAATCAGACCTAATGTATCAAGTCACCAAAATCCCTGAAAACAACAGGACTGTGATACAAAGGTAATAATTAAATGAAATCAAAGTTCTATACCCTCTGTAGGCAGGATAACCTAAAAGAAGTAGAGAAGGAAGGATTAGGACTATGTAAGTCTGCTTTGTTATACCAAAAAGTAAGTCACTCTCAGATCGAGAGGGCATGAGGAATTCATTAACTGATATCCCTCCATGTGAAGGATATATCAAACATGGAAAGGACTAAATACTCCCAACTGCAACATCAGTCAGTATGAAACCTCTTGATTCTTTCATCTTACCACCTAGTCTGCTGTGGATAACAAAGCTGTACTGGTTTCCCACATGCTAGCCCAAGATGAGAACGTCATTGCTACAGGAAATTACAGAATTATAGAATGACATCATGATGAAAGAAACTTGTCTGTACATTCAGGAAACTAGAAAGTGAACAGAGTTTGGATCATGAACCAAATTTTACCTAACATTTACCTTTAACTGTCCTTCTATGTAACTGTCCTTGAAACATATTTACTACTTCAGTAATTAGCTGAATTATTTATCTAGCCTTCCACATTAAAAGTATAAAGTTAAAGTTCATTCTGGATTTTTCTATCTGGCTAGTGATAAACCTTGCCATTTCTGGCTCAAATGTATCTTAAAACCCTCCTCCCGGCCAGCGCCGCAGCTCATTAGGTTTATCCTCTGCCTGTGGCGCCAGCACCCCGGGTTCTAGTCCCAGTTAGAGTGCCGGATTCTGTCCTGATTGCTCCTCTTCCAGTCCGGCTCTCTGCTGTGGCTCGGGAAGGCAGTGGAGGATGGCCCAAGTGCTTGGGCCCTGCACCCACATGGGAGACCAGGAGGAAGCACCTGGCTCCTGGCTTTGGATTGGCACAGTGTGCTGGCTGCAACGTGCAGGCCGTAGCGGCCACTTTGGGGGTGAACCAACGGAAGGAAGACCTTTCTCTCTGTCTCTCTCTCTCTCACTGTCTAACTCTGCCTGTCAAAACAAAACAAAACAAAACCCTCCTCCCTCCCCATCCTCACCACAACTGCCTTAGTTCAGATCATGAAAAAAAAAGCACTTAACTTACATTTTGTGTAACAGACATATTTTTGTGCCATAGTACAGCCCACTGGTTTCAGAACCTCTGTGATGGACAGTTCCCTGTACCCAAAAGTTATCTAACCTCAAGGACTTACAGCTTTGTTTTTGTTTTTATCCTTAGGGCTCCCATGGCCCTCTTAGCCTCTAGACAGGCACAGCACAAGGTGTGTGGGAGTTAACATCTGATAGCAACCTTCAATAAGAAGAGATTCTCTGGATCAATGTTTCAGCCACTGTGTTCTCTCTTTCAGAACAATTCTGAGGAAAATTCTACATGGATGGTCTGAGAGGCCCCTGTGGGTTTGGTTTAAATTACTCATGGTGGTAGCAAGCTCATTTATTCTAGTTTCTGGGACCAATTCCCAAGTAAACCGTTTGTTCTCTAATCCTTGTCTCAGGCTATTATTTGGAGGAAACAAATTATCTCATTACTTATAAAATTGGAATGTTTTACTACTATTGTTTCAACTATGAGAAACTTAAAGTATATTTAGGTAAAGTAACTTGTAGAAAATTTTATTTCTAGAATGTGTCATAGCTAGGGATAGATCCAGGTCAAATGTCTCTACCTTATTGGTATTTCCTTTCTGTTTCAAATTCAAATCATTTTTCATGTAATACTTCATTTATTTGTATAAAATCTCAGTTGCATCAATAAAATATTTGCATAAAATGGCCTCTTTGTAATTAGGCACAAAGGTAAGTAAGTACCTATCCCAAGGTTCATTTGTTCATTTACAATGATTCAAAGAATAGAGACTTTACCAGCTCTTTGCTTCTTTTCTGAACCACTAACATCACAGGTATTGTTTGTCTTGCTGCATATGCAACCAAGTGAAGCACTTTATATGCAAAATAGGTCATTCAAGTGATTTATTAGCATTCAAAAATCAGCAAAAAATGTTCAAAGCTTTAAAAGTAAGTATTCAAGGTAAGCTTTCTCATTGTAAAGAAATCCAAACTAGCTTTAAACTCTTAGCACTAATTTCTTTCTTTCTTTTTTTTTGACAGGTAGTCATAGATAGTGAGAGAGAGATAGAGAGAAAGGTCTTCCTTCCATTGGTTCACCCCCCAAATGGCCACAACAGCTGGTGCTGCACCAATCCGAAGCCAGGAGCCAGGTGCTTCTTCCTGGTATCTCATGGGGGTGCAGGAGCCCAAGCACTTGGGCCATCTTCCACTGCCCTCCTGGGCCACAGCAGAGATTTGGCCTGGAAGAGGAGCAACTGGGACTAGAACCTGGTGCCCATATGGGATGCCGGCACTGCTGGTGGAGGATTAACCAAGTGAGCCACGGCGCCAGCCAGCACTAATTTCTATTAAGCAGAAGAATATCCTTGTCTAAATGTGAACTGTATTTTATTTCACCTTTCTCAGTTTTTTAAAGCATCAGAAGCATGAAGACAGAAAAGACTGGTGGAAGACATTTATCTAGCATTGTGGATGTTCGTAGATAGCAGGCAGGAGGAGATAACATCCTAGTACTGCCCTATCAGCTTCTGTAGTCTTGTAATAAGATGAGTAAGATGGGAAAGTGGGCCAGGGAAAATAAGCACATAGGTCAGAATCCAAGTAGAAAATAGTACACTCAATGGAAGTTTTGAAGAGATTGTTTTCCTCAAGTAACTAGTTAGTGGTATGGGTAGAGATAAGAGAACCACTAAGGGATGTTGAAGCATCAGAGTATACAACATAAGGAAGCCGTTAGTATCTTTAGGCCCTGATGAGGTAAAGGAAGGAACAGAGCTGCCAGGCACAGTGGTAGATGGAACCATGGAATTGGGACTCTCAACAGAAATTGTGATCATACAAGGAAGAAATAGAGCTAGGAAAGAGCCAGGGAAAAATTACTTTGAATTGTTTTTAATCTCTCATGTTCTGATCATTTTCCAGGTATCTCCCATTAGATGAACCCAACTGAAAGCCAGAGGCATGGGGGATTAAGTGATCCAGTCCATAGAGATCAGCATCTTGGAGCAGAGAAGGACACAGAAAGACGGCGAAGAGGTCTAGGATTTGGTGAAGGAATTAGGAAGTACTCTCTTTGCTTACATACTCATGAATCAATCCTGAAATGCACATGAGAAAAATCAGTTTTGTGGAAGCTTTAGTTCCCAAAAGGATAGGACTTAGATCTAGCACTTATAGTAACCAAGAGAGAAGCATTTAAAGTATTTTTAGCATAAAGTTTAGATCACCCACTAATATTTATGTCTATACACCTTTGGGTATATGCATAAGTAAAGAACTAACAATCAACCATCATATGGATGAATAGATTGCAAAAGCATTTGAGAGACAAAATTGTTTCTGTTTTCCTTAACATTTGAAATACTAGCATTATATAAATCTTTTCTTGGTTGGCTGGCTATTGCATCCACACCTCAAAAGTTTATTCAAAGTATTATTTTTTCACATATTCTTCTTGGGAAAATGGAGATATCAATAGCATAGCTCCTAGGGGATGTTTTTCTGCCCTGGTACAGTTTGGTTTTATTAAAGTGTGGTGCCATGCTCATGGGTTTGTTGCAGTTTAATGCATACTTGTTGAACACCAAGCAGTGCACTAAGCATAAGGAATCAATACAAAAGAGTCCTTGCCTTGTTCAATATTACATGTAATTTAGGAGGTAGATAAGAAACAAGTAAATAATAAAATATGTGTAGATTATGATCAGCAATGTACAGGAAATGAAAACAGTGAAGAGCTGAAATATAATTAGAGAGAGAACAAGCTCAAGTAGATAAGGTGATCAGAAAAGATTCTCTTGAGAAGACATGAAAATTTTGACCTAAAAGATGCAGAGGAGCTAGACCTGCAAAAAGCATAGGGAGTTGTAGCCCCCATACTGTGAACAGTAAATATAAAGATCTAGTGGCAAAAAAGGGCCTGAGTCTTTTGACAGTGTATCCCTACCTTCCTTTAGGATAAGGTGATGTGAAAGTACTTCAAAAATATGAATTTCTATAGATGTTTTAGTGAACTTAACTTCTTGGAGACTCACATTCAAAATCTGTAAAATAGAGATAAAATTGTCCTGAACTCAAAGAGTGAGTCTGAGATTCTAATGAGATGAAAGTGCTATGAAACTTTGAAAGAGCCCACAAATATGAAGATATTGCCCCCAAAGTTTTGGGGGGCATTACGATGACTGTTGGCAAAGCAAGTACACTCTAGTTCTTCTCATTTGTTACAAGTTGGGTTGTCTGGGAAGCAGACTTGGAGATGCTATAGGATGGAACTTGTAGATACGGTCTCAGGAGTTCATCAGGGAGTTTTGAGGATCAACACCTTTGGAAGGCAATGGGATTGGTCTAGGAAGAAGTTGAGCTGGAATGTAGTCCTATCAGCTAATCCCATCAGAACTTTGGAGCTGCAGTATCTCTTCAAAGTTGTCCAGGGATGAGCCCAGGGGCTGGGTCTTTATGTGTCCTAGATCAATCATTAGATGAGATTGCCCTTGAAAGAAGGCCTGGGATTGATCCAGTCTGCTAGATTCAGCTAAGGTAGTCTCCATGAGGACTGAAGGCCTACAGCACTCCCAACAGCTGGGGTTGTAAAATCCTTCCTTCCTGAAATGACATCTAGGTGGTCCATGACAGTGTTTGCCATAACATTCCCTGTGGGTCTTTTAAGAGATTTTTCTATCACACAAAGATAATATCTTCAGGCACCATTTAAACTTCTGAATCTTTCTTGTGGCTCAGCAATTCAGTCTCATATAAGATAGATCAGTACCCTACTTCCACATCTCAACAATCTCTTGGTTCAGCCCATTCTTTTGGGCCTCCCATTGCCTATGGATTCATTGGCCAGAATGGAGCCTGCTTAAACACTCTAGCATATATATCTCCTAATACCGTATCAAAGAAATAATGGTGGGAAAAAACTAAGGACAATCCCTTAGGAGCCATCTTAGAATGCCTGTGGGCTAGATGTTTAAATGAACCAAACAACCGTTGGGGATCCCCAAGGCTCCATTTTTTTATTTTTTATTTTATCAAAAGGGAACATTTTGTGTAGTGGTGGCCACAGGATTCCAGAACAATTTCAGGAGAGGCATTTTAATATTTTATTTTCTCAAGCATTTCTTCTCTTTCAAGTGGCATAATCAAGTACAACTATTGTATGACCTTGGAGTGTTTTTGTGTCATACTCTAAGCTTTGCAAATTATCCTGGAATGTGTGGGCTGAAATGTTTTGGTAATGTGTGATTAAGAAGGAATAAACTAGAAAAGGAAAGGGAAATGATGGGAGAGACATGTTTTTAAAAACATTTTATCTAGTCCTATTCCCCTGGCTGCTGATTTTGTGTTTTTGGAATCAGCATGAATCCTTCTACCCATAAAGAATGTTACTATTCATGTTTTTGAAATACAGTGATTGAAAAATATTAACCTTTAATGAGACCTTTGGTATAACTGAGTAACCACATTTTGATTCATGGGATTTTTGGTAACTATGCTTTTCCCAAATAATTAACCAAGTGAATGTTTCTTTCCCAATAAACCACAAATAAGATATACTCTTATTTCTTAGAGAATTACAGAGATGGGAAATCTTTTCTAAGTAGAGAACATGTCATTATTTTTTGTCTACTCATATGTCCCATGGGCAAAGCATTTGTTAAAAATTAGCTTCTTTATATCTACTCTTCTTTCTGTATTCCCTGTTTTGATAACTATCCCCAAAATCTTTTTGGTTATCTAAATCAGAAACTTAGTAATTATAATGAGAATAGTGAAAAAGAGGGCAGAAGTTTTCAAATAAAATAGGGAAGATAATTTTCTATAAATGAACAAAAAAGTGTTAAGATTCAAAAGGACAATCAAGCAGCCACCACAATAAAAACAAACAAAAAAACCCTACACATTTTGTACTTTTTTTTTTTTAGAACACGGAGGATAAAGAGAAAAGTCTCTTTTGAGAGACAAAATACAAATTATTTAGAATGGAACAAGCACTAAACTCCCATGCTTTTTTCCATCAGCAACTCCGGATGCTAAACGCTAGAGGGACCGTATAATTTACTGCCCAAAATAGGAGATTTCATGTGGATCAGCTTTTGGAGAACAGAGGTAAACCATGACTATCACAGGTAAACTGGGACACATGGCTACTTGACTAAAAGCTGATTGAGCAATAATTTCAAAGTTCTTAGGGAAAATGATTTTAATGTAAAATTCTAAGAAAAAATCAAGCTAGTATGAGGGCATAATGAAGACTTTCAGAATCGCAAGAAAGTTTGACATTCATGTGTTTTTCCTCAGACAGTTATGTGAGCATGCATTTTAATTTAAAAAAATGATGAAAATGAGCCTGGAGATCTGAAGGCAAGTTACAGTGGAAATAGAGGATGTAAGAGACAAGTGAAATCGAAAGGAATTCTAAAGCAATGAAACAGTGAAACCTGAGGATTAAAAAGCAGAGTGGCAATCTAGAGAAAATCCAGCTCAACTGAAAGAGGCAGGAATCTGGCAGGAAAGAGCGGAGATCTAAGGGGAAATCAGCTGACAGACAACATGAACAGTTTGGAGGCCATATAGAAAAAGGAAAAAGCATCAGTAAAGACTATGATTCAAACTTGGTGCTAGGGACATTCCTCTCTTAAAGTCATAGGAAGCAAATATATTATAATGAAAGCTAATATTTATTTGTTGAGGAGTTACCAGGTAGAGGCACTATGTATTTTATATATACTCATTTACTTAAGCAGTCATAACAACCATAGAAGATAAGTAAAATTCTTGTTCCATATTTTTCAAATGAGGTATCAGAATCACACAACTAAGTTTACCCAAATTGTACAAGGAGAGCTGGGATTACAACAGTCTGCCACCAGAGAACACCATTTCATTCTAGGGTGAACAATATTTGATTATAACAATTTTAATGAAATTTGTAGGCTTTAACCTTTAGAACACATATATAGACAAAGCTACAAATAAATTACAGCTATGGTTAGAAGTAAGGATATGAGTGTTATCATGCAAAAGAAAGATATAATTGACAGTAGTTAAGAGGTTTAAGTAGGGAATACAGAAGGAAGAATGAGGTGGTATTATCCTTGCCTAACAAAATGGAGAGAAAAGAGAATCTGTGTGTGAAAGTCCTAGATGTGGAAGTTAAAAGCACTGTTTAAACTGGATCACCTCATGCAGAAGCATGCAGCAAGACCTTTTACCTGACACCTTTCACCAAAACCCACTCAAAATTGACTAAAGACCTAAATCTATGAACCAACACCACCAAATTATTAAGGAAAATTGGGGAAAACCCTACAAGACATTGATATAGACAAACAGTTCTTGGAAAAGACCCTAGAGGCACAGGCAATCAAAGCCAAAATCGATAAATGGGATTACATCACATTGAGAAGCTTCTGTACTGCAAAAGAAAAAAAAAATAGCAAAGTTTAGAGACAACCGACAGAATGGGAGAAAATATTTGCAAACTATACAACTGATAAAGGATTGATAACCCGAATATATAAAGAAACTCAACAACAACAAAACAAACAATCCAGTTAAGAAATGAGCAAAGGACTTAAATAGACATTTTTCAAAAGAGGAAATCTGAATGGCCAACAGACACATGAAAAAATGCTCAGGATCACTAGCCGTCAGAGAAATGCAGATCAAAACCACAATGAGGTTTCACCTTACCTCTGTTAGAAAGGCTTTCATACAGAAATCAACAAACAATAAATGCTGCCAAGGATGTAGGGAAAAGGTACCTTAATCCACCATTGGTGGGAATGTCAGCTGGTAAAGCCACTATGGAAGACAGTGTGGAGATACCTCAGAGGTCTAAACATAGATCCACCATATGACTCAGCCACCCCACTCCTGGGAATCTACCCAAGGGAAACGAAAACTGCATATGAAACAGCTATCTGTACCTCAATGTTTAACACAGCTCAATTCACAATAGCTAAGACATGAAATCAACCCAAATACCCATCAACTGAAGACTGGATAAAGAAATTATGGGATACATCCACCATGGAATACTACACAGCAGAAAAACAAAAACAACAACAACAACAAAAATGAAGTCCAGTCATTTTAACAAAATGGATGAAACTGGAAAACATCATACTTAGTGAAATAAGCCAGTCCCAAATGGACAAATTGTATATGTTCTCCCTGACCTGTCATAACTAATAGAGAACCTAAAAGGAAACATGTAGAAATGAAATTGACACTTTGAGGAGCAATGATGTTGAACAGCCCTCCTCTTGACTGCTGAGGAACAGCTTTTTATTCTATATTTTTGTTTATCTTTTCCTTTATAATATTTTCCTTATCTTTTTCTCTTTCATATGAATCATTGAACTCTATACTTAACATAGAGTTAATCAGATATGTATAAAGTTAATTAAAAATAGATCTTAGTAAAGAATAAGACTGAGAACAAGAAAGGGAAGAGGAAGGGGGGTGGGAGTGTGGGTGGGAGGGCAGGCACAGTGGGAAGAATTACCAAGATCCTAAAGTTGTAATTGTGAAATGTATGAAGTTTGTAACTACAAAGCAGCAATAGTCCTACATACTTTCCTACGGACTCACTTCTAAGGGTACAGCTTAGCTTGCCATAGGACCCCAAAATCTCTTAAGCTGGCTGGTAAAAATAGAAGCTTAAGTGTTATAAAGATCAAATGGATAGGATTAAGTGATAAAGTGACCATATAGATAGGATAAAGTGTTAAAGTGATCATATAAATAGGACTAAGTGCTGGGAAACACTAATAGACAGAATTAAAAAGAGTGAAGGCCTCAACATGGAAAGCAGTCCATACAGCAGACTCATAGAATGACAATCGCTTTAAGTAGCACTCTGACCTCAGAGTCAACCCTTAAGGCATTCTGGTCTAGCTGGGAAGCCCAGGGGGAGCATTTCAGGCATGGAAAGTGAAGACACAAAAAAATGTCCTATATAAAAGAACCCTGTGGGTGAGACCCCATTGGAAAGAAGTGGCCACCAAAGAAGGATGTACATTTCTCTGAATGGAGGAGAGAACTTCCACTTTGCTTATGACATTGTTGAGCTCATGAATTCAAAAGACTTCCACAGCTGAGGCAGCTCATGTCAAGAGCCTTGAGTGATCACTGACATCACTCTTATGAGTGTTATTTGTTAAATAAACAATAAGAGTCACTGTGCACTAACTTCCCTTGCAGGGCCTCTGTCCCCAAGAAGTTGTATCATGAGACTTACTAGCAAAACTTGTTCTCAAGAATCACTCCCTTTTAGTGTATTAAATGGAGGATATTATTCTATCTCATAAGTTATGGTTATGTCTAAGAGCTCACAAGAGATATACCATCCTTGGGTTCTTCTTTAAAGACAATTAAGTTTCTGGCCGGCACCACGGCTCAACAGGCTAATCCTCCGCCTGCGGCACTGGTACACCAGGTTCTAGTCCTGGTCGGGGCGCCGGATTCTGTCCCGGTTGCCCCTCTTCCAGTCTAGCTCTCTGCTGTGGCCCGGGAGTGCAGTGGAGGATGGCCCACGTCCTTGGGCCCTGCACCCGCATAGGAGACCAGGAGAAGCATCTGGCTCCTGGCTTCGGATCAGCGTGGTGCGCCAGCCACGGCGGCCATTGGAGGGTGAACCAATGGCAAAAGGAAGACCTTTCTCTCTGTCTCTCTCTCTCTCACTGTCCACTCTGCCTGTCAAAAAAAAAGATAAAGACAATTAAGTTTCTAAAAGGAAAGAAGGGGGAGGAAGGAAGGGAAAAGAGGAAGGAGAGGAAGCAAAATCACCTTTGAGAAGCAATAACAGAGAACAGCCCTTGTCTAGACTGTTGAGGAACAGCTCTCTTAGTTTTTTTATTTCATTAATTTTTTAAATTTATTTTTCTTTCTCAGACTAAACAGGAGAGGGAGGAGGAAGGGGGAGAGTAGATGGGAGTGCAGGTATGGTGAGAAGAATTACTATGCTCCTAATGTTGTATTTATGAGATACATACAAATAAAAAAGTATTTTTTGAATTTACTGAGAAAAAAGTGCTCTTTAATGTTGCAGAGGTGATCACTATATTCACCATGTCAGCTGAACTACAGAGGGGGAATAAGGAGCAAATTAAGTCTACATCTAAAAGTCAAGAAATCATTAGAAGATAATTAAGGTTGATACATATCTAAAAATGTCAGCATAAGCAATTCATTGAGAAATACAGCAGTACTCATAAGAGAAACAAAATAAGAAAGAGTGGGTTCTTCCAAGGAAGGCAACAGAAGTTTTTCATCATAAGCTCTTCTATGCTATTTTATTTTTAAGGACATTACCTTGCACATATTAATTTGATAAGCCAGAGAAAGAGAAGATGCAACATTAGCAATTTAGTTTCTGGAAGACAAAATCATCCATTACATTAAATTAAACATGGTTACTTCGGATTCCATTGACATTGTAGCTTTGATAATATTTAATTTGTAAATTTGTTTTGAATTTATAATAGGATAAAAGCATAAGGATTTTATACCTAGTATTACATTTATAAATTTCAAAATATAAAATATTCTAAGTCAATTCTGAGAGACCAAGTCTTTTTTTTTTTTTTTTTTGACAGGCAGAGTTAGACAGTGAGAGCGAGAGACAGAGAGAAAGGTCTTCCTTCCATTGGTTCACCCCCCAAATGGCCACTATGGTTGATGTGCTGTGCCCGGCACACCACGCTGATCCGAAGCCAGGATCTATCATAATACTACTCAAGTTTGAAGAATACTCCTTCACTATAAGCAGTTGAACTACCTTGGTACTGACTCATTTCTCAGGGTTTAGTTCAGTTTCATTTTCTCTCTGAAGCCTTTCCTTAATCCTCTAGGCAGAATTGATGATAGTTCCCTTTGGGTCCTACTGTACAATACACATGCATTTATCATAGCTTACATTTCTCATCATAGAGCTATTTGTTTACACTGATGTTTGTTTATAGTTCCTAAACTAAAGTGCTTATTGGTGCTCATACCTTATTATTCTGTATCCTTAGCACACATCTCACATCCAGTCACATACAAAGAGCTGAGTAAATGTTTGCTGAATCAATGGATGGTAGTAGCAATGAAATTTTCCTGGCTTTCAGAGTCTTCTTCAAGTGTTATCCAAATTGAAAATGTGTAAGGTACTTTATCCACTGTGGCTAAAAAGCTTTTTAGAAATAGGAGAAACATTAAGATGAGGTTTAAGTCATATAATTAGATTTATGGTAAATTAAAGGCATCATAAAAGGAGTTGTTTTAAATACCTTTCCTGAGTACCTGTATCCCCTGAAAAAATAAGGTAATTGTGTCACTATATTCAGGTATAGTAATTTGATACAATGCAAGAATATCTTAGCATATAATGATGTACCATGGTTACTCACGCCTGACCAATTCTGTTACAACGAATTGACAATCCTTGAGATTCGCACCGCTACTGCAGAAAGGGAGTTTAATATATTTCCTATGCCCTTTCTTACCCACACTCTTTACATTTATCCCTTCACCCCAAGAAAAAAGAATCTTGCTTATTGGCATATCTACTTAAAAAGGAAGCAATAAAGCTACAACACAAGAAAATGAAGAGGTGAAATTGTTGAATTTTTCTAAAAAGGCCAAATTCAAATGAGGAAGCAGTGACGTGTTTTTATTTAGTGACACAGTCTCATTGATAAGATTGTTGGGATTGTTATTTGTTGCATTCCCAGTCTTCCTGGCATTGCCAGTGCACTTACCTATTCATTAATTCACTTAGCAAGAATTATCAGACATCAGTTAGGAACAAGACGTTGCTCTAGGCACCATGGTTGATTCACAAGTAAGATGTGGCCCTAATGAACCAGAGCTGGAACTTCATGTAATTTGTCTCTTGGTCAACCAGTCTTCGTTATCTGAAGTTTTATAATCTGACTTTAACAAAAAGGAAAAGTCTCTTTCTATTGATTACAATTTTTTAAAATGGACCTAATAGCTCACAGGCAGATATTTAAACAAAGGCATGAAAGCTGCTTGGGAGTCATTAGAGATGGATTAGGTTGCTTTACTCTCAAAAAAAAAAAAAAAAGAAAAAGAAAACCTTTGTTTTATTGTGATCTCAACTATTCAATCATTGCACTGCCTCAAAGGATGGTACCTAAGAAGAAATACATTGTGATACTTAATTCTACATACTTTTTAAATAGCTTGCTAATATTCCCAGTCTTGAAAAAATATTTCTTTAGGAATTCAGGAATTCAGGAATAAGACCTCTTTTCTTACATCTTGTGCTTTTTAAACTTGAAATTTCTAGATAGTGATCTAGCTGGAAACATTAAACATTTGAAAAAATAAGGGTTATTTAGTTTCTTCTGAATGCTTTATTTTTCACAGAAATTGCTTCAAAACACTCTTAATACCATTTAGGTATTTATGGAAATCTCTTATTCTCTGAGTTCTGGATTTTAAAATAAAACCTGTAACTGATCCCTAACCAGGTGTCAAGACTATCTGGAGAATATTAAGAATTCTTTTGAATTTATTTCATTTATCTCTTTTAGTCCCAGTTTCCTTTAAAACTACCAATTAGTTCATAAGAAAGCTCATTTGAAATGTAGGAATCAAATATGTACTATTACTAAATATTTTCCATTCCCCTAAACTAAAGCTAGATATTACAATCTTAAGATATTCCCCAGTGAATGCCCGTGGGAATACATCAATCATTGAACTCTGCACTGAAGTGCGTAC
Organism: Lepus europaeus; assembly: GCF_033115175.1. Lineage (NCBI taxonomy): Eukaryota > Metazoa > Chordata > Mammalia > Lagomorpha > Leporidae > Lepus > Lepus europaeus. The sequence goes on from NC_084850.1 coordinate 133,633,049, forward strand.
CCACAGACCTCTCCAGAGGAGAGAAAAGAAATGATGCCATATTTAGACTTAGTACAAGAGAACATCTTTCTATGAGTCCTGTGGTGTACATTATTGACCTTTCACATGTGTTCCACATTTCACCAGGCCTGGTATAAAATGGGATCTCACAATAATGATTACAATGCAATATCTCTTCATCCCACACCCAGAAGTGACAAAACCAATTCTTCCCTCAAATCCTTTGGGAAACCTCATAGAATTCCTGGATATTCTATTAAGCACTAGCAAACATGCTTTCCTTTTGCTATTCCAACTGATAGCTACTTGGGCTCCACTACTGATCTCTATTTAGTGTGATTGCTGCTGTTGGATGACCTTCAATGGACTTCAAGTTGCAGTATGGGGTGATGAAAACTCAAGAATTCTTCACCAACAGATATGCCACTTAATAGTTTTGTAGTCATTTAATTTGTTTTGCAAGTTACTGAACCTTTCTGAACCTACTCTTTTTATGTAAAATAGAGAAGACAATGCTACTTGCTGGTCATTGTAAGGTTGAAAGAGGATAATATACAGTTGATCTTCATTAGTCATGGTTCTGTATTTGTGAATTAACCTACTTGCTGAAATTTATCTGTAACTCCAAAAGCAATACTTCTGACTCTTCTACAATCATTCAGAGAAGAGCAGAGTGGGAAAAATTTGAGTCACCCAAAGCATGTATTCCTGGTTGAGGTCAAGTAAAGCAACATTCTGCCTTCTTATTGCAGATCTCTTACTGTAAACAACTGTTGCCCTTTTTAAGTCTAATTAGTGCCACTTTTTTGCATCTTTACACTTTCTGTTGGTGACTTTGCTGCTTGAGACAGTCCCCAAGTGTAGTGCTAAAGTGCTATCTGGTGCTCCTAAGAGCAAGAAGGCTGTGATACACATACGGAGAAAATAGGTGTGTTAGGCAATATTTCTTCAGGCATGAGTTACAGTGCTGCTGCCTGTGAGTTCAATGGTAATAAACCAACAATATGTATTAAATACCAGGTTTAAACACAAACACACAAAACAAGGGTATGTGTTCATCAGTTGATGAAAATGTGACCAGACACTTATCGCAACCTAACCCTGTATTTTCTGTAGGAGCAGTGCTTCGGTATTTGCTAATTGTGTGCTCATGGTGACTTTATAGAACGCACCTACCGTAAACAATGAGAATTGACTGTACTCTAGATGCCTCGTATATCTGGAGTGGATCGAAGAGTTCCTCTCTTTTCTCAGCATGCATAAGGGTAAAGTGATGAAATTTTCTTTGAGGGGCATAAGGGTAGCTGCTTTCTCATCCTCCTATCCTTAGAGTGTTTCCTTGAAAACATAATGGGGTCAAAAAGAAGTCCAACATTTTTATTTTACCACAGCTCAGGGCCCTTCTGTTCTTTGGCATCATCAACATAGACTCCAAAATGATCTCTCTCATGAAGTACACAGGAGACTACCACAAGCTGAATCCGTTTATTTGTCAAAGACATAAGAGATTGAATTATTCTTTCTTCTACCTCACTGTAGAAACTTGTATCAAATTCTGTCCAGACTTTGTAGGTACTTTTGAGCTGGCTTCCATGCATGTAAATCTGATAATGCTTACTCTTTAAGAAAGCATATTCCCTCTCTTTTCTATATTGGTACAGAGGAGTCTTTTGCTGTTAAGATTATTTTACTGCTCTGACACATGTTTGAATTTTATTCTGAGGAGAGTGCTCTTTTTTAAATTTCTTGGGCTTGTTTAGATCTGTCAATGACTGAATGGCTCTTTGGCTTTGCTATTATGCAGTTCAAATTATACTAATGTACCTATTAAGTTAAAGTGGTTATGCTTGTAGGCACTCAGTGAATCAATTTTGCTGCTAAATAATGAAGCACCTCAGGTTTTCCAAATTTCTGTCTACTCAGAAACCATAAAAATGGATGTCCAGACATTCTGCAAGGGGTCTGATGATCCTAACTGTTGATTGAGGATGATGCAGGCCTAAGAAGAAAGGTGTTTGGACTCCACATTTCGTAGCATGATTCTCACTTTTTGGTTCCAGCTGTGTGTCAGATGCCTGAGTTTTCTAGAAGACACATAAATCCCATCAAATAAGACAGAAACCAATTCAAGATACCATTGATTCATGTTGTTAGCTGTTCTGAGGAACCCATTTCACAAAAGGATGGCGTGGGTTACACTTGCTTCTATACTTAAAAAAAAAAATTTGATCGCCATCTCCCCTATGCCCTTTTCCTGGAGATGGTGTTGGAGTCAGTGACCCAGCACACTTTTTCCTCTAGGACAGGGCTTCCCAACCATTCTTTATTATTGTGGGGACTGTTCTGTGCATTGTAGGATGCTTGGCAGCATCATTGTCCTCAACTCCCTAGATGCCAGCAGCTCTTCCCTCTCCAGCTGTAGCAACCAGAAATTCTGCAATGTCAAATGTCCCAAGTGGGGCCGGCGATGTGGCTCACTTGGTTAATCCTCCGCCTGTGGTGCCAGCATCCCATATGGGCACCGGATTCTGTCCCAGTTGCTCCTCTTCCAGTCCAGCTCTCTGCTGTGGCCTGGGAGTGCAGTGGAGGATGGCCCAAGTGCTTGGGCCCTGCACCCACATGGGAAACCAGGAGGAAGCACCTGGCTCCTGGTTTCAGATCGGCGCAGCACTGGTCGTAGCCGCCATTTGGAGAGTGAACCAACAGAAGGAAGACCTTTCTCTCTGTCTCTCTCTCTCTCACTGTCTATGACTCTACCTGTCAAATAAAAACAAAAATGTCCCTGTGGTCAATGCCAATGATAGAATTCGACTTTTCACTTTAGGGGAATGTTCTTCTATGTTTTTCTTAATTATATTTTTTTCTCCATGCTTTCTGATCACATGGCATAGGCTCCTCTTTATTTCATTCCTCTTATTTTTCCTCAGTCCTGGCACTTGTTTGTGGCTGCCACATGACAAATGTTCTTAGCAGTCTGTTGGGCCATCCCCCAAGTCGCCAACATCTCAGGAACAGCACCTGTGCTGTCTTGCTTTTCTTATCTACATAAGGAAGAAAACATTGCCTTGCACAGAAGCTTTTTTTTAAATTTTGCTTTAATTTCTTTTCTCTTCATAGAAAACAAGCATAATTACTTCTGGAAGGTAAAGAAAACCCGATCACGTGTCTTTCATCCTTTCTCAGTTCTCTAGAGCCCCTGACCTTATTAGTTGCGAGCTTCCCACTTTTCTTTTCTTTTTTTTTTTAGATTTTTATTTATTTATTTGACAGAGTTACAGACAGTGAGAGAGAGAGAGAGAGAGAGAGAGAGAGAGAGAGAGAAAGGTCTTCCCTCCGTTGGTTCACCCCCCAAGTGGCCACTATGGCTGGCACTGCGAAGCCAGGAGCCAGGTGCTTCTCCTGGTCTCCTATGAGGGTGCAGGGCCCAAGGACTTGGGCCATCCTCCACTGCCTTCCTGGGCCATAGCAGAGAGCTGGACTGGAAGAGGAGCAACCGGGACTAGAACCCAGCGTCCACATGGGATGCCGGTGCCACAGGCGGAGGATTAGCCAAGTGAGCCACAGTACCAGGCCCCCCACTTTTCAATAGTTCCTTCCTCAGAACCTTTGTTCAACCCACCTAATGAGCTTGCTACAGAGAGGCAAGAGAAAATGGTGCTGCACAGCATGGACCTTGTCCAAAGTCTGGCCCTACTGCTCACCTTGTGTGATCTTAGGCTCAGTTTAACTTCTGGGTACTTTCTTTTTCTTCTTTACAAAATGCTACTGCTGATGTCACCACCCTTGTATCATTATGGTTAGTATTCAATGAGGATGGTGTAAGGAAAAATTTGTATGTCAGTGGAAAACTATTTACCTTCCCCTTCACCTGCTTCTGATCTTACAGAAGTTAATTTCCAACTCTAACCTGTAAATAACTGATGGCAATGCTGAATGATCTTGTCTGTAGACACGAAAATGTCCAAAAATTTGTGTTGCAGTCATGTAGCCCCTTTTGTTTCAATGTTTCTCTGCACAAGAGCCATGGGAAGCTGGCATCTTTGCCTCTTCTCCTTCTCACCGTCGATGTAATGACTTGTCTGAATGTAAAAAGTATTCATGTTTCTTTACTGGCCAAATGATGTGGCAGGCCTTGGCCTTACCTTGTGCTTGACAACCAGAATTTGAGATTAGGTTTACCTGACTTTTCTAAAGTCCATCTGCTTATCATGCTATCTTTTTGCATCGATGGGTATTATTTTTCTTAATAGCCTGCCATCTGTTAACTATACATTTTTTGTAGGAGTATTTGTGATTTAGTGTTAGTACCCATCTGAAACTGAACTCACAGACATCTGTGGCCTTCATTCCAGCCTGAGTTAGTTACCTATTGCCGCATAATACATTATCTCAAAACTCTACAACTTAAAACAATATGCAGTTTATATGCCTCGTGAACTTAGGTATAGTTTAGGTGTGTGGCTCCTCTGGCCTGGGATTCTTACTACACTGTAATTGAGGTGTCAACCAAGGATGGCCTTACATGAAGCTCAAATTGAGAAGGATCTGCTTCTAAGATCACTCACATGGTTATTGTCAGGATTAAGTTCTTTAAGATCTGTTGACCTGAGGGGTCAGTTTCCTGCTGGCTTTTGGTCTGAGGTTGCTCTCAGTGCCTTGCAATGTGGGAATTTCCAATATGGCAGCTTGCTTTATCAACCTGTGCAAGCTAACAACATAAAAAGAGTGATTATTGATGTGACATCCTATCACTTGCCATATTTGTTTTATTTGTAGCAAATTACTAGGTCCTGTCCACAGTTAACAGGAGGAAATCACACAGGAATGTGAACACTAGAAGATGGTCATCATCTCATCATCCGGGGCCATCTCAGAAGGCTGCATGTCCCACAGTCAAGTGTGAATCAGCTCTGTGTACCCCATGACTGCATAATGTATATGAAATGTGAAGGAGCATGCAGTATAGCTAGAACCCAAAGTTCCCCAGGTCTCATAAGCAAGGGTAGAAATGAGGTAACACTATTACTAATACCCACACACAGTGGTCATTTCTCAGAGGCCACAAGAAGCAAGAACAGAGTCTCGTGAATGAGCCCACCTCAGTCTTTGGTCGCAACTTTTGGGAATTGCTAGCAGGCACTGACATTGTCATGGGTGCTCTCTGTCAGAAGTATTCCCAAAGATGGGAGAAAAACCCTCAAGACTGCACTTTAATGCCATCTTTTACAAAAGAAACAAACACACACTTGACAAAATCACTTCCTTCCTGCCCCAGGTCACAATCTGAATACACAAACAGTGTTGTTTATTCCCTATGCTACTGCTATGTGGAGCCCCTTTACTTGGTCCAGATCCCCTTGCTCTGGCAAGGTTGGTGCATGGATATCAAATTATCCTCGCTGCCTCTTCATCGGTCCATCGCTACCAGGTGCTCAAAATTTCCTCAAAGATTCTCTCACCACTTTCCATTAATGTTCATCTCTAGAGACACTCTTTAGCAAAGAAAAATCTGGTATGCTCCTACCATGCATGATTCCAAACTACCAGTGTGACATTATTGAAGGTGGAGTTGGGAAGAGAGGTGCACAATCAGAACTATGCAAGCTGGTACTAGGTAGCTCCAGCATAGAGCTGTGTAGAAGACCAGTACCCCAGGAAGTGCAGCCACAATACGAAGCCCAGCATGGACTAACTGGAACTTCACTACACACTGGGTATTTACATTCATGCCCATCTGCTGAGAGGTGCGATTAAATAACACTTCACTGATGCTCCAGCCATGACTATGGGGCTTTTGCCCATTCCTTTCACAAAAGTTGCTTTCACTGCAAACTTGGCTTGGATCTCAGTATCCTCAGAGAAAAATCTGAGGTATTTTAAAAGCCTCCAATATGTCAGCCTCTTTAACATTAGCTTCTAAAATTCTTCATGAACTCTAGGCTATGTCACAGACTTGATCATTCTTCTTTCTCTTTGACATTCCCATTCTATATTCCTCCATGCTGAAGAAATGAATCTCCCAGATTCCTCCTCTTTCATTCTGATTAGGACTCCACCTCATTGTTAAGGGACACTATTACCCCATATATGAGTATCTTGATCCAGTTTCCATTTTCAAGGATTAGTTTTGTTCCTTTACTCAGAACACAAAATGCTCTTTAATACACAAAGCTTATTTAGATCTTAGACACACTTTTCAAATTTTACAGCTATGTGATGTTGGGTGAGTTGCTCAACTTCCTTGAATCTGAGACTCTCTGTATGTTGACTGAAGAGAAGAACCTACCTCCTAGGTTTTTCATGAAGATATGGATTAGAGGATGGATGTTAAATTCCAGGCATAAAGCAGGTGGTCTCAAAAAACTGTCTGCCCATCCATCCATCCACCCATCCTACATTTGGTTGTGGGATGGGCAGCCTTCTGAGCTGGCTATATACATAGATAGATAAAGATTTTCTTTTCTTTTTCTCTCTCCATTTTAAGCATGGTTGAATCTTCCATCCATGGATACAGGGTTGGGTTGGACTTGGATGAATTGTTTTGTCTTGTGCTAAGGGCCAGAGTGGGCACTCAATGAAGGACAGGCAAGAGAAAGCAGGAGTTTATCACTCCTTTAAGGAGGTTTAAGGCTTGGAATGGCATTTTTTGTTTATTTTTACAAGTTTATGTATTGCCTTTTTAAAAATATAAATGAATAACTTGCCTATTTCTTAAGAATCTAACATGTAATTTTTAAAAGATTTATTTGTTTATTTGAAAGGCAGTTATAGAGAGGCAGAGAGAGAGAGAGAGAGACAGACAGACAGACTGACTTCCACCTGCTGGCTGACTACCCAGGTGGCCACAATGGCCGGAGCTGCACATGCGTGAAGCCAGGAACCAGGAGCTTCCTCCAGGTTTCCCACATAGGTGCAGGGGCCCAAGAACTTGGGCGTTCTTCCATTGTTTTTCTAGGCCACAGTAGAGAGCTGGATCGGAAGTGGAGCAGCCGGGGCTCAAACTGGTGCCCATATGGGATTCCAGCACTACTGATGGGGGCTTTACTAGCTGTGGCACAGTGCCGGCCCCCTAACATGTATTTTTAAAAGCTAAATTTCTGTTCTTTTTTGAAAATAATTTGTTTATCCTCTCATAAATTTGATGTGCACACACAAATGTAAATACACATATATAGGACTTTCCCTCATGCTTATTTTTATAAAATAACTTCCAGAGATACATGTTACTCTGCAACTCGTTTTTCCCCACTTAATAATCCATCAAATGGATATTATTTGCTTTTTTATAAGTATTTTTTTAAAATATGGAACGCTTCACGAATTTGCCTGTCATCCTCGCGCAGGGGCCATGCTAATCTTCTCTGTATCGTTCTAATTTTAGTATACGTGCTTTTTGTTAAGTACTCAGTAAATGCTTATTTAAATATTTGTTTATGAAATAATACTATAAAACTTACTTGTAGTAGCTATTGAAATATAATTCACATAATCACAATTCACAATGTAAGTATAAAATTCAATAGTTTTTAGTATAGTCAGAGTTATGTAATAATCATCACTAACAATTTTAGAACATTTCATCACTCCCAAAGAAATCTCATATGCTTTAATAATTGCCTTTCATATCCTCCCAACATCCAACCCTTCATAAGCCCTAGGAAATTACTTGTCTACTTTGTTTCTAAATAGATTTGTTTGTTATGGACATTTCTTATAAATGGAATTATGCAATATATGGTCTTTTGTGACTGGTTTCCTTCATTCAGCGTGTTTTCAGGTTTCAACCATGTTATAGTATGTACCAGTGCTTCACTCTTTTTAATTGGTGAATAATATTCTATGTATTGGTATACTACATTCTATATATCCATCAGTTGATGGGCATTTGCATTGTTTCCACTTTTTTACTGTTACAAATAATGTTATTATACACATTCATGCATATCACTTGTTCTTAAACCCCCAATTTCCTTGTTGTCTGTTGACCTCTGTCTAGTATGTGTCGTTGTCCAGTCACACCAATCCCAAGTAAATCCTCTTCCATACCCCATGTTTCAGGAATGCCTATTCCTCAGTAGAACCTTGGAGACCCTAGTTTAGGGATGTGTCTTTGTGATCCACACTAGGTCTACATGCTTTATGATAGGTGATATTACCAGATATGAATTTTGCAAATAGCCAGGTTTTTTTTCCCAAGAACAAAATTAAATTTGTACTATCCTGACAAATTGGAGACATCCTGAAGTAAAGGAGTAATGGTCTAAACTGTATTTTCCATTCATATCTCTTACTGTGTCAAATATCCAGAGTGTCAAATATTCAGCTCTCTGGGATACCTGGATAGCCTGTAGACTTCCCTAAAAAGCATGCTCAAGATGGTCTTCATCCTACCCCCTACAAACCCATTCTGACTCTTCCTTACAAGGATGGATGGCACCACTGCACATCCTGTCACCCAAGCCAAAAAACTGACAAATGCCCTAGACTTCTTCAAAAATTTATTTTGCATATAATCAGTGGCCTAAAGCACATCAAGCTATCTGAAATTGTCCCTGTAATTCGTCCTCTTCTGTGTCCTCACTGCTACTACAATACTAGAAGCTATCACAATATCCTGCTGTGTACCATAACCTCTCAAAACACACAGTGTTCCATGTTGCAGTATTTGTTTTCCTTATGGTATCCTGGCCAGTCTTGTGTGCTTGGTTAATATTAAGTCAACCTTTAAGACCAAACTCAAATGTCACCTTCTTTGGAATGCCTTTTCCTTACTTCCCATTTATATCAGGTGAGTTTTCCTTCTTTTCTGCTCTTTGGCACCCTGTTCTTACTTTCACTGTAGCTGGCACAACATTCCAGTGTGGTTTTTGGTTTAACCATCTATGTCACTTTAATTTGATTTAAAAATCCTTCCTTCTTTTTTTTAATCACAGCAGCTCACATGTTATTAATACTAAATAAATGTTGTTTAATGAACGAATGAATAACTAAACTCATACATAAAAAAGAAAGATTTGGATGAATGATCAGTTTTTTGATTCACAAATATATTTGAGGAACTTCCCTTCTTATTACATCTCATTTATTTATTTGAAACATCAGTCTTAAAGATTAGAGTGCTTATCTAAATATGTCCTTGTTTTCATCTTTGCTTCCTCCATGTGATTTGATAAATTTTAATGGTTAAATTCTGAATACTAAGAGGGACTCCTTGAAGTGTGTGTAATAAGTCCATTAATAGTAATATCTAATTAAGAAGCATTTTTAAATTAGCAAAGTAATAGAATAAATCCATTAAGTTTCCATTAAACTCTCCATGAAAGTGAACACTGTGCATTTGTTAAAGGCTTCTTAATGAAATATCATTAACCCAAATACTTTAGAAATTAATATGAAACTCTACACACAGAATAATGTCTTATAGAAGTATATGCCTTGTTATGTAGCCCCATGGTCAGAGCTCATCAATTCTATAAGTTTATCACACTGAAGAGATTGAATTTCATGCTTTGCTAAAGATTAATAGAAAAATATCATTAGAGTTGTGTACATTATTTATTAATCTAGAGAAATGACACTCTTTTCCTGGCAAAAAGAACTTTGGAAATTAAATTATAGAGAATTCCAAACTTCTCATCAAAAAGAAACAAAAACAAGTGAGAAAATAAATGAACAAGGAGGAGATACTAAGTATTTAAGTGTTTATGAGACATTCTTCCCATAGTTCTGTAGGCTTACAGGAAAAAAGGAAAGAATAATTTACTTTATGTACTCTATGAAAGAAAGCACTAAGCAAAATATTAAATTGTAACTTCTGTGTCAAGAGGTCAAATGTCACCTTTTCTTGAAACTTCTCTGATATGTTGGATAATTTAAAGAATTTAGTAAATTCATGGTAGCTCTGAAAAAGGCTTGAGGGCCACCATCAGACCACATGGTTTGAGGACTATCTCAAAGTCTTAAAAATGGAAATGGATGGATGGGAAAAGCAGAGGTGAAAACCTCTCAATTCCACCCCCCCCCAATGGCAGAGGAGAGCCTACAGAGGGGCTACACCTGTGGAGATATGTTGGGGGTCCCTAGAATGGTTTACTAGGATGAGAGAGAAAAAAGGGTCCAGGAAACTCCTTGTGGCCACAATGAGCGATGAAGGATAAAAAAGAGGTTCTTTCTGGTGACAATGAAAATCCTTTAAGAACTCAACTCTAGGGAAACTGGCTTTCTTGTAATTAATTAAATTTTCATTCATTTGAGAGCGAAACAGCACACACTCCCATCTGCTGTTTCACTTCCCATAGGACTGCCATGGTCTGGGCTGGGCCAGGTTGAAGCCAGGAGCCAGGAAGTTAATGCAGGTCTCCTACATGGGTGGCAGGAGCCAAATTATTTGAGACATTACTGCTGCCTTCCCCAGGTTTGTATTAGTAGGAATCTGGAATTTGAAACAGAGTTGGGACTTGAACCCAGACACTCCCAGATGAATATATCTAAAGCAGCATCTTAATCACTATGCCAAATGCCAAGCCTTATGTACCCTTTAAGAAAACAAAAAGGAAACTTGCTTCCTACTTCCTTCATTGAGGGACCTCTTCAGAATCTATTCTGCTCTCCAGCGGTGTATTGTTCATGGGAGGCCATTTTGCATTCCCACTCACACACTACACATAAGGTGGAATCAAGGCATAGACAGAATATGGGAGGTAGGAGGGAGTGGTGCCAGGGGAGCAGTGATACTCTATACCTGAGGAGACCTTCACTGATACTGATCAATTTATATTGTCTGTTATAGGTAGGAATGGACAACAAAGAATCATTAAAAGCACCGAAAGCTCTGAAATGCAAATTAGCATAGCAATGAATCCACAGGGAGCAGAGTTACATATGAATGTGTATATATAGGAAATGAATAGGAATTTTAAAATGTCTCATTAGGAGTCTGAGGAATTTAAAAAGTGTTACCCTTATTAAAAAGAGCACACAGCTTAAATAAAAGAGTCTATCAAAAACCAGGACCTTCTTGGTAATTAGAAAACACTGCAACCCTACTTCTGGGTATATATTCTAATTTTTATTTATTTGTTTATTTATTTTTTGACAGGCAGAGTGGACAGTGAGAGAGAGAGACAGAGAGAACGGTCTTCCTTTGCCATTGATTCACCCTCCAATGGCCGCCGTGGCCAGCGCACTGCGCTGATCTGAAGGCAGGAGCCAGGTGCTTATCCTGGTCTCCCATGGGGTGCAGGGCCCAAGCACTTGGGCCATCCTCCACTGCACTCCCAAGCCACAGCAGAGAGTTGGCCTGGAAGAGGGGCAACCGAGACAGAATCTGGCGCCCTGACCAGGACTAGAACCCAGTGTGCCAGTGCCGCAGGCGGAGGATTAGCCTATTGAGCCGCGGTGCCATCCCTGGGTACATATTCTAAAGAACTGAAATCAGGATCTCATAGAGAAGTCTACATTTCCATGTTCATGTAGCATTATTGACAATAGGTAATATATGGAAGCTTCCTAAATACTCATCAATGGACGAAAGGATAAAGAAAATGTGTATATAGATACAATGGTATATTATCCAACCTTTGAAGGAAATCTTGCCATATGTAACAACATGGATGAACCTTAAGACATTATGTTAAGTGAAATAAGCCAGTCACAGAAGGAAAACTACTGGAAGATTCCACTTATGTGAGGTCTATAAAATAGTCAGAGTCAAAGTAGTGGTTGCCAGGGGCTAGGGGGAGTGGGCAATGGGAAATTGCTGTTCAGTGGATATAAATTTCATTTATGCAGGATGAATAAATTCTAGAGGTCTGCTGTACAATGCTGTGCCTTAAAAATATAAGAGGGTCAATGTGAGTGTTTAGCATAGTGGTTAAGATGTTGATTAAAATACTGGTTAAGATGTCCATATTGGAGTGGTTGTATACCTGGCTTTTGCTCTTGACTCCATCTTCCTATTGATGCAGGCCCTGGGAGGCGGCAGTGATAACTCAAGTCACTGAGTTCCTGCCACTCATATGGGAGACCAGGATTGAATTACCAGTTCCCTGTTTCGTCCCAGCTGTTATGGGCATTTGGGGAGTGATTCAACAGATGTAAGTGTTTCTCTCTCTCTCTCTCTCTCTCTCTAAAATACAAAAAATTAAAAAGATCCCACGTTAATTTTCCTTACCATCACAAGGAAACTTCTGGAGGTGGTGGATATGTCCATCACCTTGGTTGTGGTGACGATTTCCTAGGTGTATGCCTAGGTCAAACTCAAGTAATTGCATATATCAAATATGCATATATATATATATATAAAACCTCAAAAGGCTGTTAAAATATAACTGTTTTATTTACTTATTAGAGTTGCTATTGACATTAGACATATCTAACAAGAGAATGTATAATTTAGATGAGAAAATTGTGGAATGTTTCCAGAAGAAGAAATTAAAACAAAAAAGAGGTCAAATTTTTGACAGGAAAAATAAGAGGAATGAAATACAGAGGAGCCTATGCCATGTGATCAGAAAGCATGATGAAAAAATATATAATTAAGAAAAACATAGAAGAACATTCCCCTAAAGTGAAAACTCGAATTCTATCATTGGCATTGACCACAGGGAGGAAATCAGACCTTCCTTCCAGTTTGTGATGTCTTGGCAGTGCCTCCTCTTGGCCAAACACACAGCTGGCAAGGAAGCACAGACACTGCAGGGTCACAGAGAAAAGAGAGGAGGCCCATGGACCAGGCAACTCACATTCATTCGTCAGTGTTCATTGTGTAGTCGGTGCTCTTCTAGACACTGGAATTTGACAGCAAACAAGATAAACTACTTCCCTCCTAAGTGTACGGTCTCAGGATTCTGAAAGGAAAGCAAAAGCCACTCCAGGCATTCAAGGCATTTAATGCAAGATTTAAGTGTTACAAAACAACAAGAAGGGTAGGAAGAGCCAGAACAGACTCAAACTACCTCCTGTTCTGTCACTAGGTTTCTTGGGTTGAGGACAGACATCAGTGCTACTGCTGATTGAAGTCCAATGTTCCTGTCCCTGCAGATAGGGTCAGGAATTGCAGGGAGGTGGTGCCAAGCCTCACCTGTGCTGTGAATCTGCCCACCATTGCCAAAAAAGAAGGGTGGACTACTTCACGCTTCTAAATCTCAGTGATTCCCATTTGCGGAGACTGGAATGGCCTACTATCTGCAAGGAACTCAGGAGACGTAGTTTCACATTAGCAGCCCCTGTGATGGAGTAGAGGGCACAGAACATGGTGAATGGGGGGTGGTGCTGACTACCAACAGATAACTCTAAAAAACAGCTGCTGTAAAGTGAATAAGCAAACAGATATATAAAGATAGCTATGTTTAGTGGTGCAGAGAAGGGTCAAGAGGAATGGCACTATTCTTTCAGAGAGAGTGGCCAAGAGTAGTTGCTCTGGGGAGATGCAACTGAACAGAGATTTGAAAGAAATGAGGTATGATCCATGGCATTCTCTGGGGCAGAACATTTTTTACAGAGGGGCCAGCAGTGCAAAGGTCTTGAGACAGGGACATGTGTAGCAGGGTAAAGGGGCAGCAAGGCAGCAGAGAGATTGGAGTGGCATGAGACAGGGATGGGCAGTAAGTGAGGCAAATAGAGAGGCAGCCATGGACTGAATCAGAGTCTTGCGGGCCATGGGAAAACTTGGTATTTTATTCTATGTTAACTGGAGCCATCGGAGTACTGGCAAACGGTTGTATCTGAATTTGACATACACTAAAAAAACATTGTCAAGACTTCTGGGGCAGGTAGAAGGACTTTAGGAAATAAGACTGGGGCTGGCGCCGTGGCTCAACAGGCTAATCCTCCGCCTTGCGGCGCCAGCACACCGGGTTCTAGTCCTGGTCGGGGCACCGATCCTGTCCCGGTTGCCCCTCTTCCAGGCCAGCTCTCTGCTGTGGCCAGGGAGTGCAGTGGAGGATGGCCCAAGTGTTTGGGCTCTGCACCCCGTGGGAGACCAGGAGAAGCACCTGGCTCCTGCCATCGGAACAGCGCTGTGCGCCGACCGCAGCGCGCTACCGCGGCGGCCATTGGAGGGTGAACCAACGGCAAAAAAAGGAAGACCTTTCTCTCTGTCTCTCTCTCTCACTGTCCACTCTGCCTGTCAAAAAAAAAAAAAGGAAATAAGACTGGAAGCAAAGACACCATGGGGGAGCTATTATAGAATTCTTTTTTTTAACTTTTATTTTAATGAATATAAATTTCCAATGTACAGCTTATGGATTACAACAGCTTCCCTCTCCCATAACTTCCCTCCCACCCACAACCCTCCCCTCTCCCATTCCCTCTCCCCTTCCAATCTCATCAAGATTCATTTTCAATTCTCTTTATATACAGAAGATCAATTTAGTATATAGTAAGTAAAGATTTCAATAGTTTGCACCCACATAGAAACACAAAGTGAAACATACTGTTTGAGTACTAGTTATAGCATTAAATCAAAATGTACAGCACATTAAGGACAGAGATCCCACATGAGGAGCAAGTGCACAGTGGCTCCTGTTGTTGACCCAACAAATTGACACTCCAGTTTATGGCACCAGTAATCACCCTAGGCTCTCGTCATGAGTTGTCAAGGCTATGGAAGCCTTGCAAGTTCGCCGACTCTGATCATATTTAGACAAGGTCATAAAAGACAGGGTGAGGATAGTAACCAATGATCCTAAGAGTGGCATTTACCAGGTCTGAACAATTATACAGCATTAAGTGGGGAAGAGGACCATCAGTACACACAGGTTGGGAGTAGAGCCATTGGTGGTAGAGTAGAGGTTATGATTACGAAGGAATGAGGCCCAAATGCGCTAGACAGGGTCTAGAACAAAGGACAGAGTCATTATTAGAGGAGCTAAGAAAGGTGCTGTCTAAGCTACAATTAAGTTTTCTGATTGAGAGGCAAATAGAACCTGACAGAAGGGGCTTGATAATAATCTGTTGGGCTTTAGGCCTTGTGGGTTAAGAGGCCCAGACTTATCTAGCTCTTCACATGGGGTACATCCTAAGGGAGGTGTGAACCTCCTGGGGGAAGGCACTCTGTTGACTTTCATTACTTAGCTGGCCTGGGAGGAGAGCTGGCCGGGTAAAGGCAGGTGGCATCTCTAACAAGAAATTTACAGTTCTGCCTTCAATGTTGCTGACCCTACTTGGCCGTCCCCTCAACTGCAGTGGGCACTTTGGAAGCTGGGCTGAGTGAAGGGCTTTTCAGCTTAGAGCCAGTAAGATCTATGGCTCTGACCTGGGCATCCTTCGACTCCAGGGCAGGTCCATTTCCAGTGCTCCAACTTTTGGCAGAGCTGCCAGGGCTCTTCACAAGTTGACTTCTGCTGAAGCCCAGGCTTACCACATTGAAAGCCACTGCAGTGGACTGGCCTGTTGGGTCTCCTTGAGGGCAGATCACTGTACAGATCAGCCAGTAATAGGCCTGCCATCCATTGCTTCTGATGCCTAGCTTTCTTTTCCTCCTGGTTTGTGTTAAAGCAGACCAGAGGATGCAAGTCAAGGGAGTGCCCAAGTCCCATCTCTAATCTTCGGTGGCCTGAACTACAAGTCTAAAGTCACAGGCATGTTCTGTAGTAGTTTTTCTAAGGTAGACAATGCCCATGAGGAAAATTATATTTTCACTTAAAAACTTCCTTTCCCTTTGGTCTGAAAGGGAGGTTTTTTCTACTTACTGTTTACTTCACTGATGGCGAAGTAAATCTAGCTATGAGATTATTATTTAAGCTCTTATTTTGGCTATGCTATTAGAGAAAAATGTTAGTCATCTCTTTTATAAGGTCTAAAGATTAAATTGTGCATCCTACAGATTCCTTCATAATAGAATTAGTTTCCTACCTTGAAGAGAATAGAGAAATGAAAGAACAAGTTGGGCTTAGAATAGAGAAATGAGGGAGCAAGTCCTAGATCGCTTGCTGACAATAGTAATATTACATGAATACTTATCAGACAGTTTCAACCATTAGATAACAACTTAAGAAAACATTTACCAGAAGGTCCAATGCCTTCTATAAATTTTAAGAATCATGCATTTGGAAACACCTCTTAAATATCTAACACGGTGTAGTTTGTTTAACCAGTAAACTTAAGCACAACCATATAAAATGTTTTTAGTTTCTTTCTACCAACAAGTATAAAACATATGATGCAGAGATTCAGGTCACACAAATTAAAATGTATCTTTGATTAATTTTAGCAGCTTAAATTTATGGACAATCTTATCTATAAGCCAATTAAAATAAAATTCTTAATAAAGTTTTCCCATGTGGACATACAATATGTACACACATATAACATAACATAATAGACCAATATAGCAATTTTAATAATAGCTTTTAAGATCTTTAAAACTTTTTGTAGATTGCCAATTGATTTGAATTGCTTTTTGTTTTTAGTAACCTCAGTTAACCATACTTTCTCTCAGTTGGTACTGTTAATACATTATTAGCTTCATCTGTTTACAGAGCCATCCCAAAGTACTGAATACAATAGAAGTGGCTGGAAAAAGTCCATAGAAACCTATAGGAGGACAGCTAAACACAATTCATGTGACAAAGTTGATGGTGGTAGTGGTAGCAAGGAGGTGGTGAAAAGGGTTGGATTCGGGGGTGTTTTCAAATTTGAGTTGATGGGGTTTGAGTGATGTACTTTTGGGGGCAAGAGATAAGGAGAAGGGTCAAATTTGATTTCAAGTCCCTAAATAAATGCCGGGAACACTAGGGAGAATAGGTGTGTGAGGGAAATCAAAGGGCAAGTTTATATAGGTCAATTTTGAGATGCCTATAAGACATCTAGATGAAGATATTGAGTGGTTGGCAAGATACACATGTCTAGAGTTTGGGAGGGGGGGGTGAGGCCAGGTTAAAGGTGAGTGTTTAGAATGTATCACCATATATCTGACCCTTCAGCCATGGTGCCAAGTGAGACTCTCTGGGTTTGGTTATTATTCAAGGTAGGTACTCTGAGTAAAAATCTATATGTGCTTCTTATTTTATAACTCACTTTTTAATTATTTAGAGTTACTTCTGGCATAAAATAACAGATCCTGCTAAAGGAAGGAACTCTGAAATGAATCTCCAATTGCTTATACAGTGTATGCAATTCAGCAGAATATAGGTCTCCTTATATGCACATAATTATAGTTTCATTTAATCTTCCTCTTTCCAATAATCTAATCTTTCATCATTTCCAGGAATACCTCTTCTACAATTGACATTTCTAGAAGTTTGTGTGATGTCTACTCAACAAATTCTCCTTTATATATGATTATATTATCAAATTTGTGCTAAAATCCCAAATCCAATACGCTCCTTAGCTTATTTCCTACAGGTTCTCTGGCTTGCAAGAGAAAGTAGATTTTTCTCTCCTCAGAGACACTTGCTAAAGCTGCATTAAGAAGAAAAGAATGAAATCTGTTTGATCTCAGAGACATGCTGTTTTGTAGATAATGAAAACAAATGAAACATAACAGTTAATTTTGTTCTTTCTAGCACAGATGGGGCCTCCTGTTAAAGAAATCTCTCAATCAAATAAATTCTTTTATTTGACACCGAAGACCTGGAGAATTAGACAGCTAATGTGGTCACCCTCTCTATTTTCATTTAAAGATAGATAAGCAAGGACAACTCATATTGCTACCCAACTTCCATCATTCTCTGAGCTCTAGACATTTTGCATTCCTAGACCTCTGATCATCATTGCCTATTTTTAAACAACAAAAGGCTGGAAAATTCTTCTTTGTAGCCCATAAGATAGATATCAGCACCGGACAAAAAAACCACCAGAGACCTTCATGTTTTAAATGGCTTGTCTCTCCAAAGTTTCAAGGTCACATTCTTTTGGTTTTGGAAAAAAAAAAACAAAAAGGTCAGTGCAAACATAAATGATTTGCAGCAAACAGAAATACCAAGTAAACACAGCCAAAGGGAAGCCCAGGGAACTGGGGGAAAAGCAGGAGTGGGAGGTGAGCTAAATATCAGTGGATGGATTATGAAATAGGAATTTCACATGCATACAATGTCTTCTGGAAATCATTATGAATCTAGTTTGCAAAAGCATAAGCACAATGACCTCAAAGCCAACATCAGACAAGAGAGAATATTTTCACAAAATTATTCTATCATGCTTTGAATGTCTTGCTCATGAATCCTCGACCATTTGAATGACCTTGTGTAGAGATGAGAGATCCTGAGAATCTAAGAGGACATGTGATTTGCTCATGTTATGCACAGACACCCTTCCATGTCCAGATTAAAGGTTCAAGATTGTCACTGCTGGCCAACAATTATCCAGAATTCTCCCTGATATTTTCCTAGGGACATACCAGCATTATTCACAGATAAATATGTACAATTATTTTTGTTTATGCAAGGAAGATTATACAACACATAATATTCAGCAATAACTGGTCTATTTTCACAAGATAACATACTTGTCTTTCCATCTCAATACATGTGGCTCCAATACATTCATTCTTTTTAAAGATTGCATCATATTCCCTTAAATCAGTGGTTCCTAACTGGGTGGGAGAGGGTGCGATTTTGCTCCCCATGGAATAGTTGTCAATGTCTGGAGATGTGTCTGGCACAACAGAGCAGAAGGTGCTAATGGGTAGGGGTCAGGGGTGCTGCTCAGTATCCTACAGTGCACTGGACAGCCCTTACCATCAAGAATGATCCATGGCCCAAATGTCAGCAGCACTGAGGCTGAGAAACCTTGAAAATGGCCGTATCACAAATTACTAAACAAATGCTCTATTGATGGACATTTGGAGTATTCCTTATTTTTTCTTCTATAGAAATAGGGCACACTTGTTTGTGTATCATTCCAAATATTATTTTAGGACATATACCTAGAAGAATAATTTCCTGGTCAAAGATTGTGCTACCAAGAGGTTATATATGTTGCCAACTTGAACTATAAAAGATTATATGAATTGATATTTCTTCCAAGAATTTGTAAGGTGAGTGGTTCCTTAAATACTTTTCAACCTCTGTTGAGTATTATTTACCTTTCCAAGCTTTGCCAAACTTTCTGATAACCAGGTTTCCACTTCTTTGTTATTTGAAATGTATTGTTATTGAGTTTAATCATATTTTCAGTTGTACATTGGGTATTGGTCTTTAGGTTTTTCTTGTTCTGTTGTGATTTTCTATTCATACCCTTGGCGATTTTCCTGTTTGGTTCATTGTTTTATGATTTGAAAAAACTCTGTTATATGTTACAAATATTATTCCCAGTTTGTCATGTTTGATCACTTTTAATTTTTTAGACATGTGGAAATGTCATAATGTATAGAAGAAAATTTAACTTTCTTCAAATGCTTCCTCATGGAGTTCATGTGATACTTAGAAATGCTTTCCCCACCTCAAGACTATAAAAATACATATTTACGTTTTCTTCTAGCAGTTTCCCATTTTGTGTGTGTGTGTTTGTCAGTTCTCCATTTAATCCTTTATATCTAGCTCAACTTGCTTCAGTGTAAATAATGTTAACCCACTGACTTCTCCTAATACAGCTATCACAGCTTCACAATAACAAGTCAAGTGGAGATTCTCACTGCAGAGAATCAACTCTTAACCTTACCATCTGTAATCCATTCTGGAACAGTAGCCAAGTCTCTCCATAACATTATTTACAGGCAGGAATGACATTTAACACTTTTTAAGTATTAAGCTTGTTAAGCTTAAGAATTTATTAGATTTTTGCATTATTTCTATATTTCATATTATTTTATTTACTCATACTCTTTCATGTAGTCACATTTGATGTTGTTTTATTTTATCTTCATATCACACTTCAAAGCAGGTTATGTTGTTCCCCCACTTTACAGATGAGGCACAGTTTAGGCTGTCAGCATGCCTGTACTTTTCTTAAAAACAAGGACAGCAGAGTCAGCACTGTGGCATAGCAGGTAAAGCCTCCGCCTGCAGCACCAGCATCCCATATGGGTTCAGGTTTGAGTTTTGGCTGCTCCACTTCTGATCCAGCTCTCTGCTATGGCCTGGGAAGGCACTAGAAGATGGTCTAAGTCCTTGGGTCCCTGAGCCCGCATGGGAGACCTGGAAGAAACTCCTGGCTCCTGGTTTTGGATCAGCACAGCTCTGGCCGTAGTGGCCATCTGGGGAGTGAACCAGCGGATAGAAGACCTCTTTCTCTCTCTCTGCCTCTCCTTTTCTCTCTGTGTAACTCTGACTTTCAAATAAATAAATAAATCTTTAAAAAAAAAAACAAGGACTGCATTTCAGTGTCGGGCAGATATAATGTATTGCACAAAAATGCTTGGTTGGATTAAGGTCACACTTTACTATGTAAAGATGAGTAGGTTGATGTGGGTAGTCAACCAGCAGATGGAAGTGTCTCTCTCTCTCTCTCTCTCTCTCTCTCTCTCCTTCTCCTTCTCTCTCTGTGTAACTCTGCCTTTTAAATAAATAAATAAATAAATACATATTTTTAAAAAACATGTTGTATGCTTTTCTATTCTTAAGAGAAGGGCAAGTTATACAATTATATTTTTAAAAAGCAATACATAAATGTGTAAATACAAACAAAAATGCAGTTCCAAGCCTTAAGCCTCCTTAAAGGAGTGATAAACCCCGCTTTTTCTTGCCTGTCCTTCATTGAGTGCCCACTCTGGCCCTTAGCACAAGACAAAACAATTCATCCAAGTCCAACCCAACCCTGTGTCCATGGATAGAAGATTCAACCATGCTTAAAATGGAGAGAGAGAAAAAAATATCTATCTATCTATCTATCTATCTATCTAGCCAGCTCAGAAAGCTGCCCATCCCACAACCAAATGTGGAATGGATGAGTAGATAGCTAGATAGACAGACAGACAGCTTTTTATGACCACCTGCTCAAGTGATGTGAGGAGATCTTCAGACATATGCCCCTTGGACTTCAAACTGAATTCCTAGGGCCAGCTGGGGATAGATTCTAACTTTGTGAGTGGTCAGTGTTATTACCATTATTTTGGAAAGAAAATTACTCTATGAGAAAATGCCAGAAGTACCTCCAAACAGAACCCTTTTTGTATTCATGGCTAGTTGCATCCATAACCATCAGACAAGAGATAAAAATTGATAAAACTACAGCCTTGGGGATATAATTTTATCCCTGAGGTCTCTCAAAGCCCGAGCTTTATATAAATTTTCCATCACTCTCTCAGCCAGCTGTTCAATGTACAAGAAACTATTTCCCTGATGGGTAACGAATCTCAGGGTAGAAAACATATTCAGAACAAAATTACAGAATTGTACTTCTTCTTCAGTAAAAATTCATTTCTTTTCTTCCTTTAACAGAACCTCCACAGCTGAGTCTAAATAAGTTTCCAGTCAGATGTCCTTTTGAAAACAAGGCCTTTGGGGCTGGTCTCACACACAGTGCAAGGTTCTGTTAAGCCTGTTGTCTCAGTCAGTGGTTTTGTTTTCCTGAATTCTCAAGCCTTGAATCTTTTAAATTTGCCCTTTCTCTGGATTTACTACTGAGTGCAGTCCGCCAGGTGGTTCTTCCCAGTTGTGACAGTAGTCAATTCGCTGGTTTGTCTTTGCCACTTAGGGACTGAGCTCTGTTCTGGAATCTGTTCTGAACTAAGCCCTAGATGTCAGAAGATGTAATGGATGGAAGTTGCTGAAAACTAGAGAATAGCAATTAGAAGCTGTGTTTGAGGTGCTTATATTTCCCAGTAAGAGAAAAGCCCAATGCAAACTGACATTAAAATAGCACATGGTAGTTGGTATAGCTTCGAGTTAGTAATGAATGGCCTTCAAAACAACTCCATGTGTATTATTTCACATTAGGCTCCAGCAATCCCCTTAGGCAAAATTGGTTATCCCAATATTTCAACTGCAAAAGCCCTATTCACAGGGTGAGTTGCCATGTGGCCACTAGGTGGCGAGGTGAGATCCAGATTGAGGCCTTTGGTCCCTTGTTTTGTACCTCGCCACTCCCTGGGTTAAGTGTTCAAAGTGGGAAAGAATAAGCAGAGAAGGCAAAGTAGGAAAGTAAGGAGGTAGGAGGCCCCGGAACATTTCAATCCAAGGTCTCTGGCCTCACCTATCATAATTGGAACACTTCCATTCAGCCAAGCAAAAAACTCCAGTGAGAAAGGGCAGAAGAGAGTCATGCTTTATATTGAACTACATAAAATGACTTGGGCCAGTCTCTTGACCTTTCCCCTGCTGCCTTCACAGCTGAAAACAGCTGTCTCTTGATTTCTAAGTTGTTTTTTTTTTTTAACACAACAGAATGAAAAAAAAAAAAAACACCAAAACCCTCCACTCCAGGAGTTTTAGTCAATTCAAAGATGTCAATGGCTCCTGCTTCTGTTTTTGACCATGACGTGCTTTGTGTTGCCTGCTAGCTTATACAGCAAAAGCTCTCCTGAAGATCTAGCTCAACTGGAGCTCCAAAGAAGTTATTGGGAGAAGGAGGAATGCGAGAAAATGAAGAAGGGAATATGTAGTTCTGTAATCCATCCACATAAAACAATTTGGCTCTCGGTGAATGGTGTGGCATATTTGATTAAAACTCCTTCCAAAATGACCTTTTCTCCACTGGCATGTGCTACGCGTCTTTCAGAACCTGAGAAGGGAGACTTGATAAGAAAGGGTAACCTTGACATTGCTTTTGGGGTACAATTCACTTGACAAACATGCAGATCCTGGTGCAGGGCTTCAGAGGCCGTGAGGAGGGCAGAAATCACAGCCAAAACCTCTTCAGGGCTGCCTGGGCTGAGTTTCTTGAGCAGTCCCTTTGTTGACTTCCTACACAGTTGTGTGCTTGGGGAAGCAGAGAGGACACTTTCTGCATCTGAGAGGCAGAGAGAGAAATAGACAGAGCTCTGATTTACTGGTTTCCTCCTCAAATGCTAAGACAACTGGGGCTGGGCAGGGTTGAAGTTGAGAACTGGGAAATTAATCTAGATCTCCCACATGAGTGGCAGGGACCCAAGTTCTTTAGCCATTACTGCTGTCTCCCATGATGAACATTAATAGGAAGCTGGGGTCAGGAGCTGGAGTGAACTTGAACCCAGATACATTGATATGAGATGCAGGCATCCCAAACTGGCATTCAGCTAAAAGCCTACCCCAGAGGAAACTGAATCTTGACTTTAATCTTGGATAATAAAAGCTACTAATCCAGACATATCACATACACAGAAATGATAATTTGAACTTAAAAGGACTCAACTCTTAGGACAGAAAAATATTTTGGGTGTCCTAGCACATAGATATATGCATGAGAGTACTTCAGAATGTTCATATGAAAATGGAATTAAGGTCTGGCGCTGTGGCTTAATAAGCTAAACCTCCGCCTGTGGTGCTAGCATCCTATATGGGTGCCAGTTCATGTCCCGGCTGCTCTACTTGCAATCCAGCTCCCCTCTGCTTATGGCCTGGGAAAACAGTGGAGGATGGCCCAAGAGCTTGGGCCCCTGCACCTGCGTAGGAGACCTGGAAAAAGCGCCTGGCTCCTGGCCTTGGATTGGCCCTGCTCTGGCCTTTTTGGCCATTTGGGGAGTAAACCAGTAGATAGAAGACCTTTCTCTCCCTCTCTCTGTAACTGTACCTCTCAGATAAATAAATAAAGTATTTTAAAAAATGGAATAAAAAGAGAAGTTTATCTTGGTACAAATTTTTTCTTGAAATCCATAGATAGTTTTTTCATTATAGGCATTTTCCATGAACATTTGGAATACCACTTTTGGCATAGATTTAAGTTTTTCTTGCACCAAAATAAACTTAATTCTATCTCCGTGAACTTTTGAAGCACCCTTGTACTTTAATATACATATACTCTCCTATCTTCATATTTTTGTGTAGACTTTAACTTGGACATTTTTATTTATTTTTAATGTATTTGCAATATGGGTTTGACATAGGCAAGTATTTAAGAAGTATTACTTGTGAAGAATTTTTATATTTTTATATTCTTGCCTTGCTGAAACTTAGAAGTTCAATGAGAAGAACCATACACGATGGTAGGCCCCTATAGACTAGGTTTTAAGAGCCCTCTGGAAAAGATTCTGGAGTGTTTCTGAAATTACACCCAGCCACAGGACTGCAACAGTTTCTGTCAGTGGTTGCCAGCTGCTTTCTGCATTTTAAAATGAGGCTACTAAGGTCCAGAGAGATTGAGGAGCTGTCATTGCAGCAAAAAGAAATGATCCCTTATCTGTGCCTAACACTGGGACTCCAATTGCTGTAGTGAACTAGTGTTCTCATTTCAAGCCATCTATTATTTGAATTTCATAAGAAGATGATCACACACAGATGGGAAGGGATAAAAAGGCTGCAATATTTGGCTTTTTACAAGTATAGCTTTTCTTTTCTTTTCTTTTCTTTTCTTTTTTTTTTTTTTTTGACAGGCAGAGTGGACAGTGAGAGAGACAGAAAGGTCCTCCTTTACCGTTGGTTCACCCTCCAATGGCTGCTGTGGCCAGCGCATCGCGCTGATCCGAAGCCAGGAGCCAGGTGCTTCTCCTGGTCTCCCATGGGGTGCAGGTCCCAAGGACTTGGGCCATCCTCCACTGCCTTCCCGGGCCACAGCAGAGAGTTGGCCTGGAAGAGGGGCAACCGGGACAGAATCCAGCACCCCGACCAGGACTAGAACCCTGTGTGCCGGCGCCACAGGTGGAGGATTAGCCTATTGAGCCGTGGCGCCGGCCAGAAGTATAGCTTTTCAGGGTGCAATCTGTTTATATATCAAAACTCTGAGACCCAGAGCAGAGGTGGAAGGGAGGCCTCACTGAGAGGTGACGTGGGCACGGGTCATGACCACATCTATCCTTTCAGTGTTGTAGGCCCCTAGAGGACTTGCTCTCGCCTGGCCCTCCGTGTTAAAGAAGGGAGGGTTTGTGTGTCTTCTTTCTGTTTCTCAGCAGCTTACAATCATTTATTCTGGTGCTCACAGGTCTGTGGTTGTGAGCAACTAGACTGAGCTAGTCCAGTATATAGGATCCAGATTCCAAGTTTTAGGTTCCAGACCTCAGGGTTCAGGCTATAGCTGCAAGTCAGTTCTATCTGGTATGTGTCTGATTGCACATGAACCAGTGGCTACCCATGACACGTGGTGAACTCTACATGTCTCATTCAGGAACATACGTTCACAAGGAACCATCTATGTGGGGTACTTCTTCTCGTGGCAGTGCACCAGACTGTGAAAGGATAAACTCAATAGAGTGAATACATTTTGTGTTAGTTGCATCATATCTCCAAACACCTATTGTCCAAAGTGAGTTTCCTAGTTAGACACCAAGGCAAGGGATCGGAGAAGTAACCCTGCCCTCTAAGTGGATTTGGTAAGGGTGTGTATATACAATGCTACTTCAGATGAGTGGAGAATTGGGGGCAAAGAATTCTATCTTCCATAAATAGGAAGCATCACTGTGTACCGAAATTGGTTTCCTGTATTCACTCAAAGCAGACTGATTGGCTTGAGGATAGAGGCCAGTTCTTACTCACCTCTAGCATGTGACTTGCATTTATATGAGGTACTGGATAAATTATACTAGAAATGAGTTAGCCAAGAAATTGTTCTGGAACCAAAAAAGAATACGGAATTATTTCTCTAGAAGACTCATGGGGTGGGGGAGTGAAAAGTAAGGGAAAGGGATAGCCACTGCTTTGTGATGGTGATTGCTGCAGAGTTTCTCCACACTCCTTCCCCTCTTTATTGATCTTCACGCTTTATGGCAGGTGTTAAGTTTGTCAGCTTTGGAAGCTGTTGGTTCCTCTCACCAAAGCCCATCATGGCAGGCGAAGTCTTTACTCTGACTTTCATCTCCCCATCCTTCCCAATACCTGCATGGATGCTTGCTGTTTTTGTTTTTATAAACAGAACAGCAATGTTCCCCAGGAAAACACATTTTTTGCTTTTGATGAAACAACTTGAAATTAGATGGGCCCCTAAAATAAGATGTGATTGTCTTGAGGCTTTCTGTTCCCCTGTGAAACTGACAAGAAATTGAAATTCCAGTTTTCTATTTTGCTCTGTGATCCTGGGCCTCAAAACTTGCTACTTCTAATGCTAAACTAACAACTAGATACCCCTCTTGATACTGTACATCTTAGGATTTTTTGCAACATTACAGGAGACCTGGAGGATGTCAGTCTTCATTGGTCGAATAAACATAAGCTATTTATGTAGTACCTACTTTTTGTTTCCTTAAAGTATTCAAAGACTAATTAACTCTGCAATACCTATCTGTGTCTGGAAGGAAACACTGTTGGGTACCTGACACATCCCCTGGGCATCCAGGATTCTTGTATCTGCTGTGGTAGGTATGGAATAATTGACCCACAAAGATGTTTATCTCCTCATCACTGGAACCTGTGAATATGTGACTTTACACGGAAAAGGGGGCTTCACATGTGTGATTAGGTTAAGGATTTTGCGATGGGAGATAGTCCTGGATTACCAAGGTGAGCCCAATGTCATCACAAGGGTTCTTATAAGAGGAAGGCAGGAGCAGAATCAGAGAGAAAGACTCCATGACAGAGGCAGTAGGAGACAAACACACGTCCCAAAGGCTTCTGCCCTCAAAGACTGGGCTCCCAAGAGGTCTGAGGGTGTTCTCTGGCTATTGAAGCAGACTTTGGGCACTGCCCTTAGCAGTCATCTATCCAATGACCTACCCTGAAGTTGCTTCCTTCCTTTTCCATCTCACTTCTCCACTTCCCTCTGCAGTGCCAGGGACTGTCTCCCCAGTATTTTACTTGTCTCAGAGTCTATTTATTGGGGAGCACAGCCCAAGACACACACCGTTCCTCTCCTCATGCATGCATGGCCCTGGAAAATCACTGAGGTGTGGAAGAAAGAGTGGCTGGGAAGCAGCTTGACGTGTATAGCTGTGAGAGCCCAGATGGATGGATGGTAAGGACCCTCTCTGGTAGAGATGGGGCAGTAGTTTGTAAGACTCTTTCTAGTATTTTAGAGGAAGATAAGACAAGTATTTATCTATAAAATTTTGATAAATAAAAAGCTGTAGAATGATAATAAAAGTTTAATTGGATCTCCAGAGAAGGAAATAATCAACTTACTTTAAAATTTGCTCATTAATTTTATGATATTTACTTATCACATGAGGTTTTCTAGGGGCCTTAAAAATTAGAAACACCATGCATGGGTATTGCTGCCTTCCTGGATCAATAGGAGGAAAAAAGGTAGTTTCAATCTACATGAAGGAAATATGCAAAAATAAATGCAATATTCAGATTTTAGGAAAAATCATTTTGCAAGCAACTAAAATGGAGAGCTTCATGTGCACATCCTGAAGTTGGCCTGTTAGTATTAAAATAATAACTTAGAATTTGTAGCTCTTCACAGTTGCATCCTGTCTTTTATCTCAGGCAATCCAAATGCTACATTTAGAGGTGCAGGTCCTGTTGTATAGGTCCTTTAACAGCCATGACAAGGGGGTGTTGATGCAATAGAGCAAGGGGTACAGGGTGTTCCAGCAACATTCAGAAAAAGCAACCTTTACCATCAGTCCTTCAACTACTCCATCTTATCAGCAAAAGCAGTTGGCAACAAGAATGTGAGCTTTGCTCTCTGTAGAATTGCTGTTTTTACAAGGGATTCTTCATATGCTATTTTATTATTCCAGAACAAGGCCCATTGCTTATTTTCAGGATTAGACTTGAGCTACGAAATGTCAGTAGTTTCACATTTAAATAGTAAATGACCAAAATATGATCTTTTTGAAGCTTAAGAAAGTCATGTTTCTGTTATTGTATTGATATCCTATGTAAACCTCTCTCTTGTAAGTATAAATGGTCTCAGTTACATTTAGGGGATAATTTTTCTACTGATGCAATTCTATAATACAATAAAAATTACCCGTGCTATTGTTATTGCCACTTTATTGGGCACTTATTAGTGCAGCAATTTGTGTGTGTATTAGTTCGCAGAATCAAAGCAATGTGAGGAGGGTACTCTTAATATGTCCAGTTTTTATATTAGAAGGCACTGAGCATCACAACAGTAATTCAACATAAACCACACAGCTTGCAAGTGGAAGAGCCAGTATTCATACACAAGAAAGAATCCACAGATTTTAAATGGCTGAAGTAACTATTTGAGAACCTTTATTTATACGTTGATTCTAAGATGTAGAAACTTGTAATCAGAATTCTGATAAATAGAATTATTTTAATATTATTCACTACAGAACAAAGTAGTTTTGTCTGGAGTCATACTGAAGGAAATATAATTCTATACCAGTTCAACTATCCCTAATTGTTTTTGCTTCATGTTTTCTCCATAGGTTATTTCACTCAAACTTAAGACATATTACTAGTGATATATTATTCTAATAAGGCCCGCATTTCTATCTCTAGCTGAGGCCTTTCTTCTAAGATTCTAATTCATGTTGCCATCTGCCACTTGTCATTTCAATGCCAATATTTCAGAGGTATTAGAAACCAAACATTTCCAACAACTCAATCATTTATCTTTCTCACCACCCCACACCATTCTGCAACTCTTTCAGTGTCATGAGTCTAAAGTCATAGCATTACTATCTAACCAGTTCTCATTATACAAACCTGGGAGTCATTCCTGGCACCTCCTTCCTCCCTACCATGTTGCATTCAATTGGTCATCATGTTCTGTTGATTCTACTTTTTGAATTCACTTATGCCTCTCCATCTCTATTTTCAACATCCTCATCTAAGTGCCCATCAACTCTTCCTTGAATCTTTGTAACAATCTTCTTCCTGGTTGATCTAGAGCCTCTCTTGGGTCAAGTATACCTTTAATTTGTGAAAATATTAGTCACAGAGGCTGGCATTGTGAAACAGCAGGTTAAACCTCTGCTTATGACACCAGCATTCCATACTGGAACACCACTTCAGGTCCCCGCTTTGCTTCTGATCCAGCATCCTGCTAATGTACTCAGGAAGACAGTGAAAGAGGGCCCCTGAAACCCATGTGGGAGATCCAGATGGAGTCTCTGGCTCCTGGTTTCATCCTGTCCCAGACTTAACTGTTATGAGCATTTGGGGAATGAATCAGCAGATGGTATATCTCTCTCTGACTTTCAAATAAATAAATAAATCTTCAAAATAGTTATATATGAATAGAGAAAGAAGTAACAGATACTTACGTAACTAAGAAAACTATGACTCACTACTTTTTCATGGAGGTAAATATTACATATTTTTTTCAGATCTTACATAAACAAATATTTTCTATTTGTTAAAAGAAAGAAAACAGTACATATAGAACTTTCTTTTTGCCTTTCCCAGCCTTCTCTCCTTTTCCCCCCTACTGATGCTGGATATCCTTCCTATAAATTCATGTATGCTTTCACTTCCATGGATAGATCCTTAACAGAATGTATTGATTGGTATGTTTTAAAGGTGCAAAAGCTGTGTAATATACAAATAATGGAGTCCTTTTATATAGTTAAAAATCAGTAAACAGGATCTATATTTATTGAAACACATTTCAGAAATGTGATATTAAGGTAATAGTGAAAGACACCTTTCTGATTTTATTTCTCATTCTTGTATAAATGCATATACTGTGTGAGGCATTTTTAAAACAGAAACCTGGCTATGCTTTAAAATTTAGACAAGGTCATTGCGTCACTCTTAGAAAAAAAGTTCAGGATCCTTTGAAGGAGCTGTGTGGACCCTCCCTCTTTATCTGCTACTTTGCTTTCCAGCCTTTGTATGTATCTACTCTACCCCTCCATCACCAGGCTCCATCTGTTCTCTGGATGCTCCAGGATTCTCACTGCATTTTCCCCCCATCCCCTATCCTTGCAGAGGTGTATTCTGACTTGCCAGCCCCCTGCCCCCTCCAAGTCTTGCTGATGTCTTCCTTTTATTTATTTTTTTAAATCTCACTTTACTCGGAGCTTAGTGCTTTCTTTTTTTTTTTTTAAAAAAGATTGATTTATTTATTTGAAAGTCAGAGTTACACAAAAAGAGAAGGAGAGGCAGAGAGGGAGAGAGGTCTTCCATCTGCTGGTTTACTACCCAAATGGCCTCAATGGCCAGAACTGCCCAGATCCGAAGCCAGGAGCTGGGAGCTTCTTCCAGGTCTCCCACGTGGTTGCAGGGGCCCAAGGACTTGGACCATCTTCTACTGCTTTCCCAGGCCATAGCAGAGAGCTGGATCAGAAGTGGAGCAGCCAGGACTTGAACCGGTGTCCATATGGGATGCTAACACTGCAGGCAGCGGCGGCTTTACCCACTATGCAGAATACATAGTGTTTTCCCTAACAAGAGGTGAGAGAGCCGAGTATTTATATAGCAATGTTCTTCAAACTTTAGCTTGTATCAAAATCACCATAGAACTTATGAAAACAGACTGCTGGGCTCTGCCTGCATTATTTCTGATACAGTAGGTGTGAAGTAGGGTTTGATAATTTGCACCCGTGGAATATTTTCTGGTGATGCCGATACTGACTGCCAGCCCAGGGCTACACTTTGAGAACAACCATCATCAGTTTTTCCATGTAGATTTCTTCCCCAGAATTTCTTAGGAAACACATGTGCTCTTTTGAATTCTGAATCCTAAGGTAATCCATTGAGAAATTGGGAAGATGGGGATATGTATTTATCTCCTGAATGGATTAAACCTTAACTATCAACTTAGAGACTATGGTTTCAAAAGAATCCACTGATGTTGTCAAAAGCAACAGCAAATGTTTACACATGGAATGAGAAGTTAAGGTCAACGTTTCCAGAAACAGGAGTGGTCATGATCGAATTGGTCAGTCTTTCTTGAATCTGTTGTCATGTTAAAAGTGTGTAGTGTGCTCATGGCTCTGTCACTCATGGTGAATGATTCTTGTAAATCAAATACTCACAAGTCTATACCCATAGCTATCCTTTGTACAAATCCAGTCATTTGTACATTGGAATAACAAGTTTTAGAAGCCAAGTAAGTCCTAAATTGGCAATTTCAACATGTGATTCTGGGTAGTACTGTCAACCTTCCTAAGAAACCTGAATGGGGGCCAGCATTGTGGCATAGTGGGTAAAGCTTCTGCTTGTGATGCTGGCATCTCAACGTGGGTGTGGGTTTATGTCCAGGCTGCTCCATTTCCATTCCAGCTCTCTGATAATGGCTGAAAGGAGCAGAGGATGGACCAAGTGCTTGAGCCCTTGCTACCCATGTGGGAGACCTGGATGAAGCTCCTGGTCCCTGGCTTTGGCCTGGCCCAACCCTGGCCATTACAGACATCTAGGGAGTGAACCAGCAGATGGAAGCTCTCTCTCTGTCTCCTTCTCTCTATATATAACTCTGACTTTGAAACAAACAAATCTTTATAAAACCTGAATATTGCATTATTCAAATAATATCCAATAATGTTTGCTGGCACTTCCAATCTTTGAATATTTAACATAGGCTGTTCTTTGTAAACACGCCTCAAAATGACATTTATTATTCATTATAGTTTTATTAAATTTCCATAATAATGTGTAAAGAATATGAAGAACACTAAAGTATTTGAAGAATAATTTGTAATATTTCAATTTATGTTTGAAATGCTGAAGAATTTGGAAATACTCACTACTGTACATCAATTCCATACCTCCTTGTTGGAGACTATAGGGAGAGCTAATTATCTGACTTTTTCCCCCTTGAGGAGAGCCTGGGCAAAGCCAGCTCTGCCCACTAGAGGAAGCTGGAAGGGATGTAAGGCAAGGGCAACTGATACAAGAAGACATCAAACAGACGGACAGTAACGAGGATTGCCCAGGTTGTGGAGGAAAGAGGATCCCTGTGTGAGAATGCAGATGAGCGCAGCCACTGTGGGAAACAGCATGGAGTTTTCTAGGAAAACTAAAACAGATCTATCATATTATCTAGCAATCTCACTTCTGGGTATGTATTCAAAGGAACTGAAATTGTCATGCCACAGAGATACCTGTACTATCGTGTTCATTGCAGCATTATTCACAATAGGAGAGGTATTGGACCCAATCTAATTTTATATCATCAGATGAATAAAGAAACTATGGTATATGTATACAATGGAATATTATTCAACCTTAAAGAAAGTAGAAGTCTTGTCATTTGTGACAACAAGTATGAACCTGAAGAACATTATTGTAAGTGAAATAAGCCAGACACAGAAAGACAAATACTGCATCGACCTCACTTGTATGTGGAATCTAAATTAGTTGAACTCATAGAAGTAGAGACTAGAATGATGGTTACCAGAGTCTGGGGGAGAGTCGGAAGAGGGGAAAGGAAAGATCCTGATCAGATTTAGGTAGGCTGGAATTAGAAGAAATGAACTTTGGAAATCTATTGCACAGAATGATGACTATTATAAATAGTGTTATATATTTTAAAAAATTGCTAGAGAGTAGATTTTAAATGTTTTCATCACAGAAAGTGATAAGCATGTGATAGGACGGCTTTAATTAGCCTGATTTACTCTTTCTACAATGTAAACATATGTAAACATGGAAAAACATCACATTGAATTCCTTAAACACATATGAGCACTGATTCAAGTCCTGGCTGCTTCCCTTCTGATTCCACTCTCTGCTGTGGCCTGGGAAAGCAGTGGAAGATGGCCCAAGTGCTTGGGCCTCCGCACCCATGTGGGAGGCCCAAAAGAAGCTCCTGGCTCCTGGTTTCAGATTGGCCCAACTCTGGCTGTTGTGACCATTTGGGGAGTGAACCAGCAGATGGAAGACCTCTCTCTCTCTCTCTCCCTCTCTAACTCTGCCTCTCAAATAAACAAATATTTAAAAAAAATTCAGTGGGGGGGGGTGCACTGTGGCATAGTAGGTTAAAGCTGCCTCCTGCAGTGCCAGCATCCCATATAGGCACTGGTTCAAGTCCTGGCTGCTCCACTTACAATCCAGCTCTCTGCTATAGCCCGGGAAAGCAGTGGAAGATGGCCCAAGTGCTTGGGCCCCTGCACCTATGTGGGAGGCCCGGAAAAAGCTCCTGGCTTCAGATCAGCACAGCTCCAGCCATTGCAGCCATTTGGGGAGTGAACCAGTGGATGCAAATATATGAGGAAAGATGGATTTAAATCATTCTTTAAAATAGCTTTCATGAGGTATAATTTAAATAATATAAAATTCAGTCATTTTAAATGTGCAATTCCATAATTTTTAGTAAATTTATAGAGTTGTGCAACTATCAGTACAATTCAGTTTTATAATTTTTCATCATTTCTCCAAATATGCCTTAAGCCCATTTGTAGTCCACCTCAGCTACCTAGCCCAAATGCTAAGCAATCATTAATCTGTTTGAATTACTTTTAAGGGATTGGCCAACCCTAAGATTCTGAGAAAATCGAATCCTAAGACTTGGGCACAACCACACTGCACAAAATGCAAGGTGACTGCAGGGAATTCCAAAGGCATTTGCATGCGTTCTTTGCACTTGCCATTTTGACACTTAGCAGTTTTCCTCTTCAGCACAACTTTTCACACTGAGCAGAGGTGTAGATACCTATTGATTCTTTTGCTGTTAACTGAGACCATGCCATCCCAGAAATACTGAGGGCCTAGGGGCTCTGTCACATGCCATAATTATCAGCTTCTTTGCTAATGTAGGCACTTGCCTTGCAGGTTATATTTTATGGTTGAAATCAAAGAAACTCAAGGTTTGGAAAACTTTGAAGTGCCAGATGTTTTTGTCTGGACTTCCCCTAGAATGTTTTCTTGTCTTGATCTCATAAAAGAAATGCATTTCAACCCTGTGCTCTACATCTTAGTAAAAGAAATTGATGTTACTACTAGAGATATTGGGGTTTTGCTAATCATTCCTAAGAATATGCATTCACATTGGATACTGAGGTGAGTTTTCTTGGGCTGGGAAGATTCTGTTGTGTTCTCCAACTCCTCTGAAAGCCCAGGAAGCCATATTTATTCTGAGAAATAATTTTACACTTGAAGTCAGATCCATATTTTTTGACAAGTTAGACAGTGAGAGAGACAGAGAGAAATGTCTTCCTTCCGTTGGTTTACCCCCCAAATGGCCGCCATGGCCGGTGTGCTGCACCAATCCGAAGCCAGGAGCCAGATGCTTTCTCCTGGTCTCCCATGCAGGTGCAGGGCCATCCTCCACTGCCTTCCCAGGCCATGGCAGAGAGCTGGACTGGAAGAGGAGCAACTGGGGCAGAATCCGGCGCTCCAACTGGGACTAGAACCTGGGGAGCTGGCGCCGTAGGCGGAGGATTATACTAGTGAGCCGCGGCACCAGCAAAGTCAGATCCATATTATCAAATAAATATGACTATAAAAGTTCCAGCAAAATTAACAAATAAATTTAAATTTCTAGGACAATATAACTTTGCAAACTCATTTCTAAACCCTATACAATGAATACATTTTTGTTCCAACATGGGAAGCATTCCACACAGCAGACTCATAAACTGAAAATCACTTTAAGTAACACTCTGACCTCGGAATCAGCCCTTAAAGCTTCCTGGTCTGGCTGAAAAGCCAGTGAAAGCATTTCAGGCATGGAAAGTCAAGACTCTGTGGCAAAAAAAAATGTGCTATGTGAAGGATCTCTGTGAATGAGACCCCAGCGGAAAGAAGTGGCCATCAAAGAAGGATGTACTTTCCTCTAAAGGGAGGAGAGAACTTCTACCTTGCTTATGGCCTTGTCCAAATATTGACAGAGTTGTGGACTCAAAGGCTTCCATAGCATAGGCAGCTCATGTCGAGAGCCTCAGGTGGTCACTGACGTCATACATAAGAGTGTTAATTGTTAAATTAGCAACAGAAGTCACTGCACATTTCCCATGCAGGACCTCTGTCCTCAATGACTTGTATTATGAGAGTTAACCGTAAAACTAATTCTCAAACAGTTTTGTGTGTGTGTGTGTGTGTGTACAAATTCTTGAAATCTTAACTTAGTATAGGGTTAGTCTTCTGTGTACAAAAATTAATTGAAAATGTATCTTAATGGATAATAGGACTGGTAAGAGGAGAGGGGGGAAGAGGAGGAGGGGTGGGAGGGCAGGAATGGTGGGAGGAATAACTATATTCCTAAATTGTACTTATGAAATCTGTATTCCTTAAAAAAAACTTAAAAAAGAATAAATGTTTTTCCTGAGTATCAGTTTCCTTATCTGCAAAAATAGGTTTAATCATAGCATACTTTAAAGTGTAATAGTTCAATATATTGAAGACTAAGAAAGTAGAATTGTGAAAGAGGAACGGGGAGAGCGGCAAGATGGCAGAATAGGAAGGGAGCACACTGATAGTCCAGGAAGAGACAGTTTAATAAAAGTGGAGATACTGTAGGTTCAAGGAAGAGTAGGGGAAGAAACAGCAGAGGAAACCCTTCCGGAACTAGTGATTCACAGTGGACCTGCGTGGAGAGCATGGGAGCCCAAGTTCAGGACACCAGCAGCAGACTCAACACACCAGCGCTGGAACGCGAGGTGAGCGAACCTTAATAGCCCGAGACACTGGCGGGCAAGCGAAAAGAGGAGACTAGAGGGAACGAGGCTTGAAACTGTGTGGGGAAAAGTTCACCAGGCTAACTAGAAGAGAGAGAGAGAAAAAAAAAAGTGACCAATACAGACATGAGTTTCTCTCTCTCCACTCACCTCTCAAAGGTGAGCAAGACAAAGAGCGGGCGCCATTTTGGACATACGTCATAAGCAGGGCGACCTCAGGTCTGCACCGGCCCTGAGCCTAGCAGAAAAACCTGACTCGGGGGGGGGCGGGAGTAATAACAGGAGATTAGGATCTAACTTGGCAACCCAGTGGGAGACTGCAGGAGAATTGGAGCCCACACTGAGGGCAGCAGAGATTCCCTGTGTGGTCCTTGGGAAAGAGCTTCCAATCTCTGGCTCCTGTGGGTATATCATTCGCCTGCTAACTACCTCCAATTCCATTCAGCTGTGTGGAATTACTTCCCTTTTTAATAAAAAAGAAAGAAAGAAAGAAAGAGAGATTTAGCACGCCTAACCTGGGAGTGTCATCTTTGACACACCCTCAACCCTGAGGAACCAAACAGAGCTCTCAGGCCACACCCATCTCAAGCCTCTAATGCTCCATCAAAAGCAGCCAGTCTAGGTAACACAGCCATAGTATAACAAGAAAAAACACCACAGTGAAGAAACCAAATATCTCCAACATGCCATACAACAAACACAAAAACCGAGGTAACAAGAACAAGGAAGACACTATGACACCCCCAAATGAAAAAGACACCCCAATTCAAGATTATGAAGATGATGATATAGAAGAAATGCAAGAAGCAGATCTCAAAAAATTGATAAGAACATTAAGAAGTTCTCAAAAAAAAATTCTTGAACTACAGAAATCCTTAATGGACAAGATAGAAAATCTCTCTCGTGAAAATGAAATATTAAGGAGGAATCAAAATGAAATGAAACAACTAGTAGAACAAGAAACTGTGATAGTGAAGAGAAATCATAATGAAATGAAGAATTCAATAGATCAAATGATAAACACATTAGAGAGCCTTAAAAACAGAGTGGGCGAAGCAGAAGAGAGAATATCGGACTTAGAAGACAGAGCACAGGAAAGTATACAGTCAAACCAAAGAAAAGAAGAGGAAATTAGAGATCTAAAAAATATTGTCGGGAATCTACAGGATACTATTAAAAAACCCAACATTCGGGTTCTAGGAGTTCCTGAAGGCATGGAGAGGGAGAAAGGATTAGAAGGCCTTTTTAGTGAGATACTAGCGGAAAATTTCCCAGGTTTGGAGAAGGACAGAGGCATCTTAGTACAGGAAGCTTATAGAACCCCTAATAAACATGACCAAAAGAGATCTTCACCACGACATGTTGTAATCAAACTCACCACAGTGAAACATAAAGAAAAGATCCTAAAATGTGCAAGAGAGAAACGTCAGATTACTCTCAGAGGATCTCCAATTAGACTCACAGCAGACTTCTCATCAGAAACCCTACAAGCTAGAAGGGAATGGTGAGACATAGCCCAGGTACTAAGAGAGAAAAACTGCCAGCCCAGAATATTATATCCTGCAAAGCTCTCATTTGTGAATGAAGGTGAAATAAAGACTTTTCATAGCAAACAGAAATGGAAAGAATTTGTCGCCACTCGTCCAGCCCTGCAAAAGATGCTTAAAGATGTGTTACACACAGAAACATGGTCATCAATATGAAAGAAGGCAAAGGAAGGAAACCTCACAGCAAAAGATCACAGGAAGCTCAATTTCTCTTTGACATAGAATTACACTCTGATGCTCTGTTAAAGCAATGTGTTAAAGTAATCTATTATGTTCTCTTGACGTCTGTTAAATTCTAATTGTTCAAAAACAGCTGAATTTTTATTAAGAGCTATGGGTTATTTAAATATGTGCTTATTTTCAGAGATTTGAATAATCACCTTGTAACAATGATCAAATTTGGTCTATGTTATGTCATGATTTTAAGGAATCTTATTTCAACCAGATATTTTGGATTTTGAGCCTTCTTGGCATTCTTGACAGGCATTCAAAAAATCAAAGTTTCAAACAATCTGGACTCTAAAATTTCCAGTAAATCCTGGACTTTGGTTTTTCCGGTTTGGGCCCAACTGAAAAAATCGAAGGACCTATGTCTCTCATCTTATAGAGACACCAACTAATCAGGCTATTTGGATTATAGTAGAAGTACTGTCAAGATGTGACGTGGTACTAAATTTTAAATTTCTATAATGGAAAATGCTATTAATACAAATGTTTGAGAATTAAAAGTCTAATGATTTTGTGTTACTAGACATGATAGTTATCTTAATGAGAAAGCCCCAGAGGCCTGAAGGGTTAAATACTTGTAAAATCCTACAGGTGCTTTCAAAAATACTGTCAAGTAAGCAAGTGCCTCTTGTTGGTTGATGAGTTTATAATTTTAAACATGGCAATGTAAAGTCTTTTGTCATCCACAGTTATATATGATTTGCTGCTCATAAAACTAAAGCGTTGTTGGTTCTGTGTTTAGCTGTCCTCCTATAGGTTCCTATGGACTTTTTCCAGCCACTTCTATTGTATTCAGTACTTTGGGATGGCTCTGTAAACAGATGAAGCCAATAATGTTTTAACAGTACCAACTGAGAGAAAGTATGGTTAACTGAGGTTACTAAAAACAAAAAGCAATTCAAATCAATTGGCAGTCTACAAAAAGAGTTAAAGATTTTAAAAGCTATTATTAAAATTGCTATATTGGTCTATTATGTTATGTTATATATGTGTACATATTGTATGTCCACATGGGAAAATTTTATTAAGAGTTTTATTTTAATTGGCTTATAGATAATATTGTCCATAAATTTAAGCTGCTAAAATTAATCAAAGATACATTTTAATTTGTGTGACCTGAATCTCTGCATCATATGTTTTAAACTTGTTGGTAGAAAGAAACTAAAAACATTTTATATGGTTGTGCTTAAGTTTACTGGCTAAACAAACTACACCATGTTAGATATTTAAGAGGTGTTTTCAAATACATGATTCTTAAAATTTATAGAAGGCATTGGACCTTCTGGTAAATGTTTTCTTAAGTTGTTATCTAAT
This sequence comes from Lepus europaeus, assembly GCF_033115175.1. NCBI lineage: Eukaryota > Metazoa > Chordata > Mammalia > Lagomorpha > Leporidae > Lepus > Lepus europaeus. Next base: position 133,671,560 of record NC_084850.1, read on the forward strand.
GGTTGAAACGGTTTGCTAAGTATTCATGTGATATTGCTATTGTCAGCAAGCGATCTAGGACTTGCTTCCTCATTTCTCTATTCTAAGCCCAACTTGTTCTTTCATTTCTCTATTCTCCTCAAGGTAGGAAACTAATTCTATTATGAAGGAATCTGTAGGACGCACAATTTAATCTTTAGACCTTATAAAAGAGATGACTAACATTTTTCTCTAATAGCATAGCCAAAATAAGAGCTTAAATAATAATCTCATAGCTAGATTTACTTCGCCATCAGTGAAGTAAACAGTAAGTAGAAAACACCTCCCTTTCAGACCAAAGGGAAAGAAAGTTTTTAAGTGAAAATATAATTTTCCTCATGGGCATTGTCTACCTTAGAAAAACTACTACAGAACATGCCTGTGACTATAGACTTGTAGTTCAGGCCACCAAAGATTAGAGATGGGACACGGGCACTCCCTTGACTTGCATCCTCTGGTCTGCTTTAACACAAACCAGGAGGAAAAGAAAGCTAGGCATCAGAAGCAATGGATGGCAGGCCTATTACTGGCTGATCTGTACAGTGATCTGCCCTCAAGGAGACCCAACAGGCCAGTCCACTGCAGTGGCTTTCAATGTGGTAAGCCTGGGCTTCAGCAGAAGTCAACTTTGAAGAGCCCTGGCAGCTCTGCCAAGAGTTGGATCACTGGAAATGGACCTGCCCTGGAGTCGAAGGATGCCCAGGTCAGAGCCACAGATCTTATTGGCTCTAAGATGAAAAGCCTTTCACTCAGCCCAGCTTCCAAAGTGACCACTGCAGCTGAGGGGACAGCCAAGTAGGGTCAGCAACATTGAAGGCAGAACTGTAAATTTCTTGTTAGAGATGCCACCTGCCTTTACCCGGCCAGCTCTCCTCCCAGGCCAGCTAAGTAATGAAAGTCAACAGGGTGCCTTCCCCCAGGAGGTTCACACCTCCCTTAGGATGTACCCCATATGAAGAGCTAGATAGGTCTGGGCCTCTTAACCCACAAGGCCTAAAGCCCAACAGATTATTATCAAGCCCCTTCTGTCAGGTTCTATTTGCCTCTCAATCAGAAAACTTAATTGTAGCTTAGACAGCACCTTTCTTAGCTCCTCTAATAATGACTCTGTCCTTTGTTCTAGACCCTGTCTAGCGCATTTGGGCCTCATTCCTTCGTAATCATAACCTCCTCTCTACCTCCAATGGCTCTACTCCCAATCTTGTGTACTGATGTTCCTCTGCCCCACTTAATGCTGGTTAATGCCACTCTTAGGATCACTGGTTACTATCCTCACCCTGTCTTTTATGACCTTGTCTAAATATGATCAGAGTCGGCGAACTTGCAAGGCTTCCATAGCCTTGGCAACTCATGACGAGAGCCTAGGGTGGTTACTGGCACCATAAACTAGAGTGTCAATTTGTTGGGTCAACAACAGGAGTCATTGTGCACTGCTCCTCATGTGAGATCTCTGTCCTTAATGTGCTGTACATTTTGATTTAATGCTATAACTAGTACTCAAACAGTATGTTTCACTTTGTGTTTCTATGTGGGTGCAAACTATTGAAATCTTTACTTACTATATACTAAATTGATCTTCTGTATATAAAGAGAATTGAAAATGAATCTTGATGTGAATGGAAGGGGATAGGGAGCGGGAGAAGGGAGGGTTGCAAGTGGGAGGGAAGTTATGGGAGGGGGAAGCCATTGTAATCCATAAGCTGTACATTGGAAATTTATATTCATTAAATAAAAGTTAAAAAATAAAAAAATTTAAAAAAAGAAAGTAGAATTGTGCAAAACACTTAAGATACATAACACATTTTATTTTTCTTTGAGTAGTTCCACTTGACTATTATACACAATGCTTAAAAATTGCAATGAAAAAGGAATAAATTAGTGATATATGCACAGTTTGTTTGGACCTAAACAGAATTATGATGAATAAAAAAAGCCAATCTCAAAATATTATATGATTGCATTTATAGAAATGGCAACATTTTACATATATTATTCAAAATATTATTTTAAGTTATTCTTGGAATTTACAAAATTATAGTGACAGAGAAAAGATTAGTGGTGCCAGAAATTAGGATTAAGGGAGTAACACAAAGTAGCCCTGTGGTGATGGGACAGTTATATATCTTGACTGTGGTGAGAAAATTGTATAGAACTATTCCTCTTCCCCCCCCCCCCCACACACATCAGTAAGTGGATGAGAAAATTGAAATCTACATAAGGTCAATATTGTGTTAACATCAGTTTTATGGTTCTGGTATTATGCTGTGGCCATTCATAATGTCATTACTGGAGGAAGTTAGATAAAAGCTACCTGAGACCTCTTTGTCATTTTTTTGCAACTTTCTGTGAACCTATAATTATTTCAAAATAAAAATTAGAAACAAAAACTTTCTTTATGAGTGAGATGATATGAATTAGTAAATTTAAGTTGCTCCCCATTGTGCATTAGGGTAAGAGAGAAGATTAGGTCAGTTATAAGAAGTAAAGAGGAGGCCGGTGCTGTAGCTTAACAGGCTAATCCTCCGCCTTGCGGCGCCGGCACACCAGGTTCTAGTCCCGGTTGGGGCGCTGGATTCTATCCCGGTTGCCCCTCTTCCAGGCCAGCTCTCTGCTATGGCCCGGGAGTGCAGTGGAGGATGGCCCAAGTGCTTGGGCCCTGCACCCGCATGGGAGACCAGGAGAAGCACCTGGCTCCTGGCTTTGGATTAGCGCGATGTGCCAGCCGCAGCGGCCATTGGAGGGTGAACCAATGGCAAAAAGGAAGACCTTTCTCTCTGTCTCTATCTCACTATCCACTCTGCCTGTCAAAAAAAAAAAAAAAAAAAGAAGTAAAGAGGATACATTTTCCATTAGGCATCTGTGTGTATTTAGAAATCAGTGACCCCACTCCATATGTGGGTGAGTTTATGCTTTTGCTTGATGTAAATGATGACATGTATTACAAGATATCTTGCATCAGTTTGGATTTTTTACCCTAAGCAATGTGTCTTGCATGTATTATGTATCAGTACATGTTAAGCCTACTTTCTCTTCTTTAAATGGCTGATTAGTATTCATTCCTTGGATAAGCCAGGCTATACATTAATTATGTAACCATTTCCTCATCGATGAGTTTTGAAAATTAAGCTGCGGTCAAAACCCTCCTGCATTTGTCTTTGCAAGCATATATTTGTAGGAAAAATTTTCTGAGGTTGATTTATAGGGACAAAGAGTTTTCTGGATTGCACCCAAATGATAAAACTCTCACACATGTCAACTAAACAGCCAACTCTGTTTATGAAGAGGAAGGAGTTGGTTGTGGAAATGCTTCTGCTATTAACAGTGAAGCAGAATGGATGGAAGTAATGCCCAGCAGCTACAGCTGGTTTGGAGCTGTGCCTCTAGTCTCCCCTCACCCATTTGTGACACTGGCCTATAGAACAAGATGCTAGCTCCTTCCTGCAGTGGATCTGATCAGGTTCCGGGAGTTGTTCTCCAACTTTCTTGGGACTTTGTTCCCATGTCTAATTTCCATACACAGGTGTTCTGCGATATTCATGAACTGTGACCTTTTGACATATCATTACTTTGTCATATTGGAAAAATCAATGAGTCCATCTAAAGAAAAATCAGTATATAATAGACATTAAGATTTTTGTTACTTCTTTTTCTGAGGTTCACAGTCAGGATGTCTGTCCTCTTTCCAGGAATGTCCTCTAAATTTGGACAACTGTTCTTATGAGACCAACATTTGAACATCATCTTTCCATACATTTCTACTTGTTAGAGGTGGTAATAGAATACTGGTAAACTGACAAATTGCAAGGGCTCCCGGATTACGTTGACATTTCAAATTCTACCTTGCCTACTCACACAGTACAGATCAGGGCTTCAGAATCCACAGTCTGGTTCTGGAGTCTGGAGTTTCTTAACTATGATTTTAGTTATATATGAAGGAGATTAAAAAAGTTCCCGTAAAATGCATATCATGAATAAACTATGCATGGACCAGACTGCTCCCTGCCTATTTCCTCCTTTATAAGGAAGACAGACCCTAGGCAGACTTGCTCTTCCATCTAGCTGACTGGAACTGTATCATATGGATGTGTGTAGCTATGGAAGAGACCAAGAATATAAGTATTTGTTTATTTTACACCAAAACAAACCTATCTTTTACTTCTATTTCCACAAGCTTTTGGAAGTACCCTTTTATTGCTCTGTTTATGTTGTGCAGTGAATAATCACACACAAAAATACAGTACCATATAATAAGAAACATTTATTTCTTCCATGTTCTGTGGGTGAGCATGCAGTTAGTGGATCCACTGGCCTCAGCAGAGATTCCTCAATGAGAATAAGCAGGATAGCCAGGGCATGTTCTTCTCATGGTGATAGAATGACAAGAAGGCAAGACTCACTAAGTCATAAGCACTCATACCAATTGGCCAAAGCAAGGCATATATGGCCAAACTTAAGATCAAGGGATAGGAAGGTGAGAGTTACTACAGAAACACATGGTAAGAGGTGTGGCTACAGAGAAGGGTGAAGATTTGGGGCCACTAATGCAGTCTGCCACAACCCTCATGCTAATACTGCTTCCAATATGTTTCATGGTTATTATTCTTTCTCAGAAGGGCAACAGAGCTTCTATGGAGTATATTTCCCACTCCCACATTAGAAACAAACAAAATTATTTCTTCTTATTTACTTTTATGCACAATGGATTAAAGAGCATTACTGTGGTCTCCTGGTCTCTGAATATAACCAGGGCTAGCATGTTACAGGGTCTTACTTTCACTCTCTTTATAATAGCTAGAGGTGCTTTTGACTTTAATAAGACAATTTGTACCTAACAGTAGTTTAAATAATAAATAAATTCAACTATTTTACATAACAAGAAGTCTGGTGACTCCAAATATAGTGTGATGGTTCAACGAAGCCTTCAAAAATTTAAGATATTTCTACTGTTCTATTCTGCCATTGTCAGCCTGTTGACTTTTCTGTCTTAGTGTCTTATGGTCACAAGATGGCTTCTGCAGTTCCAAGCATCAGAATATCCCATGTTCACATTCAACATTCAAGGCAGAAAGAAGAGTGAAGGAGCCATACCAGAGTACTTGCCTTTATCCTGCTTTATAAGGAAGAAAGACCTTAGGCAGACTTGCTCTTCCATCTAGCTGACTGGAACTGGGTCATGTGGATGTGTGTAGCTGTGGGAGAGATCAAGACTATGTGTTTCTCACTTTAACAGGAAGTAGTAAGGGAGACGCAGTTGGGATGACTTATGTACCAATCAACAACATCAACCATACCTTATTCACTGTTCTAAGAGATTATTTTGGGGCTGCATAACTGTAACTTGAGACTCTCCTAACAGTTTTCCAGGTTCTCAAGAAGTTCTAAAGGGGAAGGATTAGTCCCTTTTCTGTCCAACAATTCCTAGTGTAGACCTCCTGTAGGTTGATGAGTTAAATAGACTTTTCTCATCACTTTGGGATTTTATTTTTCATTGTTTGCTCATTTCAGTGTTTGTTTATTAGCTCAGAAACTATAGTATAGCCATACAAGAAGGAAACCATGTAATTATTCTTGCATAACTGAAAAAAGCAAGATAACAACCCAGAGTATTTCCTTTAGAATATTTAATCAGATTAAAATTTATTGGCACTCTGCCTTTGGGATATAATTGATCTATTATGGAGCTCCCCAAATAGCAAATACTAAAAAAACAAACAAACAAAAAAACCTCAGTCTTAACTAGCAACACACATACTTATAAACAAAAGCCTTGAGCTCAGTGCTCACTAATGCACCTAAAATGTATTTTCATTTACTTGCAGAAAAAGATTGATTTTCTCATTTCTTCCTTAGATAAACACAGATAGCTACACTCCGAAAAAATATTCACACGCAGTATCTTCATCCCCAGTGTCTCATCAAATTAAAACTACTTAATCTCCAAAGTTCAGACACAAATTTCTCTTGTCAGAACATATAAATCAGGGGCAAAAACACAACCTGGAAATTGGGCGTGAATAAGTAAAAATTCTCTTATCCATGTGCCAGCAGATCAAATGTTAAAAATTGGCAGGTCTCCCTCATCCACATATCAAATGAAAAGCCCCAGGAACAAAAGGAATTTTTATTTAAATTAATTTTATTTTATTCTGGATTTTAAATTCATGCTCAATTCTACATGACTATCTCTTATTTTTATAGCATAAATGAAGCCTATGTCCTATCACTCAGAATATCTGCTTAATGTATCCATATATATGGAAGCCCATCACGTCTTTAATGAAAACACTAATTTATAGAATTAACACACACACACACACACGGATAAGTAAAACTAGGAAAATTTGAATACAATCAGTAGGTTGTATCATTGTGAATTATGTTTTAATTTTGTAAAATGTTACCATTGAAGGAAATAGGTAAAGCAGACTGGAGAGTTCTCTGTATTAGAATCTAAAGGTATCTACATTTTAAAAAGACTTCAGGTTAAGCTGAAGAACTAGGCTATATGGTCTGTAGAATTCCAGAATTAACGTTAGAACTGAGAAAGTCTTTACAATAGCATCTCTCACATTATGTTACTCAGAAAAGTCCCAAAGCATACTCTATGAAAACTTAAAAGCAGTGTGTGTGTGTGCATTGGGGGGCAGGAGTATATTTGTGAACAAATAAGTTTGGAGAATTCTGTGTATTTTAAATTCCTTCTTGGATATTCACAATGATTGTGAGTGTAAAAGTTCTAAAAATTTCCATATATTAGTCCTCCATGGCCACAGTGATGCTGGGTTATACATATCCACAAAATCTCAATGACATAAAAAAAACCTTTTTTTAACTGGCTGGCCGGAGCTTGGCTGATCTGCAGTGGACTTGGGCAGGATGACTTGCTTCTTATCTATGTGATTTACAGCCTTAACATGGTGTTAACCCTATGTTTCCCATATTAGGTCATTGTGCTAGGTTCTGGGAATACTAACAATTGAAGTCGACACAATCCTGAACATCTGGTGAGGGGGCAGAGAATCAAATGGGAATCCACACTGTAAAATGGGAATCCGCACTGTAAGTGCTGTATGAAGATACCCAGGACTACGAGGGCACATGAAACAGGGATATGACCTCATCTGAGACAGTGAAGTTGGTGTGGGAAGGTTTCCCAATAGAAGTGACTTCTGAGTTGGTGTCTCAAGATGAGTAGGCCTGAATCAAGAGAACAGCTGAATATATCCCCAGTAAAAGAGTAAACAGAAGAGTCACCCATCCAAAAGAGGTGGTCTAGAAGGCTTACTAGAGCCATCAGGCCGATGGGTTAGAAAGAGTCCCCAGGAAAGGCTGGAGGGAACAAGGGCTGCTTGGGCAGAGTTAGAGAAGGGGGTCATGCATGATGGCATCTTCAAAGGCTGGCAAAATGCTGGTGGAGGGGGGAGTGTTGGTAACTACATGAAACATATGTACAAGGGGTTTCCAAAAGTTCATGGAGAGGTTGCATTCCCTCCTGATTTGATTTTCCAGGAAATTTCCAAAGACCCTCTGTGATTTTCCTCCCCTTGGCTTGTGAGCTACCTATTCAGAACAAAGGAATCTCTCCAACAGCTGTGGTAGCCAACAGTTCTCAGGCCTGTGCTAAGTATAGCACTTTCATCTGCCCCCATCCATTCTTACTCCTGGGAAGCTCAGGGTGAGCGTCAGGAGGGCACTCCACGGGGAAGATGGAATGTTATCCAGGGATTCTTGTGGTTGTCAGCTGTGAGCTTCAAGAGCAGGAACCCATCTGCCTGGCAGAAGGCAGTGTGCTAGGGAATTCTAGTGTTCTGCCCAAATCCCCTTTACTGGGCTCAGGCTCTCATCCCCAGCTGCTTGAGTGTTGGCCCCAACAGCTCACAGGTGCCCCTTCCCCCAATATTTCTCCTCTACTGAATGGTAGCTGCTTCACCTGGGAGGCTACCTGGCAGGTTATTAGCAGGGGAGTGCGGGGGTACAAAAGGGCAGTCCCCTTGCCTCAAGGTGCGACTACCTCTGTGCCAGAGCTTCCTGTGGGCTCAAGCAGAAGGTGATCTCCAGTTGAGCCCGTGTTCTTGCTTGGTTTCCTCCCTGCCTTGCCCTACTTGCTTTGCCCTTTCTCCTGAGAGCTTCCCTTCACCTCAGTAAACCACATGCACCCAAAACTTTGACTCAAGCTCAGCTACCAGGGAGCCTAAACAAAGACAGGAGCTCGGCAGTGGCCAACCGGTCAGGCAAATCTTTCTTTAAAAGAATAACTCATTAACCTAAGTCTGCTAGAAATACCCACTGTGTCCTGCAGACACTTAAAATGGCAGGTAAGAGGTATCTGCCAAAAACTGATGCTATCCAATACATAAGTACACTTGGACAGGCTGGCTCAGGCACAGGTGTTAAATCCCAGCACCTGGGGCTCTGGGGACATTAGATTAACCCCCTAAACTGTAGTTCCACAAGAGATTTCCTATACAGCAGGGGTCAGAAAACTATGGCCCAGCAGCTAGATGTGGCCCATAGCCCATTTTCTTATAACTCACAAACTAATAATGGTTATATTTTTTAAATGGCTGAAGGAAGAAATCATAAGAAAGATATTTGTGGTTTGTGAAAAATATATACAATTCAAATTTCAGCGTCCATCGGAGCAGCCAGGCCCAGGCATTTACATTTTGTCTGTGGTGACTTTCTTGCTAACTTTGCCAGAGACCATGTGGCCAGCAAAGCTTGTGCTGCAGGAATCTATCCTGCTGACTTCATTCTGCCTGCAATGCTTTCGTGAGTCATTAAGAAAGTGATGGAGCCCTGCTTCTAGGCAGGATTTCTTGGAGAGTAATCATTCCTGCTAAGATGCAGGATTGCTAGATGGGCCTGTGCGATCAATAGTAAACCTTGCCCCCAGCAGGAATTCAATCCATTTTGGCTGCTTCAATGGGGCTCCTGGGGCTCAGACACTATTGAAAGGCAATTACTGATTTTCCCTTATTTTAGGTCTATGAGTTCCTTGCTAGCCCACTCCATCATCCCCACTTCTCCAAGTACCTTCTGCTGCGTGTCCTCCACTTCCTTGCTCTTAGTGACAAAAGTGGCCTATGGGTCCTTCAAGGCAATGCCCTCTTTTCTCACTATAGGTGTTTACCTCTGACTCAGTGTCCCCTGCCCCATTAGCCACATACGCAATGACTTCCTTGTTCTCAGTTCAAACTTGTTACCCCCAGAAAAAAAGAGGAGTCTTGTAACAATCAGAATTGGCCATTCAGAATCACTTCATCAAACAACAAAGGACTGAAGCCCCTCCTTCCTCTGCAGCAGGAGTCAGCAAATTTGTTATGGAAAGGCAGATAGTAAATATTCTCAACTTTGAGGGGCACATGGTCTCCGTGGCAACTACTCTACTCTGCTGCTATTTTGACTACTGCCAGTTTTTTAAGATTTATTTGTTTATTTGAAAGTCAGAGTTACACTGAGAGAGGAGAGGCAGAGAGAGAGAGAGCGGTCTTCCATCTGCTGGTTCACTCCCCAGTTGGCCACAACAGCCAGAGCTGTGCCCATCCTCAGCCAGGAGCCAGGAGCCAGGAGCTTCTTCTGGGTTTCCCGCATGGATGCAGGGGCTCAAACACTTGGGCCATCTTCCACTGCTTTCCCAGGCCACAGCAGAGAGCTGGATCGGAAGTGGAGCAGCCAGGACTTGAACCGGTGCCCATATGGGATGCCGACACTGCAGGTGGTGGCTTCACCTGCTACGCCACAGCGCCGGTCTACCATTGGTTTTTAAAAATTCATTTAATTGAAAATCTGTGTAATTTAATTTCTAAAATTGTTATCCAACAATTGTCTCTCAATTTCTGAAATTTCAACAGTTGTCCTTTCCAAGCTGCTATATGGAAGACTCAACACACCAACGGCATGTTCTTTGGAGACCCTAGTCTTGTCTTGGTGGCAAAGGAGAAGTATGTAAGAATTCTATGATGGTTTATTTTGTGTGTCATCTTAGTCACAGGGTACCCAGATATTTGACCAAACAGACCAAACTCTGAGTGTTTCTTTGTGAATGTCTTTGGATGAGGTCAACATTTAAATCAGTATACTGAGAAAAGCAGATTGCTCTCTCCAGTGTACATGGACATTATCCAATCATTGAAGGCATGAACAAAAGGCTGATTCCCTTAAGAAGGGAAAATTCTTCCTGCTTGACTGCCTTCAAATGAACACATGAGTTTTTTTCAGTCTTTGGACTTGAACTGGCTCTTTCTGGTTTTCAAGTCTGCTGGCCTTTGGAGTCGAATCTACACTGTCAGTTCTCCAGGATCTCTTGCCTGTAGATCTTGGGACTTTTCAGCTTCCATAATCACATGTGTCAATCTCCTTTATAAAAAATCTCTCTCCCTCCCTCCCATTATGCCTTCCTCTTCCCGAGACAGTATGGGGTGTGTGTGTGTGTGTGTGTGTATCCTACTGGTTCCGTTACTGTGGAGAACGCTAAGACATGTCACTAGGTGGAGGGGCCTAACCTCTGTGCTCTAGAGGGTTTGAGTATTGGTTAAAATGGGAAAGTACAAGCTATTGCTTCTTTATAGGCTGACCTTTCCTGTAGCAGGAGTAGCTACTCCCTGCTCAGCACTATCAAACCCTGGAAACCATCCCAGACTGTGCATATGCTCTTTCAGCTTCCCCTTGAAAGAGGGCAGACTTGTGGAAGCCTTTCTTTATTGTGGAACACAAAGGAGCTACATTGGATTTTGTTGGCAATACAACAGAACACAATGAGGGCTTTGGAATTTAGGTGGTGCTCTTTCAACACTAGGATAGTTCAAATATCACAATGGAGAAACAAAGCATATTATCATCCCATCCATGCTGTTCTACTGCTTCCCTTCCATTCCTCCCTGAGGCTCAGCAGTATATTGAATCATTGCCCAGGAGAAGATGGCCCAGGCTGAGTTGGAGCTGTCATTGAACAAGCTGAGGGACGTAGTTGTAGATTTATCTTAGAATGTTCATAGCAGCATTATTCTTTTTTTTAAACTTTTATTTAATGAATATAAATTTCCAAAGTACAGCTTATGGATTACAATGGCTTCCCCCCACTCCATAACTTCCCTCCCACCCGCAACCCTTCCCTTTCCCACTCCCTCTCCCCTTCCATTCACATGAAGATTCATTTTCAATTCTCTTTATATACAGAAGATCAGTTTAGTATATATTAAGTAAAGATTTCAACAGTTAGCAGCATTATTCTTAATAGCAAAAAAAAACTGTAAACAATCCAAGTGTCTATCAAATATTGAATGGGTTAGTGAAATGTACATCCATATGACAGAGTGCTATTCAACTGTAAGATGTAATAAAGTTTTGATACATGCTACAACATGTATGAATCTTGAAAACATTATGCCAAGTGACAGAAGGCAGTCAGAAAGATCACACATTAAATTATTCCATTTATATACAACTCCAGAATAGGCAAATACAATGAGTCAGAAAGTAGTTAGTGGTTGCCCAAGCTGAAGGGCAAGTGAAGACTGGGAAGTGGTAGTTAAAGAGCTCAGGGTTTCTCTTGAAGTCTGCGGGAGTGATGAAAATGTTTTAAAATTGGTTGTGATGATGATTTTGCACAGCTTCATGAATATACTAAAAAAACTATTGAACTGTATACTTTAACAGGATGAGTTATATGGATTGTGAGCCATTTTTCAAAAAAAGTTCATGTTGAGTTGTTTTACAAAGAGTTAATATCTACTAAAATATCGCAATAAACTACTAGTTTATTGTCCCAAACATGAAGTATAGCATACACAGTTATGTATTTGTAAAATAGTTTATTTGATGGTTTCTTTTTTCCCCAGAAACCTTTCATTTAAGGAAAATAAACTTCATGTATTTCATAAATACAACTTTAGGAACATAGTGATTCTTCCCACCATACCCACCCACCATACCCGCACTCCTCCCTCTCCTATTCTCAGTCTTATTTTCCATGAGGATTTGAATATCTCCATCTAATTTACCTTTTTCATTTCTTTAAAAAAATTTTTTTTTGACAGGCAGAGTTAGACAGTGAGAGAGAGAGAGAGAGAAAGGTCTTCCTTCCGTTGGTTCACTCCACAAATGTCCGCCACTGCCGGCACGCTGTGCCGATCTGAAGCCAGGAGCCAAGTGCTTCCTCCTGGTCTCCCATGCGGGTTCAGGGACCCAAGCACTGGGCCATCTTTCACTGCACTCCCGGGCCACAGCAGAGAGCTGGACTGAAAGAGGAGCAACTGGGACAGAATCTGGTGCCCCAATCGGGACTAGAACCCGGGGTGCCGGTGCCGCAGGCAGAGAATTAGCCTAGTGAGCCGCGGCGCTGGCCTACCTTTTTCATTCCTTATCAAAGTATGTTGCTCTCTAGCATGGAAATTTCCCTCTTTTATTAAAATAAAATAAAAATATTGATTTAAATAATTAGTTGAGAAATCAATAGGTCGAACTAGGAGTTATTTTCTAATTTCCACACACATATATCGTTAAGAACTTCAGTTTATATAGGGATGATTGATACATTTATTAATAAAATAATCTGAACTAAACAATATGTATTAGGTTTAGTAGCCTTGCATAAATATGCATAATTAGTATTTTCTATTTATATTTCTTAATAGAATACCCTGGTATTCTATGAATTGTATTAATTTGGAATACATGATGGTACAAAAGGAAAGGAAATTTTATTTGGAGTCTTCATTGATGACCAGGAGGAGACTAAAGAGCAGTTTCATTAAATTGTCCACTGATATCCAATTAGAAATTTTCTCACACCAGGAAGGCCAGGAAAGTTACATAAATAGATGTAGAGAGTGTGGGTTGATAGGAGCAAGAATAAAACTATAGAGATATATCATGTTAATGACAAGGTAATATGCCTGAAGGCAATAAAGTAACTATGACCATGATACATTTGGAAGGTAGTAAGGCTAAAGAGAACTGGAAGTTTCAGGGTAAATGTAGATAGAAGTCAACATTCAATTTAACTTAATACGCCTATTTCCATATTGGATGTAAGATCACAAGCTAGGAATTTAAATGAAAAAAGTAGAATACATCTCTCAAAACTATGCTCACTTAACAGTTCAGAACCTGGATTTGGAGTCAGATAGCTAGAGTTTCAATCTCAGATCTACCGTTTGCTTGTACAAGTTAATTTACTTCTCTATATGTCATTTCCATCACGTATAACATGGAGATAATGATTTCTTTCCTCACAGGAATAAAGAATGGAATTCTGACTAAGGAGCCTCGAACAGTGCTGCACTCAGAGAACAAAATGTGTCAGCAACTATTTTGACTACTATTTCAACAGCCTCCTAATGGTTCTTCCCATCTCCAGCCAACACTGCATTCCTCTACCACTGAATGATTGTGAAATTGCTATATTTTGCTTTCAGACATTCCATTAACTGCATGAAACCTGTGGAGCCAAAATCCAAATCATTTGTGTGGCACATAGGCTCTTTCAAGGTCCCAGCCCTAACCCCTTCATATGTAGTTCTTCCCTTTATGTGCTCTGCCTTTAAGTTAATCCAAGCTTTTATTTCTCTTGGAGCCCCAAAATCTTTACCCAAACTATTCCTTTTTTCCTGAAATGGCGGAATAGAAATCTTCTTGTTGAGAATTGTGAAGCGTCCATGATTTCTACCCTACCAGCAACCTGACAAGTTAGCAAGGATTTCATGGATGCACTCGGGAGACACCAAATCCCTGTGTTAGAGACAAAGGCTTTCACTACAGCAAAGCAAGAAGCATGAGCCTTGTGTTTGTGCCAGTTTTCCTGGTCCCCCAAGTCCCACAGAGGCAACCCAGAATAACCCAAACGAATGCTGCACACACAACTAAACAACCTTGATTTCAGAAAACCAAAATATTCTATAATAGGATGCAAGAATGCCTCCCTGAGTTTTGCTGCAAATGGAGACAGTATCTTTATTATATCGAACAGAAAGCAAATCTGTCATCTGCTCTGGAGAGAGAAACTATATCTCCCAAGGCTGTAAAAACATCTTTACCCACTATCATAGGTCATAAAACAAAGAGAACAACTTACTTTCATTTAAAAATTGATATTTTATCATTAATTTTAAAAATTTTGATTTTTAGAAATATTGCATAAGAGTCTTTATTTTGAAGTCTGAACTTTTTGGTGTGCCTTTGAATTTTGTGCCTGTGACAAGGGCCTCACTCACCTCACCATAATCCTAGCCACACACACAAAAAGGAAAACAAAAAAGTACATATAAATATTACCATATGTGTGTGCGTGCTTATATCCTTCGCTACAGCAATATTGCTAGATACACATATGTGTACCTTTTTCATTGACACCAAAGGAATGTGTTACATAAGCTGTCTATACCGTACTTTGCCACTTAGTAATATGTGTTCTCTACCTTTCACATAAGCACTCAAATCTACTTCATTCTTTTAAAGGTCCATAACCTTGCACAGCACTAATGTGCTATACTTCCTGTGGATGAAATTTGAAGTTTTTCCAGTTTTTTCATTAAAACAAGTGATGTTACAAACATCCTTCCACCTACCCATTATGAAGTGGATACACAGGACATATTCTAAAAATAAAATTGCTGAACTAAACAGTTGGCATAATTTCATATTTGATAGATATCACCAAATTGCTTCCAAAACCTCTACTTACTTCTATTAACAGTGCACGAAAATGCATGTTTCTGTGCTCTCAAAAACACTGAGCGTTATCAAATCTATGAAATTTTTGTGACAATGTAAAAGGGACATTATATATTTATTTGTATTTTTAAAATTATAAGTGAATTTTAGCATGTTTTCACATGTTTATTAGCTATTTATAATTTATTTCCTGTAAATTACTTGCTTATATTCTTTATCCATTTTTCTATTGTTTGTTCTGCATTTTCTTATTAATTAGAATAGGCCCTTTGGAATTAATGCCATAATATAAATGATACATATATTTTCCCTGGGTTTCTACTGTTTTTTATTTGGGGGGGGTATAATTTTCTCATGTAGACGGTCTGAGATTGCTAATAGGCAAATTTAATATTTTATGGAGTCTGGATTTTCTTTCTTTCAGATTATACAAGTTTTTAAATTAAAATAATATATTAATTGTGCCCTCCAGTGAACACTTTTTTAAAAAAATTCAAAAAATAAATAGGTTTATGAAGTAAAATGTTAAGATAATAACTAGATTTCCCACCTCTGCCCCATCCTTAGTGGTAACTATTAACCATCTTCTTGTTTGTAAATCAGCAATAATCATAGACTGATATAACAGGAGACTTATATTCATATATATGAGTGGGAAAATATATAACTCATATTAGATAAGGGCCAAGAATTTCATAAGGTTCCTAGCAATCATAGCTGGTTAATTCTTTAACTTTTTTCTCTTAAATAAGTTATTGCATTGTTTTGCCAAGATTTTCCTCATCTTTGGTGATGTCTAACATCTCTCTCTGAACTCCATGATTTGATAAAATTTTCCTTATGAAAACCTAACTCTCATCACCTGGCTTATCATATTTTCTGTTGTTTGACTTATGAAATTGACATAGCTTCTATGGCAACTCATTATTTCTCAATGAGCGTGAGTTATGACTGTGTCAAGACATAAAAACCCAATTGCCATTCTGCCAACTTCTTTAATGAAAACGTCTCACATAATCTGCTCATTCTTCAGTGGAGCAAGCTAAATGGGGCTTGTACTTTACCTTGCAACAGGACCCTCTTTATATCCTGATGCATCTTTCTTTTAGGGGACCATCAGAACTGGAGAACCCACTCTGAACTTCCTACTTAAGAGTTACCAGCATGGAATTCAATGTGCTTTGTTTTACCTTTTATCACTATCTGATTAATGATTTGCAACTCTTTTAAGTATTTTGCTATTATTAACTGACTTTTGATTGGCAAATCATAATTGTGTATACTTGTGAGGTACAATGTGATGTTTTGACATATGATATAGAATGATAAAAAAGATAAAGAAGGCAATGAGTGTGTTAATTAGCTTGATTTTAGCATATCCATCACCTTGCTTATCAATCATTCTTTTTGGTGAGGCATTTGAAATTTATTGTCAGTTCTTTTGCAGTAAACTATACGTTATTATTGAGTATAGTTACTATGCTGTGCAATAGATCTCAAGATCTCTTCCTCCTGTTTATCTGGAGTTTTATATTCTCTGATCAACAATTCCCCATTCTCTCCCTCCTCACCTCCAATTTCTGGGAAACATCATTATGTCCTCTACTTCTACTGCTTCAATTTTTTTACATTCCACATGTAAGTGAGACCATATAGAATTTGTCTTTCCATACTTGGTTTATTCCTCCTAGCTTAGTGCATCCATTTGGATGCAAACAACAGGATATTCCCCCTTTCAAAGGCTGAATGGTATTCCATTGTATATACATATACATATACAATACATATACAATATTTTCTCTATTCATTTACCTGTTGATGGACACCTTAATTGCATATCTTGGGATTCATGAATAATACTGTAATGGACATGGGAGTGTAGATGTGTCTTTAGCATACTGATTTCATTTCCTTTGGATATATATTTAATAATGGGATTGCCAGATTGTTCTATTTTTGGTTTTTAGAGGAACTTCCCTACTGTTTTCCACAATGGCTGTACTAATTTACATTCCCACTAACAGTGTTCAAGGATTCCATTTTCTCCTCATCCTTACCAACATTTATCTTTAATCTTTTTGATAAAAGCCATTCTAAACAGGTCTGAGGTGATATTTCATAGTGAGTTTAATTTGCATTTCCTTAACAAGTAGTGAGACTTAGCATTTTTCTCCTACTTGGTGAGTTGTCTCTTTACATTGTTAATTGCTTCCTTTGCTATGCAGAAGCTTTATAGTTTGATGCCATCCAATTTGTCTACTTTTGCTCTTGCTTTGGAGGTCATATAAGGAAAAAAAATTGTCCAGATCAATGTCATAGAGCTTTCCCTCATGCAACTCTTGTCTCTCATCAGCTTCTTGCATCTCTGCACCTATTGAATAATGCGAGATCAAAAATATACATCTATTCTATCTAGAAATGTTTGCTTATTTTTCTCTGGGTGGATATGTAGAGTTTAAGTATTTTGGATATTTGTCTAGACTGTTGATCTGGTGTTTCTGTATTTTGAAGTAACCATCCAGAAATATTCATCTAGAAAAGCTTCTAGAATTTATAAGGAGCTGATTCTGGCCACAATGTGCCAAAAGCCATTGAGACTTCTGAAGACAAAGTTTCTAAGGACAAACTTGGCCTGATCAATCTTAGTGGTTATGTGAATCATTATAGTGATGTGGTGGGGTGGGGTGGGGCAAGGCAAGGAATGTTAATAGCTTGAAGTGTGAAATTAATACAGGAAAATGGAGCCTGACTTCCTCTTCCCCCCATCTACCTTCCCTTCCCTTCATTTCCTTTATTTTCCTTCTTTATCTTTTGAAAAAAAGATCATTGGGGCCAATGCTGTGGTATACTGGGTTAAGCCACTGCCTACAATGCTGGCATCCCATATGGGTGCTGGCTCATGCTCCAGCTGCTCTACTTCTGATCCAGCTCCCTGTTAATGGCCTGAGAAAGCCGTAGAGGATGGCCCAAGTGCTTTGGCCCCTGTACTCATGTGGGAGACCTGGAAGAAGCTCCAGGCTCCCGGCTTGGGCCTGGCCCAGCCCTGGCCTTTGTAGCCATCTGAGGAGTGAGCCAGTGGATAGATCTCTGTCTCTCCTTTCTCTGTTATTCTGACCTTGAAATAAATAACAATTATTTTTTAAAGATACATTTATTTATTTGAAAGAATTACAAGGTAGGAGGGGAGGAGAGAAAGAGAGTGATCTTTCATGTGCTGTTTCACTCCTAGATGGCTGTAATGAAATGAAGCCAGGAGACAGGAGCTTTATTGGGGTCTCCCATGTGGGTGGCAGGGGCCCAAGTACTTGGGTTACCTTCAGCTGCCATTCCCAGGCCATCAGCAGGGAGCTGGATGAGAAATGGAGCAGCTGGGACATGAACCGGTGTCCATATGTGATGCCAGCATCGCAGGCAGTGGCTGTACACACTACACCGCAGCGCCGGCCCCAGCTTCATTTCCTTCTACAATTTCACATAGAATTTCAGAGCCCTAAGAGATACACAAGACCAATGTAAGTAGTCTGAGAAATCTAGACCCTGTGGTGAAAAAAAACCACAATTGATTTGGGGACATTTTACAAATATATAAACTTGCCAACCTCATATATAACCACTCACTTAATTGCAGGCTGAATGACACATTTTGCCAAGTGAATATTAAAGAATGTTTAATTCATTTCTTTTAGTACCTGTGTATCTCCAGAGGGAATAAGGCGATGAGAGTAGGAACAGCTAATTAAATGTCTTGGTGAACTGGCAAGTAACTGAAACTTGTTTACGACCTTGGTATACTGCATAATTAGATTGCAATTTAGGGAGGATACAATTCCCAGTGCTCAAGATTTTAATTTTTCACAGTGGGATTAAACTTATAGATGCATATCATTGGTGGAAAATAAACAGGGCTTACTTTCAGGAAGAAACATGTATGGTATTCCTGCTTAGCCTCTATGCAATAGATTTTTGTATAACTAGGTCTTTACTATTGGCAATCGCATTATGAAGTCAAATGACTGAGGTTCATAAAGAGATTAAATGCATTGCTAAAAATTGTACCTGAACTTCTCAAAGGGGAGCCATTTATTGTCTGCTAATTCTAAACAAAAGCCTATCCTGTGGCCCAGCAATTCTATGCTCCTAAGAAGTGAGAGCTTAAAAACATGGTCCTGGATGTTTGTTTCAGCTTCATTTATAATAGCCCCAGCTTGGAAAAACCTAAATTCCATCAGTATGGTGGAAAATAATTTGTGACATATTCACACAATAGAATACTCTATAGCAATGAAAAAGAAAGTACCAATGATATATGCAGTTGTATGAATAACTGTCCCACGTATTGCAGTGAATGAGAGAAGCCAAACATGATGGATGCTTGGGGTACATGAAGATGAAGAAGAGGTGAGGTAAAGGGGCAGGAATTTGGCCTAGCATTTAATATGCTGGTTAGGATGCCTGTTTCCCATATTGGAGTACCTGGGTTGTGTACCCAACTCCATCTCTTCTGACTCCAGCTTCTTGCTAATGCAGAGCCTTGGAGGCAGCAGGCAGCATGTGATGATGGCTCAAGTAACTGGGTTTTGGCTATTCACATGGGAGACCTGGATTGAGTTCCTGGCTCCTGATTTCGGTCCAGACACATCTTAATCATTACAAACAACTGGATGAGTGAATCAGTGTCTGGGAGATTCTCTCTCTCTCTCTCTCTCTAATTCTCTCTCTCTCTCTCTCAAATTAAAAAGAAAGAAGAGGGGGGCCAGCGCTGTGGTGCAGTGAGTTAACGCCCTGGCCTAAAGCACTGGCATCCCATATGGGCACCAGTTTGAGAACCGGCTGCTCCACTTCCCATCCAGCTCCCTACTATGGCCTGGGAAAGCAGTAGAAGATGGCCCAAGTTCTTGGGCCCCTGCACCCGTGTGGGAGACCTGGAAGAAGCTCCTGGCTTCAGATAGGCACACTTCCAGCTGTTGTGGCCAATTGGGGAGTGAACCAGAGGATGGAAGACCCCCCCTCTTCTCTCTCTCTCTCTGCCTCTCCTCTCTCTGTGTAACTCTTTCAAATAAATAAATAAATTTTTAAAAAAATAAAGAAAGCAGATGTAAAAACAACTGATGATGGTGGAATTCAGAATAATGATTACTGCTGTGGAGTGAGTGGGGAACGGGCTATTGGCAGGGGAGGAACATGAAAGAAACTTCTGCGGTGCCAAAAATGTTCTAGAATGTGATCTGGGTGATTACATAGGTGTACACACTTATAAATCTCTTTTGAACTGTATACTTTCATACATTTTATACAGCTGTATGTGTGTTTGTTATATCTCTGTAAAAAGCAATAAATAAATCAACCCATGAACAAAGTTTTTTCCTAGGGAAACCCCTTTCTTACTACCCAGTGAGAAACCACTGGTGTGCAGTGAATCTCAACGATTTTTCCTGTAGCTGTAGGCAAATGTCCATGGGCAAAGTTAGCAGAAGTGATTGTTCTTGGGGCTCCAGTCTCCTCCCTTTTTAAATGTGTATTCTACATCCTCTTTGGTCTTCTAGATCATTTGGGTGGCTATCTCATATAGAAAAGGATGTTACCACGGGTAAAGAGGGGTAAGGGGGGACAGGAAAAAATGAGTTTCATAAGCTTAGGTCCTGAGGGAACTCTATACCTAGATGAAAAATAAACTGTGCTAAGACAGAGCTAGGCTTGCATGAAGCAAACTAGATAAAGACTTGCTAGATAAGGAAGAGAACAGGATTTACAAAGAAGGCAAGAAGATGCAGGCCCTCCCACCCCTCTTTTAAGGATCCTCAGAACTCCCTGGAAAAGCAGTGGACTCCAAAGGCATCTGTGCCTTGCTTTCCAAACTCTTTCATGAATAGCTTCCTCATTCCATGTTTTCCCTTTCTCATTAATTATGAGATTCATTCTTGCAGTGAAACAAATTGGGAAAACAGGAAAAAATACTTCTATTAACAGATATTTTAGTGCTAGAAGGTAAAGTAGTTTTTTGGTTTACCTACTTGAGACAGTTGGGAGAGTGACTTATTCATATCTTTTATGATAAATGTTCTGTTCATTCCATTTGTGCTGGGAGAGACTCAACTGCATGTTTACAGAATTTTTTTTGTCTTTTGATTTTGGCACCATAAATAGACATAGCTAGAGCCATGGGTGGAGTTTGGTCTTCACTGAGAGGCTGATGCAGGAGCCCAACACAGATTGATTAATCTGACCGCAAGCCTTTGGATTTCAGGATACACATTGGTCCAGCAAGCACATGGCAATGAACCTTAGATATCGAGATTTTACATTGAGAAATTAATGCTGAAATGGAGCACATTTCTTATTCACGTGTTAACATTTTTAACATCCTAGTTCTCGCTTCACTGAGACAATGACAGTGGCATAGTACCACAAACTTTCATATTTTTCTTCCTTCCGAAGCACAATGTTATTGAATTACAAACCCAACATCAAGTTCTCTTGCAGCTCTCAGGCATAGCTACACTCCTCTGGATGTGGGCCAAATTGAGAGCATCACTGCATTTGTGAAATCCACTGAGCATTTCAGATTTAATACTTCACACATCATCAAAAGGATGTCAACAAGTCAGGAGACAGAAATATAGACGTGGAATGTGCAGTTTCTGAGTCCCTGTCAGATTTGTCAAGTCTTTGTTTCCCAGATTTGTAGGAGGAAAAGCTTAGCGGAATGAGTGGCAAGAAATCTCTGTATTTAAAAGGTAGGGCAGTGTTTTCTAGCATTACAGTTAATGGCCAGGATGTGTTTATATTGTTCAAAGTGGCTCCTTTTGTACATCACAATATGTAAATTGACATATGTAAATATGTAAAGACAGCATGCTGGTATTGTCCTTTGCCTTCTGCACAAATGGCTAAACAGTAGTTGAAAATTTGTAATCTGCTAAATAGCCTTAGAGTTTATATTTTTGACCATTATATATATTTTATACCATTCTACTTAAGGCTTGTCCATGATATGCATTATTTTGTTGATGTAATGGGAAAAATGCTAATGTGTGAACTGGTAGCTTTCCCCCTCAACATCTTTTTTTTTTTTGGGTGGGGGGAATGGAAAAAGCTGGTGGCATAGCATTCACTGTCATGTTTTACATTGTTAAACTGTTGGTGTTTAGAAAAGGAAATATTACCTGTTTAATTAGGTACTCTCTACAGCCCACCTAAAATTGCAGTTTTGGTTTTGGCTGGTAACACTTTCATTTGTATTACTTCTTATTCACAGGTTGCAGCCACAGAATGATCTACCCTTCCTCTTGCTTACTGGGTCACTCCGGCATTTGCCATATTGTAAACTATAATAAAGTCATTGTATAAGACTTGGATTTCACAAATCAAGATACTATGGTAACATCTCAGTAACACTGAATTGGCTCCTATTGGACTTGGTGGCTTCTAATTTTTCATTGCCTGCCACAGCACTGATGGTCGGTGTTCAGGCCCCACCTTCAAGTATGTGGAATATCAGAGTGCCTTATGGTATCAGAACCATGAGGTCCTTCTGCAGATTCAAGTTCCACCTTGTCTTGGAGACAGCCAATTGGCCTGACAGTTACAATGCCCACATTCCACACCAGAGTGCCTAGGTTCAATTCCTGGCACCAGTTCCTGATTTCAGCCTCTCATCAATGTAGAACCTGAAGACAGAAGGTGACGGCTCAAGTAATTGGGTCCCTGCTACCCATGTGAGAGACCTTGAGTGAGGTCTGAGCTCCTGTCTCCAGCCCAGCCCCATTTGGGTAGTGAACCAGTGAAAGGGAACACTTCCTCCCTCTCTCTCTCTCTCTCTCTCTCTCTCTCCCTCTCCCTCTCCCTCTCCCTCTCTCTGCCTCTCTGTTTAACTCTGACTTCCAAATAAATAAATAAATCTTTTCAAAAAATTAAGATTCCAACTGCTCCACTGCTTTCAAGAATCTCCAGGCACCCCTTTCAGAGCCTTGTGATAGGAAAAAAAATCACATTATAGTGGGATTTCCACTTTCCAGGTATGAATTGAGATAGGAAAAGGTCCTGGGATTTAGACACATACAGATCAAATTTTGACTCATGGTTCAGCATTCTGACCTTGGATGAGTCAACTTTTAGCTTTCTCCCCTGGAAAAAATACAGCAGAAGGAAGCAACACGAGGCTGCTGTGATGACTAAAAGCACAGAAGCATCTAATGTGCATGAATATTAGCTTCTAGTAGATGTTTAGCCAATACTGATTTTAAGTTTTGCCTCTCTTTACAAGAGACTTGCTTCTCTTACATTCTTTATTCTATTAATTTAACAAACATTGGTTGAGCACCTATCACGGGATTCAAGATTCAAGAGTGAATCCTGTAATAGGGGAGAATACAAACATGAATGGCACAGTCCTGTCCCCAGGGAACAACATTCTAGTTGTTTCTCAACCTTAGCTACATCTTGGAATTATCCTAAGAGTTACAAAGAATGTCAGTGTCCAGGCCATGCCCAGTGTCAGGTGGCACCCAGGATTAATGTTTCTTTTGAGTAACCTGATGTGGCACCTGGAGTTGTCAAATTCAGGGGCAATGGGATGGACAGGCCAAATCATGAAGCACCTGGCACATCATTATAAGGAACTTGTCTTTTATGTTAAAGATGACAGAAAACCAATAAAAAACATTCTGATTAAGCTGACATAGTGATTCCTCTGGCATATGTGGAGGCACTTCAAAATGTTCAGGGAAAAATGGAATTAAAAATATGAGTTTATTTTTATGCAAAAATTGACTAAAATTTTTTGCTTCAAAATTTTTTTCATGATATATGTGAAATGCATAGTATGAAAAAATTTATACATGGATTTTAAAATTGTTTTTGCACCAAAATAAATTCATGGTTTCAATTCCATTTCCCATGAACTTTTTGAAGTACCCTCACATGTGAAGATGCAGTCGATGATATTCCAATATTCCCTTGGATTTTATCACTGTGAACTTCCAATAAATTGTCTGGTAGTCTTCTCTGACTAATAAAGCCTTATTAGCTCTCTGCTGCTCTGCACATCAGATTACAAGTGTGGAGAAATTAAACAAGCCACACTCCACTGATGTAGCAATTGTCAATGGCTTATACGGGTTGGTGTATAAATATTCCAGCTCCCGCAGCCCTTGGACAAGATAATTCTAGAGCAAGTGGTCTATACTTTCTCCCAGAGTCCATAAGCAGGACTGAGCTATGGTTGTTGACAGTGCTGACTTGATAATGACCTTTATTTGCCCTTTTTCTTCCCTATCTCACTTACCTACTTCTATAATAAAAGGTTTCTCAAGGTAGGCATTATTTTTAAAATTGATGCTTAATTTAAAAAAAAGACCTAAATGAAAGATCTCTGTGAGATCCCAGTGGAAAGAACTGGCCAGCAAAGAAGGAGGTACCTTTCTCTGAAGGGAGGAGAGAACTTCCGCTTTGACTATGACTTTGTCTAAATGAGATCGGAGATGGCGAACTCAAGAGGCTTCCATAGCCTTGGCAACTCATGACAAGAGCCTCGGGTGATTACTGATGCCATAAACGAGAGTGTCAATTGTTAAGTCAACAACAGGAGTCACTGTGCACTTACTTCCCATGTAGGATCTCTGTCCTTAATGTGTTGTACAATGTGAATTAATGCTATAACTAATATTTAAACAGTACTTTACACTTTGTTTCTGTGTGGGTGCAAACTGTTAAAATCTTTACTTAATATATACTAAATTGATCTTCTGTATATAAAGATAATTGAAAATGAATCTTGATGTGAATGGAATGGGAGAGGGAGCAGGAGATGGGAGGGTTGCAGGTGGGAGGGAAGTGATGGGGGGGGAAGCCACTGTAATCCAAAAGCTGTATTTTAGAAATTTATATTTATTAAATAAAAGTTAAAATAAAAAAATTGATGCTTAATTAGTTGCTTCCAAAGGCAGAGACAGAGACAGAAGATATCTTTCACACACTGGTTTACTTCCAAAAGCCTGCAATAGCCAAGTCTGGGTCAGGCTGAAGCCAGGAGTCAGGAGCTCAATCTGGGTCTCCCATATGGGTGACGGAGATCCAACTACTTGAGTCATTACTTGCTGCCTCCCATGGTACACATTCCTGGCTGAGCTCTCAAGCAGCTCTCTGCTATGGCCTGGGAAGGCACTAGAAGATGGTCCAAGTCCTTGGGCCCTTGCACCCACGTGGGAGACCTGGAAGAAGCTCCTGGCTTCGGATTGGTGCAGCTCTGGCCATTGTGGCCAATTGGGGAGTGAACCAGTGGAATGGGAGCCCTCCCTCTTCCTTTCCTTCTCTCTGTGTAACTCTGACTTTCAAATAAATAAATAAATCTTTTTTTAAAAAGTGACTGCTAACTTTCCAGGTGTAAAAATAAATTTCTAACATCAAAGTGTAAGAATAAATTTCTAACATCAAATTGTACCTCTTAAATATATATGTACAGTGTAAAGTGTCAATTAACAAAAGAAAAAAGTGTTTCTATGCTCTCAAACTCATACCTAACTCAGAGCTTATCTGAGAGAGACTAATAGTTTATAAAGTGTTGTAGAAAGCTTTATGCAATTATGTTCTTCAACACATTCCTAGCTAAATAAGTTGATGATAATTACGAATTTTTTTAAAACGTCCTGTTTTTGAGGAGGAGGATGCTAATAGTGAAAGTAACATTTGCTGTTTAGTTTGACATGGTGTTTTCTAGGTGTCCACTCCATCCCATTGTGCTTTTAAGCTTCCATCGTCTTTTGATGTTCAGTAATAAAAAGAATTACAAGAGAATAACTTTACTGACATTAGACACTTTACTTTGAAACCTATGACACATGGCCTATTTACGTACTTCTCTGTGCTTCAGTAGGACATCACTTTCCCAAGGAGTGTGAAATAGTTCACAAATATTTATTTTATCTATATCTTCATAATATTCTGTGCTATTCAGAATGGATAGGCATATTTGATGTTTTGTATTTTATTTTTATATCTTTGAAAAAGTTTACCAAGTGGCATTCATTCCTTTAAGAAGTATTGTAAATTAAGATTTTTATACTAAATTCTCTAAGCCTGGTGTCCACACGTTTTTAACGATACCAGTATGACCACGTGGTACACTCAATGCCTTTGTCTACCATTTTGACTTGTGGACAGAGACTGCATCAGGCAGGGGTCCACAGACTTTTTGTATAAAGGCCCAGATAGTAAACATGTCCATACAGTGTCTAATATGACTATTCAACAACTCTGTTCTAGTGTGAAAACAGCTCTAGGCAACGGAAATGAGCAGGATGGGGTTCCAACTGGACCTTTTTTTTTTTTTTTCCCACAGGCAGAGTGGATAGTGAGAGAGAGAGACAGAGAGAAAGGTCTTCCTTTTTGCCGTTGGTTCACCCTCCAATGGCTGCAGTGGTCGGTACATCGCGCTGATCCGAAGCTTGGAGCCAGGCACTTCTCCTGGTCTCCCATGGGGTGCAGGGCCCAAGGACTTGGGCCATCCTCCACTGCCTTCCCGGGCCACAGCAGAGAGCTGGCCTGGAAGAGGGGCAACCGGGATAGAATCCGGCACACCGACCGGGACTAGAACCCGGTGTGCCGGCGCTGCAAGGCGGAGGATTAGCCTGTTAAGCCACGGCGCCGGCCTCCAACTGGACCTTATCCACAAAAATAGGAGGGAGTCCAAATTTAGTCTTTGAGGGTGTAGTCTTCCAAGCTCTGGCATAAAATCATATAAGAAAGGCTCTAATCTTGGCTAATTCCATTTTTTATTTGTGCGTGCTTCAAAGCACACACAGATAACAATCTCTGTGAAGAAAGGTTAGATTGTATAAACAAACACAGCTGGGCAAATCCTATTAGTGTTATCCCAAATGACTTCAACCACCTTGCCAGTCCTCATTTACTTGCATTTAGCCTAATATCAGCATCCAGGAAATGCTGAGTTAGAAACTTGATCTAAGTGCAGTTTGGGTGTGCCTTGATGCCCAGCAGCAACATGCTATTTAAAGCAAGAAAGAGATGGCTTACTAAATCCTTTTACTTCCAACTTGCCAGGCTATGTCTAAGGCCATTTTCTTGTCTGTCACAGAAAAGGACCAACAGCCACAAAAGGGGCCTTTTCGGTGACCACACAGAACACCGTTAAGCTCTACTCGTCACTGATTTAATGCCACTAAAAATAATGGTTATCATATGTTGAACAATTGTAGTCTCATTTTCTGTGAAGTAAGATACTCATATCCCCCTACATTTAAGAGCACTGAAGTTTAGTTTCCTCCCAATCACTCAACTAGCAAGGGGTGGAATTAGTATTCAGCCCCATGTGTCATGACCACAAAGCCTGTCTTCTTTCCACTTGGAAACTCCCTCCCCACATCATGCTGTCATAACAATAATAGCATCACCATCGTGAACAACAACAGTGAATATTCAGCATGTTGAGGTGGCTGGCACTGTTCTAATTTCTTTATAGATGTGAACTCATTTACCCCTCCCAACAGGCCTACTCGGTATGTTCTCTTGCCATAGCCATTTTCTGGACTAGGAAATTGAGGCACCGGTGATGATCCAAATAACCAGTGGAAGCAGCCTAGGCAGGGAATGCTTCCTTTTTCCAGTGTCACCAGAAGAGTAAAAGCAGCTGAGGGCTAGAGAAGCTGTTAAGTTCCAGCCTGGCTTTGTATTCTAACTGCATCCTTCCTTTGTCCACTCACCCTTTCGTGTCAGTTCATTTTGTGCTAGTAAATTCTGACCACCTGCAGTCCTTACTGTGCTGTCACAAAAATCTCACATCAAAGGTATGCATTTGGGAGATGGCTCACATGGACAACAGCATAGACTAGATGTGCCTCTCTGTCAAAACAAGAGATAAATCATTGACTTCCTTCTGCCTCTCCTTTTCCATTGCTCTGCTGCAAGCTACACAGTGATGCCATGTGGCACTCCTGAACCAGGTATTTGGGACTTGCAGGGCCAGATGGCATACAGGAGACAGGAAAAAGAGCCAGGCTAAGGGGCTTTAACTACGAATGTGGAGGTTCCTTTCCAAAATGACTTGCTGGTGGATACAGATGTTTTCTTGTTTATGCTATTGTGGAGGTTGATAATGGGGATGACATAAAGTTTAGATGTAATCCCTCTCATGAAAGAAACTAAGTGTCCTCTGAGCCCTCTCTCTCAGATGGGGCATTGAGAGGAGACAGGAGGTACCCACAATTTCTTTCTTCTCAAATTTTCTACTGATCACTCTTCTCCTTTCACACACTCTGATGGTCTTTCCATGTCTGTGTAAAAGAGCTGCAAAGGTTGGAAATGCCAGATTAACTAAGCCCACTTGTTGTGAACTAACCAAGACTCTGAACAAAGCACTAGCTATAGGTTAAGTATCATCTCCAAGGTCACAATGCCAATGTTAGATAAAATGCTGCTACACAAACAGGTCTTTCAAAATTTTTACTTTGAAATCATTTTAGACTTAGAGACATGTTCCCAGATGTACCTTCACTCAGTTTCTCCTCATGATTACCTTGTGCAGAGCCACGGTATTCTTACCGAAACCAGTTTCCCACTAATGTCTGTGCAGTTAGTAAGTAGTAGACTGAGGTTTTGGAACCCAGAAGTTTCCCTATGAAAACCACATTCATAGTCACTGTATTATTTTCCTAGGTTTTCTTTGGGCCATCAACTGGACTATAGGTAAGTAAAATATAAATACCTAATTCCTATGCTTTTGAGAATTGAAACCTTTGTTTCAGTAGCTAGCATTATATTAACTAGCATATGGGCCCTCACTGGATCCATATTGTACAGCACATTAATATAGGGTCATACTACTAGGTTAATCCTATAGGGTAGAGTTAGCCCCACACTCTACTATACTTGACAGAAGAAAGCAACATAATTTAATTTAGGCCTTTTTTTAATGTACTTTCATTTATTTTTGATTATCTTCAGGACTAAGAAACTGCTGCAAATATAACTTTAAATATACATTTCTAAAGAACTAGATGTCACAAAGTAAACGGTGGAGAGAATGGAATAAAGGTTGTGTCTTAGGAAATCATACAATTACAATATCAGAGTATCTTAGCATTTCATAGAAATTGGGAATCACTACTTTAGCATATGACTGATGCCAAGAATTTTTAAAGGCTTTCTACTGTGTATGCCTTTCAGGTCCCATATCAGCACATTTGATGATTAAATTGAAAGTTGAAATCATTCATCAACAAAATGAAGTTAGAGCTAGGAAATCTGCATGGGAGTCAATTAGAGCATAGCCTGTGGGATAAAATTTAATAAAAAGTCAATGTGGGAGAGAGCACCCAGTAGAAGGTTTGCCCAACAGAAAGATCTTGCAGAGGTGACTTCTTCATTTCTAGTATCAAGTTTAGTCAAGGATTTGGAAAACAGCCCAAGGGGCTAAAAAAGAACACTTATTTAAAAAAACAAAACCAAAAAAAATCCCTTTGTCTCTATAGGAACACATGAACCTTCACTTTCCAAATAGTTTAGAATATTTCAAGACTCATGTACCTATTCATATTTTATAAATGATAGTTATGTCATTTTGTTAGCAAAACTACATAATGGTGAAATTTTTCCAAGTACTTATTTGAAAATACTGGCTCTTTGGTAAATCAGTTTTTTTTTTTTTGCATGTTTTGATAAAACGTTAACAGATATGCAAAAGACACACATTTGTACGTTCATTTTAAGTCTGCTAAGTAGCCAACTACTGATGTCCACTTGTCATCATTGAAAACTTCAATTCTTTGCCAAAAACAAGGACATTAGCCTTCTAATGAAAGAAAAATAAAATATCTGACTTCTTATAAACTCCTTTGTGTATGTAAAAATTAAGAAATGTTGATTGAACTTAGCTCATTACATTTCTATTTTTAACTTTTTCAACACTAAAGAGCCTGCCCTATGCACACGTTTACAGTTTCAAATGTATTGAAGGTTGTGCTGTATCCCAGAAAGGAACACTAGCAGATGTTTCTGGGAACCTATTTAAATTCAAAAATTCACATGAACAAAGCCTTCGACCACTGGGTGAGAAAGAGCCTTGGACAGCCCATTTCATTATACAGTGCAAGACATATGCTGTAGGGGGATAAAAGTATTCACTTTTGCAAATGATAGGAGAAAAAAATTTACAACCACGCGGCACGTATAAAACTGCAGCCCACAGATTCTGGCAAGAAATAGGGGAGAAACACATTGAAGTAAGCAATGCCTACGATGAGCTGTGCCCTCAGATACTTTTGAAATCTGACTGGTGAAAGAGGACATAGGTATGTGAAAGAACACTCAGAAAACTGTGATAACTCTTTTCATGATCACAAGTCTTACTCTCTAACTTGCCAGTAAACTCGTTCAGAACAGGAAATATTCACATAGCACCTATTTTTTTTAGATTTATAAAGCAATATTTATTAGCGTCAAAGACCTCCAGCCAGAGTGGCATGGAGGGGGGCTTCCAAGAAAGGAAAAAACCCCGAAGTGGTCCATGGCAATAAGTTTTTAAGCACAATTTTGATTGACATTCACTTACAAAGGCAGGGACAAAATCCACCAAAAGACCTGATTTACAATCCTTTATCCTATCTGGTTTGCTCATGATAAAACAAAAAAACATGCAGAAAGGTGGGATAGGTAATTATTTTTCACAATAAACTGTGAGCTCAGGAGGATGGAATGACCACTTCCTTGCTATTCCACAGAGCACCT
Organism: Lepus europaeus; assembly: GCF_033115175.1. Lineage (NCBI taxonomy): Eukaryota > Metazoa > Chordata > Mammalia > Lagomorpha > Leporidae > Lepus > Lepus europaeus. The sequence goes on from NC_084850.1 coordinate 133,701,989, forward strand.
ATGACATGCCAAGCATTGGGATAAGCACAGGAGACATAAACTCAAAGCAGACAAATTCCTGGCTTTGGTCTATAGATGAGGACAGAACCCCCAAATGAATTATTCTAGTGTAAAGTGAAATGTGCTATGACAGGAGACCATCAGAGCACAGGAAAGGGCTTCAGGCCGGATGGAGTCCTGACGCATGTGCTTGTCAGCCAGGCAAAGAGGGGGTTGGTGAAAGATTTGTTTCTGGGCACAAATACGAAGCACAAGCTAGAGCTTTGGAGAAGAAGAACACAGAGGAGTTTGAAAAAGGATGAAGTCTTTTTTCTCTTTCACCTGAGTGGCTCTGAAAATGTGGGACCTTCTGTAAAATATTTGTGTTTTCACACAGAGTTTATTCTGGTCCTCATTCTCAGAACCACAGGCAAAGGGACAAGGGGATGAGGGCAGAGAATTTTTGTTTCTGTTTTGCTTTTTAGTACCTAGCTCATTGGGAAGCTGGATTGATGGATAGAAAAACTCAGAAGCTTTGGACACATATGTACGCCTATATCTGTATCTATCTTGAAGGCCTGGTTGAGTTGAATGGAGTCACTAATTAGTCACTAATTATTGACTAACTCAATTTTCTAGGTCCTCTCACCCAATCTAAAGGCTTTATGACAATGAAAATTAGGAGGTACTGGGTCTGCAGGCCAATGAGTCACACCAGTGAATGGGGCAGGGAATTCCCCTTTTATGAGCAACTTAAATGTGTACTGGGAATCCAGACTTGTGGTAAGTATTGACTGCTGGGGCCGGTGCCGTGGTGCAGCAGGTTAATCCTCCGCCTGCAGTGCTGGCATCCCATGTGGGCACCTTCTCTTCCAATCCAGCTCTCTGCTATGGCCTGGGAAAGCAGTAGAATATGGCCTAAGCCCTTGGGCCCCTGCACCCACATGGGAGACCCGGAAGAGGATCCTGGCTCCTGGCTTTGGATCAGCACAGCTCTGGCTGTTGAAGCCAGTTGGGGAGTGAACCAACAGGAGGAAGACCTTTCTTTCTCTCTCCCTCTCACTGTCCGTAACTCTACCTATCAAATAAATAAATAAAAATGGTTTAAAAAAATAAGTATTGACTGCTCTCAGTACCAAGTATTTATAACTGTTAAGCTTATTACTTTCACATTTTGTCTTATGTCTTAGTGCCTGAGGCGAGTAGGTACACACACCAAGATGCTGATGTGTCATCGAACTTCACTGAGCTATTTTTCAACGACTCCTCCATACTCTGACCCTATGGGAGCAAAATGATTTCTCTTTCACACAAAGGTGATTTTGCTCAATATATTAATTATACATACAAACAGAAACATATATATACATATAGGCACACATACACTTATATATATAACTGTAAGAGCTCTTACTCTTACAGGGAAAAGAAATTATCTCATTTTCCACATTTTTTTCTTCTTCATCAATGATGTAAAGTGTTCTGTCCTGAATTTTCATTTCTTCCTCTCCTCAAATAACATTCTCTGGTGGAGAAAATTACTTTAGTTAAAGTGATCTTTTAATTTCAGACTCTGAAAACTTTGATATTTATTAGCACCCCATCTGGTTTTGATTTCCAATCACTGTTGAAAGTGGCACTTAGGCCGGCGCCGTGGCTTAACAGGCTAATCCTCCACCTTGCAGCGCTGGCACACCGGGTTCTAGTCCCGGTTGGGGCGCCGGATTCTATCCTGGTTGCCCCTCTTCCAGGCCAGCTCTCTGCTGTGGCCCGGGAAGGCAGTGGAGGATGGCCCAAGTGCTTGGGCCCTGCATCTGCATGGGAGACCAGGAGAAGCACCTGGATCCTGCCTTCAGATCAGCACGATGTGCTGGCCGCAGCGGCCATTGGAGGGTGAACCAACGGCAAAAAGGAAGACCTTTCTCTCTTTCTCTCTCACTATCCACTCTGCCTGTCAAAAAAAAAAAAAGTGGCGCTTAGTAAAATACAAGGGTACTTAAAAGTTTGTGGAAAATTGTATTACAATATGTTTCTTTAGTTGCAAAAATTTTTGAAATCTATACAAAGATTTTTCATAAAACACATTTTCAATAAATTTTTTAAATAACCCTCATATCATTTAACCTTCAAATCTCTAGAAGGCAGGAAAGTCTTAAAAGTATTGGGAAGAACTTAGTATAAAGGAAAATAATTTTTTAAAAGGAGATAGCTAGATAGAAACACATGTATCTTCATCATGGGTAACTTGTGATCTGAGCTATAGTTTTTTCTCTCTCAAAAAGTAAAAGGGTTGAAAAGGCAGGGCAATGTCAGGGCAAGCATTGGAGGTAATGTGAACTCACAGAACTGGTAATGGTATCTTTTTCTGTAGGTACACATTAGGGCCCAGCAAAGACACAGAAACCACACTGGTAGTTTTAACAGAGAGAATTTAATTTACAGAATGCTTACTTAGGTATAAATATTGACTATATCAGTGAAAAGTCTAAAAGAGAAAACACTAATGGGTTGTAGAGCTAGCAAGTGAGGGAAGGAGCTACCCCTAGGAGAACACAGGGAAAAGGTTGAGATTATAAAATTATAGAAGTTTGGAGAAGGAAGGGCCCATGGAGTTAGAACTTTGAGCCTTGAGAAAAGCACACTGCTCAGGAGGTGCCGGTGTCTCAGGGTGGTCATGGAGTGCAATGATGCTCGCTCCGCATCTGTTCAAAAAAGTGAAAAGTGAACTCAACAACTGCAGGAAGGCCTGGTCACTGCCAAAGTAGAGATGTGAGGCTGTGGTGATGACAATAGAAACAGGAATGCGATGGGAAGCCCATAGGAGGTAAACAGGAAAAACTAAGTCCTCCAATTTGTGGCCTTATGGTCTGCCACTAGTGCACTCTTGGAACAGAACTTGATGGGAATCAGCTGGCAAACTAGGAATGTGTTTTGCAGAGTTCCAGCCCCAGAGTCACAGAGTATAGAAGGGCGGGTTTGTAACTGAGTGAAATTAGTTTAATAACTCGCACTTCAGTGTGCAGAAGTAACTCCATCCATGTTTTGATTTGGTTATGAAATCCAAGTGCTGCCTGAGTCAGAATGCAGAAGCCATGCTAATTGACTCCACATCATCCAACAGGCCCTAATGATTTGCTGGAGTAAAAACCAATAGCTCTTGCTAGTGATTGGTGTAGAAATGAGTTCCTCATTTTTGATGTGCAACCTAAGAATTTTATACGCCCTTCAGCACATTAATTAAATTGGCCCAGTGACACTATTCTTAATAAGCTACAGCCACTGGCATTAGAACTTTGTGCCAAAGTTCTGACATGCAACAAATTTGGACCCCTGATATCTGATTCATATCAAAAGCAAAAGCAGAAGAATTTTTGAAAACTTTAATGGAGTGAATTTTGATGGAAAAAAAAAAAGCCTGACTAAAATGCTTCGAAAAGGAGCAAGACAAATTGGGCTGTGTTCAGTATTCAATTAACATTACTCTGGGGTTCCTAGTCAGTACATTTAGACAAGAAAAAAATAGTAAGATGTGTGAATATCAGAAATTGTCATGTTTCCAGTTCATATCATTATTCACCTAGAAAAGCCAATTCAATTGACTCAAACCCTAATGGAACATTGGAGTTTCATAAGCAAGCCAGATATACAATCAACATACACAAACCAATAACTTTCCTTTAAACCAGCCACAAGTGTTAGAAAATATTTCAATTAACAAAAAAATTGAAGAGTTTATTCCCAGCACCATTGGAAATTTTAAAATATTCTACAGAATTAATAAGTTCTCCAGGGCAAATATATTATTTGGGGTCCTAAGAATCTTTTAATTTTATGTTTTAAATTCTATTATTATCTGTAAAAATAATGTAACTGCATTCTGGATCATCTGTATCAGAGATTGGTAAATTACAGGCCATGGAACAAATTCTGTATGCTGTTATATTTGTAGATAAAGTTTTATTAGAACAGTCACACTCATTCACTATACATGTATCATAAATGGCTATGTTTGCACTACAATGTCAGAGTTGAGTAGTTGCAGCAGAGACTTTATGGCCCACAAACTGGAAATTAATATATTTTTATCACTTGTTCTCCATTTTTTTAAGATTTATTTATTTGAAAGGTAGAGTGATATATATATATATATATATATATATATATATATATATATATCTTCCATCTGCTGGTTCACTCCCCAGCTAGCCACAATGGCCAGACCAGTGTTGTTTCAGGCCAAAGCCAGGAGTCCAGAGATTCATCCAAATCTCCTACATGGGTGGCAAGGACTTTAGTATGTGGGTCATTTTCTGTTGATTTCCCAGATGCATTAGCAGGGAGCTGGACCAGCTGGGAATAGAACTGATGCTGATATGGGATGCTGACCTTGCAGGCGGCAACTTAGCTCACTGTGCCACAACGCTGACTCCTGGAAAGTGTTTATTATCTGGGCCCTTTATAGAAAGCATTTGCTGTCCCTGATCTGTACATCTGATCACATTATAGATGAGTCCAATCTATATTGATATTTGTGTCTCTAATCACACTGTGCCTGAAAAGACTATTTAACTCTTAGTATGCTGGCTGATAAGTAGATATGACTACCTCCAGTTTGGAATATTCTTACTTAAAATGAGAATTGTATTCTGATCACACTGTACTCCAATTTAATAGTGAAAGGGCCATAGTTATGTCTTACAGTTATAATTTACATTTATAGCTTTTGTAGAATAAGTTATAATTTACATTTATAAATTTTGTAGAATAAGACTTGTATAAGTTATTTGGCAAGTTGAATGTGGTTTGACATAATCGAATCAATACAGTAGGAATGAGTAATATGCAACTTCAACTGCTATGTATAAAGATAAATGTACAGAAGAGGACATATGGTAAAAATGATATGTTTTTGTTCAATAATGTCACAGCTTGTGTCCATGAAAATGTTTTGCAGTAGAGCTATTAGAGGATCCTTGGGGTGGCAACTTGGATCATTGCATGGCTCTCTCTAGCACAGGCAGAGCAAACTCAAGGCAAATCATGTCCTAATGATGAACCCCATCATTGCCCTATTAGAAGGGTTGTGAATATCTCAGTGTTTATATTGACCAGCAGGCTTGTTTTCAGTATCTATGACAGTGCATATGCAATGAAGAATTAAGTAAACTTTTTAAAGAACTGTATTTTGATTTTCACTGTTTCTTAATTTGCCTAAAATGGAACAGAACTGATGATTACAAACACATTTATTGTGAAATTAATGATGACAAGAACTCAAGTCACAGAGCACCATCCTGAAAATAAAATCCTGTTGGTCCTCAGCATGCCACCAAACATCAGAATATGTACTTAAACACTAAAATGTTTCAGCAAATTTATATCATGTATTCACTGAATGTTGTTCATTAAAATTTTTCCAGCAGTTAGAATTTAATTTGTAGGTCTATTTTGAGGGGCTGGCACTGTGGCATAGCAAGCAAAACCACTGCCTGCCAGTACTGGCATCCCATATGGGCACTGGTTCAAGTCCCGGATGCTCCACTTCCCATCCAGCTCTCTGCTATGGCCTGGGAAAGCAGTGGTGAAAGATGGCCAAGTCCTTGGGCCCCTGCACCTGAATGGGAGACCCAGAAGAAGCTCCTGGCTCCTGGCTTTGGATCAGCTCAGATCTGGCCATTGGGGTCATTTGGGGAATGAACCAGTGGACGGAGGACCTCTCTTTCCCTCCTTCTCTACCTCTCCTTCTCTCTGTGTGTAACTCTGACTTTCAAATAAATAAATAAATCTTTATATGAAAATCACAGAGGTGACAAAAGTGTAGAAAATCAGGTACCCTCATACTTTGTTGTGAAAGTATAACTATGTTTTACTTGTGAAAACATAGCAAAAGGAATAAAGAAAATAGAGTAATGATAACAACACCTTATATTTTATTTTTTAAACCTAATTATCACTTTGTTTCTGCTTACAAACGTAAGAAATGCTGAGGGCTAGGATTTCTAGATTTAGCAAGTAAAATTACAGATTTCCCAGTGAAATTAGAATTTCAGATGAATAGGGAATATTTTTTAAAATATAGATATGCCACATGAGCCATTTGGAACCCACTTATAATGAACAGTTATTCATTGCTTATCTAAAACTCAAATTTAACTGGCCATCTTATATTTATTTGACAACCTTTAAAATATTGAATTATAAGGGCAAATGTATAAAGGAAAGTGAAATGTACCTGCATCCTATCCCTTAAAAACTAATGTCAACTATTTGGATGCCAAACTTTGCAAGAAAGTTGGCCCTCTACACTTCAGGTTTTATATCCACAGACTCAATCAACTTCAGCAAAAAAATACTAAAAAAAAATCAAAACAAAGCTTTACTTGCTAAACTGTACAGTGTAACAATTATTTATTTATTTATTTATTTTAATTTTTATTTAATGAATATAAATTTCCAATGTACAGCTTATGGATTACAATGGCTTCCCCCTCCCATAACTTCCCTCCCACCCACAACCCACAATATGTACACATATATAACATAACATAATAGACCAATATAGCAATTTTAATAATAGCTTTTAAAATCTTTAACTCTTTTTGTAGACTGCCAATTGATTTGAATTGCTTTTTGTTTTTAGTAAACTCAGTTAACCATACTTTCTCTCAATTGGTACTGTTAATACATATTGGCTTCATCTGTTTACAGAGCCATCCCAAAGTACTGAATACAATAGAAGTGGCTGGAAAAAGTCCATAGGAACCTATAGGAGGACAGCTAAACACAGAACCAACAACGCTTTAGTTTTATGAGCAGCAAATCATATATAACTGTGGATGACAAAAGACTTTAAGTCGCCATGTTTAAAATTATAAACTCATCGACCAACAAGAGGCACTTGCTTACTTGACAGTATTTTTGAAAGCACCTGTAGGATTTTACAAGTATTTAACCCTTCAGGCCTCTGGGGCTTTCTCATTAAGATAACTATCATGTCTAGTAACACAAAATCATTAGACTTTTAATTCTCAAACATTTGTATTAATAGCATTTTCCATTATAGAAACTTAAAGTTTGGTACCACGTCACATCTTGACAGTACTTCTACTATAATCCAAATAGCCTGATTAGTTGGTGTCTCTATAAGATGAGAGACATAGGTCCTTCGATTTTTTCAGTTGGGCCCAAACCGGAAAAACCAAAGTCCAGGATTTACTGGAAATTTTAGAGTCCAGATTGTTTGAAACTTTGATTTTTTGAATGCCTGTCAAGAATGCCAAGAAGGCTCAAAATCCAAAATATCTGGTTGAAATAAGATTCCTTAAAATCATGACATAACATAGACCAAATTTGATCATTGTTACAAGGTGATTATTCAAATCTCTGAAAATAAGCACATATTTAAATAACCCATAGCTCTTAATAAAAATTCAGCTGTTTTTGAACAATTAGAATTTAACAGATGTCAAGAGAACATAATAGATTACTTTAACACATTGCTTTAACAGAGCATCAGAGTGTAATTCTATGTCAAAGAGAAATTGAGCTTCCTGTGATCTTTTGCTGTGAGGTTTTTACCTTCTTTCATATTGGTGACCATGTTTCTGTGTTTCTGTGTGTAACACATCTTTAAGCATCTTTTGCAGGGCAGGATGAGTGGCAACAAATTCTTTCAGTTTCTGTTTGCTATGAAAAGTCTTAATTTCACCTTCATTCACAAATGAGAGCTTTGAAGGATATAATATTCTGGGCTCGCAGTTTTTCTCTCTTAGTACCTGGGCTATGTCTCACCATTCCCTTCTAGCTTGTAGGGTTTCTGATGAGAAGTCAGCTGTGAGTCTAATTGGAGATCCTCTGAGAGTAATCTGACATTTCTCTCTTGCACATTTTAGGATCTTTTCTTTATGTTTCACTGTGGTGAGTTTGATTACAACATGTCGTGGTGAGGATCTCTTTTGGTCATGTTTATTAGGGGTTCTATAAGCTTCCTGTACTAAGATGCCTCTGTCCTTCTCCAAACCTGGGAAATTTTCCGCTAGTATCTCACTAAAAAGGCCTTCTAAGCCTTTCTCCCTCTCCATGCTTTCAGGAACTCCTAGAACCCGAATGTTAGGTTTTTTAATAGTATCCTGTAGATTCCCGACAATATGTTTTAGATTTCTAATTTCTTCTTCTTTTCTTTGGTTTGCCTGTTTCCTTTGCTGTTCTCTGTCTTCTAAGTCTGATATTCTCTCTTCTGCTTCGCCCACTCTGTTTTTAAGGCTCTCTAATGTGTTTATCATTTGATCTATTGAATTCTTCATTTCATTATGATTTCTCTTCACTATTTTCTTGTTCTACTAGTTGTTTCATTTCATTTTGATTCCTCCTTAATATTTCATTTTCACAAGAGAGATTTTCTATCTTGTCCATTAAGGATTTCTGTAGTTCAAGAATTTGTTTTTGAGAACTTCTTAATGTTCTTATCAATTTTTTGAGATCCGCTTCTTGCATTTCTTCTATCTCATCATCTTCATAATCTTGAATTGGGGTGTCTTTTTCATTTGGGGGCATCATAGTGTCTTCCTTGTTTTTGTTACCTTGGTTTTTGCGTTTGTTGTATGGCATGTTGGAGATATTTGGTTTCTTCACTGTGGTGTTTTTTCTTGTTACACTATGGCTCTATATTAAGTGGACTGTCTGCTTTCGGTGGAGCCTTAGAGGCTTGAGATGAGTGTGGCCTGAGAGCTCTGTTTGGTTCCTCAGGGTTGAGGGTGTGTCAAAGATGACACTCCCAGGTTAGGCGTGGTAAATCTCTCTTTCTTTGTTTGTTTTTTTTAATTCAAAAGGGAAGTAATTCTGCACAGCTGAATGTAATTGGAAGTAGTTAGCAGGCGAATGATATACCCACAGGAGCCAGAGATTGGAAACTCTTCCCCAAGGACCACACAGGGAATCTCTGCTGCCCTCGGTGTGGGCTCCAATTCTCCTGCAGTCTCCCACTGGGTTGCCAAGTTAGATCCTAATCTCCTGTTATTTCACCCCCCAGAGTCAGGTTTTTCTGCTAGGCTCAGGGCCGGTGCAGACCTGAGGTCGCCCTGCTTATGACGTATGTCCAAAATGGCGCCTGCTCTTTGTCTTGCTCGCCTTTGAGGGGTGAGCGGAGAGAGAGAAACTCGTGTCTGTATCAGTCACTTTTTTTTTTCTCCCCTCTCTCTCTTCTAGTTAGCCTGGTGAACTTTTCCCCACACAGTTTCAAGCCTCGTTCCCTCTAGTCTCCTCTTTCCGCTTGCCCGCTGGTGTTTCGGGCTATGGAGGTTCGGCTCACCTCGCGTTCCAGCGCTGGTGTGTTGAGTCTGCTGCTGGTGTCCCGACTTGGGCTCCCACGCTCTCCACGCAGGTCCACTGTGAATCACTAGTTCCGGAAGAGTTTCCTCTTCTGTTTCTTCCCCTACTCTTCCTTGACCCTGCAGTATCTCCACTTTTATTAAACTGTCTCTTCCCGGACTAATAGTGTGCTCCCTTCCTATTCCGCCATCTTGCCCTGGTTCCAGTGTAACAATTATTTATATAGCATCTCCATGGTATTAGGTCTTATAAAGCATCTAGAGATGAAGTATGTGGAAGGACTGTATAGGCTACCTACAAGTACTACATCATTTTTTTTAAGAGACTACAGCTACACATTGTGCTATCCTTGTTGAGGGTTGGTGGTCCTGGAGCCAATCCCTCATGGACACCAAGGTACTTTATAACAGCCATTCACACAGGGCACTCACTTCATTGCCAAGTAACACTGGCAAGAAGCTATATAATTAATTTTTAAAAGTATGTGTGTGTGTTGCATTTAGCCCTGCAGTTGAGATGCTGGTTAACATGTCAGCATCCCATAATAGAATATCTGGATTCAATTCCTGGCTCCAGCTCCTGAACCCAACTTCCTATAAATGGAGACCCTGGGAGGCATCTGGTGATGGCTCAAATAGTTGGATCCCTGCTACCCATATGGAGACCCAGATGGAGTTCCAGGCTCCTGGTTTCAGCCCAGCCCAGTCCAGCCATGAATGTTGCAAGCATTTGAGAAGTGTACCAGCAGACGGAAAAACATTCATTCATCCATATTCTCTCATCTCCCTCTCTCTCCCCCCCTTAAATAAATAAATACATAGATTTGTTTTAATGTGAGGAGTCAGGAAATCCTGTTTAATGGGCATTGGATAAATTTAACTGAGGCTAATGCCAAGGAACAATTGAATTAATGTCATAATTTTCAGGTGGGACTGTACTGTTACAATCCATGAATTCTAGGAAGGGAGTTTGAGGACCAAATGTGACACACCACTCATTCTTGTAAATAAATTCTTATTGGAGTACAGTCACATCCATTTGTGTATATAGTTGTATACATAGCTGTTTTTGCTCTACGAGGGCAGTGCTGAGTAGTTACAACACAGACCACATAGCCTGCAAAACTTAATATTTATTATCTGACCTGTAATAGATTGATTGTTCCTGCCACCCCCCCCCGAAAAAAGAAAAACACATCCATGTTTCCTGTTGCTAACACCTAGAATCTATTAATGTAGACCTTTGGAAAACAGGGGCTTTGTAGATGTAATTAAGAATCTCAAGATAAAATCATACTTAGCTTAGCTGGACAATCTCCAAGTCCAATGACAAGTGTCCTTATAAGAGACACAAGAGAAGACAGAAGAAACCCTAGTAAAGATGGGAGCATGATTGCGGTGAGCTGACCACAAGCCAAGGAACTCCTAGAACCACCAGAAGCTAGAAAACGGAGAATTCTTCCTTAGAACCTTCTGAGGGAGTGTGGCTCTACCAACACTACAATTTTGGGCTTATGGTCTCCAGGTCTGTTTCTGCCATTTTAAGTCACCAAATGTGTGGTAATTTGTTAATGGCATTCCTGGGGAACTTAATACATTATCCTTTACAGAAAATGTTTGCTGCTCTCTGGTTCAGATAGTTTTTGGTAGAACAGTTTTTAATATATTAATCATAATTTGTAAATAGTTCTTTTACAAAATTTATTTTTTGACAGGCAGAGAGAGAGAGAGAAAACACAACAGAGACCAAGAGAAATTTCCCATCTGCTGGTTCACTCCCCTAAATGGTTGCAACAGTCAGGTCTGGGTCAGGCTGAAGCCAGGAGCCAGGAGCCATGAACTTCATCCTGGTGTCCCACATGTGTGGCAGGGGCCAAGGACCTGAACCATCATCTGCTGACTTTCCAGGCACATTAACAGGAAACTGGATAGGAAACGGAATATCAGGTGCTCAAACTGGCAATCCAATAATGGGATGCCAGTATTCCAAGTGGCATTGTGGTACTACATGCCGGCCCTATTTTCAAACTGTTGTTAAAATCTTTTCCAGTTGCCCTTTCTCACTGTTTCATTCTCACCAACACACGAACATGCATTCCATGCGTGTGCATGCTTGTGCACGCATACACACACAGACACCACAGGTATCCCCTATGGGAGGGTAGACAGAGAGTAGCCCTCATCCATTCCTTTCCCTTGCCTCCAGCCTAGAAAGCAGGTACTATCAAGTTTGCCCCCACATTCAGTAGCCCAAAGGACAACCCAAAGGTACAGAAGGAAAAAGAAAATTCAGTGGCTGATTTATTTTTTAAAAAGCTATAGAATACAATATAGTGTAACTATCACAACATTATATAATTTATGTGTGTGTGTACTGTCTTGGGAAGGTCTGTTTTGCAAAAAGGGGATGTACATTAAAAACAAATCACCCTCTAGCAGCTAAAGCAATGGCTCAAAAAAAAAAAAAACCCAAAACTAACTAGGTTATTGCACCTATGTAATTTTCTTTTAACGACTACTTTGCAGGTAGGGAAAGAATAGAGAGACTGGGGCTTCTAAAACAGTATTTTCAAGGATTCCATTAATAGCTGACCATTACAAATAAAGCTGTAGGCAGCTTTAGCCAACATAAAATTATAATGTTAGTAGATAAAAATAGTTACCATAGCTACCTTTCTCTCACTGAAAAAATTCAAGTGCCTACAGCTATCCCTTTTAGGAGTTTTGTCACAAAGCACCTAGGCATGGTTTTATCTAGATAACTTCAGGATGCTTGTGGCATCAGTAAAAACTAGGTTGGAGTTGTTAAAGCACACTGGCAGTGAAGTTGAAGCTACAGCTGATTTCCCAATTCCTATTTTTTTTCCTAAAAAGAATAAAAGTATCTCTTTTTAAATCTTCCAGCATTCACTGCTGAATGGAATGCATTGATAATACAGATTCCAAACTCCAGATACCACTGAGCCTCTGTTTTATGGAACTTCAGGGCAGCAAAATTTCCCTTTTGTTTAATTCACAACTTCTGTGAGGTAAAAGAGACAAAGGGAAAAAATCTTGGCTTTAAACCAGGTTGTGGCCATTTGTTAATCTCCAGTTCAGTAAGTGATGGCAACTGGAGGATCATGGATATTTTTCAAATAGTGTTTGGTTCAGCTCAAAGTTCCTATAATGGGGAATTACTGACACCAGACTACATGTTTATTATTCAAAACTGGTGAAGACATTCTGCTGTGAGGTCACTCAGAGTATAATCACTGGCTTCAGAGTGCTTTCATTTCCTCGTTTGAAATTTGGCTGATGGATTTACATTTTGTCAAAAATAATGATGGGACTCATTTTTGTCTAACAGCCTCATTTGCATGTTTATATTGCTAGAAACCTAGACATTATTTAATAGGCACAAGGCATACAGACTTTATCCTTTATGTTTTTCTGATGACATGAGTAAGAAATATTCATTGTTGAAAATATGGGAAAAATTTTAAAAAGCCCACAGGCAAAAATAAGCCATCATACAGCCCTGAATTTAACATTTAGGTAAATCTACTTCTACTATTTTATGTATAATATAAATATATATTCATGATATGCATATATTTTATTTTGTACCATGTATTATATATACAAACTTTTCACATTGTATCAGAGATGATGGCACCACCTTGTTTACAGCAACATTGTTCACAATAGCCAAAAATATGAAATCAACAAATATCCATCACCAGATGTATGTATAAAGAAAATGTGGTGTATGGCATATTATTCACTTATAAAAATAATTAAATGTTATCATTTGTATCAAAATGGTTGGAACTAGAGAGACAAATGTTCTCCCTTATGTGCAGGAGTTATTTTATTTTATTTTATTTTTTGACAGGCAGAGTGGATAGTGAGAGAGAGAGATACAGAGAGAAAGGTCTTCCTTTCTGCCATTGGTTCACCCTCCAATGGCTGCTGTGGCCGGCGCATCTTGCTGATCCGAAGCCAGGAGCCAGGTGCTTCTCCTGGTCTCCCATGTGGGTGCAGGGCCCAAGCACTTGAGCTATCCTCCACTGCCTTCCCGGGCCACAGCAGAGAGCTGGCCTGGAAGAGGGGCAACCGGGATAGAATCCGGCGCCCCAACCGGGACTAGAACCCGGAACTAGAACTTGCCGGTGCCGCAAGGCGGAGGATTAGCCTGTTAAGCACCGGCCAGGAGTTAAAATTTTAAAAAATAATAATAACAAAAGAAATAAAAAAGAAATGTCTGTATGTATCAGTTTTGCTGCAAATAGTGTTTTGCCAAGCTGTTTTAAATATCTGTCAAATAAATTAAGAATTATACTATAATTTTAATGATATGTGACTATTTTAAAATTCACTTTATATGAGTGAAGTTGGATACCTTTTATCTGATTATTGTTTACAGTCCTTGTCTATATTCCTGCTGAACTAGGGTCTTTTTATTGTTTATTTGTTGTACTCTTTATTTAGTGGAGCATTAACTCTTTTGACTATCATGTAAATTAAAAATATGTACATCAAAAATTTTAAAAATATAAAAAATAAAGTCATATTTTAATGCTGCTGTGTAACCTACCACTTTTCATTTAACACAAAACTGTTTACATTTTTCATGACAGTGAATATTTTCATCTTTAATTTCTGTGTAATAGTTCATTATAAGACTGTGCTATAATTTCCTTAACCAAGTCCCTACTGTAGAAAATTTAAGTTGCTTCCAATTATAAACAGGATATTCATGGTATTTCTTTAGGAGAAATTTCTAGAAATGGCATTTCTGGGTCAATGGATGTGTACACTTTGAGTTTAACTGAATCCAGGAATCCTTTAAATATTTCTTCTTTTTGTGGCACATTTTTAAAAAAATGGTTTCTTTTTATTGAAGTTTCCAGGACAAGATACAGAACATTGCCAGCTTTCGAAAAGACTCCTTTATGCCTCCTACAGATCTGTACCTCCTCCCACAAAGGTAACCACTATTCGGGTTTCTATTCCACTTCTATCAATTTGTCTGCTCTTTCACTTCATATAAACAGAATCACACAATGTGGACTCTGGATGGCTACTTGTAGTCATCGTTATGTCTATGAGACCTATCCATGTTGTGTATGAATTGGTACTTTGTTGTTGATAATTACTGGATGTTAGTAAACTGCAATGTATATCCATTCTCCTGTTGATAGACATCTGAGTTGTTTCCAGTTTGGGATTCTTACGAATAAAGTTGCTACTAACATTATTAGACATTTTCCTGGGCATTTATCCTTATTTCTCTTGGAATTGCTGGGTCACGGCATAGGCACATATTTAGAAATATGTCTTCTTAAATGAGTGTAGAAAATCATATGAGGAAAGAAACAATTGGTTAAGCCCCTAAGCATAGGAATGGATGCTGGCAGGTGCCAACAAAAGAGACAGCTGGTCCCAAACACCTCTGTCACAGGGGCAAAATACTCACCAAGTTCTAAGGAGCTTGGCCAATAATAGCATCATAAAATACTTCCCAGGCCAATTTTAAGGTTGGCAGTTCCCACTAAAATGTATTTTGGGGGGTAGGGGCAGGAAGAAGAATGTTCAACATGACCAGTAGGTTTGGTAATTTTGGAATGGACTCCCTAGCATAGAAGCTGGGGACTTCTGAATAACTTCTATCCCAAGACGAACTAAGTACACTCTAATATGGTCACAAGTTGACATGAAAAAGAAGGGCTTGGGGCCGGCGCAGTGGCATAAGCAGGTAAAGCTGCCGCCTGCAGTGCCAGCAACCCATATGGGCGCCAGTTCGAGACCTGGCTGCTCCACTTCCGATCTAGCTCTCTGCTATGGTCTGGGAAAGCAGTAGAAGATGACCCAAGTCCTTGGGCCCCTGCACCTGTGTGGGAGACCTGGAAGAAGCTCCTGGTTCCTGGCTTCGAATGGGCACAGCTCCGGCCATTGAAGCCATCTGGGGAGTGAACCAGCGAATAAAAGACCTCACTCTCTGCCTCTCCTTCTCTCTCTGTATAACTCTTTCAAATAAATAGTTAAATCTTTTAAAAAAAGAAAGAAAGAAAAAGAAGGGCTCTACAGTAATCTAAGAAACCATCTTTCTAGGAGTCTATAAAGTTTTGGCATAGTGGTATACGAAGTGCTGATTCATGACAAGCTAGGAAGCTTGCATCAGAATGTAAATCAATGCACTGCTCACTTTATAGAGAAAATCTTGATAGTAAAAAAAAAGTTGAATGAATTAAACAATGTGCTTACTGTTGTAGTTGATTTACATTCTGGTGTGAGTTCACTATCTCATTACAGATCAATAATGATTTACTAATAGGCAGCCAATCTGCAGACTGGGGATTTTCAATTAACACAATCCAGATTCAGATGCTCACTGTGCTATTTACTGGGAGACCTTCCATACCTTTCTTAACCACCTTAAGCCTTGTTGTCTCATTTGTAAAATAGGAATGATAATGGTATCTACACATGGGAACCTGTGAGAACGTTAAATGCATACATGCAAAGTACTTGTTATTGATACAGAGTGCATTTCAGGATATGAGCTACACAAGTTCAGGCACTATTGGCAGTGAAGGAGATCACTTCTCTCAAATCACTATGCATTCACAATACTTTCCTACAGAATATAAACTCCGTGTTTCATGTAAGGCAGTAAGTAGTGCTTTGCCTCTCACTTGAGAAAATAAGCCATCGAGTTAGCCTTCTTATCTCTCTACAATGCATATTTATTTTCATGCTCACCATCACTACCACCACCACCATTGGACTAAGACTTCTCCAAGGGTATAAAGACTTGGACTAATTCTCTTAGTATTTCTTGCATGCCTGGCATATGGTAGAGTTAGCACATTTTTATTGAACATGTGGAATGGCAGATACCTGACATTAACTAGGGACATAAAACTGAACAAGCCTTTATCTACTATAATTGGGCTGACCTTTCCAGATGAATAGGTAATTTCTCTGCATTGTTTGGCCTTCCATGAATTTCAATTGTTGGTATTTGACGATTAATTAGGATATGCTAATGTTAAAATGTAAGCACCACCAAGTGTATGTCAGAGAAAAGACAGATGCACTGGCAGAAGTGGTACATGACATACCCAATTTTCACAAGGTTGCTCAACATTTAGAATCCCCTACTGCTTCTTTTTCTCTGACCAGGCAGAATTTGGACCATCGATTCTGCATTATTTAAAGACAGTATAAAGTTTGTTTGGTAAAGGTTCTTTTCTAAAATATATTCCTCAGTGAAAGTTGATTTAGCCTACCCAATTTATTCACCTCCTCACATTCTCTTGGCCCCTTCTGCCTCGCTGGTCCTTGGTTGAGTGCTTCCAGAAAGACCCACTGCCATCATGCTTGTCTCACCTCCCAACACCTTTCTGTCTCAGGCACAATAGCAGGACTCTGAAAGAGGCTGGTCACACACATGTTGAGCAACCACATTACTCAAAAGGGTGAGATTCACAGAAGCTCTGACTTTTCTCACAACTTCAGAACTCTATAGGCCTGCATCTTATGGCATGGGGCTGGGTAGTTCTTGCCCTGTGGAACAAGTGTTATGGAAAACCCAACTAATAAATTTCTTTTCCTTTCTCCCCTATCAAGTCTATCCAGTGAACAGTTCAGCTGCAATTTCTTGTGAAGCTGTGTTCAGCTTGATAACACTCAGCACAATGTCAATAAATGTTTAAAACCTACTTTTTAGACAAAAAACCCTGCTTTGTAGCATTTGTCAATTTTCATGGCAAAAAATACTTCCATCATGGCCAATTTTAAGCAATCAAGGTGATGTCACTAGATGTGAAATTGGAAGGATGCACACAATTGGCTCTTGTGTCAACCTTGGCACATCTCTGGTTAACACCTCTCCCTTTTTGCCTTTTCTCATTTCCTACTTCACTTATTTTTCCCCTTCGCTCTTGCTGCCTTGTGATTGTATCCCAAACAGATTATATACGGTCCATAGCATAAAACTCATAGACTGTTTTGGGAGAACTTGAGTTAAAATAAGAAGCTTGTGGTTACAATTTCTGTGTATTATATTGTGTAAACCTCAATTCTTTTATCTTCATTGCAAAACTTTCCAAGTTGAAATAATATGATTTTTTACATTGTTGAAACTTTTTTGACAATGAGAAACTGTGAACTGAAAGGGATAAAATGCATTGCTGAGAGGAATTCACATCAAATGCTAATTTTTAACCCAGAGTCTGTTTTCCTGTTGGTTATAATATTGCTTTATTAAGTAGTTTGTTAATAGAAATATTCCCTTTTTACTTCATGGAATACAAAATTAAATGATTTTGGTTTTTTTTAAGTACCAGAGGAAAGTTCCAAAGTATTGAGAGGACTCCAAAGATCCATAAAATTGAAGAAAATTAGAACATGAAATGATTTCTTGAGGAATAAATCCTGTTGATGCCCCACCCAGATCTCCTTTACTACAGGGTGCATCCAACTTCCAGCTGCAGTGAATGTTGGCCTCCTATCTTTCAAGTTGCTTTGTTTTCATGATCATTGTCCTCCAAAGAATGAGCACCTGCCAGGGAGGTTATGCTCAACTCCGAGGAGGAGGCAGATGCCAATGCCTGAATCACATGGAAGTACAAATGATCAGCCTTCTTACCTTAACATAAAAACTACTGTGCTTTACAAATCATGCTTCAGTGGTCCTCATGGGGTTGGGCTGAAGTTTATTTCCAGCCAAGATCATATCCTTGCTTAGCTTCCTCCTCAAACCCATTCCTTCACTTCCTTTCTCCTGGAAGCACTCAGTCATTAAATGACATTCACAAGAATCCCTGTCTTATGTTCTACTCCTAGAAAACCCAACTTAACATATTTTGTATTTCAAGTTTCTTTTCCTTACAATCTCAGTGCCTATCACAATACAGTCTCTATTAGAGCATACCTATGAGAGAGAAAGATAATTTGATAAGATGCTTGAGCTAAGTTTGATCATTGAAAGCATTCTTATCAGTCTTTAGGCTGGAAATAACAGTGATGCCATTCATCTGTAGAATATATCAGTGTTTCAAGGACATACAAAAAGATGGATTTACCTTATCTTCGCAACAAGTTATATAATCAATTAAGAAGGTGACATCAGGGGCCGGTGCTATGGCGCAGCAGGTTAAGCTGTGGCCTACAGTGACTGCATCCCATATGGGTGCCGATTCATGTCTGGCTGCTTCAATTCCGATCCAGCTCCCTGCTAATTTAGCTGGGAAAGCAACGGAAGATATCCAAGTGCTTGGGTCCCTACTGCCCATGTGGGAGACCCAGAAGAAGCTCGTGGCTGCTGGCTTTTGGTCTAGCCCTGGCCTTTGAAGACATCTGGGGAGTGAACCAGTGGATAGAAGACCTCTCTCTCTCTCTCTCTTTTTTTTTTTTTTTGACAGGCAGAGTGGATAGTGAGAGAGAGAGACAGAGAGGAAGGTCTTCCTTTTTGCCGTTGGTTCACCCTCCAATGGCCGCTGCGGCCGGCACATCTCGCCAATCCGAAGCCAGGAGCCAGGTGCTTCTCCTGGTCTCCCATGCGGGTGCAGGGCCCAAGGACTTGGGCCATCCTCCACTGCCTTCCCGGGCCATAGCAGAGAGCTGGCCTGAAAGAGGGGCAACTGGGGCAGAATCCGGCGCCCCGACCGGGACTAGAACCCGGTGTGCCGGCACCGCAAGGCAGAGGATTAGCCTGTTAAGCCACAGCGCCGGCACTCTCTCTCTTTTTATCTCTCCCTCTCGCTCTCTCTCTCTCTGCAAGTCTGCCTTTCAAATAAATGTTTTTTAAAAACGAAGAAGAAGGTGACATCAGAATTTGGTATACAGAGAGGTTGAGTGATTTACTCAAAGTCTCTGCTTTAACTGGGTAGTACAAAATTCCTTTGCTATGAGAAATGTGGCTTAAAACTGGCCAAATCTGGCCTGTTGGGTTGGTTCTCTGACTTGCTGCTTATCTTTGCCAACTCCTTGCCCTGCTAGTCTTTAATATGGCTACTAGAAAACTTTGAAGTACATATGTTGCTTGGATTAGTGGTACAAATTATATTTCTATTGGACCGGCATCTGTAGAAACATATATGATGTGTAGCCTGTGCATATAACCTTGAGTTTGGGAGTTTTAGCCTTACAGATTCAGCAAAAGAATCCAAATGGAAGGGTATGACATAATGGCTAACACTAAGAAAGTATTGTCTGCTCAGAGGCTGGAAGGGGAACTGGAATAGTGAAGAGAATGTGTGAATTCAAAGGAAAAGGGCAAATGCTCTCCTTGTCAGTAGCACTTTGGTGGCAAAGTGGGGCTCAGAATCAGAACTATCAGCAGGCAAAGTTGATGCAAAGACAGTGGCAAGGCTAGCAGCCTGACGTTACAAATTAATAGTGTCAAATAAAAAACACATCCAGACATAGTAAGGAGAGACTAAAAGGATTACCAGAGTGGGAGCGGGGGAAGGAAGGAACTATTGTAACAGGAAGAGCAGGGAGGACCTTGTGATCAGGAGGTCTGCTTAGTGTTTCAAGGGTCAGGCAAAATGGTTTTTGTTTTTTCTTTTATAGGAAGGAGTAAAGAAGGCCAGAGAGACTCAGGCATGAGGAAGTGGAATGAACAAGCATGGCATGATGAGACAGTGCATCAGAGAAGGTTACACCCTGAGGCCAGTTGGGGCTGTTGGCTCAGGCTGCGCTGGCCAAAAGTTGTGGGACTTGGAGGAAGGAGAGAAGCCAAAGCAAAGCTTGCTCAACAAGCACTTGTTCCCGCTGATCAATGAAGTAAGCAGTAAAGATAATTATTTATGCAGTAAAGAAAGGGAATTTGGAAGTTCTATGTCTAGACTTGTCATAGATAAACAAAAAGACATCCATGGACGATATTGAAGACATATGGAAAAGGCTTCAGGGTTTTTCAAAGTCATCCAGTTCCCAGAACCCAAAATGGTAGGGGGCTTTCTTGATCTAGTGCTATTTTCCAAGATCACAAGTCAGAGGTTAAGATTAGCATTGTCAAGACTTGTCCAGAACTGGACTCAGCTGCTTTGTTTTCATGCCCACAAAACTGCTTCATCGCCCTCTAATGACCGGTTTCTCTGTCTCCTAGACAGCCAGCTAGGTACAAGACCTCTACTGAGCACATGCCATTTCTCTTCCTTGCCCCTTGTTTGTCTGCTCAGCCTGCAGGTCAAGAGTGGAATCTTCATCCCCTAGGTTGCTTCTGTGAGTCACTGCTATGGTTGGAATATCTGGCCCCCAAACTCAGGAGTTTAGTACCCAAAGTTTCACATGAGTGGTAGAAATTTAATTTAAGAAGGTAGAAATTTAATCCAATCATAGTGTTTACATACAGGGTATTGCGGAGATGATTAGATTCAATTACGGTGGAACCCTATGAGTGAATCTTGGTGACTGAACAAGACATGTAGATATGGACAGACACACACACTCCCTGCCTTTTGCCGTGTCATGTCCTGTGCTCCTCGGGATTCTTCCAGCAAGAAGGCAGTCACCAGACACAGAGACAATGAAGCCCACCCAATTCTGTACTATGAGCCTCAGAACCATGAGCCAAAATGAACCTCTTTCCTCTACCAAGTTGGCTTGTCCCAGGTATCTTGTTATACTCACAAAAAGCTAACATACCCAGTTGCCCCTCTTCCAGTCCAGCTCTCTGCTGTGGCCAGGGAGGGCAGTGGAGGATGGCCCAAGTGTTTGGGCCCTGCACCCACATGGGAGACCAGGAGAAGCACCTGGCTCCTGCCATCAGATCAGCGCGGTGCACCAGCCGCAGCGGCCATTGGAGGGTGAACCCACGGCAAAGGAAGACCTTTCTCTCTGTCTCTCTCTCACTGTCCACTCTGCCTGTCAAAAAAAAAAAAAAGCTAACATAGCCACTCTCTTGATCTCTACTAATCTGCCCAGGTCCAAGACTTCAGCATCTCACATTCACCTGCTGTAGCAGCTTCCTATTGGGTCTCCCTGCCTCCTGCTCTGCTCACTCTCCCCAGCCTACAACAGTTGTCAGAGCACACTTCTCGCAGCTGAATTTTGATCATGCTCTCCTTACGTTCAGAAGCCCACAGTAGCTCTCTACTACGCACAGATGAACAAGCGAAACTTCCTGTCTCACTACTGAAGAGTGTCCACAAGCTGGCCCAATCCTTCCATGTCTCTGGACACCAGCTGCATGTGACTACACTTGTATGACTGAAAATGACTTAACCTTTTCTATGAATAAATCATTGCTTCCCTTGTTCAGTTGGCCTGGGATTACTTCCTATCCTTTCTTTCTCTTTTTTGACCACATAAACCCAATCTTTCCCTTAGGTGTGGTGCCAGAGCTGCCAGCCATTTTTATTGGGCATTACTCTGTACTTCTGTTTGGGTTACATTACTTATACATTTTTTTCTGTTTGTATAGCATTTTGCTGGTATACGGTGGCCTGCTTGAGTTTCCAGTGTAATGATTGCTTTGCTGATGATGCATAAACACATGCATCTCCCTTGTGATCCTCAAGTTCCGTGAAAGCAGAAAAGTCCTCAAGTCTTGGTGAGCTGTGCATCCTCTCTGCCACCATTCCTGTCATATGCTAAGGAGTTGAATTAAGTCCTAACAAACACTTTGGAAATAGCCTAATTTTATGTCAGTGTTTCTGTGTTACATATTAAGAACCAAACCAACAATAAAAACCACTTTGCTGCAAGGATCCCAACATTTACCACTGAGCCCTGGGGTAAGGGAAAGCAAATGTAATTCTAATTAAATGTGACTTCCATATGAAATGGAAGGTATGCCCTGGCCATGACTAATTCTTTTTTATCAAAGAGCATATTTTCTAATTCAACATATAAGAAAAACTATTTTATGGTGATCACATATTTTTAATTTTTATTGATTTATTTTCATTTTATTTTAAAGGCAGAGAAACAGAGAGAGTGAGGGATAGAGACAAAGAGAGATCTTCCATCTACTGACTTACTCCCCAAATGTCCACAACAGCTAGGGCTAGGCTACGGTAAAGCCAGGACCCAGGAACTCCATCTAGATTTCCTGCACGACTGTCAGAAACCCAAGTACTTATGCCATCACCTGCTGCATTCCAGGGTATGTATTAGCAGGAACGTATTCTAGAAATGGAGCCAGAACTTGAATCTAGACACTCCCATGTGGGATGTGAGCATCACAAGGCATCCTAACGGTTGCACCAAATGTTTGCTCCAGGAACATTTTATAGTGTTAATTGAATAAATCTCTCACTTATGTAGAACCATTAACCATCTAAAACACTGTATAGTCTTAAGTTACTTACATGTATGTAGTTTTTGAGTTCCATTGAGCAGTTTTTGTAGCCATGGGGGAGAAAATGCTACAATTTCAATCTATACTGTCAAAATGTTTTAGCATTAAAGTAAAAAAAAAAATCCATGTTGAAGTCAGTCTCAGAGCACTGCCCACTTTCAGTTTGGAACTTAGATTATGGTTCAGAAAAGGAAGCTGGAGGTTGTGTTGACATAAAGAAAATGTCACTTATGCAATACTTGCATTAGCTGGGTTCTTCTGGGAAGTGACTTGTGCTTGGATTTCAGAGGTGAGTGTCTATCTTTGACGGGAAGTGCACATTTATGTCATGTCACAAAGTCCCTTAACAGTAAGTGACTGAGGATGCCTTCAAGTAATATTTCTAAAAGAAATGCTGCAGAAGAAGGACACAAGCAACATAACAATATCTTAGGGTCAAATACAGACCAAGATAGCAAATGAAGCCAGCCTCACGTACCAAACAATAGGGGTCCATTTACAGGGTTTAATTTGAAATGTTGATGCTTAGAGATTCATTACTTTGGATCTTACTTATATGAGGAATCCAAAAAAAATTGTTTTAAAAACAGCAGGAAAGGTGGTTACCAAGGTCAGGGATGAGGTGTGGAACAAAGAGTTCAAAGTCTCAGGAGGAATAAGGTTTTTTTTTTTAAAGATTTATTTTATTTATTTGAAAGACAGAGTTACAGAGAGAGGTAGAGAGAGAGAGAGAGAGAGAGAGGTCTTCCATCCGCTAGTTCACTCCCCATATGGCCACAATGGCTGGAGCTGCACTGATCCGAAGCCAGGAGCCAGGAGCTTCTTCTGGGTCTCCTACGTGGGTGCAGAGGCCCAAGGACTTGGGCCATCTTCTACTGCTTTCCCAGGCCATAGCAGAGAGCTGGATTGGAAGTGGAGCAGCCGGGACTAGAACTGGCGCCCATATGGGATGCCGGCACTTCAGGCTGGGGCTTTAACCTGTTGCGCCACAGCACCGGCCCCAGGAGGAATAAGTTTTAGTGATCTACTGCACAGCATGATGCCGACATATAGTAATAGTGTAGTTACATTTCAAAATTGCTAAAATAAGGTTTTTAAAAAGGATTTATTTTATTTATTTGAAAGGCAGAGTTAGAGAGAGAGAGAGAGAGAGAGAGAGAGAGAAATGGTCTTCCATCTGCTGGTTCACTCCCCAGCTGGCTGCAATGACCAGGGCTGGGAGAGGCCCAAGCCAGGAGCCAGGAGCTTCTTCTGGGTCTCCCACCTGGGTGCAGGTTGGGCCATGCTTGGCGGCTTTCCCAGGTGCATTAGCAAGGAGCTGGATCGGAAGTGGAACAGCCAGGACTTAAATCAGTGCCTATATAGGATGCTGGCACTGCGAACAGTGGCTTTACCCACTACACCACAACACCGGCCCCCTAAAGCAGATTTTTTTTTAACATTCTCACCATTAAAAAGCTAATAAAATGGTGATGAGCTTGATACATTAATTAGCTAGATTGAATTTTTCTACAACGTATACCTACATCAAAACATCACATTATATCCTACAAATACACATAATTATTACTTGTCAATTAAACTAAATAAAAAGTTTAAAATAATAAAATTTTGAAAAGAATTCTTTCATGACTTTGGAGCATATCTTCAGTCTTAGAAATGTGCTATTAAATTCCTAGTTCCACCTCTGCATTAAAAAAACGTCTATGGCACAGTATTTCGTGGAGTGGGTCTTCAGCTTAGTGCTTAAGATACCAATTAAGATATCCATATCCTGGGATCAGTGATGTGGCATAGCATCCCAGGAGGATGCAGGGTGGAGTCCTAGCTCTTCCACTTTTGGTCCAGCTTCTTACTAATGCACCTAGAAGGCAGTTAAAGATGGCCCAAGTACTTGGACCCCTACTGACCATGTTGGAGACCTGGAAGGAGTTATTGGCTCCTGGATTCAGCCTAGCCCACACCTGGCTGATGTGACCATTTCGGGGAGTGATATCTCTCTCTCTCCCTCTCTCTCTCTCTCTCTCTCTCTCTCGTAGATAGATAGATAGATAGATAGATAAACAGACAGACAAAGCTTTAAAAAAATGCCTATATCCTACTTCAGAGTACCTGGGCTCAACACCCAGCTCCTACTCCAGCTGCTTGCTAATGCAAGGGAGGCAGCAGGAATGCTTCATGTGATTGGGTTCCTGCCACTCACATGGGACATGTGGACTGAGTCCCCAGATCCCAGCTTCAGCACGGCTCAGTCCCAGTGACTACTGCAGCTATTTGAAAAGTGAACTGGTGGATAGGACCTCTCTCCGTTTTTCTCTTTCTCTCACAAATTAAAAAACAAAACAAAAAAATTTTTTAAAAACCCAGTATTTCTCAGGTTAGGGTTTTTAGATGTCTGGAGTACCAACATTGGACTCTTGAGGGATTTAAGTCCTTGATAATAATGTATTAAATATACCTTACTTTTGGTGATAATCTTAAAGTTAGTTCACACACAGTCTGGTTGGTCAGGATGATCGCTTTTTAAAAAAATAAACCTATCATTTGTTTTGTTTTGTTTTTTAAGGTTTATTTATTTATTTGAGAGGTGTGGGGGGGGGTCTTCCATCCGTTGGTTCACTCCTCAGATGGCCTCAATGGCTGGAGCTGCACCAATCCAAAGCCAGGAGCCAGGAGCTTTTTCTGGGTCTCCCACGTGGGTGCAGGGGCCCAGGGACTTGGGCCATCTTTCATTGCTTTCCCAGGCCATAGCAGAGAGCTGGATCGGAAGTGGAGCAGCCGGGATTTGAACCAGCGCCCATATGGGATGCCGGTACTGCAGGTGGCAGCCTTACCCTCTATGCCACAGCATCAACTCCCCAGTTGATCCCTTTTAAGAAACATGCTGAGCTATTACTGTTTAGAGTTAATTTTAGTTTTCACTGCAATCCAGTGAGGCAAGTTCTAGTGTTGTCCCCATTTTAAAGATAAGTAAAGTTTGCCCACAAAGCTGAACTACCTGCTCTGATTCATAAAAGGAAGAGGCTATTAGTGACCTAATCTTGCCACTGATTTGGTGGCGACTTCAATGGTTACAGCCTTGTGAGCCCAAACAGAGACAGACTTAATAATGTACATCATCAATTATACCTGAATAAAGGCCGATTGCATCCTAGTGTACAGTATGAACAGATGTCACCAGAGTTCAGAGAGGATGTGTGGGCTGGAAATTTTAATGAATCCTTTAAAAAAAGTTTTATCTCCAAGCAGATTTAAGTAAACTGCTGTTCAATGTATTGGATTGCTGGACCTATGGCTACATTGGCTGACTTTTGCTTGGCACAGTTGAGTGTCATTGTACTAACTGCTTCTTTGTCAGAGGATAAAATCTTGTGACTTGATACATTTAAGTGATAGCCACAGAGAGTTGGCTTATTGTTTAACATCTCAATATACAGATTATGCATATGACTCATTATTTCTGATTAATGGCTTGTGTCTGGAAATCATGGAAAAGTGCTTACACTACATGTAAAGAAATGGCCAGTTTAGTGCTGTAAGCTCCCTTTGAAAGAAATCAGTGTTGTCACTTAGCAACCAAGCTGTGTGCTTAATCAGCTCCTCAGTTAGAGCATACCTCTGTGCCCCCAAACATTTGTTTCAAAGTGGCGCACTCTGTATGCTACTTTTCTCATTAATGAGGAAAGAACTTTGACTTGTGCTCAGCATGATTTGTTTAAGGAATTTTGCTTCAACAATGTTCAGAGGTTACATGGAAAGAAAGGAAAGCCCAACTCAAAATAACTGGTACTGTGGAAGTTTACTCCTTATTCATGCTTCAAGTGGCTCTTTATTTCAGCAGAAAGAGAAAAAATAATCCGTTTGTCAATTACATTTATGTTTTTATTTCATCTATTTTTTATACTTGTATACATTTGTTCTTGGTTCTATCAACAGTTCATGCACTGATTAATTAATTAATTCAACAAGTTTCTGTCTTCAGAGAACTTATGTTTATAGAGATGGGAAGCCAGGCAATAAGCAAGAAAATTTGACAAATGAATCTGTCAGGTAAGAATAAAGCAGAGGATGATTAGGTGAGCAACGCTATTTCAGATCAGGTGATGAAGGAGGTCTCAGGGAAGAGAAAAAAATTTCATAAAGATTTCAATAAACTGAGTCACAGAGCCAAAAAAGACAATATGGGAGAGGAGCATTCCAGAAAGAATAAAAAATATACATACTTCAGTGGAAAATTATACATTGTTTGGCACTGTGATTCTCAACTGGGGATGATTTATCTTCCTAGGTGACATTTGGTAATATCTGGAAACATTTCTGGTTGTCACAACTTCGGGGGTAGGGTGCTGTTGGCAACTCATGGGTGGAGGCCAAAGATGCTGCTCAACACTCTACAATGTACAGAACAATCTTAACCACCCCCATACAGCCAAGAAACATACAGCTCACAATGCCAATAGTGCTAAGGCTGTGGAATCCTGGTTTAAAGCACATTCCGCTGGACTATTTCACGCTAATTCTATGGGGGCTCTGCACTTTTCCTGACCTTTGAGTTATTGTACAATTCTGTAAGTTGTAGATAAGTGATAGGAGTGCAAAACAATACTGGTCTGTAGACCTGTAGTAAAGTATTTCCCTTTGGGGCTCAATTGATTTCCCTCCACCAGTGTAGAGGAGACCAATTTTGCCTCGGTTTGCACATTCATTTTGATATCCTTGTTCTACAAATGTGTTTGTTCTTTTGATTCACCTTTACATTGGCTGTAACATCTTATTGGTCCCTTCATTAATATTAGTGAGTTAAAATATTTAGCACATGGCCACTTTATATTTGTAAGAGAGTCATGATTTTTACCTGTTTTTGAAAACTGTCCTTTAATGTGTAAATACAAAAACCCTGAAGTGTAACCTTGGTTTTTTTTTGAGAAACGGAGGAAAGAGAGTGTGGAGGAGAGCAAATGAGGGAGAGACTGGTAGGAAATTTAGAGCGATGGCCAGGGCTCAGATAATGAGGGCCTTAAAATCCATTGTGAGGACTCCATTGTTTATGTTATGATTCTCAGCTAACAGGCATTTAAAAATGAGGGAAGACCCTTGAAATTTCTATTTTGTAAAGATCTCTTTAGGCCTTTAACAGAGAAAAATACTAAATTATTATGGTAAATTTAGAATATCTTGGGGTAAGAGTTTAATCAGAGAGACCAATTATGAGGCTACCAAAATGGTCCAGAGAACAGAGAAGAGTGGTTTGGACATAAAAAATACTAATAATCAAGGTGGTGAGAATTGTTCATATTTGGGAAGACAGATTTTGACATTTGCCCTCAGAGGACTTGCTGAAGCTATCCTGACCAATTTGGTCACCCCTGGTCACATGTGAGTATCAAGCACTTGCAATACAACTTACTCAATGTGAGATGCATTACAAATGTAAAATCCACATCAAATTTCAAAGACATGGTAAAGAAAAATAATATAAAAATCTCATTAATGTTATATGGATTATATGTTGAAATAATAATATTTTGGATATTATCATTAAAATTAAATTCACCTTCTTTTACTTTTTAAACTGTGGCTACTAGACATTTAAAATCTATGTATGTATTCACATTATATTTATATTAGACAACACTGTGCTGAAGAATGGCAAGTGGGTGTCTGACCCAAGAGAAATGAAATCAGTATCTTCAAGGTTCTTTAACCTGAGCAAAAACGTGAAAGATACGCATTTTGTCTTAGCTTTGAATTATGTAACAGTCACTCTTCCACAGTGAAAGAGGGAAGTTAATTGATCTTAGTTTTTATTTAAGGACATAATACAAATAAATCTATATGTAATAAATAGTAGATACTTCAGGATTCTTAAGGGAAGAAAACTGAGGTCAGCACCTGTCTTAGTCTGTTTTCTTTTGCTGTAACAAAATACCTGATGCTGAGCATTTTAAAAAGAAAAGAGGTTTCTGAGTATTTAGCTTAGAGTTTTGGAGGCTCTAAGTTCAAGATCAGATAACTCCATTTGTTTGGCATATGGTGAGTGCCCTCTGGCTACCACAACATTGCAATGGCAATGCCATCATCCTTAGAGTGTGTGTGTGAGAGGGAAACCAATCATATGGTGAGACAGAAGCCAGAGAATTTAAGGATTAAGTTTGCTGTTTCTGTAACAAGTTGCTTTTATAAGCACTAACTGGTGTTCTGCAAAAAAGACATTGAGCACCCTCAGTGACCAAATTACCTCCCAGTAGGCCCCATTTCTTAAAGGTTTCACTACCTTAACATCGCCACACTGAACAGCAAGCGTCCAGTACTTGACACTTTAGGGGACAAAACTTAAAACATATCAAAACATGCCTCACGTATGTTTTGTGAGGCAGAGGAAAGTTAATTGTACTAGTGCTAGAAATCCTGTGTTCTCATCCTTCTTAACCATAATGCCCTGGTAAACTATTTTACTACTCAGCTCATGCTATCTCTCATAGCAGTCTCACAATATCACTGAAGACTCTCAAAGAAAGGCACTGTATCTAATTCAGCTTTGTCTTTTCCATAGTAGCGCCTTATATAATTAACTAATGCATGGCAGTCCTTGTTGAACTGAAGGTTCAAATTGTAGTCCTGTTCTTAGGATAGGAAATTAGTTATCATAAGCCTCAGTTTTCTTCATCTTTCAAATATGGGTAATAATTGGACATGGCTCACAGGGCAGTTGTAAGCCTGAAATTAAATAACTAAGCACTGCATCAATTTCCTGGGGCTACTGTAACAAAGAACTACAAACTAGGATGCTTTCAAGAACAGAAATTTATTTTCTCAGTTATGGAGACCAGAAGTCCAAATCAAAGTGTCAGTTGGTCCATGACCCCTTCTGAACCCCATAGGGGTTTAGCTTTGAGTTGCCTTATGCATCCCTTGCAATTGTGACTCTGTCTTCTCATGGCTATCTTTCCTCTGTGTTTGTGTTCAAGTTCTCTTATTTTTCATAAGGATACCAGACATATTGGACAAGGACCTACATGTCATATCAGCCTAATAACATCTGCAAAGATCCTATATCGAAATAAGGGCACATTCACAGGTATGGGAGTTAAGACTTCAAGGTATCTTTTTTGGAGTAGGGGACACAATGCAACACATAACAAACACTTTGTAAGAAAACCTGGCATATAATAAATATTCATAGGGAATTGCAAGATGGAAGAATAAGGAGGGAACTTACTGCTCTAGTCTAGAGGAGGATGGTTTAAAAAAAGTGGAGAGAGTACAATCTTGGGATAGTTAGGGGGAAAACTGCAGAGGAAACTCTACACAAATTAGAGGGACACTGTGGATCCAAGTGGAGGGTGTGGACACACACAACTCAGGACCCCAGCAGCTGAGAGCCTCAGCACCAGCTTTGGAGAGGGAGGTGAGATCAGACTGCAGTAGCCCAAGCCACTGGCAATAAAGCTGCAGGAAGAGTCCAGCTTGAGTCTAACTTGGAACTCTGTGGGAGACAGTATACCTGTGAGCCTAGAGGAAAATGCAGAGGGGGCACATTTCTCTTTCCCAGACCACCTGGCACTGGCATCCTATAACTAGCTGAGAGAGGGTGGGCATCATTTTGGATATATGCAATAGCTGTGCCAGCTTGTGACTGCATGCCCAGCAACCACCTGAGAGGACATGCCTGAGTCTGGCTGGGAGAACTGACAAGGGGCTGGGTGCTCATGACTGAGGGAGCCTTGTATGCCAGGATTGTGAAAATACAATGGATGTGTGGGAGGATGCAGGGTGTGGCTGGGTCTCTGAGCAGTCACTGTGGGTAGCTCCACATGCCTGGGGCTCCCCGAGTCCCTGGTGATGGTCATTGCTGCATGATCCATGATCACACTGTGGACTGCACAGATCCTTTGTGTGGTACTTGTGGCAGTACAGATGAATACTGTTCCTGCTGGGACTAGACCCCAGGCATTGGTCTCCTTGGAGGACAGGTGACCATGAGCCTACACTAACAGAGCTGATCAAACTTTCCCCTCAGATAAAAAAAAAAATGAGAGATATACCACACTCAAATTGGGTGTCATCTTGGATACTCCCCTAACCCTGGAGCACTGAATAGAGCTCCCTGACCACGCCTAGTATATGCCTCTGGGTATTCACTGAAAGAGCAGACACTCCACTAAGCCACAGAGGAATAGTACAAAGATAAAAGCCACAACAGGAAAAAAATATCTAACAAGTCTCTCTACAAATGCCAAATAGTAAGCACAGCAATTCAAATAACAAGAATAAGGAAGACAACATGACATACCCAAAGGAACTCAACAACCTTTCAATACTAGAGTGTGAATGTGAAGAAACTAAACAAATGCTGGAAACAGAATTCAATAAATTGATTGTAGGATTACTTAGAAGTAATCAGAAGCAAATTCATGAATTAAAGAAATCCATACATGACAAGAATGAAAATTTTTCCAATGAAATTGAGATTTTAAAGAGAAAGAGAAATCAAAATGAAATACTAGAAATGAAGAATCCAATACATCAAATAAAAAAAATGTGGTGGAAATTCTTAACAACAGACTTCGTGAGGCAGAAGAAAGAATATCCAAATTAGAAATCAAATCTCTGCCTACAATACTCTCATGGGCTCTTCAGCCAGATCCGAATGCCTTAAGGGCTGATTCTGAGGCCAGAGTGTTGTTTAGGACGCCTGCCATTCTATGAGTCTGCTGTGTATCCCATTTCCCATGTTGGATCTTTCTCTCCCTTTTTGATTCTATCAGTTAGTATTAGCAGACACTTGTCTTGTTTGTGTGATCCCTTTGATTCTTAGACCTATCAGAGCCATTGGTTGTGAACTGAAATTAATCACTTGGACTAGTGAGATGGCATTGGTACATGCCACCTTGAAGGGATTGTATTGGAATCCCCTGGTACATTTCTAACTCCATCATTTGCAGCAAGTCAGATTGTGCATGTCCCAAATTGTACATCTCCTCCCTCTCTTTTTCCACTCTTAAATTTAACAGGGATCACTTTTCAGTTAAAATTTAAACACTTGAGAATAATTGTGTGTTAATTACAGAGTTCAACCACTAGTACTAGTATTGTAGGCATGGAAAGCCAAGACACCATGGAAAAGAAAAAAAAAGAAGAAGACCTAAATGAAAGATCTCTGTGAGTGAGATCCCAGTGGAAAGAACGGGGCCATCAAAGAAGGAGGTACCTTTCTCTGAAGGGAGGAGAGAACTTCCACTTTGACTATGACCCTATCGGAATAAGATCAAAGTCAGCGAACCCTAAAGGCTTCCATAGCCCTGGCAACTCATGACTAGAGCCTAGGGAGATTACTGACGCCATGAACAGGAGTGTCAAATTGTTAAGTCAGCAACAGAAGTCACTGTGTACTTACATCACATGTGGGATCTGTCCTTAATGTGTTATCTAATGTGCAGTGATGCTATAACTAGTACTCAAACAGTATTTTTACACTTTGTGTTTCTGCGTGGGTACAAACTGATGTGATCTTTACTAATTATATACTGAATCGATCTTCTGTATATAAAGATAATTGGAAATGAAAAAAAAAAAAACCCGGGTGTTAAATTGGAAATGGCATAGAAAATTAATTTTTTTAAAAAAAATATTATGTAGGCTCTCTGTCTTTAATGTGCTGTACACTCTTATTTAATGCTATAACTAGTACTCCAACAGTATTTTTTTTTTCACTTTGTGTTGCTATATGGGGGCAAACTGTTGAAATCGTTACCTAATATATACTAAACTGATCTTCTGTATATAAAGAGAATTGAAAATGAATCATGATGTGATTGGAAGGGGAGAGGGAGTGGGAAAGGGGAGGGTTGCAGGTGGGAGGGAAGTTTTGGGAGGGGGAAGCCATTGTAACCCATAAGCCGTACTTTGGAAATTTATATTCATTAAATAAAAGAAAAAAAAAAGTAAATGTCATGCCAGCACCGCCGTAGGTCAACAGGCTAATCCTCCGCCTTGTGGCGCCGGCACACCGGGTTCTAGTCCTGGTTGGGGCACTGGATTCTATCCCGGTTGCCCCTCTTCCAGGCCAGCTCTCTGCTGTGGTCTGGGAAGGCAGTGGAGGATGGCCCAAGTGCTTGGGCCCTGCACCCCATGGGAGACCAGGAGAAGCACCTGGCTCCTGGCTTCGGATCAGCGAGATGCGCCAGCCGCAGCAGCCATTGGAGGGTGAACCAACGGCAAAGGAAGAACTTCCTCTCTGTCTTTCTCACTGTCCACTCTGCCTGCAAAATAAATAAATAAGTAAATAAATAAATTTAAATTAAAAAAAAAGAAATAAAATCTCTGAAAATTTTACAGTTAGACCAAAAAAAGAAGAAAAAATTAGAAAACTAAAAGAGTGTTGGAGATTTATGGGATACTATCAAACAATCCAATATATGGGTCTTATGAGTTCCTAAAGGTATGAAAAAAGAGGATGGATTAGAGGCCTTTTTGAGCAAAATAATTACAGAAAGCTTCCCTAATTTAGAGAAAGAAAGAGAGGCACAAGTACAGGAAGCACATAGAACTCCTAATAGACATGACCAGAGAAGATCTTCACCATGATACATTGTAGTCAAATTCTCCACAGCAAAACATAAAAACACTAAAGTTATACAACATTAAAGAAAGAAATAGAAGAAAAGAAAAAAAATTAAAGATCTTCCATGTTCCTGGATTGGAAGAATCAATATCATCAAAATGTCCATTCTTCCAAAAGCAATTTACAGATTCAATGTGATCCCAATCAAAATACCAAGGACATTCTTCTCAAATATAGAAAGAATGGTGCTGAAATTCATATAGAAACATAGGAGACCCCAAATAGCTAAAGCAATCTTACTGGATAAACACAAAGCAGGAGGCTTTTCAATATCAGATTTCAAGACATACTGCAGGACAGTTATAATCAAAACAGCCTGGTACTGGTACAAAAACAGATGGACAGACCAATGGAAGAGAATAGAGTAGAAACTCCAGAAATCAACCACACATCTATAAAGAACTTATCTTTGGTAAATAAGATAAAATCAATCCATAGAGCAAGGAAAGTCTCTTTAACAAATGGTGCTGGGAAAACTGGATCTCCACATACAGAAGTATGAAGCAAGACCCCTACCCTACACCTTACACACACACACACAAAAAAAAAAAAAACACTAAAAATGGATTAAAGACCGAAATCTATGACCCGACACCATCAAATTATTAGATAACATTGGGAAAACCCTGCAACACATTGGCATAGGCAAAGAGTTCTTAGAAAAGATCCGAGAGGCATAGGCAATCAAAGCCAAAATTGACAAATGGGATTATATCACATTGAGAAGCTTCTGCAATGCAAAAGAAACACTCAGCAAAGAGGCAACTGACAGAATGGGAGAAATTATTTGCAAGTTATACAACTGATAAAGGATTAATAATGAGAATATATAAAGAGATCAAGAAATTCAACAACAAAACAAACAACCCAATTAAGAAATGGGCAAATGACTTAAACAGGCATTTTTCAAAAGAGGAAATCCAAATGGCCAACAGACACATGAAAAAATGCCCAGGATCACCAGCCATCAGGGAAATGTGAATCAAAACCACAATGAGGTTTCACCTCACCCCAGTTAGAATGGCTTTCATACAGAAATTAACAAGCAACAAATGCTGGTGAGGATGTGGGGGAAAAGGCACCCTAACCCACTGTTGGTGGGAATGTAAACTGGTATAGCCACTGTGGCAGACAGTATGGAGATACCTCAGAAATCTGAATATAGATCTACCATATGACCCAGCCATCCCACTCACTCTTGGGAATTTGTCCAAAGGAAATGAAATCAGCATATGAAAGAGTTATCTGTACCCCATGTTTATTGCAGCTCAATTCACAATAGCTGAGGTACAGAATCAACTGAAATGTTCATCAATTGAAGACCGGATGAAGAAATTATGGGATATGTACACCATGGAATACCACACAGTGGGAAAAAATGAAATCCTGTCGTTTGCAACAAAATGGATGAAACTAGAAGACATAATACTTAGTGAAATAAGCCAATCTCAAAAGGACAAATATCATATGTTGTCCCTGATCTGCAGTAACTAATAGAACACCCAAAAGGCAATCTATAGAAGTGAAACTGACATTATGAGATGCAATGACTTTTAACAGCCCTTGTGTTGAATATTGAGTAAATTTTTTTCATACTATTTGTTGAACTCTTTACTTAGTTTAGAGTTAACCTTATGTGTATAACGTTAATTGAAAATAGATCTTGGAGCCGGTACTGTGGTACAGTGGGTTAAAGCCCTGGCCTGAAGCACCAGCATCCCATATGGGCATTGGTTCTAGTTCTGGCTGCTCCTCGTCTGATCAAGCTCTCTGCAGTGGCCTGGGAAGACAGTGGAAGATGGCCCAAATCCTTGGGCCCCTGCACCCACATGGGAGACCTGGAAGAAACTCTGGCTCCTGGCTTTGGATCAATACAGATCCAGCAGTTGCAGCCATCTGGGTAGTGAACCAGCAGATGGAAGACCTCTCTCTCTGCCTCTGCCTCTCTGTAACTCTGCCTTTCAGATAAATAAATGAAACTTAAATAAATAAAACCACCTGGAAGCTTTTCAGAACTGTAACATTGGTGTTTAGCCTGGAAGTTAAATGCCCATTTTCCACATGGGAGTACCTGGGTTCAATTTCTAACTATATCTCCTGACTCCAACTTCCTTCCAATGCAGAACCTGGGGAACAGCAGTGATGATTCAAGTACTTGGGTTCCTCCTACCCTTGTGAGAGACCTGGATTGGGTTCCTAGTTCCTTGCTCTAGCCTATCCTTGGCCATTGTGGGCATCTGTGGAATGAACCAAAGGAAAGGAGCATTCTTCCCCAGTCTCCCTCTCTCTCTAGCCTTCTATCTCCTTCTCAAACTAACCAATAAATACAATTTTAAGAAGAGAAAGAAATATAACATTTCAGGCCCTAGCTCAGATCTACTGAATCAGAAACTGCATTTAAGCAAGAGCTGCAGGTAATTTGTATGCATATTTATATTAGAGAAGCACTGATTTAGAAATTATATTTACATGACTTATAATTGGTTTCTGTCAGTCTTTCAGTCTTCAGTTTTTAAAAATTTATTCATCATTATTTTAGTTTTGGAAAATAATAATATTTGGATGTAATGGAAACTTCAAATAGGATAAAAGAAAATAGAAGAACAATTTAAACAGTTCTTTTAAAATTTTTTCATTGACAATGATTATACATGTTCATGGACTACATTGTGAAATTTCAATACATTCAGAAAACATGGCCTGAAAAACTGGAAAGAGACTTGCCATATGAGCCAGCATTCCCACTAACTGGATACATACCCAAAAGATGTGAACACATAGTATCAAAGCAATACCTGTACCACCATGTTTATAGCAGCATTGTCTACAACAGCCAAAATATGGAATCAATCAAGGTGTCTATCATCAGATGAATGGATAAACAAAATGTGCATATATATAAATGAAATATTCAGTTTTAGAGAATATGAAATCCTATCATTTGCCTCAAAATGTTTGGAATTGTGTAAAACAAGCCAGACAGAGAAAGACAAATACTACATGTTCTCCCTTACATGGGGGAGCTTAAATTTAAAAATAAATGAATAATTCTGCAAAAAAAACAAACAAAAATGAAATGCTTGTGTGTATTAGTTTTGGTGCAAATCAGTGTTTGGTCAAACTTTGTTTTAAAGCTTTGTCAAACAAATTGTTAAGAATTACATACCACTATCATTTTAATGATCTGTGACTATATTAAAATTTAGTTTATATGGATGAACTTGAACATCTCTAAATTTGATTATTGCTTACAGCCCTTGCCTATTTTCCTGCTCAACTGCTTGTTGAACTCTTTATTTAGTGGAGCATTAAGCTTTTGACTTTAACATAAATTTAAAATGTTCTCTCAAATTAAAAAAAGTAATTTTAACAATCAGGGTAATCAACATTTCCCCTTTTGACATTATTTTATGATTGGAGGCTTGTGGATTTTTTCATGTATTTGTTCACACAATATATCCAAAGCTACTGTGAAATATAGTTGCACCACAATGCTAGGTAACACTAAGAACTTCTTCCTTTGATTTGACTCTGATTTGGATATTATCAAAATTATCCAAGCTGCCTTTATATTCCCTAACCCCTTCCAGTCTCTAGTAATCACCATTTTGTGTTCAGATTGAATTTTTAAGCTCCCATATATGAGGGACAATTTGTCTTTCTGTGTCTGCCTTATTTCACTTAATATTAAGTCTTCTAGTTCCATCAATTTGCTGCACATGACAGGATTTAGTTCTTTCTAATGTGGAATAGTATTCCATTGTGTATGTATACCACATTTTATTTGGTCATGTGATGATGGATTCTTGGTTGATTCTATATCTTGGCTATTGTGAATAGTATTATAATAAACATAGTAGATAAAATGATTTCATGTGTTTTGGATATATATCCAGTAGTGGGATTGCTGGGTCATTTGACAGCTCTATTTCTAATTTCTTAAGAAATCTACACACTCTTTTCCATAGTGGTTGAATTAATTTACATTCCCAACAAGAGTGTATGAGAGTTCCCCTTTTCTCCACATACTCATCAGCATTTGTTATTTTCTATCATTTTGATAATGACATTTTAACAAGGATAGAATTTAAAAAAATCCTAAAATTCACGTGGAACCATAGAAGACCTAGAACAGTCAATCCATAATGAGCAAAACAGAAAGAAAGCTGGATGCATTGCATAAAAGATATTACCACACTATAGTATTTAAAAGCATGGTGTTGGCATAGAAATTGATAGAAAGATAAATGGTACAAAATAAAGGGCTCAGAAATTAATTCAACTGATTTTTGACAAATGTGCCAAACACATAAACTGGAGAAAGTATAGTCTTCTCAGTAAGTGGTGCTTGGCAAAACTTGATAGATATTGAGCAGAAAAATGAAATGAAATACCTATTTCTCATTGTAAACAAAAATCAATTCAAGACGGATCAAAGACCTAAGTGTAAGACCAGAAACTGTGAAATTGCTGAAAGAAAATATAGGGGAAACACTCTGAGACACTGGTGTAGGCAATGATTTTTAAGATAGGACCCCCAAAACGCAGGCAACATAACACAGGCAGGTAGACAAATGGGATCATATCAAACTCTGAAACTTCTGCACATCAAAGCCCATAATCAATAAAGAGACATCCAAGGTTTGGAGAAAATATTTACAAGCTACTTATCTAACCAAGGATTAATATCCAGAATATATCAGGAATAATAATAAAAAAAACTAGCAACAAAATAACAACCAAACCAGTTAAGAAATAGGCAAACGACCTGAATACAGTTTTCAAAAGACGATATACAAATGCCCAACAGAGGCTGGTGCTGTGGTGTGCGGGTAAAGCCGCAGCCTGCAATACCCACATCCCATATGGGTGCTGGTTTGAGACCCAGCTGCTCCACTTCTGATCCAGCTCTCTGCTATGGCCTGGGAAAGCAGTAGAAGATGGCCGGAACACTTGGGCCCCTGCACCCACGTGGGAGACCTGGAAGAAACTCCTGGCTCCTGGCTTCGGATTGGTGCAGCTCCAGCTGTTATGGCCATCTGGGGAGTGAATCATCGGATGGAAGACCTCTCTCTTTGTCTCTGTCTCTGTCTCTGTCTCTCTCTCTGCCTCTGCCTCTCAAATAAATAAAATAAATCTTTAAAAAATGTACTTTAGAGATAGTCCCATCAATACATAAATCCATTCTAGTCCTTTGCATGGCTGCCTGATGTTCAGGTATATGTACCATATTTTAATCACTCCCCTTATAATGCATTTGCAGTGATAAAAAATTCTGAAGTTAGCTTTATGGTCACTGGTTTTCTGCCTACAGAATAAAGTTCAACACTGTTTTCTAGAGCCTAATTAGTCTAAAACATGCTACCCCAAGCATTCTGTAGGATTGAGTTCATCAGGAAATCTTATCATAGAGTCAAATATGGCAGAACTTAACACTTTGGGAATTATAGAAAGATTCTCAATGAGCACAGCTCCACCAGGGTCCTTGGGCTGGGATCTTCCTGTTGCCTCTCCACAGGTCCATGCTTCATCTTTCTCTCCTGTGCTCTCTGCCATCTGCCTCCCAAGACCATGAGGAACCATAGTAAGAGGATAGAAGTGGGAAGAGGCTGAAATGAGGGTGTTTTTCTTTCCCTGCTTGCCTCACTAACTTTCCAGATACTCAACGTAGTATCAGGTCAGAGGTCTTTCCTAGATGACTTTTTCTGCCTGAGTCTCTCCTAGATGTCTGTATTCTTAATTTTACCTCATCACTGTAAGTCCAAGAGTGGCAACAGCTGCCCTGCACCAAATGCTGAGCTCTGCTTATTCTTTGTGTTCTGCAGCTTGGTAAATAATCTCTTTGTAAACAGACTTTTCTTAAGTTGTCTTAAATACAGAATTGGTTTTCCTATTGGGTCTTTGATACAATCCCCTTCCCTCCTGCACACCCCAGCTATGGGAGGTGGTGAGTGGACCAGGATTTACCTGCAAGCCATCATTTTGGGACTGCAGTTTGAGGGACACAGGAAAATACTTTACTATGTAGTCCCAAAGACAGTTCCTCTTTTATTTCTGAATCAGTTAGGCTCTTCTGATTGCAAGTGACAGAAAATTCCAACTGGCTTAGAACCAAAAAGGAATTAAGCTGCCACAAGTAAATGAAAAATGCGAGGATCAATTTAGCTTCAGGCTCAGTTAATTGGTAAGGCCAGAGGCACCAGGAGCAGGAGCTGTTACTTCTATATCTCTTTGATCTGTTCTCCAGGTTTGCTTTATGTTCAGTCTTCCATAGTGGGCCAAAATGTAGGCTTTTGATCTATAGCTTCCTGAGTTAAAATCAGCAGGAAATATGAGTCTTCAGAATTCTAAATCTTCATTCTCATTGGCTTAACTTGGTCATTGGCTCAACCCTAAAGTAAGCACAAGAGGACTAGTACATGTAGTTAAAACTAATACTTACTGAGTACTCAATGTATGTCAGGCATGGTTCTAAGCACTTTTCCAATGTTATGGACATTATTATTTTGTCTATTTTACTGAAGAATAAAGAAATATAAAGACTCTCTCAGAGTTATTAAAAGAGACAAACCTGAATTAATTTTGTTCTCAAAATTAAAACTGGTTCATACAGTTCTCCCTTATGACCCAAGTGTTTGGGAGACCCGGAAGAAGCTCCTGGCTTTGGATCAACTCAACTGTGGCCGTTGTGGCCATTTGGAGAGTGAACCAGCAGAAGGAAGACTTTTCTGTCCATCTCTCCCTCTCTTTGTCTACAACTCTACCTCTCAAATAAATAAAATCTTAAAAAATTTCTTTGTTCCCCCAAGATAAAAACCATGATAATCTCTGTGCTGTATTCTGCTTAGTTCTCAGTCCCATGTCTACCTCTGGAGCTGGGGTTGAGTTAGCTTTACAGAAACCTCAGTGGAGTAGCAGAGTGGTATGCTATCACTGGCTGAATTCTTGCTCCCAGGCCCAATCCTTGATGCACAGGCTATCTGCTCTAGAACTGAGGCCAAGAGATAGGTTTCACATTGGGTTCTGGAAAACCGCAGAAGGAGCAGTTTTCTGCCAGAGACAGTCCTGCATACTGAGATCCAGAAGGTTATAGAGGGAAAAGCCCACTAGGAAAGCCAAAGATCAATGGAAACTCCAAATGCAATAGTCAGAAGCAGCAAACAAAATAGGAACCACAGAGTCTCCATCATTCAGTGACTGAGAGGGGATAGCCCACAAATGCCAAGTCTCAAGAGCTGGATTGTCAAACTAAAATTCCTCAGGGTTGGGCCGGCGCCACGGCTCACTAGGCTAATCTTCCGCCTTGCGGCGCCAGCACACCGGGTTCTAGTCCCTGTCGGGGCACCGATCCTGTCCCGGTTGCCCCTCTTCCAGGCCAGCTCTCTGCTGTGGCCAGGGAGTGCAGTGGAGGATGGCCCAAGTGCTTGGGCCCTGCACCCCATGGGAGACCAGGGGAAGCACCTGGCTCCTGCCATCGGATCAGCGCGGTGTGCCGGTCGCAGCGCGCCTACCGCGGCGGCCATTGGAGGGTGAACCAACGGCAAAAAGGAAGACCTTTCTCTCTGTCTCTCTCTCATTGTCCACTCTGCCTGTAAAAAAAAAAAAAAATTCCTCAGGGTTTGGCAATGGGTAATGTTGCAAGTGTAACCCAGCTACAACTACTTAATTCAAAGAAGAATGGATTTTGTTTAAATGGATACAGGAAAGGCTGAAGACAAATATTGAACTTCAAAGTAGGAGGAATGAGTAATATAGGTGCACAGTTGCTAAGGTAACATTCTCTTAATTGGAAAAAGATGAGCTTTTTTATATGCACACAAGAATCAGCCTCTGACAACACTCCCTCCTACTCCCCAAAAATCTTCCTAATGTAGGGTTCAAGAAAGCTCCATCTTTTGGAGATGAAGACATTCAGCATTAATGTTCCAGGCTTGTGACGGGGGAAGGCTTTCAATTCTAATATCCATGAAAAGTAATGGTGCAGATTAATGTGAATCCATTTTCTCTTCAGACTCCTGGAAGAAGATGTCCCTCCCTCCAAAGAAGCTCTAAACTCTTTCCACTTGTAGTGTGCATACGGACTCTCAAGAACACAAGTGCTCAGAGAATTCAGACACAAGTGCACAGCTTAGAAATGCAGAGATATATTGAGCAATTATTCCAAAGATCAATAAGGAGAGACTTAGAACTTTTCAAGGACTAATGCACAGAAAAGAATTCAGATTGCGTTTGCCTGGTCTTTATGATATGAGCCCCAACACAGTTCTTACTTAAGAAGGAGAAAGTGACTGACTTTCAACCACACTGTATGTGCTCTGCAGCAGAGCTTCCTACCTCTAGCTTGAAGAAATGCAAAAGGCTGGGCCCCAATCCAGATCAATTGAAACAGAATCTCTGTGTTTTTACAAACTCTCCAGATGACTCTAATATGATTCTGTTTTAGTTTGTGATGTGTATGTGTACTTAGTAAGGTGCATAGAATTTACAATATAGAATTTTGTCCACTAATGCATGATGGCTATCAAATTCAGTTAGCACTTTCATTAAGTCCAGGAATCCCTACAAGTATTGGAACTTATGGATATGTGGACTCAGTGTACCCCCACAGACTCCCAGTGTCTTGGTTTCTATGCCAACATGGTATGCAAAGTGGTGCATGTAGCACCCTCCTTCCCGGAAGAATTCTGCCTTAATGAGGTTCAGTTTGGAACAGGGTGCTACTTGTTTCTCACAGAGATCAAGGTCTTAAAATATTGAAATCCAAGTATGGCCTTTCCTTGGAGGATTAGGGAAAAAATTCTATGTGAGGAAAAAAAGAACGTATCTGTAGTTAATGTGCTTGGAGTTAGCTTCATACTATTTGAGAATTTAAAAATTAACACCTTACTTCAGAAAAGGGCTCTTGGGATCAAGACTTCTGGTGCGAAATTTTCTCAGGCAGATGAGATATGCGCACAGTGCACACATTGAGCCTTCCAGAAACTCAGGTGGTCAAAGCCCAGAATGTTGATATTGTAAAATGGGAGAGAAAAGCTGGTGCTGCAGCTCACTAGGCTAATCCTCCGCCTGTGGCACTGGCACCCTGGGTTATAGTCCCGGTCGGGGCACCGGATTCTGCCCCAGTTGCTCCTCTTCTAGTCCAGCTCTCTGCTGTGGCCCGGGAGTGCAGTGGAGGATGTCCCAAGTGCTTGGGCCCTGCACCCACATGGGAGACCAGGAGAAGCACCTGGCTCCTGGCTTCAGATCAGTGAGGTGCGGCCAGCTGCAGCACACCGGCCGCAGCAGCCACTGAGGGGTGAACCGATGGAAAAAGGAAGACCTTTCTCTCTGTGTCTCTCTCTCACTGTCCACTCTGCTTGCCAAAAAAAAAAAAAAAATGGGAGAGAAAGAAAAAAGCTTTTCAGATAAGGAAGCTGAATGGAGTAAATAATGAGCAGAATAGTAAACAAGAAACTTCTTGACTTGTATTCATGCATTTGTACTTAAATCTTTCTCACTTTTTCTTTTTTACTTGCTCTTCCAATAGAAGTTACTATGGTTCTGTATCAATATATACTATTTTCTTCTAAAGAGTTATATGTTTATAGAAAAGGAAAGTTAAAAGGCTGTTTCATGTGCTGACTGATTCTGTTGCTGTCATGGGAAAGAAGTGGCTTTGTCAAAGCTGAAGGAGATAGACATGTATGCGAAAGGCAGAATGCATGATGTAGCGCTACAGCTATCACCAGTCCTCCAGTCCAGCATCACTGTTGTACCCACAAGGAAACCAAGTCAGAGAGACTTTAAGCACACAGTTTGTAAGTACACAGCAAGAGTGTTGGGAGTTTTAACCAAGTATGAAGTTA
Source organism: Lepus europaeus (assembly GCF_033115175.1). NCBI lineage: Eukaryota > Metazoa > Chordata > Mammalia > Lagomorpha > Leporidae > Lepus > Lepus europaeus. The sequence goes on from NC_084850.1 coordinate 133,745,063, forward strand.
GAGGGATCACAGTCCGCACAAGACTGTCCTCATTTCTGCCACCGATTACAAATTCAGGGGGTTCCCAAACCTGCTATCAGGTTCAATAATTTGCCTAGAAGTATTCACTGAACTCACCAAAAGCTGCTATACACATTGGGTATGGTTTATTGCAGAGAAAGGATATAAAATTGCAATCAGCCAAGGGAGAAAGTGCACAGAGCAGAGATCAGAAAATGAATCAAATGCAGAGCTGCTCTGTCCTCTCACATGTAAGCATGGACAGTCTTACTTCCCCAGTAGTCAAACAGTGTGATAATATGCATAAAGTGTTACCACCCAAGATTTAGGGTCCAGAGTTTTTACTATGGCTCGATCACATGACTGACCTTATTTTTTTTAAGATGTATTTATTTATTTGAAAGGCAGAGTTACAGAGACGCAGAGGCAGATGGTTGCAACAGCCGGAGCTGTGCCAATCTGAAGCCAGGAGCCAGGAGCTTCTTCCAGATCTCCCACGTGGGAGCAGGGGCCCAAGGACTTGCACCATCTTCCACTGATTTCCCAGGCCATTGCAGAGAGCTGGCTTGGAAGTGGAGCAGCCAGAACTCGAACTGCTGCCCATATGGGATGCCAGCACTGCAAGCAACGACTTTACCTGCTATGCCACAGCACCGGCCCCTGACCTCGTTTTTTAACCCCAACAAGAGGTATGTCTGATACTATGTGTCCCAAAGCTCCCATCATAAATCATATTATTAGACTGCTCTAAGGACCAAGATTCTGAAGTAAACAAAGATATTCCCATTAGGTATGACATTCTAGTGGCCTACAGAACACCTCCCTTTAGCTGAGGGCAAAGGCCAGATCTTTCTGAGGTTAATTTTTCACCACATATGGGGTCATAACCAAGTGTTTTGAACTACTTTAATTCACAGGTATGCAAATCAAAAATAATAACACTCTGACATATTATTTAGCAAGTGTGATGCCTGCAGTTAAAACTCTTGGAGCCATCTGGTACCATTTGGTGCACTGGTTAAGACGTTCACATCGTATATTGGAGTACCTGTGTATGGGTCCTGGCTCCATTCCTGATTCCAACTTTCTGCAATGTGCACCTTGGGAGGCAGCAGGTGATGGCTCAAGTAGTTGAGTCCCTGCCACCCACATAGGAGACCCAGATTGAGTTCTGGGCTGCTGGCTTTGGCCTGGCCCAGCCCTCTCTGTTGCAAGCATTCGTGGAGTGAATCAGCGGATGGAAGATCTCTCCATCTATCTGTCTCTGCTTCTTTTGGGCTTGCAAATAAAATGAACGCAAATAAGTAAAAAAAAAATCTTGTTTGTGTTTTATTACTCAATCTTGAGTTATATCATTCAGTTCTGTGAGCTGCACTCTGTTACCTCTGATTCATACAATGAAGCAATGATGGAGAGTTTCAGTAACTTGGCAGAGATTCATAGGCATTGACAAAGCTAAATTCTAACCTTTATTGGACAGACTCCAAGTCTTTTCTTTTAAATACAGGACTTCATGCCTTCTATGCTTGCTTTGAATGAAATAATTCAGGCCAATATGATGGCATAAAAGTAGATTTTAAAAACTAAATAAGTCATGTGCACCTAAATAATTATACTTATATAATTAAAATGGCTTATCAGCTCTTAGATGGGAAGAGGATGGTTGGCCACCAACTACTTTTACCTGGGATAACATAGAAAGCCATTAGGCATTGAAATATCTGCCTCGCAGAGATAGGTAAGGAAAGTATAAAGGTGAAGAAATGTCTCCTCTTTCCTAAGCTGTTAGCATTGAGTCTTAATCATTATAAAGAAGTTGGAATTTAATCTGTCTTGGGTGGTAGACATAGTAGGCATTTGTCTCCATTTGGAAAATTTCAATATTGTAATTTTCACCCACCAAACCTCTACAAGAAGATTGTGGGAATTAATAATGTGATTTGAAAGAGTTTCCAGCTATTGCTCAGAAAGGTGAGGACTAAGAATAAAATGTTCACAGAGAAACTGGTAAATATGTATGTTGCTCAAAGGTGAATTTGTTCCACTAATTCGTAGGCTGGTAGAATTATTTTGTTAGAGTGTCCCTTTGAATGTCATCTGAATAATACATGATTTTGGTACTTTTTGTTGTCTGCACAGTGTCTCCCATTGCTTCAATCTAAGAGTTCTAAAGGAATCGGATGTTTTCCATTTCTAGAAAAGAAATTGTGTGAAGAGGCAGGCTAGCAAGTTAAGGGTCCGTAAGAATAGATCAGAAATGAAGAAAGTTCATATTTTATTTAAGTGCTACTTATGGGGATGTTAGAAATGCTATTTGAACTTAAGACTGACTCCTCATACCAGGACATTCTCTTTTCCAGAAAGAACAATTCACACTAAATCTACACTGTCTTTTAATACCCATAACCTAAGTTAACGGGCTATTCCTGGAATAATGAATATGATTCTGCTTTTTTTTTATTATTTTTGACAGGCAGAGTGGACAGTGAGAGAGAGAGAGAGAGAGAGAGAGAAAGGTCTTCCTTTTGCCGTTGGTTCACCCTCCAGTGGCCGCCACGGTAGCGCGCTGTGGCCGGCGCACCGCGCTGTTCCGATGGCAGGAGCCAGGTGCTTATCCTAGTCTCCCCTGGGGTGCAGAGCCCAAACACTTGGGCCATCCTCCACTGCACTCCCTGGCCACAGCAGAGAGCTGGCCTGGGAGAAGAGCAACCGGGACAGGATCGGTGTCCCGACCGGAACTAAAACCTGGTGTGCCGGCGCCGCAAGGCGGAGGATTAGCCTGTTGAGCCACGGCGCCGGCCGATTCTGCTTTTTTTTTTTTTAAAGATTTTTATTTGGGGCCAGTGCTTTGGCTCAGAGGGTTAAAGCCCCAGCCTGCAGCACCAGCATCCCACATGAGCGCTGGTTTGAGTCCCGGCTGCTCCACTACCAATCCAGCTCTCTGCTATGGCCTGGGAAAGCAGTTAGAAGATGGTCCAAGTCCTTGGGCCCCTGCACTCTTGTGTGAAGACCAGGAGGAAACTCCTGGCTCCTGGCTTCGGATCAGCTCAGCTATGACCATTGCAGTCAACTGGGGAGTGAACCAGTGGATGGACGATCTCTCTCTCTCTCTCTCTCTGGCTCTACCTCTCTCCATAATTCTGTCTTTCAAATAAATAAATAAAAATATTTTTAAAGATTTTTATTTATTTATTTGAGAGGCAGAGTTACAGACAGTGAGAGGGAGAGATAGAAAGGTCTTCCATCCTCTGGTTCACTCCCCAAATGGCCACAATGGGTGGAGCTGGGCCAATCTGAAGCCAGGAGCCAGGAGCTTCTTCCGGGTCTCCCACGCAGGTGCAGGGGCCCAAGCACTTGGGCCATTTTCCACTGCTTTCCCAGGCCATAAGCATAGAGTTGGATCAGAGGAGGAGCAGCCAGGACTAGAACCGGCACCCATATGGGATGCCGGCACTGCAGGCAGAGGGTTAACCTAGTCCACCACAGCATTGGCCCCATGACCCTGTTTTAACATAAAAGAATGCAAGCCTAGATTTTGCTGTGATTTGAAACTGGTAGCAATGTGCTATCTACTGGGATGGGTATTTGGCACAGTGGTTGAGTCAAGTGGCCTGATTCAAGTCTCAGCTGTGAAACTTCTGAGCTAGCTTCCTGCTCATCTGCACCTTGGCTCAAGTGTATGGGTCCTTGCCATCCAAGTGGGAGACCCTGATTGAGCTCCTGGCTCCTAGCTTCAACCTGGACAGCTCTAGTTGTTATGGGCATTTGGGGAGTGAAACAGCAGATGGAATCTCTCTCTCAAATAACTAACTAAATATATTTGCTTTGTTAAAATGCTATATATTCAGATAGTGATGATTTGTCCATAAGTAGCATCATTTTAGAAAGATCTCAAAAGGAAATTGAGTGTATATGTGAAAAAATAAACTAGCTTAGATAGGAGTATTAGTTTATGTCCTTTTCTGTTTTCTTCAGCCATCCCACTTCTGTGAGTCTATCTCATGTATATGCTAGCAAAAATATGAAAGGCATATGTAAAAGATTATTCGTTACAGCTCTATTTATAATAGCAAAAGATTAGAAACACCTAAATGTCTATCATTAGGAGAATGGTTGAATAAACTAGGGTACACCCACACAGCAGAGAACAGTGCAGCTGTGAAAAGCAATGTAAAATTCTCTAAATACTGCTTTGGGATGATTGCCAGGATTTATTAACAAGTGGGGGAAAAAGCAAGGTGTAAATAGTATATATTATTCAACTAAGCAACTCAGAAAATATGAATGTAATATCCACACACGTTTATAATGTGAAAAACTAAAAGTGGTTAAACAAAAATGTGTAAAAGGAGGAAAAGAAGGGACAAGAGAAGGAAAAGAATGGAAGGGGCAGACATAGGAGCTAGACTTCTATGATTAAGCTTTGCTTTGTCTATTTGATAGAAGTGCTGACTTAAAATGATGGGTGTGAGATTTACTTTGGGGGTGAGAATGATGTTCTAAAATTAGCTAATGCGAAATTAGTGTCACTAAGCTGAAACCAAGGTATTGACGGAGCCATACTCCCTGTGGAGGCTCTAGGGCAGAATCTGCCTCATTGCCTCTTTCAGCTTCTAGGACCGTCTACCTTGACTCATGGCCTCCTTCCTCCATCTTCAAATTTCTCTCCATGGTTCCCTTGTCACATGGCTCTCTGTGTCAACTCTCTCTCTCTGCTTCCCTTTGATAAAAAACACTTGTTTTTGCACGTAGGGCCCATCGGGAGAGCCCAGGATAGTCTCCCCATCTCGATATTTAACTTAATCACATCTGTAAAGACCTTGTAATGTTTACAAATTTCAGGAATTCAGACCTAGTATCTTTGGGGGGCCATTGTTCAGCATACTACACCCTTATTAGCATCTTCCCCATCAAGACCAAGGATCCTGAGTTCTTCTGACAGCTTCCATTGGAGCTAGGCAATTCAGAGTTGACTAAGTCCTCTCCATCTGTCCTCATTTCCAGCATATACATCACAAGCACATAGAGCATAGGAAGAAAAGAAAGGAAGGAAAAGGTCACTGTTACTTTCCATTCTCCTGTCCTCATCCCTCTCCAAAAGCTCTTCCTGTACAGAGGTTGCCTTACAAAGTCGAGAGAATAAGCAAACCCAACAGGAATCCAAAAGCAGGCAAAATTGGACTTGAGAACTCCCTTCTTCCCTTCTGGTAACACTTCCCCTATGCTGATGCTGACTCATCGCCTTCTCCTTGGCACTTAGTACTTGATTGAAATACCATTCAGATGGGCAAAGGAGGTTTCCTAAGGCTTGTCCTAGGCATGATTTCCAGGAGTTTCAGGATATGGGAAGGAGGGTGCTGTGCTGGGAAATGTGCATTTCATTTCCAAATGCACCGGCCAAAATAAATCTAGCTGTCTGAAGCCTCCTTATATTTAGTAAAAATCAATAGACTGACGTGTCCATACCGTATTTCCTCATGAGCAAGCTTTCAAGTTTCCTGTGGGCCTTTCCCCAGGCTCTCTATCAGAACTTGCATTTTCCTTTTGAATGCACCATTCCACTGGAAGTCCAGTCATGCAGGAGAGTGTTACATCACTCAGTTGACCTCAATGCTATAGACACAGACCATACCTCTAATTCTAAGGCCTCCTCTTTCACCTTTTCTAGTCAATCCTCTCCTCTTCAAGCTTAAAATAAAAATGCCAACATGGATTTTTTTCCTTTTCAATGATAAAGAAATGCTATCATACTATTTGGGAGATATGTGCAAAGATGGTATGGGGATATCACAGAACTATATTAAAGGAGTTTTAGGTATTTGTATATCTTACCCTAGGATTTTCCAAAAACAAAGCCTGAGGAAAAGGCTTATGTATAGAGTGTACTTGAAACCCATTTTGGCCCATTTTGGCTGCTGTGACAAATTGCCCTAGCCTAGGCAGTTTATAAACAGTACAGATTTACTCCTCATGGCTCTGGTGGTTGGACGTCTGAAGTCAGGGTGCCAGCATGGCTGGGTTCTGATGACAGTCCTCTTCTGGGTTATCAATGGTAGACTTCTCTGTGTCCTCACATGGCAGAAGTGCAATGCTTCCTCTTGGGACTCAGGCCCTAACCCCATTCATGAATGCTCTGCTCTCATGACTCAATCACCTCCCAAAGGCGCCACTCGGAAGTACCATCGAATTGGCAGTTAGGAGTTCAACACATGAATTTGAGAGACACACAAACATTCAGAACATAGTAAGACCTGATCTAAGGACATAGAAGGGAAAGAGTGACTGCCATAAGTCATTAGGGGGCAAATCAGGGGGAAAATGTCACTGTGAATTATGTGTTATTGAGTCAGCTCCTATGACAGGCTACTTGTACTTGATTACCCAGGATCCTGCCAGGAGCTGAACAGAGGCATGTTGGAACTGTATTCCCAGGACACAAAACAGGAGCCTTTATTCTTCCACTGGCAACCGCGCTGGCCAAAGGGGTTCTTCCTGCACATACTTCCTCACTGTATTTGCGTGGGGGCCAAGTAAGTCTGGGTAGTTCCTGCTGTGCTGTCACAGAAGCCTAACTCAGTAATGGGTATGGCATGTGGCAAAGTCTTGCAGACATAGACCAAATAGTGTGCTAACCTTCCCTGGGATACTTCCTCACAGAAAGCAAGCTGCTCTCCAAACCTGGATCTATCCCTACTTTGCAAAACCATTTTTGTTAACTCATGAGGATTCCCTTAGAAATTTACATCTTAGAAACTTTCCATAGTTATCAAAGAATAACCCATAATATAAAAATATACCATTTGTCCCTATGCCAATATTCTATATAACCTTTATAAAGAAATATTTTATATGAATTAATAAATTCATTATTACTTTACATTGGTCAGCATCTTTGGACATACCAGTGAAAGGAACATAATTCAAATGATCTAAGGCAAGGAAAATAAAAGGGAAACTTTGGTGATTTGCAAACAACTGAGAAGACTTTGGGTGAAACTGACTTCAGGCTCAGCTACATCTAGGGTCTCAAATGATGTCACCAGGACTCCCTCCTCTTCTCTCCCCTCTATCAATTTTTCCCCATATCTTGACTATCTTTATGCCTGTTGATGTCCCTTTCTGTTTCAACAAATAGATGGGAAAGATGGCTAATGGAAGCCCAAATCTTTGAACAATACAGTTTGTGATTCAATGTCTCCTATAAGTATCAATTTGAACCTTAGCCTAATCATTCTACCAGCAAGTTTGGCATCTGGTGAGAGCCCAGTCCTCATAAACAATGCCTTTTCACTGTGTCCTCCTCATATGATGAAAGCAGTAAGGCAGCTAGCTCTCTGAGGTCTCTTATAAAAGATTTTATGATCCTGGCCGGCGTCACGGCTCACTAGGCTAATCCTCTGCCTGCGGCACCGGCACCCTGGGTTCTAGTCCCGGTTGGGGCACCGGATTCTGTCCCGATTGGTTGCTCCTCTTCCAGTCCAGCTCTCTGCTGTGGCCCGGGAAGGCAGTGGAGGATGGCCCAAGTGTTTGGGTCCTGCATCCGCATGGGAGACCAGGAGGAAGCACCTGGCTCCTGGCTTCGGATCGGCATAGCGCGCCGGCTGTAGCGGCCATTTCGGCGGTGAACCAATGGAAGGAAGACCTTTCTCTCTCTCTCTCTCTCTCTCTCTCTCTCTCTCTCTCACTGTCTAACTCTCCCTGTCAAAAGAATAAATAAAAAAAAAAACTACATACAAAAAACCTCTTGCTTTGTTTCTGTTTCAATTCAAGAGATGTTTCATACATACAATGCTTCCTCTTAAGATTCCAGTAATGTCTTCCCTTTCAAGCAACAAAACTTCATATTTTTACTTTTTATAAAATCCTTTATAAATATATAAAATATTTTATCAGTTTTGAATGTCTGTTTTTTATTTTATTTTTACTCCTTCCTCACTCTTCCTGACCTGCTATATTTATTTCTTTTGTCCCTAAGATAACTCATATCAACTTAATATATATATATATTTGCCCATTATTTTCTTCATATTTATATAATGTATATATGTATGTGCACACAGATATGTGATTTATAAATGAGAATAAACTTTGCCCCCTAGGGAACATCTGGCAATGTCCATAGATATCTTTGGTTTTCACAACTTGGGAGTTGCCACCAGCGTTCAGTGGTCAGAGATGCTGCTAAATATCCTACTATGAACAAGGACAGACTCCCACAACAAAGAATGATATGGTTCCAAATGTCAACACATCAATAATAGTACAAAGGTTAAGAAACCCTGGATTTTCAACAGGACAAGAGCTGATCAAGTCACTGTTTATCATAGTGTCCATTTCACTTCAACAGGTTACCCCTTTGATGCTCAGATAGTTGTTGCCGATCAGGGAGAACATATTATATTTGTCCCTTTGGGACTGGCTTAATTCACTCAGCATGATGTTTTCCAGATTCCTCCATCTTGTTGCAAATGACCAGATTTCATTGTTTTTGACTGCTGTATGGTATTTTTTAAAATTTTTTAAAATTTTTATTATTTATTTATTTATTTTATTTTTGACAGGCAGAGTGGAAAGTGAGAGAGAGAGACAGAGAGAAAGGCCTTCCTTTTTGCCGTTGGTTCACCCTCCAATGGCCACCGCGGCCAGCGCGCTGCAGCCAGCACACCGCGCTGATCCGAACCCGGGAGCCAGGTGCTTCTCCTGGTCTCCCATGGGGTGCAGGGCCCAAGCACTTGGGCCATCTTCCACTGCAATCCCGGGCCATAGCAGAGAGCTGGCCTGGAACAGGGGCAACCGGGACAGAATCCGTCGCCCCGACCGGGACTAGAACCCAGTGTGCCGGCGCTGCTAGGCGGAGGATTAGCCTGTTGAGCCACGGCGCCGGCCCTGTATAGTATTTTATAGAGTACATGTCCCATAATTTCTTTATCCAGTCTACTGTTGATGGGCATTTGGGTTGGTTCCAGGTCTTAGCTATTGTGAATTGAGCTGCAGTAAACATTAATGTGCAGATAGTTTTTTTGTTTGCCAATTTAATTTCCTTTGGGTAAATTCCAAGGAGTGGGATGGCTGGGTTGTATGGTAGGGTTATGTTCAGGTTTCTGAGGAATCTCCAGACTGACTTCCATAGTGGCTTAACCAGTTTGCATTCCCACCAACAGTGGGTTAGTGTCCCTTTTTCCCCACATCCTCTCCAGCATCTGTTGTTGGTGGATTTCTGAATGTGAGCCATTCTCACCGGGGTGAGATGGAACCTCATTGTGGTTTTGATTTGCATTTCTCTGATTGCTAGTGATCTTGAACATTTTTTCATGTGTCTGTTGGCCATTTGGATTTCCTCTTTCAAAAAATGTCTGTTTAGGTCCTTGGCCCATCTCTTAAGTTGGTTGTTTGTTTTGATGTTGTGGAGTTTCTTGATTTCTTTGTAGATTCTGGTTATCAACCCTTTATCTGTTGCATAGTTTGCAAATATTTTTTACCATTCTGTCGGCTGCCTCTTCAGTCTCCTGACTGTTTCTTTTGCAGTACAGAAACTTCTCAATTTGATGCAATCCCAAATGTTAATTTCTGCTTTGACTGCCTGTGCTTCTGGGGTATTTTCCAAGAAGTTTTGCCTGTACCTATATCTTGCAGGGTTTCTCCAATGCTCTCCAATAATTTGATGGTGTTGGGTCGTAGATTTAAGTCTTTATTCCATGTTGAGTGACCTAAATGAAAGATCTCTGCAAGTGAGATCCCAATGGAAAGAACGGGGCCATCAAAGAAGGAGGTACCTTTCTCTGAAGGGAGGAGAGAATTTCCACTTTGACTATGACCCTGTCGGAATAAGATCGAAGTCGGCGAACCCTAAAGGCTTCCATAGCCTTGGCAACTCATGACTAGAGTCTAGGGAGATTACTGACGCCATAAACTAGAGTGTCAAATTGTTAAGTCAACAACAGGAGTCACTGTGTACTTACTCTCATGTGGGATCTGTCCTTAATGTGTTGTCCAATGTGAAGTAATGCTATAACTAGTACTGAAACAGTATTTTACACTTTGTGTTTCTGTGTGGGTGCAAACTGATGAAATTTTTACTTAATATATACTAAATTGATCTTCTGTATTTCAAGATAATTGAAAATGAATCTTGATGTGAATGGAATGGGAGAGGGAGCGGGAGATGGGAGGGAAATTATGGGGGAGGGGGAAGCCATTGTAATCCATAAACTGTGCTTTGGAAATTTATATTTACTAAATAATAAAAAAAAAACCCCTGGATTTTGTGTGTGTGTGTGTGTAAGTTTGTGTGTTTTGCCATTGTTTATAAAAATAAGATCCTTTTAAACCTACGTTTCCACATCTTGTCCCTCTCACTCAATAATGTTATTAAAATAACTCAAAATCAACTGGTATACCATGAATTAACCTTGCAGGATGGTCACTTAATAATGTGGATATACAGAGTGCCTGATTTAAGACATAGCTACTCCACTTCTGCTCCAGCTTCCTATTAATGAGTACCCTAGGGGCAGCAGTTGATCCCTGCCACCCACAGGGAGATCTGGACTGATTTCTGGGCTACTGACTTAAGCCTGGCCAGCCGTCACCATTGTAGGCATTTGGGGAGTGAATCAGTAGATGAAAGATCTGTCTCTGTGTTTCTGAAAATAAATAAATAAAAATGTTTTAAAAAGCAAAAATAATAATAATAATAATAATGCAGATATAACCTAACGCATTTACCTATTCACCTGATGATGGATATTTACTTTGTTTTCTGTTTTTGGAGGTTTTTTTTTTTTTTCACCACTATTGCCTTGTCTTAATTTGGGGCTCCCTGAAGCAAACCCTGAAAAAGAGTTTAATATCTTACTTTGAAAGTGAAGGGAGCACCAGTAGGGAAGTGGAAAATTGAGACAGGGAAGGAAAGACAGCCCAAGAAGGGTGCATTATCCAGACTGCCAGCACTGTGGACAATGGTAACTTATTCCTGTAGGGGAGCCCTGAGAGAAAATGGTGAGAGAGCTGGGATATTTATACCAATTCTCAACAGTGATTGGTTTGGACAGATTTTTTATCCACTCTTTTTTAGATTGCTTTTCCTTTTCTGACACTTTTTAAGAGTGCTTTGTGTATTATTTATATTCATCTACTGCCTGTTCTGCCTGTTTGTTATGCTACAGATATTTTCCCAAGTTTTTTATCTACCAAAACTTTGCTAAAATATTTTGTTTGTAATGCAGAAGAGGTTTTTATACAACATTCTTGGGATGACTATATTTGGATGAATCAAAAGTGTCAAGGCCTACTTTTATGTACCACTAAGAATGAAAAACCATTGCCAATTAAATAAATGCAATGCTTTCTCATGAATTCAAATTTTAGTTTATACTTGTAGAAGGAACTTTTTCTGATCTTTAATATTGACAGTATAACTTTGTGACACATTGAAGAACATGGTTTTGTTAGCATTCCTCTCTTGACTCATTCTCCTAGTTTTCCTTTATTAAGTTATATATAGCTGGAAGTTTACTGTCAGTTTCTGTTCAGAGTCAGCAGGAAGTTTCTGTCACATTGATATTAGGTTCCTTAACGATAGTGCTGCATGAATTGGTCACAGTGACCTCGTGTACCTTTGAAATGTCTTTCATCTTTTCTAAGAAACCTGGCACTTTCTCCAGTCTCTGTTACAGGGCTTGCTATTGCTAGTCAATATTTTCTCACATAACTGAGCTGCAAAATGTGATACAGTTTCATTTGCTTGTATTTTCCTTTCTCATCCCATGTAACCTTTGGTTGTTGCTCTGCATAAAGGGTGGAATTGGTGGTTATTCCTCTTGTGATGATGACCATTTGTTTCTATTAACAAAGTCATATCCTTACACTGTTCCTACGCCTTAGTAAGTGTTTGCTAAATGAACTAAAGGAATGACCTCTGTGCTTTATTTCATTTGTTTAAAGTTCTCTCCTTCAAAGATACTTTCAAAGTGTTTATTTTTAACTTTTCTCCTTCTATCCCCACAAATTTTTTTATTATAAAGGCTTTATCAAAATACAATTAAGGGGTGGGAGGGCAGGAATGGGGGAAAGAACCACTATATTCCTAAAGCTATACCTATGAAATTTGTATTCATTAAATAAAAGCTTTCTTTAAAAAAATACAATTCAGATGACTTACAATTCACCCAGATAACGTGTACAATCCAGGAGTTTTTAGTGTATTCACTGAGTTGTTCATCCTTCATCATAATCAATTTTAGAACATTTTCATCACCCTCAAAAGAAACCCCCTGCCAATTCCCAGTCACTTCCTAGTTTCTCTAATTCCCAGCCCCACACAACAACTAATATACTTTCCATCACCCTATATTTGCTTTTATGGACATTTCATACAAATGGACTCACACAGAATGTGCCTTTTGGTAATTGATTTCTTTCACTTAGCATGTTTTTAGGATTCATTCATATTATAGCAAGTGCTAGTAATCCATTAGTTTTTTATCATCAAATAGTATTTCCTTATACAGATATACCACATTTTATTCTTGAATTCATCAAGTAATTGTCACTTGGGTTGGTCCCAATCTTGGGCTATTATGCATAATGTAATGTATTAGTTTTTGTATGGGTGTACATTTTCATTTCTCTTGAGTAAATACCTAGCAGTAGAACTGTTGAATCATATGGTAAATCTATATTTAACTATTTAAAGAACTGGAATCCCACAAAACATTTAAGGCAATAATTTTACAGAAGGAAGCAGAATAAGGAGTGAGACAAAGCGAAGATGTTCAGGGGCTATTAGTATTAATATTTAAAAAGACATCTGATGAACTCTGAAGAACTCATCCCTTAAATAAGGACTGAGCAACTGCCACAGACTGAGTGCTGATCTAGATGCCAGGGCTACTGCAATAGAGGATGAGCAACAGCTAAGTTAGGAAATAAATAAACATTGATTTCAACTAGTGGAGAATGCCAAGAAGTAAATAAAATAAGATGGCACAACAAGGGGAGGGCAGCAGAGGGTAACATTAGGTAAAACAGTCAGGGAAGCATTTTCAAAGAAAAAGTCTCTTGAGGCTCAGACATGAATGCTAACAAGGTGCCCCCATTGTACCTTTGCAAAACATGTGTACTAACTCTTTGGAATAATCTATGTTCATTTGAGAGATTTGGGGGAAGAATAAAAGATGACCAGTGGTATATCATTTCCTGCTGCTCTCTGAATGGAAAATATTGAATTATAGTGGCTCACTAGACTAATCCTCCGCCTGTGGTGCCAGTACCCCAGGTTCTAGTCCCGGTTGGGGCACCGGATTCTGTCCCGGGTGCTCCTCTTCCAGTCCAGCTCTCTGCTGTGGCTCGGGAGTGCAGTGGAGGATGACCCAAGTTCTTGGGCCCTGCACCAGCATGAGAGACCAGGAGGAAGCACCTGGCTCCTGGCTTCGGATTGGCACAACATGTGGGCCGTAGCAGCCATTTGGGGGGTGAACCAATGGAAGGAAGACCTTTCTCTCTGTCTCTCTCTCTCTCACACTAACTCTACCTGTCAAAAATTTTTTTGGAAAGTACAATTGCCCTTTTATGCATTTTTCCTCTTTTTTTTAGGAGCTCCAGTCATTACATTTGTGCATGTGAGCTATCATGTCTCTCTCTTTATAATAAAGTAAATTTCATGATTAAGGAATTTTCTATGTTCTCCTTACTGTTTATATATCCATGATCTATGATTGACATTCTTGGGTATGTTTTTGGGAAAATTTCCAGCAACATATAGCATATACTATAGTAGTCATAAATCTAAGAAACTAAAATATGATGTATTATCAGCATCCAATTTAGTCTAAGAATATGGACCAAAGGGCCAAAGCAATTTGAGTGTTTATTAGCAAAGAAAAGATAATCTTTGTTCTGGGTAGCTGTGAAAAAATTAGTCAGGCTTTTCCATTGCACAAAACACACCTAGGATGGTTTGGTTCAAGCTGCAGCTTCCCTGAAGTGTGAAGTTGAATTTAGACGTGGAATTGCCTGAAGGTAAGACAATAAACTGAAAAGCAGCTGTGATTCTATTTTGGTCTGTCTCATTACTATCCTATTTCCATCTTTTTCTCATTGTCACTACTCTCTTTTTTCTGGAATTCACCCCTACAAAGACTATTTGGGGAAGCTTTTGTTGGACAACACAATTTATTCATTCTTTCAGCAAATATTCATTGAGCATCCTAAAACTACCTCATTTCCTACATGGAGCTTACATTACAGGGGTGGAGGAAGAAAATATATGAGTAAATATTATAGTTTTTAAAAAGTATAGAGCATAAAAAGAAAAACAAAAAAAGAGTAGTGATAAAGAAATTGAGGAGGTAGGGCAAAATTTACATTGGCTGTAAAAGGTGTACACAGCACTGTTGGTTGCCCCACAAAGGCCATCCTACTCACTTCTTTGTTTAAAGAGCCCTGGCCTTCCTCCAATTCAAGTGTCCATATGTTTTAGTGAAAAACTGCCCACCTCTACCCTTGGGTGTAGATCTTGATTAATTTGAGCCAGTTGTTGTGGTTTGATCCCTCTTGACAGTGACTGGTTTAGGGCTGGGACAGGGAGGCAATCCTGACAAATGAGATTCAATGAAAAGTTTGCTGGATTTCAGGCATGGAAAGCCAAGACAATGTGGCAAAAAATGTCTTACATGAAGGATCTCTGTGAGACCCCAGTGGAAAGAAGGGGCTATCAAAGGAGGACGTACTTTTCTCTTAAGGTAGGAGAGAACTTCCACTTTACTTTTGGCTTTGTCTAAACACTGATGGAGACTGTGGTCTCAAAAGGCTTCCAGAGTCCAGCAATTCATGGCAAGAGCCTCAGGTGATCACTGATGTCATACATGAGTGTTAATTGTTAAATCAGCAGCAGGAATCACTGAGGACTTACTCCCCATGCAGTACCTCTGTCCTAAATGAGTCGTACTATGAAATTCAACTGTAAAACTTGTTCTCAGGTTTTTTTTTTATATTTAGTGAGTGTGTGTGTGTGTGTGTAAATGGCTGAAATATGTACTTAGTACAGAATTGGTCTTCTGTGTATAAAGTTAATAAAAAATGAATCTTAATGGAGAATGGGCCTGGGAAAGGAAGAGGGAGGAGGAAGTGGTGAGGGAATTGGGGTGGGAGGGTGGGTATGGTGGGAAGAATCATTGTATTCCTAAAAATGTACTCATGAAATTTATATGCATTAAATAAAAAAAAACTTAAAAAAAGAAAAGTTTGCTGGAGACTTCTGGAACCACTGTTCTCTATTTTATACAAGGGGATAAGGAAAAAATATTCTTGCCTCCATTCTTTATATGTTGTTTGAAGAGCAATGCTTGGAGCTTCTGGAGATTTCTAGCAATGTGAAGGGGAGAAGTCTGAAGATGGCATACTAAAAAGAGGCATGAACCTGGGTCACAGAAGTCCCTGAACTACTTAACTGGCCCATTCTGGAGCCATGCTATCTCTAGACTTCTTATTATGTGAGATAATATATCTTCTCATGTAAATCATCCCCTTATTATTTAAGTTAGACTACTGCCTGTAGCCCAAGGCATTTCACTGAAAGATGATATGTGAATGACAGGAGAGCAATCCAGTGGAAATGACTTGGCCTTGCTCTCCCAGTTCATTACTATGTGATCTCCTTGCAGGAGAATCATAGGATCAAAATGTGGGCATATTTTCTATTTGTAGGACTCTAGACTTCCAAGAAAGGGCTTGTTCCTATTTGCCACATGGTAGAATCCTAGGGTCTGGAAGACTTCCAGACTGGAGTGTTAAATACACTTTCAAGTCTAAGGGTTCTCCTGCTAGTTGTTAACCTTTCAGTGCTTTTGGGATCTAGCTGCTTATAGATGACTAGAAGGATCCTCTCTGTGGTATCAAGCAAGGCCCATGAGTTGAGACCAACTTCATACAATCACGTCTCCATACAGTCATGACAGACTTTGAGAAATCAGCCATCATCCATTAGCTATGGGATGGGCTCCTCTGTTTTGTTGCTTTTGTTGTTTGGAATATTAATGGTATCTTTTACATGCAAAAGACCTGAAACCAAATTACTCAGCTGATGCTGACCTTGCACTGACATGAAAACTGGTCTGTTCCATCATTTATCCCAACAAATGTCTCTTTCAAATTCTTGTGTTCACCAAAAAATGACCTAAATGAAAGATCTCCATGAGTGAGATCCCAGTGGAAAGAACGGGCCATCAAAGCAGGAAGTACCTTTCTCTGAAGGGAGGAGAGAACTTCCACTTTGATTATGGCCTTGTCTAAATAAGGTCGGAGTTTGTGAACTCAAGAGGCTTCCATAGCCTTGGCAGCTCATGACAAGAGCCTAGGGAGATTACTGACGTCATAAATAAGAGTGTCAATTGTTAAATCAACAACAGGAGTCACTGTGCACTTACTCCCTATGTAGGATCCCTGTCTTTAATATGTTGTACTATGAGAATTAATGGTAAAAATTGTCTTCAAACAGTACTTTATACCTTGTGTGTCTGTGTGGGTGCAAACTGTTGAAATCTTTACTTAGTATATGCTAAATTGATCTTCTGTATATAAAAATAATTAAAAATGAATCTTAATGAAGAATGGGGTGGGAGAAGGAGTAGGAGATAGGATGATTTGTGGGTGGGAGGGTGGTTATGGGAGGAAAAAACCGCTCTAATCCAAAAGTTGTACTTTCGAAATTTATATTTATTAAATAAAAGTTTTCTAAAAAAATTCTTGTGTCCAAAAAAAAAAAGTCAGATACTAGTGTGACTACTTTGAATTAACTTGATTCTGGTTCTAATGTTATAGCTTGGAGTAAACTGACAGAATAGTATTTAAAGGATTATAACAGCAGTACCAGAAGCAAGTGTCATCCCAAATGCTTGTCGGTAACCAATTTTCCATCTCAGTGACTAGAAGTGTTCTTGTATTCCACAGAGATCACACTATTCTACAGTTCATTCTCTGGGAAGCAGTTACTCTGCAGACCAGAAAAGGGCCTATAGTGAGAGGGGAGGGCTCAAGTGGAATCAATCACCTGTGATTACAGGAAGGTCATTGCTCATCAGAGTGGATGATTGACAGATAAATAGATAGGTGATATATTCATTCTTTTAGATAAATTTCAGGTGAAATATAATGCATAATATCCCAATGATCTCCTAATTGCAACACTTTCATTATATGTTAAGCTACTTTATTAGTTTGAGTTCTCTCCAATAGCATCAAAGACCAGATTTTCATGCAAGAAATTTATCTGAGAGATGAGCCTGGGAAGTATTGTGAATAGAAAAGTAGATAAAAGATTTATGAAAAACTTTGAAAGGTTTATTTTATTTCTTTGGTTAATTAGAATGTAAATCGTTTTAGTTTTGACAGATTAAAATATCATCTACTAATACAGCCTGAATTAACTGCCTAATAAAGAATGGATACAAATAAAAACTAGCAAGCTAAAGAAAAAAAGGAAATGGATAGTGAAAGCCAGTGATGGATGAGTTGATGAATGGAAGATGCCAGTGGCGACTGGGGTTCAGACACACTGGCAATCTTTGTGAGACTTCATGGAACACATCTCAGAATTTTCTGATAGAATGGTGAATCCCTTCCTCCATCAATTAAGAGTTACCCTCAGGGGCACTTTCTTCCTGGCCCATTATGACTACATGCTCCCATGGACAGAGACTAATGTCAGGCAGAAAGAAATGAAAAGTTTCAAGTATAAGGGAATTGTCTGCAGGTGACTCCCAGGGCAGGCCAATGGAATAAGGCCTAGACATTAACAGCACTGGCTATAACCACCAACCTTTCATCAACTCTAATTTCCAGTAGAAGCACTTTTAGGCATTTGGGTACCATTAATCTAGGCACCTAGGCCTTTCTTCCTTTTTCATAGCTATCAAAACCCTAATTTTACCTGGGAAAAGATGGGTCAAGTACAAGGGTGTGGCCTATTCTCTTCCTCAGTGACTTGTGAAAGGGTGAGTATATGACTCAGTTCTGGCCAAAGAATTGGAATGGGAGGCCTGCCAGGGAACTTCTGGGGAGCAGAAGTTAAAATCTGCATGAAGACAAAGACCTTTTGCTCCTCCCTTCATTTCCTTCTGTGGAAATTGTCTTGGGAGGATGTTATATTTAGAGCCGAGCCAATATGAACAAAAAAGGTAAGAGACATAGTCCTTGATGACTTCATTACACTATTGAGCTAATTCTGGACCATCTACTAATAGACTTTACGTAACAAACAATAAATACCTCTATGTTACCTGGCTTCCCTGTAACTTGCATCTCCCAAAGAAGACATAACAAAGAGAGAAGTGAGTGAATGAATGCTGTTCTACATTGCATATACTGTAACACATGCATTGTTGTATTTTTGTTATTCATTTTATAGCCCAAGTACACATCCTATGGGCTGTCCATCAGTATTTATTAAAATGATTGAATAAATGATGAATGTAGATGAACATTCAAAAATCGAATCTAAAATAAACCTTACAGAACATACTTCAGTGATTATTCCATAAAACAATGTATTGTAATGCCTAAGATCAGCAGGTATTCAAAGATGTTGCAAATGCCAAATGCATATTTGATTTGGCTGGCTATATGCTAAATTTAAGAAATGGAATGCAAATAAGCAGAGACTAAAAGCTTTTGCTGGCTCTGACGTAAGGTATTTTGGCAGGGGACAAACTCAGTAGTGAGACTAGAATAAGGAATTCAGTGTAAATTGAAGAGACTGCTCTAAAAATTCAGCTTATACCATCTTTTAATATATCTCAATCACCCAGAAGAATCGATCTGGCATTGTGAAGGAATATGTTGATCTATTACTCCCATTTGAAAATGAAATTCTCCCACATCGGTGCCATGTAAGTACCTCCTAAAGTGGCCAAGCATGCCTCATCATTAGTCCTGCCTTTTTAGTTTCTCAGCAAATTGTTTTAGACTAAGATTATTTATTTTTTAAAAAGATTTACTTATCTATCTGAAAGTCAGAGTTACAGAGAGAGCAGGAGTGAGTGAGGGAGCAAGGGGAAGAGAAAGAGAGAGATCAATCTTCTATCCACTGCTCACTCCCCAGATGAGAACTACTTTTGCAGGGCATGAGAACTAGATGGCCACAATATCCTGGGCTGGATCAGGCTGAAGCCAGGAGCCAGGAGCTTCATACAGGTCTCCTACATGGGTGGCAGGGGCCAAACACTTTGACCATCTTCCACTATTTTCCCCAGGTCATTAGCAGGGAGATGGATCGGAAGTAGAACAAGCAGGACTTGAATTGGTGTTTATTTGGGATGCTGGTGTCACAGGTGGTGGCTTTGCCTGCTATGCCACAATGCTGGCCCCTAGACTAAAATTTAATGTACGTCATACTTTTATCATGTTTAGTGAAATTTCTGCAAGCTAATATGTATAAATAATAACCATGATTACAGATGGTGTGGGAATAAAGAAAACATGTCAACAGTGATGAAAAAGATTAGTACTCAGCTTGTTGAACTGATTACGCCTTTTCTCTTATATGATCACTCTCTCACTCTCATTAACTTATTTCCCATAGATGTTCTTTCTACTTAAAACAAAATAGGGGCTGGCACTGTGGTGTAGTGAGTAAAGCCGCCACCTGCAGTGCCAGCATCCCATATGGGCTCCGGTTTGAGACCCGACTGCTCCACTTCCTATCCAGCTCTCTGTTGTGGCCTGGGAAAGCAGTAAAAGATGGCCCAAGTCCTTGGGCTCCTGCACCCACGTGGGAAACCCAGAAGAAGCTCCAGGCTCCTGGCTTCAGATGGGTGCAGTTCTGGCTATTGTGGTCAACTGGGGAGTGAACAAGTGGATAAAAGACTCTCTCTCTCTCTCTCTCTCTCTCTCTCTCTCTCTCTCTCTGCCTCTCCTTCTCTCTGTGTGTAACTCTGACTTCAAATAAATACATTTTTTAAAAAATCGCTTTTAACCCTATGTATCCAGCCAACAAACTCCAAATATTAAGCATCTGGGACACCTCACCTGAGGACTGCTCTTCAGTCTACTGCAGGATATTCAAGAAGTGCTGGGGCATTCTTGTCCTGGGAACATCCCTGAGTGAATTGTGGGCAGGAGTTGTAAGGTAACTATGTACTTCCTAGTGCCTGAGTACAAGCATAACTGAAGTGCATTTTACAGTGTCTCTCAGAAGTCCCCAGCAGCACTGGACTCCCGATGATAACACTAACAAGGTACTCAGTACCTGATGAATTACTCCCCACCTTTGCCCTCCCCTTCCTTCCTCTCCTTTTTCTCCTTCACCTTCCCTTCTTTTTCCCTTCCTTGCTTACTTTCCTTCTTTCTTACTGTTGCTTTCTGGAATTTCTTCCCAAATAAGCCACTTGGACTCAACCCCTTTCTTGGGATCTGCTATGGAAGGAGACCCCTTAAGACATATCCACTTCTGTTTTGTGACCTTTTATTAGTCTCCAGCTCCACTATGCTATAGTTTGACTAGGGTATAACTTCTTTAAAAAAAGACATTTATTTTAATGGCAGAGTTAGAGAGAGAGAATCTTCCATCCACTGGTTCACTCTCCAAACGGCTGAGATGGCTGGAACTGGGCTGATCCAAAGCCAGGAGCCAGGAGCATCTTCTGGGTCTCCCATGTGGGTGGCAGGGGTTCCAAGTACTTGGACCATCTTCTGCTGCTTTCCCAGATACATTAGGGAACTAGATTGGAAGTGAAGCATCTGGGACTTGAACCGGGGCCCATATGGGATGTCAACACCACAGACAGCAGCTTTACCCGCTACACCACAGTGTCAGTCCCTAGGATATAGCTTTCAAACTCCTGTAGACCTTTAAATTCCAAGGTCATAAACAGGTGATAGTAAGAGAGTGGATACTTAATCCAATTATAGTTTAGAAGGTGGGACTAGTGGGAGCTCCTTAGGTCAAGGGGGCATGCTCTCCAAAGGTAGTTCTCATGAGAAGGTTGGTCCCATTTTATCTACTTCCTGGCTCACTATGTGATCCTTCTTCTGTCCCTGCTCCCCTTTGCCATGTGATACTCTGTGTCCCTTTGAGACTCTGCTGGCAGGAAAACCTTCACCAGAGGCTAAACCAATGACGCCTACCTGATTGTGGACTGCGAACTTCCAAAAAGTAAGTTGGAATAAACCTCCTTCCTTCAAAAGTAGCTTGTCTTAGCTATTTCACAATAGTAACAAAAAGCTGACTAATTCTCATGTGGGTTCTGTCCCATCACATCACAAAAGACCTCCATGCCGAATGCCAAGTGCATTTTCAACCCTTACATGCTTAGTCTCTCCAGTAACATTACATAAATTAATCGATTCCACCTTTGAAGCATGGTTTTGATACCTTGGTACTGTGTGCTTTTTTTTTTTTTTTGAGGCAAGAAAGGGTATATTTCTGATTGCCCTCCATGTTGTCCCTTCTTAGGGGCCATGTTGTCCCTTCTTAGGGGCAAGTCACTTACAAAGAAGTCTCATGTGAAAGCTTCTCTCTGGACCCAGACACTAGAGTGTGCTACTTGTTTTCCTATTACCTCTCTGCCTACTCCTTCCTGGTTGCTTTTGTAGGCTCATCTGTTCCCAGCCAATCATTACATATTAAAGTTCTTCAAGGCTTGATTCTACAACTACTCCTCTTTTCACTTGATTCCCCCACTCCCTCCTCCTCTCTCTGGCTGATTTCCTCCACATTTTTTCATTCCCAAAAGTAAATGATTCACACATTTGTATTTTCAGCCCAAACTTTTATTCTGCATTCCAGACATGCATATCTAATTATCTACTTTCTGTCTATCCAATATCTTAAAGACATCTCAAACACAACATAAGTCAAAGAAAAGCACAACTTTTCTTCTAAAACCCATAGGGAATATTAATCATATCCATTCATTATTGAAAAACTGAAACCTAGTAGTAATTCCCAATTGATCCCTTTTCTTCATCACCATCTACCAAAATATGTGTCTAACCTATCATTAATGAAATCCTTTTGATTTTACTACATTTCTGAACCTGTTCATTTCTCTTTCTTGACCATCTCCTAAACCTCTGCAAATATCTCCTAACTGGCTTGCTCAAGTCCTGTCCAGCACTATGTATGTATGGTTCATTCTCAACACTATAGTCATGAAAATAGAATTACTTCCAAACATCATGAATGCATGCTTATGTTCACCTTCGTCCCTCTCCCCAGATTAAAATACTTTAATACCTCCTCACCACTCATTGAATAAATATAAAATCCTTGCTCTACCCCACAATATCCTGCCCATTTGGCCTCCACCTGTTTCTTCAGCCTTATCTGGTCCTTGACTTCCCCTACATATCCTTGACCTGGCCACATTTCTTCTGTTCCTTCACTTAAACCCCTTGACATGTGACCCTTTTCATTTACTGTTTTCTCAGCCTACAGCACTTCCTTTCCCCTTTCTTTTGTTCCATACCGACTAAATTTTCAGACTGTGATTGAACTCTCACTTTTTAAGTGGCATTTTCATTAGCTTCTCTGCCCAGGCCAAATTCTAAGATAACTCTCATCACTTTACATCTTTCTCTTGAATTACAACTATTACAGTGGAGACTCACAGTTGTTGTTCAATAGTGAATAACTGTATTAAACGAGTGAATGAAGAAAAGCTAGAAGAATCTTATCTCTTGTCATGAGCTAATCAAGATCCCCTGCCCCAAATTCATGTGTTGAAGTTCTAACTCCCAGTGCCTCAGAAGACATACTTAAGCTAAAATTGGGTCATTATGATATAGTTAAATATGATTTATAAGAAGAGTAGATTCGGGGAGCTGGCATTGTAGTGCAGCAGGTTAAGCTGCCACCTGCAGTACCCACACCACACGTGAGCACTAGTTCGAGCCCCAGTTGCTCCACTTCTGATCCAGCTCCCTGTTAATGTGCCTGGGGAAGCAGCAGAAGATGGCCCAAGTGTTTAGGTCCCTTCCACCCATTGGGAGACCTGGATGAAGCTCCTGACTCCTTGGCTTCAATCTGGCAAGCCCTGGTTGTTGCGGCCATTTAGGGGGGAACCAGTGGATGGAAGATCTCTGTTTCTCCCTCTCTCTCTCTCTGTAACTCTGTCTTTCAAAAGTAATTAATTAAATCTTTTTTAAAAGAGTAGGTTCAGACACAGACAATACAAAAGGATGACACAGAGATGAAGACACAAGAGGCAGCCATCTGCAAGCCAAGGAAAGTGGCCTCAGAAGAAACAAAATCTGCCAACACATTGATCTTGGACTTCCGGCCTCCCAAACCATGATAAACTAAATTTCTGTTAAGTCTATGCAACTTTGTCATGGAAGCCCTAGGAAAGGCATTACCTCATTGGGCTGATGCGTATTTCCTTGGAATGCACCCAACACCATCTCATTCCTCAAAACTGTTCTCACAAACTTTGCCAAATACAATTTCTGCCTCTTCCAGGATGTTCCCATCTGCTCTAAATGAGGCAGCATTCATCACTGTCCTGTGTGTTCAGGGTGAAAACCAAGCTGTATAAATTGAGGGATAAAATGACCTTGGCGTTCACTATGTAGGTAGGGAATCAACGGTCCTATGAAAGAAGTCTCTTTGGAAGCCTAAGCCAATACTTTTAAGAATTCTGCCTTTGAGCCATTCATGACTCTTTTTTGTTGGAGAAATTTACAGTTTCCTTCTCTTTTAAAGTCTAAACAACAGTATTTCCTATAAATCTTGTGTCCAAGGATTCTAATATTTCTATCCTATTTATTTTATAATGAATAACAGATGTGATGCTTATAACAGATGTGATGACTGCTAGAGTCTCATGTTTGAAATGGTAAAATGTGTTAAGTAGCATTAGTCAGTAGCAAGAGATTTTGGTGTTTTTTATTTATTTATTTTTAGAAAACATTTTCAAGGCTTTTAGAGCATATTTTGGTTTATTAACTTTTAATGTGATAATATTAATAGAACAAGAATTCTCATTAAATAAGTTATGTCATTTCAATAAGTAATACTATAAGTGGTTAATAACCTAACTCCAAAGCTAGCCACATTCTCAAATATGATTAATATTCCTCTGTCTACTTCTTAATGCTCCATTAACTAGTGCAAAGTAGGTGGTCCTACTGCCAAAAGCTTTTACCATTAAATGGAAAATACATTTACTCACTTTGTGAATTAATTAAAGCCATATGGAATTTAGAGTAGAAGATTCTGACTTAAACATTCTGTTTTAGAGAGATTCAGAAAATACAGAAACATTGTGTGCCCAACAGGACACCCATATGCTTTCAGAATATAGAAACAAGCATTTCAACTTTTCCTCAACTATCACAATTTACATCTGTTTGATTACAGCAAGAATTTAAGGTGTATTTGATTAATAGCAATGGGCAACACTGAATGCTGAAATTGTTGGAAAAAGGATTCTTCAGTGGGTTTTCTCCTGATTCATAAACCTCTAATATTTTAGAAGTTTGAACGTGTGTTTGAGAGCTGCATATCTGGATGATTTAGGTGACAGATGGCTATATCCTTAGCCTGAAAGAAATTGCATGCCTGTTCAATTCAACAGCTATGCCAGGCCAGGTACTATGCCCACTCAGGAAATCCAAGGAAACTGAAATTTCATCTAAGTGTCTACCCACTAGAAAGGCACACAGGTAGATAACAGGGAGGCCCACACATGAAAGATTGCTTATTTCAGGATTTGCATGAAGAGACATGGCTTAAGCAATGGAATCACTGAGGACCTTTGTTCTCTGCATGTGATTCCTTGCTCTTAACTATTGAACACCTACTATGGCACAAGTACACACAGACTACTTGAGCTACACCCACACACTGTGATGTAACAGGTCTCTCTGACTATTCCCAAGAAAGCTAAACCCAAGGATTGATGTCCATTCATGGATATCTTTGAAGGCATTTGTTTCTTTTTGTTACTTATTTCCAGAGGCACCACTCCCTCTCTAACATAAAAAATGTAAGACCCACTTCATCTCTTTTCCTAAGCTGAGGAGATCACTTTTCAAATTTGATATATATCAGGTCACCTGTTATCATTTATGCCTTAACAAAACACAGATCACTGGGCTTCAGCCCAGAATTTCTTGATTCAGTATTTTTTGGGTACAACTGAAGAATTTACATTTCTAACAAGTTCCCAGGTAATGACAGCGTTGACCTGGGAAGCACAGCTTTAGAAATCCTGGGCTGGACACAGCCAGCCCCAGGTGGACAGAACGCCCATTGTTCTTACATAGATACTACTCTAAGCCCTCTCAGCTCTTCTGTTTTGAAGGTGTCTTCCAAGTTTCATGACCCAAAATGCCCTACTCCAGAAACAAAAAGAGAAGTATCATCAAAAGGAGGAGGCCCTCTATCGCTGTTTCATTACAAGCTGAAAAAATTTTCCTTCTATCTTAGTAATAGACAATTTATCAAACACTTAGCATATGCCAAACACAATGCTAGGACCATAAATAATAACAGTTGGGGCCAGCGCCATGGCTCACTTGGTTAATCCTCTGCCTGCGGCACTGGCATCCCATATGGGTGCTGGGTTCTAGTCCCGGCTGCCCCTCTTCCAGTCCAGCTCTCTGCTGTGGCCCGGGATTGCAGTGGAGGATGGCCCAAGTGCTTGGGTGCCTGCACCCGCATGGGAGACCAGGAAGAAGCACCTGACTCCTGGCTTCGGATTGGCGTAGCTCCAGCCGTAGCAGCCATTTGGGGAGTGAACCAATGGAAGGAAGACTTTCTCTCTCTCTCTCTTTCTCTCTCTCTCTCTCTAATTCTACCTGTCAAATAAATAATAAATAAATAAATAATAACAGTTAACATATACTGAGTACTTAACCTGTTAACCTGTTAAGCACTGGTCACAGTAATTTAAAGAGATTATTTCATTGGATTCTCACTCCTGCTTTATAGGGGAGGAAACTGAGGTATATAGAGGCTCAAAAATGGCCCTGAGCCATGTGACATATAGCTAGTGAACAGCAGTACCAAAAATACAAATTCAAGAAAATTTGAGTTCTTAACCATTAGGATACAGTACCTTTGAACAGACGTCTCTTTATTTTCCTACTTATTTAATATACACAAGAATCCTAAAAAGTAGGCCTTATCAACCCCATCTGTGGATGAGGCAACTGAATATTAGAAGCACTAACAAGTTACCTACAAAGTCAGAGGTAGGGGCTGGCATTGTGATATAGCCATATATACATATATGTAGCCATATATACCTATATACCATTGTGATGTAGCTGGTTAAGTTGTCTCTTAGGATGCCCGCATTCCATATCAGAGTGTCATTTTGTGTGTCTTGTCTACTGTGCTTCAGATCCAGCTTCCTGTTAATGCACCTGAGAAACAGAATATGATGGTCCAAGTACTTGGGCCCTTGCCATCCATGTGGGAGACCCAGATGGGGTTCCTTGATCCTGGTTTTGGACTGACTCAGCCCTGGCTGCCATGAGCATTTGGGAACTGAACCAAGAGATAAAAGACCAATCTCCCTATCCCTCTCTCCCTCTCTCACCCTCTCTCTCTCCCCTTTCCCTCTGACAATCAAATAAATAAAATAAATTTTTAAAAAATTTAAGATGTAAAGAGTTACTGAAAGCCCAGAGTATAATTTAGAACAAAATCAGGCATATCTCAATTCCCTTCCTTCAGATGGAAGCATTCATTCCTTTAGTTGCTAAAAAAAGTTTATGACTGACAGATTACAGCTGAATTCCCTCCAAAAGTTGCTATTGGCTAAGGAGAATCATACCATTCAAGGTTTCGCTTCCTTGGGTGGTAGCAGAATATCTCCTGGACAATGAATGGTTGACATAAAGGCATGAAATTATAGTCTGGCCACAATTCAGGATATTGCTGAAAGACCACTCAACTTCCAGGGGCCTAGGGTGATGGACCATCCTGATTTTCCAGGGGCTGAGAGGGTTTCCAAGAGATGGAACTTTAAAGCATAAAGTTGAGCCAGTCTCATGCCAACAGGAACAAGTGGATCATGCCAAGAGATCCCATTGTCTGTGGCCTAACTTCTGTCCAGCCTGTTTCCTTTCCTTCCCTGACAGGAGTTGATTCCAAGAGCATGCCATAATAAATTTCTGGTTTGCTAACCCCCAACTAGGTGTCTGCTTTTCAGACTTTTTCTAAAACCTGACAGGTTTCCTCAAACACTTGCGACATCAGATCTTAGGGGAAATGCTAGAGTATAGTCACCTCACATCATTATTCCTCTCTCCATACCTGCTTAATGACCCATAGGAAGGATCTGGAAAGATGTCACCAAAGATGATGGACAAAATTAAGCTGACTGGGATCACAGCCAGTGCAATGGTTTTGCTCAGCAGCTCCAGTAGTTCAAATCCATTTGTCAGGGATGCAGCCACAATATTGGAAACAGAGTGGAGTAAGCTGACATTTGCTTTAATGAACACTTCTAATTTTAATTTGTGGGAAAATCTGTTCATATTGAAAAGAAATCTTAAAAACTTTCTACCCCAAAGCCTAGTTGTCCTCCTCCTTCCCTCCCTTCCTCCCTCACTTGCTGTCTTGCTTTTGTCAGGGATTTTTGTCAGGGTTTCTGCCTTCACCAGAACTTTTAGCTAATAAAAATGTGTTTGCAGAGCCTGATTCCCTAAAGTCAGATGCAATGTTATTGAATTCTAAATCTTGTATAACATGGGCTATAATCAAGGTGGAGATCCTTACTGAAAAATAATTAGCTGTGGGGATAGAAAGCTCAACAGAAGCATAATAATTAAATTGGCTCCCTGTTTTTATTTTATTGAGAACACTAAGCTATATTGATCTTCTTTCAAACCAGATGCTGATTCGTACATCCCTTGCAGATCCCCTTGCAGATCTTTTCTGAAGAGCTAATAGTAAAAGGAATAAACTTGAGAATTCTACTCCAGTCCAACAACAGATTTTGGAAAATCCCAACACTTGGAAATTCAAAGTGGTTGGCTTTGAGGTTCTGAACTCCTCCAAGTAGGAGGACTCAAGTGGGAGATTCTGGCTCTGTAACTATCTGGAGGGAAACCCTAAGAATAGAGTTTCAATTTTACTACATGAAAAAGTTCTAGAGACTGTTACACAACAATGTAAACAGATACCATCACTAACCTGTATGCTTAAAAAGCATTAAAAGGGTAACTCTAAAATTAAGGGTTTTTTAAAGATTTATTTAGTTAAAAAGGAGAGCAAGGGAGGGGGAGGGGGGAGAGGGGAAGAGTAAGAGGGGGGAGAGTGAGGGGGGAGGGGGAGAGAGAGAGAGAGAGAGAGAGAGAATCTTCCATCCAGTCCTCAAAGTTCAATTACTACCCAAATGGCCACAGTGCGCAAGGCTTGACCAGACCAAAGCCAGAAACACCATTCAGGTCTCCCAAAAGGGTACCAGCGGCCCAAAGTACTTGGTCCATCCTCCGCTGCTTTCCCAGGTGCATTAGCAGAGAGCTGGATTGAAGTAGAGCAGCCAGGACTTGAACTGGTGCCCATGTGGGATGCTGGCATCACAGCTTAACCTGCTGCGTCATGATGCTAGCCCCCAATATATTATGTTTTTTTACCACAAAGAAAAAAATTTTTGTGAAAAGTTTATAAATAAAAAGAATGATTTCTTCCCAGTTCTAGAGGCTGTGAAGTATCTGATCAAGGTGCTAGAAGAGTCAGTGTGTGGTGAGGGTTTATTGTTTGTTTCTTCTGTGCCCTCACATGGTGGAAGGAGGAAAACAAAATTGAACAAAAAGCTGTAGGTCAACGAGGAATTGTAGGCCAGGCTTCAAGTAGCAAACGACCCACTTACTGATTTTTCTTGCAGCTCAGACCGGATCCTAGCAGGAGTAGAAACCTCTGATTCCTGAATGGCTCCCCACTCCCTCTACATGTTTCTCCTAGATCCACTCTTTTTCTCAACCTCCTGACCTTTGTACCTTCATTCTCAAGCCTGGATCTCAATGGTTCTTGTTCAATTTTCACCCCCAGGACCTCCGTGCCCCTCTGAACCACACTGAAATCTAACCTCCACTCTAGGAAATGACTCTGTTCTGGCTATTGTTTACTCTGCACTGGATCCCCTCATCCACGTGGATACTGAACACAGAGTTACCTTCTAATCTCTTGACCTTTCAGAAGAGGACTTTCTGCTGGAAATTTCCCCTCCTCACGCTCACGGGTTATACCCACGATTTTTCTCCCACAGCTCCATTTGGACCCTGGTCATGTTGTCATATTTTTACCTTTTTACAATTCTGGTTCCCCAGCTACTACCTGATGGTGCACAATTTGAGGGTTCTGGCTTGCATATGTCTGACAAGATAGCTATTTTATTTTTGCTGCTAGGATGGGACTTTTGAAAAATTTATTTGTTTGAGAAACAGAAAGAGGGAGCTCTCATCCATGGGTTCACTACCCAAATGTCTGCAGAAGTTGAGGTTCAGCCAGGCCAAATCTGGGAGATGGAAATTGAACCCCGTTCTCCCATGTCAGTCCTAGGAACCCAATTACTTGAACCATCACTACTGCCTTCCAGGTTCTGCATTAGCAGGAAGCTGGAATCAGAGGCAGAGCCAGGAATTTAATCCAAATAATCCAATGTGAGATGTGGAGGTCTTAACTGCTAGGTCAGGGGCTGGCTCTGTGGCATGGTGGGTTCGATAACTGCTAGTGACACTGGCATCCCATATGGGTGCTAGTTCATGTCCCAGATGCTCCACTTCCCATTCAGCTCCCTGCTAATAACCTGGAAAAAGCAGAAGATGGCCCAATGCTTGGGCCCCTACCACCCACGTGGGAGACCTGAATGAAGTTCCTGTTTCCAGGCTCTGGCCTGGCTCAGCCCTGGGCCACTGTAGCCATTTGGGGAGTGAGCCAGCAAATGGAAGACCTCCCTCTCTCTCTGTAATTCTGACTTTCAAAACAAATCATTATGGGCCTATGCTGTGGCATAGTGGGTAAAGCCACCGCCTGCAGTGTTGGCATCCCATATGGGTGCCGGTTCAAGTCCCGGCTGCTCCTCTTCTAATCCAGCCCTCTGCTATGGCCTGGGAAAGCAGAAGGAGACGGCCCAAGTCCTCAGACCCCTGCACCCATGTGGGAGACCCAGAAGAGCTCCTGGCTTTGGATCAATGTAGCTCCGGCTGTTGTGGCCAACTGAGGAGTGAACCAAGGTATGGAAGACCTCTCTCTCTTTCTGCCTCTTCTTCTCTCTGTGTAACTCTGCCTTTCAAATAAATAAATAATTTTTTTTAAAAAATCATAAAAAAATAACTTCTAGGTCAAGATTGCTTATTTTTCTAAAAAAAGAAATCTTAAAAAAAATAACTTCTAGGTTAAGATTGCTTATTTTTAATCTTGTAGTTTTTGGTAATCTTGGAAAAGGTGACTTGATCCTGAAAAATAATTTGGTTTCAAAAAGAAGATTTTGTTATTGAGCACATATAAATTTTAGAAGCTATTGTTCCAATTTTATATGTCATAAAAATAAAAAGCTGTTAAATGATTTCTATAATGTGATTTTATTGATTTCCTCCAAGATAAAAAGCATAATAGTCTTCCAATATTTGTCTACTATGGAAAATTGGTCCTTTACAAAAATAAAAGCTTTCGTGTAAATAAATGGGCTGTGGCATGAAGTGATTTCTTTTACTGTCAACATGCTTTATTCAGTCTTTTTATTTATGTCACTCTTACTAAATTTACATCTCAAAAGAAAATAAAACAAATCTATTTTCTGTCACCTTCTTTTAGCTAATTGTTGCAGTGAATAATATCAATTTCAAAGAGCTTTAGAGCTTAGAGTTTCTAAGAATAGAGAATGAACTAGGTAGAGCACAGGATTTGCTGTGTTTTTTCATCAAAGTTATGTTTTTATGTGTGAAGTTATAATGTACACTTAATGTTCTTACAGATTTATTTAAAACCAGATGGCTGCCCTGCCATTCCCGCTACTTCTAGACAAACCAATTTTTCCTTGTACAGCTGATTTATTTTTATTTAACTATTCTGCCTCTTCAAATAACATGTTTCTCTCAATAATTACTACTTGATATTTTAGCTCATGCATTATTAATTGATTTCTCATTGTGGAAAATGAGCATTTCACATTATCCCTTTTCCTCAATAAGTTTTTTTAAAAAAAGATCTGAAAATCAGAGTTTTATAGGGAGGAAAGGGGAGGGGAGGGGAAAGGGAGGGAGAAGGGGAGGGAGAAGGGGAGGGAGAGGGCGAGGGGCAGGGAGAAGGATCTTCTGTCCACTGGTTCACTCCCCAGATGACCACAACAGCCAGGGCTGGGCCAGGTTGGAGCCAGGAGCCAAGAGGTTTTTCCAGGTCTCCTATGTGGGTGGCAGGGGCCCAAGAACTTGGCCATCTTCCACTGCTTTTCTCAGGCCTTTAGCAGGAAGCTGGATGGGAAGTGAAGCAACCAGGACTTGAACCAGCACCCATATGGGATGCCAGCACCAGAGGCATTACCCACTATGCCACAACACTGGCCCTCCTCAATATTCTATCTTAATTTAGACCTACAATTATTGTTTACCGTATTATGGCTATGTAAACACTATTCATGTGTAAGCTTGGCATAAAATATGATCACTTTTCCCTTCACACACTTTTGATTCTCCTGTGATTGATAACTAGCTCATTTTTGCATAGGAATGCTAGTTTTCCGTGGACTTTGCGTGAGACATTGAGAAAGCAGTACACTTTCTGGATCAGTGCTGAGCTGTCTCTCTGCTGCACGGCTGTCATATGAGAGAATGTCTTTACCTCACTGCTGGTTGACTCTCCTGGCTCCGGCAGGGATTTCTTCATTGATAAAGCATACCTTACAGTAGCTTCCTAATAAATCATATGAAATGGTGGGTAAGTTTGGAAGACATTATGCCTTCCCAATTTTTTAAGACTTTTTAAAAAAGATTTACTTATTTATTTGAAAGTCAGAGTTAGAGAGAGAGGAGAGAGACACAGAGAGAGAGATCTTCCATCCGCTGGTTCGCTCCCCAAATGGCCGGGGCTGAGTCAGGCTGAACAGGAGCTTCTCCTGTGTCTCCCATGTGGTGCAGGGGCCCAAGCACTTGGACCATCTTCTGCTACTTTCCCAGACCATTAACAGGGAGTTGGATTGCAAGTAAAGCAGCCAGGACTCAAATCAATGCCCATATGGGACACTGGCACTGCAGACAGTGGGTTAAACCGCTATGCCACTGCACCAGCCCATATGCCTTTCCAATTGACTGGTAATTTTGTTGCATATAGAATTCTTGATTGGGAACAATTTTTTAAAAATTATTCCTTTATTTCAATGGCAGAGAGAGAAAAAGTCATACAGAGATCTTCCATCCATTGGTTCACTCCCCAAATGCTTGTAACAGCCAGCTCTGGGCCAGGCCAAAGCCAGGAGCCTAGAACTCAATGTGGGTCTCCCATGTGGGAGGCAGGAACCAAGTACTTGGCCCATATCTCCTGCTTCCAAGGATGCATGTAAGAAAGGAGCTGGAATCAGAAGTGGAGTTAGGACTCAAACTCAAGTGCTTTGGTAAGGGATGAGAGCATCTCAAGCAGTGTCTTACCATACCCCCTGGAAGTAATTTTTAAAGTATTGTTCTGTAATCTTCTAGCTTCCAGTAATGCTGTTGAGAAGCCTGAAATTATTCCAATTTCTTTTTTTAAAACTTTTATTTAATGAATATAAATTTCCAAAGCACAGCTTATGGATTACAATGGCTTCCCCCCTCCTATAACTTCCCTCCCACCCACAACCCTCCCCTTTACTGCTCCCTCTCCCCTTCCATTCACATCAAGATTCATTTTCAATTCTCTTTTAGTCTGCGAGGTGCTCATTCATTCTCTCTCCTGCTCCCCCTCTGTGTCTCTGTTTTTATCATCTGTATTTCTCATTTTTGTATGTAGAATATTTTTTTAGACCTTGGATCATAAATTTCTTGGTAATGCATCCCCATGTGAGCTTAACCATTGTCCTATTTGCTCTATGACATGTTTTTTTTCCAACCTGGAAATATGTATCTTTTGATTCTGAACATTTTCTTGAATTATGTCACTGATAATTTTGTCTGTTATCACCTCTCCTTTGGAGTTCTGATTAATTGGATTTTGGGCCTATGGAACTGGTCTTTTAATTTTCTTTCCCCTCTTATTTTTCCACCTATTTCTCTATCTTAAAGATTACTTTCTGTTAGAGTTCTTGAAATCTAGCCCCCAATTCAACTCCTGAGGCTTCCATTTATGCTTTTTTAATTTTTAAGACACATGTTTATCTTTAGAATGTTCCTTTCAAAATACTATCTTGCTCTTTTTTCATGCTTGTGATATCTTTTCTAATGATATTAATGACAGACTTTTAAGATGGATTTAAAAAAAAAAAAAGATGGATTTTAAATTCTCTTCCTGCACAGTCATTGTAAATTGAAACTTGCTTTTTTTCCTGGTAGATTACTTTTGAACTCATCAATATACATTAGAGGCTTTCCTCAGATGACTGCTAATTCCAGTGTCTGGGATTAAAATCTAGTTGGAAGTTCTGTCCAATCAGAGTCTCTCATCCCCCAGACCGGATGATTAAATTAGGGATGAGCATATTGTCCCAGGCCCAGTTAATTAGCATACTGCTTGGAGATTGGGAAAACTCCTTCCCATTCCTCGGATTACTAAACTAGCAGTACATGAGTGTTGACTTTCTGGTGTCACCTTGGCCTACACACGGAGGAAGCTTTCAGGAGATAGACTCAGAAAGAGTGTAGCAACAATTCAAGCCCTGGATGTGCTTAACTACATCCCTTACCTCTCAACTTCAGCTACTGTACTTCCTGTTTATTTGGGGACTCTTTTCTCCTTAAATTATTTTGAGTTGGGTTTCTATGACTTTCAACTGAAGGGGTTTTTTTTGACAGATACAACATATTTCACAAGACTTCCCTGCCTGCCTGAAAATAATGTAATTTATGCCACCTACAAATGCAAAGGTCATCAACTATTCATCACCTCACTTCAGCTTTCCCCTAATGGCTCATATACCCTGTGAGTACCAGTGTGTCATCCAGTGTCCAATATAGCAACAGTGAGAACATTTGATATGGGAACAGACACAAAAATATCTGTAAGTAGCAGTGATAATAAATTCACATTTTCTCTGAGGGGCATTTCCTTTTCCTCCAAGATCATATTCGGTTCCAGGCTAGTTTGTTGGGGAGAAATTGCACCAAAGAGTATTCTCCAATTTCTTATTTTTCCCTCTGATTTCCTCTTGATGGCATATGTATTAATATCCCTTTCTTAGGGTGTTCCTGCATTTGACTTGTTTGTGATAACATTGTGAACATTTCTTATTCATGATGTTCTTATTTCCCTGATGTATCTGTTCTTGAACATTTTTACATAAGCACTTTAAAACTAATATTTATTACACAATCTCCAGTTACTCTTTAGCTGGTGGGAAATAACTTTGCAATTTGAGAGGCATGTCTATTATAAGCAAAGTATTATTTAGATTTCTGTAAGATAAATGAAGATTTAGTATGACATAGCAATGCTACTTTTTTTTTTCTTGAGCCATGTCTGAATGAAAAATATTCCTTAGTTTTTCAGTGCTTCTAAAGATAGCGCTCTCATAAACTTCACTTTCTTATAAAATCAGGTGGCTCTGGAAAGCAGTGGAAAGTGTATCACACTGCTATTGCCCTCAGGGGCTAACGCTTTTACTATGTCCACAAAAAGGGGCTGTGGGGGTTGGCGTCTGGCTTGGCAATTTTAAGAAACCCATACCCCACACCAGAGTATCTGGGTTTGACTTCCAGTCCTAGAGCAATTCCAGATTACAGCTAATGCAGACTTGGCGAAGAACAGTGACAGCTCAAGCAGGTGGATTCCTGCCACCACATGGGAGGCATGGTGAGTTCCCAGCTCCTGGCTCTGTTGTGGACATTTGGAGTGAACCAACAGATGGGAACTCACTCTCTCTGTGTCTCTTTCTCTCTGCCTTTCAAATTAGAAAAAAAAGGTGGGGGGAGGTGGCTGCAGAATTGGAAACGTTTTGCCTGCCAAAAATACTTCGAGATTTGTGTAATCATTGTGTGAGTTTTCTTTTTTTAAACATTGGGGAATTTGGGTTTATCATATTTAGTAGCGAGTTCCATCATACATGAGCCTCCAGGCATGCTTATAGATTCTAGAGATTGGAGGAAAAACAGATTTTCATTCTTTGAGGTTCACAAACTACAGTAAGTGTCATAAAAGCAAGAAACACGCTGTTATCTCATAGCCAAGAATTGCTTATAGTGCCAGAATTTTAAAATAAAGACTGGTGCATCAGCAGAAAGAGGAAGTTTGGAGGCCCCAGAGAGAAAGACCAGGCATCTCTCAAAATCAACTCCTGACACTTAACACCCTGAGAAGACTCTTCAACCCTTGGCTGCCTCCCCGCTTATCTATTTTTCCTATGGGATCCACGACTATATCCCACCTCTTCTTTCAGAGATTCTGGTAAGTACCTCCTTCTACCTGAGAATATCCAGAAGGCGGAACAATAATGCATTTCTTTAAAGCTACACTTTCTTCTTCCTTCAGCTAGTGGAAAGACTGTAATAGAGTAGGACCCACAAATAAGACTGAAATTCCAGGAACTGAAGAGTCCATGAAGTTTGTTTGTGTAAAAGCAGCATATTCATCTGCATGAATGTCACTGTCTATTTTCCAAAGGCAGAGTGCTTCTGGTTACATGATCTTAAGGCTGTGACTCTAAGAACACGTTTGCTCTGAAGTGCCAGTGTGGTGGGTAACAAAAGTGACAGCCATGGCGGCAAGAGGCTGCACTTGTAGACTTGTAAACTAGATGGTTAGGTGAGATCATTCTAAGGTCTCCGCAGGCTGTAACATTTTACATTGTATATCAATATGGTTGCGTCAAAGCCAAAATTAACATTTGGGATTGCATCAAATTGAGAAGTTTCTGTACTGCAAAAGAAACCGTCAGGAAAGTGAAGAGGCAACTGACAGAATGGGAAAAAATATTTGCAAACTATGCAACAGATAAAGGGTTGATAACCAGAATCTACAAAGAGATCAAGAAACTCCACAACATCAAAACAACCAACCCACTTAAGAGATGGGCCAAGGACCTAAACAGACATTTTTCAAAAGAGGAAATCCAAATGGCCAATAGAAACATGAAAAAATGTTCAAGATCACTAGCAATCAGGGAAATGCAAATGAAAACCACAATGAGGTTTCACCTCACCCCAGTTAGAATGACTCACATTCAGAAATCTACCAACAATAGATGCTGGAGAGGATGTGGGGAAAAAGGGACACTAGCCCACTGTTGGTGGGAATGCAAACTGGTTAAGCCACTATGGAAGTCAGTCTAGAGATTCCTCAGAAACCTGAACATAACCCTACCATAATACAAGCCAGCCATCCCACTCCTTGGAATTTACCCAAAGGAAATTAAATTGGCAAACAAAAAAGCAGTCTGCACCTTAATGTTTATTGCAGCTCAATTCACAATAGCTAAGACCTGGAATCAACCTAAATGTCCATCAACAGATGACTGGATAAAGAAATTATGGGACATGTACTCTATAGAATACTACACAGCAGTAAAAAAAAAAAATGAAATTCGGTCATTTGCAACAAAATGGAGGAATCTGGAAAACACCATGCTGAGTGAAATAGACCAGTTCCAAAGGGACAAATATCAGATATTCTCCCTGATCGGTGACAACTAACCGAGCAGCAAAAAGGAAACCTGGTGAAGTGAAATGGACACTGAGAAACGGTGACTTGATCAGCCCTTGCCCTGACTGTTGATGAACAACTTAATACTTTATCCCTTTTAGTATTTTTTTTGTTCTACTTAATACTATTGGTTGCACTCTGTAATTAATATACAATTATTCTTAAGTGTTGAAACTTAACTGAAAAGTGACCCCTGTTAAATATAAGAGTGGGAATAAGAGAGGGATGAGAAATACAATTTGGGACATGCTCAATTGGACTTGCCCCAAATGGTGGAGTTAGAAACATGCCAGGGGATTCCAATACAATCCCATCAAGGTGGCATGTACCAATGCCATCTCACTAGTCCAAGTGATCAATTTCTGTTCACAATTGATCATAATGATAGGACTAAGAGTCAAAGGGATCACATAAACAAGACTAGTGTCTGAAAATACTAACTGATAGAATAAAAAAAGGGGAGAGAACGATCCAACATGGGAAGCGGGATACACAGCAGACTCATAGAACAGCAGATATCCTAAACAGCACTCTGGCTTCAGAATCAGCCCTTAAGGCATTCGGATCTGGCTGAAGAGCCCATGAGAGTATTTTAGGCATGGAAAGCCAAGACACTCTGGCAAAAAAAAAAAATGACCTAAATGAAAGATCTCCATGAGTGAGATCCCAGTGGAAAGAACAGGTCATCAAAGAAGGAGGTACCTTTCTCTGAAGGGAGGAGAGAACTTCCACTTTGACTACGGCATTGTCTAAATAAGATCAGAGTCGGCAAACTCAAAAGGCCTCCATAGCCTTAGCAACTCATGACAAGAGCCTCGGGTGATTACTGATGCCATAAACAAGAGTGTCAATTGTTAAGTCAACAACAGGAGTCACTGTGCAGTTACTCCTCATGTAGGATCTCTGTCCTTAATGTGCTGTACATTGTGCTTTAATGCTATAGCTAGTACTCAAACAGTATTTTACACTTCGTGTTTCTGTGTTGGTGCAAACTGTTGAAAGCTTTACTTAGTATATACTAAGTTGATCTTCTGTATATGAAGATAATTGAAAATGAATCTTGATGTGAATGTAATGGGAGAGGTAACAGGAGAAGGGAGGGTTGTGGGTGGGAGGGAAGTTATGGGGGGAAAAAATCCATTGTAATCCATAAGCTGTTCTTTGGAAATTTCTACTCATTAAATAAAAGTTTTTAAAAATGGAATAAAAAGAATATGGTTGCATCCCCTTGAAAGCATTTTCTCTTCTTGTTCATTTTCAAAGTAAAAAAAAAAAACACCTTATTTTTGTGAAAAGACCTTTGTGAAACTCTCACTTTATAGAGTACAATAAATCTATCCCCTTCAATCTCTCCATTATACCTCTCTCTTTCCAGGGATAGTTGGAAGGTTAAATTGACTAAACCCTATAATTCTAAGCTTTCTTGACTTAATATTCTTACATGGGGTTAAGAACTTTGAACAGCTATACAGACATTCTCTCATCTTGTTTTTCCAGGACGACTTTATTCTTGACCTTCAAGAGTTGAAATAACTCAACAATAAAATGCCAAGGATTTTGTAGTAACTCTTTTTCCATTGCACAAATAGTTTTCCTCAGCACAGAGCTTCCACCAGAGGAACTTCCAATGTGACACTGAGCATCCTTACAGATAAGCATTTTTAATTTCTATTGACATATAATTGTTCATACTTATGAGTTGCAGTTTGAAAACCTGATGCATGTATATAACGTATAATGCTCAAGGCAATGCAATTAGCACTTTCAGCTCCTTAAATATTTCTTTCTTTGTGTTCATAGCATTCAAACTCCTCTCTGATTGTCCTTTATAAAATATATAGTATGTTGCTGTAAACTACAGTCATCCTGCTGTGCTATAGGACACTAGAACTCATTCCTGCTACTTAATTGACTTTCACTTTGGGATGGTGTATGGGGAGATACAAGTTGGACTTACACTTCAATATTATTAGATAAGCTTCTACCAGACATTTTTCCTGGAGGTTAAAACTGTTCCAGAACAGGTACTTGGGTGTTATCAATCTCTGAAGTTACTCTTACAACCAGTTTATGGAAAAGAGGAATACAAATATGACTAAATTTATTTTTCCTCCAATCACTAGTTTCAGCCATGTGTTGTCATGTGTTGCTTCCCTGGCAAAGAGTGAACCACTTAACAGATAGCTTGGAAGATTTGATTACCTTCTGGTGGGCTTCAGTTACTTGATAAGCAGCCCAGGTTACATCTCAGACTTGATTTATAGCTAGCTCATTGCTTCACTACCCTTAAAACCAGGGTCAATGTCAATGCTTACTACTCAAGAGGAGAGAGGTTAGTCAGCTCTGAGACATGTTTTTCCCCCATTGCACTTGCAGAATTAACCAAGAGATAGAGGTAGGCCAAGAATAGGGAAACAGAAAGAGACAATGCAATCATCCATAACCTTTATAAGACAGAAGCAGGCAGATCAAGAGAGAGGTGAAGACCATGTGGACAAGAATGCAGAAATGAGATTGATGTGGACAGGAACCAAGCAACGTGGGCAGCCTCTAGAAGCCAGAAGAAGGAATGAATAGATTCTTTCCTGAAACCTCCAGAAGGGTCCATCCCTGCTGTTAACTTGATTTTGCCCCTTAAGACAGTTTCAGACTTCTGACCTCCTAAAACATAATAAATTTTTGCTGGTTGAAACCACTCACTTCATGGTGATTTATTACAGTAGCAATGTGAAACTCATACACTGAGTTCCATTTATTGGGTGCTTCCTGTGTGCCAGGCACTGTGCTAAGTATTGTGAGGTGTTCTGTCTTCTTATGTCTGTATTACAATGAGGAAACTTGTGCCTGGTTACACACCTGCTATGTGCAGGGGGTCAGGAATCAAACTCGGGCATCAGGCCCCAGGTTGTTCTCACCATGTTAAGAGTAAGAAATCTGGGGCTGCTGCCTGTGATTCCAACATCCCGTATGGGCTCTGGTTCACGTCCCAGCTGTTCCACTCATGATCCAGCTCACTGCTAACATCTGGGGAAAGCAGCAGAGGATAGTCCAAGTGCCTGGGCCCCTACCATCCACACGAGAGACCCAGAAGAAACTCCTGACTTTGGCCTGGCCCAGTGTTGTCTATTGCAGACATCCGGGGAATGAATCAGCAGATGGTGCATCTCTGTCTCTCTGTAACTCTGACTTTCAAAATAAATAGATCTTTGAAGAAAAAAAGTCAGAAATCTACCATTCTCTGTTAAAAGACATGAAGGTTTCTTGGAGAAAGGACTTAACCTAGGGCTAAAGTAGGGAAAACAAATTGAGCCTAGAATATCTTGTAGTTCCAGGAAGCAAGGAAGTACTCAAGGGGAAAGAAAAAAAAAAGAAAGAATGAGGGCTATGTCAAGGGGATCTAAGATCCAACCAGAATAGTCTCACAATGTCAAAGCTAGAAAAAATTTGAACAACAAAATTAAGTAGTATTGGATTATAACCCAAAGTAGAAAATATCCATGTATTCATAATTAATATATTTAGAGTCCCCCTCCAGGAGACAATTTAATCCTCCTCTCACCTCAGTGTACACTAGGTTTAGTGACTCATTTTAACAAATAGAATATGGAAAAACAAAAGTAGTAACTTTATAGTGGAGAAAATCTGGCAAATAACACCTCATCCAAGGTTTCAAGGTTAGTATCACTGGTGACAAGGCACATGGGTATCATGTACCCCCTGATGTAATGAGAATGGTACTTCACCTCTGATTTTTCTTTCTCTAAAATCCATACCTCCAGTCTGAACTACGAGAAATATCAGAAAAATCCAAAATGAGGAACATTCTAGATAATACCTGACCAGTAATCTTCAAAGCTATCAAGATCAAGGAAAATCTGCAAAACTGTTACAGATCACAGACTGTAAGATACACAATGACTAAATGCAATGTGATATCCTGGATGGAATCTTAAAACACAGAAAAGGGCACTGGAGGAAAAACTAGTAGAACCCAAATAAAGTCTGGGATTTAGCTGATGGTAAAAAAGTAAAGAGACATAGGCAATCTGAAATAAAATGAAATGTTGGTATAGAAAACTGTATTATTGTTTATCTTCCTTCATTACAAGAGCAACAATACATTGATGGAGTAGCACAGCCTTCACTGTCCTCATTGTCTTGCTTGGGCACAGTCCTAAGTAGATTAGATACCACACAATTCAAATGATCTTTATAATTACTCTTAAGAGGTTGCCAGTTTTATCCTCAATTTCTAGAGGGTACTGAGGTACATAGAGGTTAACTGACCTGTGCAAGTTAACATAGTAGGTGGGAGAACCTGATCTGAGCAGAAGTGATTAGCTCCAAGCCTTACCCTTAACCACTAAGCTAACAGTACCTTAGGTTTTTGGTTTCAGAGAGGCTAAGTGACCAGCTCAAAGTCATAATGTTGCTTGGCTCAGAACTGAGAGTACAACTGAGGCCTCCTGATTCTCAGTCCACTGCTTTTCCCATATCTCCAGGTACCACAAACTACTCCCTCATTTTTTTTTCCTTTTCTAAAGCACAGTGAAATTCTTGGAATTTCAGAAGCCAATTTGTATTTTTTCCCAATGGCCAAAGCAGGAACAATATCAGCAACAAGACAAAGTAGTAGAGTTTTAAACCTAAGTATAAAATAGTCATGTGACCATATTAACATAAATGATTGACTGAATAAGTAAATAAAGGAGCAAGGAATTACTTGAATTTCCCTCTACCTGAACTCAAAAAACAGCTATGAAGTCTCAATGCCCTATGTTTGTGGTTCCAGGTTGAAAGCTGAATAAGAAAACCTTTGTCACCAGTTTAGTTTCTCAACAGGATTCTAATCTTGGATTGTTTCAGAGGCTGCTGACAATTCAAACTGTCTTTTGTTTCGTGGATACCTTCTTGACAGTTCGATTTTCTTTTAAATTCTTGAAGTTTAACTTTGTTTATACTTACTTTATACTTACTATCTTTTGGCATTCTGGAGTTTTACTTTAGTATATGTTCTCTGTAATTGTATAATAGTGGTGACAGCTATTAGTTGCTGTTGTCTTCAAATACTTCATTTATAAGAGGGGAATGACACTGAATATTTTTAGCTATGGGGATGCTTTTAAGACTTCATTCAAACCTTGAAACTCTTTCCTAATATGGTATTCAGGTTGAATCAGAAGAAAGGGAGTACCGTGACCATATTTTCTTTAAAAACATGTCACTATCTCAGGGTTTTGTGGGTTTTCCTGGAAACTTTCAGGTTAAAAATGTTTGAGAGGATTCATGCCTGTATTCATTATTCAGTTGCATAATGATTCAAAAACAACAAAACTGAGGGAAAGCATTTCCAAATTCAGCACCAATTGTAACACACAACATTTGTAAAGGGCATTTCCACTTCCACAGTGCTCTGAAGCCCATGTTTTCTTCCTAAAGTATCACTAAATCCACTGAAGCTGGTATTACTTATCTGTTTAAGGTGAAGAAGATGAGGTTAGAATAAAGTTCACTTGGCTAGTAGTGGGATGAGCTGGGACACCATCCTTTCACGGTACTTTGAATCCTTAAAAAGATTATAATAGGGCAAAATCTTGCCAATATGTCAATGATAATTGTACTGATAAGTAGTACAAATTAACTTTTTTCTCCTTAGCTATGACACATCCATCTAAATGGGAATAAAACGCATTCAGTAGTTTATTATAATAGAAAGTGAGACAAAATTGAGATCAATACTGGCCATTTCTCATGATTTATACCCATGTTTCAGGTAAAAGAAGAAAACCGTCATAATAACGCAAAAAGCATCCTATAGGATAGTGAGGTATGTGATGAAATTTCTCAAGGATATGTTTTAAAGGAAAAAAAAATGCCAGTACCCTAAAAAATACCTTCTACAAAGTTGGTATTGATAATTATTTTTCAAGAATGATCCAATGTAGTGTGGGTGGAAGGTGTGGACTTTTGGACTCAGACTTCCACCCCCTCTAACTTATTAGTTAGAATGTTTAATTGGGATAAGATCTTTACAAATCTATTGTATTAGAAATGAGAAAAAATATGTTCTTTCTATAATATACTGTCTGGTATTTAATATTATATTTTTGCTTATGTTATTATTAAATGAATGCCTAGCTCCCTACTTTAGAGAATCTACAGATAAATAGCCTTCTTTTCCCTAGAGTTGAAAATGTCAACCTTGAGATTTGTTCTTTCTCCACACTTCCTGTCATCCAACACTTTCAAAATTAATGTACCAAAGAATCACTTGTTTAATGCTCATAAAACCACTTCTTAGGCTATTTACTTGGAAATTAATTCCATGGAGGGGAAAATATCAGGCAACAGGGCAGGAGTAAAATTTCCTCTAAATATGATATCAAGGAGGTGTTACAAGTGTTGAGCCAGAGGTATTTCAGATGAAGAACTACATGCCTCTCAAATAATGACAAAAGCCATTTGAAGCAGAACAGTGGAGACAAGTCCAATTTGTTACACAATCTCAAGATGTACAGGTGTGAGTAACACTTCAAACATATTCAGCATCTGCCTTCACACATGAACGGAGTTTTAGTCCAGTAACCATGGTTACCTACTCAAATACTCATAAAGCCAAAGAGATGAGTGAAGAGTCAAGTTAAAC
The DNA here is from genome assembly GCF_033115175.1 of Lepus europaeus. Classification (NCBI taxonomy): domain Eukaryota; kingdom Metazoa; phylum Chordata; class Mammalia; order Lagomorpha; family Leporidae; genus Lepus; species Lepus europaeus. The sequence continues at coordinate 133,788,481 of NC_084850.1, forward strand.
CATATATATTCGTAATACAGAGACTGGTAAACTCATGAAATTTCCATTTGCTTTGAAGACTTAGATTTCATTGACACTGATCCAATTATTTCTGTATATGTATTTCACCTCTAGTAGGACTATGCCTTGACCAGGTGAATAATAACATCTTGTCATCTATGATAGCAATGGTTATCACAAATAAAGTATACTGACTGGTAGCAGGACCACTGGAGTAATTGGGGGAGCAGGGATATGAGAATAAGAAGGGGAAATCAATTACGCAAAGCACATAAATCTTAAATACAAATCACAGTGTTTATGAGGAGGGTACACAATTATAATTAAGGACAAAAGACCAACTACAGGAACTCCTCAGCATAAATAAGGGAATCCAAAAAGTGGAACTGTGTTACTGCATGGTTAATGAATCATCTGGTGCAAGTCTGTGCAGCTAACTGAATGACCAAGAATTCTAGAATCTGGCTGCGGGATCTAAACCCATTCTTGTCCTTGTCATAGTTTAATATCACCTGGTGACAGTTGTCTTCTCCAGTCTGAAAAATGCAAACATATAGGGCCCACTCAAGAAGAATTAGATAACCTTAATAGCCATAGATTAAAATTGTAAAATCTTATGTCAGCCTTATTTTTCATTTCTTTATAGTTAGCCCATTGCTGTGGCTTTATTTTTCATCTCCCTCTCTCTAGAAAGGCATCCAGGATCATTCTTTAATCTTTTTAGTGGGCATATTTTTCCCCCTTCTCACAAGCTATTTTTTCCATTGTCCACCTCTCAAACAATGCTGTTCCATCAGCAATCTAAGTTTTCAAACCCTTGCTTTTCTACAGATCTATCATAGCCAGTCAGAACACTCCATCTCTGTAGCCATGGTACTCTTCCTGGGTGAGCACATGACCTATGTCTGACCAACTTCAATGAATCTCAGGACCTTCCTGGGAACTCTGAAACATACTCTCGCTCCTTATGGACTCTGTGGTGTATAAATGTGAAGCCTGGAACATTTGCCACCATTTTTTTTTCACAAAGGAGAAAGCCTGTCTGGGAAGAATGCTAACTCCAGAAGAAAAGGTTGAGAATAACCAAAAAAAAAAAAAAAAAAAAAAAAAAAAAAAAAAGGAGAGGGAGCCCTGCTCAGTTCATACCTACAGCATGGGAGTTAGGTAAGTTCTCTGTCTCCTCCACAAACTCAGTAGATGTCTTTCCTTCAATTTCCAAGAAGAAACAGAAATTATTCATGGAGAACTTAGTTGATGCCCCATCCAGAAATGTACAAGCCAGATTTGCAATGGTAACTGTTGAGTGTTAAACTGCACATCTTTTTTCCCCAATTAAGAGAAAGCGATTTTTTTTCCTCCTAACCTTGCCCTTTGCAGGTAGAAGTAATTTAAAGTTCTGGTCTCTTAGCAACCATAGCTGATTCGCATACTTTGTGTGGATAGTAGATGTGCTTTTCTAAAAAGATTTGCAGTTACTATCTAAGCTTCCCAGAGCATGCTTTTAAATGTACTTAAACAGCATACAGTAAGCCATTTTAATAGAGATAAGAGTACTTTCATCTCAGTCGTCATATCCTAGTCTTCACAACCATTAAATCTATTCCAAGTGTCTTGACTGCCCACACTTACCTAGCTGCAACGGTAAAGCACATATTTGCTTGCTTTAATTCAGGGATTTGCATTCTATTCTGGTCTTCTCTGGCACTCAAGATGAGACTTTAGTAACCTGTAATTCATTACAAGCCTGTGTTCTTCTAGTCACTATACTGGTAGACACATAAGTACATTCTGCCGAAAGACCTGCTCCCTTGCCCAAGATTCAACTTCTAAACTCCCTAACTTAAGAATCACGACCTTTACTGAAAAACCTCTTGTCACAGTCAAGGTTATAAATTACTGTAGTAGCAGAAGCTGTCAAAAGTGGCACAGTAAGGTGTTTGCAGGAAATTCAGTTTTGGCCACGTGTTTGGTTTGATTTTGCCCCCTTTTGCAGGCCAGAAATACAAATTCATGTAATTACTTTCAGCATACATCAGTGAGAAGAAGGGTCAAAAGTTCTCAAGTTTGATTTTCATGTTTACCCCGTAGGCTCCAACACTTAGGGCCTTTCAAAGTGATTGAATTTGATTTCTTTTATTTTCCTACAAATAACAAACGTTAGAAGTGCTTGCCCAGTAGTTTAACAAAAGTAACAGAACCATCTTACAGGCAATGCAGAAAAAGCACAAAGAGGTAGAGAGAAAAGTCAAGCAATTTTCAAACAAGCTTGAGGATACAACTGAAACTTGAGGAGAAAATTCCTTAGCAAATCAAGTTCCTCCCACATGTTAGAGACTTCTGTGACCAGGCTTTGGGCTTTGCTCAGTCACCTACTTCTCTATTCCTTTCGTCTTTAACTAGAGCATTTTCCACTCCTCCTCCTTTTGATAATACTCTGAGTCCACCTTTGTTCTCTTTTGGACCATCCAGTTTAAATTATGAGCTATCTCCAGCACAGGTCCAGGTATGTCATAGACAAACTCAACTTTCTGAAACTTTAACGTATCATCTTCTGACACAACATACCATTGGTTATAAACATAAACATGTAGTGGGACAAAACAGAATGACGTATAATCATAATGCCAACTGACTGTCTACTGGTGACCACTATCCTGGCTTTCATACTACACAATAAGTATTGAATGTGGTTTGTGGTTGAAATATGCATCAGTGGAATCATACAGTATGCAGCTTAGCTTCTTTTGCTTGGTCGTTTAAGATTTATCTATGCTATTGTACGAAGGGATAGTTCACTCATCTTGCTGTATAGTATGCTGTGTATAGACCTCCCTCCACTTGTTTATTACTTCTACAATTGATTTGATCAGGTTTGGAGCTTCTACTAATAAAACTATTCACACTGTTCTAGGGAATGTTTCCTGGTGGATTTAAGCATGCATTTCTGTGAGATACAAGACACCAGAAATGGAAATGCTAGGGAACACACCGCACACATCTTCAGTGTTACTGTCAGATGTTATTCAAAAGTGATTTTACAATGTGTGCTTTCTATCAATAGTGCATGAAAGTTTCTTGTTAATACCTGGCAATTACATATATTTTAAATATTTTTGCCTTTCTGATACACATGTATCAAGTATTTTCATTTTGTCACTCATTGGTATGTAGTCACATCCTATTTTGTTTCAAATTTCCACCTGCCTGATTACCAATGGGATTGAGCAATTTTCCTTATAATATTTAAATTTCCTCTGTTGGGACATACATGTTCAGGTGGATTTCTCCTAGAAATTTGCAAAAAAGTGGTTATATATTCAATAGAAGGTTGATTTTAATCATCTAGTTCACACTCACCAGCAGCTGGGAACAATCATTTCTTCACTTTATGGCCTCAGTTTCCTTCGTAATTCATTGTGATTGGCTGCCTGTAAAATTGAAAAGAATTAAAGTAATTTGCTAAAATTGATTTAATTTTTAGCATGCCTGTTATTTTAATTACTGTGCAGTTCTATTGTCAACGTTTTCTCTCCCTTTTTCATTACTGGTAATAAATTTACTTAGCAACTATTTTATTGCTTGGAAACCTCTGCCAGTCAGTCCATTTTTACCTTTTCCAAATACAAGTTAAATTATATTTTTCTGTGGAACCCAGTTTATCATATGCATAGTATTAGAAGAGATGGTACTCCAAGTTGATTACCACATAGGAATTCAGTTACATTAGTTGTTAGACTCTCTTTTTAAAAAGATTTATTTATTTATTTATTTATTTGAAAGTCAGAGTTACACAGAGAGAGGAGAGGCAGAGAGAGAGGTTTTCCATCTGATGGTTCACTTCCCAATTGGCTGCAATGGCTGGAGCTGCATCGATTCGAAGCCAGGAGCTTCTTCTGGATCTCCCACGTGAGTGCAGGGGCCCAAGGCCTTGGCCATCTTCTACTGCTTTCCCAGGCCATAGCAGAGAGCTGAATCACAATTGAAACAGCTGGCCTTGAACCAGCGCCCATATGAGATGCCAGCGCTTCAGGCAAGGGCATTAACCTGCTGAGCCACAGCACCAGCCCCATAGACTCTTTCTAAATAGCAACATGACCTTCCCAAGTCCTGATTTCTTAAGTGTAGATAATCAATGTCTTATTAAACTTCCATAAATCGGAACTTTGATTAACCAGATTTTATTTCATCTAAAACATTACATAACAGTACTTTTGTTAAAAACCTAGGAGAAAGAAATCCTTAGTCTTATATATGATCTATAAAAATATATTTTAATACTTCAACTATCTTTTATCTTTGCAAGCACTCTTCCTACTTTTCCTCCTTTGGAGCCCTATCAAAACCAGAAGCAATTACTTGACAACAGTATTGGTTCTCTAGAGAGCTTAATTTAATAAGGGACCCTGCTTCTTGCAGTTACACAACAAATTACAAGAGGACAGTCATAAATGACAACAACTCATATCTCAGTAAGTTATAAACTTCTGATCATTTTGTAACTCATAAGGCAAAACATTTGCAGAAGTAAATTTAAAAAAAAAATAGTATTTAGCTGTGGCAGGCAATTATCTCTAAGGATAAAGAAGTCTTAGAAAGAAGGATATTTCTTTTCCTCTCCAGGCCATTTCTGTTTGCTTTAGAACACACCAGGAATCAACAGGAACCCCGCAGACCTGTGTCTTGCTTCAACAGGGTTTTTCTTTTTTTAAAGATTTATTTTATTTATTTGAAAGAGTTACAGAGACAGGTAGAAACAGAGAGAAAGGTCTTCCATCTGCTGGTTCACTCCCCAATTGGCCACAACAGCTGGAGCTGTGCCAATCCGAAGCCAGGAGCCAGGAGCTTCTTCTGGGTCTCCCACACGGGTGCAGGGGCCCAAGGACCTGGGCCATCTTCTACTGCTTTCCCAGGCCATAGCAGAGAGCTGGATGGGAAGAGGAGCTGCAGGGACTCGAACTGATGCCCATGTGGGATGTCTGCACTGCAGGCGGCAGCTTTACTCTCTTCACCACAGAGCCGGCCCCTTCAACAGTGTTCTAACGAAACAGGTCAGGGCACTCTTCCAGGTTCCCGAGCTCCTGTCGACTTTGAGCCTCCGGGACCACTCGTCGGCCATCTCCTGCTTCTGGGCCCAGCCACGGCAGTTCTGTGGCCATCTCCTCACCGCCGACCAACCGTGCCCTCCCAGATTCGTCAGTGATTCCACTGAGGTGGAGGCTGCCGCCAGCCAACTGGTCAATTTGCATCTGCGGGCTTCCTACACCTACCTCTCTGGGCTTCCATTTCAGGAGCAATGATGCAGCTCTGGAGGGCATGGGCCACTTCCGCGAGCTGGCGGAGCCGCGGCTGAGGAGACGCGCTAGGCGGCCAAGCGTCTCTTGAAGACACAAAACAAGCATGGAGGCCGCACCGTCTTCCAGGACGCGCAGAAGCCATCTCAAGATGAGTGGCGCAGAACCGTGGACCCCGTGGAAGCCGCTTTGGCCCTGGAGAAGAACCTGAACCAGGCCCTCTTGGCTCTTCATGCCTTGGGTTCTGCCCGCACAGACCCTCTTCCGTGACTTCCTGGAGAACCACTTCCTGGATGAAGAGGCGAAACTCCTGAAGATGGGCGACCGCCTCGAGCACAACTAGGAGCCTCCAGAGCCCAGCAGCCTCGGGGGCGCCCCGCGTCTTCTGGTGTCGCGGTTTCTGGCCGAGCTCTCCTTCCAGCCACAGGCAGCTTGTTCACAGCCCTGGAACCCTCTCCCAAACCTGGGACCCGAATAGAATAGAAATAAAAGGTTTTGCTGCAAAAACAAAAAACAAAAACAAAACACACACGAAAAAGAAACAAAACAAAAAATACAAAACCAAACCACACCTGGAGCAGAGCATGAAGAACGCCGATTATTGGTGCCTCAGTGGCATCATCTGAAACTGTGCTGGAGGAAACACACAAGCTCCAGAACCTGTTCTTTAACACTTAGTCCCTAAGTTGCCCCTAGGATAACTTGCAAAACACAAGTGCTTCAAGCTGTGGTAGACGTTGTCAGTCTTAAAGCAGTCAAGAATCCTTTCATCACAAACGGCCTATGAAAAAATCAAAGGTTCAGCATCTTCAATGTAAAGAGCTGTAAGTACTTTAGTAGCTTTTTCTAACTTAATACTTTAGCTCTAAGGCATCAAAATTATTTTTTCAGAGAACACATTTTATAATGTATTAAACCATTATGTCCTCAAACAAATTCAGCATGATAAAAAAATATGGCCTCTTCTAAAAGTATAGAATGTAATGGAATCCAGTCATCAACATTTGGAACTGGATGCTAGCAGTACAATCTGTATTTCTACTTGGGGATGGAGTATATGCACTATAACTCTATTAGGTCCAACTCTAGTGGGATATGGACAATCTCTCACTGAATTAAGACTAAGAAAATATCAATGCTGAGTTTAGATTACTATTATTTCTAAGGTTAGATTATTTTTAATCATGAAAAAATATGACTAAATGCATTCTGTCAGTAACATCCATGAAATACCCAGTGAACATAGTAATGGAATAGTAAGATTATTTAAGAAGTTTTTGAACAAAATAAAAATGAAATATTTTGTGGTAAATAAACTCACCTATTCCACTGACTCAAAGTCAGCTTTATTAAAGAGTGGAGAAAGGTTGCCTATAAAGCCTGCCTAGAAATGTGCACACCTTGAAAATTATAAAGGTTGAGCTATTAAAATGTAAACTGAGGCACAATAAAATTGTTTCAAAGAGTTTATTTGAACAGTGATTCATGCATCAGGCAGCTCCAAACTGGCAGTCTTTTGACAGTTCCACCAAGGGAATCCAAGAGAAGAGCTTTACCAGGCAAACAAATAGATAAAACAAAGAAAATATTTGATTGTTTATAATGATACAGTTGCTTTATTTGTCTATCTGGCTAGAAAGTCCCTAGTCATAAAAGCAAGTTTCCTTTTTGTTTAATATAAACATTCAGAAGCAATAAGTTTCACTAATATTTGCAAATCACACAAGGGTAAATTCACTTATGAGGCCTGCTTGGCTTTGTCTGTTCAGTGATTCTTTAAACCTGGTCTCGATTTTAATAGAGCACACTCCTAAGAGTCAAATTGCTTGGTTCAAATCCCATTTTCTCTCTCAAAATTGGCCCTCACTATCTCAACAGAATGAAGAGGAAATATGTGACCTGTATAAATTCAGCCTCAGAGCTCAACCTATGATTGAAATGTGTCACCCCAAAATTTGTGTATTGAAATCTAATTGCTGATGTGATAGTATTAAGAGGTAGAGCTGTCAGGAGGTAAGTCTCAAGGACAAGCCCTCTTGAATAGTAGCAGTGACCTTATATAAATGAGGTACGCAGAAGCTGGTTACACCCTTCCACCATGTGAGGACACAGCAAGAACATGCTATATATGAGAAAGAGGCCCTTACCAGATGTCAAATCTACTGGCAGCTTCATCTTGGACTCCCCAACCTCTAGAACTGTGAGCCATACGTTTCTGTTGTTGTGCCATTACCCAGTCTAAAGTACGGTATTACACAGCAACAGCTGCAGACTTAGACAGTAGTGACCAGGGAATGCTAGAGGATCAACCTTCCGCAGCCTGACCAAGATCTTTTTCTTTTTGTTGTGAAAGATGCTGGCTAGCAGTGTGTGTGTGTGTATGTGTGTGTGTGTGGGTGGGTGGGTGGTGTGCATTTCAGTATTCAACTCGAAGACTTCTTAAGATTTACCAGCCTATTCAGTTCATTTCCATTAATTGCTTCTCTTCTTTTCTGGAAAAGAAAAAGTACACTCCTTTAGCTCTAATAGTCCTGACAATGCAGATGCTCCTTGACTTACAATAAGGTTACATCCTGACAAAGTCATTTAAGTTGAAAATGGCATAAGTCAAAAATGCATTGGATATATCTAACCCACTGAATATCCTCGCTTAGCAATACAGCACACTGGAGAGTGTCAGTTATTCACTCCCAAGATCTCATGGTTGAATAGGAGCTGCCACTTACTGCCATGTCCACTGCCCAGCATCATGATAGATGATTGGACTGCATATTGCTAGCCTTGGAAAAGGTCAACACTCAAAGTACAGTTTCATATATTCAATGTATATTGCTTCTGCCATCATAAAGTAAAAAAATCTTAAGTTGACCTATTCTAAGTTCAGGACTATCTGTAGTCCAGGAAAATTTTGTTTTAAAATATATTGCTAGGCTGGCAAAAAAAATATTGTTTAAAATATATTGCTAGGCAGGCACTGTGGTGTAGTGGGTAAGGCTGCCAACTGCAGTGTTGGCATTCCATATGGGCACTGGTTTGAGTCCCAGCTGCCCCATTTCTGACCCAGCTCTCTGCTATGGCCTGGGAGTGCAGTGGACATGGCCCAACCTCATGGGCCCCTGTATCCACATGGGAGAACCAGAAGAAGCTCCTGGCTTTGGATGGGCACAGCTCCAGCTGTTGTAGCCATTTGGGGAGTGAAACAGTGGATGGAAGATTCTCTCTCTTTGCCTCTGCCTCTCTGTAACGATGCCTTTCAAATAAATAAATCTTAAAAAAAAATCTACAAAGGACAAGGGAAAGTAGGAATTCCAGGAATTATAGAGGCTCCATCTGGCTTTCCACTTGAGAGTAGCTGATGTTCAAGTTGGGTTTAGAGGTTGTATGGGATCAGGGAAACCAAAAATAAAGCCTAGGGAAGTTCTTAATAAGATAACCCAGCATAAAACAAGGGCCCTGAAGAGCTTCATCCTCATGGCAAAGGCGAACAAGAAATAAATCAATAATGCATAGAAAACAGCTTGGAAACATGCCTCCCTCAACATTTTCTCTTGATAGAAGGGGAGGCAACAATTAGGCACCTTGACACCGTGGAATAATCTACAGCAGAAAATAATGAAGACACTGTAACTACACGCACCACGCTGTGTAAATCTCGAACACATAATGCTGATGGAAAATAGAATATGTTCATGAGAACAAATGTGCTATAATTCCATTCATGTAGTGTTCAAAGACACAAGCTGTACTGGATTAAGAGCCCATGCTATACCAATATAACCCCATCATAACAGTTAAATCTACAACAACTGGTTCTAAATTGGGTTGCATTCTGAGGTATTCAGAGTTATGACTTCAATATGTTTTTGGAGGATATAACTCAATCTATAGTGGCATAGAACTGTCCCTCACAATAAGGGATTATCCCATCTAAAATGTCAATGGTGCTACTGTTGAAAAACTCAGAAGAGAGGCAGTAAAGAAATTGAGAGATATTTATAAATGACAGTGAATAGAGAAAGCTGAGAGTGGGGAGGGGCAACACAGGACACTTCAAATACCATGAAATGTTCTCCATCTTTAGCTTAATGGCACATACACAGCTATGCTTTTTGTTATGATATATTACATGCATTAAATTATACAAAAGAGTAAAATTCAAAAAGTATAAGGATACATTTATAAAAACAAAGGAATTGACATGGAAGAAGTTGAGCCTGATGAATTCATTCATACATTTTGGAGTCACATAAGGTTATATTTAAATGTTATTTTATGTATCAGCTGGTAGTAATGGTGAAAAATAGACATGTAGTTTGCCGGGTGTGAGCTACCAGCAGGCGCCTTCTTGTAACCATGTGATGAGTTTTCAGGACTACCCAGTTATTGAGATCCCTGACTGCCAGATTCCTGTGCTATTCAGCTGAGGTTTCATTTCTGACAAAAAGAGGACAAATCACAGACACATACTTAACTGTCACTTGTGGTCTCTTGTCCCAGACCCTGAAACGGCACAATGCAGTAAATAGGGACAATAGATCTGGAGGCAGACTACTTGAGTTCCATCTTGGCTTTGTACTGGCAGAGTGATCAAGTTAATCTGCTTTTGTTTTTGCCATTGCCAATTGAGGATATTAATAGTATTTATGGGGCTGGTGCTGTGGCTCAATAGGCTAATCCTCCGCCTGCAGAGCCGGCACAGCGGGTTCTAGTCCCAGTCAGGGCGCCGGATTCTGTCCCAGTTGCTCCTCTTCCAGGCCAGCTCTCTGCTATGGCCCGGGAAGGCAGTGGAGGATGGTCCAAGTGCTTGGGCCCTGCACCCGCATGGGAGACCAGGAGAAGCACCTGGCTCCTGCCTTCAGATCAGCACGATGCGCCGGCCGCAGCGCACCAGCTGCAGCGGCCATTGGGGGGTGAACCAACGGTAAAGGAAGACCTTTCTCTCTCTCTCTCTCTCTCACTATCCACTCTGCCTGTCAAAAAAAAAATAGATGGCACAGACACTCAGCTCTGTTCAAGAATTGTTCTTCCATTATGGCACACGTGGCTAGATTCTTCTGTACCTTATACTCAACCCACCTCCACCTGGCTCTCAGGTGTTCTAGGTCCATTATTTCCTGGGAAATGTCAGGAAACCCCAGGAACTTTATATACAGCCTCATCCGCCCTTAAGCTTCAGATCTGGATTTCCACCTGCCAAATCCACATTAAATGAAAAAATCTAGTATAGAATTCTCTGTTCCTATCTCCCCTTTGACACGGTCTTTCTCAATGACCTTTCCCTAAGAGAAGTAAACCCTAATAATCCAAAATATCAACTGTATTCCATAAATTAGCTTCTCTTCTATATATGTGGATGTTACTACTGATGTGGTATCATGAGGAAACTGGATATAATGTTCATGGAGATCATTTTCTGGGTTCCAGGGTTTTGTTAAATAGTCACAATTGAATAACCTACTTCTATAGCAGCTTTTACTATTCTGAGAATTGTAGTCTTCATATGTAAAATAATATTTAACTAGTTGATATGTTGATTAACTTTAGTCATTTAAAGACCTAACCATGAAAACCAAAGCTCTAAAATAATTGGAAGTTGTATTGAAAATATCTGTGTATTTGGATAAGGAGATATGTTTTATTAAATACTAAATAAAAGCAGAAATCATTTTATAAAATTTTAACAAAAAATAGTATTTATGAATGGAACTCTTCTGAAAATAACTGAGGTAATGTGTGTAAAATTTTGTTAAAATGGTGACATATGTGAAATACTTAATAGATTTAGTCAGCAGCAGCATCAGCATCATCATCATCATCATCTTCCCTTCTTGAATGTGGTTGCTTAGAGAGCAGGTGAACTTGTCTTTTCAACCTTTACATTCTTTTTTTTTTTTTTTTTTTGACAGGCAGAGTGGATAGTGAGAGCGAGAGAGAGACAGAGAGAAAGGTCTTCCTTTTTGCCGTTGGTTCACCCTCCAATGGCCGCTGCGGCCGGCGCATCTCGCTGATCTGAAGCCAGGAGCCAGGTGCTTCTCCTGGTCTCCCATGCGGGTGCAGGGCCCAAGAACTTGGACCATCCTCCACTGCCTTCCCGGGCCACAGCAGAGAGCTGGCCTGGAAGAGGGGCAACCGGGATAGAATCCGGCGCCCCAACCGGGAATAGAACCCGGGGTGCCGGCACCGCAAGGCGGAGGATTAGCCTGTTAAGCGACGGCGCCGGCCCCTTTTCATTCTTAAAACCAAGAAAAGAAGCAGACCCAAGGAAACTGCTCCTCTTTTCTCCTTGTTTAGCTCCCAATATCTCTCCTCTTAAAAGAGAAATTCTCCCAAGCCTCTTAGCAACAGTCTAGCAGCAGAGAGGCATAGAGAAAGGGAAAGGTGAAGTGGAAGAAAATCTCTTCAACTCCTCCAATAAATACCTTGCTCTTCTGGATAGGATGCTGGCACACTGTGTGTCCTTAATGACTCATGATTCCTGTCACATAACCCCGAGGTCTGCTTCTCCATGGAAGGTGCAGTTGCAATAGTTGGGAGGTATATTAATCAGAATAAGCCTCATTGTTTTGAAAAAGATCACAAAATGTAGAATGGCTCACATATAATAGAAGTGAATTTCTCCACCAAGTCAAGTCAAAGAGAGATGTTCCTAATTCACAGGCAGTTCTGCCTCCATCTTGTGGTTCTTCCATCTTCAACAAATGGCTTCCAGATTACTGAGATCATTTGCATCAAGGTGACAGAGGAGACAGTGTTTGTAATATCACATGGGGAGAGTTTATGGCCCAGGTCTGTATGTGGCACACATTTCTTCCCAGAGTCCATTGGCTAAAATTCCAGTCACATGACTACAGCTAACAACAAACAAGGCTGGGATAGGTAGGTTAATTAGGAAGATGCTGATAGGATCTGGAGAACAACTCATATGATAATAAAGAGGGGAGAGGTCACTAAGTCATGTGTGTTCTGTGCAAATCACACATTTAACAGAACTGCAATGGTAGAAGTAGAACAGAGTTCCTGATTACTTAGAAAATCATTTGCACAGCTTAGCCCAATGCATTTCATATGGAAGAATATCCTGTCCTCCAAAAACTGATTTCACTACACAATGATAAAATTGCTGAAGGTTCCTCAAATATAATAATTTATCCAGACGGACATAATGTGCCATTCTAGGAAAACCCTGGAGCATTTCATGTAGTGACACTACATAAGAAAAATTAGGATTTCAGTTCTGTTTCTAGAGTTTAACTCCTCACCAGAGAGGGGATGTTAATGCTATCAGTGGGGACTGAATAATAGACATTCGACATTCTTTGGTGTTTGCTACCTCAGCACAGGCATCCCATAAAAACATGAGACTCAAAGAAGGGCCAGATGATTGAATCTTATATTGCATCCTGAGCCACAAAAAGATACAGGGGCTTGGGACTTCAAGGGGACAGTGGAGAGAAGTTCTGAGAAGTTGAAACAGCAGGAAGTATATGATGAGTGAAGGTTGCCCACTTCTGCAGGTCAGTCTCTCAGGTGGCACATCCTCTCCAAGCAGCTGTGCCCCTGAGAAAGATGTCTGTACTAATGGAAGTGTCCTTTATAGATGTAACATCTTTTACACAAGGGAAACTCTTCAGAGTGACTCCTCTGTTTGCGGTTTCTCAAAATAACCAATAGTAATCAATAAGCCAAAGAGATTTCAGGGTGGTGTTTCCCAAGTCTCAACATACCTAAATGTTAATACATGCAAAACCAGGAACCAAGTGGGTGTTATAACCAGTTAAGGGAGAAATCTAAACAACAGATATATTTACAGGTCAAGAATATTGACATCAATGTGCAAATAGAGGTTACTGTATAATAACGAATTTGGCTGGCCTTTGTCTGAGCCAGGTCCTGAAGGAGATTCTAAACTCATGGAATTCCCCAGGTGAGAAAAATGTCTGTTATTTATGGTCCGTGCTTGGGCCACACCTGGGTTTTTGCTAAGGCAGTATCTCAGGATGGCAGCTGATCATGCTGGGAAGACCAACCATGGGATTAGAATTTTGGCCTTTTGAGCCAGTCTGACCTCAAAGAAGAAAAGGGGAGCTGGAGGTCAAGTTCAGTCACACAGACAAGGATTCAAGCAATCACACCTATGTTATGACACCTCAGGTTAATCTGGAGCCCAGGATCCCTGGGCATCCTTGCTGGTACACACATGGATACACTGGAAGGTTGAAGTGCCCCCAATTCCAAGGGAAGTCTCTTCAACTTAGCTGGCCCAGATTTACATCCTTTGTCGTAAACCCATGATCATAAGTCTATCACTTTCCCGATTCCAGCAAATTAGCAAACCTGAAGGGGCAATGCGAATCCCTGAATTTGTAGCCAGTTAGTCACAAGTTCAGGAGGCCTGGCCCTTAACCTGTAGGTCTGCACTAATCCCAGGTGCTTTAGCTCAGAGCTGGATTACAATATTATAGTGACAAAACCAACTTTAACTTTTTCCTCAATGTGGAAAGCAAGTGAATTAAACCTCCACGGGGCACAAGGAATTATTTGCTCTGTTATCTGCAGCTTACAGAGCTGGAAAATAGCTTTCCTAGAATCAGAAGGCTAAACATGGAGAAGGGCGATCTACAGACAGAACAGCTTCCCACTGAGGCACTGAGTTTTCCTCACCTACTTCATATGAAGAGGAAACGGAAACCGAGAAGTCATTAAATCAGTCCCTGCCCTGCATCTAGGAGCATCTACCTTAAAACCAGCCCTGGCTGCCCAATAAATGCTGGTCAAGTTCCAGACTGAAATCTTCTGAGAAGACGAACTTCACCTCCACTGGCACCACATCCCAACATCACAAACCTCCCAACTAGGAAATTCTTTTAGATGTATATCTCAGCACAACTCTGAGCACCCTGTGGGCATTAATAATCATGAAATTAGCAAATAAGGAACCAAAGCCCTCCCGCTCAATCCCTCCGGCTGCTCTGTCTCATCTGCAAAACAATATTCCTTCATCTCGCCGCCTTTGGGCTTTGGTAGTTCCCTTTAGGCCTCCCACAGCTTTTCTGCATTGTTTTTCTCATTTTGCTTTGTATGTGAAACCAGAAGTTCCTGCATACAAGTCACATCATGGGCATCCAAAGTCAGCATCTGCCATGTGACCAAATCTTGTGCTAACTTCACTTACAGGGGATCCAAATATACACACACACACGCGCGCGCGCACGCGCACACATGCACACACACACGCACACACACACACATTGGGGCGAAAGTCTCCAGAGTCACGTAAATCATCCTGTAAATTTAAAAAGCAAACAAAAGCTGACACACTCTCCTCAGAGCAGTGACTCTCAGAGTGTGGCCACTGAGCCATCAGCTTCAGCTTCTCCTGGGAAAGTAGTGCAGCTGCGAATCTTAAGGTCCCACCCCAGACCTACAGAACCAGAAACAGCATGGGTGGAGGTTGGTAGTGGGGTTAATGGGTTTTTTTATTTGAGAGGCAAAAAGAGAGATCTGTCAGCTCACTTCCCCAAATGCCTGCAACAGCTGGGGCTGAGTTAGGGGGAAGCCAGGAGCCCGAACTTAATCTGCATGTCCCATGTGGGTGGCAGGGACACAAGCACTGGAGCCATCACCTGCTGCCTCCCAGGGTGTGCATTAGCAGGAAGCTGGCTTGGAGTGGAGTATCAGGGACTGAAACCAGGCAGGCATCCCAAGTGGTGCCTGTACTGCTGTGCCACTTGCCATCCCCTAGTGGCAGGCATTTTCACAGGCCTCGTGGGTTCTGATGCATGCCGCAATGTGAGAATTGCTTGTACAGATTTTTAATTTGACTGGAATTTGCAACACAAGTGGTCAAAGCCAGTGTGCATAACGAAATGCAATTGCTTCTCATCTCTGTCTGCGGCCATGACCCAGATACACAGCACTGCAAGCAGAATTTCCTGAACTTTCAGGTTGAGCTTAACGGAGCCGCTCTGTACCATGGTTCAGTCATCTCTTTACCCCAGACAGACTTCTGCTTAGTAGGAAAAGAACCATATAGAAAGGATGGGAAGTTTAGAAATAACAATGTTCATTCTAACCCACATTTATAGTCCAGCTCTACAAGTGCATATGCAAAGAGCTTCCAGTGGGCTCAGCTGGACAAAACCAGTACAATATCTCCCAGATGTTGAAGTGTTTGCTTCCACAATGCTTGGCCCAGGAAAATCCAGGACAACAAGCTTTCAACCCACTTGTTGGCCTGCATCCAGCCGTGGCGCAGAAGGCCTCTGCTATACCCTGGCCCTTGCTATTAACATCCCACTCCCTTTACTGCTGTGACTCATCTTCTGCATGTGTCCCTTTCGGCAAGAAGTTGGACTTTTAGTCACAGTGCAAAACATAGCATTCTGGTATGACATTTAAACGTTTTCCCTCTTCCAAGTCTCCCTGAGGATTGCTGCTGTGGTGATGCCTCTTCTCAGTGCCCGCAGAGAGGGCGTAGGGGGCTACTTTAACTTGGGAACCTATCTTCCACTATTACAGAATCTGGAGATGAATGCAGGCAGATTTCTTCAAAAGGAGGCCGTGTAATTATGCACATCTGATGCAAATGACAGTTGGCAGTTGGCACACTACTTTGGAAGTGCGATCACAAGCACCAGCCCCCTCAGGAGAAGAGGTAGAGGCAGTTAGTACTTAAATTAGCTTATCTTTCATTGGCATTTGATGTTGGCCCACCAGGAGGTAGCTACTGTCTTGAAGAAGAGTTATTTTCCCTTCAGCACATCTGTAGACTTGGCATGTCCATGAACTCCGCAAGGTTCACACAGGAGACGCTCTGATGCACTCCAGGGGTCTGAGCTGTGATCTGGATTCGGAGCATGGCATTCTCAGTAATGATGCACCTACATTCACCACTGTGCTTGCAAACATGATACCATGTTGCAGCAAGTCCTCAGTTTAAACATAAAGACACACTCAACCAGCCTACTTTTTACCTTGTTGACTACTCTTGTTAAGAGAGTTTGGCACAAAAGTCAATTTCACATCACTGCATAAAATATCACTTGGGCCAGTGGTTCAAGCTTAACTGAACATTAGAAACACTGGAGATTCTTAAAAACCCCAAAGCCCATGTTGGGATTCAGAAAAATGACACCTCATGATGTGCCACTTAGGACTTCAAACTGAGCACCCGAGGAGCAGCAATGCAGAGGACTTTTTCTGAAGTTCCCCTATTTACCTTAAAGAGCAGATCCTCCAAAAGATATTCAATAGTTGTGTGTCCCCAGATGTTTCAGCAACCAAGGGAGACTGATGCACATAAGACGACAACTATGGGCCAGCACTGTGGCATAGCGGATAAAGCCGCCGCCTCCAGCGCCAGCATCCCTTATGGGCACTGGTTTGAGTCCTGGCTGCTCCACTTCCAATCCAGCTCTCTGCTATGGCCTGGGAAAGCAGAAGATGGCCCAACTCCTTGGGCCCCTGCACCCGCATGGGAGACCTGGAAGAAGCTCCTGGCTCCGGATTGGCGCAAATCTGGCCATTATGGCCAACTGGGAAGTGAACCAACAGATGGAAGACCTTTCTCTCTCTGCCTCTCCTTCTCTCTCTGTGTAACTCTGACTTTCAAACAAATCAATAAATCTTTAAAAAGAAAAAAAAAAAGACTAGCGTTGATACCATTCCCAGAGCCCAAATGAATTTTGTCCCAGTCTATTGTCTGGTTTTTGTACCTATTTCCTGTTTGTTTGTTTTTTTAAATCACTCTTCTTCTAAATAGTTTCCATCCCTCACTGCCCTCTCCGCTGTGAAAAGGGACGTATAAACTTCTAAGTCTCATTGGATTAGTGGGTATTCACTTTCCTATGACTCCTCCATATACTTAATGAATATGGATGCCCTGTTTGTGGATCTATTGTCATCTTATTTCTCAAATTCAAGTGTCATACCTCAACAGGGATACAGGGAGGGCTCTCTCACCGCCTATACTCAAGTTGCACTCCAGATCGATTATATCAGAGTGCTTGGGGCAGGGCAGCAGACACTGGTATTTTTAAAAGATCTCCAGGAGATTCTCATGTATAACAAAACTTGAGACTCACTGGCTTGGGCAATTATATGGCAACTTGATTGGAGGTTGGGGAGGGTTTGTGGGCTCAGGGTAGGCAAATCCATTTGTAAAGGAAAGCTTTATTACCACTGCACACCACAATATCTCCTAAGTAAGAAAGGTTGCACAGCTTTGCAACTACAGTCATACACTGCAAAACAACTTGGTCTATGAAGGACAGCACATACAACAGTGATCCTATTCTATGTAGGTACACTTTAAAATCATATAAAAACAGAACCACTCATGGACACATTTCTCAGAACATATCCCCATCACTAAACATCACATGACTGTCAATGAAATAGTTTTTTTTTTTTAAGATTTATTTCAAAGGCAAAGTTACATAGAGAGAGGAGAGGCAGAGAGAGAAAAAGAGACAGAGAGGTCTTCCATCCGCTGGTTCACTCCCCAAATGGCCGCAATACCTGGAGCTGCACCGATCAGGAGCCAAGAGCTTCTTTCAGGTCTCCCACATGGGTGCAGGGGCCCAAGGACTTGGGCCATCTTCTGTGGCTTTCCCAGGCCATAGCAGAGAGATGAATCGGAAGTGGAGCAGCCAGGACTGAACCGGCACCCATATGGGATGCTGGCACTTCAGGCCAGGGCATTAACCCGCTGAGCCACAGCGCCGGCCCCCTGTCAATGAAATAATTAGGGAAACTAAAGAGATCAAACAGGAAGCTCCCTACTCTCTAATCCGGAAAGTATTCTATTAAAGCTTTTGCCTGGGAGCCCGCTAAACATCAGTGGGCAAGAACAGTGCTGATATGTGGAAGTAAATGTGGGATGAATGCCTAAACTCCTGTGGCTTTCCATCTTGACTGCATGTTAGACATATCCAAAACCTGGCCACACCTCAGAACAATTCAATCGGAATCCTTGCGTGTCATGCAGGAAGATACTGAAAAACTCCCAGCTAAGTCCAACTTGCAGGTGTTAGGACTCTGTATTAACTTTTCGTTACTTTAACTAGAATACCTGAGAGGAACAACTTAGGAAGGAAGGTGGTTTATTTTGGCTAACAATTGGAGGTTCATGATCCAAGACTGGGGGACTCCATTAGCCTGGCATCTGGTGGAAGCTAGCAAACGTGGAGCAGGTGCAGAGGAAAGATCACATGGCAAGTGAGGAAGCAGACACACACAGAGAGTACACCGTTTCTACCCTCTGTGTGGTCTCTCCTTATAATGCTATCATGATTTGATCACGGGGTCCCTCCTTGGCAACACACTTTCCAAAGGCCCTGCCTTCAGACACTGTAATGGGATGAAGCCTCCACCCTTATGAGTTAAGGTTAATCCATTAACTATTAACATCAGACTGTCAAAGACTTACAAATAGTCATATACTGCATGACATTTTGGTCCATGACAGCACATACAACAGTGATCCTAGTCTGGGTAAGTGTACTTGATGATATTCATACCATGACAAAATCACCTAAGGACACATTTCTCAGGACATATCCCCATATCAGTCTACATGAATTTGGGAAAACACTATTCAAAACAGGCTCAAACAATACTTCAAAATAAAGGCCACAAAAGCAGTTTCTCTCTGACCTCCTGGTTCCTGCTCCCCCATTTCTCCCCAAGGCAAGCCATAGAAACTAGACTTTCACTTCCCCAAGGTGGGTCATGTGAAGCCAACCTTTCCCTGCATTTCTGTCTTGGGGCTGGCCATGAAGGCGTTCTCTTACCTTCCCTGTCTGAGAGCTTCTAAGTAGCCCCAAGACCAGCTCAGAGATACTGCCCTACACGAGGCAGGAAGGAATGCTGCTAAGAAGAAAATGGCCAGGCCTTGTCGAATTTCCCCACTCAGCTTAATTAACATTAGACCATACCCTTGTTGTCCAATCTTCATTGAACCTAAGCACAAAAACAGATCATTTGGGGCCAGCGCTGTGGCACAGAGGGTTAAGCCCTGGCCTGCAGTGCCAGCATCCCCTATGGGCACTGGTTCAGGTCCTGGCTGCTCCACTTGTGATCCAGCTCCCTGCTAATTGCCTAGGAAAGCAGTGGAAGATGGCCCAAGTCTTTGGGCCTCTGAACCGCATGGAAAACCCAGCCACTGTGGCCATTTGGGGAGTGAACCAGCTACTGGAAGATCTCTTTGTCTTTCCTTCTCTCTGTGTAACTCTGTCTTTCAAATAAGTAAATCTTGGGGCCGGCGCTGTGGCTCACTTGGTTAATCCTCCATCTGCGGTGCCATCATCCCATATGGGCACCGGGTTCTAGTCCTGGTCACTCCTCTTCTAGTCTAGCTCTTTGCTGTGGCTCTGGAAGGCAGTGGAGGATGGCCCAAGTGCTTGGGCCCCTGCACCCACG
Organism: Lepus europaeus; assembly: GCF_033115175.1. Classification (NCBI taxonomy): domain Eukaryota; kingdom Metazoa; phylum Chordata; class Mammalia; order Lagomorpha; family Leporidae; genus Lepus; species Lepus europaeus. The sequence goes on from NC_084850.1 coordinate 133,808,193, forward strand.
TGGGAGACCAGGAGAAGCTCCTGGCTTCAGATCAGTGCAGTGCCTGCCGTAGCAGCCATTTGGGGGTGAACCAACGGAAGGAAGACCTTTCTGTCTCTCTCACTGTCTAACTCTGTCAAATAATGGAAAAAAGAAAATAAGTAAATCTTTAAAATAAACTTGCTGTACCTTTTTCTTGTTAACCTCCCTTTTAGCATAGAGGTGTGACACCTACAGGGGCCCAAAGTCCAAGAGGGCTTACACATAGCTTTCATTAATTCCGAAGGAACGACCCCAAAGTCTCATCGGGAGACATTTACTTACGGCAGCGACTGAAGGTGAGGGTGGCCAGTTGGTCAGTAATCCACATCACCAGGTGAGCAGGCACAACGTTAGATAGCCTGCAGTAAATAAGCACAATCTGTTGGTGATCAAAACAGCCGGCCGGCATGTTCCCCAGTGCTCAAGCCACAGCTATATTGGGCTTACATTGCTTTCCCCACCAGATCCTACTCTAGATGTTTACCCTGGGTGTGATATCGGAATTTGGGGTGCCATAATATATCACCATGTGCTTACTAATAAATTTCCAGTATTAATAAGCTTGTGTGGGTTCTTGCCTAATACGCAGAGAAGAATTCTGAATACCGGCATAAATGAATGAGGCAGCATGATATGTTTTAAGCTTTTTATTCAGTAAGAAGTGCATAGGAGAGTGAGGGCCCTGTCTTAAAGAGAGCAATCTGGAGTCATACTGAGTACCAGGAGCCAGCATGTGGAGGAGCACGCAGGCCAGGAGGCATGGGGCACGTGGCCTGAAGGGCAGCAAGGACCATCACCAGCAAAAGGCCAAGGAAAGGAGAGAATGGGCACACTGTGTCCCAGGCTTTTAATCCACTTCCAAAGGGGCGTGGTTAATTAACCTGATTGGCTGGTGGGCACACGGGTGCGGCCAGCTAGGGGCATGAGGTCACACAGGGGCGTGGTGAAGGCGTGGTCTTCCAGCTCACAAACCTGATCAATTTTATCCTATATGCCTGCCTATAGCAGGTGGATGGGGTGGGAGTAGGGGTGGGAGAGAGGTGTTCCTGAGGCCACTCCCAGAGCATGGGGGAAGGGCAGTGTCGGAGGCAGCCCTACAGGGTCCTTCATGACCCTTTATAATAGAAAGAATTTCCTCCCTTTTCCACCCCTACATGGGCAAGGTTGAGAGCCAGTGGCCTGAAAGTATGATCCCCAAATTTGGCTGCATTTGAACTCCCTGGGGAGATTTTTTAAAAATTTATTTATTTGACAGGTAGAGTTGTAGACAGAGAGAGAGACAGACAGAAAGGTCCTCCTTCCATTGGTTCACTCCCCAAATGGCTGCCATGGCCGGCACTGTGCCGATCCGAAGCCAGGAGCCAGGTGCCAGGTGCCTCTTCCTGGTCTCCCATGCAGGTGCAGGGGCCCAAGCACCTGGGCCATCCTCCATTGTCCTCCCCTGGGAAGATTTAAAAATGAAATTCCTGATGCCCATGCCACACCTACACTGATGAAAGAATCCTCAGGGCAGGACCCAGGTATCAATGCGCTACAAGCTCACTAGGTTATCCAGTGTGCAGACAAATCCAAATACCTATAGTCTTGACAGGTGGAAAGGGAAGTTAATGGGGAAAAGAAAGAAAACATAGTAAAGCATCACTGATAATCTCATCCACCTGGTCAATTTGCTGAACTTTGTTCTTTCCAGTGAAGAGAAATAGCTAGTTCTCTGGCTCCATGTCATGCTGGAACATAGCCCATCCTGAGAACAAGCTACATTCATTCTCTGATTTGGAGAGTGAGTGTGAAGATAACCCTCACTGAAAAAGCCCCACATCAGCATTTTTCCTCATTTGCCTTCAGGCTCTATTTTATAAATTTCTATTAAGCTGGGTGTTTTTTTTTTTTTCCTGAAAAAATTACTCTTAACCTTGGCTGCATGTTAAAATCACAAGAAGAGATTTCAAGTTCTCACTGTCCAGTCCACATTCCAGAACATTTAAGTCAGAATACGGATTGGGGGTGGGGGGAGTGGGGGAGCGGTTTGAATGGTGTGGGACCCGATGATGATGTTAGTGTTACGGGTGGAACAATGAGGGGGAAAATATTATTACCTCAGTTCTTTGTCTCATATGGAATAATTTCCAAGCAGACAAGCAGAGAGATTTAAAATCAAGATTTATTAGAGTCAGAGACGTCCAGCCAGAGTGGCATGGAAGGGGGCTTCCAAGAGAGGAAAAAAGCTGAAGGGGCTGGTGGAATGGAGTTTTTTTTTTTAAGAATTTGCAATTTATTTTTTTCTTCTAACTTTTATTTAATAAATATAAATTTCTAAAATACAGCTTATGGATTACAGTGGTTTCCCCCCATCACTTCCCTCCCACCTGCAGCCCTCCCCTTTCCCCCTACCTCTCCCATTCCATTCACATCAAGATTCATTTTCAATTATCTTTATATACAGAAGATCAATTTAGCATATATTAAGTAAAGATTTCAACAGTTTGCACCCACACAGAAACACAAAGTGTAAAGTACTGTTTGAGTACTAGTTATAGCATTAATTCACATTGTGCAACACATTAAGGACAGAGATCCTACATGAGGAGTAAGTGCACAGTGACTCCTGTTGTTGACTTAACAAATTGACACTCTTGTTTTATGGCACCAGTAATCACCCGAGGCTCTAGTCATGAGTTGCCAAGGCTATGGAAGCTTTTTGAGTTCGCCGACTCTGATCTTACTTAGACAAGGTCATAGTCAAAGTGGATGTTCTCTCCTCCCTTCAGAGAAAGGTACCTCCTCCTTTGATTCTTTCCACTGGGATCTCACTCGCAGAGATCTTTCATTTAGTTTTTTTTTTTTTTTTTTTTTTTTTTTGCCACAGTGTCTTGGCTTTCCATGCCTGAAATACTCTCGTGGGCTTTTCAGCCAGACCTGAATGCCTTAAGGGCTGATTCAGAGGCCAGAGTGGTGTTTAGGACATCTGCCATTCTATGAGTCTGCTGTGTATCCCGCTTCCCATGTTGGATCATTCTTTCCTTTTTAATTCTTTCAGTTAGTATTAGCAGACACTAGCTTTGTTTATGTGATCCCTTTGACTCTTAATTCTATCATTATGATCAATTGTTAACTGAAACTGATCACTTTGATTAGTGAGATGGCATTGGTACATGCCATGTTGATGGGATTGAATTGGAATGCTCAACTGAATTTGCCCCAAATGGAAGAGTTAGAAACGTGCCAGGGGATTCCAATTCAATCCCATCAAGGTATGGAGTTTTTAAGCACAATTTTGGGGAAGAAAAATTTACCAGTTTGACATTCAGTTACAAGGCAGGAACAAACCCATCAAAGACCTGATTTGCAGTCCTTTATGTGGGCTGGCTTGCTCCTAATAAAACAAAGAGCCATCAGAAGGATGGGATACCTAATTTACTTTACAATAAACTGGGAGCTCAGAAGGAATGGCCACTCCCTTGCTATTCTCCTAATAAGATTGGAAGCTTTCAAGGTGAGGGCAGGCCATTTTGATCTTGCTAAAGACAAGCAAGAAAGCGAGCACTCTGCACCCCAAATTTCCATGGGGACCACCCTGACTGCCTATTAACCCATCTGACTCCTCACATTAGTACTTCCTTAACTTGAAGTTTGTAGTAATTGTAGATTCATTGCAGTAGTTTTAGTTGGCATTTCCCCAGTGGCTAATGACATTGAACATCTTTTCATGTGCTTATTTACCCTTTCTATATAACTGTTCCTGTCTTTTGCCTGTGGTTTGCAGTTGAGTTGGAGAGTTCTCCAGATCTTCACAATACTTTATCAGATACAGGGTTTTCAAATATGTTCTCCCAGGCTATAGTTTGCCCTTTCTTCTCCAGATGGGCTTTCACAGAGCAAAAGTTTGTTTTTTTTTTTTTAATTGTGAAGATGTCCCACTGCCCAATTCTTCCTTTTATAGATTATACTTTTGGTATAAAGTCTAAGACATTGCTGCCTACCCTAGATCCTGGAGATCTTCTGTGTTTTCCTCTGAAAGTTTTGTGGTTTTTACACTTTCCATTTGAATCTATCCATTTCAAGCTGACTTTTGTACAGATGTGAAGTTAGGTCTCATGCCTGCTTTTTCTGCCCAAGGATGTGCACACATCAGTATTATTTGGAAGCTCCCCAAGCAGCCAAGATTGAGAACTTGTGTCCTGGTGACTGTAGGGCACATCTGTCAGAAATCCAAACTCTAAGGTCTAAGGTGAGCACAAGATAAGAGTAACAATACAATTAAAAGAAAATGACAAAAACATGTGCTTTCACACCAGCACTGACCAATAGATATTTAAAGCAAGTCACACAGGTAATTTAAAATTTCCTACTAGCTTAATTTAAAAACCAAAAATAGGTGAAATTAATGGAAATAATATAATTATTCAACCCAGTACCTCCAAAGTATTGTTACAAGTTGTAAACGCTGTAAAAATGAATGAGATACTTTGTGTCATTTCTGGACTGCCTTCTAAATCCAGCACCGCATACTTTAAAACATCGTAGCACGTCTCAGTTTGGACTCAGCATTTCTGAGTCTTCAATAGCCACATGTGAATAGTGCCTACTGAACCAGACACTGCAGTTTTAGACAGACAACCGTGTTTTTCATACCCATTTTTTGCATGTTTGCTGACTGAATATTAGTTTTCTACACAATTTCTACCTAGCACAAATGTATGGCTACTCACTTCAAATAACACAAAGTTGTATTTATTTTATTTATTTTATTTCATAAATGTGAATTTACAAAGTGCAACTTTTGTACAAGGTTGTATTTAGAAAAGCTTGCTTTGCTTACAGCAGGATAAAACAATTCTCTTCCAGACAAATGCATGCATGGTGGAATGCACTGCTATAAATATTAATGTTGGGCTGACAGTGATGGGCCTGCAGCCTTGGAGCCATGATGTCCTCCCCCCATGCTTTGATTTTTATCTTATTTTCCCTCAACTAAAGTTATTAAATTCACATGAGTTTGCACAGTGTTCTAAATTCATGACAGCCTTGTTTATAGATGGAACTGGGCTGTAGTGAGACTGGGACATGGTAAATCCTACATGTCATCATTTAAACTGTCTCAGGAACAAACAGCTGAGCAGGACTGGTTTCCATTTCACAAATGAAAGTGTGCTGCTTTAAATAAATTTACCCTTAGCCGTATGGCATGAACTAGAACAGAGTTTCTCAGTCTTGGCACTATTGACATTTGGGATGTCTTTTTATATTTTTATTCTTGGTTATAGGGGCTGTCCTGTGCATTTGTAGGATGTTTAGCAGCAACTCTGGTCCCCAATGTCCATCGTCCAGCCCTAGGTATGACAACCAAAAATGTCTTCAGTAACAGGTGTTAGGCCTAGAAGTTAAGACACCTATATCCTGCATAGAATTGCCTGGGTTCCATCCCCAGCTCCGGCTCCTGATCCCAGCTGATTCCTGCTACTGTGCACCTGGGAGGCAGCAGTGAGCGCTCAAGCACTTGGATCCCTACCACTCATGTGGGAGACCTGGGTTGAGTTTCTGGCTCCAGCTTTGGCCCAGCTCACCCTTGGCTTGGCAAGCATTTGGGGGCTGAAGCAACAGAGGAAAGATTTCTGTCTCTGTGTCTTCTTTCAAATAAATTAAATTTTAAAATGTCTCCAGGGTTGGGAATTTGGCGCAGCAGCATAAGTCACAGCTTGGGATGCCCATGTCCCTTATCAGAGTGCCTGGGTTCAGTCCTGGCTACTCCACTTCTGATCCAGCTTGCTGCTAATACGCACCCTAGTAGGTAGCAGATTATGACCCAAGTACTTGCCTGTGTTCCACTCATAGGAGACCTGGGTAGAATTCCTGGTTCCTGGCTTTCAGCTGGCCCAGCCTTGGCTGTTATGAGTATTTGGGGAGCAAATTAACAAATGGAAGATGTCTGTCTCTGTCTGCTATCTGTCTTTCTCTCTCTCTGGTATACTGCCTTTCAAGTAAATGAAAATAAAAAATATTAAGAAAATAAAAAAACATATACTTCTTTTAAAAAATTTCTCCACACATTGTCAAGTGTCCACATAGCATTAAAATCATCAACAGTTGAGAATCACTGGACTACAATGAAATGAGTTTTTGATGTATGATTTTTTTCCCCTTTCTTTCTTTGACTAATCTTGAAATTTTACATGATTAACAGCAACCCTTTGGTGTTATGAAATGTATTATCCAAATTGTTTTCCATTTGGGGGTAAAATCACATTTTCAAAAAGTCCAGTAGGAGCATTTAATCAGTGAGAAAATGACAACGCTAGCTTCAAGCCATGGTGCTATGTACTCCTTGATACAGATTCTTATCTAATCTTTGATATAAGATTTATTTTCTGGAACCAAAACTGATTTTGTGCTTGATGAGTTCCTGCTCATCCTGAAAGGTCAGCTCTAATTTCCATTCATTTGTGAAGACTCTGCTAATTTCCCAATTTCCCAAATGACACCTTTGTCAGAAGTCTCCTTGCTTTTTGCCAAAGCCCTTCTAAAAGCATCTATTCGTTATTATCATCATCCCTGCATAGTGAATGAATGAATGATCACAAGTGACATTACAGATAGAAGCTGGGGGTTGAGGCATAGTGAGCTTTGATTAAACCAAGAAGGATGTTTCTTATATGCAGGACAATGGGCAGAGCAAAAGTGAAGGCATGCTTGGAACATGGCCAGTGAAGCTCTCCAAAAGGTTTAAAAATTAATAAAGAGGCTTGACAATGTCCATAATGAGAGCCAAAAGACCAAAGTAGTTACAAAAAAATGGTCATTGGTGTGCTCATACCCTTAAGTAAAGTGGAATCAGTGTGACAAAGTCATTTGATTCTATGAAGAATGACTTTTAAGATGGATGAAATGACACAGTGAATATCCTTCTCAGTCAATAAGTTGTGCATAGAAAGTTACCATGTCGATGCTGAAATACTCATTTATAGGAAACATGACACAACTGTCACTGGGTTGAAATTTAATACTTTTGTTTTATTTCACTGCACATCAGGGAGGTGTATACACTCGGGGGTCTGTCTGGCTAAGCTAAAATCTTTGGAAGAACCATAAATCGATTAGTTTCTAACTTGCAACAAAGACTAAAATCCTAAACAAGCCAAACTGTGCTTTCCTGGATACAAAGATCAAACTCAACCTGACTTTAAGAAGGAATATTCAAGTCAGTGATACTCCAACATCAAAGCACTTAAGAATTTTAAACTCTAAGGAGCTTCCTGATTCAGGAGGCCTAGGTGGGGCTTGAGAACCAGTACTGCCAATAAGCCCAAGATGATTCTGCTATGGCTAGGTCAGTGACCACTCTTGGAGAGGTAACCCAAAGGTTCTCAACTGGGGTAGGTAGAGGTGGGGTGGAGGGCAACATTTGGCGGGTCCAGAGATTTTGGTTGTGACAAATGGAGAAGGGAGTGCTATTGGCTTCTAGGAGGCAGAGGCCAGGAATGTGGCTAAGTACTCTGCAATGCTCAGAACAGTCTCCTGTAGTTGAGGAACCCTGAACTAACCCATGAGTTCTGAACTTTAGTTACATACTGGAATTACCCAGAGGCTTAAAAAAGTTCTTAAATCTAAGATGTAAGCCTTGCTGAAGAGCAAAACAGATCCAAGTTTTATAATTTAATGTACCTTGAACTTAAGTTTACCAAGGATGCTCAGGTGGCTGGAGATCATGACAGCGACCCCAACACAACTTTGTGACTAGGGCTCATAGGTCGTTGTCAGGGGCTGCTCATGGAAAGAATACATGCAGCTACTAGTTCCACATCAGATTTACAAATCCCTGAGAGGCAAATATGGGGAGAAAGAAGAAGAGGAAATATGTTGGTGACCAGCTTTTAGTGCGGGGCAAATCTGTAAACAACAACCAATTGCCCGTTCTATGAGGGGCACTGTAGTGAGGTACTACAGGAAGATGTTGGGAGAAACAAGGGTGGGTAAGACCCGGGTTTCAGATACAGAACTGACTTCAGTTTCCACGTGGAGCTTCTTGTGAGCAATCTAAGCACACCAATCCTAGCTTTTACTTTCCTACTCTATTTTCATTCTCAACTTGCAAGAGAGGAAGCATGGGAAAGAGCATAGCTTTAGCCATTCTGCTTACTACTTTTATAACCTTCGTTCTGTGTACCTCAGTTTCCTCATCTGTACAGGGGGATCAATAATAGTACCTGTTGTGTAGGTTTGTGATGGTTAAGTGAGATAATACAATTACATGCCACTTAACAACAAGAATAGTTGAAAAGTTATAGCTGAGGGATTTTGTCATTGTGTGCACATTATAGTATATTGGCACAGACTAAGAAGGCTACCATATCACTAGGGGATATAATCTTATGGGACCACCACTGTATATGTGGCTCATCATTGAACAAATAGTCGTTATGTAGTTCATCACTGTAGATAAAGTGCTTAGAATGGTGTGTGGCACATAGTGAGCATTAAAAAGTACTGTTTCTTGCTATCATATCACACCAATTGGAATTCTTATTATGGAATATAAGCTAAATAACCAGCATTTTAGTAAATCAGCAATATAAATGCATCGCATTCCTTATACAGAAGCAGTAGCAGTAGCAGGCGAGGGAAGATTGTTATTAAGAGTGGCTTCTGTGGAGATTGCAAGGACTGCATCTACAAGAATGTTAGGATGTATGTTGGGTTCAAGTCACCTGTTCATATTCAGAAAATAGCCTAGTTGCCGATGAGGCTGTTTACTAACAAATAACCAGCCAAGCCAGCCGAAATGAAGAAAAAGGAGCAGATCATTGGATGAAACCCAGATGAGATTAAATGACTTCTAGCAGCTATGCAAATGCAAATAAGCAACAATGGATAAATCACCTCCTAATCTCGTTCAGCAAAACTTGTTAGAGCCTGTTTACATGTGTTTGAAGAATTACCTTCCAAGAGGCTTGAACAGCAACTTCAAGTCCAACAAGAGAAGACTTTTAATTTAGTCCTGTTAGATATGGTTGCCGGAAGGGTCAGCGGAGAAGTTTCTGTTAGGGGAACATCTCAGCATTGCTTTCAAATTAGTGCTAACACATGTTCTAAATACGAGCCTGGAAAACCGAGACACAAGCTGTCAGGAAAGAGGACGAGATGGGGAAAGAGTCATGAGACTCTCCTGCAGAAAAATAATCACATTGTGCTTCTTCTTTCGCTCTGCCACAAAGAAACCAAGGGTGTCCGGAGGAAGAGGGAAGAATCTTTGACCTAAAGAAAAAGACCAGAAGGTACTTATCAAATCTACTTGTGTAAGCATGTGAGCTTGGGACTTTTCTGTTTGTGGCTAAGATGGAAGGAAGCAACTCATCAGCTGAGAAGACCCAAAGATGACAGAGGGATGCAGGGGAGAGGGATGTGGGGGAGAGGGATGTGGGGGAGAAGGATGCGGGGGAGAGGGAGAGGGAGAGGGAGAGGGAGAGGGAGAGGGAGAGGGAGAGGGAGAGGGAGAGGGAGAGGGAGAGGGGAGATATTTTGGTCTTAAACTGGATTAAGTCCTGAGTTTACCTAAATCTTTAGATCAGGGCTTCTCAACATCAGCACTGCTAACATCTGAGGCTGGGGAAGTCGGTGTTGTTGCTTTGTAGGGTCCTTAGCAGTTTCCCGATCTTTACCCACTAGGTAGCACTTTCCTCCCCAATTGTGACAATCGAAACTGTCCCCAGACACTGCCCCTTGATTGAGAACCACTGCCCTGTTTCCCACATTATCAGTAGAGAAAAGCAATTTTTAAAGAATTTCCAATCTACTGTGAACTGTCAAAACACACAAAACAATTATTCAAAAAATACAGTAGCAAATTAAAGGACATAAAGGAAACCCATTTTTAAATGATCAGATTCAATTGAAATGAAATTATAAAGTTGACAAAAACTTTCCAAACATTCTCAATTTCTATACTTTGTGGACAAGTTAATGAACAGCAGATTGGCCCAGTGCTCAGTAGCATTAATATGACTTAAGGAGAGAAAAAAATGCATTAAATTAAGTTATAGTTACAGCATAGTAAGATATTGTTTTTAAGTCTTTATATTTTTTACATCTTGCTCGGCTTGAAATAAAGTTTGTATTTATCAGAAAGGGATAACTCTCTTCTGCTGGTTCTCTCCCCAAATGCCCACAACAGCCAATCCTGCTAGCCCAGAGCTAGGAACTCAATCCAGGTTGACTATGTGGGTGACAAGAACCCAACTAGTTGAGCCATCCCCACTACCTCCCAGGGTCTGCGTTAGCGAGGAACTGAAGTCAAGGGTGCAGCTAGGAATCAAACCCAGGTACTCTGATATAAATATAGGCACTTTAACCTGTTGTTTTAACCAGTAGGCCAAACACCTGATCCATGTAACTTTTTGCCACCTTTAAATTATATTATTTAAGTTAGCTTTAGTGTTTTTGTTGGCAACCTCATTAAGCTTTAAAAGGAGTAAATAGATTTGAAAAAATAATAATTGATAGCTGTTTTCTCCTGAGAAGCTGGCTATAAAGACTCCAGGTGAGACTATATTTGGTTTGCAGACAGTACATCATTTTCTTGATTTATTGATTGATTAACTCAACACATATTTGTTCAGCAATCCATTGTGTAAAAGGCACTGGGCTGGCCTCTAGGCATCCAAAGTTCAGTGAAGGAAAAATTTACCTACAAGGAAGGATAGTGCCATCCAGAAAATTCTCCTGGGGGAAGTAGTGCTGCAGCTGAGGTCCAGCAAATGAGTAACAGTCTAGGCCATGAGGTTGAGGAGGTTGAGGGCATTTCAGGCAGGACATGTCATGTAGTAGATGATCAACAGATTAACCCACACTCTTCCCTGGGGAACTGAAAGTAAATATATAATTAGGTAAAGCTGAGTGCAAGGGGAGCTGGCAGGAGAGGAGGCTGTAGAAGTACTGCGGGGCCAAATCAGGTCTTCTCAACCCCTGCCATGCCAGCTGCTGTGGTTTGAATGTGGTTTGTTCCATCTGTAACTTGCATTGAAACTTGATTGACACTGTGGCAGTGTTGGAAAGTCAGGCCTCTAACAGCTGATTAAGTCATCGAAAGAGGTATACTTTTCTCAGGGGATTAGAGTAGCTAGCATGAGAGCAGGTTGTTGAAAAGCAAGGCTGCTTCTCACGTTTCCACTCTTCAGCACACCCCTGCTTTCCCTTCTGCTTTCCACCATGTTTTTTTTTTTAAATTTTATTTGACAGGTAGAGTTATAGACAGTGAGAGAAACAGAGAGAAAGGTCTTCCATCCGATGGTTCATTCCCCAAATGGCCGTAATGGCCGGAGCTATGCCGATCCGAAGCCAGGAGCTGGTGCCTCCTCCTGGTCTCCCATGCAGGTGCAGGGGCCCAAGCACCTGGGCCATCCTCCACTGCCCTCCCGGGCCATAGCAGAGAGCTGGACTGGAAGAGGAGCAACCAGGACTAGAACCCGGTGCCCATATGGGATGCTGGCACCGCAGGTGGAGGATTAACCTAGTGCACCATGGCGCTGGCCCCCCTCCACCATGTTTTAACACAGCACAAAGTCCATGCTAGATGTAGTGGCCCAATCTTGGATTTCTAGCCTCCCGGACCATAAACTCAATACACTTCTTTCCTTAATAAATTACCCAGTCTCAGCTGGTCTAAGAATGGACTACAACACCAGGCAGGTATGGTGCCTAAGAATCAGCTGCATTGGCATCACCTAGGAAGCTTCTGGAAGTGCAGACTCTCAGGTCCCACTTCAGAGCTACTGAACCAGAATCTGCATTTTAACAAGCCCCAAGAGATCCATACGCTCAGTAGAGACTGAGAAGCACTGCTCTAAGACATATGAAGGCTAAATTCTTTTTAATAAATTTTTAATGCTTAAGAGATTTTTTTTTTAATTTGAAAGGCAGAGAGAGAGAGAGAGAGAGAGAGAAAGAGCGAGTGAGTGCTCCCTTCTGTTGGTGCATTCCTCAAAAGTCTGCAATGGCTGAGGCTGGGCCAGGGCCAAAACCAGGAGCTATGAACTCTACCATGTGGGTGGGAGGAACCCAGTTACTTGAGCCATCACCTGCTGCATCCCGCAGTGTGCAGTGTGCATTAGCAGGAAGTTGAAGCCAGGAGCCAGGACAGGAAACCAGGTACTCCAATACAAGATGCAGGCATCTTTTTTTTTGTTTTGTTTTTTCATCTCACCTTTCTGATTGATTAGGTATCTTCTATTGTTATTTCTTATTCAGTCTTTGATGTTGGAGCTGTATTTTTTTTTAGGTTTAAAGTTTTTATTTTTTGACAGGCAGAATGGACAATGAGAGAGAGACAGAGAGAAAAGTCTTCCTTTTCCATTGGTTCAGCCCCCAATGGCTGCTGCAGCCAGTGTACTGCGCTGATCCAAAGCCAGGAGTCAAGTGTTTCTCCTGGTCTCCCATGCGGGTGCAGGGTCCAAGCACTTGGGCCATCCTCCACTGCACTCCCAGGCCACAGCAGAGAGCTGGACTGGAAGAGGAGAAACCAGGGCAGAATCCGGTGCCCCGACCGGGACTAGAACCCCGGGTGCCGGTGCCACAGGCGGAGGATTAGCCTATTGAGCCACAGCGCTGGCCTAGAGGCAGGCATCTTAACTACTAGGCTAAACTCCTGCACCCTGAAAGCTGAAGTTTTGCTTGAAGCATTTATGTCATGGGATATGGGTAACTACTATAAGGTTTTTAGGGACTGAGGGCAGGCTAAGCCAAAAATATCTCTAGGTATTCTTTTTTTTTTTTTAATCTCCTACCTAACATTGTCATCTGTAGTTATCAGGCAGTTGAATATGTAACTCAATATTCACTTACCCAGACTTCCTTGCATCTGGGAGAAAGGACAGAGTATAGTAGAGAATGACTAGGTGATTTTTGAGAAAGCTTTTGCTTTCCTAATTAAAATGACACATGCGGCCACCAGATCCCTTTGACATACCCTCTGTCTTTAATGGGATTTTTTTTTTTGACAGGCAGAGTGGACAGTGAGAGAGACAGAGAAAAAGGTCTTCCTTTTCCATTGGTTCAACCCCCACCGCGCTGATCCAAAGGCAGGAGCCAGGTGCTTCTCCTGGTCTCCCATGCGGGTGCAGGGCCCAAGGACCTGGGCCATCTTCCACTGCCTTCCCGGGCCACAGCAGAGAGCTGGACTGGAAGAGGAGCAACCGGGACAGAATCTGGCACTCTGACTGGGACTAGAACCCTGGGTGCTGGCGCCGCAGGCGGAGGATTAGCCTAGTGAGCCACGGCGCTGGCCTTTAATGGGAATTTTATTCCTAGGTTGTGGTAGCCATCCTGGTTATGTTGGCCTGGACTTGTTTTACTATGGACCTAAGCCATGGGACAGCTTCCTTCACACCTTCTTTGCTTTCGTTTTGTTGTTTTAAATGTTTTATTTTTTTAAAGATTTATTTTATTTATTTGAAAGAGTTACAGAGAGAGGTAGAGCCAGAGAGAGAGGTTTTCCATTCCACTGGTTCACTCCCCAAATGACCACAGTGGCTAGAACTGAGCTGATCCGAAGCCAGGAACCAGGAGTGTCTTCGGGTCTCCCACGTGGGTGCAGGGGCCCCAAGGACTTGGGCCATCTTCTACTGCTTTCCTAGGCCATAGCAGAGAGCTGGATTGGAAGTGGAGCAGCCAGGATGTGAACCGGCGCCCATATGGGGTGCCGGCACTGCAGGCTGGGGCTTTAAGCCACTGCACCACAGCGCCGGCCCCTTGTTGTTAATTGCAACTGAAAACATTCCTGTGACTAGAACAGAATGACAAATTATTAATATATCAGAATTATATTTGTACATATACAAAATCCAAAACAATGCATGCTTAAATAAAATTTATTGTACCCTCACATACAAAAAAATCAGTGATATGCAGTCTAGGCTAGAGTGGCAGTTAACACAAAACCCAGGAACTCTGTTTTGTGTCTTTCCATTCTCAGTGCGTGACTTCTGTTCTCACTGGCTGGGATCATTGCTGCAACTCGGGTCAATATTCCACTTCCTATTTTTAAGGGAGATTTTCTTGAAACATCATACCATAGTTACATGTTACTGATTGAGACTTATTAAATATTTATACCTTGTTGTGAAAGAAGTTAGGTACACTGCATGTATTTTTCTGGGCTGCCATGTACCAAGCTAAAAATCAGAAGTGTGTGGAAGCAAGTGGGAACAAATGGATACTTGGTATTCATATCACTCTGGAAGACTCTGGTACAATGAGGTTTGCATTTCAGGAATATTATTCTGACTACAATGTGGAAAACATTTTGCAGAGAGAGAGAGAGTAATGGAAGTAGCTTGACCAACAAGGAAGCAGTGGAATAATCTAAGGCCAGCATTGGCAAACTATAGGCAGTAAGATAAATTTGGTCCACCACTTGTTTTTGTAAATAAAATTTTATTGCAACAACATCAGGTCTGTATACTTGCATATTATCTGTGGCTGCTTTCACTAGACAATAGCAGATAGAATAGCTGCAACAGAGACCATGTGGCCTGCAAAGTCTAAAACATTTACTCTCTGGTCCTTTACAGAAAACCTTTGGCAGCCCTCGCTCTAAACGAACAGCAAACAATGTTGGAGAAAATGGACACTTTCAAGTGACACTGAAGAGGTAAGAAGGATAAGTGCTGCTGGGGAATTAGAAACGGAGGGAGCTCTGGGTGGAGTTGGCAGAGTACTCCTGAGATCCTAAGCAGTGCCCAGATCACTGTCCAGCAAATCAAGATTCCATGGAAATGTTCTTAACGAGACTTCAGATTTACCATTATTTATAGTTCATTAACTAAACAAGAAAATATAACTCAGGTTTTGGTATCTTGGATTTGACGAATGATAAATGAAAGATGGGGTGGGTATTTGGCCTAGCAGTTAAGACACTGGTTAAAGTACACATGCCCCACATCAGAGTGCCTGGGTTCAATTCCTGCCTCTGGATACTAACTCCAGCTTCTTGCTAATGCACACTCTGGGAGGCAGTGGTGATGGCTTAAGGAATTGGGTCCCTGACACCCACGTAGGAGACCTGGGTTGAGTTCCTAGCTCCTCATTTCTGCCTGACCATCCCCTGGTCTTTATAAGTATTTGGGGAGTGAACCAGAGATGAGAGTTCTCTTTCTGCCTCTTGAAGAAATTAAAAAAACAATGTAAGAGTACCAGTGTCCATTGGAGAAAGGAAGAGGAGGAACATGGAAAAATGAAGCATCTTCAACATGTGAGATACTATGCTAGAAATGCATTTACCTTGATTGTACTCAGTGACAATTCTTTTTAATCTTGTTTTGTGATGTTGGTTAAAAGTATTTTTAGGGGACGGTGCCGTGGCACAGTGGGTTTATCCTCCACCTGTGGCACCGGCATCCCATATGGGCACTGGTTCCAGTCCCGGCTGCTCTCTTCCAATCCAGCTCTCTGCTATGGCCTGGGAAGGCAGTAGAAGATGGCCCAGACTCTTGGGCCCCTGAGCCTACGTGGGAGACTTGGAGGAAGCTCCTGGCTCCTGGCTTCGGATCAGCGCAGTTCCAGCTGTTGCAGTCATTTCAGAGTGAACCAGTGGAAGGAAGACCTTTCTGTCACTCCCTCTCACTGTCTGTAACTCTACCTCTCAAATAAAATCTTTAAAAAAAGTATTTTTAAATATCAAAGAAAAAATTACATACAACATGTCACAACTTTTATTTTATGTTTTTATGAAAATTTCTAATTATAAAAAAGCATAAGAGTATTATAAACTCACTAAAAATGAAAGAAGAGGGGCAGGTTTTTGGTATAGCAATTTAGACCACATTTGGGATGCCTGTATCCCGTATTGGCGTGTCTGGGCTCAAGTCCCAGTTCCACTCCCAATTCTAGCTTCCTGCTAATACACATGCTGAGAGATGGCAGGTGATTGCTTAAATAATTGGGTCCCTTCCACCCACGTGGGAGTCCTGGATTGAGTCTCCAGTTTCTGGATTTGGGGAATGAACCAGTGGATGTAAGATCCCTCTCTGTCTCTCTGCCTCAAAAATAAATAAAAATAGAAAAAATTTAAACAATAAAAGAAAAATGGACAAATGTTCTCTACCATCAGATGCAATTTCTGTTATTTCAAGGTATTTTCTTTCTCTTTCCTCTGGAAAGATTACACATTTTCTTTTAAACTATACTTTCCAAATTGTTTATACTGTTTTCTTCACTTAAATTGTATCACAATATTGTTTGGCCATCACATGATCTTTGCATCATCTTCAGGGCAGAACTATTCTGGGAATTCATAGAGGAGGTGCTTGGATTTGCATAGGCGTGTATGAATTCACAGGCCCTATATTTCCTAATGGGAGATATACATTTACTATTCTGAGGACCCCACCAGCTGCACAAAAGACTTTTTGAGCCAAGAACTCTTTCCCAGTGCAGCCTAGAACATATCTCTTTTGGGAACAGAGAATCTAATCTTTTCATTGGTAGCAAAACCGGAGAAGGTTACTGCTTTCATTCAGTGGCTATTTGTAAAACCTATTTGTGGATGCAAAGTTGCCCTTTTATACTCACCTTCTGAGAGTGGCAGGCAGGGCTCCTGCGCCCCAGAAAACAGCTCTTCTTTCCCCATCTGCCCTGTAGCACCATTTCTTTGGAACTAATCATCATCTAGAAGCCTTGCCCTTCTCTCAGATCCTGTGGATGCTTGGAAGCTAGCTCTATATTAAGGAATCCTTTCTTGGTAGAAATCAAGCAATCAGTCAATGGATGAAAGTTGGAAGAAACGATTTATCTAAAGGTGCTAAACATGAAATGGAGTAGTATTATAGATGCTGCAAAGCAAAATCCAAGTGAAACGCAAATGCACTCAAATGAAACACAGCCATTTAATAAGGGTGCCAGCTAGATGAGAGTGTGGGTAGTAGTCTCTGTTTCCAAAGATTGTCTTGTGGGCAGCATGTACACATCACCTATTCAGGTGCAAAAAAAAAGTTTTAAAAGCCATCTGTTTGATATGTACTCTGGAGAGCCTCTAGATGTGGAATAATCCCTTCCTAGAGTAAGCTTGTTTTGCTTATGCGTTTTGAAAATTAAACCAATCCACTAATTTGCAATGGAGCACTAAAATATCTGAATTCATTTTGCAAAGCTGAATGTCAAGGTGGTTTTGGAAATAAGAATAAACATGGGGCCATTTATTACTTAGTGCTCGTGCCAAGTAGAGGTCAGGGCACACCCTGCATTTCTTTTTTTAAAAAAAAATTTTTTTTTTGACAGGCAGAGTGGACAGTGAGAGAGAGATAGAGAGAAAGGTCTTCCTTTACCGTTGGTTCACCCTCCAATGGCCTCTGCGGCCGGCGCACTGCAGCCGGCGCACCGCACTGATCTGAAGGCAGGAGCCAGGTGCTTCTCCTGGTCTCCCATGGGGTGCAGGGCCCAAGCACTTGGGCCATCCTCCACTGCCTTCCCGGGCCACAGCAGAGAGCTGGCCTGGAAGAGGGGCAACCAGGACAGAATCTGGCACCCTGACCAGGACTAGAACCCGGTGTGCCGGCGCCGCAGGGCAGAGGATTAGCCTATTGAGCCGCGGCGCCAGCCCACACCCTGCATTTCTTTACTGTGCTTAGATGAACCTGCACAGTGGTGAACTCCCACCAGTGTGCAAGGGGGTTAATTGTTTTCAAGACAGGGCAAGGTGTGTTATGAATCCATTGTGTTCCAAGCCACTTGCTATAGGACAGCTTCATTCATTCACTCACCAAACACATATTGATGTTCTACCCTGTTTCAGATACTACCTTTACAGGATGAGTTTTGTAAGAACTAGCTGAGCTATTTTCTACTCAAGCTTCCCAGAGATTTGTCTCTCCTGACCTTCGCTGTCTGAAGAACCACCTTCTAAACAGCGCACCTCATCAATTAGCTCTTGGCAGGATACATATTGAAGAGGAAAGAAAGGGTTAACAGCTGGTCAGTATCCCCACCTTTCTCACACACCAGGGCAAAATGACCTGGTCCCATCTCTTTGTGGAGCTACTTATGGACTTCCTGATGAGCAGTCCTAATCTGTGGAATGCTTTGGCTAGGGTATATCAGATCTGACTTACAGTAGATACACCAGGAATCTCTGGCTTTGTGGGGAGAGGGCATGTTCAGCTGGAAAATATCATCCTTTTAATTATGAGAGCATAAAATGAAGATGTTTTACGACAAAACATACACCATAAGTGATGCATCTCTCTTCCTTGCCCCTTGCAACACTTAGGCTGAATCTGGGCAGCAATTCTCTGAGGACAGAATCCGCACGTTAGTCCTTTTTTTAAAAAAAAATTATTTATTTGAAAGTCAGAATTGCAGAGAGATAGGAGAGGCAGAGAAAGCTTGAGAGGTCGAGAGGTCGAGAGGTCGAGAGGTCTTCCATCTCCCGGTTCACACCCCAATTGGCCGCAACTGCCAGAGCTGCGCTGATCCGAAGCCAGGAGCCAGGAGCTTCCTCCAGGTCTCCCACATGCGTGCAGAGGCCCAAGGACTTGGGCCATCTTCTACTGCTTTCCCAGGCCACAACAGAGAGCTGGATGGGAAGTGGAACAATAGGGACTTGAACCGGCACCCATATGGGATGCCGGCACATCAGGCCAGGGCTTTACCCACTGCGCCACAGCGCTGGCCCCGCATTAGTCTTCTTTTTGACATTCAATAAATATTAATTCGTTTTAAAGAATATACATGCATAACACAGCCTGCTTCCGAATGACTATCAAGGATTTGGCTAGCAAAATCCACAACAGTTTGTAACAAATGGCTTCTAACCACAGCTGTTGGAGTGAAGCACATGCTTAATAGTTGAATAAAATGAGAAGGCCCTTACAAAAAGAAGAAAAGGTGGGAGTTGTTTCCATGGAGGTTTTTCAAACTTGAGCATGTGTATGAACCACTTGGGGATCTGGGGCTCCTGGCAACTCGAGATTCTCATTCAACAGCTCTGAGTCAGTCCTCAGATTGGCCTTTTCTCACATTTTAAAGCCTTGTTACTGGCAGTGTGGTACTGTGGCAACAACATGACTTAGATGCTTGTTAGAAATGCAGATTCCAGAGCCGGCGCCAAGGCTCACTAGGCTAATCCTCCGCCTTGCGGCGCCAGCACACCGGGTTCTGTCCCGGTTGCCCCTCTTCCAGGCCAGCTCTCTGCTGTGGCCCGGGAGTGCAGTGGAGGATGGCCCAAGTGCTTGGGCCCTGCACCCCATGGGAGACCAGGATAGGCACCTGGCTCCTGCCATCGGATCAGCGTGGTGCGCCGGCCGCAGCGCACCAGCCGCGGCGGCCATTGGAGGGTGAACCAACGGCAAAAGGAAGACCTTTCTCTCTGTCTCTCTCTGTCCACTCTGCCTGTCAAAAAATTAAAAAAAAAAAAAAAGAAAGAAATGCAGATTCCAGAGGCCAGCGCTGTGGTGTAGCGGGAGCCTGCAGTGTCAGCATTCCATATAGGCACTGGATCGAGTCTCAGCTGCTCCACTTCCAATCCAGCTCTCTGCTGTGACCTGGGAAAGCACCGGAAGATGGCCCAAGTCCTTGGGCCCCTGCACCCACATGGGAGACCAGGAAGAAGCTCCTGGCTTCGCTTTGGTCCAGCTCTGCTCCTGGCTTTGGACTAGATTAGCTTCCGATGTTGCAGCCATTTGGGGAGTGAACCAGTGGATGGCTCTCTCTCGCTCGCTCGCGCGCTCTTTCTCCCTCCTCTCTACTTCTGCTTCTCTGTAAACTTCCCTTTCAAATAAATAAATAAATAAATATTTAAAAAAAAGAAATCCCAGCCCCGCTTAATCAGACTCTGGCTCCTCTTTCAATGATTCCTTGGGCATTTGGCCTAGTGATTAAGACACAGGCTAGAGCACCTGTATCCCTTATTCCAACTACCTGGGTTTGAAACTTGTCTCTGGCTCCTACTTCAGCTTCCTGCTAACATAGACTCTTGGAGGCAGTGGTAATGGCTCAAGTAATTAAGGTCCTGCCACCCACATGGGTGACCTGGACTGAGTTACTAGCTCCCAGCTTCTGCCTTAACCCATCCCTCACCACTGTGGGCATTTGAGGAGTGAACCAACAGATGGGAGCTCTCTTTGTTTCTCTCTCTCTCTTTCTCCCTACACACACACACACACACAGAGAGATAAATCCATTTTTAAAAAAATAAGATTCCTTCTAACACCCTCTTTGAAAAGGTCCAAGGACTCTTTATTGATTTCTCTCTAAGGTTACCTGACCTTGCTTAAAAAGTGATATTTTCTTTGATGCTTCTATATCTCCATTGTAATTGATTGGCTTTTGCAAGCTTATTGCTAAGGGGCAACAAAGCAGATTTTCAGCCCTCATACTTTACTGAAACCATAAAACTTTGAACTTTCAGTCCATTTGATTCAAGCCATGTTTGTTTAGGGACTGCCTGGCAAACAGTCTAATGCTATTATGCATGCCGTTTACTGGAGGGCTGGAAAATACAATATTGAATAATGAGTCCCGTGGGCAAGAAAAGGAAGGAGGAAATTTCACCTATAATTGAGTCAAAGAACATTAGATTCAATAGGTAGCAGAAAGAAGTGCCTGGGGTAACTAAAGTGTATTTATTTAGAGGAAGCTCACAGAGTGACCTTTCCCCTCCTCCCTGCACCTTTAATAAAAATGTATATTGATTTTAAGCCATGAAACGGAGGGTTAATAGATACAATTAGCTAAAGATCAGTGCCAGAACCACTGAAATTCAAAGATGTTAGTGAAGAAGAAAACAGACAGGAATGAGGTACTCAGCAAAGTTTCTGTCTTCAGAGAAAGATCAAGATGGAAAAGAAGACTCAGAAAGGAAAAGCCATTACCAAAGAAAGGCAGGCTGTGTTGAAAGGATTATACACCGGTAATCCAAGTCTACTGATAATCAAGAAATACCATTAACATTAAACCTGTACTATCTGCACACTTACATTTAGCATCTATAATGAAGTCCCCAAAACTAGCATTCTCATAATGCCCCTGACATCTACTTGGATTTGCCTGGAGTGAATGAAAGCTTGGGTGTGTTTCCTGCAGGTAATGACAGCCAGGAGCTAGGGCCCCAAGCTGTGTGCGTATTGGCCGAAGTCCTGTTGAGCGGTGAGCAGAGAGCAATAATGGCTGGCTTTCCTGATGAACGTCCATTTTGGTGAGCTTCAAGCATGTTTCACATATTTAGGCAATTCACAGAATTACAACAGACAAAAATTGGTGCACATACGGATAAGAAGGAAGAGAGCCAGACATGTGCAATCGAGCTTTGCACTATCTAGGGCTGCAGGGGGAGTGGGCTGGGGGGATAGAATTCAGAAATGCAAATCCACAGAAAGGTCTTCAAGATTACATTTGGTTTTTAGTAAAAATACATACACTGTCACATCCAAGTAGGATTTTTTTTTTTTAAGTTCAGGATTTACTTGGAAAGCAAGAGAAATACACAGGTATGTGAGGGCTTTATTAAGGGAAAGCGGGTTAGAAAGAGTAAACGAGGAGTTCCATACCAGCCTGTTCCAGGGAGCATGTGGGCGGGAGGGCGGCAAGAGGGCGGCAAGCAAAGTACGGCGGGAGAGCGGGCACAAGGAGCGGTAAAAAGGCCATCCAATTAGTTTTACAAATGGAATTGAGAAAACAATATAAAGACCTACCCTGCGTTTCAGCAGTCAACCTCCTCTCCTGTATTTAAAAGTGCGGACAGGGACCCAAGCACTTGGACTATCTTCTATTGCCTTCCGTGTGCATTAGTAGGGAGCTGGAAAGGAAGTGGAGCAGCTGGGGCCCAAACCAGCGCTCCTATATAGGATCACAGCATCGTGAGCCATGATTTAATCCACCGTGCCACAACGCCAGCCCCTAGAGTTTTATCTTTGAGCACCACCTTCAGCTGTGATTTCCATTGCTGGTATTGCCTGGGTTTACAGGCACACAGGAATCTTTGAATCCTGTTAAAACCCACCAACACAGTGTTTTCCCAAGCGTGTTCTCAGTTCCAGAATACACTGTTTGAAAACAGAATTCCTTGTTTCAAAGGACAAGATTATGACAATTTATTTCAGTGGTCTTAATTGGCTTTATTTTCAATTCTAGAACCAAACAACACTTCATTCCATGAAAGAGAGCCCAACACAGGAGCTTGCTTCAAAAAATGTCCTCCTATAATTTTAATTTAGCACATGGTTTTATAAACTTGGGAAATACTTAACAATATTCTTAGAGATTTGTCATACACATTAGTACACTAAAGATCCTGAGAAATTCTATGGGGGTGGAATTTAATTTTGTTTATTGCAGTGTTTCTGAAAATTATGTGACAATGGAAACCTTTTGGCTCAGTGTAAACTTTGGAATGGGTGTTCTAAGGGATCTACTTGAGGAAATGCGGGCCTAGAGAGTTAGAAAATAGCACCTGAGAAACTGCTTTAGTATGCTATCAATGGGGCCATAGTTGTTGGTCCCTGCCGTGTTGTGAGTAGGGTGAGAAGAGCCCAGGAAAGAGCTATTCTCATTCAAGGTTTGGGTAAACCCCGTGCTGTCCTCTGTAGCAAGTGCATGATGAAAGACAGGTCTATTGTGAGTGTTAGAGAGACAGTGGCCTACTGACCTGTAATTCCCATTTGGGCTGTAGACCACTTAGTCCAGGTTCTCTGAGAACAGCAAACCATCTTTTGTACTTGCTTTTTTTATCCTACTAGCCCCGAATTGCATGCATGGTGGTGGATTGGTGAACATGGAGGCTAAGCTAGGAATGATAACGAAGAAAGCCAGCAGATGTCCTAAACAACACTCTGGCCTCAGAATCAGCCCTTAAGGCATTCAGATCTGGCTAAAAAGCCCATGAGAGTATTTCAGGCATGGAAAGCCAAGACACTCAGGCAAAAAAAAAAAATGACCTAAATGAAAGATCTCTGTGAGTGAGATCCCAGTGGAAAGAACGGACCATCAAAGAAGGAGGTACCTTTCTCTGAAGGGAGGAGAGAACCACTTTGACTATGGCCTTGTCTAAATAAGATCGGAGTTGGTGAACTCAAGAGGCTTCCATAGCCTTGGCAGCTCATGACAAGAGCCTTGGGTGATTGCTGACGCCATAAATAAGAGTGTCAATTGTTAAGTCAACAATGGGAGTCGCTGTGCACTTACTCCTCATGTAGGATCTCTGTCCTTAATGTGTTGTATTATGTGAATTAATGCTATAACTAGTACTCAAACAGTACTTTATACTTTGTGTGTCTGTGTGGGTGCAAACTGTTGAAATCTTAATATATACTAAATTGATCTTCTGTATATAAAGATAATTGAAAATTAATCTTGATGAAGAATGGGATGGGAGAAGGAGTGAGAGATGGGATGGTTGTGGGTAGGAGGGAGGTTATGGGTGGGGGGATAAGCTGCTATAATCCAAATGTTGTACTTTGGAAATTTATATTTATTAAATAAAAGTTTTAAAAAAAAGAAAGCCAGCATACAACTTGATAGTTTACCTTTTAAATTCCAGGGATTTTTTTCCTTCATCAGTTAGGCTCTGTCCATATGGGAAGTATTAAGCTATGTGCTGGGGACTCAATGGTGTGCTCCATCCCTCTCCTTATATAGTTCTTAGAGTTCAATGCAAAGAGAGGTATTAACAAAAATAGAACAAATATTCGGATTCAGACTGTAATGTATGTTATGAAGAAACATGGTAGTATTATTTGTGCCTCTAATATAAGGACATTACCCTACACATCCTCTGGATGAGGGCTACCTTCTCTGAGCCGATGATGAGTTGAAAGCTACCGTAAAGGTTGAGGATGGGAGGCTGGATGGAGCAGAATTTAGACAGAGAATGAGACTGAGCCATAAAAATAGGGATGGTGGGGTTTACAAGCCTGGATGGTAGGAACGCACCTGATTACTCAGGGTCCTGAAGGGCAAGTTAGGAGACATAATTGTAGGCTAAAAACCATGAAAGGCTCTTGGGGGTTTTAATCAGAGGAATACTATGATCAGATGTGCAGTTGCAATGAGTCCTGAGTGTTTCTGAATCATTATGGAGGAAGATGCAGAAGATGCTCAAAGACCACTGGAGATTGTTAAAGGAGTCCATGTGAGAGGGGCTTTGGTTTGAAGTAGGAGGTGGCAGTGGAGAGAGGGAGAAAGAGAGCATCGGTGAAGAGATGGCTTCTATGGTGTGCAGGAAGAAGGCATACTTCTAGCAGGTGTAAATGGATGCAGGGTGGTGTCATCCATTGAGAGGGAGACTCAAAGAAATGGTTAAGGGGAAGCGCGTGAGCTGGTTTTGACATTCTGTGATGGCCACCTGGAACTGTTGATAGTGGATCCAGACTAGGAGTTCTGGGTTAGGCAAGGACAAGAGTTAGTAGTTTGTTGATGATAATTGCAGCCATGGGTATGCAGGAATTCACCTAACGTTGATCATCTTGGTGGAAGATGATCAGCCAGATGAGGAAACAAGGGTGCCGGTGAGAAAAGTAGAAGTTTGTGGTTTCAGAAACCTAGTGGTTGATATAACCAAATGCTGCTGCAAGAGCTCCCTTGAATTGGGCTGAAGCAGGTCCACTGGATGAAGCAACAAGGGTGTCATTCCTGGACCTTAACATGTGCACTTTGCTAGAGTGAAGGGAATAGATACTTGAATGAGGTAAGAGACAAGGAGAGGGATGTAAGCAGAGATGTGTTGTGGGTACTTTCTAGGGGTTTGTCTAAGAGGAAGGTCAGAGTTCAGTCTGATTTTGACTCTGTGTGAGCAACTGCACTTATACTTGGCCCTCAACAGGGTCTGTTCAACTTGATGCACATAGCATAGGAAATATGAATGCCATTGATTCGTTCTCAATTCCTGTGTGCATTGTAAACCAAAAGAACCTTGCTGATGGTGAATCTAATTTTAAAGATACACTACATATATTTGTTGTACTGCATGACCGCTCTCCCCTGTCAAAATAATAAAAGGTAAAGCCAAACACTTTATCTCGTGATAAAATGAAGGTTTAGACTCATCAAGATTGGTTTTTGTGTCCATCTCTCTTTTGGCCCTTCCTTTGTGAATTTCAAGGAAGATTCTGACTCAATTCTGCTCAAAGCACTGACTTTAGAATATAACTCCTTGGTAAGACACCTCCACCAATTCCAGAGCAGTAACAAAGCTGTGCTTTGCTTTTTGCTCAATCTCCTCTTAACTTTCCTTTTTAGCAATTTATCAATTCAGCCACATTAAAAAATTAAATTTGGCTAGACTGAATCATACTATTGTTATTGCCCTTATAATAATAACCCTTTTACTCTCCACCTCCACTAAAAGGAAGTAGCTGAAGTCACAGACTTAGAACATTGGAGAAGTACCAAAAACCCATTTCTGACATTTAGTTTATGACTGAGAAGAGTTATTTGGTATTTGACATCCGTTACTCAACCACATTTGCATGTTAGTGGGTGAAAGCAGTTCAGAGCAGATTTAACTGCAAATATTAAGTTCCACTGAACAAATCTGTATAGTGGAATTAGGGGAAGGGCTTGATGTAAAAAACAGAGATGCATACTGGATTGAGAAAGACAAATGACTCACTTCTTAGTTTACTATAGTTCCAGATTCAGCAAGAAAAATGGACAGGTGTAAGAATAGAAATTTTGAGAGTTTTTTGCAGTCAGAAACTTATTAAACACATACATACATATACACACATCCATATTTGACTTCCAAAAAGTATTCAAGGTTTTAAAAATGAATCCATGAGATTTTTACAGGTACACACAGCTTCAGAATTACCTGAAAATGTGCAGGGAGCTTTCTGAAGTAGAATTCAAGGGGCTGGAATTTGATTCAAAGTAACTTGGACAGTATAAATGCTGCCAATCATGATGTAAGTCTCTATAAGAATAGGATGCTTTCCTTTTTTTTTTTTTTTAAAGTTTTAATCATTTCATTGCTACCTTCAAAGAGTATACTTAGTCTAAGACCATTCACTTACATTAAATGAAGTGAATGAATTATTCGGAAAGAAGAGGGAAAGTTAAAAAAGCCAACTGTTTTTCACTAGAGCTTCATTTATAAAAACACACAATTACTGGAAGTGCCCTTTGTCCTAGTGAATTCATTGCAAGACTCTTAAGTCTATTTTATGACTGAGTAAAAGTGAAAAGTAGTGAGTACATACTTTAACAATTTCTTTTTTTGGTAAAAGTTGAATACTTTTATGAATGGAAGTTGTGAGACTAGAGAGAGCCAAATAGGATAGAGATCTGTTGTCCCCATGCCTGTCACTTGCTGCCTAATGTGAAAGCTCTAGCCTATTGGCTTTGAGGTGTGGAACATCTGTGAATTCAAAGCTGTCAATCAGACTGGGTAAGCTGAGTTCACCGTTCTTGGTCTCCATTTCCTAGGGACTGAGCTGGACGAGTTGCTATGTCCCACCCCTTGTATAATCTTTCTCCTTGAGTGTGGGCACGAAGTTTATATATATGATGGGGACCACAGAACAAAGACTTGGAAGAAGTGGCTAGGGCCTGAGAGCAGTCCCTCTTGCCAGTAAGAAATCAACATGATGAGTCCTACAGCCACGAGGAAATGAATTCTGCCAAGAAGTTGAAGGTAGGTCTTTCTCCAGGGAGGGTGCAGTCAGACTTGTGAGACCCTGAGCAGAGAAGCCGGGCATACTGCACCAGACTCAACCCACAGAAACTCTGAGATAATACATTGGTGCTGATATAAGTTGCTAAGTCAGCAGAAGTTTGTTATATGACTAGAAAATGAGTAGACTCACATATGCACCTGACTTGTAAGGGTCATCACATAATGATTTTGAGACTACTAGATGCCCTTCTACAGAGTAGTTCTTGAAGGTTGATGGTGCACATCAAAACACGCCATCCTGTAGCAGGTAAAGCCACTGCCTGCAGCACCGGCATCCCATATGGGCGCTGGTTTGAGTCCGGCTGCTCCACTTCTGATCCAGCTCTCTGCTATGGCCTGGGAAAGCAGTAGAAGATGGCCCAAGTCCTTGGCCCCTGCACCCGCGTGGAAGGCCTGGAAGAAGCTCCTGGTTCCTAGTTTTGGATCGGCTCAGCTTTGGCTGTTGCAGCCAGTTGGGGAGTGAATCAGTGGATGAAAGACCTCTCTCTCTCTCTGCCTCTGCTTCTCTGTAACTCTTTCAAATAAATAAATAAATCTTTAAAGTGGCTGTTCTGTCACCTCTCCTCCTGTAGTATTATTTTCATTCTCTTTTCTTCCTATCCTGTCAGACCTACCCATTCAACAGTTGAGTGTATAACTCAGACAGGCAGCTCTGTGTAGTTATAACCAAGAAGCACTGTATGTGGGAGACTAGTTCAACTTGGCTCTGAAACTGATTAGTCATGTGCCCTTGGGAAAGAGAATTAATTCTGGGGCCTTTGGCTTCCTCATCTGAAATAAACAAGATCGTATGTATTCCCAGAATGCTCGGGACAAAGGAGCATGGAAGAACTGCTCAAACTCTCCCTCTACAGACTTGAAAATGTGCATAGACCTTGTCCCTATGGGTCAGGGAGATAGTCCACTGTATTCTCTGCTAAACCTGTTGTCGTCAAATATATTAAGCTGTGCAAGAAATTCGTTTTACTCTTCCTGGCAGGGGACATGAATGGGGCAGGGAAGGTACGAGAGACTTTTTGGATATCACAGGGAGGTAATTTTTAAAATGTTTATTCATTTTTTATTTGAAAGGCAGTGAGCAGAAGGGGGAGGAGGACAGGGAGAGGGAGAAGGAGAGATTGCTTGATTCTCCATCCACTGGTTCACAGCCCAAATGCCTACAATAGCCCCAGCTGGGCCAGACCAAAGCCAGGAACCAGGACCTCCTCCATCTGGGTGTCCCATGTGGGTGACAGGGACCCAAGTACTTGAGCCATTAGCTGCGACCTCTCAGGGTGTATTAACAGGAAGCTGGGTTGGAAGTGGAGGAAGCACTTGAACTAGCACTCCGACATGGATATGGGATGTGGGCGTCCCCTGAACCACAACGCCTGCCCCAGGGAGGTCATTTTTATTCCATATGCAGACATGACAGATCCAGTGTGCGAATTTTATTAAAGTGCCAAGAAGGCAAGGCTAGCAATACAAAGTAAGGCAAAGTTCAGAGACTGCCTGCCACTTGCTTTGGAATGAGGTGGGCTATTCTGGGAAATAAGTCAAGTGTGACAGTTCTAGCAGGCTCGGCTGGAAGGCTGTGGAGGTGGCAGCAGCAAAACCAGGCTGCACTCCATGGACGCCGTCCCCTGCCATTCACAGTAATCAGGCCATGGCAGGTTAACTTTCCCAAGTGGCAGACAGGGGCCCTGCGCCTAGGCAGTCTTACCTCAGCACCCTCATTCCTAACTGCCATCGACTTGGCTGGCACAGCTGGAAAGATTTCCAATCTGTCCCTTTGAGCCAGGAAGAGAAGGGGAGCCCTAAGCTTCTGGTGGCTCCCATTTGGGTTTTGAAACCTGGAGTTGGTGGTGAAAATTTACGGAAGAGAGAGCTGAAGTCTCCTATAAAACCATCAACCCATTCCTAGCTAGAGATTTACCCAGTGTCCTTTTAAGGTTTGATTTCCTCAGTTACTTTTGAAGCACCTACTATGTCCTTCTTCATAACTTAGGAAATCGTGTCCTTTGGGAAAGGAGACCAGGCTCTCCACAGGCCCAGGCTGCTATGGCATTCCCTGTTAGGCTAACTTGGCAGCTCCATTTTTATTTTATCCATGCTTTGGACTCTTCACCCACCTGATTTCCCATCTCTGCCTCTTTTAAGTATTGAAGAGGAAGCAGTCCTATTCATGGTATTTTTAGAGGTTGCTGCCTTTTCGGAGGCTGGTCTTCCAGTGGGGAGGGGACCAGATATCAGCAACCAGAGGGCCTCTTCTGTCACCATCCTGGGCTGATTTGTGGCTCCTCCTGTTGTCCCCCTTGCCTTGGGCCAGGCCTACATGCCAGATTTCAGGAATGGTCAGTGCCACACTGCCATCTTCAGCGTGCCCAGTAGCCAGGCAGAACTTCTCGACAGCTGCTTCCTGAGTGCTCCCCGGAGGCACTGGGACAATTCAGTAATGAGCCCAAGCCCTGACACTGACTCTGCGGCTAAGTTAGGGCAAACAGAGAACCGCACTGAAGAGCAGCCAGACCCAGCACGGGGACGATGACACACTACAGGACACTCGCCTGACATCTGACTGCATGGTTAGAAACCTGCAGAGCTGTCCTTATGAAAATGCAAAGCAGATCCAGAAGGAACTACTATGGTCTGATTGTCTTTAAGAAGTGTTATCAATTAGAGACCAGAAGCTTTTTCCTGATGATGTTTATTTCATAAATGTAATTATTTTTCTAAAACATATTAAAATAGAAAACATGTTCTTTTGATCAATTTATACAAAGAAAATACCAATATAGTAATAAAAATACTGAAAATATATGAAAAGCACCAGAACATTAGAGAAATTACACTGGCAACAATTCTAGGAATATATTTTTTTGTAATTGTACAATAAAGTGCTAATAAATCCAGTCAAAATTAGTGGCAAGATATAAAAACAGTTATGGTGTTATGAAATTTGAGGCCAGGTTTACCAGCATCGCATTTTTAGACTACTTGCAGATCAAGCTAATGCTATTTCATTAATGTTTTCATGGAAAAATCTATCAATATCCATTCCCAAGTGAAAACTAAAAACTAACTTCAAAAGCCAGTCCTTGGTAACATGGTCATGAACAGGTAATGGCATGATTAAAAATAAAACTGATTCAAGTAGCAAAAATAATCATGCATGTGTGATTAAATCAAATTAAATGAAGACAGCATAAAATCAAACGTGAATGTGTATCATTAATCAAGACAAGTACAAAAGTTTAGATGCTTTTGATTTGGTAGTTAATTTTCAGTAATTCTGCTTAGTCACATTTAACAGACGCACAAATGTCAACAGGATATGTTATTAAACAAATTCAATTGACCAGACGTCAAGCAAAGGATAGTTCAGCAAGCCAACATAATTTTCATAGGAAACATTAAAGGGACACCGTTAAAACAATACATTTCCAATCTTGGCTAATTCTGTCCTCATTTATTTATTTGCTGAGGAACAAACACACACACAAATACTTTAGGATTAGATTATATTAAGGCCAAAAATCTACCATGTAAGGGAAGCCACTGTGTGTACACACAGGGCATACCGTGCACGGCACTTAGGGTGGACTGCAGTCTGTTTCACATCTGGGGGTGGCAAACTGAAACAGAAAAGCCCAAATTAAGACTGGGTATCACACCAGTGTCCTTTTAAGGTTTTATTTCCTCGGTTACTTTCGAAGCTCCTACTATATCATTCTCCGTAACTCAGTTTGGGAATCCACTTCTTCAGGATCCAAACCAACAACGCTGCACCTCAGAACAAAGAACAACAAATCTCCAAGACGTGGCTCCATCGAGACTCAAAATTTATTTTACAGGCATACTATTTTTCTTTCATATAAAGTAGATGTACATGTGACTGAAGCAGGTCGTATTAATGAGAAAAGAAGCGAACTTCATTAGCCTCTGCTCCTGCAAGGTGTGTCTTTTTAGGAATTTACGGAACCGTACTGGGCGGGTATTACTGTGCCAAAGGCAGAGTAGCCGGCAACTCCATTTGCCCTGGTCTGATGGTTTTTCAGTCGATCACGAGTTTTACTTTTCATCCTCTAAATGGAGAGCTGACACTTGAGCGTCTGTTTTTTTGTTTTCTGGTTTTTTTTTGTTTTTTCCTTTTGTAGGGTTCCTTCTCATGGCTGATATTAACAAGGAACATTTTGAAAGGCAAATTAATTATACTTACTTAGCATCTCAAAATCCATTTTTTTCACAAAGTTTTATCTAATGCCTTTCCTTTAGAAATGACAGTGAAAATGCAGTTCGTGCTTCCCAGAGAGGCTCCTGTGCTCTGGAATGAGGGTGAAGATCAGGCCTTTAGAATTAATTAGGCAAAAGGTTCAGTGTCCAGCCACAGTGGACAACAGGCAGCTGCATAGAAATGACTGGAAAGGGAGGCAGCTTGAGGAGCCTTTCCTTCTGGGTATTACTAACAGAATCGGAAGAAAAATCCAACCACACTTAGTTTTCCAAATTCTAACAGAATGCGAGTGTTCCTAAAAAAGCCCAAGATGAATAAAAGGCAGGCTGTCATGGAACACTGAGAAATAAAGGCTAAGGTGGTTTGGCATTAAATAGGTTTACATTCCAAAAGAATATTGACTATCATTGGGAAGTAATTCTCAAAATTACAAAGTCATGATTACATAAATTACTCTGTATGTCTTCTTCTTCAATATACACATTCTTCTATATACACAGTATAGAAAAGCTAGTAAGTCGGCTCAGCTATAATAATTCTGTCATAAAAATGCAGATTACATATTTTGGCTGCAACAAAGCATGTTACTTACACTTTCCCATTTTGCTAATGTATTTACATGAGAAGACTTAAGCTTCAAAAGTGTTCAAATCAAAAGGAAGAAATAAGTTATATTTAAACTACTAATTTACACAATGCATATGCCTTTACTTACTTTCCCAACTAGCATAGTCTCTAGTCATTTCTCCAGCATCTCTTTGTTTGAGCAGTTTATTTTCAAGAGATGTAAGTGTTACACCCCTCTACATGCTGCGTATTTCCTTTGAGGAAGCACAGACGTGCAAGATTTTTTAGTGGCTTGGTGGAGAAGTTTTGGGTCTGTTACTTTTTCCAACTAATGGTTGAAGGAACCATGTTGCCGACCAGGCACCACTTCTTTAACTCAACAGTGAATAGAAGAAAGAGACGACAACAGCAAGCAAGAGCAGGGTTAAAGAAAGCAGTAGCTGCTGGAACCAGATACAACGCTGAACTTGGTCTTCAAGCTTCCTATTGCTTTCTAGTAAACGATTGAGCTGAAGAGGCAAAAAGGGATGAAAGATTTGCATCAGTAAAACGGTCATTAATCATGGGAATGACAAACAGGAATATTAGAAATCCACACATACAAGGGATGGGGCTCGCCTACTCTGAAAGGCTGGGAGCTAGATGTGCAATGAGGTGTGAGATTTGTTCAGTGGATGGACTGGCCTCTGCTTATTCTCATTCTGAAAGGTCTCATTTTCAAGTTGAGACAGGAGCAGAGCAATCACTTCCTGGAGCTGCACAAGCCCCGAGCTACCAGCAGCTATTCAGAAAGCGAGCCTTCCTGCCCTTTCAAATTGTAATGTACTATTTGGTACTTTTGGTCTCAAAAGCCAATTCTTGGCTACTCCCCAAAACACCCTGTGTTTTGCTATTGGTCCCTACCCAAATTAAAATGGCCAGAGCATTTAAAAGGTTAGTAGCTCTCCAAAAGTAACTCACCACATATCACTTCTGATTTGGTGTCTCTTTACAAAGAAGAGAGCATCTCCAGTGTGTCTCTACTGATGGCTTCTCCTTAGGTCAGCGGGTGAGAATGGGTTTCTAATGTCGCTTACCTTTTTACAACTAACACGTTATAGTTAGGAAGAAAGTACACTTACTTGCAGATATATATCTTCACTGGTTTTATCTGACATGTTAAAAGCGTTGTCTTTTAACGTAAGAGTGTTTGGTTTACTGCTCTCAACAGTATGGCATCTTAACCTACGAAAGTCCAAAGACATTAACTCTTTAAAAGTTTCAATGAATTTTCTTTTTTAAAACATTTATTTTATTTATTTGCAAGAGAGAGAGAGAGACAGAGAGAGATCTTCTATCTACTGGTTCACTCCTCAAATGGCTGCAAAGCCAGGGCTAGGTCAAGCCAAAGCCAGGAGCCAGGAGCCAGGAGCCAAGGAGCTTCATCCTGGTCTCCCACATGGGTGCAGAGGCCCAAGGACTTGGGCCATTTTCTAATGCTTTCCCAGGTGCATTGGCAGGGAGCTGGATTGGAAGTGGGGCAGCAGGGTTTCAAACTGGTACCTGTAAGGGATGCCGGCACTGCACATGGCAGCTTAACCCTCTATGCCACAAAGTGAGCCCCTCCATAAAATTTTTTTTAAGATTTATTTATTTATTTGAAAGAGTTACACAGAGAGGAGAGGCAGAGAGAGAGAGAGGTCTTCCATCCACTGGTTCACTCCCCAATTGGCCGCAACGGCCAGAGCAGTGCCGATCTGAAGCCAGGAGCCAGGAGCTTCCTCTGAGTCTCCCTCACGGGTACAGGGGCCCAAGAACTTGGGCCATCTTCTACTGTTCTCCCAGGCCATAGCAGAGAGCTGGATTGGAAATGGAGCAGCAGGGTCTTGAACCGGCGCCCAGATGGGATGCCGGCGCTTCAGGCCAGGGCGTTAAACTGCTGCGCCACAGCACCGGCCCCCATTAATTTTCTTATAAGAGTAAAATAGAAACTGAAAAGAGTGAAATGCAGAAGTCTGTGTCACAGAGGTGAAAGCCCTCATCCCTCTGTCCTGCTTTGCCTTCGGCAGCAGCTCAGTGGATATTTATCATGCAGCTGCTTTTTCCGTGTAAAAAGGACAGAAGAGGTCACCTCAATAACCCACAGGATTCTACAGGAAGATTTTCTTGCAAGGAATTCAGCAGAATTCATCCAAATATCTCATGATTGGAAGGCAACCACACTTTCTAGATGGGAGACAGTAGAAATCCCTAGGCCTCCCTGTCGCTTTCTGTGAGAGTGCAGTTAGAGAAAAGCAACTGTTAGGAACTGAGAAGATGAACAACAGTGTAAAACATACTCCAAAAAAAGCCCCCAAAACCCCTCATTTGGAGGATCCATTTCATAAGAGTTTCAAATTAATCTCCAACACCTTTTATATTGGTGTCTTAGCCTTCCAAAATACTCCCGTCACCA
This sequence comes from Lepus europaeus, assembly GCF_033115175.1. NCBI lineage: Eukaryota > Metazoa > Chordata > Mammalia > Lagomorpha > Leporidae > Lepus > Lepus europaeus. The sequence continues at coordinate 133,842,078 of NC_084850.1, forward strand.
TGCCTTTGGCCAGAAAAGCACAAATAAGAACAACAGGCCCTCCTGTAGAATGAACTAGAAAATGGGAACATGTAGACACCAATGTAAATTAAGTGGAACACTCTAAGCCTGACCTCTGTCTGCTTTACGTCCTCCTTCCCACTAAGGCTGACACCCCCACACCCTCCTTTTGGTTCCAACCCTTCCAGCCTTCCCAGGAATGGAACTGCCAGTGACCTCTCTCTTACGTTTGGCCTCTCCTCCAAGGGACCTAGCTCTGGGCTTTTAAACAATGCTCACTTCTTGCCCATTACAGACCCCCAAACAATACCTTCATTAATGCCACATTCCTTCTTCCAAATGTTACCTCAGCCCCTGTTTGACCAGCCAAGCCTCCAGCATGGTTTCTCCGCTTCTGGTTCCTTACTATCTGACCCCTCTCTCCAATGTGGCTCCTGGTTGCCTGAAAGTGCTCTCTGTTCGGCCATCAATAATGTCACCACCAATGGGCACTGCCCACATGTCATGCTCTTGGACCAGCATTGGCAGCACTTGGTATCACTGGTTACTTCTTCCCTTGTAAAGTATTTTTCTAGGGGTAGGTGCTGTGGTGTAGCAGTTAAAGCCACAGACTATGGTGCTAGCATCCCATATGTGTGCTGGTTCGAGGCCAGACTGCTCTACTTCTGATACAGCTCCCTGCTAATGCTCCTGGGAAAACAGTGGAAGATGGCCCAAGTACTTGGGCCCCTGCACCCGCATGGGAGACCCAGAGGAAGTTCCTGGCTCCTGGCTTCGGACTGGTCCAGCTCCAGCAATTGCAGCCATTTGGAGAGTGAACCAGTGGATGAAAGCTAGCTTTCTCTCTCTCTCTCTCTCTCTCTCTCTCTCTCTCACTTTCTCTCTCTCTCTAATTCTGGGCTCTGTTATGACTGCCACAAAATTCTCCCAGCTAGGTCTAACTTTTCCCCTCTGGCTGTGACAACTGAAATAACACCTGTCTCCCTGGGCCCTTGCTTGCTTGCTTCTACTCTATTAAGCACATAGCTGACTGGGTGACCTTGAAAAAGGCACATCAGATCAGGTGTCAGTTTATGATGGAGGCGAACTCCTCCTCTGACCTCGCCTGCCTCTCCAGCTTGCTTTCTTACCACGGACCTTTTCATTTTTGTTCCAGCCATACTTATTTTCTTTTAACTCCTTTTTTTTTCATTCCATTCAGCCATGACAACTAGGTTTTCCAGTCTGTCATGTCTTAAGTGGGTTTTTAAAATCCCTCTCCCTCCCTCTTAAGGTGGGCTTCATGACTGCATGAGTGGATGAAACTAAAACATCTGGCACCATGGAGCCCACACTCAGCACTACTCCAGTGTGACATCCTCAGCAGCGCTCGTGCCTGCACCTGCCAACTATTCCCTACACGGCCCCAGAAGGGTCCTTTGCAAAATAGGCTGTGTCATTGTGTGGCTGTGCTCTGCACAGACACATGGTTTCTGCCCTTGAACTCGGCAGTCCTCACTCTGGCAATGCTCTGGAGGCCTGCTATCTTTGTCCCCATCTCCTGCCGCCCTCTTCCCTTACTGAAGTCAAGCAACACTGACTTCCTTGCTGTGCCTCATACAGTTCCAGAACGCTCCTTTGTCGCTTGCTCTTCTTTCTGGTGGAAGGTTCTTTGTCCAATTATCTATGTGGCCCCCTTTCTCAGTTCCTTCAGGTCCTATTGAAGTGTCATCAGAGGGGCTATCCTTAACTGGTCTATGAGCCAGGGCTTCTCACCCCAACACTCTTGACATTCGCGCCTGGATCATTTCTGTCCTGTGCACTGCAGGTTTAGTGGCATCTTTGGGCTCCCGCCCCCTGCAACTAGATGGCCACAGTACCCCACCCCCTAGTTTTGATAACCAAAAATGTCTCTAGACATTGACAAATGTCCCGTGGGGAACAAAACTGGGAATGCTTTAATTCTTTCTTTTCTCTGTGCCTTTTCAAGACCTCTGTCACAACTGACACGCTCACATGCACACACACATATATACGTACACACTCACAGCTTTTCCCCCTCTTATGTCAGGCATATTTTTGTGTGACTGCAGCTTTTTTTCTAAGAAGACATCACAGATGTCTTTCCATGTCAGAACAAACAGACTTACCGCGCCTTTCTGAGTAGCTGTGGGGTCCTCTTTAGCATGGACACTGTGTAATGTATCTCACTGTTGCTTTACCAGTGCCATTTCGGTTGTTACTTTCTAACCTTTCACGCTTACAAACAATGCTGCCACTAATGTTACAGTACAGAGGGTGACTGTTCCTACCAGGGGAGTTGCTTAGACGGAGATCTGTGTGTGTGTTCTGGACAGATCCAGACTCGTGAACAGGCCTGCCAGCGAGCCTCACTATTAGCGCTCTCCATTAGCAGCTCTGGGCCATTCATCTGGGTGTCCCTAGAGCCTTGCAGAGTTCCCAGCCCACATGGAATGCTTTGGCGTCTGCCAGACACGGGAGGCAAGGGATGCTGCCTAGCTCATGGAGGCACGTTTCTTGTTCTGTGCGTAAAAGCTTACCTGTGCTCCATCACTTTGTTTCTGGGAACTTCTTTCCAGAACTGCGTCAATTCTGCTGGCCCTGTGCCAGATGACTGTTCCATTTCTGCAGCCATTATCAGAAAACGGTCTTGGGCAGAGACTATGAAACCTGCATTTCAAAAAGATAACTCAGCACCCAAACAGGAAGCTTTACAAGGAGCTGAATATGTGGCTTGAGGCGTTATTCTAGAATACAACATAAAGAAAAAAGAAGAAAATGGAACTACCTTAAAAAAGAAAAAAGAAATTCTAATAAGGAGAATTTTTGCTTTTCTGAAATTCAACTTTAATTCTTGTCCATTTAAACAATGTTATTCTATAAAAATAATTACATTTTAATGCTGGAAAAGGGCTTTGGGGACCCTTTTGATCTTCTCATTTCACATGTGAGACAAGAGATGCCTAGAGTGAGGTGAGGAGACTTACTGATACTCTTTTGTTCTCTAGATTCTAGCTGGTAGCTCCGCATGCCGGCACCCAACTCCAAGCCCCGCCCCTACCACACCTGCTGTGGCCCCCAGCTGACAACTCACCCCCATGGGGAGATACAGTTATATCCACCGATGCACCAGGGTCACAGCTGCTGTTGCTTGGCTTGACTCTGTATTTTTCTGGAGCAGTTGTTCTCACCTGTTTATAAATACAGTTAGTCACGTCACATTCTTCATTTTTTCAGGGGTGAAGTGGTTTAAGAATGACTTGGGAAAAAACTCCAGAAGTTAATAATGAATGATCAGAGTTTGCAGAGCAGCTTTGGCAGGTATGCACAGAATGCATATTTTTCCTGCCAAGGGGATAAAAGCATCTTGACCCATATCTAAGTCACTTAGCCTTCCTAGTCAATAAAAATATTAATCCATGCGTTAAATATTTGTTTAATGGCCTGAATTTGGTGATGCAAAGTCACAAAACAATGCCCATGAGAGCACATTACAAAAGTGTTCAGAAAATCAAAGCAGTAGATAATTGAAGCATATCCAGCACCTCCTAGCAGCTGCATCGAAGTACAGGGCAGTGCTGGACGCAGTCCTACTCAGGCTCAGGTTAGCATTCAATATTAATTACCCTCCAGAATATTCTGCTTTGGATTTTATAGTTTTATCTTTCACTTATTACAAGTTAAATTATTCATATAACAAAGGGTGGTTATTCTAGGGTTTTTATTTCTAGAAAATTCTAAATCCTACGGTTGGTTTGGATATTAGCCCATTACTGCACTTTTAAGTTTGCGACACATGGGGCAGGCATTGGTACAGCGGTTAACATGCTGCTTGAGATGCCTGCATCCTACAGCGGAGCGCCTGAGCTCCAGACCCAGCTCTGCTTCTGACTCTAGCTTCATGCTGATGTGCACCCTTCATGCTGATGTGCAGCTGATGATGGCTCAAGTACTTGAGGCCCTGCCACACTTGTGGGAGACCCAATTGGGTTTGTGGCTCCCAGCTTTGGCCTGACCCTGCTCTGGCTGTTGTGGGCATTTGGGGAGTGAACAAGCAGATGGAGGATCTGTGTCTGTCTCTCTGCCTTTCAAATAAAAATAAATAAATAAATAAAAATTTAAAAGAAAAGGTTGAGATATAGATCCCAGGGAAAATTTTAGATAAGTTATACTGCTTGGTTAGAAGTAGAAGGTAGGGGGCCAGCGTTGTGGCGTAGTAGGTAAAGCTGCTGCCTATGATGCTGGCATCCCATATGGGTGCTGGTTCGTGTTCTTGCTGCTCCACTTCTAATCCAGCTCCCTGCTAATAGCCTGGGAAAGCAGCTAAAGATGGCCTAAGTACTTGGCCTCCTGCTACTCATGTGGGAGACCTGGACGATGCTCCTGGTTCCTATCTTCAGCCCAGCCCAGCCCCAGCCACTGCGGCCATCTGAAGAGTGAACCAGTGGATAGAAGATCTCTCTCTCTCTCTCTCTCTCTCTTGGTCTCTGCTTCTCTCTCTGTAACTCTTTCAAATAAATAAATAAATCTTAAAAAAAAGTAGAAGGTAGTACAACATGCCAAAAAATATAAATGAAAACACTGTGCAAGTTCAAAGTTATCCATCTTTCAATTAGAATATGCCTAGAATCACTTCCTATGTTTTATTTCCACAATTTGTTTATTACATCTTTCAGATATTTACCTTAAAGGCCACTATATTTTTAGTTACGTTTGTCAACACTATTAAAGTTTTCTTCTCTCCAGATTCTGTACTTCCAAAATACAGTTCTTCAGCTGGGCTACATGGTGACAAAAACACAAAGAATTTATATTACTCAGAATAAATGACAATCTAATTGCTAATTTTAAGAAAAATATTTGGCTAATATTTTATACTCATTTGGATAAAGAGATTTTATTAAAAGGACTACAAAACAATTATCAAATATGATTTTATATTTTAATCTTACTGATTCAATATCTGCTATTTAAGAAGTCCTCTGGTTTTCCCTAATATCAGAAGCATAATAAAGAAGAATAGAAGTGAGAATTAGGAAGATTCTGTATTAATCCTATAATCAATGCAATTTTAAGATACATTTATTTCAACTCTTGGGAAGGTTATAGATTATAATCAATGCAAAGAAGGTATCACCACTTCAAATTTACCTAATTAGAGAAAGACTAGAATGGGGCATATCTAACAGTGAAGACTGTAACTTATAAAGAAAGATCATTAGGGATACATGTAAGTAACAGGACAATTTCTTATTACACAATGGCTTTCCTTAGTAATAGAGAAGGAGAAAAGTAAACACGGAAATCAATTTGGGGTGGGAACTTATCAAACAGTAAACGCAGTAAGCCTCAGACTTCAAAGTTTACTGTCATGCGCCAATGTAATGCTCAAGACCTAAAATAAAAATGAAAAGACTCAAGCCAAGTTTATAATTATGTTAGCCAAACTGTATCATGTGCCTTAAAAATGAGCATTTTTGTTGTGCATAAAAAGGTGAATGACTGAACTAAGGTGAGTCTTCAGAGCCCTTGCTTCTTAGATGGCACCTTTAAACTGATCCATTGTTTACCAGGAATATCTGCCCATCAGGGACATTCCTTCGTGTAGAGAGAACACCTATTTTTGAGGAAGAGTTCTCCCAGAAAGGCTATGCTCAGCTCTGGACAAGACGGAAAATGAGCACAGTTGTTGGCTTCCTGTTAAAGTTCCTTCTTAAATAAGCCACACAAAAGACAGGGAAGTGATCGATCTCTGAATTGCTCTCAGTAAGCAGCACAACATCACAGCTGGGCCCTTGTGCTTGTGCAGGAGCAGCTCTGTGATCATGCCAAGGGGACAGGCAGTGGCGGGCAGAGCCAAAGTGTAGCCTTGGATGCTGTCCTGCCCCAGCCCGGCTTCTCCCAAGCCTTTCTTCCTGTCCCACCTGGACACTTCTCACAGGCATCCTGGGAACACAAAATGTGGAATTTTCTCAGCATAAGGGAAAATGGAAACAAACTCTAAAGGGGGAAAATGGCAAAATAAAACCATGGGAAACAAAATACATGTGCCCCCCCCCCCCATCACACACACACACACACACACACTCTGAAGTTGTGGAGATAAATCTAAATATAACAGTAATAAAATTATATATAATCAAACTGATCTTGTTACCCAGAGTACCCGAGATTAGATTTTTTGAATGTCTGGTTGTATGAGGGATCTTCAGAAAGTCCACAAAATATGCACATTATGAGAAAACTATGCATGGATTTCAACAAATTTTTTGCATTCAAACCACTTTATCTTTTAATTCAATTTTCTATAGACTTTGTGAAGTACTCTTGTATTGTTCAAAAAAGACATGTCTAATCCACAGTTACACAGGAAAGTTGCAAGTAAAGGAGTACAAAATTGCTACATTAGATCAGCATTGAAGTGGGCTGGTGCAGTAGTATCAACTTAAGGCTAAACAGATTTCCCAAGCAAAAGCATCAGTGGTGGGAAAGATGTCTTGAAATAATGATAACAAAGTCATATTTGGGGTCAGATAACCTGGCAGTAGAAATAGACATGCGCTGAAATTGGGCTTTAGTCAAAAACCTATTTTTCCAAGTTCACCTTTGGCTTTTAGAAGGTCAAATCAACAAAGACCAATTTCAGTGGCATTTCTGACACACCTGAACTTGTGCAAGTATCAGTAATATGAGAAAAGAATGTTGGCTGGCGCCGTAGCTTAACAGGCTAATCCTCTGCCTTGTGGCGCCGACACACCGGGTTCTAGTCCCGGTTGGGGCTCCGGATTCTGTCCTGGTTGCCCCTCTTCCAGGCCAGCTCTCTGCTGTGGCCAGGGAGTGCAGTGGAGGATGGCCCAAGTGCTTGGGCCCTGCACCCCATGGGAGACCAGGAGAAGCACCTGGCTCCTGGCTTCGGATCAGCGAGATACGCCGGCTGCAGTGGCCATTGGAGGGTGAACCAACAGCAAAAAGGAAGACCTTCCTCTCTGTCTCTCTCTCTCACTATCCACTCTGCCTGTCAAAAAAAAAAAAAAAAAAGAAAAAAAGAATGTAATGGTGATTCAGATGACTAGAAATTTATGAATATCCATTTTTATTAACTGACACACAAGGAAGGTCCTTAAAGGCTCAGCGGAATAACTAAGAAAAAGGTGGCTAAGAATATCACTATGGGAACCATGGCAACACTTCAGATCACCTTAAATTTTGTTATCTCCATAGTTTCAAGAATAGTATAGAAGTCTTCTAAATTTTGCAGCTCCCTTAAGATGATCAAGATCTGTCCTAAATCTGTAGCTAATAAAATTAACGAGTACCTGATATGGAGTAAGGGCCCTTTAAACACACTCAAGGGTTTCTTGAAAGATTTTATCTTTGAATCGCCTTTTTCATTTTCTTCTACTTTGGAAGTAGGTTCAGATGGGTTAAGCTAAAGACACAGGAAAGAAAATGAAGAGGGAAAAGACACTGAAAATTTATTATTACCCTGACATTTGGGCATGTTATTAGGCAAAAGAGTAAACATTATTTTGAGTCAATCCAAATTATGCTTTTTAATTAGGTTTACTAGGTCTAAGAGACATAAGTAAGCTATATTAACAGGACTCTTAACATATAGTTGAGTGCCTGCTACAAACAGATTACTGCAGAAAATGTAACATGGTTCTTTCCTTAAGTGTTTAAATTTGTTCTAAATTATAACATCATATCTGTCCCTCTATCATTCATCCCTGATTACTTGTGAAAAGAGTGACAACTAAGTGCTCTTTAAACAAAATGAGATAGAGGAACTATATCAAGGTAGGTTCACATTCATCACATTTATAAAATATTTTTCTCTTAGGCAATTAAAATATTTTATAAATTGGGGCTAGAGCATAGCCTTTGCCTCAAGTTCACTTCCTAAAGTTACCTTCTTTAGCAGAGCTGTTTGTTCTTCATTAGGAACGGCCTCCAGGGTCTCTTTGCCGTCACTTTCTATATCCTCTTTACTTGAAGTTTCGTCCTCACTGGTAATGGGCCCATTCTCACACAGTGGCGTCTGGAAGTCATCATCTACTAACGGTGGATAGCTGTACTTGAAAGGATCCTAAAAGAAAAGACTTTATCAGGCTCTCGAGAAATGGCTAGTAGATTTGAAATTCATTACTTTGGCCAAGAAAACTGATTGAATTAGGTAGTGCAATTTCAAATATAGAAAGCATTATGTCAAGCTAGAAAGGGAAAGAAAGGAAGAGGTGTGGGACATTGGGCTGTCTAGCTATGAAGACTCCATTAGATCTTTAGCTCTCTCCTCATGCCAAAACAAATGGTAGATAGATAAAAGCTTTAAATGTATGCATGTATGAGTAGGTGTGTGATTAGAAAATATTCAAGCTGCAGAACAAAACTAAATAGGATTAAAAACAAAACAAAATAAAAAACACACTAAAACCCAAGTCCATAAGAACTGAGCACCCGACAACAAAGCAATTCCCAATGGCCCCAAGCAAGCGAAACCCAATCAACCAATCAATGAAGCACTAACCGAAAAGCCCTCTGAAAACAAAACACATTAAGTAAGCTTTTTGTTTACAAAAGGTCACAATTGGAAAAATATGTATCACACAGGTAAGAAATGAAAGACAGCCTTTGTTAACATATACAAAGCAACAAGCAACAGCGTGCTGACCCACCAGAACAAGGGGAAAGGGAAGGATACAGAGCTCACAGAAACCCAACTAAGGCTGCCTCTGGAATCTGCTCCAGATCTCTTACAACAAAACACACGCAAGTGCAAACCACAGTACAATCTTCTTCCCCTGAGAATGGCAAAGACAGCCAACGTGAGAATATGTAGTTTTGGCAAGCCATGGTTCCAGTATTCTCACACTGGTGGGAAGTGGGCCCAATCTCTTTAGAGGCACGTGACAACAGACATCTAAATGAGAAACCATATATACCCACTGGTCCAATTATTTTACTTCTCGAAGCTTATCCTTTGGGGGATATTTGCTGTGCCCCTGGACCAAGAGTTATTTGCAAGGATCTTCCCTGCAGCAATCTTTCCAAGGGCAAAAGAGTACAAAACCACTACAGACGGTCCTTTGTGAAGTAAATCACCCTCTCCACATGCAAAAGAAAACAGCAGTTTTACTAAATTCATTTTAAGACACAACAATTTTATGGGCAAATTATTATAAATGACAGGTCAAATAAATTGTTATTTTAACTAACTGTCAGAGCTGACCTGGGCCACACTTGGTCTCGCTGGTTAGTATGTGAAATATAAAGCCTCGGAAGAGGACAGCAGTAAACTTCAAATTAAAAATACTGCTTCAAGGCTTTTCTAATCAAAGAAAAAAACACAGGACATTCCAAAACTGTCATTTTGCTTCTTTCAGAATACAGTTTTGCCAGGAAGTATAAAAGCAGACCATACAAATTAAGTATATTAAGAAATATTGTCGACTCAAAGCATACCAAATCCATATGTTTCACAGTTTCTATACTTAACATGTTTTAAGTGAAAAAGACTTGAACAGTGAACAACTGGAAGCAGATTAAAGATATATCAAAAGGAAAGTCAACAGCTTATGGTTCATCTCTAGACAATGGAATACTACGCAGCCACAAACAATCAAGTTTGCCATATACTGACTTGGAATGATCTCAAAGAAAAAGGATCCCAGAATGCACCAGAGTGTATAAATACACTAGCTGTTTAGAAGACATGAGTGTGGGGAAGAATTATACATGCTTTCTTGCTTATCTATGCAATACATATCTCCTGAAATTAATAAAAAGAAATCCAAGTGGGAAGGGGACCAGGAGTAGGGGATAGGACTGGGAGACATTTGACCGAAGACTTGTTTCTGCATACTCTCCTTAGCTGATAACCATGCAAACATACCACTTAGGAAAAGAAACATTTAGCAACTTCAACATGTAGATAAAAAACATCTGCACATTGCTTGCAGATACTCTTGGGTATCTAGCATCTTCCTTTTGCCATGGGAAAAGAACATAGCCTAACTGGCCATTGTCCAGATTTCAGGTAGTATACTTACGGTTCCACCCATGTGGGGAGGCAGGTATTCTACACTGACATAATCCTGGACTTCATTTTTACTTGTAAACTTCAACAAACTCACAGCTTCTGGACCAAGCCAAGTTTTCACAATTTTGAAAGCAGCTGAAGAAAAAACAGTCACTTCATTACAATTCTTTTCATGTTTTCTTAATTTATTGTATGTGCTAGCCCAGGTCTTCTGGAATCAGTCTGGCCTATATCTGCTAACACTTATCTTTGCGTGGCCGAATATTTAATTAACATTCTCTAATTCTTGCAAGCATTTACAGTGACTGTAAATGACTGTCCCTTATGGGTTTCCAGAGTTCCACAAAGATTTAGGAAGATTAAATTATCCTGATGTTCATTAATGAACTTGTAAGGGTTTTGGCCTCTGAACACATCTATCAACGACCTCAACCACTTTTAGGCTCTGAATCAAAGTGCAGTGTGATTCAGGGAATAACTAACTGCATAGTAGTGTGAAGAGTTATTTCCTTTATGGTTCTGATAAATCCACAATCCTAGAAGCCTTTTCAATGGGGTCCAGAAGAGAAGGAAGCAGCCCTCCTTGTTATGGGTGTGAGCTGGACCCAGACTTCCTTCCTAACCCGAATCTTCTCTGACTCTCTCTCAGGCGGTGCAGTTTACATACTGGGGGGAAACTTAAGGAGTCAACAAGCATGAACTATCAAACCCAGCTGCTTGGGATTCTCAATCTTCTTCTGTCATGTCATTTCTCATTTGCACTTAATTTTTGAAACTTGACATATTGTGACATTCTGATCACATATTAAAGAAATTAAAAGGGGAAAATGGAATTATATTTGCAAGTGCCTTTAGCAAAAAACACAGGAAATAAGAATAGCATGCTAACTAGTAGTTCAGAAAATCACATTTTCACTTCGGCTAACTATGATTTTAGTTTTTTCACATAACATCTGAATTTTCATAACTGCTAAGGAACTTGGCATGTTTGGAGCTATACTCCTTGAGTTAAATAAAGTGCTAAAGCTAATTTTTTTGTAACAGCTTTATTGAAATATAATTTACATACCATAAAAATATACCCTTTTAAGACTACCATTTGTTTTTAGTAAATTCACAGGGTTGTGCAATCATTACCACTACGTAATCTTTCAACGTCTTCATCACACCAGAGTCCTCACAGTTCTTGGCAACTACTCATCTATTTTTTTTGAAAGATTTATTTATTTATTTGAAAGTTAGAGTTACATGGAGAAGGAGAGGTAGTCCATCCGCTGGTTCACTCCCCGATCTGCCACAAAGGCCGGAGCTGCGCTGATCCAAAGCCAGGAGCCAGGAGCTTCCTCCAGGTCTCCCATGTGGGTGCAGGGGCCCAAGGACTTGGGCCATCCTCCACTGCTTTCCCAAGGCATAGCAGAGAGGGGGATCAGAAGTGCAGCAGCTGGGACTCAAACCGGCACCCATTTGGGATGCCAGCTCTGCAGGTGGCGGCTTTACTCGCTACACCACAGTGCTGGCCCCTCATATATTTTCTATCTTCATGGATTTGCTGCTTTTGGAGATTGTGTGTGTGTGTGTGTATATATATATATATATATATATATATCACAGAATCACAAAATATGTGGCTTTTTGTACTGGCTTTGTTTACTTAGCATGTTTTCAAGGCTCATCCAAGATGGAGCAGGTATTGGCACTTAGTTCTTGTTTATAGATACACAGTATTTATTTATCCATTTATCAACTGATGAACCTTTGAAGTGTTTCCACCTTTTCAATGATGAGTAATGCTGGTATAAACATCTGTGTGCAAGTTTTTGTGAAGACATGTTTTCACTTCACAGGTATCTGAAGGAGTGGGGTTTATGGATCATTCCTGGTTTGACTTTTTGAAGAACTGCCCAGTTGTTTTGCACGGTGGCCACACCACTTTACAGTCTCACCAGCAGTGTATTGAGGATTCCAATTTCTCCATATCCTCACCAATATTTGTTATTGTCTTTTGTTGAGTATTGCCACCCTGCAGGTTTTGAAGTGTCTCACTTTGTTTTGACATTCATTTCTCTAATGCCTGAAGATTGAGTTATCTTTTTATTTGCTTCGTGCCCATTTGTATATCTTCTTTAGAAAAATGTCTACAAATCTTTAATCCACTTTTTAATCAGGCCATATGTCTTTAGTGAATTGTAAATTATATATTCTAGCTATGTCTCTTATCAGATGTATGATTTGTAAGTCATTTCTTCTCTGCGATGATTATCTTTTCACCTCTTGGTGGTGTACTTGGAAGCATAAAAGTTCTTAACTTTAAGGAAGTACATTTATCTCTTTTTTTGCTTTTGTTCCTTGTGCTTCTAGTGTTATATGTAAGAAATCACTACCTAATCCAAGCATGGAGATTTTCTCCTACAGGTTTTTCTGAGTTTTATAACTTTAACTCTTACATTTAGATCTCTGAATCACTTTAATTTTTACACATGCTATGAGCTAAGGGTCCAACATCATTCCTTTCGATGCAGATTCCCAGTTTGCCATCATAACTTACGAAAAAGATTTTTTTTCCACTGGATTATTTTGGAATTGTCAAAAACAGAAAATTAACTGATGACAAATGTTGAGCTCATCTCTGGACTCTTTTCTGTCTCATGGAGCTACATTATACCCACACTACAAGGTCTTGACTACAGTAGCTTGGTCATAAACTGAAATCAGGAAGTAAAAGTCTTCCAATGTTTCAAGACCATTTGATTACTCTGGGCCTCTTGAATTTTCATATAAATTTAGGGCCAGATTGTTGATTTCTGCCCCCCACCCAAAAAAAAGTGGCTGGGCTTTTGATAGCAACTGCATTAGGATATCAATTTGGGAAGTGCTGCCATCTTTGCAAAACATTTAAAAGATTTTTTTTTTTTGGAAAGAGAGGGAGAGAGAGAGAGAGAGAGAGATTGATTGATCGATTGATTTCATCTTTGGTTCACTCCCCAAATGCCCGCAACAGCCATGGCTGGGCCTGTGCAAAGCCAGGAGCCAGAAACTCAATCTGGACCTTAAGTCTTTTAATCTGTTACTGCAGATGGCTGGAACAGAGGTTCTTATGCCCCATAAGAAAGGAATTTCAGACTGAGACCAAAATAGGCAGTAAGAAAACTAGTAGTGTTTAATGTAAAGTATGCACCTGGCAGGCCAGGTGGGCAACTCAGTAAAGACCCAAGGGCACAGTCTGCATTCAGACTGGAGTGTTTATGGGTATGGGCCCATCATTCCTCCTCTCCTGTACCTCTTCTTCTGGGATACTGCTGAGTGAAGGGCTTTCTGGGTGTGGACTTTGAGAAATCCCTCCCAGGGCTTTATCGGCACAGTGTTACAGAACTGAACACTCACCCCTGGCGGCAGGCTGCAGAGACTCACCCACAAAATTATAGGACAGGGCAGGACTTCTGGGCTGCTTCCAGGGCATGCTTCCATGTTCCTTGCCTCATTCAACCATGTGAACTTCTCATTATTTTTCCTTTCCCTCCCCCCAGCCCTCCCCAGACTGATGTCTACCTTTTTACTTTACAAATCCATGAACATGAGGTATTTGTTTACATAGTGCTGTGGGGATGTGTTCCCTAGTTTTTATTCCAAGTCTTTGCTCCCGGCATGAGATAAGAATTCAAAGCAGAGGTATAAGTAAGGCGCATAAATGTGAGCAGGAGTTATTTCAAGTGAGGGTGTGCGTACACATTCGGGTGAGGAGAAATACTCGTCACGAGAGGGCCAGCATAAAAGAGAGCTGCCCACAAGGAGAGAGAGCCAGAGAAGGCAAGAGAAAGAAGGCCAAAATGGGCCATTCCCTTGTCCAGTGGTCCCCTTTATGGGGTGGGGTGGTGCCCTAATTGAATATACAAATGGGGTGGAGTTTGGGAGTTTAGTGTGTGAAGTTTTCTGGGAGCTTCATGGTGTCTCTACATGGAGCTCAGCTTACATGTGTTTGTCATGCTGTGTGCTCTTTCGTGGTGTAGGGGACACTCAGGTGCATTGTGGGAAAATGGGTGTACTGGATTGGCACATAAGGGAGTGGAGTTAAAGTGCAGGGCTGTGAGACAGAAACAGTGGGAAAATCTTCCAGTTTATTTCTTCCCCTAATTTCCTGCCTATTCTGCATTAGCATTAGGTCTTTGAATGTTCTGGACTGGGGTTTTGTAGTTTCCATTACACATGTCTTGAACTCTTATTAATTTTATTTTGAAATTATTTTATGCTTTTGATGCTGATATAAATGAAGTTCTTTAAAAGTGCATTTTTGGATTATTCATTGCTAGTGCATTGGAATAGAACTGATTTTGTGTTTTGACTTTGTATCCTACAATCTTGCTGAACTTGGTTCTAATACATCACTTGGTGAATTTCTTAAAATTTTCTATAGGATTATGTCATCTGCAAATAGAGACAGTGTTATTTCTTCCTTTCCAATCTGAGTCTGCTTTGTTTCTTTCTTGCCTGACTGTCCTGGCTAGACCGTCTAGTATAATGTTGCATAGAAATGGAGAGAGCAGACAATCACGTCTTGTTCCTCATCTTAGTGGGGGAAGCATCCATTCTCTCACTGCTAAGTATGATGCTGGCTGTGGGTTATGCACATCAGCAGGCTGAGCAAGTCCTCTTTTGTGTACCAAAGAATTCCCCTTATCCAAAGAAGTAAGGTCCTCTGCTTCTGGGAGGTGATCTTTATGCCTGATAGGATTGTTTTTGTTTGCCTGGAGACCTTGGGTCACATAGGAAGAATATGATTGAGGGTGGGAGCTTGCCATGGCTGAAAAGACTACCTGGGATTTAGGGTGGGGCTTTGAATCAGAGATCTCACTCAGCCTCTGGAGGGACTACAGACAGATCAACCATGTGGGCAATCAATCATGCCTATGTAATTAAAATCATTAACAGAAAGCTGGATACTGAGGCTTGAGTGAAGTTCCCTGGTTGACAATACTTGATGTGCACTGCCACACATGGATGCTGGTGGAGTAAAATGCTCTGCATCAGGCCCCTCCCTGGACTCTGAGCCACGTTTCATATTCCACAGCTGATTTTAATCTGAATCGTAATCGTGGGTATAAAAGCTTTCAGAAAGTTCAAGGAGTACCTTCAGTTCATGTCAGAGTTGACTGTGGTCTTGTGTTGCTTCAACTCTTAGCTGCTGACTTTGTTGACTGCTTTTATATCATGAAAGGGCACCAGATTTTGTCAAGTGTTTTTTCTCTTTCTATTCAGAGGATCATGTAGTTTCCCCCCACTTTAGTTCTATTAATATGGTGGATTATATTGCTTGATTTTCATAGGTTGAACCAGCTTTGCATTCCTGATATAAATCTCACTTGGTCATGGTGTATAATGCCTGTTAAATGCTATTGGATCCAGTCTGCTAGTATTTTATTGAGGACTGGTGTGTTTATGTTCCTAAGGGATATGGTCTGTAAATTTCTTTTTCCATGATACCTGATATTAGGGTTATCATTGCCTCATAAGACAGTTGGGAAGTATTTCTTCTTTTTTACTTTTTGGAAGTTTGCAAAGGATTGGTGCTGATTCCTCTTTAAATGTTTCACAGAATTTACCAGTGAGGCCTCGTGGGCATGGGCTTTTTCTGTGGGAAGTTCTTTGTTCATTTCCTTTGTTATCCTGCTACTCTGATTTTTCTTGGGTCAGTTTTGGCAATATGTGTCTTTCTGAGAATTTGTTCATTTCATCTAGGTTATCTAATTTCTTGACATACAGGTAGTCTTAGTATTCGCTTATAATCCTTTCTTATTTCTGCAAGGTCAGTGGAGATGTCCCCTCTTTCAGTCCACATTTTAATAATTTAGTTGCACTTTTGGCATTAGTCATCATTTAATCTGTATTTTTCTCTGAATTCCACACAGGGCATGCACCATACAAGCATTGTTATCATAAGATACCTTTTCAATGGCTTTGAAAAATATATATCCCAACTGTCAAAAAGGTCATGGGACTGCAGTGACCTAGTGTTAATTTCAGATTCGTCCCACTTTCTTCCTCAATGCCCAAAGCCCATGAGGAAACCCAGCCAAGGCCTGCCTTCTCTGACATACTCTATCTATTGGATAACAGACTGAAGCAGGTGGCTATGGTTTTATCTGAATATCTGAGTACCTTGAGGCTGTTTTTGAAGAAGCCCGGCGGCTCTCGCTGAGCCTGAGAATGGACTGTAAGCCCAGTGTGCTTAGGAACAGCTTTGAAGTGTTCCAGCTCCAGCCTCTTAGGAGTGTACACCAAGTACAATCAGAACATTTTAAAATCAATTGCAGAAATACGGTTAAGCTGGCAAAGAAAGAAAGAAGTCAGACATTTTGTTTCAGGAAGACATAAATAAAATACTCACCATTCATTATCCAAGGCATATCAAAGATGACTATTTTTGCTAAAAGAAGAAAAAAAATTCATTGAATGTGACTTAGTACCTCGACAGTACCATCACTTATCCCTGGCCTAGAAAAACTGGTCACCTGAATGTCAGTAGTAAGTGAGGCAGCTAAGTTTTAGTTCAGTAACGTGTGAATGGTGCAGGAACTGGAGCAACATCTCACCAGAGGGAGAGGCCCACCCAAGAGCATGGCTTGTGGAAAATCAGTAATGCACTCGCACTGTCCTTTGGCAAACAGCCTGTTCTGTTCACCTACTACTTTTGTTCTTTGTAGAAAGGTACAAAAGAAAATAGTGCAGTGGCTAAGTGGAGACTTTGGCTGCAGCTTGTCACATCAGTGCTGAAGGCCACTGAACTTTAAAACACTTCTATGTCTAATCTCTCATTTCAACTGGAATTTTCCAGATTATATTGTCAAAACGAGTCTCACAGTTACCCATATTCCTTTTAATAAATCCTATGTTTTAAGAAACAAAAAATATTTCTACTTTTCTCAATATTATGAGCTCCAGGAAGCCAATAATTCCAAAGCATACAGAAGCTGTATTTGCACACTGAGTTGGATATATTAAAAAGCTCTATTAACAACTGTGAGAAAGAACCATGAAACCACAAAGGGGATTTCTGATATCAATTCACTCTTCTATTCAAGCTGAATCAAAATGTAACTTTGTAGGACAAGTAAAGTACAAATGAGGAATAAGGTATCTGCTAAGGGGTTCCGTGACGCTTAATACGCTAGTCTTCTGGGGAGTGTAAAAAGATCTGGACTCAAGACTTCAAGATACAATAGTTATATTTCATGACCAATTTGGAAGCACAATCAATTAAAGATGCCACAAAAGTCAGTGTCTGCCAAAACTACATTATGCAGGCAGACATATATATTATCTCTAGTTTACTGAAATGAATAGCATTCATCTTTATATAATCCATGAATTTATTAATAATTCTCCCCAAAGAACCTTAGATACATTTAATAAAATAATGATATTCATACTATTCCTGAGTGGCTCTTCACAAATTCCTTTAGATAGTTCAATAGAAAGTAGATATCTTCTTTTGATTTTGTTCCTAAGAGAAACGAGCTAATAATAAGGGGTGGTGATTCCCTAGTGACGGCTGAGTGGCACTATTCTGCTCTCTCTGCACAGATGGAAGTATGGGGCTTAGGTGGCACTGCCACCATGCTTTCTGTCTGCTCCTTACTCCACTTTAACAGTCACAGGAAAGCAGGCCAAAAGAAGATGATGTGAGGATTTGGTGCTTTCGTGGCCCCTGCATCGTGAACCTATCATATGAATCCAACAAATAAAAACTGAGTACACTGGAAAAGATTTAGGAGTCTGTCATTCAGGTAATGAATGGAAGAGTCAGAAGTAAAAACAAACTCTGAATGTCACATTTAAATAAAAGGCGCTCTAGTCAAGGATTCTGTTAATGGAAACTTTTACTAGCAATTCATGTACTTTATGTATCAATAGTGCTTATATGGTTACATGCAAGAAGTTCAATATGATAAATATTGTTTTCAATGGATTTCTAAAGTGAAAAATTAGTAAAAGTAAGCTCATCTTGGAAATAAATGTGTATTTTAGGTATGCGTGTGCGTTCACGTTTCCTAGGAGGTCATATATATAGTTGAGAGTTTAAACTCTTAAAACTCACTGTGAAGGACAACAACTACGTATGAGAATTTTTCCTCCTTACCTATCAGGATATGCACCCATTCATCTAAGAACACATTTAAAAACTCTTCATCAGAAAACAAAGTTTCAGGTATGAAAGTCTATAATAAAATGCTTCACAATTCTCAGATATTGTCTACAATATCAATATATTATATTTTTCATAAAGGAGTGAGTTACTTACAGAGGTATTTAGGGTAATAAACCTTAAAGCAGTTGATGATAAAGCGTACAAAGTCCATGTCCTAAAATAAAGATTAAATCTTTAAGACTGTCCACATTAGAGAACTTTAAATTGTACATTTCTAAAGGTGACATATTAAATACAAATAATATAATAAGTAAATTATTTTAAAAATAAACTGAATATAAATGCCTATATTCCCAAGGATTAAGGTTTTTAGGTCATTAAGCTTTTTATAATCACTGGCCTTTATAATTGAGTTAAAGGAATCAGATGCTTCGTGATGCTTTAAAATTTTACACATCACCTCAGACTAGTTACATCCTTAAGCTGCTAGGCCAACAGGGCATACAGTGAATCTAAAAGCAATCCTCACAGAGAAATTCTAAAAATCTTTTCAACAGCTAAAGAATTATTGAAACAAACAGAGCATATAACCTATTTGGACTGATACTATATAAGTATATAAATTCTGGCATTGTATTTGCTTTTAAAGTTAATTTTTATACCTTATACAACTTCAAAAATATATTTTCTGAATTAACAACAGCTACTATGATCACGTGGGCCTGCTGTATCTACTTTATTTTCAGTTTCTTTCCTTTTATTTAGGGACCTAGAATCAGTGTTTTAGTTTCTACTCAAGTATTGTTCATTGACTCCAATTTCTCGGAGACTTTATTAACACAGCTGACTGGCTGGTTCTATGGCTTCGAGCACAACAACAGGAAATTAGGTCACTAGGGGTATTATTCATATTTCATTCCATGTTATTTCATGGCACTGGCTGATTCACTAATTCTAAACAGCCATCTTATAAAGTCTGTTTAAAGCTATATGGAAGGTACAACCAAGTAAACTTAAATGCAGCACAATTACTGAAAGGCCAGTTGTCCTAGAGATCAGAGTCTAAAGTCATCCCTGATGTGAGTTGCGACATCTTTAATTGCAGTAAACAGAAAGTAGATGTCCTTAATTATCTTAAGTATTGATTATGGGATAAATCCTAGTATATAATAAAATCTTTATAGCTAATCATTATATTCACTGTACCTAGAGCTTCATAATTTGTAGGTAAGCAAAGGTCAAAGAAAATGGCTAAAAAGAACCAGTTATGCAAGCTGATTTGATAGGACATCACTGGTATATGTTTATTAATGGGTACTACTCAAAATAGCTCCACAAAACCCAGTGCTCTGCATACTATGAGGATGTTTTTGAGGATATTATTTGTCTTGTAAAATGTCTTTCATAAGAGGACCTCTGAAAAACTTTTATTTCTAGCATAAGTCTTTAGGAACAGATACACTTCTCCTAAGGCACAGGTTTTTCAAGTAAAGATCCTGAATAATTTTAAGTGAGTCCATTTCTTTCACATAGTCAGCAAAAAGCTTTGAGTCAAATTGGTGGTACACTTATGTACTGCTTTGTAATTCTGTATACATCTTTATAAACTGACTTAATCCTCTGTGAATCATGAGAGGGTCATGTATAAAAATAAATTATCCAATGAGATTTGAGTATTGTTAAACATTAATCATGACCAAACTACTTAGTAATGCAAAGAGATCTCATTTACAAATTAAAGATGATGAGATGTAATATGGGGAGCTCGAAACAAATCAGGCAGCTCAAGTCAATTCCCTGCCCTTGTATTTGACAACAGAAAACATCAACATCTATTTTTCATGATTCTGAGTTAATAATTAGGAAACTATCTTACACAAGGAATAACAGAATCATGATTTATTTTTACAGAATGTTTATTTAGGCAATTTGATTTTGATTATAAAATTTTACTCTACTTTAAAACCCACTGACATGGAAACTAGGTTGGAAAAATTCAGGGCATTGTATTAAAAAATAAAAAGATAAATAGAAACATGAAAAAAATCTGTTGTTATGTTAGTCCTTTCTAGCCTGTTACTTTGCTTAAGTATAAGTTTTCTTTTCTGGAGTATGTATCACCATATAATCATATCTTTTTTTTCATTTAAAAAAGTATTCTCTAATATCATTATAAATACTTTAAAAACACCATTTATACAGGTACACACACCCCATCAGTTAGTATATCATAATTTACCATTTCACGGTGTTGAGCATTTACATTTTTTTCCTAATTTTCCACTACTTTAAACAACACTGTGAAAAAACATTTTGGAGCACAATGCCTTTTCTGGACTTGGGATTATTACTTTAGAATAGACTTCCAGAAATAGTTGCTAGGCAAAGAGCATTACTACAAATATTTAAAGGTTTTTAACACACTTTGCCAAACAGATTTTCAAAAAAAAGATTTCGTTCAATAGTGCCCTGGGTGGGTCTGTGAAGGCCACTTCATGGCTACCAGAATGAGCCACAGTTTAAACCTTGAGAAGCAACAATAAATGTGTCGACTGATCCCCACTGCTGCTGAAGGGTTGGTTGTTACCATGAAGGTCACAAAGGCCCAAGGGCCCAAATGAAAGGCAGGTAGGTTTTATCTATTTTTTCAGCTTGATATAATCAAAAGAAAACTGATGTTCAAAGATAACCAAAACAAGCAAATAGAAAACCAATCCAAAGAGGGAAGCAAAAATCTCCACCAAAATCACAAAGTGTCGTATATGGAAAACTCACATGAACGTCTTGTCATTGGAAACCACGGCACGAACGTGACATCAGAAATATACATGCCTGAGCTTCATATGCACTGTTTGCATTCTGTGTGCCAGGCACAGCGGCAGGTGCATGGGACACTAGTGATGAGTGCCAAGTTCATTGTTCCCATACTCCACAGCGCTCAGCCTAACTCCATGACCTCTCTTTTTCCTGAGTTAGCAGACAAAGAATATTTCTAGGAAATACACTGTATCAATGCCAGACACTGAAGCAAATTTAATTCTCTGAAAGCCCTAGTCCACGTCTGGCTTCACTCATAATACAAGAGGGAAAACAATAAATCCCAAATGTCAGTTCATTAGCTCAATTTTATAGCAATATTTGGTTGGCAAGGAAGACAGGAGGAGAGGGAAGAAGCCATTATAAGCAATGATTTTTGAATGAACAAAAATGCTTACTATGCTATTTAGTCCAGTATCTGAGAGGTCAAACATCACGGTTATAGGTTTCCCATTTTCTCTCTTAGCGTAACGTTCCAACCAGAATGCTATGAGCTTCTTTTTGTCCAATATGGTTTTCTGGTCTTTTATATGATACTTCACTCTGATCCAGACTTAAAGCAGAAAGATAGAAATAAGATCCATGGCATTATAATATTACTTATAATCACATATGAAAGTGTGTGTGTATACACATGTATACCTCCTCTCCCTTGAAATTTTTATTCATTTATAATTTATTCTGTTTTTTAGATTAAAGACATCTCTTCCTTCTTTGAAATGAGCAATAGTTATAGTTGGGAAGCCCAAATTACACAGTAGCAGATAAACTATGCTTCTTTCCCTTAGCAAGTAAACAAAGTTCGCTTGCAAGTAAGGGGAAAAAGAAAATGCAAGAGAACAAACAGTATTTGGTAGCAACCTAAAAGTGCTCCTCATTGTGCTTAACTAAAAATCAAGCCACTGGTTCTGTACAGCACCTCGTCCGGAGTAGACACCCAGGGGCAGGACAGGCATAGGCAGGTGCCATGACTGTGGGGAGGTGGGGGGAGGGCATGGCAAATTGCTCAGGTGATGGAGTGAAGACATGAAGTGAGGAGTGGTGAGAGAAGCTAAATGGAGACACAGGGGTTGGGTCTGAAGGACGCTGAAGAAAATGCTAGGGTGTTCTGCTTGTCTGTCTTGGGCAGCAGCACACAGTGCAGGTGGGAGGGCACAGGAGGAAAGCCAACTGTCTAGGACCTGGGAAGGGACCGTGGTGAGGGTGCAGACGTCCAATGTCCCTCATCAGAAATGCTTGGGACCAGAAATGCTTTAGATTTTGGACTTTTTAGATTTGGGAATATTTGCATACACATAATGAATTTCACAGACAGCTTATACACATGGCCTGAAGGTAATTTATATAGTATTTTTTAGCATACCTGCATTCTGACTGTGATGTGTTAACATGAAGTCAGGTGTACAAATTGTGGACTGGTGCTCAGTTTTGGATTTCATTTGGGATTTTAGATTTTTCTGATTAGGATGCTTACCCTGTAGTAGTTAGTGACTGAACTGAGGAAGCACCTGGCGACATTGGAATGGGGTCTGACTAAAGCTATATAAGGGGGCTGGCACTGTGGTGCAGTAGGTTAAAGCCCTGGTCTGCAGTGCCAGCATCCCATATGGGCACTGGTTCAAGTCCTGGCTCTTTACTTCCGATCCAGCTCCCTGTTAATGAGCCTGGGAAAGCAGTGGAGGATGGCCAAAGCCCTTGGGTCCCTGTACCCATGTAGGAGACCCAGAGGAAGCTCCTAGCTCCTAGCTTTGGATCAGCTCAGCTCTGGCTGTTGTGGCCATTTGGGGAGTGAACCAGCCGATGGAAGATCTCTCTCCCTACCTCTCTTTTTAACTCTTTCAAATAACTAAAATAAATCTTAAAAAAAAAAAAAGAAGCTATATCAGAGGAAGAGCCAGTGAGTGGGCCTGAGTTGGGACTACAGAAAGAGAGCAAGTGGTGGGATGTGGACATTAGTTGGGTGTTGTACTGAAGGTAGCTGACAAATGGTGAGGTGGTACCAGTCAGAAGGTAGCTGGGTAAGTGCACAAGGCCTGGGGATGGTGTGGGGTCATCACTCTGTTGGAAGAGGTAGCTAGAGCTATCAGGGGCTTGGAATCATTCAAGGAGACTGTATCAGTTGGAAAACAAAAGAGGCCAAGAAAGGAATGAAGCCTGGGAAACACACATTCTTTAAATGGGCAAAGAACAAAAATGAGAAAAAAAGATTAAGATGAGGAGGCAGCAATATGAGGACAATGCCAAGAGAATATTATTAAAATGCAATACAGGCCACATGCCACGCAGAAGGCAAGCAAGGCGAGTGCAGGATGTCTGTTCAGCAGGAGCTTGGATACGCTTGCCAAGGCCTACCCTCGGTACAAACCAAGCTGAGTTTGCAGCACATGGGAGACAAACACGAGGGAGTCATCTGAACAACAATGTCTGCTACTGCTCCCCCCATTACTGTGCACAGTTCAGAAACAGCTAAGGGGAACAGATTACAGGAGGCTTGAAAGGAAAAGGCCCACGGAGCAACCTTTAGTGACTGTCTAAGAGATTCTCTATAGAAATACTGAGTTGAATTATAATATTACAATCAGATTAGAAAGATAATGACTGAATTCAATTATCTTGGCCGTGTTACAGGATGCAGCATTCGCCTTTTCTGCCTACTTTATTATAAATACTTGACAACACACCATGAAGATGGCTCTAACCCTAATTGCAAGAGACTCAAATGTTTGCCCATATAGAAAAGTTCCGCAGACTATTCAGCTGAGATAGACCCCTACCTCTCAAAGTCTTGAAAAGCAAGCACATAAATTCGATATACTTACACAATTTGTTACCTTCTTTGTCATAACCATGGAGATAAATACCACCAATTTCCAATAACCATCTGGGAATGGAGGATTCAGTAAGATCTATAAGGTGATAAAACTTTGATCACAGACTATAATTTAGGGGCCCAAAATTAAAACTCACAATGTAAAGGTAGTACTATGTAGTAGTTCTGGTATTTAAAAAGATATACCCTGTTTACATTCCTGGAAAGAATCTCTGCAATAAAAAATGCTGTTTCCTATTAAGGATGCAAACTACATAATGACACCAAGGTGAGAGAGAGAAAGAGAGAGAGAGAGAGAGAGAGAGAGAAACTCCATTTCCCTGGACATGTCAGCCATTAATCATATGGACACATTTCTACACTCTGTTATTCATGTAATGGCTCTGAACAAATATTACCACTATGAGACAACTTCAAGAGAATATGCCAGTCAATATCCAAACTATAACCTCAGATTTAGTGAAAACAAATTACTTTAGTTTCTGAAACCAAATGGTATTTTTCTGTATAGTTTGCTATCCAGTAGACTCTCATATATTTTTTAACCTGGGGACAGGTGGAAAAAATACTTGACAAAAAAATGCAAGAACCTATAGCAGAAGAACAAAGGGCCTGTCCAGGCTCTGGTGAGGCCAAGGACCAATACAGCAAAGCAGCGAATTCCAAGGCTTTTGTTTCATTTACCAGGGATTCTCTAAGAACTTTCAAAGATTTTATCTTTCCCCACTATTTATTACATCTCTGCTGTTTGCCACCAGAAACTTGCAATTCTATGTAGGAAAACAAGTATTATTGGGTTTAAAAGTTTTCTCTGTACTTAAGTGATTTAAAAATACCAGATTTTTATGCCTTTATTTAGTAAGTTCTTCACTGTCAGTTGAAATTATCTATGGTGTTTGTTTGCAATCCCATTTTTCCTTAGGTACTGCCCTACTCGTGGATTTCTTCTAGAAGTATCAAGAATGAGGAAACTATCTGCTCTAGTATTATTTGTTGACTGTTTTGTATGAAGTCTTCAGACTCAGTTACTCCAACAGTTTATAATCTCCAAGGCCAGGAAATCTTCCTTTATACCTAACTGAAGTCAGTGGTTAAACCAGTTTCTTGTTACATTCTTAGCTGTGGATAGACACCAGGTAACAAATTCTTCCGTGAAGAGTTCTTCAGACAGTTGAAGACCATTATAAAACTCCAAGATTAAAAATTCCCATTTGGGGGGAAAATTTCAGACTAGTAGTAGACCTAGAAATTAAGGGAGAAGTCTGTCACAGGCACCTTTGGGGACAGGCTTGCTTTTCTGGGACCCTCGATTCATTCAGCAAATCACTATGGAACATCTATCGGGACAAGGGACAAAGGACAGAAAAAGACACTGGCACATAGGAAAACAGTATCTCCTTATTTCTGGTGTAGTGAAGATGTTGTCTTGTTATGGTGTAATGGCACTGAACAAAACACAGAGCAGGACGCTCTGCTGAGAGGGAAGGATCTCAGTGTGATTCTGCTCCCTGCTATCTTGTTCCCTTACCAGCGTTCCCACTTATAATACTTATCCATAAGCTATTCCTTTGAAGTATTATTGGTCTCTATGAATCTACGCAAACACACAAGCAGATAAGTAGAAAACAATGCCCTTTAGGCAGGAGATACCACCTGTTAAGGTTACATTAAACCACTTACCATTGACACAGATTTCCTTCCTCCATTGAAAACTCTCATCAAGCATCTTCAGTGTTTCCTCTACAACATTATGTCTCCAAGACAAGTAGCTTTCAACCCAGTTATCATCTTGCTGTAGCCTTTCAACATCACGTGGGTCATATTTATCTGACTTTTCTAGGGAAAAAGCAGTTATAAATATCCAAATCAGATAGATTGTGCAGTGAAAAATAACAAAAACTAATGCTAACAAAGGAAAGACCAGGAAGAGAGCTTAGCTATTGGAGGACAGACACAGGGATGTCACTCAGATGAAAATGCAATGTAAAGGATTGATGGAATTTATTTTTTTTAAAGATTTTATTTATTTATTTGAGTAGTAGAGTTACAGACAGTGAGAGGTAGAGACAGAGAGGTCTTCCATCCACTGGTTCACTCCCCAAATGGCCGCAATGGCCAGAGCTGGGCCAATCTGAAGCCAGGAGCCAGGAGCTTCTTCTGAGTCTCCCACACGGGTGCAGGGGCCCAAGCACTTGGGCCATCCTCCACTGCCTTCCCGGGCCATAGCAGAGAGCTGGATCGGAAGTGGAGCAGCCGGGACATGAACTGGTACCCATATGGGATGCCTGCACTGCAGGCAGAGGCTTAACCTTCTATGCCACAGCACCAACCCAGTATATTGGTGGAATTTCTAAATGTGAGAATAAAGTTATCTAAAGGTTGTAGGTTTATTTTAAGTAAGGTACTGTAGATTTAAAAATATTAGACCACAGTAAAATTATTTGGCACAATCCACTCTAAAACTGTAAAAAAACATCTGGGAAGATCAATGATGCTATGTAAACTTGAATTCTTCATCTAGTCAATGAAAAATGAAGAAATTTTATATGTATAGAAATAACTAAAATTATACCTAAAAAACATGTTTGACAAGTGTCATTAAAATATAAACTAAATATAAAATGGAAAGCCAACCACCTTTGTAACTTATGTCAGATTCTGCAGCCAATATTTCCAGAAATTTATTGGAACAAACAATAACAATGATTTTTCAGCATCCAACCAGGCGCATGCTATATTGCTATATTGCTACTAACCTCTATACCACACAGCCTTCTTTCTGTAGTGTTCTCACTACTCTTCTGTAGCAGAACTCTGTACATCCAAATCCAAATTCTACGGTTTTGCAAGACTCCTTCCAAATCCTTCTGCTTCCATAAAATTTTCCATGTCCAGATGCAGTGACTTCCTTTCCGTGGACAGCTATGGGACTTACACTAAGCTTTGCTTCGGGCTCTTGCCACTCTTTTATCTTGAAGCAGAGTTATTGGCATGCATGCCGCAGTTCCCAAGAGACAACAAATAGAATACCCCAAAGCATAGGACAGCAGTGGCAACAAAGAGGACTTCAGTAAACATTTGCAACGGAATCCATCCTTTCTCAATTTTTTTTTCCCTCAGTTAGCCATACCCTCTCAAGGATCCAAGCAAAACACTCGGGAAAATTCCCTGGAGTCTTCATTTCCTTTTCTTTTGTGTGTCATTAGTTGCCAAGTTTTATAGATTCTATCTCCTCTCCTTCTGCACTGCCTTATTTCAGGTCCTCAGAGATAATAGCTGAAAGGGCAGGGAAGTATCAAGTGCACTCAGGGAACTCTCTTCCTTAAGTCTCAATTTTGTTATCTTTAAGCTGTTTTATATACTTACAGTGCTGTGTGAAGATCAGATGAAAAAGTATACATGAAAGCACTTAGAAATTTAAAGCACTATAAAATATAAGACGAGACCATAAATCATGCCTTTGTAGTGTTACCCTGGATATGGCTTTTAATATGTAGGCTCTATTTTTCTAAACTATATCATGAATGGTTCTGTAGAAGGTAAAGCTTAGAAGAATGTGGTTTTTTTTTTTTTTGTTCTGCTATTTGAAAATTCATCAGTATTCAAAGCATAATTTTTAAATTGTAAATGGCACCTACAAGCATGAATTAGATACATAAAAGCTCTCATTGTTTGCTATTGAGATGGCCCCCTGGAGAATCACTATCCAGGCGGGCCAGTGGACCAATAAGGTGTTTGCCCTGAAACTACAGACTGCCTTCATCCATTTTCGAGAACATTTCTGTGAAGCACCAGAGTTTGCAAAAAGCACAGTTTATTTACCATTCTTTCACATAAAAATGGTGGTCTATAAAAAGGGACTAATTCAGTTAGCAACTCAAACATTCTTAGCATGCTGAAGTGTTTTATGTGTACTTCCTCACTTTGTCACACAGGACATTAAAAGGACATGTACTCGGCCGGCGCTGTGGCTCACTTGGTTAATCCTCCGCCTGCGGCACCAGCATCCCATATGGGTGCTGGGTTCTAGTCTCGGTTGCTCCTCTTCCAATCCAGCTCTCTGCTGTGACCCAGGAGGGCAGTGGATGATGGCCCAAGTGTTTGGGCTCCTGCACCCATGTGGGAGACCAGGAAGAGGCACCTGGCTCCTGGCTTCGGATCAGCGCAGCACCGGCCATAGCAGCCATTTGGGGAGTGGACCAATGGAAGGAAGACCTTTCTCTCTGTCTCTCTCTCTCTCACTGTCTGTAGCTCTACATGTCAAATAAATTAAAAAAGAAAAAAAAGGACATGTACTCAAAGGTCAAGGGTTAATACAACTGTCTACTTCACTAGAGATTTATTAAAATAAAATTGGCTTTTTTGTTGTTTACTGAGAATGCTAACAGTGAAGACCTTGAACTGGGCCATGGAGCCAGCAGCTTTACCCACAGTGCTTCTAGGGAGTCAGTGCAAATGTCAACATAGTGAAAAAGGTAAATGGTATTTAGAATTATTTGACCTTACAGGCTTCTGAAAGTGTCCTGAGCACTCCCTAGGGTCCCTAGACTACACTCTGAATACCATTTACTTGAAACAATATTTGGCAAGTAGTTAAAAACTCAGTAAATATGAGCCATGAGAAGGATAAAACATTATTGTTGTTATCATTACTACTACCATTGCTAGTACTACCACTAGGGATAGTATAAATAAGACAGTGTTCTATTAATAAGAGATTTAAAGCCCACTCGTCTTTGATAGTTTTCAAGGATGCAGATCTTTGAAATCAGAAATTTCCATTTATATTAAAGTGATAAATTATTATAAATAGATGCATATTTACATATGAAGTGCTGGTTGTTAAACATTTAATCCTAGAAAAACAAATGGAATCAGAGGGGGAAAAAGAAAAGAGAAGCGGAAGTTTGGAAAGGTGTTAGGTGAGAGAGGCAGGAGAAAAGTGGAGGCAAGATGGATAGAGGACCAGGAGGCTAAGGGAACAGGGGAAGGAGGATAGACAGAATGAGACAGAGAGATGAGAAAAGGCAGACAGAGAAGAGAGAAAATAAACTGAGCATTCAAGGTAAGAAAAACAGGACCTGGGACCACAAGGCCAAGGACGATAATTAACTGTGCTTATGACAACACAATTTGCTACTTCCAAACACAGCTCTCAGAAAACAGCCCTCCGATGATCACGAGTTTCCCAAAAACCAGTCCTTTGGTAAATCCAGACGTGCTGTGCTTTGAATGTGTGTCCTCTATAATTCCGGGGATGTCAATGTGATAGTATTAAGAGGTGGGGCCTCTTACAGCTGACTACACTATAAGAGCTGCTCCTTTAGTAATAATATGAAAACCCTTATAAAAGAGCTTCGCATGCTAGTTAACTTGTCCTTCCACCTCTGCCATGTAAGGACACAGCAAGAAGATAATCACCACATACCATTTTTTGGTGGTGGGGGAGAGGAGACACCAAAATAAACTTATTTTTGAATTTCATTTTCCCATGAACTTTCTGAAGTACCCTTGTATAATGAGACTGAGCATGCCATTCTGGGTCTTATTTTCTTCTCTGTCCAATGGAAATAAGGACTACCTGCGCAGAGTCTCAAGAAGATCAAGAACACTGAAAATTACAACCACTACACAAATGACTTTCTATTAATATTAGAATGTTAACCATGAGGGGCCAGCATTATGGTGCAGCAGCTTAATTTGCTGTCTTAACCCCAGCAACCCAGACATCCCTTATGAGTCCTGGCTGCTCCACCTCTGATCCAGCTCCCTGCTAATGTGCTTGGGAAAGCAGTGGGAAATGGTCCAAGTGCTTGGGGCCTTGCCACCCGTGTGGAAGACCCAGATAAAGTTCCTGGCTTTGTTCAGCATGGCCCAGCCCTGGCTATTGTGGCCATTTGCGGAGTGAATCAGTGGATGGGACATCTCTCTCTCTCTCTGTCTCTGTAACTCTGTGTTTCAAACATGAAGGGAAGACTATATTCTAACTTACCTATTAAGTAAATTAAGTAGTTAAGAGAATCTTGAAAGTATGCTACAATTGAAAACACAAAAGTATTCTGATAATGAGAACCAGAGAACATTTATTAACTGGGGAATCATAATGTCTCAAAGCTGCAAACACCGCTCCAGATCATTATCATGGTGTAAAACAACTTAGGATTTCTCATTTCTCCACGACTCTGAACATGAACCCACTGCAAAGTCCTGGTATGGCCTTGGAAGAGCATCTGTATTGGACAGACTACTTCATTACTTGGCCTGTGCAAATGTTAATAAAGGAAGTGATAAGGCCAAAGTAACAAAATATTCCCTCAAGAGCATACTCTGCTCATTGGTCACAACCTACCCTGAATCTCTGCTTTCCTGTGAAGCTACCCGTGAGACTGACACGTGAGGAATCTTCTATGAGGGGATGAAGCCAGGGGCCCATAGCAGCAATTTCAGAGTCACCACAAGGCATTGCGGAGCCCCAGTCCTGGAGTGTCTCATTCTGGATGGGATCCGAGACTCGGCATTTGTAACCAGTTTCTACGTGATGCTGGTGCTGCTGCTCTAGGGACTATCACTTGAGAACCAGTGGAATACTTCAGGGGTTAGAAAACTTTTTCTGTAGAGGGCCACATGGTAAACATCTAAGTATCTTGTCCTTTGAGGGCCTGGTGTGTCCTCTGTTGCTGATTCTTTGTGTGTGCATGCATGTGCACCTGAAATAACCCTTTACAAGTATCAAACACTCAGCTCCAGGGCCACACACAAATAACACTGTTGATCTCTGGTCTGTGGAACAGAGGGGAGTGTTTTGTGCTTCAGCAGCTATCCTTCAAGAGCTGGATTGCTTAGCAGACTTGAGCAAGAAAAGCTAAGCTTTCAATACCATGCTGCAGGCCTGCATTGGCCACTGGCCAGTTATGCAGAGTAATTAGAAGTCAAGAACCTCAGTCGTCCATTCTGGACTCTGCCACCTGACTGGGGCATGGGCACACTACCCATAATCTTTTGCTTGGCTCTTCTTGGTCAAATGGAAGATTTTGAGGCCAGTTTCTCAAAAGACATATGCTAATAGTGTTCTTGAGAAAGTAGTAATCATTTTGAGGGAACAGCTCAATGGCAAGGCCCTATAAGAAGTGGGGTGGGGGGCATAAGGAGAAGTGGGACCCAATGTCTCCTCCACTAAGCTCCATGAGGTCAGGGACTTTGGAATTTCACCTTCCTCTGCACAATATCTCCCCTCACCACACACCCACATACCCATACACACACACTCTACCTAGACACAGTATGTGCACACTAAATCTCTGTTACTGAATGATTAACCCCGAATGAGTCTGTCTCTCAGTAGACCTTGCGTTTCCTCAGGGCCCAGAACTTCCATCATGGATTGTTTGTATTTTTCCTCTCATTTTGAAAAGTTAAAAATATACAGAGCAGAAAACAATGCTAGCAAATACGCATGTAGGTGTAACTCAGAATTACAAAATAACAACTTACTGGCCCCAGAGTTTATATATGTGTATGTGTGTGTGTGCATTTAATACAAAGATAAGAGTTTTATAGATCAAGCTGAAGTTTCTCTTCATCTTCCCATAACAGTCTTGGATCATAAGATTATTAGGCACTTTAGGGATTTCTGTGTTGCCCATATAAGCCTATGACAAGACATGTTTTCCTGTTACATTGGTAACTAAGTTATCCGATACAGATTTATAGGAACAGCAGTAAAGATCATTGTCTTTTCCCTGACTTTGAGAATTAATCTAGAATTTCACAATTAGGACATTTACTTTAGGCTTTTCAGAGATAGCTTTAAGGATTTTGAAATTTCCATTGTATTACCCTCTTTAACCTATGGGTTATTTAGCAGAAGAATTACAAATATTGCCAGAAAGTTGTTAATCCATGGGTTATTTAGAGGTGTGTTATTTTAGTTCCCAAACATTTGATTTGTTTTTACATATCTATTTATTGTGACTTGTAATATAGTTGTTGAATGGTGTGAGAAGATGGTCCGTAGGATCTAGTTTCTTTGAAATTTTCTGAGACTTCCTTTGTGAGTTATTATGTGGTCAGTGCTTGCAAAAGCTCCAAAAGTACAAATACATATTATCTACATGTTGGGTAGGAAAGTCTCCCCCCCCCAATCATGTTTGCTCATTGTGGTTTTAACATCCTCTCAAATCTTAAGGATTTCTTGCCTGCTTGTTCTGTGTATTATTCAACATGTTTGTGGATTTCTTGAGCTTCCCTTCTAACTCTGGGAGCTATTGATTTATGTATTTAAGTCTATATTGTTAGGTAGTTTTTTATGTTATTAGTTCTTAATTACTATACCTATTAAGGGTTCCTTTTTTTTGGCCTAAATAATATTTTGTCTAACGAAAGTACTGCCAACACAGGATTACTTTTGGTTAATATTGTTTTGTATACCTATTTCCAACCTTTCTTTCTTAATTTATTTCAGGGTAGTCTCCTGTAGGCTACATGCCATTATGATTTCTAAAATTTATTCTGACAGTTAATAATGTATAAATCTGTGTATATTTGTAGTCACTACTGGTAAACCTGGGATTATTTTTGCTGTCTTCCTCTGTGTTTTCTAATTCTTTCTTACTTTTTTTTCTTTCTTGCTTCTTGGTAGAAAAGATGGCTTTTTCATCATTTCCCTTCTCATTTCTCTAATAGTTTGGAAATTAAACATTTTATTTCTATCAATTGGTTATCTTTATTTTAAATATTCACATTTCAAACAACAAAATCGTGGGGGCCAGTGTCATGGTGCTGTGGGTTAGACTGCTGCTTGTAAGGCCAGCATCCTATATGTGATGTCCTGTCCAGTTTGAGTTCTGGTTCCTCTGTTTTTTTGATCCAGCTGCCTGCTAATGTGCCTGAGAGGCATCAGATGATGGCCCAAATACCTGGGTCCGTGCCACCCACATGGGAGACCTAGATGAAGCTCGGAACTCTTGGCTTTGGCCTGGACCAGCCCTGGCCCTTGCAGTCATTTGGGAAGTGGGTCAGCAGATGGAAGATCTGTTTCTATCTGCCTGTCCACCCCCCCAGCTCCCCCACACCCAATGCCCTACATTTCAAATAAATTAACAAAGAAATTTTATTTTTTATTTTTTTATTTGATAGGTAGAGTTAGACAGTGAGAGAGACAGAGAGAAAGGTCTTCCTTCCGTTGGTTCACCCCTCAAATGGCCGCTACGGCCGGCGCTGCACTGATCCGAAGCCAGGAGCCAGATGCTTCTTCCTGGTCTCCCATGTGGGTGCAGGGACCCAAGCACTTGGGCCACCCTCCACTGCCCTCCCAGGCCACGGCAGAGAGCTAGACTGGAAGAGGAGCAACCGGGACTAGAACCCAGTGCCCATATGGGAACCTGGCGCCGCAGGCGGAGGATTAACCAAGTGAGCCATGGCGCCGGCCCCAACAAATAAATTAAAAAAAAAAATAACATCTAAAAAGTAATCTCTATTTTCACTCTGGACAAGTACATGTAATGTTTTCCTTTCACTTCCTCCATTCTTATTTCCTACTATCAACATTTATTTTTCTCTTTATTAATTTGCTCACCTGTTTCTTTGCTCTTCATTGCTTCCTGTGTCCCTCTACTTCCTTCTGCATTCTATTTGGTATAGGCTTTTCCCTAAATCAGCAATGGACTGTCAACTGAAACACTTTAACCTTTACTTTTAATATATATTGTAAGGGGGCTGTTATTTCCCTGAGCACTTTCAGAATATCATTTCATTATTTCTTGGTATCACTATTACACGAGAAACCAAGTATTAGTATCATTTTTGGTCCTTTGTGGACACTCTGCAATTTCTCTCTGTTTGCAAGGC
The DNA here is from genome assembly GCF_033115175.1 of Lepus europaeus. Lineage (NCBI taxonomy): Eukaryota > Metazoa > Chordata > Mammalia > Lagomorpha > Leporidae > Lepus > Lepus europaeus. Next base: position 133,875,750 of record NC_084850.1, read on the forward strand.
TTTCTCCTTGTCCTTCATGTTTTCACGATATATTTATGAGATTCATTTCTTTTTCCTTATCATGCTCAGATTGTTATGCTTCTTTAATTTTATGATTTGATGCTTTTTTTTCAGTTTTGCCACGTTTTAATAGTAGGATTTTTAAGAGATGATTATTTTAGGTCTCATCAGCAACATCAAACAGGTACTGAGTACTCCACAGGGTACAGAGCGCTGCCAAGCACCTAGGGAAGTATGTGTGACATGGAGGAAACATGGTTCTTGCTCCCTGAAGAGCTTACAGTTTGGGGATTTGACAAAAGGAATTCCTTAAGGCAAATTCTTCATCCTCTAGCCCTACTTTGGACTGAGTTACTTGAGAATCTGGAAATTAATCCAATCAAGATGAGAGACAAGACTAAATTTGGTTGAGAATTCTTTCTGGCTCATATAGTTTTTATTAATATCCAATTAATAAACAGAACTGACCTAATGGACAACTGAAAGTAAAGACTAGATCTCTTGAAGTGCAAAGGCTAAAACACCTTAATTGTGATTACTTACTTCAAAAAGCAAACATCCTGGCATAACTAGGGTTATTACACTAGTTTAAAAATAGGCCAAGTACTGAAATTGCATTCCCTTATGCATTGTTCATTAAAATAGTGAATATTAAAAAACACGGGTTCTACATCTAACCCACCGAGAGCCCATCACAAATTTTAATGTTCTGTGTATCAAATATCTACCTCATGTGTACTATGAAAATTTTATTTATGCCCTATTAAGTCAAAAGTAATATAAATAGTCAAATTATAATAAGCTAATGACCTGCATATTCTCATATGGATGAATTCCAATATATCTAAGTAGGAAATAAATGGCAATCCTATCTACCTATGTTAAAAAAATAGAGTATCTTTCCAGATTTTGCATACTCATCACTATAAGAAGAGGTATGCAGGTTTTAAGTTTCATAATCAGTTGTCAGAAAAATAGCAGTTGTTCCCGCAATATCTTGTTAGCATCTGACTCAACTATTTTTAGATTACATGATTTGGAAGACATTGTGAACCCATCTAAAAATCTGTAATTCTGAGATGGTTCCAATGTTAACCTTAGAATCATTAACAGAAAGAATAACAACAGCTAATCAACATGATTAAAAGTATGCTCACTTTCAGAAAAATGATCTGGTCATCTGGAAAAACGCACAGCTACAACCTGGGGAACACTCCCACACCAGATATTGATCTGGCCAAGGCCCACTATTTCTAAGCAAGAAAACGATCAGATCAGGGTGAATGTAGGCAACCTCAAAGGAGCAGCCTATCATCTCCAGACACACCTTCTTAGGCAGCATAACTGGTCCATTTTCCCTTAAAGTATTTGATACTATTCTACCCACCTCAACCCAAAGTTTGAAGTTAACTCAAACTAAAAGAGCATATTGGAGCAAAAGTGAACAGATATGTATATAAACTCTAGCACATTCTTATTGCTGTATTAAGTTTGAAGATGAGCAAACCTACTCACAGCAGTATTTTTCCAGGAAGCAGGGTAGGAGTAGTGCTAACTTAGAAAACAGACTATGAATTGCACAATAGAAAAGTAAAAATATGTTTTAAAATCTACAATAAACCTGTATCCAAAGGATTCTTATACATCAGTGATGTGCTAGACTTTGAATTCTGTGGTACAGCTTTGCGATGGACTCCCTCTGGCCTGCTGGCACGAGTACAGCTTGCTTTCTGCCTTCTGATGGGTGAATATGCTACACAGAGCTGTGATGGTTTCTAACAAGTGGCAAAATTCACAGAAGTTCCAGGTTATTCATGTCAGGATCATTCCTTGTGCAAAGTTTGATATGGATGAAGATAAAGTGGTTCCTTGGTCAAGAATTGCAATTTCTTTCTTTTAAAGTCAGTGGATTTCTTGTATAGCTCTATTACAATTGGCCCAGGCTTAATTTCATCCATATCCATGAAAGCAAAACACTTGGTGCTGGTAAACCATTTTTTAGGCTTGCAGTGTTTGAATTCAAAGACAGCTGCACCTTTGGTTAATTTTTCAACATGCTTCTGGAGCTCAATGTCCACATTAAAGTGAACATATGTATCTTTTCGTGAAGCCACGAGATTATACTGCACAGGAGCTAACTCTATGCCATTCGGATCTTTTTTAATTAATTAATTAATTAATTTTTTTGACAGGCAGAGTGGATAGTGAGAGAGAGACAGAGAGAAAGGTCTTCCTTTGCCATTGGTTCACCCTCCAATGGTTGCTGTGGCTGGCGCACTGCGCCGATCTGATGGCAGGAGCCAGGTGCTTCTCCTGGTCTCTCATGGGGTGCAGGGCCCAAGCACTTGGGCCATCCTCCACTGCACTCCCTGGCCACAGCAGAGAGCTGGCCTGGAAGAGGGGCAAGTGGGACAGAATCTGGTGCCCCGACTGGGACTAGAACCTGGTATGCCGGCGCCGCTAGGCGGAGGATTAGCCTAGTGAGCCGCAGCGCCGGCCACCATTCGGATCTTTTACACTAACTGTAATATAGGGGTCGATGCACCGCCCAGCATCTTTCAGACCACTCTTCTCAATTCTGATTGTGGGTAATGTCATTCCTGGCTCTGAGGGCAACCTCGGTAACAAGGTACCAGGGACTCTGGCAGGAGAAGAATCAGGGTACCCTGCTCCAGCACCACCCTCTTCTTCATCTTCTTCAAATTCCAAACTCTCGTCTTTACCAGGTGCTAAAATTCTTCTTAATGCAACAGGCTGAACATCAAACGGGAACTCTTTATTATACGTAAGAATATTCTTTAGGATCGGTTCTAGCTTCTTCAGGGCCTCCAGTTTAAATTCTTCTTGGGACTGTGTGGACTGTAAAGCTGCACTTTTGCAATTCGAAGCATGTTGCAATTTTGCCTATGGTTTTCTTTGGTTCTTCAGTAAATTCGAAATTATTGTGTGGAGCTTGGGCTTCTTTTTGTAGATGTCTTGCTAACGTCTGATACTCATCTGTCACCTCCAGCAGCTGGCCCCAAGAGTCGAAGTCGCCGCCTCTCCTAAAACTGGTGCCCCAGTGCTGCAGCAGACTCTGGGTCACCTCTGACATGGCTGGGCCCCACCCCTAGCAAGGCCTGGCTTTAGGTTGCCATCCTCCCCCCGGCCTGGCCCTGACATTAACAGGGCCAGGAGGAACCATTACCACCACCACCGCCACCCGCTGAGGAGCCACCCAAGCCCATTTGCACAATTTGATGCTTTTTTATAAACTGTGGGTAACTGTCAACTATTATCTCCTTTAGTAATATGGTCTCTGTTTTTCCCTCCTGGAAGTTGCATTAAATGTATATGGGGCTTCTCATGTCTTTTATTTTCTATTATATATATTTACCCAGTTTTTTCTCCAGTGACCTGAGTATAGAGTTAAGTACCTGTACAAAACTTAAAAGTTGTCTATGAATATCTTATGTCAGTTGTGAGTATATAGCAGTTTCAGAGGGAAAGCGCCTACAAGTAATAGGCCAACTGTGAAGTACAATGTAATAAACATTAAAAAAAAAAAGTGCTGTGGCCAGCGCTGTGGTATCGCTGGTTAAGTGGCTGCCTGCAGTGCCAGCATCCCATGTGGGTGCCGGTTCAAGTCCCAGCTGCTCCACTGCACCCACATGGGATACCTGGAAGAAGCTCCTGGCTTCTGGCATTGAATTGGTGCAGCTCGGGCCATTGCAGCCAATTGGGGAGTGAACCAGTGGATGGAAGACCTCTCTCTCTCTCTCTGCCTCTCCTTCTCTCTCTGTGTAACTCTGACTTTCAAATAAATAAATCTTTAAAAAAAGTTCTATAAATATGGGGATACTTCAAAAAGTTGGTGGAAAACACATCATTTTTTAATCCCATTCTCCATGAACTTTGTTGAAGCTTCCTTACATAAACCCAATCTCTACAGTCAATATAAATTCAGCTGAAAATAGCTTTGACAAAATGTAGCAAATTTTTGGTCCTGCCATTCTTTGCAAAAGCAGTTATAGAGCTATGATCTCTATTCAATCTCCCAGAGATATTGGTATCCTAGAAATGATGACAGTATTCTTGTAACAGACTTGCAACAGTGAGTTGCCTCTCACTAAACATTCAGAATGAGGATACAGGAAGAATAAGTATCAGCAGCTTAAAGTGATAAGTTACAATAAACAGCAAACAAAGACTATTTGCCACGCACTGAAAAACAGTTATTGCTAAGAATAAAGATTCAAAAATAAACAAGTCTAGCAGGGGTGTTTGGCCTAGCTGTAAAGACACCTGTGTCCCACACTGGTGTGCCTGCTTTATTTCCAGGCCCTGGCTCCTGACTCCAGCTTCTTGTTGGTGCACACTATGGGAGGCAGAGGGGATGGCTCACGTGATTGGGTTCTTGCCCCCAATCCAGGGAGCCCTGGATTGAGTTCCTGGCTTCTGGACAGCTGGGGAGTAGAGCAGTGGATGGAAGCCCTTGCCCAAACTCGCTCGCTCTCCCCCTCCCCTCTCTATGTATGTGATCTCACCACAAAATGTTAAGTAATACCAGATAAAAGCAAAAACTTAACACACTCTTATTATGTTTTAATTGACAAATAACACTTGTACACATCCATGAGTGCATGATATTTTTGCATTGTGGAATGGCTAAATCAAGCCAATTAACATTTACATTGGGTGATATTAGTTAACATTTTGTGGTAAGATCACTTAACTCTCTTAGCTATTTTCAAGTAATACAATATATTACTAACTACAGTTACCATGTTGTACAATAGATCTCCTGAATTTATTATTCTGAGCTAGATGAAACTTTGGACCCTTTGACCAATATCTCCCCAGTCTCCCCTCTCCCTTCAGCCCCAGGCAAACACCATTCTACCCTGCTTCCATGAGTTTGACTAGTTTAGATTCCTTACATAAGTGGTATCACACAATGTTTGTCCTTCTGTGTCTGGTTTATTTCAGTTAGCATAACGTCCTCCAGGTTCATCTATGTTGCTGCAAATGACAGGATTTCCTTCTTGTTAAAAGGCTGAATAGTATTCTATTGTGTATTTATGCCACATTATCTTTATCTATTCATCTAATAAACTCTTTTAAGATCTTTCTATTTTATTCCCATCATGACATCTTTAAAAAGGTTAACCTTGAGAATGTTAAAGATGGAGCAGAATTTTAAAAAAATCCAAGTGTCTGTTTGCCAGTCTTTTAAAGGCTTTCTTCTTTGGTGACAATAACAATTCATTAGTTATGAGGACTAATTTGTGATCACCCACCACATGCTACCCAAAAGAGAGCTAGGTATTACAGATGCAGATAAGTGAAACAGGAGCTGTTCCCTTGCGGGGGGGGGGGGGGGTGTGCGGGGTTCATAATCTAGACATTCATGCAAATTACCCAACTGTATAGTTACAATTTACATGTCTTTTTCCTTCTACTCTTTTTTTCCGGAGAGCATAGCTGATAAGGAGAATACCTGTTCTCTGTGCCCTGTACTACAGGGGTCCCTTCTATTCACTGCTCATCTAGTCCTTGAGTGTTTCCTTTCCTATCATCTACAATACTACACCTCTCTGGTTCTCCTACTTCTGTAACCATATTGTCTCCTTCGGCCTAACAAAATGAAACATTCCTCAAAGTTAACTAACAAACGAAACACCAAGGACAAAATAAAGACATTTTCACAACTAAGAAAGTTTGTCACCAATAGAGCTCACCACGGGAAATCTAAGGTTCTATTTGAGATGAAGCGATAATGATTCTAGATACAAGATCTGAAACTCCAGAGGGAATGGCAAATAAAAATATTACTAAATATATGCTAAGTAAATGGACAATGATATAGAAAATAACAGTAATAAATTGGTGGTGGGGTGAGGATGAATTTGTGGAATCAAGTTAAACAATGAATGTATCTTCTAGGGAACAGGAAAGAGGAAACAAGCCTACGTTTATCAAGTTTATGTAATCTTGATGTTAATATTGCACAAGAAAAATACAAAAAAGGAAAATTATAGGCTCATTCAAGAACACAGATGCAAACTTCTTAAACAAACTATCAGTAAATAAATGGAGTCTGGCAATTTACTTTTAAAAACCTGATCAGTATATTCTACTTTATAAACAGGTTAAAGGAGAAAAACCTAATGAAACTTGTATTAGATACAATAAATGTACATACAGATGAAGAAACTGCATTTAGTAAAATTCAACTACCAATCATGATGGAAACAAAATCATAAGGGAAAACCCCACAAATCAGCAAACTAGGAATAGAAGGAAACCTTTTCAATTTGAAAAAAGACATCTACAAAGTTCATACTTAATGATGACATGTTCAGAACTCTCTTTCTATGATTTATTCAACAATATTCAAAAGGTTCCAACTGGTGTATACGGTAAAAATACAAAAAAATATACAAATTAAAAAGTTTGAAAGAAAACAGTATTTCACAGTGATTTTATAATTTAATAGAAATGCCAAACTAATCTAGTGATAAATTATTAGAATTAATGAGTAATAAGATATCTGAATTCAATATTATTATACAAATGTCACATATTTTCCATAAATCAATAAACACATTTTAGACAATAAATTTTAAGATATAATCTTTACATAACAATTTAAACTAAAACATGACCAACACTTGGGAATAAATACAACAAAAGAAGGGTTACTTATTGTAGACAAAGTATAAATCTTTCAACAAGAAAGACTGTAGCAGATACACACATACATAAACACATAAATACACCAGGTTCTTGGATAGGAAGACTGACTGATATCAACTTTCTTATTTTTAGATTTAAAAAAAATTATTTGAAATGCAGAGTTACAGAGAGAGAGAAAGGAGAGAGAGAGAGAGACAGACAGACAGACAGATATATCAATCTCCTATCTGCTGGTTCACTCTCCAGATGGCTACAATGGTTGGGGCTGGGCCAGGCAGAAGCTAGGTCCCATGGGTGCAGGGGCCCATATACTTGGGCCATCCTCTGCTGCTTTCTCAGGCCATTAGCAGGGAGCTGGATTGGAAGTGGAGCAGCTGGAACTCCAACAAACGCCTACATGGGATGCTGACATCACAGGCAGAGGGTTAACCTGCTACACCACAACACCAGCCCCTGATGTCAACTTTCCTAAAACTGATTTCATGATTTTAACACAATTCTACTTAAAATCCTAACCAAAAAGAATCTTTGTAGAAATATGTTATATTATTTCTAAAATTTAAATGAAAAACAGAGAGGCCAACAAGAGTGTGAAGAAATGATTTTCACAGAAGCAGAAACCAAATGGCCTATAAAAATATGAAAAAAGGTATTCAAACTCAAAGAAATATAAATTCAAACCAAAATGAGATATCCCAGAACCCCAATAAGATGAACAAAAAATATTCCTTCCCAAAGTCCTACAGTGCCAAATTTTAGGATGTGGGAAAACAAGGATACACAAATACTGCTGGTTAAAATGAAAACTGGTACAATCATTTTAGGAAACAGTACAGAATTAACTAGTCCAGGGAACATGTGCCTGTTCTATAACCTACCCGTTTCACTGTTGGGTACAAACACTAGAGCAGAAGTTCTCGAAATTTTTGGTCTCAGGACCCCTAAAAAGCTTTTCCATTACATGGATTATACTTATTGATAGTTAATGTATTAGGTATTAAAATTGAGAAAGAATTTAAGCATGAGAACACACAAGTACACATTCTATCAGCTGTCAAAGCAATGACATCATCACATGCCATGTAGCCCCCGGAAAACCTTGCTGGATGCTTGTGAGAGAAATGAGAGAAAAAGGATACTTTGACCTCTCAAACTCCTTGAAATGTTTCTTAAAAATACTGCCCTAGAGAAATTCTTGCATGTGGGTGCCAGAAATTGTAAGAGTTCACAATAGCACTGTATGTGATACAGAAACCTAGATACAACCTCACTTGGTACATTCATTCTATGAACTACATTACAGACATAAAAACAATGAATTACACTTATTATACAAGTACTTGATAATATGAATGAATTTTGAGCAATAACATTAAATCATAGACAAATATATTCAGCTTTTATATGAAGCTCAGACAGAAGCAAAACCCAGGAAAGCACTGGTGAAGAGTCCATCATATGTGGAAAAACTAATGAAAGCCAAGAGGATGAGTAACGCCAAATGCAGAAGCTACTGGCCCCCGAATGACAAGGATGGGGGAACACAGGAGGCTTCTAGGGCACTGAGTCAAGAGTACATGAGTGTTTACTTTATTCGTGTTTTATATAGTCTGCACATAAAAAAACAGAAAACGATACACCAAACCAAACGAAAATTAAAAGACTAGAGAATGTCTTTGGGTGAGAAAAAATTACTTAATGGTAAATTAGAAACCACGAAGGAATGGGTAAAAGTGACATAAACAAGAAAAGCCCATAGCAGTATTTAAAAAGCCAAACTAATGAAAAAAAAGCTTCAATTACAAATGGACGTGGAGCTAAGAGAAGTTTATCCTTATTAGCACTCAAATGTAAACTAAAATCAGTCACACTATTGAAACCAATAATTCAATTTCTATACATGAATCTTGAGGAAATAATCTTAAGTATTGCACAAAAAACTAGAATAAATCTAGATATCTAAGAAGGGACTATCCTAAGAAAAAGGATAAGAAAGTTTTTATTTAGGAATCAATTATTAAATGGTAATATACAATCTTGCTTACTTCATAAACACGGGGAAATAAGATCATGGAAATAAAAAGTGCAACACTGTTACATACAGAGGTCCTTTATCTTTGCTTTCTTAAACGTACAGAAAAAAAACTGGAAAAAATGTATTCCCTCTCAGAGCTATCTCTGAATGGCCACGTAATGGGGGTTGGGGGAGGAGGGTTTCTTCAGACCTTTTTGGCAACCAACCACATTCATTTAAAGGAATGCATATGCTTGTAAAGTCAGACAATCTAAAATAACAAAAGTCACAGACCTCACTGGCTCCCTGTATTCACTTAAGTACAAATACATCCCTCTGGTGTGCAAGGCTCTCTATGCTATCACCATTGACTTTAGGCAAATATCCTTCCCTCCTTACTGCTTACTAACGTGGACTTCCTATTGCGTCCCAACATGCTCTGTGGCCTCTCACCTCAGTGCCTTAGCTTCGAGTGTTTTTGATTAGCCTGGCCAAAGTCTACCAACTCCTCAGGTTCGTGGAAAATCCCACTTTTTCTATGAAGCGCTTTCTAACTTTGTGCTAACCCAGTCACCCCTAACTATTTGAGAAATGGCATTTCTCATTGTCTTTAACTCTTGCAGAAAATATTTAAACATTCTTAATATTCCTTACCATAACTCACCTTCATTTTAAGAATTCTCTCAGTTTTAATGATTGTAGCAGTTTGGGGAAGGGCTCTGTTTTGTTCTTTTTTCAATTCTTTTTCTTCCTCCTGACACACTGCTTCCCAGAATTAATTGTGTGAGCACTTGAGGAACTGAACAAATTATTGCCCTAAGAGATTAGTCTTAGACACAAGGAGGAGGAAGAAAAAATGGGAAATGGTTCTCATTTGAGACTCAGCATGGTACTTCTCACAGAAGCGAGAAAAGAAATTACACCACGATGGACTTATTGTGTATTTTACTCCTTTTTTTCTTGCTAAAAATCTATCTATCATTGATAATTTAATTTTTATGGAGGCAGAAATATGCCTAGAATTCCCAAGAATCTCCTTCCAAGACAGTTTCTGGAGTAGTTACTGTTTGAAGTGACAATCTTGCAGATAATATTCTCGTTTGGGAAAAACATCATGTTTGCTTAAGTCTGCCGTAAGCCTCTTATGAAACTACACATTGTTAACGACAAGAGAAGAAGCGAAAGACAGAGGAAGATGGGAAGTAGATGTTTCAAAAACATGAGCTAATTTCTAAAGAGCAAACTTAAATATAGGGAAAAAAAATCTTTTTACCTCTCCAACTGTACCTTTATCTGATGCAACAGTTCAATTAACTGGACAAGTGTGATAAAATCTTTAATATATTCCTTTCCCATGCAAGTCTTTCCATTACTATTTATTCTGCTGTGCACATAAGCTACACACATGTGTTCACACCTACCTATGTGCCCATTTAAGGACAAATATACTTATTGCCACATAGGACTTTAATTAGAAATAATGCTTGTCTTTTGGCCGGTGCTGCGGCTCACTAGGCTAATCCTCCGCCTGCAGCGCCGGCACCCCAGGTTCTAGTCCCGGTTGGGGCGCTGGATTCTGTCCCAGTTGCTCCTCTTCTAGCCCAGCTCTCTGCTGTGGTCCGGGAAGGCAGTGGAGGATGGCCCAAGTAATTGGAAGACCCACATGGAAGACCAGGAGTAAGCACCTGACTCCTGGCTTTGGATCGGCACAGTGCCAGCCGTGGCAGCCATTTGGGGGGGTGAACCAACGGAAGGAAGACCTTTCTCTCTGTCTCTCTCTCTCTGTCTAACTCTGTCAAAAAAAAAAAAAAAAGGAAAAGAAAAGAAAAGAAAAGAAAAGAAAAGAAATAATGCTTGCCTTTTGGAACATACTGTGTGGGCTGTTCTTTGCCAGATTTTGGTTGAGGGGGATAGCCACTTAGGACAGTTCTTAATACAAAATTGGTCTAAGCTTCTTGCATATCTGTTGAAGTACTGCTATATTCATTGACTACACACTGGGAATTGTGCTAGGTTTACAGATGACTAAGATGCACAAGGCCTCTGCCCTCAATTTCTACAGGTTGCCACAGAACCTATATACATGTACTGGAGGAAACAAAAAATAAACAAGTCAACAAGATAATTACAGCTTATGGCTAAGAATTATAAAGAAAAGGAAATAAACAGGGAAGGTACCTAATAATCAGGGAAAGCCTTTCAGATATACTTAAACGTTGAAAAGAAAAAAAAAAAGATCTAGCCATGCACACTAACTGGGGAAAAGCCTTCCAGGCAGAGAGAAGTGGAAAGTTCCCAAGATGGAAACAGACTCATTCTGTTTGAAGAACACAAATGAGGCAGTGTGGCTAGTCATGGTTTTCAAATTATGGGTCATGTTTTCGATTGTGATGTCAATTTTGTGGGTCATTGCATCTTCTAAAAGGAAGTTAAACAGAAAAAAAAACCACCAGAGTCACAAGGTTTCAGAATAAGTATTCTTTAATGAGTTTGGGCCTCAGGTGAGTGTGTGCACGTGTGTACTGGGTAGCAATGTAAAATATGTTTCTTATTGTGGGCAGTAGTCTAATCTATACTAAGTGAGGATAATAGAAACTGACAAGAATGGAGGGGTGAGCAATAGCCAGACCATGTTTGGCCTTCACATCATAGATGACCACGGAGAATTGGGATTTTTTTTTTCCTGAATGTAGTTAGAAGGGACTGAAGGGGGTCAAGATGGGGAGCAATGTGATCTAATGTGACAACTGGTGTTGCCAAAAGATTAATCTAGTGAAATTCAGAAGGCCTGAGCACTAGCTCTGGCCTAGCCACTAATACCAGGGATTTTGAGCCAATCACTTAATCTCTGTAGACTTCACTTTCTTCATTTTAAAAATGAGAAAGTGATACAAGATGACCTTGAAGATCTTGTCTATTGCTACGTTTCTGACTATATTTTGTGTCCTCTCTTGGGCACAAGTAAATGACTTTCGGTGTCACTAGTTTATTAGGTCTAGTTCTGGGTTGCCTCTCAAAATGTTTATAAATCAGGTAGCTCAAGAGTTACATTTCTATAGAAACAGTGTTAGATTTCTGTCTATACTTGAACCAGTGATGTTATTAGAAATGAGATCTCTAGGCTAAAAGTGAATCAAGTGCTTTTGCAACTCTCTAGTGCAAAGTTTGGGGTGTGAAGAAAATTGGCAAGGAGGTATGAAAAGATTTATTGACCAGTATATTTGGAACAGATTTCCTTATTTGTTCTAGGTCATCAACTGATGTATAATCTAGGACAGTTTAAAATTACAAGGATCCTCTGCCAAGCACTAAAGTCAAGATGTGGAAGTTTAAGCTCCTTTTATAGTAACCAAAATGACTATGGAGACAAAAATACTCATTGAAAGCCAGTTACATGAAGCTGCTGTTAAACAGTTTCTTTAATGCACATGACCTTGTTAATTGCATTTCACATATATGGAAATGAGTTCAGACCAGACAAGCAAGCTATTTAGTGCCAGGGTCAGGATTAGAATGGATCTTAAGATAGGCAACATATAGATCTCTTTTTAATTCCATATTTATGTATATAACTCCATATTATATTTAATTCTATATTTATATATAATTCCATATTATATTTACTCTGCATGTTTTAAACAATGACTGTATGAGTATTAAATCATCAGCTAAGTACTTGACACCTCGTTTCTGTGTCATGCAGACACAGAATGTTCAAGTAGTATATTAATTCTGAATTCACAGGTACTTCACTAGGTAGATTGTGAGATAAAAAGAACTTGTTCCAGGCCCTATTCCTTGGGTAGCAGGTCGGGTTGTCGGAAGTGGAATCAGTCAAGAAAACGCAAAAAATCTGCACACCCAATTTAAGTACTCATCAACAGTATTAAGTACTCATTAAGTAAAAAGTATTCATCAATAGTTTTATGACAGCTTCCACATTCATTTTGCCCAGTGTTGCTGGTGAAAGGACAGCAGAAGAACCTTTTGTTGTGGCCCTAAGAAGTATCCTACAAGTTCCGTAAACAGGAGGGGATGCGAAAAAGTCACCGATTTCCAACCAACATGAACTCCATAAAGGAAGCATCGCATCAGAAGAACCACCTGTCCACTTGGGGTGATGGAAAGGGCAGGCTACGGAGAGGAAAGCCTTTGAAATACTTAGAGCATCATTCCCCTGAGGAACGAAAGGGACCCTTACAGCTCCCACAGAGATGCCCACAGGTATTCTAGCAAAGTTGGGGGTGCTCACCGCACACCTTCCTCAACCGCGAGAGTGCAATACCCACCTGTCACATACTCAGCTTCGAACCTCCGTCGGGTCTCGGAGATGAGCTTGGCTTTAATCTGCGCGTGATTCTGCATGGGAGACACGACGGGACCTTAGATAGGACTTGTCCCTCCCCCGCCCCCCAACCCCCGCCCCAGCTTACCCTCAACCCAGCCCACCTGCACCTGGCGCACGGGCCCCTGGGCCTCAGAAGTGGCTTCTGGGCCCAGGTTGGCCAGCGGCTGTGCACTCGGCTCCTCACCTCGGCCATGGTCGCAGTCATGGATGTGATTGCAGTTGCTGTCGCCGTCGTCACTCCCACCGCCGCCGCCCCAGTATCTCATCACCCGCCAGGCTGTCCGGGAGGTAGACAGAGACGGGCGGGAGGGGGAGGCAGTCGCGTGACACCTGAAAACGGACGGAAGTGCCGCCGCGCCACCCAATCCGATGCGGCCGCTTGGGTCTGGTGGCGGGACCTGGCCCTCAGCGTGAGTCCCATTCGTTTCTCATTGGGGACCCGCCCCACAACGTACCCCGCACTGCGGCCCCGCCCCCGCCAGCCGCGAGGTCGCCAGCGCTTCCCCCGCGGAGCTCCGCCCTGTGGCTTTCACAACGCTCTCCCGAGGCCCCGCCTCCCGAGCCTCCCTTGGCAACCAGCTGCTGCCAATCTCGGTACGCTCCACCCCCTCGACTTTCCACGCAGTCTCAGAGCTGGCGTCCCCGTACGTTGCGAGCTGGCGGGAGCTTTGGAGCGGCGGCTCACTGCATCCGCGTTGGGTGTCGGGAACGTGGTGGCTGGGCGGAGGTAAGGCCAGGCCGGCGCGTCTTTTCCCCGGGTAGTTGGTGGAGGGGGCAACGGCGCTGGGTCTGGTCCCCTGTCCCCTCATTGCGAGAAAGAGCAGGAAGGGAGATGCACCCTGGGGCCTGGGTCTTTCAGTGCAATAAGTGGATTTTTTAAGTCCTTGGAATATTCAAGAAATTGTTTAGCTTGAAACTTTCTTCACCCTTGCAAATATCTTTGAAAGCTTAAAGTTATATAAAGTTAAAAAATGGGAAGTGTCTTTTCAATTTATTTTTTCAATTTATTGCTCAAATCCTGGTGGGGGGGGCACTTCTGTCCCGTCCCCCCCCCCCCCCGCCAGGACCTTTTGGCAATGTTAATTGTTACATCTGGAGGTTAATTGTTACATCTGCCTTCTACTTGGTTGAGACCGCGGATGCTGCTGCTAGACATCCTGCAACGCTCAGGCCTGTACAAAAATGTCCATAGAGCGCCAAGGCTGAGAAACATTTACCTTAATGAAGTATTGTAACAAATCTTATGCTCGTCCGTTAGAAAATAAGAATGGAAAGGAAAACGTTGTACTTACAATGTTGCCCCTTTTAAAAGGAAGGATAATGAAAATTGACATGGTAAGAACTGGCCCCCCGGGAGAATTAAGCCACCACCTGCCACGCCTGCATCCCATATGGGTGCCGGTCAGAGTCCTGGCCTCTCCACTTCTAATCCAGCTCCCTGCTAATTCACCTGGAAAAGTAGTGGAGGATGACTCAAGTATCTGGGCCCCTGCCACCCATGTGGGAGACCTGGATAGAGCTCCAGGCCCTATTTCTCCAACCCTCTCGTTATCTCTGCCTTTCAAATAAGACAATAAAATAAATCTTAAAAAAAAAAAAAAAAAACAAAAAACAACTCCCATATTTCCCTTAGCTGTAGTAAGCCATGATAGCACGACAATTTAGTGACTTGTGCCTCATACTTTTTTATGTTTACATTTTTATGGGAAAAAATTGTTTATTGAATACAGTCATAAGAACATTTCAGATATAACTTAAATCTGTCTCTGACTCCATCCCCCTACTTTGATGTTCATCCTCTTGTCCAGAATCAATACTTGTACAGAATTTGACATGAACTCTTTACAGTTTTGCTTTTGTTATCTTTCAGCAGATTGCCAGAGTTTGAATCCTGGTGTAACACTTCTCATCTGTAGACCTATGAGAAGATCTTGAAACTGTCTACCTCAGTTTCCCTGTCTGTAAAATGGGCTAGTAATAGTGCCTAGGGCATAAGGATGTCAAGAGGAATAAATGAATTAACTCATTGGCTTAGAGCAATACCTGATACTATTCCCAGAGACGGCACCCAGGGAATGTAGCTATTGGAGGTAAATAGAAAACATATAATGCTCTTTTGTACTTTTTAGCTTATATAAGCTACTGCAGTATACATTTGTCTTCAATTTAATTTTTCATCTATTTTATTTTTGAAATCTACTCATGATAGACATAGATTTGATTCATGTCTTTTAACTATTCTGTGGTATTCCTTCCATGTTTATTTATTCCCCTATTGGTGGTCATTTAAGTTTCAACTTTTTCTTTTCTATTGCACATAATAGCATAGTGAATATTCTAGAACAATGCCCTTGAGTATATGTAGGAGTCTCTGGTTTCATGTCTAGAAATGAAACTATTGGATATATGCACTTTGGTTTACTATCAAATATCCTGCAAAATCATGTCTCTCTTTAATTAAGTGATCATAATTGTCTCCTAATTGTTTGCTATTTCCAGTCTTACCTCACTCACACATTAAAACACTGTTTGAGATTCTGTATAATCAAAAGGGCAATTTTGTGATTTCTTTTTTTGAAAGCTTTCAGTGGTTTATACTTGCTAATAGGAGAAAGTTAGAAGTCTTTAAGTATGGCAAAGCCTTCTTGAACATAATGTTTCCTAGTTCTCCAATTTAGCAGATTACCATGCCCCCAATGCCCACTGACATTTTAGTCTGCTGTATAATGTTGGTTAAGTGAGATCAATTCTGGGTAGGTCCCAACAAATAATTTTTACTTGTGTAAGGAGAAGTGTTTTAACTGTAGTCTTCTTTTGTAGCCCAGTTTATTTACTTAGATTGGCAGTGTCATATGTTAGAAAAAGAGCATCTATCGGTACTTTGTTCACAAGGTTATGTTCAGTATTAAGTGCAATTTTAGGTCAGGTGGCTTAATTCTTTTTTTTCCCCCAGAAATACTTTCTCTTGGTCACAGTTGATATGGTTTCTTCCAGACAATTTTGTATTTCATCTGCAACTTTTATAGTATTCTTCTAGAGTCTTCCTGAACCACACTGAGAGTTTATTTAGAGTTTTGGAATTTGTAGTGCCCAAATGAATTCATTAGCATTTAAAGGGAATACCATGTTTACTGGGGAAGAGGGTCAGTAGAGAAGAATGGATAAGGGTGATAGTATATTGTCAACCTACTGTTTTTACATTAGAATATATTTTTTCTAGTATACATCTACATATGTTGCAGTTTGACATCAAAGAGCAGGAAAAACTAAAATAACATCAATAACATCGTATTTTATACATAAGGTGCTTCGAAATCTCCTCTTCCCTGCCATAGCTGAACCAGGAGATAAAAACTAATTTGAGTTACTTGTTTTCTTCTGCAGCCACTGGTGTAATGGTACCAAGTAAAAAGTCAAATAGTTCAGAGGCTGGCATAAGAAACCTGGTGCCCTGATAATCAGGGTTGCTTATATTGGATCACGAATCATAAATTGAACCTTAGTTTGGCTTGTTTCCAGATAGTCTATGTTTTTTTTTTTTTTTTTTTTGACAGGCAGAGTTAGACAGTGAGAGCGAGAGAGAGAAAGAAAGTTCTTCCTTCCATTGGTTCACCCCCCAAATGGCCATTACGGCTGGCGCTGCGCCTATCCGAAGCCAGGAGCCAGGTGCTTCTTCCTGGTCTCCCACAAGGGTGCAGGCGCCCAAGTACTTGGGCCATCCTCCACTGCCCTCCCAGGCCACAGCAGAGAGCTGGCCTGGAAGAGGAGCAGCCGGAACTAGAACCTGGCGCCCACATGGGATGCCGGCGCTGCAGGCAGAGGATTAGCCAAGTGAGCCATGGTGCTGGCCCCTAGTCTTTCTATCTTAAAAATGAGTGTTACTTAGAGCAGGCATTTGGCTCATTTGTTAAGTTGCCAATTGGGACACTTACATCCCATATCTGGATTCCTGGTTCCAGTTTGGTCTATTCTGCTCTGGTCCAGCTTCCTGTGTAGGTGCATCCTGGGAGTCTACAGATGGTGGTTCAAATACTCAGGTTGCTGCTACCCACATGGGATACCAGGATTGAATTCTGGGCTCTTGGCTTCCATTTGGCCCAGACCTGGCTGTTGTGGATGTTTGGGGAGTGAACCAGAGGATGGGAGATCTCTCTGTCTTTCTGTCTCTCTGTATTTCATTTAAAATGAAAATATATAAATAAAAAAATTTAAAAAGACTAAATAAATGCCACTTATTTCATAGGCATGCAGGTTTTATGAACATATACCCAGGACTTTTAAAGTAGATGTTTCAGTGAGAGCACTTATGATCTACTCTCTTAGCAATTAAACCACAATAAAGCTAGAAAAAATTTAAATTTAATTCATTTTAACAATAGAGACCAAACACATTAAAGTCAAAGAGAAAACTAGATTATTGCATCAGTAGAAAATATATCAAGTATACACATATATATAAATTCAATAAGCCTAGAGATTAAAAAAAGTCTGGGAAAACATCTTCATAACTAAATAATATATTAAGTACATCTAATTTTAAACTCTAAATGTAGTGTGTTCAAAATAACATGTTGAAATGTGCATGTTTTGCAATGATATTTAAAAATCAAAAATAATAATTTTTTACTTACTAGTCCTTTATGTTTTTAGACCTATTTGAGTCTAAGTCCATGAGAATAACTTTCCTTTCTGCCTAGAGAGCACTATAAAAGTAGGTTGAGTAAGAATTATGATATGAGGTTTTGAGTGTCATGCTAAACTTTGTAGCAGTGGTTCATAACCATTTTTTCTCTACACCTTTTATGTGTTCACAACAGTGCTTAGCTTCTTTCTATACAGGATCACCAGTCTCTTGAGAAAGGCAGGGAGCATGCCAGGCTTTTGAGTTAAGGGACAGTGACAGGTCCACATGTGTGTTTTTTAGAACAGTAAGTAAGGTAGCATAAATACATTCATAAATTGGAGAGAGGGACCAGAATGAGGAGATTAATTATGAGGTTTTTACCTCGGCTTCAGTGAGATAGTAAGGTCTGAACTATAGTAGTGGCAACCAGGGTCGGAATATAGAGGTTCTGAACTTGGGGAACTTGGTGATGATGTGAAAAGATCTGATGACCACTACACATTATATGCATGTATTGAAATATCACACTATACCTCCTAAATGCGTATAATTATTATAAATCAGTTAACAACTATAAAACAAGAACAGTGGAAGTGTCTAATCTTCCTAAGTCCTGACTGTTTGATAGATTCTCCTTAATCGTTTCACATACAAGGGGTTGGGTGGGGAACCAGAACATTGTGCCAATTAAACATTAGTTGTGACATTTCATATTAAAATAATAGAATCCTTGCTCAGTTATTTTTGGTTGTTTTCAATACTAAGAAATCTAAGAACCTGTCATACATTTTAAGGTAACATAATTAATATGTTTGTTTTCTTTAAATGATAGTTTCACAAGTGAGAGCCACACCTTTGATTTACCTACTTATCTTTACAGATGAACTGAAACTACTTTGTGATTTTATTGTCCGTGATCTTAGCATTTATTCATTGCCCAACTGCAAGCTAGTAAGAGAGTGACTTGTCCTAATTTTGCACTATGGTATTATATCTTCAATGACTTCAGGTATTGGTCATGAAATTTCTCAGTAATATCACTTCAGTTCTCCAAACAAATGCCATAGGATCTTGTTTTTGTTATCTCTTGCTGTGTAACATATTACAGGCAGCCCTTGGGGCAGGTTCTACAGCTTTGAGTTCTGCATCCTGGGACTCTTAGCAACTGCTGATGGGAAGTATTTAAGAAACATTGCACCTGTACTTAGCATGTACACTCTTTGTGGGGAGGGGTCATTGTTCCTTGAAAAATACAATATAACAACTGTCTCCATAGCATTTGCATTCTGTCAGGTCTTGTACTAATCTAGAGAGATGATTCGAAGTGTGTGGGAGGATGTGCATAGATGACAGTTGTCCATCAGCATGTGTGGGAGATTGGTCCAAGACTCTTCTTAGATACCAACATCTGCACATGCTCAAGTCCACCATATAAAATAGTGTCCACATATACCTTCCTCTATCCTTTGAATCACCTCTAGCCTACTTGTAATACTTGATGCAATGTAAATGCTATGTAGATAGTTGTACTGTATCATTTATAGTGAGAAGTCTGTACATGTTGAGCACAGATGCATTTCTTTTCCCTGAATATTTTCAGTAATTGGTTGAATCTATGGATATGAAATCCACAGATGAGGAGGACCAACTGTATATGGGAATGCTATGCCATTTTATGTAAGAGACTTGATTGTCAATTTTCTGGTTTTGGTATTTGTATGGGGTCCTGGAACCAATCCTCCACAAATACTGCAGGACAGCTGCACTCCAGAACTTAGTAGCTCATAACAAGACAAATGTATTATCTCACAATATCTGAGGGTCAGGTGTTTGGTAACAGCTTGGCTTGTGCTTCTGACTCAGGGTCTCCCTGGAGGTGTCCTTACCTGATGGCTTGACTGGAGCTGGAGGATCTGATCCAAGAAGGCTCACTCGTAACACTATTGGCACAAGGCCTCGATCCTTTGCTGGTTGTTCCTAGGAAGCCATAATTCCACTGCAACTGGTCCAAGAAAGCAGTGAAAGGGGAAGTCACAATACTCTTTATGACCCAGTCTGGAAAGTCACACAGTGTCACTTCTGTCACCTTCTTTTGGCTGGAAGTGAGTCACAATGGCCAGGTCTCACACAAAGGGAGAGCAATTATGTACTACTTCTTGTTGGAAAGAGTATTGAAGAATTTATGAGCATACTTTAAAACCATAACAAGTGATATATTTGGGGGCTGGTGCCGCGGCTCACTAGGCTAATCGTCCACCTGCGGCACCGGCACCCCGGGTTCTAGTCCTGGTCGGGGTGCTGGATTCTGTCTTGGTTGCTCCTCTTCCAGTCTAGCTCTCTGCTGTGGCCCGGGAGTGCAGTGGAGGATGGGCCAAGTGCTTGGGCCCTGCATCCACATGGGAGACCAGGAGAAGCACCTGGCTCCTGCCATCGGATCAGCACGCTGCGCAGTGCACCAGCCGCAGCGGCCATTGGGGGCTGAACTAACGGAAAAGGAAGACCTTTCTTTCTGTCTCTCTCTCACTGTCCACTCTGCCTGTCAAAACAAAACAAAACAAAACAAAAAACAAAACAAAAAAAACACAAGTGATGTATTTGGAAATTAAACAATAAGATATGACTTTTCCAACTGGAAAGTAGATGCTGACCAATCTAATGTGCTTTTAAGTAGAATTGCCTCTGTAAATCAAAATCATTGCTATAAAATACAGGCTACATTAAGCTGCATTTGTAAATTATGTTTCACGATGATACTTTTTTCTAATTGGACTATTGTTTGATTTCTGTAACGAATGAAAACAACTTGAGCTTTGGGAATTTGCTTTTCATTCAGAGGAAAACAAGCCTGCTTACTTGTAAATAACCTCATTTTTAATTATTTCTGAAACAGTTGGACTTCCTGGTTTACAAAATGCTCCTCTAGTAGACGAAAAGAGTATGCATTAGGGTTATTTATATTGGTGGGGGACATCACAGCATTCACAGATCATTAGGCCACAACTATTCTGTTTCTAAGGTTAGATACTCTATGAACCAGAATTGGCTGTGATGATCAGTACAATGGTTGCAGCTGGCATTTATTGAGTAGTCTCCCCTTATCTGTGGATGATACATTCCAGTATCCCCAGTGGTTGCCTAAAACTTTTGATAGTTCCAATCCTATATATCCTGTAGTTTTTCCTATGTGCCCCAAGGCAGGGCAACACTATACGAGGGTTAATCTGTCATTCCATGGCTTATGCCCTGGTGCCTCCTTTGTATCACTATTCTTGTGCTTTGGGGCCATTAAGTAAAGTAAGGATTACTTGAACGCAAGCATTGCAGTACCCTGATGATAAGACTATTGGGCTGTAGCATACAGTGTGGATATACTGGACAAAGGGAGCATTCATGTCCTGGGTGGGACAAAGGACAGTAGGAGGTTTCTTCACAAATGGCATGCAACTGAAATCTTGTGAATTATTTCTGGAATTTTTCATTAAATAGTTTTGGATTGTGATTGACCATGTAACTGAAACTGTAGAAAGCAAAACTGCAGGGTGTGGGGTGGGGGAGCAGAGGGATAGGGATGGCTGTTGTACTTCCTGTGTGACAGGCTTTATTTCAAATGCTTTGTGTGATTTAATCTCAGTAGCTTGTGAGATAAGTGCTGTTACACCTCATTATATAAATGTGGATGTGAGGCACAAAGGAATGATGGAATGTGCCCGAATCAAACATTGAGTAAAAGGCAGACTTAGTTCTGCTTGGCATATGGTAGGTCTTCAAACACCACTGAAGGAGTGACTTAGTATTTTTTTTTAATTTAGAACATGTTCTTTTGTTCTTTATTCTGTTATATGAATTCTCTCAAGTTACCTTTCTTACGTAATCAGTTTGTTCAGAATGGCACTCCATGCCAGGATAATGTGATGATTAAAATTGTAGATCCTGCAATCAGAAGGCCCCTCTTGCCAATCCAGTACCGTTGGCGATTGATAATGAAACTGTAGGTTAGTGTTGTAACCTTGGAAAAATTGCGTACCTTTGTTAAAATAATATTTTCTTGTTGAAAAATGGGATCATATGGTATTTATTTTAAGAGAATAGTCATTAGCATTAGATGAGATAATATTGTACCTGGTATATAATAAGCACAAATGATTGATAGCTTTGGTTTAATTATGTTTATTATAAGAAGTTGTATTAATCCTCATTCCCCCCTGCCCTATGCTTTGAGTAAGAATAGCGACTCACCCCTTTGAAAGTGAATAAAAGGCCTGGAACACGGTGGACCTGGTCTTTTTGCTCCTTTGCCTTGATTGCCTTCTATTGCCCTTGTTGCCCTTGGCCTTTGGGTTGCCTGATCTCTCCACCTTCACTTCGATACCTCTGCTAAGCTTATTGTAGCTGCTCATAACCAAATGTTTGCTGCATGTGGCTCCTGGCCTATACTCTGCTTGGTGTGGCCTCAACTTAATTTCTGGACATCCCTTTCTCCCTTAGATAGAGCCCTCACTCTCCTATGCATTTCTCTTACTGAATAAAATCCTTAAAACTTAAAAAAAAGGATAGTGACTTCCTTAGTCATAAAATGCATTTTTTTCTAAAGTAAGATTTATTTCTATTATTCCTAAGGATTTTTTTTTCCTTTTTTAAATTTGTATGTATCTCATAAAGGAACATAGTAATTGTAGGTATCTCATTAGGAACATAGTAATTCTTCCCACCATACCTGCCCTCTCACCCCCCCTTCCTCCTCCCTCTCCTGTTTACTCTGAGAAAGAAAAAGAAACAGAAATAAAGAAAAAAAGAAAGACTAGAATAAAAAAAACTAAGAGAGCTGTTCCTCAACGGTCTAGACAAGGGCTGTTCTGTGTTATTGCTTCCTCAAGGTGATTTCGCTCCCCTCTCCTTTTGCCTTGCTTCCTCCCCCTTCTTTCCTTTTAGAAACTTAATTGTCTTTAAAGAAGAACCCAAGGATGATACATCTTTTGTGAGCTCTTAGACATAACTATAACTTATGAGCCATAATAATATCCTCCACTTAATATACTAAAAGGAACTGATTCTTGAGAACAAGTTTTATTATTAAGTGTCATGGCACAACTCCTTGGGGACAGAGGTCCTGCATGGGAAGTTAGTGCACGGTGACTCTTGTTTATTTAACAAATAACACTCTTTATGTATGATGTCAGTGATCACCCAAGGCTCTTGGCATGAGCTGCCTTGTCTATGGAAACCTTTTGGATCCACCAGCTTGACAAGGCCATAAGCAAGGTGGAAGTCCTTTCCTCCCTTAGAGAAAAGTACATCCTTCTTTGGTGGCCACTTCTTTCCACTGGGGTCTCACCCACTGGGGTCTTTTATGTAGGACATTTTTTTTTCAGAGTGTCTTGGCTTTCCATGCCTGAAATGCTCCCCCTTGGCTTTCCAGCCAGACCAGAATGCCTTAAGGGCTGATTCTGAGGTTGGAGTATTACTTAAAGTGATTGTCATTCTATGAGTGTCTAGTATGAACTGCTTCCTGAAAAATTTTTTAAGCCTTGTTATAGCATCTCCTGTTTTGGTTTCTGGGTTTTATTTTTGTCATAAGGCTGGAACAAGCTCCTGTCTCTCGAAGTGCCTGGGCTGTGGGAGCAGCCTAATTCAACAGTCACCATATTTGGGGAGAGACTGAGCTCCTAGACAAGTAAAGCAATGACTAACTGAATTGCCATTCTAAAGGGATGAAAGCAGAGGGTGCAGAACCAGATTAGAGTTGGTAGATTTGAAGCAGAGAAAAGTAGAACACTTAAGAAATTCCCTGAGCCAGAAAGAACCCTCAAAGTCATTTTAAAAGAGCTGCTGAAGCTTTAAGTGAATACATGCTCATGACACATTAGCTTTTTTGATATTGGCTATTTGCATTTTTAGCAAACTTTTAGAATACGGAGATGTATAGAAAAAAATACTTGGGTTATCTTTTTTTCTGAAGAGTGATGTCACAGTAGTTAAAAAGCTTACAATTTTTTAAAATAAAATTGTAGTTACTTATGTGATATTTCTGTAACAGAAACGTGTTTTCTTTTGAACTCTGCTTACCTCATGGCAGTTCTTCTCATTTGTTTTTTAGGTTTCATAGCATCAACTTGAATCGATTTGCATTTCAAAATTGGATCTGCACAAAGACTAGATATTGTGGAATGACTAGCAAACAAGCAATGTCATCGAATGACCAAGAAAGGCTCTTGTGTTATAACGGGGAAGTCCTTGTTTTTCAGTTGTGTAAGGGAAATTTTGCAGATAAAGAACCTGCAAAAACACCCATATTACAAGTCCGAAGAATGGCTTTTGACACAGGAACAAGAACATTTGTTCAGAAGTCCATTGGAATATTCAGATTAAAGAAAGAAAAAAACTCCCATTTTAAAATCACATGTTGCAACTGTGTATCTGATTTCAGAACTGGAATCAACCTGCCTTGCATTGTGTTACAAAGCAATAAAAAGAGTAATATTATCCAATACTTGCTACTATTTCTTCACAGTACTAATACATTTGAAAAGCGTTTGAGTTTTAAAGTAGACCATGAGTTGAAGGACAGCATAAGGGTCCTTAATGGTCCTTTAGTTTTATGGCAATGTGTCAGCACATTATTCATTATTTCTTCCAAAACTGGCAATATTGTTAGTGTGTCAGACACCTTCTCCTCTGTTATATGGGCAGGGGAGATTGGAAATCTAGGTACTGTTTTATTAGGAGTAAAGAAATGCTGTTTTTCTGAGGAAGGATCCCAGATGCCTTCAGAACCAGATTATGCAATTTGGAATACCAAGTTTTGTTTATATGCACTTGAAAGTAAGGAAATACTAAGTGAAGCATATATTATCCCTGCTGCATATAGCGGTGTGACTTGTGTCCATGTCTGTGCGACCGAGATCATCAACAACCAGATAAGAATATCTCTGCTTGCCCTTACTAAAAAAAATCAGCTGATTTCATTCCAAAACGGGACTCCTAAAAGTGTATGCCAGCTTCCATTTGGCGATCCCTGTGCAGTTCAAGTTATGGATTCAGGTGAAGAAAACCTCTTTTTCATTGTATCATTTAGGTCCAATGATGCTTGTGCTGTTTGGAAAAAGAACTTTCAGGTACAGTACTTACTCTCTTAATTCACTTGGTGGTCTTAGACCTTTCAGCCATTCCTGGGCATCGTGGAATTCATCCTAGAGTCTTACCTAAGTCAACTTTTAGTGCTGTATTTAAAATCATGTTGTATATATTACACTGTTCTTTTTTCTTAACATTATCTGAATACTACGTGACATTGAGGTTTTGTTTTTTGCCTTGCCATTTTGAGTCATAAACCTTTCAGTTGTTTAGAAATGTATAAATATATAACTAATTTTATCTTTTAATATGACTTTCTGGTTTGTATTAATGTGATAGTAATTAAATGTGTATTTTCACTTACATTAGTATTACTAGTATTTTGACATCTTACTCCTTTCTAGAAAACTCAAATCAGTTTTTCAACTTTTGGAAAGTTGATAATTGTCTACTTTAAACTTAACTTTCTCTAATTCATTTCTGAAAATTAAACATGCAGATTTCTTTGAAATGCCACTCTCCCTTTAGAGACAAATAACTATTCTCTAGTACAAGTAGCATTACTTTTTATAAAAACTTGCTGATTTTTGTTATAATTTATAGGTCAGAGCTGACCTTTGACGAAGCCATTCACATAATATAATCTTTTCTTTGACTTTAAGGCTTAGAAATTGCTTTAAAATACTCACTGGTATTCAGTGTTCAATAACAGGTAAAAAAAAGGCATAGGAAATTAGAGGTTTATAACTATGGGTGTCTCCACCCATAGTATTTCTCCAACTCTGTTTTGTTTTGTTTTGCTTTTTTTTTAGTAACATTGCATCCTCCTGGTTTAAGATGTACATCAGCTCAGTCAGTTATGTGATGGGCAGTGTTTCTACATCAAGACAAATTCTTACTAGTCAGAAGTGTCTTTTCTAAAATTAGTACATTATACAACTTGTTAAGATTTTGTGATATTTAAGAAAAAATAGACACTGCCTTATCTTGTGTGTCCTAACTAGAAGCTCAACTAAAGTTTTTTTTTTTTAATCATTTTATCACCTTGCTCTGGAGTATTGATAGATGTTTTAGAAAGTTCAGACTGCCTTTTAAAACGTGAATCATTATCCTGTGTATGGGGAAATGCCACACTTGAATTAGGCTTTATCTGGCTTTGCTTTATAAACTCAATTTCTGTTAATAGGGATTATATTCAATCTCTGTAATCCATATTCAACTTCTATAATACATAGAGAACTTAAATTCTCCAAAGCAAACTAACTTGAAAGCTATCCTATCTTCTTTTTGAAAGCAATCTTTTAAGAGCACATTGTGCTTTATTTGGAGCTTATATGGAAAATAACATTTTCTGTCTTTTTCTACTTTCTTTTCCTTTCAGGAAATGGTAGGAGGGAAACATCTGGTATACCCTATAATCCTTATCAGGGTTAGAGTAACGGAAAGAACACCACCTGGGTTTGAATCCCAGCTGAGCCACTTACTGGTGTTACCTTAAGGAATGTGTTTAATTCTTGTGAACTTATTTTTTTTTCTGTGAATTTGGGATCATCCTGCCTCTAAGAGGGGAGAAAATAAATCCAATGACATTGTAAAGTGTCTTGCACAGTACTTTACACACAGGAGTTCAGTAAGTCTAGCGGTTTTTATGTTAGACAAGGGCTAGGGCTGTCAGCAATTACCTGCACTTACCCAAGGATGTCACTTGAATAAGGAAAAACATTCCCTTGCACCCCATTCATTGAATGGACTATAGTCCTCACTCACTGCTTTGAAGTGGGTCACTTGCTTGGACATTGTAAAGCTTGTCATGCTGAAGTCACCGAAGCATAGACTTGCATCCGTCCCCATGGATGGGTCTGTAGCTGCTGCCTCTCTGACTTGAATTTGTGTTTTAGGGTTCTCTGTCTACAATGGACCACCAATGCATGCAGTCACTACGAAATCACTCCCTGAGCCACCCCTTCAGGGATTCCACACCGTTCTGCTGTTCTCACATACCGTGTTTTGAAAACTCTGGTCACACGCTGACATCTGCAAGTGCTTAAAAATGGCCTCTCCCCTGGCATCCCTGGGCATTTGGCAACTCCTGCCTCTATGTTGGTGTTACATTTATGCCCACTGACTTAAAAAGGATGTAGCTTAGAGGAAAATAGCCAAGTACTTGGAAAACAGGGATGCAGGCTAAGAGCTAGAAATAAAGGGAAGAGGAAATAATCATGTCAGACATCCTTAGTTTAAGGAACTAATTGCATCTGAGCAATGACACTTTATTGAGCAATTAAAGCAAAAAAGGAAATACGGTAGGTTCCAAATGAATGGAATGTAGTACAAGAGAGTATTTTTTTCTAGCATTGAGTTCTGAGAGGAATTTATTGTTTGTAGTATTAAGAGGTTTTAGTTAACAAAATAAATACTGTGTTAATAAATAAAATGCTGGGGCTGATGTTTTTGTGTAGAGGGTAAAGCCACCAGCTGTGATGCCAGTATCCCATATGGGCATCAGTTTAACTCCCAGGTGCTCCACTTCTGATCTGGCTCCGGGCTAATGCCCTGGGAAAAGAAAGCAGTGGAAGAGGGCCCAAGTATTTGGGCCCTTGCCACCCACATGGGAGGACCTGGAAGAAGCTCCTGGCTCCTGGCTTCTGCCTGGCCCCGTCCTGGCCATTGTGGCCATCTGGGGAGTGAACCAATGGATGGGAGATCTCTCTCTCTCTCTCTCTCTCTCTCTGTGTAACTCTGACTTTCAAATAAATAAATAAGTCTTAACAATAATAATAATAATAAGTTGCTGTCTTTGGTAGCAGTTTTGCCCCAAAACAGAAAGCAGCAGAAGCAGTCTTCCTTCGGGGTGGCTCTCGTTCATCCATCTGCCCCTTTACCACCCCATTCCAAGAAGGAATTAGCTTACAAAGATAGGAGAAATACAGACAAGCATAAATTAGAGTAAGTAATGAAAATCAAGGTTAGTGTGTTTCCAGATCAGCCCTTCATAAAAGCCTCAGGTATAATGTTTAATCCATCCTTAGGACTTGAAATAAAACTGGCCTAGAGGGATACATGACTAGCTTTTAGGCCTGCTCTCTTGCATAGAAGTTGTCTCTGCAAGTTCTGACTGTGTGTGTACCAGGCATTTCAAAAGCAAGGTCATTCTCAAGTATACCTGAAGCATAGATATTGGTGTGTTGTTGATAGAGGTTAATCTGCTCTAGAACTACGTTATCTAATGCAGTAGCCACTAGTCACATGTGGTTATTTAGCATCTGAAATGTGGGTAATCTGAATTAAAATGTGCTATAAATGTCAAAAATACACACCAAACTTCAAAGTCTCAGTAAAGGTTAAAGATCAAATATCTCAACATGTATTGATTACATTGAAATGAAATAATGTCGGCCGGCGCAGCAGCTCACTAGGCTAATCCTCCGCCTGCGGCGCTGGCACCCTGGGTTCTAGTCCCAGTCGGGGCGCCAGATTCTGTCCCGGTTGCTCCTCTTCCAGTCTAGCTCTCTGCTCTGGCCCGGGAGGGCAGTGGAGGATGGCCCAAGTGCTTGGGCCCTGCACCCGCATGGGAGACTAGGAGAAGCACCTGCTCCTGGCTTCAGATCAGCGTGGTGCGCCAGCCGCAGCGGCCATTGGGGGGTGAACCAACAGAAAAGGAAGACCTTTCTCTCTGTCTGTCTCTCTCACTGTCCACTCTGCCTGTCAAAAAAAAAAAAAATGAAATAATGTCTTAGATATATTGGGTTAAGTATATTAAAAATCACCTTTTCATTTCAACTAGAGAATTTAAAATTATAAATATGCCTGGCATTTGTGGCTTGACTGTTTCTATTGGGTAGCACAGTTTGAGAGCTATAGATTGAGAATGTGTCTGCACAGCTGTGGTGTTTGCATGCCTATCGCATTCTTATTGCTAATATCTCTTCCCATAGTTCATTAGACTGCATGATACTTGTGTGTGTTGGGGGAGGGGAGCTAAGGGAGCTCATGGGTCTACTAATAAGCCGCCTCCCTGTACAAGAGAAGAATCACAGCTTTAGAAATTAGCTTTATAGGGGCACAATTGATAATTGGTTACATACATCAAAGAGCCTCACTTCAGTTGTAAAACCAATCATATTTTGTTAATATTAACTGCTAAACTAAGTGTAATTGCTCAAATTCTGGCCACCCTCATGAGTCATCTACATGATGTGTCTGTGCTATTGGGGTTCTGAGCAGAGATTTAGCTTTTTTTGCCTTAGGAAGGAGAGGATCAGATCTCCATGGTGGTATTTTAAAAAGTATTTTTCATCAGTCTGGAGGCTTTGAACTTTACGTACCTTTAACACATTGTCTTTTAAACTTTGGGTCTCAAGCATCTTATATAGACTGACCAGATTATTCCATTAAGCTAGGATGCTTCTAGGTGTTCTACCATGAAGGTCCCTTACCTTGTGAGCCCCTGATAATAGCTGTGTCCCCTCTGCCCCCATGAGGGTTTATGGTATTAAGTTCATTTTGGTTTTGTTGTGGGTTGTTCTCCATTGAAAACCCTTAAAGTGCCTACCTGTACCTTCCGTTTGCCTAGTGCAACTGAATTCCTCAGGTAATTGGTCTGATCATAAGTGCGTATCCATTAAGGTTTATGGGAATGAGGGTCATCCTTAAATTATCTGTGCTAGAGGAAGACTCTTCACTGGAGTTTTACTCATGATAAATGTTAGAATTTCCAAAAGATTTAGCCATGAGAAGTGTTAGAATTTATAAATAAATTATAGTCAAATTTTAATGTAGAAATCAGGGATGTGAACATCCCTGGGCAAACCTTAATAAAATATTAAATCTAAGTACATTGCTATTTGTAAAGTTATTACAACTCCTTATGTTTTCTGATCCCCCAGTTCCTTAGTTTAGTATATACAATATCATTTTCATCACTCATTTGTAAGACTGAGGATTCAGTATAACTACAAGAAACGGAAAGACTTGTTAGTTTATCTCATATCTGATTTTCTTTAATTTCCTATTCCTCCTTTAATGTACTCTTTTCAGGTTGCTGCTAAGTGGGAAAAAGTTAATTCAGTACTGATAGATGATTTTGTTGGAACTGGAACTGATCAAGTGTTGGTACTTTTTAAGAACTCCTTGAACTCAGATTGCCTGACTTCATTTAAACTAACAGATCTTGGCAGCATAAACTATTCAGTGAGTTCTGTTTACTTACTATATGTTACTTGAAGAAGCACTTTAGAAAATGCAAGTGCTTGCATTTTTGATACAATATTTAAATGCTTGTGATTTCTTATGTAAACTTTGGGGTTTTAAAAAACATAGATTGGATCTTTATATATGTATATATACATCTAATTTCAACAAATGTTAATACAATTTGACCATGCTTTTGATATAAATTCGAAATATAGTGTCCTGTGGTTGTTATAAGAATATTATAACTTTATTATTGCTTCTGAAAATTGCATTTTACACAAATAAACATGATAATATTGGATTAATTAAAGAATAAAATGAAGGGAAACTGCTTTATTCAAAGAAGTAACAGTTCAAAATATCTTGAGATCTTAGGCATAAGAGGAAAAATATACTCCTGAAGTTTCTGATCTATATAAAAATCTCAGTGAGCTTGATACTTTATAAAGCAGTATACAACTGTTAGGTAGTAATAGTAGTAATCATGGTAATTTTTTTCTAGTTAAAAGGTGATGATGGGAAAATATATAAGTTGCCTTTTATTCTGTTGTTACTGTTTTTATAATTTGTTTTTAAAATAATGCTGTGTAACATGGGAAAGGGCCCCTTGACTGGATAGAGTTTAATTGCATTTTGCTAATCTTAGGAATTTTCAATTTGTTTCCATTGTTGTGTTTTTTTTAATGTATTAGAGTGAACCATTGGATTTCAATGAAGATGATTTATTTGAAGACATACAAGATAATCGTCACTTGGTGATTCCTCCTCTTCAAGGAAGAGTGAAAGTTAGTATCTGTATTTACTTTTTGCATTTGCTTTTTGATTAAAGTATAAGCAACTCAGTGCTTAGGGGAAAAATGGCATTTCAAAGGATCTTTACCTTTTTGGCACCTTTGTAAAAACTATTATGGCATTACTTACAAATGTGTTATCTAAAACCGATACCCTTTGCTAGTAAGCCTGTGCAGATTAAATAAGCTTCTTGAGAGAACATATAAGAAGCTCACTTTTGAAAGTGTGTTTTTCTGGTCTATAGGATCATTGTACCATAATGTTTCTTTTAGAGGGGCAGTGAGTATGATAACTCATGACACATTCCAAACCTGAATAGTTTACCTTTAAGTCTTCCGTAAAAAGCTTCCTGGAGTATTTTTTTCCCTCAAATATATCAAGGTAAGGCATATTTCCTGTAAAATACTAAAACTATACAAAGAAATATTAAGAACAAAGTAGCGTTATTACCTGTAGTTGAACTGCCAAAAAAATGCCAATTTTTTTTTTTGACAGGCAGAGTTAGACAGTGAGAGAGAGAGACAGAGAGAAAGGTCTTCCTCCCGTTGGTTCACTCCTCAAATGTTTACTACGGCCGGCGCGCAGGGCCGATCTGTAGCCAGGAGCCAGGTGCTTCCTCCTGGTCTCCCATGGGGTACAGGGCCCAAGCACTTGGGCCATCCTCCACTGCCTTCCCGGGCCACAGCAGAGAGCTGGCCTGGAAGAGGAGCAACCAGGACAGAATCTGGTGCCCCAACTGGGACTAGAACCCGGGGTGCCGGTGCCACAGGCAGAGGATTAGCCAAGTGAGCCGCAGTGCCAGCCCCAAAATTACGAATTTTAATACTTTGGAATGATATTCTTAAAGGTATTTATAAATAAGTGCAAATTTACATAGAAATGTGATTATAGGATACATACTGTATTGTAACATTTTTTTAATTTATAAAGATTTTCAAATATGTAGAAATGTTCCAGAAATACAGTGTTTATCTCTGTATTCCTGACATAGCTCCAACTATTGTTACTTTTAAAAATCATATTTTTAAAATTTTTTCAAAAACATGTATTTATTTATTTGAAAGAGTTACAGAAAGAGAAGGAGAGAGAGAGATCTTCCATCCACTGGTTTAGTTCTCAAATGGCCACAATGGTCTGGACTGAGCCAGGCTGAAGCCAGGAGCCAGGAGCTTTTTCTGGTACTCCAACGTTGATGTGAAGGCCCAAGTGCTTGGGCCATCTTCTGCTGCTTTCCCAGGTGCATTAACAGGGAGTGGGATGGCAAGTGGAGGAGCCGGGACTTGAACTGATACCATTATAGGATGCCAGCACTGCAGACAGTGGCTTAACAATGCCAGCCCCTTAAAAGTCATATTTACCTCATCTATTTGTGTTTGTATGTGTGTACATTTCTGTAGAAATATTTGAAAATTGCAAGTATTATTATACTTTACTCCTAGTGTATCTCAGCAGAAATCTCCTAAAAGGGAGATTACATAATAAGAGATTACTTCATCTCCTGTGTAACCACAATGCTGTTGTTGTAGTTAGAAAATTAATAATGATTCATTAATCTTAGTATCTAGTCCATATTCAAATGTATTTGTCACAAATGGTTTTTGTAGTTCCTTTTTTTTTTTCCCCAGGATCCAACCAAAGATTTCACTTCCTTTGGATTATCACTCATTGGTCTTTTAATGTAGTATAATGCCCCCTCCTTTTTTTTTTTTAAATGACACTAATGAGGAGGCCAGGCAAGTTGTCCCTCTTGGATTTGTCTGTTCACTTGTGGGGTCATTTAATCTCTTGCTCTATCCCTGGGGTTTACCAACTTTTTCTGGAAAGGGCCAGGTATTAAGTATTTGTACTTTGTAGGACCTTTAAAAGTTAATTTGCAACTGTTTCAGTTATTAAAGTGAATTCATTAATGCTTGTGTAACACATACCAGATACGAATATGAACAATAGATAAATAAAACATAATGGACAGAGAACAATAGAGAAAAAGATGGATAACAGGATTCTTCAGAAAGTTTATGGAAAAATAGAATCAAAAGATAAGTTTATTTTGTTGCAAAAATTTTTTTGAGGTTTATTTATTTGAAAGACCAAGTGACGAGAGTGAAAGAGAAAGAGAGTTGGAGAAAGAGATTGTCGATCTACTGGTTTACTCCTCAAATGAACACAATGGATGGGGCTGGGCCAGGCTGAAAGCAGGAGACTAGAACTCCACCCCGGGCTCCCATGTGGGTCGCAGGGACCCAAGTACTTGGGCCATCATTTGCTGCCTTCTCAGCTAGATGGGAAGTAGAGCGACCAGGACTCAAACTGGCACTTTAATATGGGACGCAGGCATCACAAGTGGTGGCTTAACCTGCTATGCCACAATGCTAGCCCTGCTGAAAAAGTTTTTTAGATCATATATATAAGGAGTCTTTAAGAGGTTCATGGAAATGCACATTATAAAAAAGGTATACATGGGTTTCAAATGTGTTTGACCAAAGTAGATTTCTCTTAATTCCATTTTCAGTGAACTTTTTGAAAATGTCATTATATTAACAACTTCTGGGGGCTGGTGCCATGACTCACTTGGTTAATCCTCCACCTGTGGCGCTGGCATCCCATATGGGCTCTGGGTTCTAGTCCCGGTTGCTCCTCTTCCAGTCCAGCTCTCTGCTCTGGCTCGGGAGGGCAGTGGAGGATGGCCCAAGTGCTTGGGCCCTGCACCTGGCTCCTGGCTTCGGATTGGCGCAGCGCGCCTGCCGTAGCGGCCATTTTGGGGGTGAACCAACGGAGGGAAGACCTGTCTCTCTGTTTCTCTCTCTCACTGTCAGTTACCTGTCAAATAAATAAATAAATCTTTAAAAAAAAAAAAAACTTCTGTACCCTGAATAAAAAGACAAATTGTGGAAAAAGATACTGTAACACATGACAGAGGATTAATGTCGTTTATATAAATGTGCATTCTTTTATAATATAGTTGAATACATATAATAGCCCAGACTTCTCAAAGGAAAACTTATTATCGTTATTAAAATGTGAATTGTACATGTCTTTTTGCTCTTGTACATCCAGCTTTAAGGATGCACATGTTTTTACCAGAATATTTATGTAGTGCTTATAAACAACAGTGTTGGTCAGACTCCAAATACTCATCATTAGGAGTATGGTAAATAAATTATGATATACCTAAATCATGGAGTACTGTCCAGGTGTCAAAAAGAATAAGGTTTATCTTTATAGTGATTTAGAAATGATGCCAAAATAGTTTAATTTATGAAAACATGACTTTGTGAAAGGTTTAATTTATGAAGCAGGACCAACCCTCTTGATTAAAAATGCAATGATAGGTTAAATATTTTCTGAAAATCTTCAGAAACCAGACAATATAAGAGTAACTTATCAAGCCAAATTTTCAAGGCAGGAACCCAGAGAAATAAGCACAAGACCAATGCCCTAGGAGTGTGGACAAGAACCTACAGCCATGTGCCCCAGGCACCTGGCAGAAATAACATAAAATCCTCCCTGTAAACACACATTTATCCTGGGTCACATAAAAATCTCAAAGTTTCATTCTGTCGCCCACAGAATGACTAAGCACAGAAAGAAGGCATCGTGAGTAATTCTTCACAGAAAATAATCACATTGCACTTCTGTCAACTAAAAACATGGAATTTAAAAAACTTAACAGATGACTTCAGTGGTTATCTCAGAGATGAAAGAGATGCAGAATAAATTAGTGAGTTGGAATATGTTAAAAATTATCAAAAAGGTAACACAAAGAAGAAAAATCTGAAAGGTTTTAAAGAACATAAAGGGAAGGCAGGAAGAATGGAGATGGAAACTGAGAGGTGAGCATCTGCTTTGTTTTATGCATTACCTGTTAGCGGTAATTCTCAATGTGGACAATTAAGTGCTTCAGGGCCCTTTGGAGGCTAACAAGTCTACCTTCTTCCATTGTATTTGTTTTGTTAATTATTATTTATTTATTTTTTAAAAAGATTTATTTCTTTATTTATTTGAAAGTCAGAGTCACAAAGAGAGAGAAGGTGAGGCAGAGAGAGAGGTGAGGCAGAGAACCATCTGCTGGTTCACTCCCCAAATGGCCTCAATGGCCAGAGCTGTGCTGATCCAAAGCCAGGAGCCAGGAGCCAAGAGCCAGGAGCTTCTTCCAGGTCTCCCATGTGGGTGCAGGGGCCCAAGGACTTGTGCCATCTTCACTGCTTTCCCAGGCCATAGCAGAGAGCTGGATTGGAAATGGAGCAGCTGGGACTTGAACCAGTGCCCATATGAGATGCCGGCACTGCAGGTGGCAGCTTTACCTACTACACCACAACTCTGGCCCCTATTTTAATTTTTTTAAAGTTTTATTTATTTGTGTGAAAGGCGGAGACAGAGAGGCAGAGAGAGAGAGAGGTCTTTAATCCGATGATTCACTCTCCAGGTGGCTGCAATGGCTGGAGCTGCACCGATCTGAAGCCAGGAGCCAGGAATTTCTTCCAGGTCTCCCACACGGGTGTAGGGGCTGGAGGACTTGGGCCATCTTCTACTGCTTTCCCAGACCATAGCAAGAGAGCTGGATCGGAAGTGGAGCAGCCTGGACTCAAACCAGCGCCCATATGGGATGGCAGCATTGCAGGCAGCCCTGTTAATTATTTCTTAAAGACTTACCTATTTATGTTAAAGGCAGAGTTAATAGAGAGAGGGAGAGACAGAGAGATCTTTTCTCTGCTGGTTCACTCCCCATATGGTCCCAACGGTCTGGGCTGGGCCAGGCCAAAGCCAGGAGCTTCATGTGGGTCTCCCACGTGGGTGCAGCAGCTCAAGCACTTGGGCCATCTTCTGCTACTTTCCCAGGCACATAAGCAGGGAGTTGGGTAGGAGGTGCAACAGCCGGGACATCAGTGGGCACTGAGGTAGGATGCTGGTGCTGCAGGCAGTGGCTTCACCCACTGTAACACAACGCTGGGCTCCCTTTCCTCCCATTTTATTTACTTATTTATTTTAATTTTAAATTTTAATTACTTTTTAACAGATTCATTATGGTTTATAGACAGAATTCTAAAAATATAATGATATTCCTTTCCCTCCTCCTTCCCTCCCATTTTAAATTTGAGGAAACCAATGGAGAGCCTGGAAGGTTAAGTGACTTGCAGTCCATTTCTCTGTCCATTTTCTCATGAATTTTTTTTTCAATTAGTTGTTGGAGGGGAAATGAGGAGACAAGGACCTTAGAGAAACTTTTGCACATGTACACGCTCATAGCAGCAGGCCACTGTAATACTTTACAAGTAGGCATAACCTAAATGCCATCAACAGAGTAAGAGAGAAGTAAATTGTAGCCATAAGATGGGATACTGGGAGGGCAAGGAAAGGAATAGACTTCTCTAAAACCTAGTGCATACCCAGTGGTTCCAAAAGATTGAAAACAAACAAAATGCTAACTATTCCTTAGGAATCCATTCTAAGGTGGTAAAACTTTGAAGACAAACAAGCAAGTTATTTATTTTTAAGATTCATTTGTATATATGAAAGTGAGTTACACAGAGAGGGAGAGATAGAGATTTTCCATCTACTAGTTCCCTCCCCAAAATGGCCTCACCAATCCAGGAGCCAGGAGCCTCATCTCGGTCTCCTACATGGGTGCAGGGGCCCAGTTCCTTGGGCCATCCTCTGCTGCTTTCCCAGGCATATTAGCAGGCAGCTGGATTGGAAATAGAGCAGCCAGGACTTGAACCAGGGCTCTTATGGGATGCCCCTGTTAGAGGTGGCAGGTTAACCCACTGTACCACAACACTGCCTCCTGCCAGGCAGTTATTTTTAAAGGTCAGGGTAGTGTAGGACCTTATGGAGATTCCTCAGAAAGCTGAAAATAGATATGACTCAGCAATTTCACTCCTGGTAATTTACCGAAATGAACTGAAAGCAGCATATGAACCAATTATCTGTACCCAAGTGTTTATTACAGTTCGATTCAAAATAGCTAAGATATGGAATCAACCCAGATGTCCATCAAGTGATGACTGGATAAAGAAATTATGGTATACGGAATACTACTCAGCCATAAAAAAGAGTGAAATCCTGCAAAAAAAAAAAAATGGATACAACTGGAAACCATTATACTTGTTGAAATAAGCCAGTCCCCAAAGTACAAACACCATATATTTTCCCTGATTTGTAGTAACTAATAGAGTACAAAAAACACACAGGAGTGAAATTGACATTTTGAGATTCAATGATTGTTTACAGTCCTTCTCTTGACTTGAGGAACAGTGTTTTTTTTTTCTTACTGTTTATTGAGCTCTTTACTTAGTACAGGGTTAATCTTAGCAGTATAAAAAACTGAAAATAGATCTTTGTAAAAATTAAGAGTGGGAATAGGGGAGGTAGGAGGAGGAAGGGAGGGAATGGAGGGTGGGAAGTATCACTGTTCCTAAATCTATATATATGAAGTACATGAAGTTTGTTTACCTTAAATTACATTTTTTAAAATTTATTTTTAAGGAATACAAATTTTGTAAGTACAACTTTAGGAATAGAGTTACTCTTCCCACCATACCCACCCTCCCACCCCCACTCCCACCCCCATCCTCCTCCCTTTCCCCTTGCCAGTCCCGTTCTCCATTAGGATTCATTTTCAATTAACTTTGTACACAGAAGACCAACTCTATACTAAGTAAAAATTTCAACAATTTGCACACACACGCACAAAACTGAACACTAGTTTTATGGTTAACTCTCATAATACAGCTCATTGAGGGCAGAGGTCCTGCATGGCGAGTTAGTGTACAGTGACTCCTGTTGTCAATTTAACAATTAACACTCTTATGTATGACAACAGTGACCACCGAGGCTCTTGACATGAGCTGTCTAGGCTATGGAAGCCTTTTGAAATTTTTAGAAACAAAGGGCAGGTAGGTACCTCCAGGGCCACAGGGCAGCTCCTGCTGTGCTACATTTTCACCTGTATGTGGATAGGAGGCTCTTGGCTTCATCATTCATCTGGAAGCTGTTTTTTCGGGGTTGTACACTCTTCTCTGTGTATGACAGAGATCACAATAAAGAAGCACAACGCAAGCGTCGATGTCAGGCCATGCTCCTGTATTTGATTTCGGATGGGTGGGTTTTTTGTTGGTAGGGAGGAGGGACAAACCATTCCTTAACTGGTACCTGGAACAGTTCTGAAAAGGTAACCAGTCACAATCTATTGGGTATGCAAATAGGACTGGGTACCTAAAAAGTGAAGAACTAAGTCAGCGTAAGTTTTAAAATATTAGCTAGACATTTTCCATGCTTTGTATGATGAAGATAAAGAATTCAGTCTTTACCCTTCAACTTCAGTTCATGAAATAAAGAAAAAGAATTCACTTGCCTTAAAATTTAGTTTCAATAAAAGGAATTCAAAAAAGAGGTACATTTTGTTTTTTAAACACAGAAAAACATGTTTTATTAAAAGATTAATACTTCAACAGCCTCAGATATCCATCTGAAATGAAAAAAATTATCAATGAAGCAACTCTATTTTTTTTCTTTTTCTTTTTTATTTCATAAATGTGAATTTACAAAATACAACTTTTGTATTGTTGTGGCTTCCCCACCTCCAACCTCCCTCCCTCCCGTGGCCCTCCCCTCTCCCTCTCCCATCCTGCCCTTTATCGAGTTTCATTTTCAATTACTGAAGCAACTCTTTAAATTTTCAGTAGCAAAAAACATTCCATGAATGTTTCATCCTTAGTGCCGAGATCTGTTTACATGATATAATAAAGGGAATGCATTGCTCTCTGCCCAGTTCAGAGCCAAAATACCATATTTTTTTTTTTCAGTTTACAGTAGTGTGTATCCTACTGCTGAGTTTATCAGCACAAAAACATGTATGACAGTTTTGGGGGGTCATTGTGTGTTACTTTTAAATTTTTTATAAAAGGTTACACAAACAGGATTTTAAGCTATCAAAAGTATTCATTTTTATTCATGATAATGTCTTATGTTAGTGTTTTATTTTGGAAACAGAAAATATTTATATAAGAAAGAGGTTTTTTTTGTATTGGGGGGAGGTATGAGAGTGTTTGCAGCCCTTGATTTTTAATCATAATTTT
Source organism: Lepus europaeus (assembly GCF_033115175.1). Lineage (NCBI taxonomy): Eukaryota > Metazoa > Chordata > Mammalia > Lagomorpha > Leporidae > Lepus > Lepus europaeus. The sequence goes on from NC_084850.1 coordinate 133,914,545, forward strand.
ATTCATCCATAATTTTTATTCAGTTACTTAATGACTTAGTAGTGAAAGGGATCCTAATGTGCTGATATTCTCTCAGTTTCATATATAATCTCTGTATTGCTGTTATTTGTATTTTCTTTTGGAAAAATTACATTTTTTTAATTAGAGATTTAAAATCTATGAAATAAAACAGTTTTACCTTAAGAAGTATTTTCTACTTTTCTATAAGAAAATGAATTGATAGGCTGGCGCCGCGGCTCAATAGGCTAATCCTCCACCTTGCGGTGCTGGCACACCGGGTTCTACTCCCGGTCGGGACACTGGATTCTGTCCCGGTTGCCCCTCTTCCATGCCAGTTCTCTGCTGTGGCCAGGGAGTGCAGTGGAGGATGGCCCAAGTGCTTGGGCCCTGTACCCCGTGGGAGACCAGGATAAGCACCTGGCTCCTGCCTTCAGATCAGCGCGGTGCGCCGGCCGCAGCAGCCATTGGAGAGTGAACCAATGGCAAAGGAAGACCTTTCTCTTTGTCTCTCTCTCTCTCACTGTCCACTCTGCCTGTCAAAAAAAAAGAAAAAAAAGAAAATGAATTGATAAGCACATTTGTAGAAAGTTCTTCCTAAATTAATGGTATGTCTGGTTTCTTTTGAAATCGTATCTCTGGCAACTAAAATTTTTCTTTCTTTATAGGTTGGATTAGCTTATATTCAGGAATTACAGAAGCATCTCTTGCTTAAGGAAAAAATTATTTCACAGTCGTTCAAAGCGTTAATGAATGTGTTTCAAGACAAAGATGATAATACACCAATTACAGAGGAGGTAAAGTTATCGCATGACCATGTTGTCATGTTATGAATTGAAAATCTGCAAAGGCCAACGTGGTGTAGTGGGTTGAGCTGCTGCCTGTGATACTGGCACCCTATAGGGGCACTGATTTGAGTCCCGGCTGCTCCACTTCCAATCCAGCTCCCTGCTAATGTGCCTGGGAAAGCAGCAAAAGATAGCCCAAGTCCTTGGACCCCTGCAACCACATGGGAGACCTGAAAGAAGGTTGGAGCTCCTGGCTTCATTCTGGCATGGCCCTGGCTGTTGTGGCCATCTGGGGAGTGAAACAGCAGATGAAAGATCTCTCTTGAATTCTTTGTCTCTCTTTCTCTCTGTAACTCTGCCTTTCAAATAAATAAAAACAAATCTTTTTTTTTAAAGAAAATTTGAAAGGTATTGAGTTACTTAAATTGTAATGTATCAGAAAATGCTGCTCAGTGGATCAAGAAGAAAAGTGGCAGGGATTGTATTGGTAGACCTTTATAACATTGAAAAATATTTGACAAGTCAATATTTTATAAGTTTGCATATAATTTTATAAGGTCTTAAGCCTCAGTTAATTAAATTAAATCTCAGTTATCAGGAACTTAACGTTTTTATTTGTATGGTTTGTATATTTTCTGACTTTTTAAATAGAATATGTTGAACATTATTTAAACTTGTATTGGTGATGACACAATTTTATCATTAATATAGTAATTGTTCTTTTAGTCTGTTGCATTATTCATTTCTAAGGATATTTATTCCTCTAGTAGATGTTCCTAAAGTGCTATTATTTGTGCTACTATTTTCATCTATCTGCTTCTTAGAATTTGGCTCTCTTTTTCTTTGTGGCCGATTATCATAAGAACTTCTTCAGGTACCTTCCAGTTACTTATGCCAGTACAGTAATATGGAAAGGTGGCAAAAATTGTTCACACTTTACAAAAAAGTAGTATATATGCACATTAATTCCATGTAGGAAAAGACGCAGCATAGAAAAATTATAAATAAGTGAAGGCAAGCTGGGCATAGAGAAAATTAGTGTTAGATTTTATTCCCTCAAGTCACGTTAGTGCCTAGCTCCGACTTCCTTCTGGACTGACCATTGTTGTCTATGCCTTGTATCTGTATTTCAGTCTGAGCAGTGTGAGAGCTTTGGTCCAAGTTATCATCCTGTTTCTATTAAAAAAATCAACATATCGTATTTCTGTATTACTATTTGAATTTCCTGGGAAACCTCATTAAGATTATTAAAATTAAGTGTCCTCTGGCGTGCATTTTGCCCAACTGTTAAGATGCCTGCTGGGACACCTGTGCTTGAGTGCCTGGCTTTTGTACATAGCTCTGGTTCCCAACTCTAGCTTCTCACTAATGTGCACCCTGGGAGGCAGCAGGAATGGCTCAGTTAGTTGGGTTCCTGCCGCCTGTATGGAAGGCCTGGATTACGTTCCCAGTTCCTGGCTTCAGCCTGGCTTAATCCCAACATTTTCAGGCATTTGAGGAGAGAGCCACCTCTCTCTCTCCCTGTCAAAAAAATTAAGTCTCCCCATTTCCCTTCCCCAGTTCATCTCAATAATTTTGCCAGTATTACGTCCCATGTGGGATCTGTCCTTAATGGGTTGTCCAATGTGAAGTAATGATATAGCTAGTACTGAAACAGTATTTTTACACTTTGTGTTTCTGTGTGGGTGCAAACTGATGAAATCTTAGTATATACTGAATCGATCTCCTGTATATAAAGATAATTGAAAATGAAAAAAAAAAAACCTTGGTGTTAAATTGGAAATTACATAGAAAATTAATCAATTTTTAAAATTTTTATTTTTGGCAGGCAGAGTGGATAGTGAGAGAGACAGAGAGGTCTTCCTTTTGCTGTTGGTTCACCCTCCAGTGGCCGCCGCAGCCGGCGTGCTGCGGCCGGCGCACCGCGCTGATCCGAAGGCAGGAGCCAGGTGCTTATCCTGGTCTCCCATGGGGTGCCGGGCCCAAGCACTTGCGCCATCCTCCACTGCACTCCCAGGCCACAGCAGAGAGCTGGCCTGGAAGAGGGGCAACCGGAACAGAGTCCGGCTCCCCGAGCGGGACTAGAACCCGGTGTGCCGGCGCCGCAAGGTGGAGGATTAGCCTGTTGAGCCACGGTGCCAGCCGTAATCAATTTTTTTTAAAAAAAAATCATGTAGGATCTCTGTCATTAATGTGCTGTACACTGTGATTTAATGCTATAACTAGTACTCCAACAGTATTTTTCACTTGGTGTTGCTATATGGGGGGCAAACTGTTGAAATCTTTACTTTATATATACTAAACTGATTTTCTGTATATAAAGAGAATTGAAAATGAATCTTGATGTGAATGGAAGGAGAGAGAGAGCAGGAAAGGGGAGGGTTGCGGGTGGGAGGGAAGTTATGTAGGGGTGGGGAAGCCATTGTAATCCATAAGCTGTACTTTGGAAATTTATATTCATTAAATAAAAGCTTTAAAAAAAAGAAACAGGAAGGAGTGTTTAGAAATTAATCCATTGAAACCACTATTTTGCAAGATCCCAGTTTTGGCTCATTTATATGCACATTGTTAACTTTGAAGGCAAACCTAGCAGACCATAAAAATTTCCTGAAGTTTCAGATGAATAGCCACCCCAGATGTCACAGCCACTGGCAAAAGTGGCAGATTCCTAGGAACATGTTAGTCTAGTATTGTGTAAATTGTTCACGTATATCTTTTCCGTAATTAGCATATATAGAGAGAGTAGAGTATAAAGACTGAGATAGATAGATAGAGCATGGGCTTTGGATTGAATTGCTTCAGTTCGGATGCCAGCTTTATGACCTTGGGCAAGTTTAACTCAACTTCCTTGTGCTTCATTTTTCTCATTTCTAAGATGTGTGTAATAAAATTACTAACCTACAGTCCTAGGATTAGTGTGAGAGTTACTACTGCATCTCTTGCTGCTATTTCTGTTGTTCTTATAAATGCATATGGTGTAGAAATGAGTGAGTATGGCCTGAATTTTAAGTTTTAGGCATGGACATTTAGCCTAGCAGTTAAGACACTGGTTAAGGTGCCGTTGTCCCATATCAGAGTGCCTATACTTGGTGCCTGGCTCCATCTCCTTTCTCCAGCTTCCTGCTAATGTGGACCTTGAGAAGCAGCAGGTGGTGGCTCAACTAATTGCATTCCTACCACTCACATGGGAGACATGGATGGCGTTCCAGGCTCCTAACTCTGGCCCTGGTCCAGCCTCATCTGTTGATGGGCATGTTGGGAGTGAAACAATGAATGGGAGCTTATTTTCCTTTCCTGTCAAATACATAAAACTAAATATTGCACAAAAGCAGGATTAAAATTTTTGCAATAGCCTATAAGCAGCCTAGGGATAATCTAATTAGTTTTAGTTGCACAAAAGTTTACAATATAGTCTTGATACAAGTCATTGATAAACAGATTGGTCACTATGGTTAGATTATTTTTCAAAATGGATGCCAAGTTTATATCACTGCTGGCTCTGTGTTAGACATTCCATCATTTGAAAATGTTTATGAAGTCTGGCCAAAAGCTGAGTTACATGATTTTTTTGGTTTTGCTATGTTTTCTACATTTTTATACTCAGTTTAAACATTCTTTTCTGTAAGGCTAATCTTGTCCCTCTTTGGGGTGAAGAAGAAAACTGTGTCCCTACCTTGGATACGAAGTTATCAGACAGTTTTCAAGATTCAGAACAGCTAGTCGAGGAAATATGGTACCGTGTAATGGATGATAGCTTGGTTGTTGGAGTGAAGGCCACATCTTCCTTGAGGGCGTAAGTAAATCTAACATCACAACACTATTTTAATTTTCTAGGACAGTGCTGGCCGATAGACCTCACCACAAGCCACGTGTTTAGACGTTAGGTAATGATATGAAGAGGATGAGGTTTACAAAGTCAAGATGCTCTAGTCTCAGGGTAGAGATAAGCAGAACACAGAACTTTCCAATCTGAACATTTGGAAGTATAAGGAACATTTAGTGACTTGGCTAAAGGGGAGAGGTGGAAATTCAGTTAAATGATAAAGTGTCTCACTCTGATAATGGAAGATTTTCTTTGGGGCTATAGAAATCATGGATAGGAGAGTAATGTCGGTGCTATCTGTAGCCTGTCAGAGCTTTTCAGCCAAACAGGAAAAATACTCTCATCAGCACTACAGCAACTACATCTGAACCACAGATGTGCAAACAGAGAGAAACCAGGTAGTGCCTTGTACTAGAGAGACAGACAACGTAACACAGTAAGGAATCCATGCTATCTAGTGCTTTTGAGACATTAATTTATTCTTTTATTTCACTGCATTTCTAAGCTGTTTTCTGTTGGTCAATCATGGGTTTTTCTTCTTTAATGGGGTGAGTTACATTAATGGGTTTTCTATTATAAAAGCGGTTGCATTCCCAGGGTAAATCCAAATTCATTACATCATGTTGGTACACTGCTGGGTTGGGTTTGCTTAAGTTTGATCAGGCATATTTACATATCTTTGCTTTTACTTTTTATTCTCTGATATATTTTACATTTGAATGATATTTCCTAGGAAGGGAGAGAATAAGAATTATTTGTTGTTTATTATTATAAACAAATTATTGTTTGTTTATTTGTATGCCATTTAGTCATCTATATGGTTTTGGAAAAAACTAGCTTTTAGACTAAACCAAACTCTGAATTTTTTTACAGGTCCTTGAATGATGTGACTGTATCTCTGCTAATGGATCAAGCCCATAGTTCCAGCTTTCGGCCTATTAAGTGTCAGAATAAGGTGATTAAGTTGAGTACAGAGTCTTGTGCAGCACCACACTTGATACCATACCAAATAGGATCAGATGCAAAAAGGGTCAAGTTGACTCTTTATAGTCAGCAAGAAGAAAAATCTGTTTCTGAAAAACCACCTAAGAAAGACAGTATACAGCTGGTTACTGCTGTCACATCTCTTTCACCACTTTTAGCATTCCATAAATTTTGTTGTATTGTGGTGCTACAAATTAGAGGAAGAAAAAATGGTAACTACCCTGAAGATCATTATATTCCGTGTGGCAGAGTTTTCTTGAGTCTAGAAGATCTTTTGAGTGGGAAATACTTGATGACACTTCCAAAGAAGAAACCTATAGGTAATTCTTGTTTGTCCTTTTTCAATCATATTCTTAATTAAATCATAAAATGTTCAGGATTCTGTATATTTGAAAATGGACAGAGTTTTTCATGGTACAGCTTTTGACATGTTTTTCTTGTAGAACACATGGAAGATCTTTTTGCACTTCTTACAACATTGCACAAGTCTTGTTTTCAAATCACATCACCCAACTATGTCCTGAATGCTGTGAAGGTGTGGCTCCTAGAACACATGCATTGTGAAGTAATCAAAGAATTTCCAGAAACGTGCTTTTGTAAAAGGCCAGGAAGTTTCTATGGGACACTCTTCAGCTGGAAACAAAAGTCACCATTTGAAGGGATTTTAATTGTCTACTCCAGGTAATGCCCGTCAAACTGGAATTTGATCCAGTGAAGTTAGTGTGTATGAGTGTGGTGAGTGCATGGTCCAGCAGTGATCCCCACTGTGCTATTTGGGACATGTCAGAGTCAGAGCAGTGGTCTGCTGGAGTATGAACAGACAGGTATGGCTTCATTTAGAAACTGAAGGTCTCTATTTTAATCTTAGGGTTGTTTTTGGTTTCTTTTTTTTTTTTTTTTTAAAGGACCTACTTAGGATTTCTCTTTACCTTTCCTCTACAGTGATGTTCTAAAAACTGTTATACTCATCTTATTACTTAGCCAAAAGATTAAATGCTCCCAAATTTGTATATATTAAATGCATGAAGTTTGTATTCCTTAAATCAAAAAAATTAAATCGGAAACCTGATTAATATTCTCTAACTTGGTATAGGATATGCATATTTGATTACTATAGTCTGAAATCTGTCAGTGATTAATGCATTATTGGTTCTATTCATTAATACTATTTATAAGTGAATATCAATTACTGCAGTATGTTGAATGTGACTGCTTTGTGCTGTCATGCTCTTTATAATATTATGTTTGGTTTGGTTTTTTTTTTTATTCCAGGAATCAAACAGTTTTGTTCCAGTGCCTTCATGATCTCATCCAAGTTCTCCCTGTAAACAGTTTCTTCAGAAATTTAAAATCAGAACATGAGGATTTCCTAATTAGTCATTTGGCATTAAGTTTGGAGGAGGAACTGGTTACCCTTGATTCTCTTTCTTCTGTCTTAACTAAGGTCGAAAGCAACTTTTTGCAGAGGTGTGAAGAGAGCAAAAGAGAAAAGAGTAGTGCTGTAGCTGATTCATCAGACAGAGAGGAAGATATCCATTTGTATAGCAAAGAACTTCAGAGAGAAAAGAAAATATTGAGAAAACATAGAAAAGCGAGTGGTGCCGTTTACAGAGAAATTATTTTCAAAGTAGTTGAGAGGCAGTTGATATCAGACGTCACAGCACAGAAACTGACCCATTTATAAGTTTTAAATTGGTCATATTCTAAAAATGGGTTTTTCACTGCCTTAAAGTTTTGGTTGCAGTTGTTATATAAGTCCTTTGCAAAAATAAAGATTGAGTCTTATTGTAGTAGAATCTTAGTTTAGATGATGTATAAAGTAGTATGTATTAGAGAGCAGCAGTTCTCAACTGGGGCTGTTTGGCCATGTTGAAGACATTTTGTGGTTTGTCAGAGGTTGTGGGGTCAGGGAGAGATGAGATGAGGGTTTCTAGAGGCAGCTAGTGGGTAAAGAAAGCCAGGGACGCTGCTAATATCCTGTGATTTCTAGGATACTCCCCCACCCCCAACAAAATGATCTGGCCCAAAATGTCAGCAATGCAAAGGCTGAGAAATCCTGTCTCACACTTACTACTTAAGGAGGACAGAAATGATAGAACAGAATCTTGGTGTAAAGTCTTTAAAGCGCTTCATCCTCTTCTTGTCCTCTGCTGAATAAAATCTAACATACAGAAGTCAATTTCAAATGGATAAATTCTGCCAGGTTGTCAGGATTTATAAGTTTCTGTAAATATTAAACTCCCTTGAAAACTTCAATGGCAGCATATCTGGGTGAGACTCTGAAAATGAAAATTTTCGAAACCCTTGTTAATTTAACTTTTATTAGAAAGATGCTCTGAAATTGTTTAAGTGTACATAGGAATGTGAGGATCTTAAGGCATATTTCTGAAAAGCGTATCTCTTTCAGAAGGTTGAGTATACCTCACAGGCCACTATTTTTAAAACATTGAAAAATGCTTTTAAGCCATCTGAAATTCTAACTCTAGGCAAAGCTGAAATATAAAATTCTAACTAAAATAACTTAAAGAATATAGTGCTCCTTAGGGACTGAGACATTTAAAAATAAGTGAAAATGCACTTCAGTTATGAAGGGATTTATAAGGCAGCCTGTGAAAGACATTTCAAAGGGGTAAAATTTCAACCTAGTCTCTTTTTTTTTAGAAAAATATGAATTCTGGACTGAGAGTGTCAAGAGAGAGAAAAAGACACAAAAGGATATGGGCCCAAAGAAATGCTCTTGATCCTTTGTGCTCTAAAATTCTTAAGTGAGATGGATGCTTCTATCTCAGTTGAAAGAAAGAAAGATGATTCCAGAAAGTGGAATTTATGCTGGCACTTATGAAGTACTGATTTCTCTCTTGCCTTAGACGTGTTTTTTCTTAATGAACTGATCATGCAAATGATTGTTAGAGATTATTGCTTATTAGTTTCGTGTCTTGATTTTTATGATTGTCCATATAATGCACCACCCCTTTTTCTGCTAAGCCACTGCACAGTGAGGTAGAACTCTACAGCTTGCTCTCTGGGTAATGTTGATGGAAACTATTTCAGACTTTTTGCAAATGGGAATGGAATAAATTCATGATTAATTTTAAAAATCTGTACTATGTATTATGTGCTCTCTTTTGAAATTGTCTCTGACATGTTCTGAAAGAGCACACTAGTATAAAATACATAGGAGATAAACTGTAAAATGAAAGTTGTCAGAAAACAAAACAGGATGAGATTGTAATTGTTAAGGGAACTTAGGATACTAAAAATTAACTTTTTTTATTGTAAACACTTTTATTTAGTAAATATAATTTTCCAAAGTACAATTTATGAATTATAATGGCTTCCCCCCCTCATAACTTCCCTCCCACCCGCACCCCTCCCATCTCCCGCTCCCTCTCCCATTCCATTCACATCAAGATTCATTTTCAATTCTCTTTATATACAGAAGATTGATTTAGTATATATTAAGTAAAGATTTCATCAGTTTGCACCACATAGAACATAAAGTGTAAAATACTGTTTGAGTACTAGTTATAGCATTAATTCACATTGGACAACACATTAAGGACAGAGATCCTACATGGGGAGTAATTACACAGTGACTCCTGTTGTTGACTTAACGATTTGACACTGTTGTTTATGGCGTCAGAAATCTCCCTAGGCTCTAGTCATGAGTTGCCAAGGCTATGGAAGCCTTTTGAGTTCACCGAGTTCGATCTTATTCAGACAAGGTCATAGTCAAAGTGGAAGTTCTCTCCTCCCTTCAGAGAAAGGTACCTTCTTCTTTGATGGCCCGTTCTTTCTACTGGGCTCTCACTTGCAGAGATCTTTCATTTAGGGTTTTTTTTTTTTTTTTTTTTTTTTTTTTTGCCAGAGTGTCTTGGCTTTCCATGCCTAAAATACTCTTATGGGCTCTTCAGCCAAATCAGAATGCCTTAAGGGCTGATTCTGAGGCCAGAGTGTTGTTTAGGACATCTGCCATTCTATGAGTCTGCTGTGTATCCCGCTTCCCATGTTGGATCGTTCTCTCCCCTTTTTTATTCTATCAGTTAGTATTCCCAGACACTGGTCTTGTTTGTGTGATCCCTTTGATTCTTAGACCTATCAGAGCCATCGATTGTGAACTGAAATTGATCACTTGGGCTAGTGAGATGGCATTGGTACATGCAATCTTGAAGGGATTGTATTGGAATCCCCTGGCACATTTCTAACTCCACCATTTGAGGCAAGTCCGATTGAGCCTGTCCCAAATTGTACATCTCCTCCCTCTCTTTTTCCCACTCTTATATTTAACAGCGATCACTTTTCAGTTAAATTTCAACATCTAAGAATAAACATGTGTTAATTACAGAGCTCAACCAGTAGTATTAACTAGAACAAAAAAAATACTAAAAAGGATAAAGTATTAAATTGTACATCAACAGTCAGGACAATGGCTGATCAAGTCGCTGGTACAGAAATAGATGGATAGACCAATGGAACAGATTAAAAACACCAGAAATCAACTCAAACATCTACAGCCAACTTATATTTGATCAAGGATCTAAAACCAATTCCTGGAGCAAGGACAGTCTATTCAATAAATGGTGCTGGGAAAACTGGATTTCCACGTGCAGAAGCATGAAGCAAGACCCCTACCTTACACCTTACACAAAAATCCGCTCAACATGGATTAAAGACCTAAATCTATGACCCGACACCATCAAATTATTAGAGAACATTGGAGAAACCCTGCAAGATGTTGGCACCGGCAAAGACTTCTTGGAAAAGACCCCGGAGGCACAGGCAGTCAAAGCCAAAATTAACTATTGGGATTGCATCAAATTGAGAAGTTTCTGTACTTCAAAAGAAACCGTCAGGAAAGTGAAGAGGCAACTGACAGAATGGGAAAAAATATTTGCAAACTACACAACAGATAAAGGGTTGATAACCAGAATCTACAAAGAAATCAAGAAACTCCACAACATCAAAACAAACAACCCACTGAAGAGATGGGCCAAGGACCTCAGTAGACATTTTTCCAAAGAGGAAATCCAAATGGCCAACAGACACATGAAAAAATGTTCAAGATCACTAGCAATCAGAGAAATGCAAATCAAAACCACAATGAGGTTTCACCTCACCCCAGTGAGAATGGCTCACATTCAGAAATCTACCAACAATAGATGCTGGAGAGGATGTGGGGAAAAAGGGACACTAACCCACTGTTGGTGGGAATGCAAACTGGTTAAGCCACTATGGAAGTCAGTCTGGAGATTCCTCAGAAACCTGAACATAACCCTACCATACAACCCAGCCATGCCACTTCTTGGAATTTACCCAAAGGAAATTAAATTGGCAAACAAAAAAGCAGTCTGCACCTTAATGTTTATTGCAGCTCAATTCACAATAGGTAAGACCTGGAATCAACCTAAATGCCCATCAACAGATGACTGGATAAAGAAATTATGGGACATGTACTCCATAGAATACTATACAGCAGTCAAAAACAATGAAATCCGGTCATTTGCAACAAAATGGAAGAATCTGGAAAACATCATGCTGAGTGATTTAAGCCAGTCCCAAAGGGACAAATATCAGATATTCTCCCTGATCGGTGACAACTAACCAACCACAAAAAAAGGAAACCTGTTGAAGTGAAATGGGCACTATGAGAAACAGTCACTTGATCAGCCATTGTCCTGACTGTTGATGAACATTTTTTATTTATGAATATAAAGTTATTAATCTATATATGCCAGATAACTTCTTTCTGGTGAATTTTGTATACTAGTATATTTTCCTACTTACTACACTAGAAAAACCACAGTTTGGGACAATGATACTCTCACCACTTTCATAATTCACTTTTCTGTCTGCACCTTCCAGCATTTTCTATCGACCACCTCTCTGCTCACAAATGTAAGGCTCCCGTCAAAAACACAGTCTTGCCTGATCCACACTGCTGCGTGAAAAATGAGTTTTGTTTTGGAACAGAGACTCCACGGTTTTTAGACAATTAATTCGGTTAGCCCCTGCCCCCTTAACTAAAGAATATGTTAGGGACTTGTGCTGTGGCACAGTGGGTAAAAGCCACTGCCTGGGGTGCTGGCATCCCATATGGGCACTAGTTTGTATTCCAGCTGCTGTGCTTCCAATCAAACTCCCTGCTAATGGCCAGGGAAAGCTGCAGAAGATGCCCAAGTGCTTGGGGCCCCTGCACCCACGTGGGAGACCCAGAAGAAGCACCTGGCTCCTGGCTTCAGCCTGGCCCAGCTCCGGCTGTTGTAGCCATTTAGGGAGTGAACCAACAGATGGAAGCTCACTCACTCTATCTCACCACCTCTCTCTGTAACTCTTTCAAGTAAACAAATAAATCTTCAAAAAAAAGAAGAAGAAGAAAGAAAGAAAACTGCCTTAAAAAAAAAAAAAAGTGCGTTAGCCAGCTTAGCTGTGACAGTATTCAGTTCAGTGGTCAGATTAAGTAAGGAGCAAGAAATGTTAAAATTGCTTATCAATTATATGCTAAACAGTAAGCTTAAAACATATACATACATTCCTATGCATAGTCATCGGATATATGGTTCAGGTGTAATTATTAGTGTTGTCCTCAGCATGGGAAACAAAACCAAGAGGATACATGAAAATACCTTGATCCTGTACCCTGTTGCAAATTATTTCAAAAGTAGCAGACCTTTTAAGAATTCTAATAGTGCACAAGTGAATCATCTACTTTTCTCATAACATCTCTTTTTATGATATATGTGCAGAAATCGCTATTTGGTTGTTTTCCTCATCTCAGGAAGGGAAAAATCCAATTAACTTACATCTCCACCTACTCTCCCTAATAAGAACACAACATTTCAACTGTCTGGCTGGAAACCTGCATAAAGCTTTGTTTTTGATCTTATGTTCTTTTGGTTTTGCCTAAAACATGGACAATAACAGGTATTGAAGGAATCCTTTTCCTTCCTTTCCTCTAAATTGTGCAAACATTGCTTCCATTCTATGAATTTGAGAGTCAAAACTCTTTCTTGGCTGACCCTGGCTGACAAACTTTAGCCTTTTACTGCTGAAGACAGTGTGGTACAATGGAAAGAATGCTGAATGTAAATAGTATGCTTATTTGCGTTCTTCCAGGGTTCTGTTTTCTATTTGGGGGTTGTCTATGTCTGTTACTTGCATTGCTTGCTGCCTTTATACAATAACCAGACCTCAGTCACTTTCTGTGACTTTTTAGTAATTTTGTCTTGCCTTTCTATACAGTAGAGGACTTTCACCTAGGCACAGTATCCACTGCTCAGATATTTGCTGTGCTGTGCTTGTAAGCAGCCCTGCTGGACAAAATACCTGTGTGTTTAACCATGGGTCAACATCACAGCCTTGGGTTCAGTTAGGAAGTTTCTTTAGCATCCTTCACTTCACTTAAAATTTTCCATTTCTCTACAGCTACTACCACTTATTCTAAAGTATAAGGACTGTCCTGGATAGTAAAGCATGCTGTTAGTAATTGTTCAAAACCTGGGGCGCTAGATATCACGTCTATCAGGAGTGAGAGCAAAGTGTGTTGCACTCTGTCGGTTACCCCTTCCACATCTCTTTACTCCTGTTTTCATACCAGAATTCTCATTTTGTTCAGGAAACTTCTTTTCTCACAGTTCATGTGACTGAGATAGACCTCCATCCCTGCTTCCAGAGGTTAGTCTTGAATAATGTAATGCAGTCAGGGCAAGACATTTTTCTGGCAGCTATTACTGGTCTGGGATGGGTGCTAGATCTAAATGGGGCCTAATCAGACTGATGAGAGGCTTGGTTCTTTGTTGAGAAAGAGATGTTCTACATGTCCTTTTCTAAGTAGGTGGTTCTAATTTAAAATTTTCAGAGTGTCTTATAATCACAAGGAAATTAAGCCTTACAATGAATTTGATGCTGTGGATGGCAAAAATTTTTTTGTGTTCCTGAATCAAACCTAAATCCTAGCCTCTTCTTGGACTGCCAGTTACTTCAGGAAAAAAAAAATCCTTGTAACACAAATCAAGATTTCTATTACTTGCACCTGAAATTGTTTCCAGATACCAGAAATGGGGAAAAGAATTCCAGAAAACAAAGCACATGGAGTACCTAAACAGAAACAGTTCAGTGCAGCAACAGGAACTTTGTACTTCTAGAAGAAGAGTAATAAAGAACCATCCACTTCCTCCCCAACATGCAGCTTTATTTATGGGAGGTGGCTTGGAAGGATTTTAGTTTTTTTTTTTTTTAAGTTACAGTTCAAATTAGTACATACTTGATAGCAGTATGAATGTGGAATAAAAGCTTTTATTTTTAAAAATGCTTTGTCTTCTGGGACTGGCTTTGTGGCATAGTGGGTAAAGCCGCTTCCCATGATGCCGACATCCCATATGGGCACCAGTTCATGTCTTGGCTGTTCCGCTTCTGATCCAACTGCCTGCTGATGGCCTGGGAAACCAGCGAAAGATAGTTCAAGTGCTTGTGCCCCTGTACCTATGTGGGAGACCTAGAAGAAGCTGCTGTCTCCTGGCTTTGGCCCGGCCCAGCCCTGGCCCATGTGGCTATCTGGGGAGTAAAGCAGTACATGGATGATCTCTCTCTCTCTCTCCTTCTCTATCTATGTAACTCTTTCAAAATAAATAAAAAACTTTAACAACAACAACAAAAAAGACTTTGTTTTCTTTTTTCTCTTCCCCAACCCAGCTTTCCTCTGGCATCGTACTAGGCCAGTTGTTTTATTATACTTTCTCCATTGGGATAGAAGTATATGTCAGTATTTACCTTCTTAATATTTCCTATTTTAGAATAAGAATTATAAACGAATATAAATTATAAAATTAAAAATTGTAAAATTTAACAGGACCATATTTAATGTCTACTGCATTCTTAGATATCATATTGTCTTCTATATCCTCTCCAGTTGGAAGAAGATAACTTTATCAATTTTTATTGTTCTAGTAGTTTCTGGGCTAGAAAAAACTATGGGAATACTTTGGAAATAGAGTAGTTTTGCTATATCAAAACAGATGCATACTGTTATTAATTTAGAGCATGTAGCCTTTTCAAAGATAACAGCTTTGTGCTGGAACATAAGTGATTGCCTTTGTAAAAAAAAAAAAAAGATTTATTTATTTATTTATTTGAAAGTCAGAGTTACACAGAGAGAGAAGAGGCAGAGAGAGAGAGAGGTCTTCCATCTGCTGGTTAACTCTCCAATTGGCCACAACGGCTGGAGCTGAGCTGAGCAGATCCGAAGCCAGGAGCCAGGAGCTCCCTCAAGGTCTCCCACACAGGTGCAGGAGCCCAAGGACTTGAGCCATCTACTGCTTTCAGGCCATAGCAGAGAGCTGGATCGGAAGTGGAGCAGCTGGGACTTGAACCAGTGCCCATATGGGATGCTGGCACTGCAGGCAGTGGCTTTACCCACTACACCACAGCACTGGCCCCAGTGATTGTCTTTTTAAAAAAAACTTATTAATATAAAGAGAACAGATTTCATGCATTCCTCAGGTACCGTTCCAAGAAGACAACCACACTTCCCTCACTCCCATTCTCTCTCTCTCAACCCCCTGCCTCCCTCCCTTCTCTTCATCAGTTTTTACAAAGACATCATTTTAATCTACTCTACATTCACAGGCTTAATTCACCATTAATCATAATATTCAACAGGTAAAAAGGAGACCACAGTTTCACAGAAGTATAAACAAGGATTAAAAATGACAATCACAGGGCCCTGGTTCTGGTCCTGGCAGTTCCTCTTCCAATCTGGCTCTCTGCTGTGGCGAGGGAAAGCACTGGAGGGTGGCCCAACTGTTTGGGCCCCTGCACCTGAATGGGAGACCTGGAAGGAGCTCCTAGCTCCTGGCTTTGGATCTGCCCAGGCCCGGCTGTTGCGGCCAATCAGGGAATCAACCAGCGGATGGAAGACCTCTCTGTCCCTCTCACTGTAACTCTACCTCTCAAATAAATACATAAAATCTTTAAAAAGAAACACAGTAATATCCCAAAATATCCATTTCATTCCTATACATATTAACTGTCATATAGCTGAGAAAACATACAATATTTGTCTTTTAGAAACTGGCTTATTTCACTAAGCATACTGGTTAAGAATCCCCCCCCACCCCGGAACCTTTTATTTAAGGTATACAAACTTCATGCATTTTTTTTTTTTTTGACAGGCAGAGTGGACAGTGAGAGAGAGAGACAGAGAGAAAGGTCTTCCTTTTTCTGTTGGTTCACCCCTCAATGGCCGCTGTGGCTGGCTCACCGCGCTGATCTGAAGCCAGGAGCCAGGTGCTTCTCCTGGTCTCCCATGGGGTGCAGGGCCCAAGCACTTGGGCCATCCTCCACTGCCCTCCCGGGCCACAGCAGAGAGCTGGCCTGGAAGAGGGGCAACTGGGACAGAATCCGGTGCCCCAGCTGGAACTAGAACCCGGGGTGCCGGCGCCACAGGCGCAGGATTAGCCTACTGAGCCGTGGTGCCGGCCAATGCATTTAATATATACAATTTTAGGAACATAGTGTAAGTTGGTAGCAGATGCTTGGATTGACTTCTGGCATTTTTATTCCATTGGCCTATCCATCTGTTTTTGTACCAGTACAAGGCTGCTTTGATTATAACTGCCCTGTAGTATGTCTTGAGGGCTGGTATTGTGATGCCTCCAGCTTTTTTTATTGTTTAAGATTGTATTAGCTATTCAGTGTTTCTTGTGTTTCCATATGAATTTCAGCATCATTTTTTCTATATCTGAGAAGAATTTTGTTGGTATCTTGATTGGGATTGCATTGAACTTATAAATTGCTTTCGGTAGTGTGGACATTTTGAAGATGTTGATTCTTCCAATCCACAGACATGGAACATTTTTCCACTTTTCAATGTGTTCTTATTTCTTTCTTTAATGTTATATAATTTTCATCATAGAGATCTTTGACGTCCTTATTAAGTTTATTCCAAGATATTTAAAAGTTTTGGAGCCCTTGTGAATGAGATTAATCTTAGAAGGTCTTTCTAAGCTATGGCATTATCTGTGTATACAAAGGCTGTTGATTTTTGTGTGTTGATTTTATACCCTGCTACTTTACTAAACTCTTCTACGAGTTCCAATAGTCTCTTGATGGATTCTTTTGGGTTCTCTATTTATATCCTTATTTGTATCCCTTTGATTTCTTTTTCTTGCCAGATGGCTCTGGCTAAAACTTCCAGAACTATATTGAATAGCAATGGTGAGCATGGGCATCCTTGTCTGGTTCCCTCCCACCACTGGCTGCTCCCCATTTTTGGACACAGGCAGGTAGCAGCTGCCCCAGCTCATGCTCATGCTGTTCTGTTGGTACTGCTCTCCAGGCCTACTTTTTTTTTATTTCTTTTTTTTAAATTTTTTTTAACTTTTATTTAATGAATATAAATTTCCAGTGTACAGCTTATGGATTACAATGGCTTCCCCCTCCCATAACTTCCCTCCCACCCACAACCCTCCCCTCTCCCGCTCCCTCTCCCCTTCCATTCACATCAAGATTCATTTTCAATTCTCTTTATATACAGAAGATCAATGTAGTATAAAGATTTCAACAGTTTGCACCCACATAGAAACACAAAATGAAACATACTGTTTGAGTACTAGTTATAGCATTAAATCAAAATGTACAGCACATTAAGGACAGAGATCCCACATGAGGAGCAAGTGCACAGTGGCTCTTGTTGTTGACCCAACAAATTGACACTCTAGTTTATGGCGCCAGTAACCATCCTAGGCTGTCGTCATGAGTTGCCAAGGCTATGGAAGCCTTCCAAGTTTGCCGACTCTGATCATATTTAGACAAGGTCATAAAAGACAGAGTGAGTATAGTAACCAATGATCCTAAGAGTGGCATTTACCAGGTTTGAACAATTATACAGCATTAAGTGGGGAAGAGGACCATCAGTACACACAGGTTGGGAGTAGAGCCATTGGTGGTAGAGTAGAGGTTATGATTACAAAGGAATGAGGCCCAAGTGTGCTAGACAGGGTCTAGAACAAAGGACAGAGTCATTAATAGATGTGCTAAGAAAGGTGCTGTCTAAGCTACAATTAAGTTTTCTGATTGAGAGGCAAATAGAACCTGATAGAAGGGGCTTGATAATAATCTGTTGGGCTTTAGGCCTTGTAAGTTAAGAGGCCCAGACCTATCTATCTCTTCACATGGGGTATATCCTAAGGGAGGTGTGAACCTCCTAGGGGAAGGCACTCTGTTGACTTTCATTACTTGGCTGGACTGGGAGGAGAGCTGGCCAGGTAAAGGCAGGTGGCATCTCTAACAAGAAATTTACAGTTCTGCCTTCAATGTTGCTGACCCTACTTCACCATCCCCTCAGCTGCAGTGGTCACTTTGGAAGTTGGGCTGAGTGAAGGGCTTTTCAGCTTAGAGCCAATAAGATCTGTGGCTCTGACCTGGGCATCCTTCGACTCCAGGGCAGGTCCATTTCCAGTGATCCAACTCTTGGCAGAGCTGCCAGGGCTCTTCACAAGCTGACTTCTGCTGAAGTCCAGGCTTACCACATTGAAAGCCACTGCAGTGGACTGGCCTGTTGGGTCTCCTTGAGGGCAGATCACTGTACAGATCAGCCATTAATAGGCCTGCCACCCGTTGCTTCTGATGCCTAGCTTTCTTTTCCTCCTGGTTTGTGTTAAAGCAGACCAGAGGATGCAAGTCAAGGGAGTGCCCAAGTCCCATCTCTAATCTTCGGTGGCCTGAACTACAAGTCTATAGTCACAGGCATGTTCTGTAGTAGTTTTTCTAAGGTAGACAATGCCCTTGAGGAAAATTATATTCTCACTTTAAAACTTTCTTTCCCTTTTGTCTGAAAGGGAGGTTTTTTCTACTTACTGTATACTTCGCTGATGGTGAAGTGAATCTAGCTATGAGATTATTATTTAAGTTCTTATTTTGGCTATGCTATTACAGAAAAATGTTAGCCATCTCTTTTATAAGGTCTAAAGATTAAATTGTGCGTCCTACAGATTCCTTCATAATAGAATTAGTTTCCTACCTTGAAGAGAATAGAGAAATGAAAGAACAAGTTGGGCTTAGAATAGAGAAATGAGGGAGCAAGTCCTAGATCGCTTGCTGACAATAGCAATATTACATGAATACTTAGCAAACCGTTTCAACCATTAGATAACAACTTAAGAAAACATTTACCAGAAGGTCCAATGCCTTCTATAAATTTTAAGAATCATGTATTTGAAAACACCGCTTAAATATCTAACATGGTGTAGTTTGTTTAACCAGTAAACTTAAGCACAACCATATAAAATGTTTTTAGTTTCTTTCTACCAACAAGTTTAAAACATATGATACACAGATTCAGGTCACACAAATTAAAATGTATCTTTGATTTATGGTCTTATGGAAGCCTCTGATGCTTCAAAATCAGGTCAGGTGCCCACTGGCATGTTTTTGTAGTGCACTATACCACTTATTTCCAGTAATCATAATTAATAGCTAACAATAGGCCGGTGCCATGGCTCACTAGGCTAATCCTCTGCCTGTGGCGCCAGTACTCCGAGTTCTAGTCCCGGTTGGGGCACCGGATTCTGTCCCGGTTGCTCCTCTTCCAGCCCAGCTCTCTGCTGTGGCCCGGGAGGGCAGTGGAGGATGGCCCAAGTCCTTGGGCCCTGCACCCGCATGGGAGACCAGGAGGAAGCACCTGGCTCCTGGCTTCAGATCAGCACAGCGCGCCGGCCATACCGGCCATTTGAGGGGTGAACCAACGGAAAAGGACGACCTTTCTCTCTGTCTCTCTCTCACTGTCTAACTCTGCCTGTCAAAAAAAAATAGCTAACAATAATTAATAACTAACTATAGGCAGGTACATATAGAAATTATTGACTCCAAAATGTAAAACTCTCACTAATCTGATTTCCTTATGCCTGATCATTGTATTCCATCTAATATGGTACTTTGCACATAGTAGCTGCTCAACTAATGTCAGTATCTTTTTAAGACAGAAAACATCAGTGAAATGTAGTTTTGAGACAGTAAAGAGCCAATATGGATGTGTGTGGGAAGAGTGTAGAGCAGACAGGGCAGGGTGGTTTCCAAATGACATGAAGGAGTCTCTTCATTCTGTAGTCAGTACTTCCAGACATTGTGATCACATGAGTGAGTGTAAGTTTAAATATTGGGGAAACCAACAGGATTGTAAGGGGTAAAGTACATTTTTGGAATGAGGACATTGTGGGGTGGACTGGGTGCAAGATGCTAAAATAAAGATGAAGGTGTTTACTGCACAGATATTTGAGATGTGTAGTCAGCTGGACTCACTTATGATAACACAATGCTAATGATTACACAGTTACAGATGGGGTTATCCAATCTGTGGAGTTGAACACATGTATGTGTGTGTGCCTAGGCTCGTCCTAGATCTGAACTGGAATTGAGGGTAGGCCCTGACTATCTGTATTTTTAAAAGCTACAAGTATGATTCTGATGCTCACCACTATTTAGAAACCATGGATAGATGGTTAGCAGAAAGAGAGGGAGAAGTCAAGGAGGACTCCCAGGTTTCTAATTTGGATTAATGATATAGAGGGTTTCAGAAAAAGAATGGTTTGAACTCCTTCAATCAATCTATCCCATTTTGTAAAAAGTTTTCATTAAATGGGCTGAACTCAAGGAGCGCAATCTTTCTTTACCCTCAAATAGTAATTCTGGCTCATCCTATAAGTTCTTTGGCACTTGTAGGTACTGAAGAGCACTCTTATCTTCAGGTATTGAAAAGTTCAGTCCAATCTACTGTCTTCAAAATGATATTAAAGGGGCTGCTGTGGTAGCCTAGCAGGTTAGGCCACCAGTTGCAATGCTGTCATTCCATATGTCATCCATATGGATACGGGTTCGGATCCCGGTTGCTCCACTTCCAATCCAACTCCCTGCTAATGTGCCTGGGAAACCAGTGGAAGATGGCCCTAGTGGTTGGGTCCCTACACCCATGTGGGAGACCTGGAAGAAGCTCCTGGCCCCTGGCTTTGGCTGGTCCAGCCCTGGCCATTGTGGCCATTTGGGGAGTGAACTAGTGGATGGAAGACCTCTCTCTCTCTGTGTCTCTCCCTCTGTCTCCCTATAGCTCTACCTCTCAAATAAAGAAATCTTTAAAAAAAATTATATACTTGTAAAGGATTCCTTCCCTTAAAAGATTCTTTAAAAAGTAGTAATACATACTATATTCTTAGAAAGGAATTGTAAATGTCACTAACATGTTATCAGTTTTCTCTGTTACTTTGTAAATTTAACCCAACCCCAATAAAAATACCCATATGGTTTCTAACGAAGAAGTTATGCCTATTCTTTTTTAAAATATGTATTTTATATTTATTTGAAAGGCAGAGTTACAGAGAAAGAATCTTCCATCTGCTGTTTACTCCCCAAATGGCTGCAATGGCCAGGGCTGGGCCAGGCTGAAGCCAGGAGCCTGGACCTTCTTTCAGGTCTCCCACGTGAGTGTAGGGGCCCAAGCACTTGGACCATCTTATGCTGCTTTCCAAGGTGCATTAGCAGGGAGCTGGATCAGAAGTACAGCAGCCAAGATTTGAACTAGTGCCCATATGGGATGCCAGCATCACAGGCAGAGGCTTAACCTGGTATGCTACAACGCTGGCCCCCTATTCTAAAATTCCTTTAGAAAATCCTGCAAACCAGAAAACTATGAAAACTGAACAAGAAAGGCATGGGGGAAATGGAGATCCACCCTACTAGATATTAAAATGCATAGTAAAATACAGATAAGTAAAAGTTTGTTTCTAGTGCACAGACACACCACAGTAGAAAAGCTCAGAAATAGGACCAAGTGCATATGAGAATGTAGTTTGTGATAATGATGCCATTCCACTTCCGTGAGAAAAAGATGCTCTTAGGAAAGCCAAGTAGCCATCTGTGGGAGGAAAGAAGGAACATGCCTACCGACAGGATCTAATTCGAAATAGATCAAAGATTCAAATATAGAAAATGAAAAGGTAGTAGGTGAAAACAAAGGTTAGCTTCCTCACTGACTTGGAGTGAGGAATGTTGGTTAATCCATGTCATAGAATCCAGAGCCCATTAAGTTCAGTCTCATTAAAATTAAGCTAAAACATTTTCACTTTTAGTAAAACCCAACCTTTTAGGGAAAAAAGTAACATAAGGCAGATGATCTACACTGAAAAGGCTTTTGTGACTCATTTCTCAGATTAAGGACTAATCTCTATAATACCAAGAAAATGTCTTGAAAATGATGATAGAATCAATAGAAATAGGTAACAAAAGGACATGCAAATGAGTATTTACATATGCAATTTAATATAAGTGAAATGCAAATTAAAATGCATTGAAGAAATAATTTCAGTTTAAAGTGAAATAAAATAGATTACAACAGGCCTACTCTCCCACTAGACAAAACTGGATACATTACTAAAATAATTTTAAAGGCATCCAAATGCTGTGGAAATAAGAACTATGTGACCTAAAATTACAGAAAAAAGAGAAATGTTCTGAAACGACTAGATAATTGCCAGCTTTTGGTTTCTCTGGGGAAAGGCTGTGGATCAGTCTTGGTCTGAGAAAAGTACTTTTATTGAGGACAGAAATCAGCGCCCTCTGAAATACTGAGGGGCCCAAGTACACAGACAATTGCACCTTGGAACATTTTCAAAGTTCTGTGGCTTCCCAAGAAACGTCAGAGCTAGCCCCCATACTTCTAAAGGGTAGGTTGAAATCTCTGTAAGTGGTACAGTGCTGCCAGCGAGGAGGTGTACTGGAAACACACGGCTGATTTCCCCTTTAAGACATTTGCCAAGATTTTGCAGCTGAATGAAGTAGAGGGCTCAGAGCTAAGCTGAAAACTTCTGGATCTAGGAGCAGGAACATACTAGAAGTACATTAAGTCTTATTAAACTTGCAATATTTACCCAGTCAAGCACAGTTTCTGATTTGATTGAGTTCTTCTCACCCTTATTGCCCAATGAAGTTAAAGGGCAGTGCTCTCTGTGGAAGATAAAATCTACTGGAACATCCATGGTTCTTCTATACATGCTGACTGTCCCACTGTAATGTAATTCCAAGACAAGACACGCAAAGAGGAAAGATTGAATGATAATTAATGAATAATATAGCTGGAGATCCACAGATGTACAGATATTGAACTTAGCAGATAATTCTAACATATTTTAAATGTATTGCTTTAGATGTTATTTCAATAATATATCCAAAAGAGAAGAAAATGACAGAAGTGAAAGGACGGAAATTTTAGAACAATTGGAGTCTTTAAACAATAACCATGTAGAAAGTTTATACTGAAAACTGCAATACCTGAAATTAAAAACTCAGAGTGAATTTATCAACTGATGGGACACAGCAGAATGTAGAATTAGTGAACTGGGACATAGGTCAATATACTCAAACTGAGGCGAATGTTTGACGTGGTGGTTAAGACACCACTTTGGATGTCTGCTTCCCATGTTGGAGTGTCTGGGTCTGACTCCAGCTCTGCTTCCAATTCCAGATTTCTGCTTATGTACACTCTGTGAGGCAACAGAGGATGGCTCGAGGAGTTGGGTCCTGGCCACCCATATGGGAGATGCAGATGGAATACCTGGCTTGTGACTTCACCCTGGCCCAGCCCTAGCTGTTGCAGTCATTTGGGGAATGAACCAGTGGATGGATGGAAGATCTCTGTCTCCTTATCTTTATCTCTTTGCCTTTCAAGTAAATTAAAAATGTATTAGGGCTAGCACTGTGGCACGGTAGGTTAATCCTCCACCTGCACTGTCAGCATCCCATATGGGCACCAGTTCTAGTCCTGGCTGCTCCTCTTCCAATCCAGCTCTCTGCTGTGGCCTGGGAAGGCAGTGGAAGATGACCTAAGTGCTTGGGCTCCTGCACCTGTTTGGAATACCAGAGGAAGCTCCTGGCTCCTGGCTTCGGATCGGCAAAGCTCTGGCCATTGCAGCCATTTGGGGAGTGAACCAGCAGATGGGAGATCTTTCTCTCTGTCTCTCCTTCTCACTGTCTGTAACTCTGACTCACAAATAAATTTTAAAAAATCTTAAAAAAAATAATTAAAAAATTTTTAAATACTCAAAGCTGAGAAAAGGAAAAAAGTTGAACAACAATTAGCACAGACACATGCAACATACTCAAATTATTTAACATTCATGTATTTGAAATTCCAGAGGAAGGGGAAGAAGACAATGAAGCAAAAACATTATTTAAAGAGGTAGTAGCTGAAATTTTATTTAAAAATGATGAAAGGCATTAGCCTAAAGATTCAAGTTAAAAAAAAAAAATCCCAATCAGGAAAAAAAAAAGTACAAGGTGGGCATTTGGCCCAGTTGTCTAGTGGTTAAGATGTGGTTTATTTATTTTATTTATTTATTTATTTTTTTGACAGGCAGAGTGGATAGTGAGAGAGAGAGAGACAGAGACAAAGGTCTTCCTTTTTCTGTTGGTTCACCCCACAATGGCCGCTGCAGCTGGTGCATCTCACTGATCTGAAGCCAGGAGCCAGGTGCTTCTCCTGGTCTCCCATGCGGGTGCAGGGCCCAAGCACTTGGGCCATCCTCCACTGCACTCCCGGGCCACAGCAGAGAGCTGGCCTGGAAGAGGGGCAACTGGGATAGAATCCGGCGCCCCAACCGGGACTAGAACCCAGTGTGCTGGTGCTGCAAGGCCGAGGATTAGCCTGTTAAGCCACGGCGCCGTCCAAGATGTGGTTTAAAACACCTGTGTTCCAAGTTAGAGCCCTTGGATTCAGGTCCTGACTCTGGCTGCTGATAGCAGCTTCTTGCTGGTACAGGCCCTCGAAAGCAGGAGGTGAAGGTTAAAGTAGTTGGGTTCCTACTACCCTTATGGAAGACCTGGATTGAGTTCCTAGCTCCTGGCTTCAACCTGACCTGGTCCTAGCTAATGCAGGCTTTGGGAGAGTGAACCAACAGATGGGAGTCCCCCCTCTGCCACTCTCCCCCTCTTAAATAAAAAATGTAAAAAGTAGGAAACTATATTTGTGCACATCATAGAAAAATGATAAAGTCCTTTAGAATATTTTAAAAGTGTGTGGAGAAAAAAATGCATTACCTTCAAAGGAGCAGCAATGAATGTCATGGACTGGTGATGTCTTCTTGTTTTCACAGCTGATTTTGTTAGGAACAATTGAAACCAGAACACAATGGCATTACATCATTAAGTTACTTAATAAAGATGAAAGCCTAAACTTATGTCTAGCAAAATATGCTTCAAAAATGAAGGTGAGATAAAGACATTTTCAGGCAAAGACAGAGAATTTCTTTCCAGCTTATGAAAAGGATTTCATCAGACAGGAGAAAATGATGCTGGATGAAACACAGAAATGCAGGAAGGCAGGAAGAATGTATGCTATAAAGGGCATAAGTATAAAACAATAATTTCTATACAAAATAATTGCAATGTCTTGATGTTGTTTATGCAGTAAAATGCCTAACAGCACTCAAAGATTTCAGGAGGCTAAATGGATTTGAAGTCATTAGGTTCTAGAAATTTCACGAAAATGATGAAATAATAATTTAGGGTGTAATAGGCCAAAAATGCATGTTGTAATTCATAAATTTAAAAGTTAATGGAAGCCTCTTGCCTAGCACTCATAGGCACTTACTCAAAATAAATCAAACAATATATATCCACAGAAAGACTCATTCATGGTAGCTTTCTTTATAATACTCTGTGAAGGAAACAATCCAGAAGTCCTTCAATATAGTCACCAAATTTGGCATTACATCCCTAGATTACTATGGATTACTACTCAGAAAGAAAAAGGATTGATGGGAGAGGTTAATCTCATAAACATAACGTGTGAGAAAAATCATAAAAGTAAATAATTATGATTGCATTATATAAGGTTCTAGAACAAAGTATTTCATTAGGGGAGGTGTTAACTGGAAAGGGATATGGAAATGCTAGGATGATAGACTGTTCTATATCTTGATTGGGGTGGTAGCTTATGAGTGTATAATTTGTCAAGTCACCAAACTATCTTTAAAATCTGTGCATTTTATGTAAATGTGCCTTGAAATTTTGACAAACTACCAATAAAAGGAAAAAGGAGCAAAAGGAAAGAGGGAGCACAAACTAGGTGGGCCAAACAGCAAGCAAGTAGGGAGATGGACTGAATATTGCACATGAAAGAACTAAGTTGGTTAGCGTTGTTGAGACATTTTTTATTTTAGATATGTCTGTGCTGCATACATGAGACACATTTAAATAGTCAGATGCAGGTAGAAGAGTAGTAGGGTAGACAAAAGCATGGCAACATTCACCCGGAGGAAGTTAGCATAGTGATATTAATCTGATGACAGTCATTTTTCAGGGCACGTGCTGTCTAGAAGCTACGGAACTTACTCAGATACAAACCTAACACCAAATATAACACAATCCCCCATTTTCACAATCAAAGTGGTTCAGATTAATGAGCAAGAATTCTTTTTGGGTAAAAAGAGCAGTGTTTTTTTTTTTTTTTTTCAGCATCACTGGAAAGCAGCAAGTCTAGAAACAGAGCTGATGGGAATTTTCGAGCACTTTGGAAGCAGGAAAAGCACACAGCTGGTTTCAGTAGGGCTCGTGCGGAGAACCAAGCACAGGCTGGTCTGTATCACTGGCAACGAGTAGCAAGTATTATGGTAAAGTTCGCCATTTTGCAAACTCCGCATGGAATGATTCACCTTGTGAGTTTAATTCTTTCAACAAACCACGTATGTTATCCTTATGCTGCAAAGAAAGCAAACAGCCTGTGCTCAAATCCGGGACCGCCACTTACCTAGTTGGGAACATCAGATGCTAGTTGCTGAATTTACCTCTGTTGTTTTCAGTTTCTGCCAGGGGCTCAGCTGAGCCCAAGGGAGCTGAGCTGTCAGGTGTCAGAGCAGCTGATTAAGACAAGCCAAAATGAAAGCCCTCATGGAATGGTGCATCAACGGAGGCTCAGGCAGACTACCACAGCAGACGTGGGGGCGATCTCACTGCTGCCTAGGGAGCCCCAAACAAAAGGCTCCCGCAGTTTTCCGGACCCAGTGGGCACCGGAAGGTAGGTGGGAAGATCGTGGAAAAACAGCAAGTCAGAGGGCACGAGTAGGTCTCCAGGGCTCTCCCCTTCTCCTGAGAGAAAGAGGCCTCGT
Organism: Lepus europaeus; assembly: GCF_033115175.1. Lineage (NCBI taxonomy): Eukaryota > Metazoa > Chordata > Mammalia > Lagomorpha > Leporidae > Lepus > Lepus europaeus. Next base: position 133,941,280 of record NC_084850.1, read on the forward strand.
TGGAAATAAATGCCGGTGGGTGTAAGAGCAGGGCTGCTGGGGAGGCCTTGAGTCCTTGCCTGCCACTGCCTTCAGAGACTGCAGCGTGTTGGCCACGTGCTGTCTGGGTACGGGGGGAGGCAGCTTTACTTCCCCCCCTGTGGCCCACTATGGTGAAGTTTTTCTAATTGCCTATGGTTGGGCCTGAAAAGCCCCACATAGATGGGATTTGGGCTGGGGCCAGCTACTCCTCAGTTTCTTCAACTGTACATGAGGATCATGGATGCAGTAACACATAAAATATTTAGGAAAATTCCTGGCACATAATAACCCCCCAGTAAGTGTCTGTATTATTATTGTTAATTTTATCACTTTACTAGTATTGTAAGCAATTCCTATACATGATTATAATCAAGATTTTAACATCTGATTCTCATATGTTACCGGTAAAGGCAGGTAAAGCTTAGTACAAAGCCATTTTGTACTGCATATCAAGGCCCTTAGATGCTCGAACTCTGTGACCAAAGATACATGCTCAGAGATGATCATTGCACTATTTCAAACAATGGAAAAATGAAATGCCTGACTATAGCAAACATGGTTTTTGAATTTGTTGCATTCACATGATGGAATATTCTGTAATTCTTAACATAATGTTCACACATATACATGTAATTTACAGATATAATATTTTCCTCACAGATTGGCACAAATGCAAATATTCTTTGCCAATACCTCTGCCTCCCAAGACCTAGGAAGAGTGGCACTCATGCGTTACAGGTGGGAGTGCATGTGGCTGTGTCCCTTAAAGCAAGTCATTGGTAAATCTTCACAGGATTTCAAACATATAAACGCTTTCACAAAGAAATCCTGCTTCTGGGACATTATCTTAAAATATATTTGTGAATAAGTATGTGTGTGTGTGTGTGCGTACACATATACAAAGTTGGTTACTCTGCCATTGTCTGTAATGGCAAAAAATGAAAAGAACTGCATGAAACTGGTTAAACAAATTGCAGATATTCATTGATTAGTATTGTAAAAATGGAGGATGCTCTGTAGCCACGGATGTGGAGAGATCGCAGCACACTCAAACCAGTGAAGCAGGCCACAGAACAGTGTGTGGTCAATTACCTTTTTCATGAGAAAGTGAAAAAAAAATTATGACTATACTTTTTATGCACTTGCATTTGCTTATATTTGGAGGTATACCTAAGAAACTTGCTGGCTACATAATGGCCCCCAAGGATTTATCCACTTTCTAATTTCTAGAACCTGTAAGTTTTATGTTTGATGGCAAAATACGTGATTAAATTGAGGAGAGTGTCCGGACTGAAGGGCGTGGCCTCTAAGTACTCTCACAGGTATCCTCATAAGGGAGGCAGAGAGAGATTACAGACACAGAGAAGGGAAGCCTTGTGACCATGAGGCAGAGAATGGAGTGGGGTCACCGGTCAAAGCGCTAGCAAGCCGCAGAGACCTCTGCTGGAGCCTTTGGAGCCCACGTGGCCTTGCTGGCCCCTTCATTTCAGTGCCAGGATACTGAATTCTGACTTCTGGTCTGCAGAAATCTGAGAGAATGAATTTCTGCTGTCCGAAGCTACCCATTTGTGGTAATTTGTTATAGCAACCATGGGAAACTAACACAGAAGAGTTAAGGGCGATTGAAACCCAGAGATGGGAGCAGGACTTCTCACTGATGATCTTTTTATAGTGTTTACACTTTTGGACGAGATGAATACTTTACATCTAAAAAGTTTAAGCTGTTTTAAAAAAGTAATCATTCAATTTCAGAATTCCCCCTTCTTCCCAGCCCAGGCTTGGTCCCAATTCTCACTCTGTTGCACCTGGCTGACTCTTAAAGCAGAGACTTGAGGCAAAGGGCAATCCCTCTTGATTGGCCCTGGCGCAACCCAGCTACAGGTGCTCTCTCTCTCCGTGAGGCTTTGTCCGAACTTCTCGGAGATCCTTGTGGAGGCCTTGGCGTTGTTGCGGTTCGTGAGCCGGGTGAGTGATGCCCTCATGACGCCCCTTTAACGACTCCCGTCTGGCATCACAGCCCTGAGCGAGGCCTTTGAAAGACTGCTGGAGTCGGCTGTCTTTCCCAGTATCCACCTGGCTACAGAGAAAGCTGCCACCCCCGCTCCGGCCCCGCCATGCCTGCGGGTCTTGAAAGTTGGCAACCACGGTTTCCTCCTCTCCCAGCTGTCCCATCCCTCCAAAGGGCAATCTAGCACTAGTTCTGGTGCTCCTTAAAGGTCTGGGCCATCCTCAGAACCCTCTTTGCGTTCTACTCCGGGGGCACTGGGTAAGCCTGCGTTTCCGTACAGCTCGCCACGCACCAGCTGCGGGGTGAGCTGCCCTTCCACCCTGCGGGTCGGCCTCAGCTCCGGGGCTGGACAGGACTTCTGCAGCAGTGAGAAAAGCCCATTGGAGACTGCAGCACACTAGAAGGGAAGCAGAGTCACGATCAGTTTAAATAAGCGGATTATATGTCATAAATTCTACAAAATGTTTTGGGCTGTGTCATGGCATGTGTCGTCAGTATTTGCCAGCTGTATGACTGGGAGTTAATGTGTTAGTTGGAGGGCAGCATTTGCTGAACAGATATCTGAAAATATAATTAAAAAATGAAATTAGACTCTTCTTTTCCTGGCTTAACTGGCTTTTAGCAAGCTTACACTCTCAGCAGGGGGCTTCACTTTTCATATAATGTTTCTGTCTCTTTTTTTTATAATTGAAGCACATAACGTATTACTGAACTGTGATACAATCATAGTGTATTTCAACTAAATTTATATGGCAGTTTCTTAACTAAAAATAATATGTTAGCCAGTATAGGTATTATGGAATTTTGAGAATCAAAACTGTTTATGATAAAATTATCTTAATTTTTTCTATCTGCTTTTATCTCTGTAATGAGAAAATTGTAATGCATCAAACTCATTATAATACATTTAGTAGTGTAATGAAGATAATATTTTTAATGATTTAAAATTTTTTCAATTAGTTTTTAACAGATTCAATATGGTTTATAGATACAATTCTAAGAATATAATGGCATTTCCTCCCTCCCTCCCTCTCTCCCCCCTCTCTCCCACTCTGCTTCTTTCTCCCTTTCTTTCTTTTTTTAGCTTTTTAGATAACATATTTAAGTTTACATTATAGCAAAAAGGCTTACTACTTCACCAAATAAGCTTCACAAGTAAAAAGCAAGAAGACCCTAGTTCAGTGTGAATATAGACAATGACTAAAAACAATAATTGAATGGAAAAATGACCATTTCACCCATATACAGTAAATTTTAAAGATCGTTAATACTATAGTAGTATAGCATTCTTAACCATTCATTTGACAAAGATATTAAGCAAAGTTTCACAAAACTATATTTGCAGCAGTCCTGATACACACAGGCATTTCTTTCTTTTCTCTCTCTCTTTTTTGAGCTCCCACCTATAAGGGAGAACATGTGGTATTTGTGTGTCTTTGTCTGACTTTTTTCACTCAACATTATGTCCTCTGATTGCATCCATTTTGTGGCAAATGGTAAAATTTCATTCTTTTTTTAGTGGAATAATACTGCATTGTGTATATACATCACATTTTCTTCATCCATTCATCTACTCATCTGATGATGGACACTTTGGCTGATTCCAGATTTTGGAGATTGTGAACAGTGCTGCTATAAACATGGTGATGCAGGTATCTCTTTGATACGATGTGTTCATGTCTTTTGGGTATATACCCAGCAATGGGATTGCTGGATCATGGGGAAACTCTATTTCTAGTTTTTTGAAAAGTCTCCATGGTGTTTTCCACAGCAGCTGCACTAACCTACATTCCTACCAACAGTGTTTAAGTGTTCCCCTTTGCCTATCCTTGGCAGCATTTATTACTCTCTGTGTTTTAGATTTTAGCTGTGCTGACAGGGGTCAGATGATATCTCATTGTGGTTTTTGATTTACATTTCCCTGGTAGCTTAGTGATGTTGAGCTGTTTTTCATATATTTGTTGGCCATTTGTAGTTCTTCTTTTAAGAACTGTCTAGTGAGGCCCTTTGCCCATTTCTTAACTGGATTGATTGTTTTTTTCTTGTTGAGTTTTTTAAGTTGCTGATATATTCGGGATATTAATCCTTTGTCAGATAGTAGCTTGCATATATTTTTTCCCACTCTGTTGGATGTCTCTTCACTCTATTGATCATTTCCTTTGCTGTGCAAAAGCTTCTGTGATATAGTCTAATTTGTTTGGTTTTGCTTTTATTGTCTGTGCTTTGAGGGTCTTGTCCAAGAAGTTGTCCCCTATCCCAATGTCTTAGAGTATTTCTCCTACGTTTTATTCCAGCCACTTCGGAGTTCCAGGTGTTAAATTTAAGTCTTTGATCCATCTTGAGTTGCTTTTTGTATGTGGTGAGAGTTATGGATCTAATTTCATTCTTTTAGAAATACATATATCAGGCTGGAGCCGCGGCTCAATAGGCTAATCCTCCACCTTGCGGCACCAGCACACCGGGTTCTAGTCCCGGTCGGGGCACCAATTCTGTCCCGATTGCCCCTCTTCCAGGCCAGCTCTCTGCTATGGCCAGGGAGTGCAGTGGAGGATGGCCCAAGTGCTTGGGCCCTGCACCCCATGGGAGACCAGGAGAAGCACCTGGCTCCTGCCATTGGATCAGCGTGGTGCACCTGCTGCAGTGCACCAACCGCGGCGGCCATTGGAGGGTGAACCAACGGCAAAAAGGAAGACCTTTCTCTCTGTCTCTCTCTCTCACTGTCCATTCTGCCTGTCAAAAAATAAAAATAAAAAATAAAAAAAAAGAAATACATATATCCAGTTTTGCCAGCAGCATTTCTTGAAGAGATTATCCCTACTCCACTATATAGTCTGAGCACTTTGGACAAAAATCAGTTGGCTTTATGTATGTGGATTAATTTCTGGGTTCCATATTCTGTTCCACTGATCTATGTCTCAGTTTTTAAGCCAGTACCACGCTGTTTTAATTACTATAGTTTTGTTGTATGCTTTGAAGTCACATATTGTGATGCCTCCAGCTTGATTGTTCTTTTTTCTTTTTTATAAAGATTTTTAAAAATTATTTGAAAGGCAGAGTTACAAAGAGAGAGGGAGAGACAGGGGCGAGGCGGGGAAGGGGGTGGCAGGAATCTTCCATCTGCTGGTTCACGTTTCAAAAAGAAGCCAGGAGCTTCTTCTAGTTCTCCCACGTGGGTACAGGGGTCTAAGCATTTGTGCAGGCACAAATTATCATGGAATGGGATCAGAAGTGGAGCAGTTGGTCTCGAACTGGTTCCCATATGGGATGCCAGCATCTCAGGTGGCAGTTAAACCCACTACGCCACAATGCTGGCTCCTCCAGGTTGATTTTTCTTGCTCAGGATTGCTTTGGCTTTTGTGAGTGAAGAGAATATTTTAGGCCCTCTGAATATAAACCTAAAGTCTTTGGTCAATATTTGTTTTGGAAAATGTTCATATTGTCATCTTTTTGGACTCACTGTCTTTGTGTTAAATTCTTTTTTCAAAGGAAATTATATAGCTAAGAAGGAAAGAATGCATACAGAAAAGCATTTAAAAATACTTTAAAATTTGGCCAGCGCCGCGGCTCAATAGGCTAATCCTCCGCCTTGCGGCGCCGGCACACCGGGTTCTAGTCCCGGTCGGGGCACCGATCCTGTCCCGGTTGCCCCTCTTCCAGGCCAGCTCTCTGCTGTGGCCAGGGAGTGCAGTGGAGGATGGCCCAAGTGCTTGGGCCCTGCACCCCATGGGAGACCAGGAGAAGCACCTGGCTCCTGCCATCGGATCAGCGCGGTGCGCCGGCCGCAGCGGCCATTGGAGGGTGAACCAACGGCAAAAAGGAAGACCTTTCTCTCTGTCTGTCTCTCACTGTCCACTCTGCCTGTCAAAAATAAAAAATAAAAAAAATACTTTAAAATTTGAAACCATGTTGGATTTGCTTCCAAAGAATTACAAACATAATACAGAGAGTTTCTGTATATAATCCTCTGACTTGTTTTACACAAGGAAGTGACATGATCTGATGTGTGTTTGGAAAGAGTACCCTGGCTACTCTTTGAAGAGTGTGTTGGAGTGAAGCAGTGCCAAGCAGGTAGCCTTTGGAAGCTGCCGCAGTAATCCAGGTGAAAGATGTGTCCTGAACAAGATAGTGGCAAGGCTAATGAATGGAATTGAGAAATGTTTTGACATCCTAAGTGGCAGAATGTTGTGATTGCTTGTGTAATAAGTAGATTGCCTGGGAAGGCAAATATTGAATAGAGTGCCCTTGGCTTGAGGTGTCCTGGAAACACATCTTCATATTACTGAACTCCTTTGGTTATATAATTTTCCCTATAAAATGTGTGTAGATGAGAGAATATAAGAAAAAAACCCAAACATAAAAACAAAACAATCAAACAAGACCCAGATCCCTCAGAAATCCTCAGCTGGGGACATGTCCACATCCCACCTGTGGATATTCTGCAGTCCCGTCAGATTTTCCACCCCGCTGCATCCCGCTGCCTCACCAGCCCTAAGCTCCCCTCCCTTTCTCCAACCCACCTCCATGTTGAGTCTTCATTACTTCACTTTTTATTTACTGCAATAAGCTGCTCATTGGCTTCTCTGACGGGTTTTTGTTTTAAAACGATGTATTTATTTGAAAGGCAGAGTTTTATATATAGAGAGAGGGCGAGACCGAGACAGAGAGAGGTCTTCCATCTGCTGGTTCACTCCCCAAATGGCCCCAGTGGCCAGGAGCTTCTTCTTGGTCTCCCACATGGATGCAGGGGCCCAAGGACTTGGGCCATCTTCTACTGCTTTCCCAGGCCATAGCAGAGAGCTGGATCAGAAGAGGAGACTCAAACTGGTACCCATATGGGATATCAGCACTGCAGGTGGCAGCCTTACCTGCTACACCATAGCACTGGCCCCCGACTGATGTTTTGTTTTCTCTATTCTGCTGAAATCAATCTCCCTAGAAATCTCTTTTCATCTTGATACCTTCCACTGACTATTCAGTAGTACAGAGCAGCTCCATTTTATGGACTATCCCATATGCAGCCTTCCTGCAAGTAGTCTAGCTGCACCCTTCTAAGCCCCTTATGCCACTTGGAAACCCTATTTCCTACCCTTGAAACCCACCTTCTACACCTGAGCTGCCTAACATATAGCCACTAGCCACATCTGTATTGAACCTATAAAATTTGTCCAGTGGGCCTGGGGAACTGAATTTATAATTAATTTTAATTAATTAGTATTTAAGGCTGGCATTGTGACATAGTGGGTAAAGCCGCTGCCTGTGACAATGGCATCCCATATGGGCGCCAGCTTGTGTTCTGGCTGCTTCACTTCTGATCCACCTCCTTACTAATGCAGCTGGGAAACGCAGCAGAAGATGGCCCAAGTGCTTGGCTCCTGCCTCCCACATGGGAGACCTGAAAGAAGCTCCTGGCTCCTGGCTTTGGCCTGCCCCAACCCTGGTAGCTGCAGCCACCTGGGGAGTGGGGAGTAAACCAGTGGACGGAAGACCTCTCGTCTTCACCCCCTCTGTAACTCTGGCTTTCAAATAAATAAATAAATCTTAAAAAGCAAGAGTCGGTATTTGAATTTTAAAACTGAAGAAATTTGTCAATGTGAATATAAATATTAATGGAATATAATTGTTTGGTACTAGTTTCAATTTCCAGAAAATTTTTAAATTGTTTGAACAACTTGGGTATGTGAATACACTCAGTTATAAATTTTATGCTATCTAAGTGCAGATCAAGTGTTCCAGATGAAAATCTAGCATCCAAATTGAGACATGCTTAAGTGTGAAATGTACATTAGATTTAAAAGACTTCACTAAATGTAAAATAATGTAAAAATCTCAACAATTTTTCTGTGTTGATTATATGTTAACATAACATTTGGAGGGACCGGCGCATGGCATAGTGGGTAAAGCTGCCGCCTGAAAAGCTGGTATCACATATGGGCACCAGATCTAGTCCCAGCTGCTCCACTTCTGAGCCAGCTCTCTCTCTCTCTATGGCCCTGGGATAGCAGTAGAAGATGGTCCAAGACCTTGGGCCCCTGTACCCATGTGGGAGACCTGGAAGAGGCTCCTGGCTCCTGCCTTTGGATCAGCTTAGCTCTTGCTGTTGTGGTCATTTGGAGAGTGAACCAGTGGATGGAAGACCTTTCTCTCTGGCTCTATCTCTCTCTGTAACTCTGAGTTTCATATAAATAAAAATAAATCTTTAAAAAATACTATTTAGGGGGCTGGCACTGTTGCGTAGTATGTTAAACCTTCACCTCCAACACTGGCATCCCATATGAGCACTGTTTCAAGTCCCGGCTGCTCCACTTCCAATCCAGCTCCCTGCTAATGACCTGGGAAAGCAGTGGAAGATGGCCCGAGTGCTTGGGCCCCTGCACCCACACATGAGACCCAGAAGAACCTCATTGTGGCCATTTTGGGGAGTGAACCAGTGGATGGAAGACCTCTTTCTCTGTAATTCTGCCTCTCCCATAAACAAGTAAATCTGTAAAAAAATAATATTTAGATATATTGGGTCATTTAATAAATCTTATTAAAATGAATTTCATCTATTGCTTTTTTACTGGGGCTACTAGAAAATTTTAGATTATGGCCTGCACTGTGGCTCACTTGGCTAATCCTCCTATGGCGCTGGCACCCTGGGTTCTAATCCCAGTTACCCCTCTTCCAGTCCAGCTCTCTGCTGTGGCCCGGGAAGGCAGTGGAGGATGGCCCAAGTGCTTGGGCTCTGCACCTGCATGGGAGACCAGGAGGAAGTACCCCGCTCCTGGCTTCGGATCGGCGCAGCGCCGGCCATGGTGGCCATTAGGGGAGTGAACTAATGGAAGGAAGACCTTTCTCTCTGTCTCTCACTGTCTATAACTCTCTCTCTGTCTCTCTGTCTCTCTCACTGTCTAACTCTGCCTGGAAAAAAATTTTTTTAGATTATGCATGTGGCATGTGATGGAACAAGAACACTAGCCTCAGCCATCTTAGTTCCTTGCCATCAGATTACCTGATGGATTCCGTTATCTGCATTCTTTTGGGAGACCAGTTCAGGCCCATGCCTTGTCCTCTTCCCCACCCCACCCTCTGCATTCTTTTCCAGGTTTGAAAGCCCTCGAAAAACCTGTATGAACCAGCTTAGCTCCCCCTCATTGCCCCTCTCCACTAGCCCACCCTAAAGTGTGTAAGACCCAGCCTGCTGGAAGGCTGTGCCTTCTGCTACGTGTTCGGTCTGTGTGCACACCAGCAGTTGGCCACTTCTGTGAATTTATTTTCTCTTGAGTAGATTTGTTTTAGCTGTGAGTTTTTATCCTGTCTCCCTCTTCTGCTCCCCTTTCTTTACAGTGTGCATTTTATTTCTATCAGGCGATACTATAGTAGCTGGGCCATTTTCCTTATTCCCTCATCCCTCCAACTTAGTATCTGCAGGGAAAGGGTCAATTTTTTAATACTTCCTGCAAACCCTCTCCATCCTGATCACAAATAATTCATGCTTGTTAAGTCACCACTTTGGATGAATTATTTGGAAAATAAGACTCAGGCTTTTACCATTTCCTAGTGCTTTTTAATGTTCTTTATATCTGGAGACTTCTTGCTTTCCTTTCCGAATTGTATATATGCTTCTGAGTTCAGTCAGGTGACCTGTCTCTTCCTGCCCTTCTGCCTTTCTTGATCACCTGTCTTGAATTGCTGTTTCCAATATATCAGCTCTTATCTGTCACCTACAGGGCAAGATCCACTATCACATTTTGCTTTGCATTGCTCTGACTTCTTTTTTAAGTTTGTATTTATTTTACTTGAAAGAGTTACAGAAAAAGAGAGGGCCAGAGAGATCTTCCATCTACTGGTTCACTCTTCAAATGGCCACAATGGCCAGAATGGGGCCAGGCCAAAGCCAGGAGCTTCCTCCAGATCTTCCAAGTGTGTGCAGGGGTCCAAGCACTTCGACCATCCTACTCTGCTGTCCCAGGTGCATTGGGAGGGAGCTGGATTGGAAGTAGAGCAGCCAGGACCTGAACTGGTGCCCACATGGGATGGCAGTGTCGCAAACTGAGGCCTGATCTGCTACGCCATAATGCTGGCACCCCTGCTCTGACTTCTTAAGTGTAAACCTTACTCTTTGATAAAAACTTAAGTCATGTGAATCAAATATCATGCTTTCTACTTCCTTTGACACACTCATTGGTTTATTAGCCTTCTGTTATTACAGTGAAATACTGAGACACGCTACTAATGAAGGAAAGGAAATATTCTAACTTGTGGTTTTGGAGCTTATAGTCCAAGGTCAGGAAGTTGCATTGCTTTGGCCTCTGGTAATGAGTTTTTTTCTGGTCAGAATCCTGGATCCACGCAGAATATCACATGGCAAGAAGGAGCATGTATGACTGTGTCTCTCCTTACAAAGGCACCAGGATTCAATCATGGGGCCCCAATCCTAATAAGCAAATAACGCCCCCAAACATGCCACCTTCTGACAACATAATTGGATTAAGTATCTAGCCTCTTTGAACCATTACCTTGTGAATTTTGGGTTTAAAGTCCATCATGAGTTCAGGAACCAAGTCAGGTTCAAACTTGTGCACATTCACAAATCACAAATATATATATATATATATGTATGTATATATATTTATATACACATATATCTATATAATATATATACACACATATATATTTGGTGGGGGGGCAACACAAAGGCTCAATAAGGACCAGTTGGTTAATAACTCAATGTGAGAAATTTCCAAATAGTTGATTTTCAGAATATTTTTTAAAAGATTTATTTATTTGAAATGCAGAGTTACACAGAGAAAGAAAGATCTTCCATCTGCTGGTTCACTCCCCGAATAGCTGCAATGGTCAAGGCTGGGCCAGGCCAAAGCCAGGAGCCAGGAGCTTCCTTTGGGTCCACCACATTGAGCACAGGAGCCCAACGCACTTGGGCCATCTTCCACTGCTTTCCCAGGTACATCAGCAGGGAGCTGGATTGAAAGCAGAGCAGCTGAGACTAGAACTGGCTTCCACATGGGATGCCAGCACCACAGGCAGTGGCTTTATCTGCTAAGCCACAATACCAGCCCCTGATTTGCCAAATATTAAATTTGGCAATCTTAATGAATTTAAAATATGTATTTATACTTGTGAAGATGTGTAGTAGTAGAAAAAGCAATTGCCATGGGTTCAGCAGACTCAGGCTTTTCTACCTATTCTGCCTGTCTGATGTCTGATCTTTGGCAAGAGTACTTCACCTTTCTGTGGCTGACTTTCTTCGTCCCTAAGGTACATTCCAAATCACACATTTAAAGGTCTTCAATTGAAATATTTCTCAAATGCCTTACACACTACCCTGAATGTTTTAAAAATAGAGCATGCTGAGCAGAAATTAGCATTTTTTAAAATGTCAGAGTCATTATTAGGAATGTCAATTATTGTGCACTGACAGTGTAATGTAGCTACGGGGTTATTGTCATGTGTATACCTGCTTACTCTCCCGAGCACTTAGTTCTTAGTTTTGATTAATGTCTGCCCTTTAATTTCCTCTTTTCATGTCAGAATGTCACTTGTCACTTCTTAAAGCTGACACTGGTCCTACCTGTATGAACGCCTTCTTGTCCCTCTCCCACCTCGATTAGGACTTTTTAACCACTGGTGCTATGGAGGGACCTGGTAATGATACGCCTGGTGCAGGCACTGAGGAAGACCTCATTCGGAAACCATGTTAATCACTTTTGGGCGATTTATAGTGAGAAGCACGTTCGAGCTTTCGTGCAGGGCTTCTGCAAGCCTTTTTTTCACCTATCAGTTTCCAGCCTCTTTCCAGATGGCTGACATTCCCAGATCAGTCACGCATGGGTAACAGCGAGCATAATATTAAAAATTGTCAACTGATAAAATGAGAAACATTCCCAGGGATATACAGAGAGAACAGAAAGTTCACAACTGACCCCCTGAGTATGTAGGAACTGGGTGTATATAATAGGAGCAATTTCCCCAAGTAGAGAAAAGAATGACTTCTTTAATGTCTCATTTAATTCTTTAAAAAAAAAAAAAGTTTAGGCGCCAGCACTGTGGTATAGCCGGTTAAGCCACTGCTTGCAGTGTTGGCAACCCATATGGGTGCCGGTTCAAGTCCTGGCTGCTCTACTTCCAATCCAGCTCTCTGCTATGGCCTGGGAAAGCAGTGGAAAATGGCCCAAGTCTTTGGGCCCCTGCCACCCACTTGGGAGACCCAGATGGAATTCCAGGCTCTTGACTTTAGCCCAGCCCAGCCTAGGCCATTGCAGCCATTTGGGGAGTGAACCCTTGGATGGAAGACCTCTCTCTTTCTGTCTCTGTCTCTCTTTCTCTCTGCCTCTCTGTAACTCTGCCTTTCAAATAAAAAATAAACATTTAAAATTTTATTTATTTATTCAAAAGTCTGCCAGCTGTAATATCAGCGTCCCGTACCTTAGTGCCAGTTCGAGTTCCAGTGCTCTGCTTGTGATCAAGCTCCCTGGGAGCTCACCTGGGAAAGCAGCAGAAGATGGCCCAAGTGCTTGGCCTCCTGCCACCCACGTGGGCACCTAGCTGAAGCCTGGCCCAGCCCTGGCTATGAGGCCATTTGTGGAGTGAACCAACAGATCAAAGATCTGTTTTTCTCTCTCTTTTCTTCTATCTAAGTCACTCTGCCTTTCAAATCAAAATAAAATAAATCTGCTTTATAAAAGAAATAATTTTGTGCTAAACCGCTGAGAACTTTGGAGCTATGGCTCTAACATATCCTAACTTATCCTGACTAATCTGTGGAAGTTAATCAGCAACTACTCCGGAATTCCTGAACCCCATAGCTGTTGGCATGTTGCTTCTGCTTTGGGAATCAGAATGTATTATTTCACATACATACTCATCCATAGCACTTCCTCAAATTCTGGTTAGCATAGAGGTCCTAGAGAGATGTTAGCCTCCATAAATCTCCAGTGACTCTGCCCAAGTACCAAATGTTCTCACATTAAGTTGTTGGGCTATGTGTAAAAGATTTTTTTTAGGCTTTGGAAGTACACTTTATGTCTGAAATGATTTCTGTTGGCATTAAAATATGTCCTGAATTGTGACATCCCAAGCTTGATGACTTTTACCTTCCTATTATATAAGTTCTATTATGTAAGATATAGTGGAAATTTGATTTAGCTTCCTGAATTTCTAGATTAGAAATTGTGAAAATTCTAGGACAATGAGAATCAACATCTCTCCTTCTCCACAAACATCTCTCTTTCTCTTTCTCCCTAATTTAAATCAAAACCATTTTGTTATTTCTATGACCTTTGGAAACAATATATACTTTGTTTTGTAAATTAAGGAACTGGAGAATAAAGACCAGTCTTTTCTCTTTAAGTTGTCATTAGTGATCTGACCTAGTTACCTTCAGTCTCGGATGTGATCTGATTTTACCAACCTCCTTCTATTAAAGTGTATTTATTTCAATCTACCTTTTACATATTATATTCACTTACTCAGTAGTATTTATTTACTTCATAGTAGTTCCACAACTTTCTTGTGTGGATTATAGCCATAATCCACGAGTCAGCTGCCTAGAAGTTCCCAATTCTTTCAGCCTTGTAGGAATCGAGTCTCCTTTTCCTGTGCTGTCAAATAAATTTCCCTGAGACACAGTCTCTCAGGTGGTAGAAAACCTAACGTGTTGGCCAGGATGTCTGCTTAGTTCTGTGCATCTTACTTTCTCACTGTCAGTCCACACGGGCCTGCTTCCCTATCACCTCTGGACAGTAGTAGCTGCTGTCTTCTCTGCAGACCAGCTATGCTCTCTCCATGCCTACATTGCCTCTGGCTTGGAGCACTGTTATGCATTAACACAAGGTGTCATTGCAACTGCTTCGTGCAAAAGGTTGAGGAGTAATAGAGGGGCTCACAGCTCAGAGCAGGCAAGACAGCACAAGACACGACAAGACACACTGAATCATAGGCACTCCAGTTCTCCAGAATCCCTTGCTCTTCATCACTGCGAACTTCTCAGTGGATGCCTTTCTTTTCAGTCCACAGCATCTTGCCATGGTACTGGCTCTCTTTCATTTTTCTGTTGTCCTTACACAGACCCTTTCTACCTTTCTCAGTACCCTCACTTCCTCTCTGTCAAATTCTCTTCACTCTGCTCTTTTGAAACTCATATTTCCTCTTACTCTCCTGTGCACAGCAATTTGCGTAACCCAATCTTTAACCCAATCTGGTGTTATCTTTGCATTTTATACACTTCAGTAAGGAATTCCGTCAAGCAGATACCGTTTATTCTGGATGGATACCCTTTAGAACCATTTACTTTCTAATTAGCATTTTCTTTAATATGGTCATATTGTTAGACTCCTGCTCACCAATGTTTAGAAGGAGGAAGAAGCAATATAAAATATCAAAGCATTCAAAAAGGATAACTTTGTGGACAGGAAGAGTAGCATGTCAGGATACAAGAATGTTGCTGAGTTGTAACTAAAGGGATTGGAGTGGTCAACACGGGCCATTTAATGGACAATCTTTGGAAGTATCCAGTGGGAAAAAGAAAGGTATTGACTATGGTAAAGATGCATAGCAACATGTTCAAAACTGCATACCAGAAAGATCACTTTGGCCATAGGCAGGATCAGAGTGGAGTTGGGGGAATAGGTAGAAGACTTTTAGTTCAAAAGGAAATGTGAAATGCCTGTTCTGAGACAGAGCAAGGGTGATGGAGGAAAATGGATTCAAGAACTGTTGAGAAGGTGGGATCAGTGGGACTTGGCAGCTGCATGAGCTCATGAGTCAATGAGAGGATGAAGCTGGCTTGAGTGGTTGAGGTGGACTGTGGTGCATTCTCTGACATAAGGGAATAAGGAAGTGAGAGCAGTTTTGAATGGAGTGGAGATCACAGATTCAATTATTCCCATTGTTGGTTTGAGGTGCCAGTGTGGCACCCTTTGGGAAGATGTCAAGGAGGCTGCTGTAGACTCTCATACCCTGGCACCCTTGGATTTAACACACTTGGTTTTGAATGTTCTTGAGGGTCATGATATCACTAAGACACAAATGTGGATCAAGAGTTTAAAAATTGGTGTTTTTAAGAGTAAATCATGCCTTATGATCATTAAGTAAATTGAAAGTAGATCTCTGTAAAAATTAAGAGGGAATGCGAGAGGGAGGAGGGAGAAGGGTTGGAGCTGGGTGGGAGGGAGGGAAGTATCACTATGTTCTTAAATCTGTACATATGAAATACTCGAAACTAGTACATCTTAAATACAGTGTTAAAGTATTAAAAAAGAGAAAATCATTAACCTGAGACTCACACATCTACTTTTTTGGGGATTAGAAGAATCCAGGAATAATGGGCACAGGGACAGCCAGGAAGAGTAGTGGTGACTAGCAGAGTGAAAAGGAGGAGAAAATGAATATAATTGAAGTATATAGAGTTTGAGGGACAGGGGTGACATACAGGGGACAGATCCAAAACCATCGAAAGCTCGGGACTGGAGCTTGGGTGTTGTCAGGACTGGAGGTATACATTAGGGAAACTTCAGTCTAATTCCTTTTGCCATACTGCAGCCTTTAATATCTCAACTCTATTAAGTGGCATGGAGTAAAGAATTAGGACCAGCATGTGGAGTTTGCCACGTTTTGTACAAGGCACTCCATCAAAATTGGCAGGAGCAGGTAACTCTTTAACGATCTGTGAAGGAATGGATGGAGGTGAGTGATGAATTTAGAAAACAGGATGAAATCTAATCCACATCAGCAGCATTATATCTTTTCCAGCTATGCATGCTTTAATGGAGACCAGGCATTGCATTTGAGGCCAGAAGATGTGCTACATTTTTACCCTGATATTTTAATTTCTCTGATTTTTAATTTTACTGATATCTATGTGGCACCCCCCACCAAAAAAATGTCCCAGGAATTTCTTCTCCTCCCAAACACTCCTGCACTGCCCCACCTCCAAGACAGAGATATTCAAAATTATTATTACGTACTTCCCCTTAGAAAGTCATTTAAAATGTAATTTATTCATTGGTGAAGAAACACATGGTGATCATGAAAAATATCAAGCAACAAAAGGAATACCTGGGGGCATTTTTTTTTCTTTCACACTAGATTAAACTGGAGACTTGTGCTGCCATAACTTTTTCTGTGATCAAGTTTGTGGTTGAAACCCAAGTAGCATCTCTGCTTCACCCCAGCACTACCAAACATGTCTACGGGTAATTGGCGGAAAGGTTTTAAAACCCCTGAGTGCTTTGTACACCTTGCCCCTGGGCATAAAGTTTGGAACGCTTGAGCCTGAATTGTTCATAACCCAGTCTGTTTTGAGTATACATATCAGTCAGTTTCTTGGAGTTAGAGACAAATTCACGAGATCAAGACTATAGCATTGTGGGGCTGACTCTTCTCCACTCATGCAAACATCCTGGCTCTCAAAATGAAGCTTGCTTGTCATGGGCTGGAGTGAGAAGAATTTATCAAAGTCTTTACAATATGTAACATCTGAAGATAACAAACATATGTGCCCTAATTCTTCCAGAAATTTTTATATCTAGTGCATTTGGACACTTTCCTCCTTCTGAAACCATTGCCTGAGGACTTTAAAGGAGAGGATTGATGGGCTGAAAGCAGGCTTAGGTTGTTTGTACTTTGTACTTTGGCTTAGAAAACAAAAAATGGATGCCAGATCCAATTGTCTAACATCCTAAATTCACCATTTCTTCCAGGTACACTACTCCAACTTGGCCCAGATTATAGTCGTCTCTCCTCATGCTGCTTCTCCTCCCACATTCCTGATCGCCAGCCACCCGCTCACCTACTTATTTAAGAAGCATGGGAGTTATTTGAGATTTTTGTTTCTTTACAACTTTCTCCATCCTCTTGATTTTATCTCATCAGAATCTCTTATTTCCACTCCTTCCTTTGCTTTCCACCCACTTTAATTAGGTCCTTATCATGCCTCACCTGATCTGTGATAACAGCATCCAACTGAACTTTCCTGCCTCCAAACAGCTTATTGTTTCTGCTCCCAGCAATTCACTCAGCTATCTTTACAAAATGACCCTTCTGTATTGCAAAGCCAATTAGTTTGCTGCAGTTTAAGAGCCCTCAGTGGTTTCCTGTGACTTACAGCGTAATGTCTGAACTCTTTCATATGACCCCCAAGGCTTTCCCTCTATGGCCTGCTCTCTGCCTTCCCTCCTTACCCATGGTCCAGCACTCTGCTGTGTGACCCAATGTGTCAGCTGCATCATTTGAGGCCATGCCACCCTATAATCACCCAAGTTCTGTGGACTTGCTTTTCATTTCATATACCCTGCATATTTGTACTTTTCTTGCCTGGGAGTGCCCATCCTCCCCCTTGTCTGACTGGCAAACTTCTAGCCTGCCCTGTTTTCCTTAACTCCACCCTCACCGAAGCAATTACAACATTGCCTTAAATGATATTATCTTAAATGTCTTTGCAGTCAGACTTGCAGTACCTTAAGGAGAAACCAAGATCCATTTATCTTTGATTTCTGCCACCTAAACTTGCCATAACAAAGGAACCAGCTAATTTATGTGGCCACAGTCCCAAGGCTTCAAAGAAATCAGCGTGTTCTTAAAGGCCACTAGGCCACAGAGCTCTTATTATTGTCTGTCTGCTCTTTGTGTGTGTGTGTGTGTGTGTGTTTAGGGACTGGAGGCATTGAAATGCATTTGTTTCTAGTAGATGTCAGTGCTGTTGGCCTGAGGACAAACAAATAAGAATTAGAAAGATAGTTGTTAACTGTGCAAGGGAATTTGGAGATCATGATTATGCTTCAGAATTATGTTTTCCAAACTTCTAAAAGCATGACCCCCGGAAGGATATACAGTTTTGCCATGACCCAGTACACACACACACGCACACACACGCACGTGGAGAACAAGGTTCATATAATACTTTACTATATAGCTGGCATTCTGGTATTTTCTGTTCACTTTATCCTGTTCTTTTTTAAAAAAAAAATTGATTGATTCTGATTACAACCAATTAAATGATTTCACAACTCATCAATGAATAATGTTATATAATTTGAGGAATCTTGCTACCTAAGCTGCCTCTCTTTCACTCAGGTCCGTGGTTATGTTTGTGGGAAGGAGTTGGGTATTGTTGGTGGAATCAGTATCAGGCTGAAATGAAATTCCTTGCATTTTAAAGAGCCAAAAGAAATGTGCAATGTAGCCCAAACCTGACTCTTTCAAGAGTTGAAAAAAGTTGTCTGATTAACAGAGTATCAACTCAGAGACTAGAACTGCTGATGACTATTCTGTCCCAAGTACTTAGATCCCAGAATTTTGAGATCCTCCTGTGCATTGCCTTCACCATTTGCTAACACTTCAGTAGCCACACCCAGGGTCAGTCTAATCAACTTGGTACTTTGGCTTTGGTAGTTTCCATGGCTGTGCTTGTTCACTGACAATTAGCAGCTCAGCATGTAAACAAAGCCCATGCAGAATTTAAATCCCTTACTAATGAGCAGTGACGTTTGTCAAAAGAATATTGCTTATTCCCTTGGATTGCATAGGCAAAAATATTGTCTGGTATTTTTGCAGTCATGCGAGAGAGGCAGCGAAGAAATTTAGAGATCAAGGAAGATGAATACAGGCCAAAAGGGTAAATGCTAGAACTTCTATATATGTCTAAGTGAAGTTTTAAAACAATTACTTTATTTAATTAATTTATTCTGGTTTTTTAAAAAGAATTTTTTCTTTCTTCCTTTCTTTCTTTGAAAGTCAGAGTTACAGAGAGAGAGAGAGCGAGAGAGAGAGAGAGAGAAAGTCAGTCTCCCATCTGCTGGTTTATTCCCCAAGTAGCCACAAGGGCCAAGACCAAAGCCAGGAGCTTCATCTGGGTCTCTCAAGTGGGTGGCAGGGGCCCAAACATTTAGGCCATCATCCATTGCTTTTTCCAGGCCATTAGCAAGGAGATTAGAAGTGGAGCAGCCGGGACTTGAACCAGTGCCTATATGGGATGCTGGTGTTCCAGGTAGCTGCTCTACCCACTATGCTATAGTGCCAGCTCCTATCTGATGATTATTAAATTAAAATTTTTATCTGCTTTCCCCCAGGCAGCTGTAGAATATATACATAGTTTCAACACGAGGAAATTTCAATTAGTCAATATCTATTTTTTGTACCTCCTATATTAGTTTCCTAGTACTGCTGTAATATAGTACCATAAATGTGGCTTAAATTGATGAAAATTCATTCTGTTGTATTTTTGGAACCTAGAGGTCTGAAATTAAAGTGTCAGCCAGGCCTTGTCCTCTCTGAAAGCTCTAAGGAAGGATTTCTCCTTTCTCTTCCTAACTTGTGTTGGTTGTTGGCAATCTTTGCCTTCGCTTGGCTTGTAAATGAATAAGTCTAATCTCTACCTCTGTGTTCACATGACATTCACTTATCTATCTCAGTCCAGGTTGATAGTGTTTCTGCAGATATAAATTCACAACAGTTTGTTAGATTTCCATGGACTTTCTTGTGTTATAGCTGAGTCATTGCAGTCATTACAGACTAACTGCTGCCAAGATGCTTGATTGCATCTGGGAGTCACGTGCCCGATTTCTTTAACAAATGGTTGTCCCTTCAGTCTCGGTCTTTTCCCCAGAATGTATTTTTGCATATTTTGCTACTGTCTGAATGAGCTGAGAATTTTCAAAGTTGTCAAGTGCTAGTTCATTCTTGTGCAACAATTCTTTCCTCCATTTATCTCTTTCCTCTAGCATTTCATCATAACCAGCAAGGAGAAACAAAGCCACACCTTCCACATTTTGCTTGGAAATTTCTCCAGCTAGATATGTAAGTTTATCACTTATAAGTTCAACTTTCCGCAAAGTGCTAGAACACAATTCAACCAAGTTCTACCACTTTAAACAATGATTGCCTTTCCTTCAGTGTCCAACAGCATTTTCCTTATTTCTGTGGCCTCAGCACTTTTAACTTTTCATATTTTTACTAGTATCCTGTTCATGATTATATATAGAAAGTTACTTTAAAAAGTTCATGGAAATTGCATAATATGAAAAACCTATGGGGCTGGCTCTGTGGCATAGAGGGTTAAGCCCCTTCTGGTTCAGAGTCTTGGCTGCTCCCCTTCTGATCCAGCTCCCTGCTAATGTGCCTGGGAAGGCAGTAGAGGATGGTCCAAGTGCTTGGGCCTCTGTACCCACATGGGAGACCCGGAAGAAGCCTCTGGCTCCTAGCTTCTGCCTGACTCAGCCTGGTTGTTGTGATCATTTACGGAGTGAATCAGTGGATAGAAGATCTCTCTCTCATTCTCTCTCTTTCTCTCTCCCCCCTTCTCTCTCTGTATCTCTATATCTTTATATATATATACATATATATATATAAAAGAAGTTTTTTAAAAGAAAAACCTAACCATGGCTTTCAATTTTTTTGCACCAAAATTTTTTATTTAACTGTTTGTTTTATATATTTCATTTATTTGAGAGGGAAAGAGAGAGAGAGAGAAAGAGAGAGAAGGGAAAAAAATCTCTTGTCAGCTGGCTCATTCCCCAAATACCTGCAACAGCTGGAACTGGGCCAGGCCAAAACCGGGGGCCAAGAACTCGATCTGGCTCTCCTACATGGGTGGCAGGGACCCAGTTACTTGAGCCATCACCTACTACCTCTCAGGATACATATTAGGAAGCTAGAATGAGGAGCAGATCTGAGAGTCAACCCAGGCACTTTGAAATAGGACGCCCTAGCAGAGTCATAACTGCTAGGCCAAATATGTGCCCTAAACTTATCTTTTAATTCCATTTTTTGGGCAAACTTTCTGACATACGCTTCTATATTCTGAGTTGATAGACGATTTCTCTACTGTTTGAGTAGTAGTTTTACCGTTAATTCACATAGTACAACACATTGAGGACAGAGATCCTACATGGGGAGCAGGTGCACTCCCGTTGTTGAGCTCAATGAGTTTATCAGAAGCAGCCTTGTCGATAACACAGAGTGGAAGTCCTGCAGCAGGATCCCAACTCTCCCTTCTACTCAGTGAAGTCTTTTGAAGAGCTCTCTGGCTGAAATGCCAAGTTTTCCATGGAGTCTTTCCATGGGTTTCAACCATCCATCCAAGATACAAGAGAATGCTTTGCTTACCATGCTTGCTGAATCCCCCACAGAACTTAATGGCTCAGTTTCATTCTGGTGCTGATAAAACAGCTGCCTTTGTGTTGGCCGTGCTTAGCCTGCAAACAGATAACCCTGATGTCTGTGCCTCTCCCCAACATATGAATTTGCTCTTCAAACAGGAGACGTGATTGAGCAGGTGGGCAGCTTTTACTCTGAAGTGAAGCTAGCTTATGTTGTTCGAGGCAATAAATTGGAAAGAAGTTAGAAAAATCAGTGAGCTCATTGTCATTGGCAGTCTGGGGAGTGTCCTGGACTGGTGCTCCAAGCTCAAGTTCATGGACTATAAGGAGATCAAGGTGTTTGTACTGGATGAGGCTGATATGATGATAACCACTCAGGGCCACGAGGATCAGAGCATCCACATGCAGAGGATGTTGCCCAGAAAATACCAGATGATGCTTTTCTCTGGCAATTGCGAAGACTCTTTGTGGAAGTTGGACCAGAAAGTGGCCCCAGACTCAAATATTATCAAGGTGAAGCTCAAGGAGAATACTTTGGACACCATCAGGCAATATTACATCCTGTGCAACAACAGAGGTGAGAAATCCAGGCCTTGTGCAACTTGAATGGGGCCAGCACCATCACTCAGGCCGTGAACTTCTGACATACCTGAAAAACAGCCAACTGATTGACTGCAGAGATCTTGAAAGAAGGCCACCAGGAGGCTCTGCTGATGATCAGAGGGTGGCAGTGACTGTGCACTTCTGAGAGGGCATAGACAAGGATTTGGTGACCACCAATGCGTGTGCTCACAGTATCGATGTTGAACAAATATCTGTCATCAAAAGGCTTTCATAGCCTAGGCAACTCATGTCAAGAGCCTTGGGTGGTCACTAATGTCATACAAAAGAGTGTTAATTGTTAAATTAACAACAGGAGTCACTGTGCACTAACTTCCCATGCAGGACCTCTGTCCTCAATGAGTTGTATTATGAGAATTAATTGTGATGCTTGTTCTCAAACAGCTTGTGTGTGTGTGTGTGTAAATTGTTGAAATCTTTACTTAGTATAGAGTTGGTCTTCTGTATACAAAGTTAATTGAAAATAAATCTTTATGGAGAATGGGGCTGGCAAGGAGAGAGGGAGGAGGAGGAGGGATGGGAGTGGGGGTGGGAGGGTGGGTATGGTGGGAAGAATAACTATATTCCTAAAGTTGTACATATGAAATTTGTATTCCTTAAAAAATAAATTAAAAAAAGAAAAAAATGTGTTATCATGAACTTTGATCTTCTTGTGGATCTGCACCAGATCGGGCGCACTGGCTCTATGGCAAGAGGAGCCTGGCTGTGAACATGGTTGACCGCAAGCACAGCATGAACATCCTGAACAGAATTCAGGAGCATTTTCATAAGAAGATAGATAGACTGGACACAGAGGATTTGGACATGATTGAGAAAACTGTCAACTGAGAATACCCCACCTGTCACTGGTGCCTGCCCTTGGCACTGCAACTGCCTGGGATAGAAGATCTTTCACAGGCCAGACTTGACAGTCACCAGGAGTACAAAAGCATGTATAAAGAGATACTGTCTAACTCATTTAAACATACATCCGGACTTGAGAAAAATTAGTGCAAATGATGGCGGTGGTAGAAAAAAATGTTGGCCGGCGCCTTGGCTCACTAGGCTAATCCTCTGCCTGCGGCGCCGGCACACTGGGTTCTAGTCCTGGTCGGGGCTCCGGATTCTGTCCCGGTTGCCCCTCTTCCAGGCCAGCTTTCTGCTGTGGCCAGGGAGTGCAGTGGAGGATGGCCCAAGTGCTTGGGCCCTGCACCCACATGGGAGACCAGGAGAAGCACCTGGCTCCTGCGTTCGGATCGGCGCAGTGCGCCAGCCGCAGCGGCCATTGGAGGGTGAACCAACAGCAAAAGGAAGACCTTTCTCTCTGTCTCTCTCTCTCACTGTCCACTCTGCCTGTCAAAAAAGAAAAATAAAAAGAAAAAAAAAGAAAAAATGTTTACACAACTTTGGGAGATTAGATGTGAATACACAGAAATTTACCATTTGAAAAATGCAAAGTATAAAATATTCTTTTGGGTATGGTGCCTCTATGTAAAACAAACTACTTTTTTGCATGAAGCAATGGATTTTGAATTTTTAAAATTTCAATAGTGAAATTGAGTTTTTCATCTGAGGACCTTTTCACAGCCACTTGTATGATATGGCACAAAATTAGGGCTGAGAAAGTGCCAATCATGGGGCTTTGTGCTTCCTCATGAAGGGCTTAGAATAGTCAGAGACAAGAGTGGCTGCGTAGTTGCATGAGATCATGAAGCCTCGGCTAGCCGGCAGGATCATCCAAGGAGCTTTGAAAAATCCCATACCAAGTAAATCAGAAGATCCAGGGCTGGTAGCCAGGTATCAGTATCTTTTAAAGCTCCCTAGATGTAGTGGTTTTAAAACATCCACAAATTCACTGATATTCCTTTAAGACGTAGAACTTAATCTCCACCTACCCCCTCCTTGAGAATGAGCTGGACTTTGTGACTTATTTCTAACTAGAGTAAATGATGGTAGTGACATCCAAAATGAGACCACAAAATACAGTGGGGCTTTCTCATGGCTTTTCCTTTTAGATCACATGCTTTGCAGGAAACCAGGCACATTGCCATTGAAGGCAATCAAGTAGCCACAGGGACAGGCCTACGTTGTGAAGACCTGAGGCCTCCTGCCAATAGCCAGTAAGGAACTGAGGCCTTTGTGATAGTTAATGTTTTAAAGATTTATTTTATTTATTTGAAAGTCAGAGTTAAAGAGGAGGAGAGACAGAAAGAGCATGTACATGCACGAGAGTGACAGATGCTCCATCCATGGGTTCACTCTAACGGCCACAACATCCAGAGCTAGGCCAGGCTGAAGTCAGCAGCTAGGAGCTTTATCTGGGTCTCCCACATGAGTGCAGGGGGCCAAGCATTTGGGCCATCTTCTGCTGCCTTCTTAGGTGCATCAGCAGGGGCTGGATTAGAAGTGGAGCAGCTGGGACCCAAACTGGCACCCATATAGGATGCCAGTTTTGCAGCCGGTGGCTTTTCCCAGGATGCCATAATGCAGACCCCGTGATAGTTAAGTTTATATTAACTTGATTGGCCAGACATTTGGTCAAACAATATCCTAGGTATGTCTCTCAGGGTGTTTCCAGAGGAGATGACTATTTGACCCAGTAGACTGAATGAAGAATATTGTCCTCCCTAATGGGGCTGGGCCTCATCCAGTCAACTGAGGACCTTAATAGAGCAGCAAGGCTGAGTAAGAGGAAACTCCTTCCTGGCCACTTGAGCTGAGCTGTTCATCTTTTTCTCTCTTAGGACTTGAAGTGAAGCAGGCCCCTCTGGGATCATGAGCCTGCCAGCTTTTGGACTGGAACTCATACCACCAGTTCTCTCAATTCTCAGATCTTTGGACTGGGACTGGAACTATACCATTAGCTTTCCGAGGTCTCTATCTTGCTGACTGCAGATCTTGGAACATTTTAGCCTCTGTAAACTGTATGAATCACTTTAAAATTTGAAAGGCAGGCAGAGTTAGAGAGAGAGAGAGAGAGAGAGAGAGAGAGAGAGAAATACTGCCATACTAGGTAGTTCCAGTGTGTAGCCAAGCTTAAGGAGCACTGCCTTAGTCTTCTGTCAATAAAAATTATGAAATTTCTCCATATTAGGATGTTGAGCTCTTACTTGTATGCTAAGACACCTGTCGAATATCTAGGTGAAGCAATGGTTCTGTAGTACTAACTCTTCTTTCCTCCTCAGTGCCTTTCCGTTTCATCTCCATGTCTGTCAAACTCTCCTTCGGTGAACTCCATACCTGGCCCACGTTGCATTGGTTTGCTCCTTTCCAGTTCTAGTAATTCTGCAATCTCACATTTAGGGTATAGACATCTTTATGTTAAAGCTTTACTTAATATATGCTAAATTAATCTTCTGTATATAAAGAGAATTGAAAATGAATCTTGATGTGAATGGAAAGGGAGAGGGAGCAGGTGAGAGGAGGGTTGCAGGTGAGAGGGAAGTGGTGGTGGGGGAAACCACTGTAATCCATAAGCTGTACTTTGGAAATTTATATTCATTAAATAAAAGTTTTAAAAAACTAATAAAGAAAAAAGATGACTTGTAAAAAAAAAAGAAACAATGTTCTAAACTTTTCTGCTTGTTTGAACATTTCTTGATTTTCAGAAGAAAATTCCACGAGAAAAATAATGTAAGCCACTAGACACAAATCCCCTCAGTTTTCTTGTCATCAAACCGCATTTGTGTGCAGTCTTCAATTCCTCTGGCTGTTATTCTCGAAGCCTCATGTCCCCTTTTCCCAAACTGCTCTTTCTACCTTTGCTCTGCATCACATTTTCTCCCCTCTTCCCAAGGGCTAGTCTACATCTTCACTCTTTTGATTTCTTCTCATTGAAACTCCTCAGAGTTTAAGAGTTGCTTCCCTCCCTCCCTGAACTGTAGTTCTCTAGCAAGCAAGCAAAGTGTTTTGCTGGTGAAAGTGCATTGAATATGTGAGATAATGCATTAATTTTGGAAATACTGCCACATTTAATGGAGTATAAGTTATACTTCTTAGGGGTGTTTGTGAGTGTGTGTGTGTGTGTATCCCCAAATTTGTATTTCATGTTGTTGAAAGTGAAAACTAAGGTGAATATTAGTCTCTTCTCCAGAAATTTAGTAGAAAAAAATAAACAAATGTGTTAGATTTAACTTAGAGCTATATCTGCCTGGTACTCAACTACCACTTTGGCTACCTAACGGCCACTTGACAGCATTTAAAGTGTTAGATTGAAATTAAGAAACTGGAGATCCAAGATGCCTTTTCCCTTAGTGCACCTAGGTGTTCTTGACTTCCACTTGTTTGGTAAAATCAGAAAGACACTCTCTTAGTCCATTTTCTTTGGCTATAGCAAAATACCTGAGGCTGGGTGATGTATAAAGAAAAGACGTTTAGCTCACAGTTTGGGGGCTGAAAGTCTGTGAGTTCAGCTTCAGGTGAGGGCCTTGTGGCAGATGACATTTCAGTGGTGGGAGACCATGCAGAGATCGAGTGGTGAGATAGGAAGTGAGAGGGATTCGGTGACCTGACTCACTCTTTTATGACAACTCATTCTCTCCAGAACTAATCAGGGTCCCATGTGAACTGTTACTCTTCTGAGGGTGACACCCCCCCCACGCCCCAATAACCCCACAACCTTCCACTAGATCCTGGCTCTTTAAAGTTCCAACACCACACTGAGGAACAAACTTCTAGCACATGAATCTTTAAGGAACACACTTGAACCCTATTCAAACCATAGCAGGCACATTCACTCAAACAGCCTAATGAAAATTTCCCCAGGGAGCCAAGTAACAAACATTATCAGATGGGTGAATCACTGTAGCAGTGTGGCTACCATCTCAGTCACACCCTTTATTACCTTGCTGTTTTGGAATGTAAGCTATAAACAAACTACTTGATTTTCCCATTGTACCCATATTGTGCATGTTTTCTTCTCACTCTACAGGCTTTTTCTGGATGAGTTCACCCACTGCAGAGACTATGTGAATTAGAATAGGTCAGCAAGACACAATGGAAAAAGCATGGTCTTCCGCATTTAGGGAGAGTTAGTGGAATCCTGGCTCTGCTGCTTACTCGCAGTGTGGCTTTGGGAAAGTACTTGGTCTCCCAGAATCTCAGTGTCCTCATCAATAAAAATGATGTACAGCTCAGAGTTGCCAAGGATACTAAATGAGATAATTTTGCAAAACATTTTTTATGGTGGCAGTTTCATCACCTTCCATATTGACAGCTGACTTCCAAATATGTGTAGCCCCACTTTTCTCTGAGATCCAAACTTGTGATTCTGACTGCCGGTCTTCAACACAGTGACTCAATTCATTATCGTCTCTTTCATCCTTCCTTCTCTGGTGTTCTGTAGTTTAATTAACAGCAACATCATACAGTCACCTAACCTACAGATTTGTGTGTCATTTTTCATCTTTTATCTTTCTACCTAGGATCTGTCAGCAAACTCTGTTGGTTCTGCATATAAAATATTTTAAAAATCTAGTCCCACTTCTGCCTTGGCTGCGGCTGTCCTTGACTCTGAAACATGGACCATCGCTTAGCTCTGTGTAGCATGTCACTCATCTGCTTACATACAGGAGCCTGCAAGGAAAACTCACACTTAGTGGGGCATAGCAAAGCCTCTGTGTTCTGGCCTCGAGTGCTAGTTTTGCAACCTCATTCCCCATAACTAACTGTTCTCTTCTTGTCTCCTGCCTTTCCATACTTCCCAGTCCATTTCCTTCTTCAACTCAAATATGGGTTCTTCCAGAAAGCCCTTTCTGACTCTGGCCTCACTCAAACACAAGATACTGTTCCTTCCTCTGTAGTTACAAAGCATGCCTCATATAGGTCTCCTTTGAAAAAGGAGAAGCACATTTCACCTCACTTGGCTCCAGTGTTCAACACAAGGTAGGAATTTTCACTGCCATCCTTGTTCCCCTTTCCCTCTTAACTCAGAATCTGATTTCTGCTTGGTGAATGAATAGCTTCATACATTATAGAATTAGAGATTAATTGAATGTCTTTATGAAGCAAAAAATAAATTTATAAGCTTGTAAAATTTTTATCTAAATTGGTAGCAGCCTTATTGAGGTATAATTTATATGCCATTCAATTCTCCCAGCAAAAGATGCACAATTCACTGGTTTTAAATGTACAAGGGTCCTTCAAAAAGTTCATGGAAAATATAAGTTTATTTTGGTGCCAAAAAATTTTTTTAAAGATTTTATTTATTTGAGAGGTAGAGTTACAGACAGAGGGAGAAACAGAGTAAGGTCTTCTGTCCATTGGTTCACTCCCCAATGGCTGCAATGGTCAGAGCTTCGCCGATCCGAAGCCAGGAGCCAGGTGCTTCTTCCCGGTCTCCCACGTGGGTGCAGGGGCCCAAGGACTTAGGCCATCTTCTAGTGCTTTCCCAGGCCACAGCAGATAACTGGATTGGAAGAGGAGCAGCTGGGACTAGAACCGGTGCCCATATGGGATGTCGGCGCCGTAGGCGGAGGATTAACCCACTGTGCCATAGCGCCAGTCCCGGTGCAAAAAATTTTTGAAATCCACACAGTTTTTCATAAATCTCATTTTCTGTGAACTTCTGGAAGACCTCTCATAGTCACAAACTTGTGCAGCTTTTGCCATGATGATTTTTAGGATGTTTTCATTGCCCCAAAAGATATCCTGTACCTTTTAGCTATCACCCCTAAACATCCACTAATCTAATTTCTGTCTCTATGTCTATTCTGGACATTTCATATAAATGGATCCATATAAGCACACCTATTCTGTCATGAGTGGCTTCTTTCACTTCGGATGATATTTTCAAGATTCATTCATAATTTAGCATGTATCAGTATTTCATTCTTTTTATTTTAACTCTGAAAATTTATTTGAGAGGCAAATACACCCACCCTTTCAATCTGCAAATGCCTAAAACAAGGAGCCAAGAACTCAATCCAGGTTTCTCACATGGGTGACAGGGACCCAACTACTTGAGCCATCACTTGCTGCCTCCAAGGGAACATACTAGCAGGAAGCTGGTATGGAGAACAAAACCAGGACTCAAACCTCAGCACTCTGGATGGGATGCGGGTATCCCAAGCAGTGGCTTAACCTTAACAGCTAGGCCAAATGCCTGTCCCTAAGTTTATTTTTAATTGACAGATAAAAGTTGTATATATTTATAGGGTACCATGTGATGCTTCAGTGCATCTTCATTCATTTCTATCACTCAATATATTCTATATATTCAATCCAGTTTTTAAACACTTCTAAATTTTTTATGAATCAATGAGGAATGTCATATGTTAGGAAGCATATATTGATTTCTCTCTCTTTAAAAATTCAGTTGCTTAGCTTATTGAAATACAGATGGATTCCAATAGGTAAACAGAAAAGATGGATTGATTAAATTGTGTCCCACTAAAACACCAGTGCTATTTATAATTCATCTGGAAGTGTGCAGTTAGCCCCAAATTCCTAGATTCTTTTATTTGGTATTGTATTTTGTATGAGAATTATAGAAACTATAAATTCAGAACATAAGGAGGATATACTAAAGTAATAAATCAGATATCATAATATGATCTCCTCCAAAGAATGATGATAATCTCTCTAGTGTGAAATGAAACCAATACTTCAATTGGCTTTTACATGGGAAATTTTGTGAAAAGGGATAAAAATTGTCTTATAATGTATTTTAGAATGCATTTAGTAATGAGAATATGTGTTAGAAAAAGGATATCATTTTACATTCTTATCCAAAAACATAGATTAAAAACTATGTTTCTAAGTGGCACATTTCCTTTTCTAATTTATAGTTTTATAAGTAGAAATATTGTTATTTCAAAATATCTAGGTTACTTTCAACCTACTTTTTGTGTTTTTAAGTCTTGACGAATTATAACTGCTTTTTAAATGAGACATCATATTGCATTATTGAATTCAGTATATTGAACTTTTAAAAATGGTGCATTGATTTGGAAACCCAGCCCCTGATTTCAGTTGGACAACAGAGTTCAATGTCTGTATTCATTCCAGAAAATTGCTTCACTTTGGGGAGGGACAGGTCAGCCAGGCAGGGTTGGAGAGGCAGGTTCTAATCAAAGGAGGGCATGAGAAGGGCTTCCGTAGAGAGACTTGCTCTTTCTTCAGATCAGACTTACTCAGTGTCTTGAAAAGAATCCTCTCACTAATTTGTGCACATATTTCTTTTGAGATTGATGCTTTTGGAAGGAAAGTACAAAATGACAATGTCTGTGAACAGTGCTTTTAGCAAGATATTCCTGACCCAGTTAAAGAATCACATTTCAGGCAAGAATCCATGCTCCCAATTTCCTTGGCAGTTCTATGATAAATTTGTAGTGAATTCATTATAACTTTTAAAGCCTTTTGCAATATAAAAAATTATGGTTATAAATGTGAGATTTTAAAGTGCAACACAGTTGTCATCCATCTTTTTGTTTTGTCATGGTCACCCTAGAAGGAATGGAGGCGGTTCTGGAAATCAGACTGCTAAAATGTGCCTTTTTCAAGGAGAATTGTAATTGATTCAAATAAAAAAGGACATGGAATCTCAATGGCTGCCTTAGAAAGGAAGGATATATTAACAGTCGAGAGGAGAGTTTAACATTGCTTCAAATACAATGGGCATATAAAAGAAAGCTTGTGATATTTTAGGTTATAATTCTAGTCATTGCATGTCACTTGCCCTTTCTTGAGGGTTTGCTGGGAAACAACAGGCTCATCTCTCAGCCCCAGCATGTCCACTGTCTAGGGACTCTGGAGTAGATGTCTCTTGTGCCCATGTCACCTCCCTTGCCTACTTCCAATTTCAGCCACAGCTCTGTTGCGCAGTTCCTCGAGTGTTCAGATTCTCCAAAAACAGTGCTTGTGTCAGGTTGCTGGGTTGGTTCCAACAAAGTCCCACAAATTGAGTGACTTACTCAGCAGACATTTATCGTCTCACAGTTCTGGAAGCCAGAGACTCAAGCTGAAGTGTCAGCAGGCTCCATTCCCTCTGAAGGTGGGGCGGGAGGGTCTGTTCTGTCCTCTCCTCTGACTTCTGCCTTTCCATGGATTGTGGTGGTGTAAGTGCAGTCTTCACATTGTGTTCTTGCCTGCATGTAACTGTGTCCACATTGTCCTCTTTTTATAAGGACACCTGTCAGTCAGGTTTGGAGCCACTTAATGACCTCATTTTAACTTGATTACCTCCATAAAGACCCTATCTTCAAATAAAGGTCACATTCTGGGGTACTAGAGGTTAGGATTTCAGTCCAGGAAGTTTGAGGGGAACATAATTCAGCCCATAACAGAGTAACACCTGAACTCACACCTTGCTTTTTGTTTCATGGCGTTCTCAAAGCTGGTGCTGTGAAGCCAGTTGGGCTCAGAACGTGAGGTTGGTGACACCTTTGGTGACTACTCTCAATCAACCAACCCTCCATCAGTTAGGGACACAGGGGGAAATGTACTAGCCTCTTCTTTGGTTGGGCAATTCTGGGATGTGTTCTGTCTGTTCTCAGAAGTCCTGGTGGAAATGGGACCTAATTGCTCTTATAGCAACCCCACTAATCATCCTGACATTGGCTCTCTCCTGTCCTTTTCCCCTTAGAATATCTTGGGGTTCCCCAGTCAAACAAAGTACCAGCGAATATTCTGCTGGGATTATCTCCTTGTCTCAGACTCTGATTTGAGACACTCCAAACAATCTACTTTTGTTATCTTTAGTAGAAAAACTAAGTGATTCCCCCATAAGGTTGTGTCTCAGTTCAAGTTATAAATGATAGTAGTTCCTGTGGTTATGATAACAAATATGAAAACATATATTTCTCTAGTCTCCATAAGCTTAGCCTGCCTTGTCAATATGATTAGAGTAGACACATAAAATATACTATATTGCTGAAAATACCTTTGTAAGCCTACTCCCATTTTGACAGGTGAGTAAACTGAAGCTCTGAGAATATAATTGATAGTTTAAGAAGTTAGAAACAGAGACAGAGCTAGAACTTTGATTTTATGATATCTATATTAGCATGTTCCCCATTCCACCTTTAATTCTAGTTGCCAGAAATGCTTCATTTGTTAATAGGTTGAGTTCCTTTCAGAGGGTATTTTACAAGCTTTTAAGGTAATGGAATATAAATGTCTTAAGGACAGGGACACCTCCTATTTGTCACATTTTTCATTTAATGGATGCTAAATAGATATAGTGTTAACTCCATAATGGCAGAGATTTTTATCTCATTTATTCTCTAGTGTATCCCAGAAACCCAGAATAGTGCCTGGCACATAGTAGGCATCAAATAAACAATTGTTGAATGAAAAATGAATGCCTACCTTTGTATAAGACAGGAAATAATTGTTTCTGTCTCTTATGATTCCTATTAGAGGGCCACCTAAAATCCATTCATAGCACAATTCTACACATCAAAGGATGTTGTAGATTGTTTACATACATGTGTGATCTAGTATAGTCCACATGATATTCCTACAAGCAAAGGAAATTGAAGGTTAGAAGGATTAGCAACTATTCCAATATCATACATCTAATGATTGACCCAATTCTCCCCAGTATGTTGCCTCTGATTAGCATAGCATATGTAACTGCATGTAAATGCTATAGACAGTGAGGGCACAAGGAGTTCTAATCATCACCCATATGGTGAGCAACCATCTTGCAAACATTAACTAAAAAGTGAAGATCTCAATCTAAGCTATTTTCAAACACCATGTGATGGAGCATGATGATTCATATAAAACCAGAAAGGTAACTCTTATTCTTCTCTATTGGATTATTGTAAATCTGTTGGGAGTGAATCTTATTTAAATGAGTTACTTTCATTGTCATAATTCCTTATGTTATTAAATGAGTGTTAATTGTTGGCTTTCTTCATCCAACTTATTCTGAGAAAATAGCTGAACAATGGCAAGCAAATAAAATGTTGTCTTTGTGGAAAAGTTGGCTCCCTTTGACAGCCTGAGACAATGTATCCCAGAGGTAACTCAAGGACTCCGGAGTCCACTCTGTGGCTTTGACAAGTTTCATACTCACTCTAAATTCCAGATTTGACATCTAAAAAATGGAATCAAAAAAGTGCTTAGCTCAGAATGTTGTAGTAGTAAGTGAAATAATTGAAATAGTGCTTTGCACAGGCCCTTTCTCTAAATGTAGATACTCAATAAAGTACCACCACCACCACTACATCCACAATTGTATTGAAGATAAGTCTTTTATTATGACACAGAACTGTTACTTGCTGTAAGAAAGATCGGCTCTGCTGGGAGAGGGGTGGTTTTCTGGGTTTGCAGATGCAACATAGCAGGTGAGCCCTTCTTATGTGATTTGGGGCCATACCATCCCCTATAGCTGTGCTGACCAATAGGGTAGCCACCGGTCACATGTAACTCTCGAAACATCCCAATGTGGCTGATGCAACTGATGAACTGGATTTTTAATTTTATTTACTTTTCATGTATTTCAGTTGAAACGTAAATGGCCATGTGTGGCTAGTGGCAACCAATGTGCAAACATTTGCCAGCTGATGCCCTGTTAGGCTCTGCCTGTGGGGGCACTTGAGGCAGATATCAAGACTGACAGGAGGAAAAGGGACCTGTGCCTTTCTGTGCATCTCTCTTCCTGTCAATCAGTGTCACTACAGCAATGGTTCTATACCCTGACAGTGTCAGTTGGTTCCAGAAATTGCCAAATGCCCAGAAAGAGTTTCCTTGTACCCTTTACAACAGGGGTGGGGAATGTCTGACCTGCTGGCCATATAAGGCCCATAAAATTATTCACTCTGGCCCTGCCAAGGCAACTACAAGGTGGCACTTGAAATTTAGTAAATCTGTAGCAGGCTAATTTTTAAGCTGATTATGTTGAATGATGTTATAAATATTCAAATGGCCCTTGGCAGAGAAAAGGTTCTCCACCCCTGCTTTCGAGATACCAGAACCAACTGGGCAATGCCCCTTCCTTGGAGGTCTGAGCCCTAATTCCACAGGGTTTTTTTTCTCCACACCTTCAGGTTCCTACAACCCTAACCCCTTCTGCAGCCATGGGATGCTGCTTCCCTTTCCTGTCTTCAGCTTTCTTGCAGCAAACAGCTCAGTCAATTCTGTGTATCAGTTCTCTATATCTGTTAAAATATTTCACTGGTGGCTGTCCTCGTTGGACTACAATATAGGCTTCCTGGAATGTCAGACTATGTGGGGCACATTCCTGCTGCCAGAATGAAATGTGGCTCTTGCCACCGTGGCCACCCAGGACTTCTATGTGATACAGACTGGGCAGAGATCTCCATTCCTTTCTACCAATTCTTTTCTTTTTAATTAAAAAATGTAAAAATATTTCATTTATTTGAGAGAGATAAAGAGAGAGAAAGAGAGAGAAAAAGAGAAAGAGAAAGAGAAAGGGAGTTTCCATTCAGTGGTTCATTCCCTAAATGCCCACAACAATCAGGTCTGGGCCAGGGCAAAGCCAGGAGTCAGGAACTCAATCCAGGGACCCTACTTGAACTCAACTACTTGAGCCATTCTAGCTATCCCCCAGGGTGAACATTAGCAAGAAGCTGGGATTGGGAATGGAGTCAGGACTCAGAACCAGGCACTCAGATATAGGTTAGGGACGTCCTCATTGCTGGGCCCAAAGCCTGCCTCTTTACCACTTTACTGCCAACTCTTAGCTGTGTTTTTAAAAGTTTACTTTTATTTATTTGAAAGGGAGAGAGAGAGAGAGAGATCCATCTTCCATCTGCTTGTTTACTCCCCAATTCCAACCGGGGCTGGGCCAGGCCAAATTCAGAAGCCAGAAATTCCATGTTTGTCCCATGTGGGTGGAAGGGATACAACTATTTGAGCCACTGTCTGCTGCCTTCCAGGGTGCACCTCAGCAGGAAACTACATTGGAAGTCAAGGTGGGACTTTAACCCGGCACTATGATATGGGATGCAGGCATCCTAAGTGAAGGCTTAACCTGCTATAAGACAATGCCTGCCCATTAACTGTACATTTTAACTAAAACATTTTAAGTTTTATTTTAATTGTACCTCTCTCAACTTCTGTTTCTATTTTTTCATTGGAGCTCAGTTTTGTAATCTTAATTTTTCATTTCTTTAAATTGGGTTTTTAATTACTGCTATTTTTGTCTTTTGGTTCTCTCCTATTTTATTCTGTTTCCTCATTTAAAGTCTATCTGTTCATTAATTTTTCCTTTCTGTTATTTGCCTCGGGTTCATTAAAAGAACTTTAAAATTAACTTTCTTTTAAAGATTAACTTTTAAAGATTAACTTTCTTTTATATATTTATCTTCTTTATTTCAATTGCCAAATAATAATTGTGTTTATATGGGGTTCAATATGATGTTTTGATCTATGTCCACATAATGAAAAGATTAAATGAAGCTAATTAATTAATTAAATGAAGCTAAGCATGTCTAACATCTCACCTACTTGTTCTTTTGTGTGGTAACATTTAAAATCTGTTTTAGCAATTTTTGGGAAGTACATAATACAGTGGCTATGATCATGATGCTGGGCAATAGGTCACTGAATCTTAATTCTTTCTGTGTAACTGATGTTTTGTGCCCTTTGACCAACATCTTTCCCTTCCCCACCTCCCAGCTCCCAGCCCCTGATAACCATCTCTCTATTTTCTGTTGTTACGAGGTCAACTTTTTAAGATACTACATGAAAGTAAGATGATGCAGTACTTTCTGGGGCAGGCTTCTTATACTTACATTTGCTTCTTTCTCTGTGTTGCATAGATGTTTAAATGACACATTTTCATAAAGATGGCCAGAAATGAGTCGGTCTCAAAGGGCACTGCTGAGAGGAGACTACAAGCACCGAGGAGAATGGAGGTTTTCTTTCCTCTTACATCCTCACAAGGCCCTACAAAAGTTCAAAGTCCTAATATCAGTGTTTCCTTTGGCCCATTTTCTTTCTTTCTTTCTTTTTTTTTTTTTAATTTTTGACAGGCAGAGTGGATAGTGAGAAAGAGAGACAGAGAGAAAGGTCTTCCTTTTTGCCGTTGGTTCACCCTCCAATGGCCGCTGCGGCCAGCGCATCTCGCTGATCCGAAGCCAGGAGCCAGGTGCTTCTCCTGGTCTTCCATGTGGGTGCAGGGCCCAAGCACTTGGGCCATCCTCCGCTGCCTTCCCGGGCCACAGCAGAGAGCTGGCCTGGAAGAGGGGCAACCGGGATAGAATCCGGCGCCCCGACTGGGACTAGAACCCGGTGTGCTGGCACCGCAAGGCAGAGGATTAGCTTGTTAAGCCATGGCGCCGGCCCCTTTGGCCCATTTTCTTTACTGGGACCCTTTTGTGTGTGATATTTCATATAATCTGAATTACTGAGCTCTAAATCCATGATCTATGAAATATGTTATCATTGGATTCTAGACAAATGCTTCTAGCCCCATGTCACTGATGTGGAGCACTTGGCACTAGGAGGTAGCAGTCAGGATGAGGCTGACCCCTTGGTGTTCTCAGGTGGAGTGAGCTTTCAAAACCAGTGGAGACCTGCTATAAACTGTGGCTGTCTCCTGGACAGTTTTACCCCCTATGCTTCCTGTCTACTAATTATGTGGCTCTTCTTCTTCATTTTTGTATCAGTACCATGGGAAGTTTTCTTTTAGGTACATTTTCCTCAGCTTCCTTCCCTTGTCACAAAGGCAAAAGAGAGACTGAGCAGAAGAGTCATTAATACAAATGGTTTATTTTCTTTTGGGGAAGCTCTTTAATATGTCAGCTTCCATTCTTGGCAATGGAAGAGACAAGAAGGCCTAGACCCCAGTCCTTTTTATTTCATTTTTTATTAATTTTTAAAAGGAAAGCAATTTCATAAGTACAACTTTAGGAATATAATTATTCTTCCCACCATTCCCACCCTCCCACCCACACTCACATCCCTCTTCCTCTTCCCTTTCCCCTTTATGGTCCCATTCTCCATTAAGATACATTTTCAATTAATTTTGTACACAGACCAGCTCTATACTAAGTAAAGATTTCAACAAGTTGCACACACACATATACACAAAACTATTTGAGAGCTAGTTTTACAGTTAACTCTCATAACACAACTCATTGAGGTCAGAGGTCCTGCATAGGGAGTTAGTGCACAGTGACTCCTGTTATTAATTTAACAATTAACACTCTTATGTACTTACTCAGTGACCATCCTAGGTTCTTGACATGAGCTGCCTAAGCTATGAATGCCTTTTGAATCCACAAACTCTGTCAGTATTTAGACAAGATCATAAGCAAAGTGGAGGTTCTCTCTTCCCTTTAGAGAAAAGTACATCTTTTTTTCGTGGCCACTTCTTTCTGCTGGGATCTCACTCACAGAGATCCTTCATGTAGAACATTTTTTGCCAAAGTATCTTGGCTTTCCATGCCTGAAATGCTCTCACTGGCTTTTCAGCCAGATCAGGAAGCCTTAAGGGCTATTTCTGAGGTCAGAGTGCTATTCAAAATGATTGTCATTTTATGAGTTTGCTGTGTAGACTGCTTCACATATTGGAACATTCTCTCCTTTTTAATTCTATTATTATTATCAGACACCTAATCCTATTTATTTGATCACTAAATACTTAATCCTATGTATATGTTCACTTTAACACTTAATATGATCACTTTAACACTTAAGTTGACAATTTTACCACCCAGGTTAATGGGACTTGGGGTCCCATGACAAAGTTTTCAAACTTTAGCTTTAGAAGTTAGTCCATACGAATGTATGTAGTACTATACAGCTTTATAGTTACAAATTTCCTCCTCCCTCTTTTATTACCACTATATTTTTTACTAAGATCCATTCTCAATTGACTTTACACATATATGATTAACTCTATGTTAAGTAAAGAATTCAAAAAATAGTATGAAAAAAACAAAAAAAGAAACTGTTCTTCAACAGTCAAGATAATAGCAGCTCAAGTCATACCTTCTCAAAGTGTCAGTTTCACTTCTACAAATTTTGTTTTAGGTACTCTATTAGTTCTCACAGATCAAGGAGAACATATGGTATTTGTCCTTTTAAGACTGACTTATTTCACTAAGTATGATGTTTTCCAGATTCATCCATTTTTTGCAAATGACTGGATATAATTTTTTAACAGTGGTTAAAAAATTAAAATTTTTTAAATTTCATAGTGTACATATACC
This sequence comes from Lepus europaeus, assembly GCF_033115175.1. Classification (NCBI taxonomy): domain Eukaryota; kingdom Metazoa; phylum Chordata; class Mammalia; order Lagomorpha; family Leporidae; genus Lepus; species Lepus europaeus. Next base: position 133,979,133 of record NC_084850.1, read on the forward strand.
ACAATTTCTCTATCCAGTCTTTCGTTGACAGTAATTTATGTTGATTCCATGTCTTAGCTATTGTGAATTGAGCTGCAATAAACATGGGGGAGCAGATAATTCTTTTATTTACTGATTTCATTTCCCTTGGGTAAATTCGCAGGAGTGGGAAGGCTGGCTCATATGGTAGGTCTACATTCAGATTTTTGAGGTATCTTCATACTGTCTTCCATAGTGGCTTTACCAGTTTATGTTCCCACCAACAGTGGGTTAGGATACTTTTCTCCCCACAGCCTCACCAGCATTTGTTGTTTGTTGATTTCTATATGGAAGCCATCATAACTGGGGTGAGAAGAAACCTCATTGTGGTTTTGATTTGCATTTCCCTGATGGCTAGTGATCCTGAACATTTTTCCATGTGTCTTTTGGCCATTTAGGTTTCCTCTTTTGAAACATATCTGTTTAAGTTCTTTGCCCATCTCTTAACTGGGGTGTTTGTTTTGTTGTTGTAGAGTTTCTTGATCTCTTTATATATTCTGGTCATTCATCCTTTATCAGTTGCATAGTTTGCAGATAATTTCTCCCTTTCTGTTGGTTGCCTCTTCACTTTCCTGAGTGTTTATTTTGCAGCACAGAAACTTCTAAATTTGATGTAATCCCATTTGTTAATTTTGGCTTTGACTGCCTTTGCCTCTGGGGTCTTTTCCAAGAACTCTTTGCTTGTGCCAATGTCTTGCAGGGTTTCCGCAACATCCTCTAATAATTTGATGGTGTCGGGTCATAGATTTAGATCTTTAATCCATTTTTAGTAGATTTTTGTGTAAAGTTTAAGATAGGGGTCTTGCTTCATACTTCTGTATGTGGAGATCCAGTTTTCCCAGCACCATTTGTTGAAGAGACTGTCCTTGCTCCAGAGATTAGTTTTAGCTCCTTGGTCAACTATAAGTTGGTTGTAGATAGTGTGGTTTTATTTCTCGCATTTCTATTCTGTTCCATTGATCTATCCATCTGTTTTTGTACCAGTACCAGGCTGTTTTGATTATAATTGCCTTGTAGTATGTCTTAAAATCTGGTATTGTGATGCCTCTGCCTTTGATCTTGTTGTATATGATTACTTTAGCTATTCGAGGTCTCCTGTGTTTTCATATAAATTTCAGTATCATTTTTTTCTATATCTGTCTTTGGTATTTTGATTGGTGTTGTACTGAATCTATAAATTGCCTTCAGAAGAATGGACATTTTGATGATATTGATTCTTCCAATATATGAACATAAGATTTTTCCATTTTTTTGTATCTTCTTCTATTTCTTTCTTTACTGTTTTGTAATTTTTATTGTAGAGTCCTTTGAAATTCTTGGATAAATTTATTCCAAGGTTTTTGAATTTTTTGTAGCTATTATGAATGGGATTGATATTAGAAGCTCAATCTCAGCCTTGGCATTGTTATTGTATACAAAGGCTGCTGATTTTTGTATGATTATTTTATATTCTGCTACTTTACTAAACTCTTCTATGAGTTCCAAAATTTCTTGGTGGAATCTTTTGGATTCCTTATATATAGAATTGTGTCATCTGCAAATAGGGATAGTTTGACTTCCTCCTTCCCGATTTGTATGCCTTTGATTTCTTTTTAAGCCTAATGGCTCTGGCTAAAACTTCCAGGACTATTTTGAATAGCAATATTGAGAGTGGGCATCCCTGTCTGGTACTGGATCTCAGAATGCTTCCAACTTTTCTCCATTCAATGGGATGCTGGATGTGGGTTTGTCATAAATTGTGTTGATTGTGTTGTGGGATGTTCCTTCAATACCAAATTTGCTTAGAGTTTTCATCATGAAAGGGTGTTGTATTTTGTCAAATGTTTTCTCTGCATCTATTGAGATAATCATGGTTTTTGTTTTTTAGTTTGTTAATGTGATGTATCACATTGATTGATTTGCAAATGTTGAACCATCCCTGTATACCAGGGATAAATTCCTACTTTGTCTGGGTGGATGATCTTTCTGATGTGTTGTTGGATTTGATTGGCCTGAATTTTGTTGAGGGTTTTTGCATCTATGTTCATCAGGGAAATTGGTCTGTAATTCTCTTTCTCTGTTGCGTCTTTTTCAGGTTTACAAACTAAGGTGACATTGACTTCATATAAAGAATTTGGGAAGATTCCCTCCCTTGCAATTGTTTTGAATAGCTTCAGAAGAATTGGAATTAGTTCTTTAAATGTCTGATAGAATTCAGCAGTGAAGCCATCCAGTCCTGAGCTTTTCTTTGTTGGGAGGGTCTTTATTACTGATTCAATTTCTGTCTTGAATCTGAGTCTGTTTAGGTTTTTTATATCTTCATGGCTCAATTTAGGTAGATTGTATGTTTCCAGGAATCTATCCATTTCTTCTAGGTTTCCCAGTTTGTTGGCACACAACTCTTTGTAGTAATTTCTGATGATTCTTTTTATTTCTGTGGTGTCTGTTGTTACATTTCCTTTTTCATCTCAAATTTTATTAATTTGAATCTTTTCCTTTTTATGGTTAGTTGGGCCAATGCTATATCAAGTTTGTTTATTTTTTTCAAAAAACAGCTCTTCATTATGCTGATCTTTTGTATTTTTTGTTTCAATTTTGTTTATTTCTTTTCTAATTTTAATTATTTTTTTTCTCCTACTTGTTTTGGGTTTGGTTTGTTTTGTTTTTCTAGAACCTTGAGATTCATTGATAGCTCATTTATTTGGTGCCTTTCCAATTTCTAGATGTAGGTACCAATTGCTATAAACTTTCCTGTTAACTCTGCTTTTGCTGTATCTCATAAATTTTGATACGTTGTGTTATCATCTTCATTTGTTTCCAGAAATTTTTTTATTACTCTTTTGATTTCTTCTTTGACCCAGTGTTCATTCAAGAGCATCTTGTTCAGTCTCTGTGTGTTTGCATATGCTCTAGAGATTCCCGAGTTGCTGATTTCTAGCTTCATTCCATTATGGTCTGAGAAGATGCATGGTATGATTTCGATTTTTTTGAATTTGCTGAGACTTGCTTTATGGCCCAGAATGTGGTCAATCCTAGAGAAAACCCCATGTACTGGTGAGAAGAATATGTATTCTGCAATTGTAGGGTGAAAAATTCTGTAGATATCTGTTAAGTCCCTTTGGTGTATAGTGTTGATTGAATCTGTTTCCTTGCTGATTTTCTGTCTGGATGATCTGTCCATTGCTGAAAGTGGGGTATTGAAGTCCCCCATTATTATTGTATTGGAGTCTATGTCTCCCTTTAGATCCCTTAAGATTTCTTTTAAATAGCCACATACCCTGTAATTAGGTGCATATATATTTATAATATTAAAAATAATAAATATATAAATTATAAAATAATATAATTGATTCCTTAATCATTACATAGTGCCCTTCTTTGTCTCTTTTAACAGTTTTGTGTTAAAGTCTATTTTGTCTGACATTAGGATGGATAGCTACACCAGCTCTTGTTTGGTTTCTGTTCACATAGACTAACTTTGTTCATCCTTTCACTTTCCGTCTGCATGCATCTTTGTTGGTGAGATGTGTTTCTTTTATGCAGCAAGTGGTGGGCTTTATTTTTTAATCCATTCAGCCAGTCTGTATCTTCTAACTTGAGAGTTGAGGCAGTTTACATTCAAGGTGACTATTGATAAGTAATGACTTTGCCCTGCCATTTTTTTCATAAATATTCCTATTTTTAACTTTGATTTTCCTTTTAACTTTTACTGGGAGATTTTCTTCCTTTACCTTCTTTTGTAGTGATGCCATGTTTCTGTGTTTCTGTGTGCAACACATCTTTAAGCATCTTTTGTAGGGCTGGATGGGTGGTGACAAATTCTTTCAATTTCTATTTGTCATGGAAGGCCTTTATTTCACATTCATTCACAAATGAGAGCTTTGCAGGGTATTGTATTCTGGGTTGACAGTTTTTTTCTCTTAAGACTCACAGTATATCTCACCATTTTCAGCTAGCCTGTAGGATTTCTTATGAGAAGTCCACTGTGAATCCAATTGGAGATCCTCTGAAAGTAATTTGGCATTTCTGTCTTGTGCATTGTAGCATCTTTTCTTTATGTTTTACCATGGTGAGTTTGATTACAATGTGTCGTGGTGAAGATCTTTTCTGGTCATGTCTATTAGGAGCTCTATGTGCTTCCTATAGTTGGATGTCACTTTCTTTCTCCAAATTAGGGAAGTTTTCTGTTATTATTTCACTATACTTTTTCCACTTTTTTAAAGCTATCTTCTCCTATCTATAGCAGTAAACTCCCCACCTACTCCATCAGTTTGGAAGCTCTTCCCCAGTTCTTTTATAAGGTGCCAACAGTGTCAAAATTCCCACTTGGGGATTAAGAAAACCCCTCTCAGTATATGCAAGGGGTTGGGGCAAGGCTCTTTTCAACTTTTTGCTTTCATCCTTGTGATAAATGCTGCTGTGCATCATCCAGCTTTTCCTTCAGTACCACAGCACCCATGCCCTCATTTCCTCCTGAATCCTTCTTTGATAATTGCCCTTGGCTGAAGAGGGCTACCTCACTCAGCACATCATAGCCTTTTCCCAGGACTTCTTGACTAGCTGATGCAGGAGAATAGGCCACTTCCTTCGACTAATTGATTTATTGAAACAAAGGGCTATCCATTTGCCTCAAGACAGGACAATTTAAGAGGCCATCTGAGCTTCAGATAGTTCCACTGTGGATTCAGTTGATGCTATTGTTATGAGTACAGTACAATTAACTTCCTCAGAGCTTTTAGGTATTCCCAAGAGCACTCTTACAGCTAAGAGGACTGATGCCTAAAGGATGCATGCTCTAAAATGGGATCACCCAGCAGCTTGCTGGCAATCAGGATCCTTTTGCTGAGAGGAGGTGAAGGTCAGACAGCCTCTGGCACACTGTAACACTGTAATTGTTAAGCAACTGCAATGGGATGCTTTTATTTCCTGTAGCCAACCAGGAAACAAAGAAGGGTCACATTGCAACATAAGTGCCAGGGAAATGTTGGTGTTCCAAGGGAGAAATGGAACTATACCCTAAATTTGCTTCAGAATTTAGCCTACATATACTGCTAGGATCTAAAGGTGGATTATGCCATTGAAGTTTAAGGGTGCTAGATCAAGGGTGCTAGATCAAGGAGAAGGGAACAAAAAGTTGGATTAAAGAGAGTGCATTGATGTAGGAGCACTCTGCTGTGATGTAGGATCTAACACCCTTGGCAGGGATCGAGGTAACCATGCTGGCACACAATTAGATTGGCTCTTGGAAGCCTGGAGGAAACAATGACTTGCAACAAGTCAAATAAAACTTGCAGAACTGCCATAGCAGATAGTTTAAGAAGGGGTCAAAAACTTCAGAATGGACACTCTAGCCTGGATATGCTATGTATAGCTAGAAAACCCACCAGCTAATTATAGCCTTAATTCCCAGAACCTACAGATAGATTATCTGCCATGGCAAAATGGACTTCATATATGTGATTCCATTAAGGGTTTTGAGATGGAGAGATTATTCTGGATTATCAGGGTGGATATTATCATCACAAGAGTCTTAATAAGAGGGAGGCAAGAAGGGGAAGATGTGAGGATGGAAGCAGAAGTCCAAGTGCTGTAACTGCTGGATTTGAAGGTGGGAAGGGGCATGATCTGAGGATGGCAGGTGGCCTCTCAGAAGCTGGGACAGGCAAGGGGATGAATTCACTCCTCAAGCCTCTATCAAGAAAGGCAGCCCTACTGGCTTCTTAATTTTAGCCCAGGGACACCTACTTCAGACATCTGACCTCCAGAAATGTGAGAGAATGTAAGAGAATATGTTTGCTTTGTTTTTAAAGGCCACTAAGTTTGTGGTTTATTAGAGCAACAACAGGAAGCTAGTAGCAATTACAGTGTTACATCTGCATCCCTCAGCATTTGTAGCCGCTGAATTCATGGTGACAAGGACAAGAATATAACCAATTCAGAATATCTTTTCCTGTAGTCATGTGCAAGCATTTCCATATTGTTATTCTTCCTTTATATATATATTCTTCCATATCAGCTCAACATCTATTCCCACAAATACTCCTCTGAGTTTTGTTTTCATAATTTAACAAATCCTGACAGATTTGCTGTTGTCTAAGCCTTTTCTTCTCCAGTGTGATTCCACCCTGGAGCCCCTTCCAGGACTTGCTACAACCTAATTACGGTTAGTGACCGAGTGACAATAACTGGTGGGGTATGAATTAGTCACTTTGTTCTGCAAGACTGAACACTGAGGCCAGGAAGTAACATTGCTAAGCAAGGAGAGGGAACAGCTCTGCGGGCCCAAGAAGTTCACTGGGAAATACTTCACAGGAGATCAGGGATTTAGAGAACTCCTCTGAGTGTTCCAGAGATTTGCATGGAAGCTTCTGGGATTGTACTCTTGCCAGGTGACCGTCTTAGCTCACATCAATGTCCTAGCAGGGCTGTGAATTCAGCTGATACTGTAATTTAGCAAGAAAACTTGGATTTGATCAGACTCAAAGGCTAAATTAGATTTTTGGCTATTTCATTCCTGCTGCTATAAGAGATAAAATAGTTTTTAAAGCATGATTATAGAAAAATCTTTGATTTTAATCTGTGCCTTGAGCTGAGAGTTTGGGCATATGAGCTTTTTGTTCTCCATGCTTGAAGTTTCGCTCTGTCATCAAGAGCAGCTATCCAACATAATTAGCTGTTTCAACCCTGCCTGGCTGGAACTGCTGGGTTTCTTTATCAGATAAGGTTTGGTGTATTTTCCATTCTTTCTTCTCAGACTAGGTTTACAAACTAGCAGCATGGGCATCCCCTAGGAGTCTGTTAGAAATACAGCATCTTAGGCTCCATTCTAGAACTGTTGAATCAGAATCTGCATTTGAACGAGATCCCCAGGTGATCTGTATGCACATTAATATCTGAGAAGCATATGCCATACTATCCCAGTCAGGTAACGTGGTTGGATTCTGAGTTTGCTTCTCAGCATCTTACTCATTGTGGCCTTCGATTTGAGGCTTCAACTGTAGGCCCTAGCCTCAACATACTCTGTATTTTCTCAGATTTAGGCCTAGGATGCAAGAACACAGTCTTCTCTCCAAGATGTCCTCAGAAGGGGCTAATTGCCTCTCAATAATTCCCTTCTGGGTCACAGATGATTTCTGAACCAAACACTATGGCCAGAGTAATGAGACACGCTGACTGTGGTCAGAGGCTCCCAAAAAGGGGTGAGATCCACTTAGAGACACTCAAAACCCATACAGGATTAGCTGATGGGATGTCTCAGAGATTGATGGGTATCACTTTATCAGAATGTTAAGAAATTTGGGATGGGGCTGGCGCTGTAGTGCAGCGGGTTAACGCCCTGGCCTGAAGCGCTGGCAACCCATATGGGCGCCAGTTCTAGTCCTGGCTGTTCCTCTTCCGATCCAGCTCTCTGCTATGGCCTGGGATAGCAGTAGAAGATGGCCCAAGTCCTTGGGCCCCTGCACCCATGTGGGAGACCTGGAGGAAGCTCCTGGCTCCTGGCTTCAGATCGGCGCAGCTCCGGCCATTGCGGCCAACTGGGGAGTGAACCATCAGATGGAAGACCTCTCTCTCTTTCTCTCTCTCTGCCTCTCCTCTCTCTGTGTAACTCTGACTTTCAAATAAATAAATAAATCTTTAAAAAATTAAATTTGGGATGACAAAACAGCAGTTGTGTACTCTGTATCTCCCCTCTGAGTTTATATGATGGTTCCCTGTGAGTGAGAGTTCTCTTTCCTGGTGGATTCTGCCCCACCTTTGAATATCCCACTGTCCAACTCAATTTCAGACAGAGAAATCTCAATCTCTTTTGAGTGAAGGATTGGGGCTGCAGCTGGTATTATCTTATTTGCCTTTTCTCCCAGAAAGTATTGTCAGGATTCATCCTTTGTCACATGAACAGTGTCCTCCTTGCTGTTGGTGATTTCATCACAATGCTACAGATTCACCTGCACTTAAGAACTGCTCAGGAATACTCTACATTGTTCTACTTAGACCTGTGCTTTTAAGTTGATTTTAGGGGTTTGTTTTCAACACACAACCAACATTCCTTTCCTGGTATGTGACCAGTTGGATAAGGCTCCTAGGGTGTTGTGTTCCTTCTGGGGTTTTAACTTTCTAGCCAGAGAGTGACACCTTCTTTTTAGAATATTGGCCACTTCACAGTTGTGATTTTAGGTTCCCAGAGAAATGGAGTCTCACAGAAAATAATGAGGATTACCATTGGTGGCATACATTTATTATTCCCTATGCCACCTCCCTTTGGCCCACCCGTGATGGCTGATACTGCGCTGGTGGAAAGTTCCCAGGCTTACCAGTAGTATCCTCTTCCCTTCCCTGTCTCAGGGATTTGGCCAAAGCTTAGGGAGCTTTCATGGCCCACAGGTAGGACAACCTGAAGTGAAGGGACTGTAACCATGTAACCAGTAGATAATACAACCCTGGCCTCTCACCTTCAGAGGGACATTTCTGGGGCATGTTTTACCAGATTCCCAGGGAACCCCCAGTGAGATACTGCCCAACTGCCTTCAGCAACCAACTCAGTAACAGAGTACATTCTTTGTTATCTCCATCTCTGTCTGTCTCTCCTTCACTCCTACTCCAAGATGCTAATTCCCAAGTAAATTACATGCACTCAACCTCTTGCCTTGCTTCTGCTTTGGGAAAAGCCAAAATTTGAACACTAAGTTCTTGGGTCAAATCCAGCTCACTATCTTTTTTTATATGGTATAGTTGTGAACCAAGATTGGTATTTACAATTTTTAATGATTAAAAAAACAAAGGAATATTCTAACACATGAGAATTATATGAAAACCATGAATTTTTGCTGAGACACAGCCATATCCATTAATTTCTATATTATCTATGGCCACTTGTGTACTGTCATTCAGGGTTGAGTAATTGCAACAGAAAGCTGCAAAGCCTGAAACAATTACTATCTGGCACTTTATTTAGTTCATGGTTTTGGAGGGCCAAGCCCCAAGGTCCAGCAGCCCCACTGGTTTGGCTTCCAATGAGGCAATGGATGGTGAGAGAGGCTGAGCCCAACTCAGGCTTTTATAACAATCTTCTCTTATGTGAATTATCTTTCAAGGGCATGCCCCCAGTGATCAATGCACCTCTCCACTAGTTCCTGCCTCCTAAATACTACAACTGGATTAATTTTCCATCCTCTTAGTATCATCAACTTAGGACGTTGGGGTTTAAAGTCCTGCCTAACTTCAGGAGCCAAATCACATTAAAAGCATAGCAGTTCTTTATAGTGAAAGTTTACTGATGTGAGTTTAAGTCATAAATGTTAAATTTGTAATATTATGAAGTATACGTTTCAGTGTTACATCAAAATAATTTCTTTCAGACATTTAAAAAGTTTGAAAGAATCTCCATTTGACTATCATTAATAAGCTGCTTTTTAGACCTCAGACTAAGATTGTCTGTTGTGGAAACCCTCTTTTGTTATGAGTACAGAAAGTAGAGTTTAAAAACTAGTAAACTATTTTTATATTTAACTTTATATTTACTTTTAAATAACCTATTTAGCATGTGACAACTTGTAAGCTATTTAACAATAAACAAACACAAATGACTTTACTTTTCTGAGATACCAAGTAGTTCTCATGTTGCATGTTAGCAAATTAGTTTGTTAAGGAGACAAATGTTTCATTGTGTAAAATAAGTGGTCCCAGGCCTCAGGAAAACAAACCTCCTTTTTATGGTTGGCCATAAACGTGGGTCAAAATCATTTAATCTAGTCATGTATTTCTGGAGCAGGGAGCCTCTTTGTACACAGAAAGTAATCAACACCTAAGAATTTTTCATTTTCTCTTATTACATTTTTCTGTACTTGCAAGTTCCCCATTACTTAGTAATGCACTTGGAAAATGTCCAATACATTACATTTAGTATCAACAGGGTTTATTAGTGTATCTGATTGTATTTCATGTAGAATGTCCTCTATTACTGAAAAACCATCAGTGATTTTCCATTGCTCATAAGATAAATCCAGATACCTCAGTTAGGCTCATTCTGGGTGTAGCCCATCTCTCTGACCTTATGACCCATTGTCAACTGGTCCCCACTTCCCTCTCCATTTTCTTGAGCCATATACACCCATTATCTTACCCTTTTGTGCTGCTAAAATAAAATACCTGAGACTGGGCAACTTATAAAGAACAGAGATTTATTTTCCTAAAGTTCTGGAGGCTCAGAAGTCAAGGAGAGGTACTATCATTTGCTGTATGGTGAGAGCCATCTTGCTGTATTCTTACATGGTGGAAGGCAGAAGGGCAAAAGACAGAATGCTGCCTGCAACATCTTTTATAAGGGTCGTGTAATAGCTTTTCTTGACAATAACAAGTTTCCAAGAGAAGCTACTTATGAAGGAAAAGGGTTTCTTTTGGCTTGTGGTTTTGGAGGTTCACCACCCACTTGTGGTCTGGTTTGGTCTGATGAGGGCAATGGATGATGGAATGTGTGCAGAGGGAATATCACGTGGTGATCCAGGAAGCAACGATATGGAGCATACTATTCCATGTGGTCTCTCCTTATAAACCCACTATAATCCAGTCATGGGCTCCACCCTAATATAATCAAATCGTTCCCTATGGCCCCAGCTTCAGAGATTAAACTTCTATGTGATACCAGGGGATTCCAATTCAATCCCATCAAGGTGGCATGTACCAATGCCATCTCACTAGTCCAAGTGATCAATTTCTGTTCACAATTGATCATAATGATAGGACTAAGAATCAAAGGGATCACATAAACAAGACTAGTGTCTGAAAATACTAACCGATAGAACAAAAAGGGGAGAGAACGATCCAACATGGGAAGTGGGATACACAGAAGACTCATAGAATGGCAGATGTCCTAAACAGCACTCTGGCCTCAGAATCAGCCCTTAAGGCATTCAGATCTGGCTGAAAAGCCCATGAGAGTATTTCAGGCATGGAAAGCCAAGACACTCTGGCAAAAAAAAAAAAAAAAAAAAAAGACATAAATGAAAGATCTCTGCAAGTGAGATCCCAGTGGAAAGAACAGGTCATCAAAGAAGAAGGTACCTTTCTCTGAAGGGAGGAGAGAACTTCTACTTTGACTATGACCTTGTCTAAATATGGTAAGAGTCGGTGAACTCAAAAGGCTTCCATAGCCTTGGCATCTCATGATAAGAGCCTAGGGTGATTACTGATGCCATAAACAAGAGTGTCAGTTGTTAAATCAACAACAGGAGTCACTGTGCACTTACTCCTCATGTAGGATCTCTGTCCTTAATGTGCTGTACATTGTGATTTAATGCTATGACTAGTACTCAAATAGCATTTTACACTTTGTGTTTCTGTGTGGGTGCAAACTGTTGAAATCTTTACTTAATATATACTAAACTGATCTTCTGTATATAAAGAGAATTGAAAATGAATCTTGATGTGAATGGAAGGGGAGAGGGAGCGGGAAAGGGGAGGGTTGCGGGTAGGAGGGAATTTATGAGGGGGAAAAGCCATTGTAATCCATAAGCTGTACTTTGGAAATTTATATTCATTAAATAAAAGTTAAAAAAAAAAAACTCCTATGTGAACTGGAGAGCCAAATCATGTTCAAACTATAGGAGGCCTTAATCCCATTAATGAGAGGAGACCTCTTGACCTAATGACTTCCTAAAGAGCCCACCTCTTAATACTATACCACTGACAACACCTGAATTTTGTACCGTACATATTCAAACCATAGAAGCCATCGAAGTACAGTTAAATATTCTCTTACCCTGAGAAATGGCCCCCAGCCTACCTGCCCTCCAGATCATCTCTTTGTATACATTTGTTGAGTTCCCCAGGAGCACACTCAGAGATAAGGGTTTGTGTGTGCTTTCTTTCTGAGAACAAATGCTCTCAGGAGACGTAGTGAGGGAACAATAGAAGGAGGACAGAAGGATGTGATTTCAGCGGATGTCCTACAGGATTACTTCAACCTGATCCTGCCGGGGTTTCTGGACTGTAAATTACTCCTCAGTGTTTGTTTTGCCTTGAGGTATAGGAGCTGAACTTAAGCTTTCAAAGGCCTGAATTATTGGCTATAGGCTCTGCAGGTTCTGGTAGATTTCCAGGCACCATGTGTTTTGAATGCATGAGGCAAGGTGACTTTAGGCCCCTAAGGGCATCTCTAAAGAAAGATACATAATACAGGCCTTATAAACAGAGGCACACTGAAGCCAGGGAAGGGCACACAGAAAGAGGTAAGAAGAATCTCCATTTTTTTTTTTTTTTTGACAGGCAGAGTGGACAGTGAGAGACAGAGACAGAGAAAGGTCTTCCTTTTCCATTGGTTCACCCCCCAATGGCCTCTGCGGCCGGAGCACCGCGCTGATCTGAAGCCAGGAGCCAGGTGCTTCTCCTGGTCTCCCATGGGGTGCAGGGCCCAAGCACTTGAGCCATCCTCCACTGCACTCCCTGGCCACAGCAGAGAGCTGGACAGGAAGAGGAGCAACCAGGACAGAATCCGGCACCCCGACCGGGACTAGAACCTGGTGTGCCAGCACCGCAGGCAGAGGATTAGCCTAGTGAGCCGCGGCGCTAGCCAAGAATCTCCATTTCTATGAAATCATTCCTTCTAGTATGTTTGCTGTGTGTCCTGCACGACTTATCACCTTTAAATGTCTTTGGGAGGGAAGAACTCTGGGAGTGAATCCTGGCTCACTATGCACTTGAGGAATTCTGGTCATGTGATTAAAGTTCTCTTAGTCTCAGATTGTGCTGCTTTGAATGAATGAATCAGGGGATTACTTGGCAAATTAAAGCAGTTGCCTAGCAAGCACACAATAGGTCTTCCACATATGTTGCATCTGAAATTGCCCCATTTTGCCTGTCTCTGGCAATCTCTTGCTCTTCTGCATATAATCTATGATTAGCCTCTATTATATGAGACAGTTTTGAGCTTCTCTATTTTGTACAGTTCAACACCATTGAGAAATCATGTATCATGCTATAGTTGGGCTAAGCCAGACTTCTCAATCTTAGCACTAGTAGCATTTTGGATTGGAGCATCCTTTGCCATAGGTGGTTGTCTTATGTACTGTAGGATATTTGGTAGCATCCCTGGCCTCTGCCTACTACATCCTCCCTCAAGTTGTGGCAACCAAAAATGCTTCCAGAAATTAGAAAAAAAAATGTACCCTAAGAAGCAAAATCAACCCTTGTTGAGAACCATTGAATTAAAGAAATCCCTAAGAGTTGTGTAGACTTGATTTCAATCTTGGAAATCATGTAGGTGGGTTAATAGCAGCATATTTTAAATGCTGAAAATATTTTCTCCTTTCCCTCTTTAAATAATAAAATTTTTCTTGTATGGCAGGTTTTTTTTTTCATTTTTCTTTTGTTTTGCTTTGTTTTTGACATTAGAGAGGGTGGACAGGAGAAACTTTATGTATTCTAAATGCCAGAATTTGAGGAGACATGTTGTGAGCAGCATGGGGCTCTTGGAGATCCAGACAACTCTCCTATCTCTTAGCTCAAGTCTCCAAAGGAGCCAGGATTCAAATTCAGACTGCCTTGTTTAATCCAGTGTTTGGGATGCAGCCATTGAAAGATGATGATGTTGGGTAATAATCATTTCCTACCTAATATTTTGTTGGAGATGGGAGGAATACAATGCATATTATTGGGTAGGGCAGGATGTGCCAATCTTTTTTATAAGGAAAGATCGGCAGTGTTTTGTGACTACGATTCTGATGAGGGATATTTAAGAGTGCACATTTCCATGCAAAATGTTGTCTGGTAATCTTACCTTTACATGACCTACTGATTCCGATTCCAATTAGTCTCAGCCATTCTTGTCAAAAGGAAAGCCAGAGTAATTGAAATCATCAAATTACTATAATTGAGACTTTATACTAATACAGTAATTATTTCAATTCAGTTTTCAACACTGGATATTTATATTTCTATTAGGAGCAGAAAGAATAAAAAAATATTGAGTAATGCAAATTGTAGTCTCAGGAATCTGAGCTGATAGAAAGACATTACTTACTCACTGTAGAAAAAATGATTTGCTTTCTTCAAGCTCTCCTGAAGTGATGATAGGTAACTGCCAACTGAGAGACAGCTCTCAGCAGGTGCCCTAATAGGCAGGCCCCTGGGAAAAACCGGCTTATTTACAGTACCAGACCTTCATTTAAGAGAGGCTTTTGAATCTTTAGGAGTTGGATTTGTTAACCTTTATGTATGTCAGCACTGTAATGATTGGTTTTATTTTTGTAAGCCTGCTTTTAGGCCCAGCAATGCCCGGCAAGGCTCTGGAAACAGCTGATTCTTATGTGTGGTAAACCAGGGATGCCTACAGTGATTAGAAGATGGGGCCGATGGGGCCCCATTGTTCCCCTGTAGGCACCTTCCGGTGACTCTGAGCCCCCTCACCCCAGTCCCCAGTACTCCTTTCTCTACTTTCTCTTTCTACGCTTTCCCCCAGCTTCCTCCGCATGACTGCCCACAAGCCCAGAATCCTTCCATGGTCAGAGAGGTGCATCAATGAGCTAAGTAGCCCTCCCTCTTACTAATATTGGTCAGCACACAGGTTTACTATGATGTTTTCACGTGAACCAATATTTCAGTTCGGTTAACTGTTTCTCCAACTTTGAGCAGCCACACTTTTCCCTCAAACAAAAACAGCTAAGTAGCCCGAGGATGTGAAGCAGACATGTGTCCTTTTGCTACAGAAGAAGTGGGGCTAGGGGGCTCAGGTCTATCACAGCCAGTCTCCATGGCCCCTTTCTCATCTCAGGCCCCCCATAGCCTTGGACACTCCAGTAAACCTTCATATGCACGATTTTATGTTCTCCAGTTTCACTTACTTGCAGCCAACCATGGGAAATTGCAGAAATGAGCATGTCCTAAGTTTGGAATTGCACACTGTTCTGAGTTGTATGATGAAATCTTAGGCTACCATGCTCCATCTTACTTGGAGTGTGCATCAGCCCTTAGCCCAGTTTATCCGTGCTATGTGCACTACTTGCTCATTAGTTGCTCCCGCAGCCATCTTGGTTATCTGGTCAATTGTCACAGTATCACAGTGCTTGTGTTCCTCTCACCCTTTTCTTACTTCGTAATGGCCCCAAAGCACAAAAGTAGTGATGCTTGTCGTTCAGATATGCCAAAGAGAGGCCATGAAGAGAGTTTCCGGCCGGCGCCATGGCTCAATAGGCTAATCCTCCACCTGCGTGCCAGCACACCGGGTTCTAGTCCCAGTCGGGGCACCGGATTCTGTCCCAGTTGCCCCTCTTCCAGGCCAGTTCTCTGCTATGGCCCGGGAGTGCAGTGGAGGATGGCCCAAATGCTTTGGCCCTGCACCCCATGGGAGACCAGGAGAAGCACCTGGCTCCTGGCTTCAGATCAGCGTGGTGCGCCGGCCGCAGCGTGCCGGCCGCGGCGGCCATTGGAGGGTGAACCAACAGCAAAGGAAGACCTTTCTCTCTGTCTCTGTCTCTCGCTGTCCACTCTGCCTGTCAAAAAAAAAAAAAAAAGAGTTTCCTTTATGTGAAAAGGTAGAAATTCTCAATCAGGAAAGAAAGAAAGATCATATGCCAAGTTTGCAAAGATCTACAGTACAAGATATATATATATATATATATATATATATATATATATACACACACACACACACACATATATATAGTTACGTTCACCTGTTTTTATTGTTATAACTTTTCTATTTTATTACTATGTTTAATCTCTTACTGTGTCTAATCTACATATTAAACTTTTTCATAGATATGTATGCATAGGAAAAAACGTAAAGATAGGGTTTGTTACTATGCATAGTTTCAGGCATCCACTGGAGGTCTTGGAATGTGTCTCTGGTAGGTAAGGAGGATTCATTGGATTTGCAGATTGCTGATTTAGTACAACCTCATGATTTTACAAACAAGGAACCGAGGCCCAGAGAGGTTCGTACACAGGTTCTCAGTCTCATTGCTCATTTCGGTCAGAGGCTGCATTTGAACTGGCCAAATGCTCTTTCCACCAAGCCGTCCCAGCTACCCTGGCTGCATGTCCAGCAGGCGTTTATGGCAACATGAAGCAGGTAGGCATTTTGCCTAGGATCAGTGACCCAAATCAGTCTAAACTGCTTGCTTGAACATTGCTGATGACCTGAAAAGCGCTCTGAAAATATGACATCCGAGCTAACAATGTGTAGCTTCTCCGTGGAAACCTCTTCATTTCTACTTTTCCTGCACCTGGAAGGCCCTTCCCACTTTGGCACACCAGCACCCCAGTGGTTTCAGGAGCTATGGGGGCACATAAAACATGCCCACCACAAATCATGGATTTGATTCCTGTGCCGATGACCCTTGTCAGGCCTGCTGGGCAGGGCCTCGGACTTCCCAGGGAATTTGAGAGCATTTGCAACCTGCCTGCTGGGCACTGCTGTTCTTGCTTCAGAATCTGGTGTCTGAAATGCCCTGCAAGGTAGCTGCTTGGGTCTGAGTGCCTGACAGAGTTTTCACGAATGGGGCCAGAAATCCTCCATAAGCTCCAGACATTCCCAAAGAGGATGCTGGCTGAGGAGATAACTTTTTTTTTTTTTTTTTTTTTGACAGGCAGAGTGGATAGTGAGAGAGAGAGACAGAGAGAAAGGTCTTCCTTTTTGCTGTTGGTTCACCCTCCAATGGCCGCTGCGGCCGGCGCATCTCGCTGATCCGAAGCCAGGAGCCAGGTGCTTCTCCTGGTCTCCCATGGGGTGCAGGGCCCAAGGACTTGGGCCATCCTCCACTGCCTTCCCGGGCCATAGCAGAGAGCTGGCCTGGAAGAGGGGCAACTGGGATAGAATCCGGCGCCCCAACCAGGACTAGAACCTGGTGTGCCGGTGCTGCAAGGCAGAGGATTAGCCTGTTAAGCCATGGCGCCAGCCTGAGGAGATAACTTTTAACAACTAACTCCACCCAGTACTCTAACCCCAATTCTCTGCTCATTACAACCAGGTGACTGGATCAAGCTTACTGTTTAGGATTTTTTAAAATTCTGTTTTGTCTTGGGATGTGCCTTAATTATTGGGACAAACAAACAAACAAAAGAGGTTTCAGGCAGGCCCAACCCTGCTGGAACTGCAAATGTGCCCAGACCGACTCAGTTCTCCTTGGTGATCCAGTGGAAGTGCAGCTGCAGGCTCCATAACTCCTGTGGACAGAAATTCCCAGAGCTTTGTATTTGGCTACAGCTTGGGCTCTTTTCCAGCCCTCTGGGCTGGTCTGGAATAGCTAGCCTCCTTTCCTCGCCACTTGCCCGCAGCACCAGGAGTGCCAGCTGTCCTTTCAACACTGTGGCTGACTCGTCTAGTTCTTCTGAATGTTCTGTCCCACACTGCCTGGCCAAACATGGATTGTGTTGAAAGATGGGAAGAGATGGGCAGGGGAAGGAGTGGTAAATAAGAGAATCTCCAAGGGCTCATACTGTGTTCCCCGTCCCTCCCCGCTTATGTTCCGAGACTCTCAGTGGAAGCCTGAAACTGTGGATAGTACCAAACTCTATACATACTCTGTTTTTCCTATATGTACATGCGCAAATGCCATGCCCTTCATATCTTGACTAAGCACGTGTCATACACTGTGGTCCAGATTTTGTAGTTTCAGATGTGACAGCAAAGCCTTCTTCACAATTTCACAGACAGAAAATTTGTTCTTACCATAGATCTTAGCTACCTCAGCATATGATAGGTCTTCTTTCCTTACTAAATCTAGAAGACCTTTCACTGTTTCACTTAGAGGAGGCATTCTTTTTTTTTTTTTTTTTTTTGCTTTTCTTTGGTGTATCTGAATTGCTGATATCACCATTCTTGTGCTTTGGGAGCATTATGAAGTAAAATAAGGAATACGTGAACACAAGGAGCACAGTACTGCAACCGGCAATCTGGTTATTAACATGGCTACTGAGTGACTAATTGGCGGGATGCATATACAGCATGGATATGCTGGACAAAGGCACAACTCATATCCTGAGCAAGACAGAGCATGGCAGCTTGAGATTTCAGCATGCTACTCAGAACAGCATGCAATTTAAAACTTATGTATTATTTCTGGAATTTTCCATTTTACTATTTGGGGACCGTAAGTTGACTGCAAGTGACTGCAACTGCAGAAAATGAAACTGCAGAGGAGAGGCTACTAAAATAGAGGACGGAAGTTGGCAAGTACAGAGAAGGATCTCCCCAAATGAAAAAGAAATAAAAAGTCAGAATTATGGTCCCAAAATAAAATTACTGGGTTAGAGAAAGGGAAATAACAGAGTGGAAATAGAAGCAGGCACCAAAAGGAAGTATTCTTATTTGCAAGCAATAAAGACATATAACCAGGGTTTTCAGAATCTTACCCTTAGCTATCTGAGAAGGGATAGGAAAGAAAATATGCATTAGAACACTTGTACTTTTCCTTCCATAAATCATAGGAAAATATTTCCTACTCCCTGGTAATAAAGAAATTGACCCATTTCTCTCCCTTTAGTACTTTTAAGATTTCAAAGTTTTACCTTGAAATTATTCATCTATTTGGAGTTGATTTTAGTGCACACTGTTTAGTATGTAGCCAACTTCCTCTTTAACCATATGTATTTCTACCCTACATTTCTGGACTGTTAAGTTACATTGGCATTTCTATCTCTGCACCAGATCCATATTTTTAAAATTATTGTGCCATTATAAATATGTTTTAATATATAGTAGCACTTATCATTCTTCATTGCTTTTACTATTTCTCAGGCTTTTTGCCTAGCTATTCTTCTCTATTTTTCTCATTTAACTTTGCAAGTATCTTGCTTAGATCCAGAAACAAAGGATTGGCAATATTGGCCTCTCACTAAATTTATAAAACATGATCTAAATTTTAATGACTTCTTAATATTTTTTTCATAGTGATAAACTATTATATCTAATCATTATGCTATCTTTGGACATTTTATTTGTGGGCATTTATTGTTTTGTCAGATTTTTTTTGCCTTCTTTTGGGTAAAGGCTCCTTTCTCAATCTAATTATATGACTTGAGTAGAGGATGTGACATATAGAACCTTACCATGTTCTGGTGGTTGGTTCAATAGAGCAATGTGTTGGTTCTTCTTGGGACCACCATGAACTGGAAACCTCTTTGAGAACAGAGATGGAAATTTATGAGCTGAGTTGTAAGCAAGGATGGTTCCATTTCATGGAGAACACAGCAGAAAAGAAAAAGCTGCCACCTGAAGGGTGCCCTGGTGACCCACTTTGGCCATCTCTAACTAGAATTCCACTCTTACTCATTATGAGAGCTGAATAATTTCATTTTTGCTAAAGATAGCTTTAATTGGAAGAGTGCTGAGCGATGTAAATGATCTTTTTTTGTCTCTTTCTCTCCCTCGCTCTATGCCTTTGCTTAGATGTAAGAATCTTATTGAGCACTGAGTATCCCCTACAATATGGTCACAGCCTTCTGACCTGTCTCTCTCCCTCCCTTTCCCCCCTGCACCCTGCACATCAGCCATATTGCTTTATGACTACTACTTTTCCTTCCTTGCCTCTAAAAGCTTTCCTAAAACTCCCAGGTCCTCCCACTTCTGACTCTTATAGCATCATTATGATACCTCACAATTCATTGGAGCCCTCACAGACCCTTGCCATTGCAAACTTGAGAGATTTGTTCAGATTTTCTTCTAAGCCACATTTTTTTTGGGCAATGCATGTATGCATACTAGTGCCAACTCTTCATTCATCATTAAAGATTTAGCTTTCACTCAATCACTATTTTTCACAAACACGCTTTTTGAACCTCTTTGCAAATTAAGGTATGCAGTACTAGATTAAAGAAAAATGAAGGTGCATCAATGGAAACACATATGGCCAGCTAGTTTCATGCATTAGCTTAATGATGTGTACTTTAGCTAGCTCACTGTCTTGTGGCAACTGTTTTTCCAATGTTTGTCTTAAGAAGTTGCCCATTATTAGAATTATACAAAACTTAGTTAATTCACTTTTTTTTAAATTTATTTATTTGAAAGGCAGAGTTATAGAGAGAGGAAGAGACAGAGAGAGATTGAGAGTGAAGAGAGAGAAAGATCTTTCATCTACTGATCTACTCCCAAAATGGCTGAAATGGCTGGGACTGACCCAGACTGAGCCAGTAGCCTAGAACTCCATCTGGGTCTCCCATGTGGGTGGTGGAGACCCAATCATGTGGGCCATCTTCTGCTTTCCCAGGAGCATCAGCAGGGAGCTGGATTAGAAGTGGAGCAGCTGGGACTCAAAACTGGGTGCTCATGTGGGATGGCAGCATTGCAGGCGGTGGCTTAACCCATGACACCACAATGCCAGCCCCTTCTTTGGTTTTTTTTTTTTTTTTCAAGGTTCATTTAATATTAACTCAAAATGTTATATAATTTGAGGGAAGAACACACATTTGATTCATCCTCCCTGTCACTTTCAAGCGCTTAGTAATTTATTTAAAAACTGAATGATTTTTTTTTTAAAAAAAGATTTATTTTATTTATTTGAAAAACGGAGTTACAGAGAGAGGTAGAGACAGAGAGAGAGGTCTTCCATCCACTGGTTCACTGCCCAGATGGCTACAATGGTCAGAGCTGAGCTGATCTGAAGCCAGGAGCCAGGAGCTTCTTCCAGGTCTCCCACATGGGTAGAAGGGCCCAAGGACTTGGGCCATCTTCTACTGCTTTCCCAGGCCACAGCAGAGAGCTGGATTGGAAGAGGAGCAGCTGGGACTAGAACCGGCGTCCATATGGGGTGCCGGCACTTCAGGCCAGGGCTTTAATCCGTTGTGCCAGAGCGCCAGCCTCTGAAATTAATTTGTTATACACCTTAGTTTTTCTCAAAACTCCTGGCACAGTTTAACACCTCAATAAAAAGTTGTTGAATGAATACATAAATCGACAAGTCTATGAATGAACGGAGAATGAACATATTAAAGAGTGTAGAATGGATTAATGAGCTAAATGCTTTCAAAGCAGAAATTTCCAGAGCACTAGAAAATCACAGCAGGCTGAGTTGTCTGTGGAACAAACAGTTCACTTCTATTCCTCTTGAGTGGGGTTTTCAACATTGGCACAGATGACGTTTTGGGCCAGATAAATCTTTGATGCAGGGCCTTCTTGTTTGTCGTAGAAAGCTCGGCAATATCCCTGGTGTAGTCCCACTAGATGCAGTAGCACCTGCCTCCAGTTGTGACCAAAAACAGCGGTTCGAGATGCTGTCAGTGGTCCCCTGGGAGGCCAAAAGAGCCCCCGCGTTCAGAGTCCCTGCTCTTGAGAGCCTTTGATTCCCCATTTCCTGTCTTCTCTCCAGCTATGTGTTTAATAACGTGTAAATCATTTTTAAACGTCTTTCTGTTCCTCCAGAGGCAGAGCAGACGCTGCCCGGTCTCTCGGTTGTGTCGTGTGCGATTGCTGCTTCCGTCTTTGCTTGAGGAACTGCAGGACTTTCTTCTACAACAGACGTCACTCGCCTGTCAGCAGCATTTGCAGGCTGAATCAAGCTGTCAGGCTTTGTTAGTTTGAAGCTGCTGTTGCCAGCTTCAGTAAGCAAGAACAATAAAAAAGGCCTTTGACTTCCCTACCAAGAAGTCCTGTTTGACAGATCGAATTCAATCAAATTGATATGGAGGCATTTCATTAATAGATGATGGGATATCTGCTTACTCTTCAACTACACAAGGGAGTTTGTTTCTTCAATGATGGCGGCCACTCTTGATTGCATCTCAAACAGACAGGCTGGCTGGTCAAGATAACGGCTAGACCCTTACTTATGCTGCTAGTTCTCTCTTACTGTATCTTATGGTTTGGATGTGGTTCGTCTCTCAGGATTCCTGTATTGGAAGCTTGGGCCCCAGTGTGGGGAAGTTAAGAAGAGGTGGAATCTTTCCAAAATGGGGTCCAGTTCAACATGATTAAGTCACTGGAGGTGCTGCCCTCAGAAAGGGTTAAGGTGGTTATGTTGGGACCCTGGATAGTTCTCAACAGAAACTTGCTAATAAAATATCAAGACTGGCCCCTGCCCAGTCTCTCTGGCTTCTTGGGTTGCCAAGACTTTGCACCATCATGATGTCATCTTACTGCACCCTCATTGTCACTGATCACACACTGGTGCCATGCTCTTGGACTTCACACAACTATGAGCTCAGCAAGGCTATTTTCCTTATGTGTTACCCAGCCTCGGATCTTTTGTTGTAGTAACAAAAATGGACTAACATACTGTGGAACAAGTCACTCCTAGAAACGCATGGCTTTAAATAACGTGTATATTTTATCTCAGTTTCTAGGGGACAGGAATTCTGTAATACCTTCTTTTTTTTAAGATTTATTTATTTGAATTTACAGTGCATCAGATTTGTTGCTATTTGTGTCTGTAGATAGTCTAGCTTCAGCTATTTATGGTGATGCTACATTTTCGTTTATAAATATGTTTGTGGGAAAAAAATAGTATAACCATAGGTTTTGAACAAATTTCCTTACATTTTTCATACAAAAATCACAAATATCTGTATGCTGTTGAAATTTAACTTTGTATGATGCTTAAACCACTATTTGGGGAAATAATAAAATAAGACTTTACCGGCCGGCGCCGTGGCTTAACAGGCTAATCCTCCGCCTTGCGGCGCCGGCACACCGGGTTCTAGTCCCAGTCGGGGCACCGGATTCTGTCCCAGTTGCCCCTCTTCCAGGCCAGCTCTCTGCTATGGCCCGGGAGTGCAGTGGAGGATGGCCCAAGTCCTTGGGCCCTGCACCCGCATGGGAGACCAGGAGAAGCACCTGGCTCCTGGCTTCAGATCAGCGCGGTGCGCCAGCCGCAGCGGCCATTGGAGGGTGAACCAACGGCAAAAGGAAGACCTTTCTCTCTGTCTCTCTCTCTCTCACTATCTACTCTGCCTGTCGAAAAAAAAAAAGACTTTACCATGTATGAAAGAAATTTTAAAAAATACAAAATATTTTCTGATTAGCATCTAGCATATAATAAATTTTCAAAAAAAGCTGAAGACAAATTGCCTTCATCAGGATGCACTGAGAATCATATAGTTACATCCTGCTTTTTGTATAAACTGAGATGCTCACATGCTTCCCTTAGAACAGGCAATGTGCTATGCATAACATAGTTGTACATTATCTTTGCGGTTGCTTTGAGTTTTATTTTTTATTATTTAAAATTGTAGTTATAAAATTTTTCAGTATAGTACGGTACAGATACTGTGAGGCGCATGCTAAAGAAAATAAACGAGTTTTCATGCTGACCCACTCAATGCTATTCAGAAATCAAATGGCTTAGCACTTTCTCATATCCTTAGGTGCATTTAGATTGTCAGAGTTAACCTTCCATGTTTAAAAAAAAACTAAAAAGTAAAATACATGTATATACTTAAAAAAAATAATGTTTCCCTCAGGGGAAAACAGCAGCTACATGCTTCTTTCCTATACTACTGTAGCAAACCAAGGCATTGATGAGAGGGCATGCAAATTGTGCTTCACTTTACAGTGTTTATCAGAGCACTTAATACAATGGAAGGCTGGTATTTATTTGAAGCTGTACAGTATGACTTAATTCACATCTGTTGGAATAGAAAATATATTCTGTTGAGTATTTAAGAGGCTGTACATGTTTTCTTTTGTGTTTGGATTCTTTGTACTTTTTCATGTTCAGTACATCAATAAACAAAGTTGAAGGGAAAAAAAGATTTATTTATTTGTTTGAAAGAATTGCTAAGAGAGAGGAAACAAGCAAGTGAGAGAGATTTTCTATCAGGTGGTTCACTCCCCAAGTAGCCACAAAGGCCAGGGCTGAGCCAGTCAGAAGCCAGGAGTTAGGAGCTCCTTCTGGATCTCCCACATAGGTGGCAGGAGCCCAGGCACTTGGGCCATCTTTTGCTTTTCCCAGGCCACAAACCCATATGGGATGCCTGGATTACAGATGGTGGCTTTAACTGCTATGCCACAATGCCGGCCCACACCTTCTGTTTTTTTCTTTTTAAAGATTTAATTATTTGAAAGGCAAAGTGACAGAAATGGAGGGGGTTGGAGAGAGAGAGAGAGAGAGAGAGAGAGGGAGGGTGGGTGGGTTCACTTTGTGAATGTCTGCAATAGCCAGGTTTGGGCCAGGTGAAAGGAGGAGACAGGAACTCTATCTGGGTCTCCCATGTGGGTAGCAGGGGTCCAAGTACTTGGACCATCTGCTGCTGCTTTCCCAGGCACATTAGCAGGGAGCTGGGTCAGAAGTGAAGCAGTATGAGGGCAGGGATCTCATTCGCACAGTGCCAAGGAACTGAATCTGACGAAAAAGCACAACCTGTGAGATGTGAAGAGCGGCCCCTGAGGTTCTCAAGAGGAATGCAGTGCTGTGGACACCTTATTATTGCCTTGGGAGAGACCCTGCAATGGAGGACTCAGCTAATCTGTGCCTGCACTTGGGACTCATAGAAACTGCGAGAGAACTAGTATGTGTTATTTCAAGCTGCTAGATCTGTGGTAATTTGTTACACAACCATAGTAGCTAATTCACCCTGCTAGCTTTTGCACTACATTGGGCTGATAGTCCACCCTTGGGGGGAGTATTATTAAATCTTATCCTTTCACATGCCCTCCATTAAAATGTGTGTGCTTTCATAATGTGCCTGAAAGGATATATAAAGCCAATTTGCAAAGCTTGAGCCAACAAGTAGTTGTAATTAAATGTGGAGAATTGTTAGATAGAACAACAGGGGGCTTTGAGCACACAGCATGATGAGCTAAAAGTCTGAGGATTCGGGAAAGGGCTCTGGAGGAAGCAATATTCAAAGTGGGAAGGACAGGAATTAGCGAGGCAAAGTGAGATGCAGCGAGTACAAAGGCACAATATTTTCCTCTTTTTTTGAAAGCTTTTATTTAATAAATATAAAGTTCATAGGTACAGCTTTTGGAATATAGCAATTCTTCTCCCCATACCTGCCCTCCCACCCCCACTCCCATCCCATCTCCTACTCCCTCTCCCATCCCATTCTTCATTAAGATTCATTTTTTTTTTTTTTTGGACAGGCAGAGTTAGACAGTGAGAGAGAGAGAGAGACAGAGAAAAGTCTTCCATCTGTTGGTTCACCCCCCCAAATGGCCGCTATGGTGCGCTGCGCTGATCTGAAGCCAGGAGCCAGGTGCTTCCTCCTGGTCTCCCACAAGGGTGCAGGGCCCAAGCATTGGGCCATCCTCCACTGCCTTCCCAAGCCACAGCAGAGAGCTGGACTAGAAGAGGAGCAACCGGGACAGACCCCAGCA
Organism: Lepus europaeus; assembly: GCF_033115175.1. Taxonomy (NCBI): domain Eukaryota; kingdom Metazoa; phylum Chordata; class Mammalia; order Lagomorpha; family Leporidae; genus Lepus; species Lepus europaeus. The sequence continues at coordinate 134,004,373 of NC_084850.1, forward strand.
CCCCAACCGGGACTAGAACCTGGGGTACTGGCGCCGCAGGTGGAGGATTAGCCTAGTGAGCTGCGACACCGACCAAGATTCATTTTTAATTATCTTTATATACAGAAGACCAACTCTATACTAAGTAATGATTTCCACAACTTGCACCCACACAAACACTCAAAGTATAGAGTACTGTTTGAAGACAAGTGTTACCATTAATTCTCATAGTACAACACATTAAGGACAGAGGTCCTACATAGGGAGCAAGTGCACAGTGACTCCTGTTGTTGATTTAACAATTGACACTCTTATGACGTCGGTAATCACTTGAGGCTCTTGTCATGAGCTGCCAAGGCTATGGAAGCCTGTTGAGTTCGCCAACTCCGATCTTATTTACACAAGGTCATAATCAAAGTGGAAGTCCTCTCCTCCCTTCAGAGAAAGGTACCTCCTTCTTTGATGGCCCATTCTTTCCGCTGGGATCTCACTCACAGAGATCCTTCATGGAGGTCATTTCTTGCCACAGTGTCTTGGCTTTCCATGCCTGAGATACTCTCATGGGCTTTTTAGCCAGATCTGAATGCCTTAAGGGCTGATTCTGAGGCCAGAGTACTGTTTAGGGTGTTTGTCATTCTATGAGTCTGCTGTGTGGCCTGCTTCCCATGTTCAATCATTCTCTCCTTTTTAATTCTATCTAATCCTATGTTATCTTTGTGAGATTCATTCATATTTTTACATATAGCTGCAATTACTCTTGTCTCATGGCTGTATTGTATTCCCTTTAAAGAATATACAACATTTCTTTGTGGTGTTGTGGCTGATCTGGGTTGTTTCCATTTGGGACTATTCTACATAATGCTTCTATGAACATCTTGTGCATGACATTATTGAACAACAGACTACACTGAGTAGATACCCAGGAGTTAGATCAGAGGATAAAGGCACTGGATTTTTGAAATTGAGGAGAGGGCTAGCTAACATAACTTATGGAAATCTAAGCAGTCTAGTACCAGCCTGCATTTTCAAGCCCAGTTCAAATCCCACTCAGAAGTACAAATGTTCAGAGGAAAGAGTGACCTAAACAGAGATCAGAAAGGTAGCTTAGTAATAGATTGCTCATTGCTCATCAAGACACATTAGAACTTCGACTATATTCTGAAGAGCCATTAAGGGGGTTAAAGTAAGTGAAATGAAAGACCAAAATTCATTTAAAATATATCATCTGGTTACATTTTGGAGAACAAACTGAAAAGAGGCAAGCCAGGTACAGGGAGACAAATTGAGACTGAACCACAAAATTATTTGTTTTTTTAAGGATTTATTGAGTCTGATGTTGATGCTCTTTTCTGAAGTAAGAGATCTTACTTTCCATCATTGTATTTTGCTGAATCAGCCAGAGGATCTAGCCACCTTTTTTCATGGATGAAACCTGAAGGTTGTTGGAGGTGTTGGTTTTCTTTCGTTGGCTACCACGAACGCTGGTAACAGTTGGACACTCAGCAAAAGCCACTGTAAACAGAATTGGAAAGGCTTGAGGGCCACTGTCCAAATGGGGGTCCTAGGCCGCAGCTAGTGATTCTGGCACTTTAGTAATGGGAATGCAGACTCTTGCTTGCGGAAGTAGGGCCTTGTCTGTTCTCTCTTATTAGACACACCCTGCCCCATATGAAGCCATGAAACTCATGGGCTGAATGAACCCACTTCCCTTGGGTCCAAAGAGGAAACTGTTGTTTACTACTCTAAACAGTTCAGGCTTTCCTCAGATGTCACAATCATACTGCTAATACATTCGCTATATATCCTCCTCCAGTTTTCATATGTTCAAGGATTAGGACTCCTCTCAGACCTGTTCTAGATGTATTAATCAATTTGGGCTCTACTACCATCAATTTCTACCAGCACTGTGTCCCCAGTTCCTTGTAATCTCTCACCCCACACCCAATTATGAACTGCTGTCCATTCTCTAAAGACATAGTCCATGTCCTATTTTATCTAAAACTAGGGATATGCTATTAATGGGTAAAATGTCAGTAATAGAAGTCAGGAACTCTTTGAGAAGTGTGTAAAAAGTGGATGTTACCGAGCTGCTTAAATTAAAGGAAACTTTTATTTTATGTATTTGAGAGTGAAGGAGTGAGAGAGTGGGAAAGACAGAGAGAAATCTCCTGTCTGCTGGTTCACTCCTCAGATGGCTGCAACAGCTAGTGCTGGGCCAGGCTGAAACCAGGAGCCAGAACTTAAACTAGGTCTCCCATGTGGGTGGCAGGGATCAAACCATTTGAGCCATCACCCGTTGCCTCCCAGGGCGTGTGTTAGTAGGAAGCTGGATTGGGAGGAGAGCCAGAACTTCAAACCCACACACTCTGATATGGGGTGTGTCCCAAGTAGTGTCTTCACTGCTGGGTCAAACGCCTACCCTGGGGGCTGGCATTGTGTTGCAGCAGGTTAAGCTGCTGCCTGTGACACATCCATCCCATGTGGGCACTGGCTCCTATCCGAGCTGCTCCACTTCCAATCCACCTCCCTACTAATATACCGAGGAAAGCAGTAGAAGATGGCCTAGATGCTTGGACTCCTGTACCCATGTGGGAGACCTAGATAGAGTTCCAAGCTCCTGGTTTCTGGCTGGCCCTCCCCTGGCCATTGAGCTCTTTTGGGGAGAATGATCTCTCTGTCTCTGTACCTCGCCCACCCTCCCCACAACTCTGTATTTCAAATAAATAAATCTTTTTAAAAAAAACCTGCCCCTTGCTGCTTGGATTTTTATTTACTCTGTGATTCTAAACGTAGTTTGAGACACTAATAAGACAAAAGGTTTTCCTTACCTCGATTTTTGTTTTTCCTTCCCCTTCTGTCTTTTTTCAGTATCCCACGCCTTTTCTTATTTTCCCCTTTTGCTTTAGTTCGCGGAGAGCCATGGAGACTGTTCTTTCGATGAAATGCCATGTTTTTGACTTATAGCTGTTATAAGTCAAATGTGATCTACCAGTTAACAGTGACTGAGCTTTACTGAAGTTGCAATGAGACATGGCCTTGACTTTATACTTGAGTGGCGGTGATGTCACAGAGGAGCCACACCTCAGATGTAAACTCATAGCCCATTGTGAGCTAGTGACTATACCCATATAAGGCCATGGCAATGTCACCTTTGCTGTGTCCCCGATTAGCTCTATACAGTTAGTTCTGAGAATTCATAAAAACCCTTTACATTCCTAAGGAAAGATATTCTGTAGCCATAGTGAGGGCTAACATCATAGTAACTCACACCTCTGAACAGAATCTTCCACTGATCACTCTCTGAAAGAGACTGGCTAACTTTTCTTGTCTGTCACAAATGTAACCCTGGAAATCCCATTTCCCAAACCAGCTGTTTCCTTTACTCAGAGAGACTAACTGAGTGGTGGAATTCTTCCTTCCTTAAGAAATAGTCAGGCTTCTGACTTCAGAATGTCGGTAAGAGTGTTATACTTTGTTAGTTTTCCATTAGCTCTTGACTATCTGCTTATGCCAGTATTACAGAGTTCAATCACCTATGATATGTGAAGCTAAATTTGATACTTAAGCATAAATAGAGGTATGTTGATCCTATACACATGATGCTAAATCTTATAGTTATTGAGCATAAAGGAAGGCATGTTTTTAGATAGTCACAGGTTAAGAGAGGTATCATGCTCTAAAGACATTGGATGAGCATTTCAATTATTTAATTTTTCACTCTTTCTGTTCCAGTAGTTTTTATTTTAGGCTAGAAAAGTTGTTTTTTAATTCATGGTCCTTGGGCTTAGTTCAGCCTTATAAATGTGCTCTTTACAATACTTAAACCAAGGGTGGGCATTTAGCACAGTGGTTAAAACACTGCTTAGGAGGCCAGCACTGTGGCATAGCAGGTAAAGCCACCGCCTGCAGTGCCAGCATTCCATATGGGCACCGCTTCGAGTCTTGGCTGCTCCGCTTCCCATCCAGCTCTCTGCTATGGCCTGGGATAGCAGTGGAAGATGGCCCAAATCCTTGGGCCCCTGCACCCATGTGGGAGACCTGGAGGAAGCTCCTGGATCCTGGCTTCAGATCGGCACAGCTCCAGCAGTTGTGGCTAATTGGGGAGTAAACCAGCGGATGGAAGATCTCTCTCTGTCTCTCTGTCTCTGTCTCTGTTTCTCTCTCTGCCTCTCCTTTCTGTGTGTAACTCTGATTTTCAAATAAATAAATCTAAAAAAAAAAAAAAAAAAAAAAAAAAAAAAAAAAAAACACTGCTCAGGATGCCTGTAGCCCAAACTGGAGTGTCTAGGTGCGAATCCTGGCCTGGTTCCCCATCCCGGCTTAATGTAGATGTACACCTGTGGCATCTGCCGCAGGGGATGGCTCAGGTACTTAGGTCTCCATCACCCACGTCGGAGATCTGGATTGAGTGCCCAGGTCTTAGCTGTTGTGGACATTTGAGGAGTGAATCAACACATGACATTCATTCTCTCTCTCTGTCTCTCTCTCCCTCTTACCTTTCAAATAAAATAAAAATAAATAAGTAAATAAAAACACTTAAGCCAATATTTAGAATCCTGGAAGTTTCACATTTAATTCTTTTTTGTTAAAGATTTATTTACTTATTTGAAAATCAGAATTACGCAGAGAGAAGGAGAGGCAGAGAGAAAGAGAGGTCTTCCTTCTGCTGGTTCATTCTCCAGTTGGCTGCAACAGACAGAGCTGTGCCAATCCAAAGCCAGGAGCCAGGAACTTCCTCTGGATCTCCCATGTGGGTACAGGGGCCCAAGGACTTGGGCCATCTTCTACTGCTTTCCCAGGCCATAGCAGAGAGCTGGATGGAAGTGGTGCAGCTGGGACTCGAACCGGTGCCCATATGGGATGCTGGCACTGCAGGCAGCAGCTTTACCTACTAAGCCACAGTGCTGGCCACCACATTTAATTCTAGTTTTCTGTGTTTTCTCAATGAAATGGTGAATCTGGTATCTCAGTGTCTCCACTGCCACCTTTAAGGAGGGCTTAGGCTCTCTGTTACCACAATCTCGGAATTTCTTAGCATTGCTTCAACAGGGAGAGACAGGTCGTCAATATCCCTTTATCATCATTCTTTGCTCCCCTTGATGTTTTTCTTATAATAGGGACCTCTTAGTCTGCACACAATTCCCGGTCAGTGAGTTGTTTGCGTTAATTGGATTACAGTGTTAGAGAGTGTGCATTAGAGTGCATTTATAGGCTCTTAAAACTGACCCCTTTTGACTGATAAAAAATAGCAGGGTGACAACATTTTTTCCCCATTAGCTTGTTTTATAAGCCCTTTTTCCTCACTGGTATGACATCTTAACTTCAGATTCTTTCATGGATGTAATTCTAAGTGTTCATACCTCCATGTTTTGGGAGTCTTTGTCTTTTTTCCTCATTTCTTTTATTAATAGTATATTCTTTCTTTAAAAAATCCATGGCTTTTAGCTGTTGTGCAGATTGCAAAACTGGTGAGAGAGAGAGAGAAAGAGAGAGGAGAGGTATGGGAAAAAAGAATTATGAATCAACTGTGACAAAATGTTAAAAATTGGGAAGTCTAGGTTAAGCTCTTTGGCAGTTCTTTTACTATTATAACTTTTTATCTTTAAAAATTAGTAAAAAGGAAAAAATCTGACAACAGGAAATAAGAAATTAACTGATGCAGTTTTTCTGCAGATTGTAGAACAATATTATCTTAATATATTTTTTTTAGATAAAAGCCAAGATATTCATTTATGTAGACATCAGGATGGGAGTTTAGGATTGAAATGAGGAATGGAAAATGCTGGAATCATGCTCATTTCATGGCAACTACATGTGAAGAGAAACAGAAGCCCTTTAAAGTTATGGATGGGAAGCAGAAAATCTGGATTTTTGTCTTATTTCTCACACAACTGTCTTTATGTCTTAGCAAGTTGTTCAGTTCTTGTGGCCTCGGAAGGTAATCTCTTACGGTTCCTACTGTTGCTAACATTTATAAAAATCCCTTATAAAATGAAAGCAAGTGTGTTGACCAGTGGTTTCTGGGGTTGTAATTTTACTGAAGCACAATGGGTATAGGTTTGAGTTACTATGTAGTTGCCCTGTGGAAGTCAGGCTATGATGGTGATAGTGGCAGATAATGAGTTTTCATGATCATGAGGCTGGGAACCTTACTGGTGATAAAGATGGGATTTAAGGATTGAGATTATTTTTTTAAACTTTTATTTAATGAATATACACTTCCAAATCATAGCTTATGGATTACAGTGGCTTTTTTCCCCCCATCACTTCCCTCTCACCTGAAACCCTCCCCTTTCCCGCTCCCTCTTCCATTCCATTCACATCAAGATTCATTTTCAATTCTCTTTATATACAGAAGATCAATTTAGTATATATTAAGTAAAGATCTCATCAGTTTGCCCCCACACAGAAACACAAAGTGTAAAGTACTGTTTGAGTACTAGTCATAGCATTAATTCACATTGAACTACACATTAAGGACAGAGATCCTACATGAGGAGTAAGTGCACATTGACTCCTGTTGTTGACTTAACAAATTGACACTCTTGTTTATGCTGTCAGTAATCACCCTAGGCTCTTATCATGAGTTGCCAAGGCTATGGAAGCCTTTTGAGTTCACCGACCCCGATCTTATTTAGACAAGGTCATAGTCAAAGTGGAAGTTCTCTCCTCCCTTCAGAGAAACGGACCTTTTTCTTTGATGGCCCATTCTTTCCACTTTGATGTCACTCGCAGAGATCTTTCATTTATGTCTTTTCTTTCTTTCTTTCTTTCTTTTTTTTTTTTTGACAGAGTGTCTTGGCTTTCCATGCCTGAAATACTCTCATGGGCTTTTCAGCCAGATCTGAATGCCTTAAGGGCTGATTCTGAGGCCAGAGTGGTGTTTAGGATATCTGCCATTCTATGAGTCTTCTGTGTATCCCACTTCCCATGTTGGATTGTTCTCTCCTTTTTAATTCTATTGGTTAGTATTAGCACACTCTTTGACTCTTAAACCTATCATTATGATCACTTGTGAACTGAAACTGATCACTTGGACTAGTGAGATGGCATTGGTACATGCTGCCTTGATGGTATTGAATTGGAATCCCTTGACACGTTGCTAACTCTACCATTTGGGGCAAGTCCGATTGAGCCTGTCCCAAATTGTACATCTCCTCCCTCTCTTATTCCTACTCTTATATTTAACAGGGATCACTTTTCCTCCCTCCAACACACACACACACACACGCACACACCACCCTAGTTCCTCCAGCCTACCAAAATGACAAAAGAAAAAGAATCACAATGACAGAAATGACAGGTTGGCATATGGAACAGAACGATACATTATAATCTGGAAGACATGTAGTAGATTGCCCATAGGGAATACTTGTATTTTTAGCAGCACTAAAACTTAACCCAAATAAGAATAACAGGGTCACTATGAAAAATTGTACTGGACCCTTTAGTAACTGCCAGGGATTTGGGGCACATAGCAGAAATGGCACAATTTTGAAAAGTGGCAGATATCTCAGACTCTTGGTACCCTTATTCTGCATTCTCACCACCTCCTTTCTCCATGACTTACATTCATGTGTTCCTTCTGCTCCTTTCACCCTTGTTACCCCTTCCAAGGCTGGTGGAACTTGGTGGCAGGATTTAAGCACTTTGGGGCTCTCTCAGGGGGAAGGACACTATTTTAAAAGCTTTTTTGTTGATGTCAGTGTGTAGCTTAATGAATTTTCACAGACCGAATATACTCTGTAGTCAGCACCCCATCCACAAAGAGAATGTTATCGGCATCCAACACCATTTTCATGTTTCTTTCCATTCAATAGTTTTCTCCAAGGGTAATAATCATGGTGGTTGCTAACAGCACAGATTGATTTTGTCTGTTTGGAACTTTAAGTAAGTGGATTCATGAAGTAGGTATTCTATTGGGTCTTCTCTGAGTATGTGCTTGTGGGGTTCCTCCACTTTGATGTGCAGAGCTGTAGTTTTGTTCATTGCCATTGCTGTGGAGTATCCTGTAAGATCTACCACAATGTATGTATCCGTTCTACTCTTGGAGGGCATATTTATAGTTTCTGCTTTTTAGCTATTATGAACAGTGCGGTTCTAAACATCCTGGTATTTAACTTTTAAAAATATGTGTGCATTAGGTGTCTACCTGAGTGGAGTTTCTAGGCCATGGAAGATACATGTGTTCAACTTGAGTAGATGCTGTGAAGGCAATTTTAGAAGTGCCTTTTGGGGGGCAAATAGCTGCCATGTTGTCACAGTGACCTTATCACTGGGCATGTGCTGCTGCTGAAGACACTGAGCTCTGGAAGGATTCCATCGATGATGCAAGGTCCCTCCTTGTTTGCACCGGGGCAGAGATCAGGACAGAGCCTGGTTTGACTCCAAAGCTTTTTTTTTTTTTTTTTTTTTTTTTAATCACACTGTCCCATTTAGCTTCTGAGTTCTGATTTAGAACCATGTAGGGCTACTTCCATATGATTTAAGGGTAAATGTCAGTGACTTTCCAACAAAGCTGTGTGCTTTATTGGTAATGTTTCTGGCTATAAAAACTTTTCAGGTGTCTACTGCCTCAAGATGCTAGCAAAAGGAAACTGTGCTGTTTCCAGCTGAGGCAGAGATGGCTACCTGCCCCTTAAGATTTTAGGCTCCTGTTTCATGGTGCTGAGTTGTTCCTGCTAACCCAGGAACTACATTTCTTATCCCCTAGATATCTAGTAAGACACATAACAAGTTTCCACCACAGGAATGTGAGTGAAATGATGTGCATCATCTTTAGTCATAAGTAGTTGAAAGCAGGTGTTTTTTTCTTCTGCCTGCATTTTCCTACACACCAGACAGGTGCGGAGGGTTTGGCAGTAGCCTATGAGCCCATGGTGATGATGGAGCCATCGAGGGAGCCTGGGTTCTAAATCACTGCTTGGGCGAGAGGAGAGCTGCCTGCCAATCAGGTACTTTGAGTGAACGCCGAGCTTTGATTGTGTTAAGCCTCTCGGTCTGGGGACTTATCTGTGAAAGCAGCTAGCATCGCCTTACTTGAGGGACCAGAGCAGTGGCCATGATCATCTCACCACTGATTTCCCTGTGCTTCATCTGGATCCTGCCGCTTCCTCCCTGGCTGAAACCTTCAAGACTTGCTTCCTAGCCTCTCTTGCTTGGTCAGGATCCTTGGAATTAAATGCCCCACCTCACAGGCCCTTGATTTGGTATCTCTGTGAGTCATCTCCAGCCTCATTATTTATTGCATGTGCTGTGACAATTGTGATGCAATTTTATGTAATTTAGCCTTTGAACCTCTTTGTTCTTTGTGAAGAGAGCCATTAGAATGAAAAGGGGCCTTTTCATGGCTACAGTGGAAAGCTTACTGAAACCTCTCTTTAAATGTAGCCAGTCCTTTGGCTAGCCCTTTCACACTTTTTAAACTTCAACCCTCAGAGAAGCTTTGTGACCCAAGGGAGGCAGGGTTATTATCTCCGTTGAACAGCTGAAGAAGCTGGAGTACAGAAGAGGTTCCGTCAGGCTGGACTGCAATCCAGACTTGAGGATGCAATCTACTGTCCTTGTAACTCCTCTCTGATGCACGGATGTCTGTGTCAGGAGTCAGGGAATTACTGCAGACGCCACCCAGCCAGTTACGAGAGACGGTTAATGTTTGCGATTCTTTTTTAAAAAGATTTATTTGAAAGGCAGAGTTACAGAGAGGCAGAGGCAGAGAGAGAGGTCTTCTATCCGCTGGTTCACTCCCCAGATGGCCACAACGGCCGGAGCTGTGCCGATCCGCAGCCAGGAGCCAGGAGCTTCTTCCCGGTCTCCCATGCGGGTGCAGGGGCCCAAGGACTTGGGCCATCTTCTACTGCAATCCCAGGCCATAGCAGAGAGCTGGAAAGGATGTGGAGCAGCCAGGACTTGCACTGGTGCCCATAGGGGATGCCGGCACTGCAGGCGGCGGCTTTACCTGCTATGCCACAGCGCCGGCCCCTACATTTGGGATTCTTTAGTCTGGATCTAAAGAATCAGTAATTTATAGAAATCAATAACTTTTCAGTAGTTTCTTTGACATTGGCTTTTTGTGGGCAAAATGTTACATGCCAATTCCCACAGCTTTATTCCCTGTTGCGGGGCTGTGATGCACAGCTATGGAGATTAAATACTACATAACCATATCTGACAGCCCATATGGGCATATAATGGAAGATCCAAATCCCACAAGGTCGAGGTAAAAGTTCCTGTACATTCTAAGCAGAAGTCTGAGCCCTACATCTACAGTTTAAGCCTTTCTTCTTTCTGCTTTAAGAATGCGAAACTGACAAGTCTCTGAAATTTTGGTGCCTGTCATCTCTTCCTCCCCATCCATTTTTTTTTAAAGATTCATTTATTTATTGGAAAGTCAGAGTTACACAGAGAGAGGAGAGGCAGAGAGAGAGAGAGAGAGAGAGAGAGAGAGAGAGATCTTCCATCTGCTGAATACTCCTCAAATGGCTGCAATAGCGAGGGCTAGTCCACGCCAAAACCAGGAGCCAGGAGCTTCATCTGGACCTCTGATATGGGTGGCAGGGGCACCTCAAATTGGACCATCTTCTGCTGCTTTCCCCAGGCCATTAGCAGGGAGCTGGATCAGAAATGGAGCAGCCAGGACTCAAACCACCACCATATGGGATGCTGGTGTTGCAGGCCGCTACTTTACATGCTATACCATAATGCTGACTCCTCCAATTACTTTCTTTTTATTTATATGACAGATAGAGTTAGATAGTGAGGGAGAGAGACAGAGAGAAAGGTCTTCCTTCGATTGGTTCACCCCCCAAATGGCCGCCATGGCTGGAGCTGCTCTGATCTGCAGCCAGGAGCCAGGAGCTTCTTCCGGGACAGGTATGTGGTGCAGTAGTTACGTTTGTGGCTTTCGGCACCCACGTTCCATGTTAGAGTGCTTGGTTAGAGTCCAGGCTGTCGGCTTCCAATCCAGGTTCCTCATTTCTGCCTGGCCTGGCCCTGGCTGTTATGGGCTTTTGAGAATGGAAGATCTCTCTCCATCTGCCTCTCTGTCTCTGTGCCTTTCAAGCAAAATTGAAAATAAATAAATAAAAGTTTAAAAAAAAAATCTGTGTGTTCTTCTGATCCATCTAAACCTGATTAGTCCTAAATGCCAATTATATTTGGAGTGAAACTGAAATGTTTCCTGTGTTTTTTTGTTTAAAAGTTTGTATTGATTTTTTAAAGCATAAATGTAATTTTAAAAATATAACCCTCAGGCTGGCGCCGTGGCTCAATAGGCTAATCCTCCACCTTGCGGCGTCTGCACAGCGGGCTCTAGTCCCGGTCTGGGCACCAGATTCTGTCCCGGTTGCCCCTCTTCCAGGCCAGCTCTCTGCTGTGACCCGGGAGTGCAGTCCTTGGGCCCTGCACCCCATGGGAGACCAGGAGAAGCACCTGGCTCCTGCCTTCGGATCAGTGCAGTGCGCCGGCCGCAGCACGCCGGTCACAGCGGCCATTGGAGGGTGAACCAACAGCAAAGGAAGACCTTTCTCTCTGTCTCTCTCTCTCTCTCACTGTCCACTCTGCCTGTCAAAAATAAAAATAAAAATAAAATAAAAAATATATAACCCTCATTCTACTGAAAAAAAAAAAAAAACACTTAAGTGAAGTTTGAATATTAAAAACCAGGAGGCAGTCTCCTGAGGAAACATTAACCAAGGCTGCCACATTCTATGTGGTACACCTGTGTTACTTGGTATTGCAAAATGTGATTTTTATCTGTGGGCAAGCCCTCTCTAAAGCTCTGCATGCTAGATGTAGTCTGACTTTGAGAACATTGCAGAGCCACAGGTTTGCCCTGGAGGGCACTGTTCAAAAACATCCCCCTGATGTTGGAAATGTAAGGGAGAACCAACCACAGTACCACATCCAATTCTGGACAGTAGGCATCTCTCACAAAGGAGGGAGAGGAGGAGGAGGCAGCAAAACACCTGCAAACCCCTGAGTCAAATGCAGCCGCTATTTCTGGGGAAAGGCTGAGAGGCCAGGAAGAATGCCTTAGTGATCCCCTGCCACCTGTAAAGAAATACTTTGGGGAGTCTTGGCTCCCTCCCCCCACCCCAAACACACACAAACTATGTAATGTAAGTTCCAACACTTCACACGCATGAATTTCACAGACCTTGAAAATCAGTTGCTGCTGTCTTTATTGCCATTACAAATGGGGAAGTGGAGCATTTAAGAAATTAAGCAACACATCAAAGGAATAGGAACAGACAGGAAGACAAAGTGATACTTTGAGACTCAAACATAGATATACCTGATGCTAAAGCCTGAGGTGTTTTTTTTTTTTTAAGGATTTCTTTATTTATTTGAAAGGCAGAATTACAGAAAGAGAGAGAGAGAGAGAGAGAGAGAGAGGAAGAGACAGGCACACACACACAGAGAGACAGAGACAGAATATCAATCTTCCATCTGTTGGTTTACTTCTCAAATAGCCAGAATGGCAGGGGCTTGGGCCAGGTTGAAGTCAGGAGCCAGGCACTCCATCAGGGTCTCCCCCATGGGTGACAAGGACAGAAGCATCTGGGCCATCTTCTGCTACTTTCCCAGGTGCATTAGCAAGGAGTTGGATCAGAAGTGGAACAGCCAGGCCTTATGTATGGGATGCTGATGTCATAGGCGGTGGCTTGACCTGCTGTGCCACAATGCTGGCACTGAAGTCTGTGTTTTTAATGACAGAGCAATACTACCTTACCATTTTGGGTACTCTTCTTAACTCTCAACTGTAACTGGAAGTGGAATGCTGCTGAATCTTTAGCTGGTACTATGATGGATTTTAACCAGAAATAATTTTTAGCTAAGTTTTTAGGATCTATTTTGCTTCTGTCTTTGTCCAGGATGGACATTCTTCTCCTTTGTTCAAATGATGTTCAGTATTAGATGGAGCTCGACAGGTTTCAACAAGAATGTTTAATTTCAAAACATTCATGATTACCCCTGTAGCATCTCCCTCTGATCTCTGTAGCCAGAATTACGTGCTGAACTCCAAAACCAACCTTGCTCCCACCCTCAGCACACATGAAAGTTCTTAATGACAACCCACAACTTGGGAAGAATCTGAGCCAGGCATGCGACTTCACTCTTTCTTCCCTGCTTTTGTCTCTAGCCTCATTTCTCTTTCTCTTTCCCGAATGACAAGATCCAGGCATTTGAAACTATCCACAGCTCACATAGTTTCCCTGAAGGAGGATATGGAACGCTGGATTGAATGAATAATTTAGTGGAAACATAACCCTAGACTCAGGGGTCCTCAAAGACCTCAAACACAGTGACACCTTGCCCCTGCCCATGGTAGCACCAAGGGCTCCCTATACCTTCCTGCTGAGTTGTTTTTAAGGCTGTTTCTTAAAAATCCAGAGTGTCTAGTCATTAGCATCAAGGCTTTCATTGTGTTTGGAGACAGCCAGAGCCTCCAGGCGAAATTTTGGGTGAACTGACTTAAAGGAAAAGTGGCTGGGGAGGGTTTAAGTAATTGCGTGAGAGGCCAGTAGATTGAGGTGGCTCCAGCGCTCTGGGTTCCTACACAAGCAAACTGAAACACAGCCCGGAGTAAATGGTCACCTCCTACGAAAGGAAGCTTCAGTGTAGCCAGTTGGAATCTACTAACTGATCTCTTTCTAGGGCCTCTTAGGCTGCTATTCCACTTTAGCCGATCAAACATTTTCCTTGTCTTGCTTCCGCCAACACCTTATAAAAGTTTTTGCCTTGTGCTCCTTGGGTGGAGCTCCAACTGCTTATGGTTTGGTGCTGCCTGATTCCTGAATGTGTGCTCGCAGAAACTCTTTAAAATTGCAATGTGCCTAAGTTTATCTTCGAACAGGAAGGATAGCTAGAACGTTTAAGATCCTTGTCCTCGATGGGACTAGAGAGGAGAGAATTCCGGTCAGCTTTACTTTGCTTTTAGTCCCGGGGTTTGGAGTCTTCCTGCCCCTGCAGCACCCCCTTCCCTCTGCAGGATGGTTGGAGTGAGGCCACAGTGGGGGATTTGTAGCCTGGTGTTGCCTTGCCACATCATTAGCAGTTTGTTAAGCCGGTTCCCAAAGCCACTGAGAAAATTATCTGGTACGGGAGCACCAGGTGGACACACCTTGGGTGTTACCTGAAGAGATAGCTCCTGGACCCCTCTAACAGGACCTTTTTGCCTGCCTCCTTGTGTGCTGTTCAGATACTTTGCAGTCTGCAGATCCTGATGTGTGAGCCCATTTCAGTGACACCAGAGAGCAAAATGAAAAACGTTTTTTAAAAAGCTCGAATCATCCAAGGCTTCCCTGAGATCAATACAATAATTACATTTTAGACCCTCCAGGTATTAATTTTCTGCTTTCAGAAAAGCAATTCCATCTTCTGAGCATGATCTCTTAGAAATCCTACTGCTTCTCCTTGGCTCTGTTTAATTTTTTGCCCCAGGGGAAGGGAGGGCAAGCCTTTTCTTTTTCACCTTCTTTGCTCCTATAACCTTTCTCTCTTTTAAATGGGATGTTCACTGATGCTCTAAAAAGATTATGCATGGAGAAAGGGCTGATGGGAAAATATTTTCTATTGACAGCTTGAATAAAGGCTGCATTTCATGCTTTTTGGTCCTATTTGGTTTCATTGTTTGATTTAATAAATACTGTGTTGCCTAAAAATAATATGAATGATCTTGGTTGAGTGTTGCTATGGGCTAGTTGCTCGACCTCAGTTACCTAATTTAGCTAGCACTTGACTGCGGTTACCTAATTTAAATTTCGTTGGAACCCTGTGAGGGGAGAGAGATCTGGAGAGAGACAGACCTGCAGAGAGAATGTGAGGACAGAGGCAGAAGTCGGAGGAATGTAACCGCAAGCCAAGAAGCTGAGAAGAGGCAAGGCAGGATTCTTTCTAGAACTTTCAGTGGTAGCCTGGCCCTGCCAGCACCTTGATTTCATGCTTCTGGCCCCGGAACTGCAAGGGAATAAATTCCCATCATTTTAAACCACTCCGTTTGTGATAATTTGTTACATTAGCCCCTGGAAAATAATAAAAAGCCCTTGAGATTTCATAAGATAGTAGGAGAAGTGGACAAGGAAATGAATAATTAACAAGGATAGGCTCTACAAAGAATACATGTACAAAATGTTATCTAGAAATCTTAGGGGTATAACTGGTGCAGAGGGGAGAGTACTAGCATCTATTCCATCACGATAATTTCTTTTATTGAAGAAGCAATAGACTGTGGTGACTAAGAGCATGGGTCTTGCAGAGAGATGGCCTGCGTTTCAATCTTGGCTGTGACATGAGCCATGTGCCCTTGGCAAATTACTTAACCTCCCTCTGCCCCAGTGTCCTCACCCCTGGGATAGTTTTCAGATACCTTTGGTATTCGTGGTTTCATTTAATTCTTATAACAGCCTCGAAAGGTGGGCAGGTGGGATAAATATCATCATCCTTATTTTACGAACATTCCCTAGAATCACACAGTTGGTACCTGCAGCAGGACCCACCCACCTCTGTGACAGTGGACAAGTCCTTTCCCTGTGCTGTGTTTCAGTTTCCTTGTCCACAAAATGATGTTGACAGTGATGGTGTTTATTAGGTACTGGAGTCCTACTCCATGGTAGGCCTGATGGGAAGCCATCATTCTTCCCCATTTTACAGGAGAATAAACTGAAGCTTGAAGAGAACTGGCCCAAGGCTGCCATCCCCATGCTCCCAGTTGATTTGCTGGAACATCCTTGCAAGCAAGTTGGAAACTGTACTGGTGCTGCGTGGATGTTAATTCCATATAGCAAAAATCCTCCTAAGAACTTCCCCCCACTGGTCCAACTTAAACCTTTTCAGCATTTAAACCAGAAAATTGTTCCTTTCTATATTAGGACAAGGTGTGAAAGTAAAAAGCCAAAGAAGTTTGTTCAGACTGTCTCTAGACAAAGTCTTCTCATTTTCAACCAGCCTCTTTGATATTTAGGTGATGGTTTGAAATTGCTGTAGTTACACTAGATCACATAGGAATAGACTCAATTTATAGGTGAGAGGTTCTGAATGGCTTCATTAGGGAAATAAAATATTAGTAATTAAAGGCAAGTGGAAAGGGAAATGAAAACTAATATTTATTCAGTTACCCATTAAATGGCAGGTACTAATCAATTTAATCCTCAACTACAATTGAATGAGGTGGATATCATCATGTTTTACATTATCTTTAGTTTTGGGGCATTAAAGCATCGACCAAGTACATTTTACAAAAATGAGACAGAGGGGGAATTTGAACTTAGATGTCACTTCACAAACTGTACCTTTACAACCATGCCACCTGCCTTCCAGAATAATGAGTAAATAATCACAGGAAGGAATCCTAACAAAGTGGAGAAACTGCCCTTTCCAACTTCTTTCCAATGGAGAGAAGTTCATGGAAGATGTTGGAAAGGAATCAGGATAGAATTTAAGGATTTTGGGCCGGCGCCCTGGCTTAACAGGCTAATCCTCCGCCTTGCGGCGCCAGCACCCCGGGTTCTAGTCCCGGTCGGGGTACCGATCCTGTCCCGGTTGCCCCTCTTCCAGGCCAGCTCTCTGCTGTGGCCCGGGAGTGCAGTGGAGGATGGCCCAAGTCCTTGGGCCCTGCACCCCATGGGAGACCAGGAGAAGCACCTGGCTCCTGCCATCGGAACGGCGCGGTGCGCTGGCCGCAGTGCGCCTACCGCGGCGGCCATTGGAGGGTGAACCAACGGCAAAAAGGAAGACCTTTCTCTCTGTCTCCCTCTACTGTCCACTCTGCCTGTCCAAAAAAAAAAAAAAAAAAAAAAAAAAACAAAAAAAAACAAAAAAAAACAAAAAAAAAAGAATTTAAGGATTTTGGTTCTGAGCCCAAGGTGTGATAACTCTCTGGGCCTCGGCCTCTTTAGGGTATGATGTTCCTAGTCAGTTGGTAGTAAGTATTACACTTGCATTGCAGTTGTCTGTCAGAAAAATGATCTGAGACTTGGAATTATGCAAAAAGGATTATAGGTGCTTTTCAGTCAGTGCTGGTCTTGACATTGTATTATCTGAGCTATTTAACAGTTCTGCAGAGGTAGACATGGACTTGTAGAATTTTGTCCTGTAGAAATGTAAAGAATTTCAGTCCAAAGAATAGATCACCCCCAAGTTTTCTGTTTCTGACCCTGTTGGACACCAGCTAGTTGTGTATCTAACCTGGGAAACTTATAGCATAACAAACACCCTTTTATTCTCAAATGTTCTTTGGACTGATTTAACACTGTATAGTTTTTTCATCAATTGATAAGCAAAACACAATTTTTGACTTGTCTTAAATTTATATATGATGAGGGTCATGCTCTTATCCCTTTGAAAGCTATGCTTTAAGAGAATTTAGATAGAAAGTTTCAAGTCTCTAACCTTTTCTGGGACCTCCGCCTCTGCTTCCTCCTGGTGATGCTAGATGCAGATCATTGAACTGCAAGTTGAGCCTGCTGCCTGGATCTGTGGGCCTCTCAGCAGGGAAAGAAGAGGGGTATTGTACCAGAGGGGTGATTGATCCTGACTGTTAAGGGGCAGTGGAGTTACTACTAAAGAGTGGGGCATAAGAAATGTGTTTAGAATGCAGGAATGCAGGAGATCTCCTGGAGTGCCTCTTAGAACTTCCACACTGTAGGGCGCCCATGTCTTCTGATAAAAGTCAGTGGGAAATTATAGCACCTCAGTCCAGGCAGGACTGCTAATATCTCACACCCAGAAAGATCTGGAGCATTAGGGATTTTTAGAACAAACATTGAAAAATACTAATCTAGGCTGGCGCCGCGGCTCACTAGGCTAATCCTCCGCCTTGCGGCGCTGGCACACCGGGTTCTAGTCCCGGTTGGGGCACCGATCCTGTCCCGGTTGTCCCTCTTCCAGGCCAGCTCTCTGCTGTGGCCAGGGAGTGTAGTGGAGGATGGCCCAAGTGCTTGGGCCCTGCACCCCATGGGAGACCAGGAGAAGCACCTGGCTCCTGCCATTGGCTCAGCGCGGTGCGCCGGCCGCAGCGCGCCTACCGCGGTGGCCATTGGAGGGTGAACCAACGGCAAAAGGAAAACCTTTCTCTCTGTCTCTCTCTCATTGTCCACTCTGCCTGTCAAAAAAAAAAAAAAAAAAAAGAAAAAGAAAAGAAAAGAAAAAGAAAAATACTAATCTAGTACAAGTCCTCCATTGTTGCATACTTAAAACCTACTGAAGTTTCCATAGCAGTTTTTATCTAACTGGGTCGCATTAAGTTCCTTAGTTCCACATCTAA
The DNA here is from genome assembly GCF_033115175.1 of Lepus europaeus. Lineage (NCBI taxonomy): Eukaryota > Metazoa > Chordata > Mammalia > Lagomorpha > Leporidae > Lepus > Lepus europaeus. The sequence continues at coordinate 134,022,617 of NC_084850.1, forward strand.
GCCTGCCTTGTATATATTCAATTAACTCTCTACCATATTAGCTATTCAAATATCTGTTGAACAATTGCTGTATTGACTAAACACCTACTAAGTGCCAGGCACAGATGTAGATCCCAATGAACTAGTTTCTACTTTCTCTCCTGAAGCTGTCGTGTGTGTACGTGTGTGTGACAGAGAGCAAGCAAGATGGGGAAAGAGAGAGAGAAAGAGAGAAATATATAAGAACATCAATTGTCAGAAAGTGAAAAATGCTATAAAAATATGACAGAAATGGGAAATAGAGCATAATGGTGTAATGGTTGGAGAGTACAAACTATATACCAGGTGGTCGGTGATGGCGTCTCTGTTAAGAAGATCTGATGTAAGTGAGTAAGCCCTGTGTGTATCTAGACAATGTATTGTCTACAGGCCAAATCTGGTCTGCTGCCTGGTTTTGGAAATAAACTTTTATTGGAGCACATGAGCAACCATTCGCTTATTTGCTGTCTTTGTCTGTTTTTGTATCACACCAGCAGAGTTGAGTAGTTGCAATAGAGACTGTACGGCCTGCAAAGCCTAAACTATTTTCTATCTGGCCCTTTCCAGAAAATAGTTAAACAGCTCCTGCTCTAGGGGAAGAGGACGGCACAACAAGCACAAATACCCCATGGTAGGAGTAGCCGGGAAGGTGGTCACCATGCCTGGAGGTGGAGGGAACAGGAGGGCATGGTAGGACAGCAGGCAGATCATGTGACCACAGCAAGGAGTCTGCAGAGCCACTGAGAGGTTAAAGCAGAGTGACAGGGTCTGGTTTATGCCTTTAATGGGATTTCTGGCCATGATCCTCCCTTTATCTCTTTTCCCTTCTTCATTATTCTGCCTCTAAACCTTTCTGCTCAAGAATCAGGGGTAGTTTAAGACATGGCTGTGTACTGAATTGGATGATCTCTTGGTTAGTTCTGATCCTTGTACATGAAGAGTCTCCTTGCCATTGCTTCCATCATTTGTAAGGACCTGCATAAGGACTAAGCAGGCTGTCCATTCCATCAGCAGCCCTGGGCCCTACATCAGAAAGCCAGTGCCGTGCACATTTCACAAACAGCACTTCAGAGCTTTGCTCTCCTCTTTAAAGAGACATTCACATATTTGTGAATCATTTCTGTCAAAATGAGAATGTACTCTCCAAAGGCTAGGTCGTATTCTAAAAATAGTAGATACCCACTGTCATCAGCTTAGGGGAACTAAATTGCTCGTTATTTTATTTTATTTTATCTTATTTTCCTTTCCCCAGAAACCTTTTATTTAAGGAATATAAACTTCATCACTTCATAATTATAACTTTAGGAACATGGTGATTCTTCCCACCATACCCACCCTCCCACCCACTCTCCCACCCCTCTTCCTCCTCCCTCTCCTATTCCTACTCGTACTTTTTAAGATCTATTTTCAATTAACTTTATATACATATGATTAACTCTATGATAAGTAAAGAGCTCAACAAATAGTATGGAAAAAAAAAAAAAAAACCTGTTCCTCAACAGTTGAGACAAGGGGTATTCATAGTCGATGCTTCTCAAAGTGTCAATTTCACTTCTGTATATATAATAGAGCACCTTTTATGTGCTCTATTAGTTATAGAGGTCAGGGAGAATATATGGTATTTGTCCTTTTTGGGACTGGCTTATTTCACTAAGTATGATGTTTTCCAGTTTCATCCATTTTGTTGCAAATGACCAGATTTCGTGTTTTTTTTTTTTTTACTGTTGTGAATTAATCATTATTTTATTTTTTTTAAAGATTTATATATTATTTACCTGAAAGTCAGAGTTACACAGAGAGAAGGAGAGAGAGAGAGAGAGAGAGAGAGAATGAGAATGAATCGTCCATGTACTGGTTTGCTCCCCAGATGGTGGCAACAGCTGGAGCTGCGCTCATCCGAAGCCAGGAGCCAGGAGCTTCTTCTGGGTCTCCCATGTGGGTGTCCTTGGGCCTGGGCCATCCTCCACTGCCCTCCCAGGCCACAGCAGAGAGCCAGATAGGAACTGGAGCAACCAGGACTTGAACAGGCGCCCACGTGGGATGCCGGCACTGCAGGCGGTAGCTTTACCCACTATGCCACAGCGCTGGCCCCCAAGAATTAATCATTATTTTAAAAATGCATTTGCACCAGAGTAGAAGATGCATCTTTTCTTGTATGGAAATGTGTGACAAAACAAATTTGTTTTCCCATCTTAAAAAAAAAATGGAAATAAACATTTTTTAAATTGAATTTTTTTGTTTTTTTTTTTTCAACCCTGGTATCTTTTCAGCCATTTGGCCAAATAAGATATTGAGGCTCTTTGAAGATACTCTTCATGCTGTATGTAAAATTTTGAGCTATTTCTCCCACACATTTTCAACAGAAATATTTTGTATACCTCCTGTCCAATTTCTTTTTTCTTCCTGAGGATAGATCAGCACTACAATGACTTACTTTCCAAGCTTTTCTGTCCTCAGCTAATAAGGATGTAGGAAAGTGTATGGTCTGAGCAGTTAAGAAACAAATTATGCTGGATGTTCAGTCTCCAATATGTTAGTTGATTTGGGGCATTTAATTCATGGGGCTTTTGTTTATTTACTGATCAAGGGGTGGATATTGACCTTTTGTGGCCTGGTCATCTTGGACAACTGTTAGAATCAAATGCTGTTGTGGACATTAAAACGTGCTGATATTTTGATGTGCTTTATGAGTCTGAAATTTTGGTGTTATCTTGAGTTCTTCTACTTTGTGATCTATGAAAAATGCGTATGTATTTCTTGAATCATTCAAATTATATTTAAAGGATGAAAAAAAGCCCACCCACACTGGTGAAAAAAGAAAAAAGTTAAAGTAGAGGTTGAAAGATGAAAAAAGAATATCTGGCAGGCTTATGATTTAGATTCATCCCACAAATGTGACTTTAGGCTTAAACTAGGAAACGCATAAAATCCTAAAAAAGTTCTGAAGAGATTTTTTTTTTCTTTTTCAGAGCTGTGAATCATATGACATGGAATTTTGTGCTGTGTTTTGATTGGCACCTTCACATTTGATATTAATGGGGTAAGTGAAATGTAAAATGATATTCATTTAATCTTTATTGGAAATGTTGCTTTCGGAATTTGGCAGTTCTGTGCAGTGGCATAGATGAGGAGCTTAATGCTAATACTGTCTGGAAGGGTTTTTAAAAATCGACAGCCAGTCTGGTTCGTAGCATCTGTTCAGGGCCAAGATATTTGAGAATGTCATCAACTATTTTGAGTTATTCTAATACTTTCTTAAAACCAAGTGGTAGGAATTGAAAAATGTTTAAAAGACAAGACCCCCAGTAATCCATTATCTGAAAACTGGTGACAGTAGGTGTTTACTTCGTGTGATTTCTGGGTTGGGAATAACTCAGGTAACTTTGTCAACAGGCATAGCATATCCTTCACTGAGATAGTAACAATATCCATTAGGCACTCAAGGTTTGGTAGGCATTGTGTAGATCCCAAGAAAACATAACTACTTTCTTCCAGAGGCTTCCAATCTAATGAAAATGGGTAATAAGTTCTTTTCATTTAGAGCCATGATTTCACTCTTGAGCTATTTTTTCTTCAAATATTATCAAGAAGGAAATACGTTCCAAAGAAAATTTGTAATAGCATTATAGGCTTTCATCAAAGTATATGGTATTCAAAATATTTTCCCTGAGATTTTTGTCTTATTTATGTAACTCAAATGGGTGCACTTATGAGTTATTTCCACTGAATGTGGCCTAGAACTAGAGAAAAGTCAAGAAGCTCTCTTGCCATCAAAGGTGACTTTGTCTATGTCTTGAAGTGAATCTGTTTTCAATTTTCTAATTGAACTAATGGAAACTGTACCTTCCAAGATGAAACATGACCATTTAGCTAAGGATTTTCAACTCAAACTGCCATTTGACCCTCATGCTATATGCAGCATTAGGGTTTTTCCAAGGATGCCTATGTGGTCACATCCATCTTTGAGGGCATCTTATCCTTAATTTTGCTTTTTTGCAGTGAAAGGACAAATATTTCACCTTATTTGTTTGAAAAGGAATGAGCAATGAAATAGAAATATTATTTTAGTAATGATGCAAAAAACATAACATTAAATTTGCCAAGACTATACATTATGAAACTTCTTGCCCAGAGGATAACCAATACTACTTGTAATACTAATTTTATTATATCTGGTAATTATTGAGAATTTACTACATGTCACATCATGCTAATGGCTTTACTTGCAGTTTTTCCAGTGAATCTTCTGGGAAAAAAAATCTATGAAACAAGAGCTATTGAGACATCATGTAACTTACCTAAGATTACATTGTTGACAGGTGACTGAGCTACTGTCTCCAAAATTCATACCTGTAGCCACTCTCCAATATTCATCTCTATGGAAATTATTCAATATTAAAATAGGTTTAGAAGGCCATAAATATGAACTTGAGTGCACGTCATCCTAAGAATGAAGGATGACTTTGCTTAAGGAAAATCTACAAGAGCTAAGATGAATTATTTGTACTTCAGTGAGGTTCTCAGAATTTTTCTTTCATCATGGAAATTCTATTCTTAATGAAATCAGGATGGGGAGCTATAAATTTAGTTTCACCTTAAGATTTTACAGTTCTTCAGTGCTCTTGGAACTTGTCCATGTCTCATTTGAGTACCCAATGTTAGACTTGGCTCACAATGGCTAATAATGCTCCTGTTTCCCTACTTGTACAATTCAAATAAGACATTTTTTCCTTTTTTGCATGAGTATGCTGTAAGTATTAATGACATAATAGCTATAGCAATGCTTTAAGCTTATGAGGAAGACTAGATACAAAAATTCAAATTCTTGTTGTCATACAAAGGATTTATACTTTAGTGGGAAAATGGAGACTCTAGAGAAGACGTTGTGGCACACTTAGCTTTATTGAAATTGAACAAATGCTTTTTTTAAAATAACCCCTTTTACAGCACATGTAAAATTTAATTATATCCTTATATTTTTACAGGTTGTCTTTTATCTGAGTAAGCAAAAATACGTCTTTTTTTTTTTCTTACTTAAAACATGTAGCCAGGATTCAAACCACGTAGCTCTGGTACCAAAAAGGCAACGGGTTATGAAAATCACAGTACAATTTTAAAATTTTTTAAGTTAGTCAAGGATATTTAAAACGATATTCACTTTGACTGACAGTAGAAATCATGAGTCAGTTGACATTAGGACTAGTAGTTACATCTACAGTGAAAGCAGAAATGGTAAGTTCAAGCTAATTGGAGCTACATCGTTCAGGACACACCATCTCCATAAATACTGTGGCTGAGTGGCTGCAATGGCTGAGTCACACTTGGGCACTTAAAGTCACACATACATATAGCCAAAGCGGGAAAGAAAAAGTGCACTAAGTTGAATCTAAAATAAAATGGGCATTTATCTTTAAGAGAGTACACTATCAAATCAATTACACAATACACAATTTAAACCCCAAAATTACATCTAGGAGAGAAAAATAATATTAAAATGCACACCTACATTGACAGTAAAGTAGAAATCTGTTCTTTGACATTGGTGTTCATTTGTTGTTGTTGTTCTTGTTTTCTGGATAGGTAGAAAGAATTTACAACCCACAAAAGGATTTCTTAGGTGAAACACTAATTACAGACATTGTAAAGAACGTAGCTCAGGAGGCTTGTTTTAAAAACGAGGCAGCATTTTCCTGAAAAAGTTTGGTCCTCGACTCACTATAGACTAGTTGCTATGGTCTGATGGTAACCATTTTACTGTGTGTGTGTGTGTGTGTGTGAAGCTAACTTCTCAGTACCAGAAGTAGTCAAAACCAAACCAAACCAAAAGGCAGACAGCCCTTGAGAACTTGAGCCTGCATATCATGTCGGATTGATGTGTCATCTGAAGGAAGAATGCTAAAGACTATGGAAGGGAATTAGGTTGAAGTGATTCTGCAACACCTTAATTCTGTGCACTTTTCTTCATTGCCTGCATAACTTGTCTTTTGTCATGTAGGTTTCAAGGAACTCCCTCCCCCGTACTCCCCCCTCCCCCCTCCCTTAATCTTCTCCTCTGTCAAGGTGATAGAATGACAATTTCACTGTGTATTTACAAGCACAACACTTAAGCAAGAAGGTCCCAGGGTCTGTAGGGCACATCTATTTCTTGTGGACATCTTCATGCCGAATGATCTTGTATGTGATCCAGTAAAAGATGTTGAAAATGAGGAAGGCCAGTGGGAAGGCAGCTCGGGATATCGTGTCAATCCTTTTTGCCCGGTCCACAAACTTCTTCTTGATGGCATCTGCATCTTTGGGGGGCTGTGGTAGCGGGTTGGCAGGTGTGGCCTTGACGGCTGTTCCATCTTTCACTTGGAGGCAGTGGCCCATCCCATAACCGCTGAAATTGAAACGGCTTTCACGAGTAACATCCTCTTCCTGTGAGAGTCAAGACAGAGGAAGCACAGATTGGTTGTCATTCAAGTTAGATTGAAGATGCTTAAAATTCTTCAGAAGTAAAAGAATAAATCACAGTTAGCTGGTGGTGTGGGAGGCTTTTGGAGTGGGGAGCTCGCTTTCAAGTTCAGCTCATTGACTTTTCAGATGGAGAAATTAAGGCTAAGAATAATAACTTTGTGATCATTTTTAATTAATTAGCCAACAGAGACACCTACATTATATTCAGTGCAGACTTTCCCCAAATCTAGTTTATTAATCCACAGATTTGAATAGATGTTTTTAAAGCCAGTTCTCCAAATCCCAATATTACATTATGTATCTATGAGGAAGCCCATTTGATCATGCATTCATTCAAGAAATATTTACTGAGCCTTTGCCATGTACCTGGCCCTGAGTTAGAAACATCGAGTACCATGGGCCAGTCACAGCCCAATTCCTCCATACTCAACACTGGCTTTCATGCGAACTCTGAGATGAATCTTTTAAATGTACACCTGTTTCACCTTCAAAACTCTCATTCACCCCAGTTGTCTAGCAAAGATTCAATATACATTATTTAGTTTGAATATTTACACCATGGCTAATTGTTCCAGTGTCATTTCTAACATAGATTCCTTTTGTTTAGCTAATCATTTCTATTCTGTATTTAAGCACGTGACATTTTAGCTAATGTCAGTGATATTTTGTTGACTATTTTGACATGAATTAGATACAAAAATTTTAATATTATATTTATTCCTCACTGTAAAGAACAAATAGTCTTAGAGACAGATGTATGGGATCTGGGTGTATGATTGGGTCAAGGGAAGGGTCAAATGGTGGGGTTGCAGAAGTGGGATTGAGGGGCCAGTGCTGTGGTGTAGTGAGTAAACCACTGCCTGCACTGCTGGCATCCCATAAGGGCGCCAGTCTGAGCCCTGGATGCTCCACTTCCAATCCAGCTCCCTGCTAAAATGCCTAGGAAAGCAGTGAAAGATGGCCCAAGTCCCTGGGCCCCTGCACCCGTGTGGGAGACCTGGAAGAAGCTCCTGGCTCCGGATTGTTGCAGCTCTTGCCGTTGCAGCCTTCTGGGGAGTGAACCAGTGGATGGAAGACCTCTCTCTCTTTGCCTCTGCCTCTCCGTAGCTCTGCTTTTCAAACAAATAAATGAATCCTTTTTTTAACAAAAAGAAAAAGAGAGGCTGTTGCTGTGGTGCAGCAGGTTAAAGCCCTGGCCTGGGGCGCCAGTATCCCATATGGGCACTGGTTCTAGTCCTAGCTGCTCCACTTCCGATCTGGCTCTCTGTTGTGGCCTGGGAAAGCTGTGGAGGATGGCCCGGGGTTCTTGGGCCCCTGCACCCACGTGGGAGACCTGGAGGGGGCTCCTGGCTCCTGGCTTCGGATTGGCGCCGCTCCAGCCGTTGCAGCCAATTGGGGAGTGAACCATCGGATGGAAGACCCTCTCTCTCTGTGTAGCTCTGACTTTCAAATAAATAAATAAATCTTTTAAAAAAAGAAAAACAATAATAAATTTTAGGCCTTCAGCTTATTAAATAAAAACTAAAAAATGTGATATTGAAATGACCTGCTTAAATAAAAAATAAAAATAATTGAATCATGCTACTAGATTACTGCCACCCACAATACTATGCAGCCCCTTTGAGTCACCAGAGATTGTGTTGTATCTTACCAGATAATCACAGTGGTTATGCTTCCCAAAAGATAAGGAAACTTGGTGTTGTCTTTCAGCAATGTTCACTGCATGTCACTATGCTTTCAACCACATAGAAAAGGTATATTGAAGGACCTTTGGTATAATGTGAATGAGAGCCCAACCATAACCCAAATGGTATGGTAAAGATGTTACAGGTTCTGTGTTGAAATGAGTCTTCTGAGGTTTGTAGGAGATTCTGATAGGTATGGAAGGCGAGAACTATTTCAGTTGATTATGCTTCATCATGTGTACAATGGGAAGGGGAGGGTCTGTGGTTCAAAGAGAAGTACGTGGGCTTCAGAATGGTTCGATTAGATTGTAGCATATGTGCTCAGCAGCAGCAGCACCTAGAAAGGAGGACACATTGGCTTCCATGTGGCTCTCTCAGCCAGATGGGTACACAGGTATACAATGCAATACCTTGGGTGAGGCCAACCAGAAACATGACTGAATATGGTATTGTAACCTGACAATGAGTTAGAATTTGAACTGAAGAGATAGTAAACATGAATAATTGTCGAACATTCTAGCTTAGCCTTTGCCATGGACATCTGATCTCTAGGATAACCAGGCTGTAAAACAGGAGACTTCTTTACTTGATGTATTAAGGTTTTTTTTTTTTTAAGATTTATTTATTTTAATTTTAAAGGCAGAGAGACAGGGACACACACACACACACATATCTTCCATTCTCTAATTCACTCCCTAAATGGCCCCCAACAACAGGTCTGGGTCAGGCTGAATCCAGGAGCCACAAACTCTATCCTGATCTCCCACATGGGTGGCAGGGGCCCAAGAGCTCAGGACTTCTTTCTCTGCCTTCCTAGGCACATCCTCAGGAAGCTGGTTTGGAAGCACAGCAACTGGGACTCAAGCTGGCACTCTGATATGGGATTGCTAGCATTGCAATTGGTGGCTTAATCCACTGGGACACAATGCCAGCCTTGTACTAACAGTTTTTTTTAAAAAAAGATTTATTTATTTATTTGAAAGGTAGAGTTACAGAGAGGCAGAGGCAGAGAGTGATAGAGGGAGGTCTTCCATCTGCTGGTTCACTCTCCAGATGGCCACAATGGCCAGAGCTGTGCCAATCTGAAGCCAGGAGCCAGGGGCTTCTTCCAGGTCTCCCCCATGGGTGCAGGGGCCCAAGGACTTGGGCCATCTTCTACTGCTTTCCCAGGCCATAGCAGAGAGCTAGATCAGAAGTGGAGCAGCTAGGACTCGAACTGATGCCAATATAGGATGCTGCCACTGCAGGCGGCAGCCTTACTTGCTATGCCACAGCTCTGGCACTGATTTAATAGTTTTTACTGGGGCCGGTGCTATGGCATAGTGGGCTAAGCCTCTGCCTGCTTCTGGCACTGGCTCTAGTCCTGGCTGCTCCTCTTCTGATCCAGCTCTCTCCTATGGCCTGGGAAAGCAGTGGAGGATGGCCCAAGTGCTTGGGCCCCTGTGCCTGCCTGGGAGAGCCGGAGGACGCTCCTGGCTTTGGATCGGCCCAGCTCTGGCCATTGCAGCCATCTTGGGAGTGAACCAGTGGATGGAAGACCCTTCTCTCTGCCTCTCCCTCTCTCTGTCTGTAACTCTATCTCTCAAATAAATAAATTTTTGCACATTTTCTTTTTTATTACATTTACTTTTTAAGATTGAACAATTTTTTGCATTTTGCCATATTCTCTTCATATGTAGTTATGTACATACACATACATAGTTATATCTTGAAAACAGGGATTTAAGAAGCCATAAAATGTGGAATTCTTTACAATGATCATAGAGTGAGTAAATAAGGATATATTGTCATGTGGATGGTATAATTCAATGAAGGCAGTATTTTAACCAACTACATACCAATTAATATAATATCCACACAATTTTTAATACTGTATAGATTAACCTCTGTGTAGGGAAAACATGATCTTTGTCTCTGTAAGTCTGGCTTATTTCACTTAGTGTAAAGATATTCAGATACGCCAATTTTATTGCAAATGTATTTCATTGTTTATGGCCAAATAATATTCTGCCATTTATATATAACACATTTTCTTTACCCAGTCATCAGTTGATAGGCATTAAGGTTGACTCTCTTTGCTATTTTTAATTGGGCTGCTATAAAAATGGTAATGCAGATATCTTTTTCATATGTTGATTTCACCTCTATTGCATATATTCCCAGAAGAGGGAAAGTTAGGTCGTATGGTGGCTCCTTTTTCAGTTTTTTGAGCAATCTGTTTTACATAATGTTTGTATTAATTTAATTCCTACAAATGGTATATTAAGGCCCCATTTTCACACTATGATGCTGTCATTTATTATTATTGTTATTATTATTATTATTATAGTGATTCAAACTGGAGTGAGGTAATACCTCACTCTGGTTTTTATTTTCATGTCCCTGGTGGTTAGTAATCTGAGCACTTTTCTTCATGTGTTTGTTGGACATTTCTTTTTTCAAAATGTCTATTCATATCCTTTGCTCACTTTTTTTTCCCTCCCCAGAAACCTTTTAATTAAGGAATACAAACTTCATCACTTCATAATTACAACTTTAGGAACATGGTGATTCTTCCCACCATACCCGCCCTCCCACCTACTCTCCTACACCTTTTCCTTCCCCCTCTCCTAGTCCTATTCTTATTTTTTACTAAGATCTATTTTCATTTAACTTTATACACATGATTAACTCTATGTTAAGTAAAGAGTTCAACAAATAGTATAAAAAAATTGTGCCTCAACAGTCGAGACAAGGGCTATTCAAAGTCATTGCTTCTCAAAGTGTCAATTTCACTTCTATAGATTATCTTTTAAGTGCTCTATTAGTTATCACAGGTTATACACACATTAATAAAATTGCTTAATGTGTCTAGTGCTACCAATAAAAGGCATTCATTGTAACCTTTATTTAGCCAATTTATATTATGAAAATAAGGGCAAAGCTTTTATAAAAACTATAAGACTACTACTTATAAAGTAACCCAATATTTTTATATAGGATTATCTTCTGCAAGTTAGCTCAAAGTACTTTGTCTCATTTCTGAACAAAATGTAGTAAGAGATTTTTCATTCCAAAGTTTATTGTCGAGTGTTGAGTCACTGACAAGCAGTGGGCTAGGTGCTGAGACCTAGTTAATGATGTTGGGCAAGGGCTCTCTCTACCTGCATGGAATGTTCCGAATCTGGTGAAAGAGGCTAACCTAAAGGAAGCTGGCAAAGAAAAGTCAGCTGGATGCCTGAGTGCGTCCACAGCTGAGCTATATAAACTTGAGAGTGGAAACTTAAGTTGGACTGAGATTCAAATATTAAATCTGTTGCTTTAAAATGTGAATGAGAGATGAATGTTTGGTATCATGTTTGGTTAAGACACCGTTTGGGACACTCACATTCTATATGGAAATTCCTGGCTTCCAATCCTCACTCTCCTGGCTCTGCTTTTGATTCTAGTTCCCTTCCTGCTAATGCAGACCCAGGGAGGCAGCAGGTAGTGGCTCAAGTTGTGTGATCCCCACCACCCATGGGAAAACCTGGACTGAATTTCAGCCTTCTTACTTTGCTCAGTCCAGCCCCAGAGTAGTGGGCATTTGCAGAGTAAATCAGCAGATTGGAGCTCTCTGTGTGTTTTTTTCTTTCTCTGTTTCTCAAATATATTTTTAAAAAATAAGTAAAATAAAAATTTTAAAAATGTGAAGGATAAACTTTATATATGTAAAAGTTTCAAATAAGTGAAGTTTTTCAAAATGTAGTATAAACAGATATATTCATCACTATAGAATCATCATAACCATCTGAAGACTTATTCAGTACTTACCAAGAAAAGAAACACACAGGTGACAGGAGGAGGGGAATTGCTTGTCACATGGGTGGTAGGTAGTCTTGGACTTGTCATTCTTGCTAATTGATTATTAGATCTCAACCAGCATGTGAGTGAAATGGAAATGGCGCCTTTTGGTGTAGTAATGAGATATCCAGACTGGGAATTTGATACTTGGGTTCTAGGCCTAGCTCCAAAAATTATAAGCTGTGTTGACTTTAGGTAAGCTACTTACTGTATTTTTCCAACACCTCAGGGACCTCATGTCAAAAATGTCAAGTCTATACTAGAGCTATGGATCTCAGCTTTGGCTTCTGGGGAAGTTTACAAATACAGTTATATATGTCTGCTACCCCTCTCAGCCCTGTCCATAGCAACTCAATTAGAATCTCTAGGGATAAGAATTTAGGATCCATGTTTTAAAAAATCCAGCATCTCTATTGTAAACGGTTGGAAATCAGTGGCTTAAGTGAGTTCTAGTGTCCATCTCTAAAATGCACAACCTGTGCCACACTATCAAGTCTAAAAGTACTTTTCAAATGGAAATAACCCCTTAAAAAAACATTTCCCTTATCTTCCTAAACTCACTGTGCTGTTTTCCTATCCTTATCTATAGAATCTTGCAAATTACTCTTCACCTCTATAAACATTTAGAAACTCATGATTGAGCATATAGTTCACTGCCTGAGTGAGATAAGATTCTTTTGAATTCTCAAGCCCCTAGAAAAATAGAAAGGGTAGTTAGCTAGGAGCCTGTTGTTAGCATGTTAAGACCGAGGGAAACCAAAAATGTACACATCCTTGGTTCTTTTCAGACTGACTCATTCATTTAATTTCTGTACTCTTTCCCCACATACTGTGAATGGACAGCTAAAGAGATTAACTCATTCAATTAACAGAGCTAGACTAGAAAGATGCCCCGATAGAATATCATTATGTTTCGCATTGTCATGCAAACGTGGCTTCTTAATAAACATTTGCTGAATAATGAACACAGTAGAATTTTAAGAGGTTTTTCCTTATGCTTGAAAATATGCATTCATTCAACAGGATTTGAGTTAGGCTTCTGAGTATAATTACAGCTAATTAAATCCATTCTTTAAACTTCTCCACCACAAAAATAAATCTGTTGTAGATAAAAATTATTCATTTAATTTTACTATGCAAGAGATATGAGTTCTAGTTTAAGGGTCTTCTTATTTACCATTATGACTCATCCAATGCCTTTTAAATATAGAACTTTAAATTATCCACATCAAAGGATATGGTTTTGATTCAGAAAACATAGCTGCAACCAATTTGAGGGTTTTTGTGTGCTATAATGAATGGCTAATTGCCTTGCCTCTCTAGCAGGTTCAGAATAAAATGTCATGGTAATATGGCTCCATTCCTATATGAGAGCAAAATGGAGATGAGCTTGAGTCATGGATAAGCTGAAGCTAAAAGAAAGAACAATTTGTGGGCACAGCTTAGTTGATTGAGCATATTCACAAGGAGAGTCAGCTTCTCCCATAAGGAAAGAATTTTACACATATACTCATATCCTCTATTTATTTTAACAAGTTAATTATATCTGCTGGTCCACTATCTCAAGTAACTGAATAGTAAACACCTCTAGCTGACTCTGTTTTGCTTATTCACTGGTTAGTTAAATTCCCACAGAAAAGAAGTCACCCAGTCCCAAGTTTCAATACATGTGATTTCTATACCCCATTTTGATAACATATCCTTAAATCCTGTCTGCTGTATGAAGCTCTGCCATGCCACTATGTAATTATTTATGTTAGGTATCACTTTTACTTATAAACTTGATACCCTTATCTTATATCTGGAATAACTCTTGTTATTGATGTGAAATTGGATCTAAAGTTCACCAGAATTGCACTGTAGTGAATTATAAGCAAATGCTTTTGATATGATTATAAGAACAGTGCTTGTAAAATAAAAGATTTTAGTGCACTCTGTATTTCTGATTTTTCTCCTTCTGCCTCTGAGAGGAGGACTCCTAAACACTGGGGGTAGGGGAAAATTCTTTCCATTGCATCTCTCACCTAGATTCTTTGATTGGACTGTGTCCCTTCTCTTGGAACAAGAAATGGCTCAGTTGGAACTTCAGGTTGTAGTGAACTTCAATCAATGCAAGGGAATAATGGAGTCTCTAGCGCTCCAGGAAACAGAGAGAGTGCAAACACAGTGGGTTTTGAATGAAAAAGTCCCCCAGGCAAATGATGGTTGAATGATGCTGAGCTGTAGATGTGGAGATTTCTACTACCTGGATGTGGGGAAGAGGAATGCTTTGAGAAACTCTCCTTAATTCTTTGGGCTTCAGTTTCCTCCTCCCTGTCATAGGGACTCAGGAATAGATGGGAATAATAAGTAGATATCATTTATTGATTATGAATGATGGACCATGCACTGAAACTACAGTTAGTCCTGTCAGCAAACCAATCCTGCAAGTCATGTATCTCTTGGGGCAACAAAGGCCAAGAGAAGTCTTGTGGCTTCCCAAAATTAGATTGCCAATAAATGTTGAAGCTGAGACTCAAATCCAGGTCTGTCTAATTCCAAAAACTCTAAAAACTCTGATTTGTGTGAATTTTCCCCCAAACTCTAAATCGTTTCCATTCAAGATTATGGATGAAGAGTCTGCCTGAGCTTTGAAGAATGAAGTTGAAACAAAGTAAAGCAAATACAGCCCTTGTTGCTTAATGACATGTGGTGAATGAATTAAAACTGTCAAAGTGTCATTTTTGGCAGATTGTGAAAGGCAATTTTTCCACAAGAAAATCATATCAACAGATTATCTCTTTTTAATGCAGGGTATTGTTATCATAGTTTTGGAAGAAAATTCTGGGATTCATTTCTTGAGCATTTGTATTTATCCCTGTTTTAAACAAATAAGCCTATTGTGTGTCAGGGATGTGGTGAAGCTACAGCAGTGACTAGGAAAACAGAAGTATGCTTTTTTGTTTCTATTCTAATGGGGAAAATAGTAACTAGTACAAAAATTATATATACACATTACCCTTACACACACACACACACACACAGGAACAGAGATAATGATGGATGGATGCTTCGAAGAAAAGCAGTGCAAGTAAGGGACTTAGGAAGAGTAACAAGTTTGAGTGTTCCACAGCACAGTTGAGTGACTGTAGTTTACAATAATGGATTATATACCTTGTGAATATGTGTTGAAATATTGCACTGTGCCCCACAACAATGGACAATTAGTACATGCTAATACAAAATTAAAAACAAAAATGATTAATGGGTGTTTTAGATTGAGTGGTCTGAAAAGGCCCAATTAAATGCCAGGCACTCATTACACCATGCAGTGGGCCTCTGGTGGATAGCAAAATAGACCAAATTCTTGCCCTCAAGCATTGAAGACAAACATTAATAAAATATTACATGTATCAATAATTACCAACTATAATAAGAGCTCTGGTGGAAAATTATGGTGTGGTCTAATGTGGCAGATATACATTTACCCTGAAGGAAGTGATATTTAATTAGAGATCTGGAAAATGAGAAGCATTAAATAGGTGAAGGCAGGATTGGGAGATGTCTGAGATTGGAAGGTTTGCTGTACTTGAGGTGCAATAGAATGGTACCTGGAATGCTGTGGCAAAGTGGAGTGAGAAGAGGTTTCAGAAATCACCCAGGGCTGAAATCATAAACCTTGGTGCCCATTTCGAGCTCTATTTTAATAACTAAGAAAAGTCACTGTAAGCTGTTAATGGAGATTGCATGACTTAGGTTAGTATGTCAAAATAAATCACTTTGTTTACAATGTGGATGAAAGCAGATATGGATCCAGGAAGATTAGCTACAAAGCTACAGGAGTGGTCAAGATGAATTATGAGAATGATCTGGATGGCGGGGGTGGGGTGGTGTAGATAGAGAGCAACGTGCCAACTTCAGACACAGAAGGGCAATCACTAGGTCTCAGAGGCAGATTGGAAGTTGTCAAGGTTAACACAGCTTTAACAACTCGATGGATGATAGTGCCATTCAATGAGAGAGAAGACATCAAAAGAGGATCATATTAGGTTGGGAGAAGATAAAGTTGTGATTAAAGTTGCCTTGAGACATTCAAATGAGACATGGGGTAGATGATTGCATGGGCAATCTTGAACTCAGAGGTGAGAGCTCTCCTGGAGGTCATAGACTTCGTTATAGGTTTAACTTATAGCTGACACTCTTTTCTATCCAAAACTGTTTGCAAGACATGAAAACACTGAGGGTGACTTATGCTAAAAATCACTGGTTAGCCAAGTTAATTAAAATTCTTCCTTTAACTACTTCTCAAGTTCTTCCCAGACATAGTAATGCAAGTTTTGGATTTAGGCTAAATCCTTGTTTTGCTACTGAAGATAAAATGAAATGTTATCATTCTGTAGTCCAGTGGAATATAGTCAAACAAGCTTCCTGGGGTAGCTATAGTTAGGGTCTTCTGGTGAGATCCACACTTACCTTGATACCTTCTGCACGGCTCAGCTTCAGGGATGGGCATACTATGGAACTGCACGGGACCCAGTGCCTAGAAGGATCCTGTGCTTGGTTTAATGCTAACCTGTAGCTACATTTAAATTCTCATTGAAAAAGGACCCTCATTTTAATTTTACACTGGGTCCCACAGATTATAACACCATTCCTGCCTTCTGCTACGGTGGAATTGATCTCATTGGCCCACTGTTTCCATTAGCAGGCTTCGTTTCTCATTTTTTTACTGGCTCCTCCCAAGCTCCTGGGTGTGACATTTAAGAACCCCCATGTCCTGTGCTGTACCTCCTTCTGTCATGATTCATGACCCTTGACTTTCTTTTCCTCTGCATAGTTCTCTTTTCACCTGGTGAGCTCCTTCATGACTTCCAGACACAACTCTTGATATCTACCCATTCAGATTGCCTTCTCCTAAGCCCTGAGCCTGGGTCCTGACTTTCTGTTTAGCTCCTGTAGCAACTAGTCTGTGTCTCCACAAAAGAACCTATACATGATAGTAAAGTAATATCTTTACATGTCAGCCTCTTTCAGTAGCCTTCAAATGAAGAGGTCCAGTCTCACATATCTTGATATCATCAGTACCTAGAACAACACTCAGTGGAACCATTCTACCTTGAATACATATAAAGTAAATGCTTATTAAATAAATTATGGAAAAGTCCTTTGTAATCTGAAAAATCATCTCCTTGCTTATTTATTCTGTAGCTTATTTTGACATACTGGATTTATATAACACTAGGGCATACCTAAACTCAACGATGTCACTCAAAAACCGAGGTATTCATGATCTATATTTGAAACAGTGCTCATTATTAGTTTTTGGTTCCAGTGTTGAGCTGGTAAAAATCCAGCTACTGTGAAAATTAGATCTACCCTATTAACGATCTGAGAAGAAAATGCGTATTTCTTTACAAAGAAAATTAATGGAATAGAGAGACAGTCCAGAAAATAGAGAAATGTTTTTTCTGCTTTTGCATCTATTTACAAATCAAAATAATAGACATATGGGTAATTGAAAAATCACTGTGCATGAGGAACCTTCAAAACGTTTGTGGAAAATGTAATTCAAAGGTAAATGCACTTTGGTGCAGAAACACTAATTTAATGATAAGGATTGAATATGCCCCTTTGAGAATTATTGAGCACCTGTTGCTAGCATCACATGAGCAGAGATGCCATGTGAATCATGTGTATTAGAATACAAATTTTTATGGACGTTTTGAAGTACCATGATATTGGATATATGCAAATATTTTACCAAATAAATTAGACCTTATCAGTTATTACCCGTAGTAAAAGACTAGAGAGTATTTGCCTAGCATTATATTATTTGAGCTCATATGTCATCCATTTGGGTTTGGCAAAGAAAGTAAAATCCCTGTAGATCTATGCCTATTAGCAAATGTCAGTTTTAAGCTTAGAAATTCTGATTAATGGACTTTCAAATAAATAAACCTTTTAAAAAATTCTAATTAATGGACCATTCTCTCCAAAAATTTCTTAAACAAATGAATACACAGCATTGTGATGCTGTGTACCATTTAGCGGTCATTACATAAAATCTCCTTCATTGCCTCCATTACATCTATTGTCTCTACAGGCCTCTGCATCAAAAAAATGTCAGCAGGACCCCTTATTCATGACAATCTCACCCCTAATAACAGGGGGTGAAATGTGTGGACAGAGGAGGACAAACAAAATTCAGTTGTAGTAGGAGCAGAAGTTTAGAACTGATGTTGCTGCAGCCTACCAAAGGCAGGTGTGGGGACACAGGGAGCTGGGTTAGACAAAGATTCCTATATATGCACCAAAACCCATTCTTTGTCTCTTCTTCCATTGGAAGATCTCCCTTTAGCTCAGCGTTGCTTAACTGCTGCACTATTGACATTTGGGGCCCAATAATGATTTGTTGTCAGGAAATGTACCTTGCATTTCAGGATGTTTAGCAGCATCCTGACCTCTACCCGTTAGATGCAGTAATACCGCTCTCCCCTGAGTTGGAACAGCCCAGTATGTCTCCAGACAATGCTAACTGCCTCCTGGAGGAGCAACATCGGCCTTACTTGAGAACCCCTGTTTTAACTGGTCACAAATATGCACCTGGAGAGATTGCATTTTCTGGCCTTCTCTCTACCTAGGCAGGACTAGAATTTTTAGACTTCATTGGCCATAGAATCTCTGCTGTCTATGTCTGTCCAGCATATAGTTGTAATCAAATTTCCTATGGTGAAATATATACGTCCCTCTAATTTGGACCACACCTACCAACAACACTATATTTTTAATGGACTGGAAGTAATTGTTTACAATAATCATTTGGCTTTCTGCTCAAAATCTATAAAGCAGAAACGTTTTCACTTAACATTAGCTGTAGTCTTAGTGAGTGGTTTAGAAATCGATAACACGGTTGTGATGTTTTGATTTCTCAAGAGGGAAGCTATGCCTTGCATATGGAAATTCTTTCCTAGTAGTTTCTGTCAATTCAGGGCTAGAGTGCTCAAAAGACACACTCAATTCTAAGAAGCATGAAGGTGAACATGTTCCATCTGGAATATGAACTGTTCAATTATTTAACATCATTTGCCATCTGTTCAAGGTGAAAACAGTGAATATTGAGAGTAGAGGGGACAGGTGATTAGGGATTGAGCCCACTGCTAGACCAAAACAGTAATAAGCAACAGCATCAATGACAAATCATACCCAGCATTTGCTTGCTCTTTAACTTGGAACATCCTGGCTGCCACATTCTCCTGGCCATTACCATGCTTCATTTCCTCTCTCTCTCTCATACACAGATATGTGTGTGTGTGTGTGTGTGTGTACATACAAGTACGCTTGGTGTCAAAGTGGTTATTGTGTGAGATTACCTATTGTTTGCCTGGCATCACCATTTCTGTGGAACCTCCTGACTATATATCCCAGAGTGCTCTTGATTGTTTCTGGGTTAAGGTTTGCCATTGAGAGGAACTTGTGAGATTTGGAAGGTGGAAGGAACGCCGAGGCCATCATTTTGGGGAATTTGGGGGGGGGTTGTCAAATGAAGCTGCTTTGTTAGACATTGTGGCATTTCAGACCTTCCAGGGAGCACCTACTGTACCATCCACTTCGGTGGCTTCTCAGATTTCCCTGTGACATCTGCTTTTCCATGAAGAGCTTCATGTTAAAGTCCCACATTCATATAAACCCAAATTTCTCTATTACATCCCTTTCTTTGGTAGTATTGTAGTGGTTCTGCTTTCCTGACTGAACCCAATTCAGGTTTACTGGTACTCCAGACTTTTAATTACAAAATGCAATTTGAATGCAAGTTACAGTAGTTTAATTAAGATTCATTAGCATCAAGCACTGAAAAGAAATGAGGATAAAGAAGAGAGTTCTGTCTTCAAGTCAGTGTGGGATTTGGGTGGGGGGTTAGAAGTAGACCAGTGGTTCTCAACTGGGACATTTCTTAATGTCTCTAGATGTTATGACTGTTGCAAGTTGGGAGAAAGCTTTCTAACTGGCATTTAGTGGGTGGAGGCCAGGATAGTGCTAAATCTCACGCAATGCATGGGACAATACCTACCACAAAGCATGAATTATGTAGCCTCAAATGTCAATAGTACTGGGTTAGGAAGCCCAGATATAGATAAATGATTATAATATAATGTGATATCTACTATGGTAAAGGAATGCACAGATTACCAGATATTGTGGAAGAACATAATTAAAGTTAGATGGCATTCTTTCTATAATAATACCATGGAATGCACTTCCCATGGAAGGATATACATAAACATTATGGGTATGTTGCAGAAAAGTGACCCATGTAAAGGCATTTTGTTAACAGAGCCTGCTATTTAGTACCAACTGCAGATCAGCGCAAATGCACTGTCTGTGTCATTTGGCCAGATGTTAATGTCTTTTAATCATCTTGCATCTTGATCAGGGAGGATTTGTTACCCAGACAGAAAACCGTCCAAGGTAGCTTAAATAAATGGGGAATGTCTTTAAGAAATTAAGATAATTATTGTAAGAAAATTTCCTGAGCCTCCAAGCATAGGGAAGTGATTTCTGTGGGAAATCAGGTGGGAAGCCTGGGTTCTGCAGGCAGACTCCTGGGTTTTCAAATCTTGGCCCTGCCACTACTAGTGTGAGAGCTGGATAAGGCCCTCAAACCTCTGTGCTTCAGTCTCCTCTGCAGTCAAAGTGAGACAATGACATCTTTCTTACAGAATTTTTGAGAGCATTTGGTGATAAAACAGAGGACTTATAATGGTGCCAGGTATACGGTGTGTGCTCAATAAGTTTTAGGATGATGGTGCTACTGATAATGGGATAAGGAGGGCTAACCAGCTAGAAACTCCAATGAGAGGGCCGGCGCCGCGGCTCAATAGGCTAATCCTCCGCCTAGCGGCGCTGGCACACCGGGTTCTAGTCCCGGTCAGGGCACCAGATTCTGTCCAGGTTGCCCCTCTGCCAGGCCAGCTCTCTGCTATGGCCCGGGAGTGCAGTGGAGGATGGCCCAAGTGCTTGGGCCCTGCACCCACATGGGAGACCAGGATAAGCACCTGGCTCCTGCCATCGGATCAGCGCGGTGCGATCCAAGATGTCATTGTCTCACTTTGACTGCAGAGGAGACTGAAGCACAGAGAGGTTTGAGGGCCTTATCCAGCTCTCACACTAGTAATGGCAGGGCCAAGATTTGAAAACCCAGGAGTTCTGCATGCAGAACCCAGGGTGAACCAACAGCAAAGGAAGACCTTTCCCTCTGTCTCTCTCTCTCACTATCCACTCTGCCTGTCAAAAATTAAAAAAAAAAAAAAAAAACTCCAGTGAGCAAGTCAGGGAATGAGATTATTCTTAATCTCTCAGGGCTGTCATTCCTTCTTATTTCTACTTTTCTCCCACCAGCTTCCTTTACTTATACATGATCCAACCAGGCCACACCAAATTCAACCAACAGGAACTGTTCAAATCAAGTCATTACCATCATTTAATTAGAGTATCAGAACCTCTTCACTTAAATTATTGAAAGAGGGACTCATATATCCTGCTGTCTATTGACTGTTGTCTCTGGGTCACTGGATAGGAAAGGGGGTAGGGTCATGAAGTATAAACAGGACAGATCAAGAACAGGGTGAAGGGCAATGGAATTCTTCCAGGGTAGTGAATGTTCCTGAAAACACACCATATAGAAACCATTGGAAGAACAAGAAAGGCTGACCTGTAGAAGAGGTGAGTTGGGCCCTTAAGACAGGTGTTTTTCATAAAAGTAAAGGGTTCTTAGGTATTCAGACTGGTATTTGTGCTAACAGATCCAAGTGAGTTAATACAAATAATTGGTTGACATTAGAGGAAGACAGAATTCAACTCCATATGAGGATGAACTCTTAACCACTCCATGACTGATCATGCAATATTCCACCTTGGAAGGGAGTGAAACCCTGATTTCTGGAAATTGACAAGCATTCAACCATTTGTTGGCAATGTTGGATGGGTTAGGAGACTAGGTGACCACTTGTGGGTATTTCTGCTGTATGTGTTATAATTTTGAAGACTAATACAGAATATATAAAATTAACAAAAAAAAAGTATCATGTGACTTCACATTGTGTAAAGAATTAGGCAGCAAATGGATATGTTTTAAAGGCCAACAAATTATATTTGTGGAGGCCTAGCTTTTTGGTATCCTGTTTTGATAGCCTAGAGGCTCCAAACAATAATATCAACATTCCACAGAGCCACTTCTTCCCTTCTATCTTCCCTCCAGTTGCTGGAAGAACCCCAGAGGGAGAGGAGTCAATGTTGCTGGCAGTCAGTTTGGTGAGTTGCTTGTTTCTGCAGGGGCTCAAAAACTCAAGAACTCAAAACTCAATCAATAGGATGAGATCTATAGTTGGGTTTGCTCTTGGTGCCTTCCTATCAAGCTGGAAAAGACAGGCTAAATCCATGGGGAAATCATCCAAGTGCAGTTTGGAGAAGTGTGAGGATGTTTCAAGCAGGGGGCAGTGAGGCAGTCTTAAGGCAAGACACGTCTCGGGCCATCACTTCATTTCTTTGCACACCTGCAGAGCAAACATGCTTCTCCAGGTGAAAAAGTGCAAACCTCTGTTCTCTGGCACATCTTATTTTCTTCTGAATTTGCATGGTCCTGGTAAGCTAGCCAATCTCTAATGGTTCTATTTTTAAATCAGCAGTTACTGAAGCAGGTGAATGCTGTAAACCATCAGGAGGCACTTTCCTATTGCTTCTCCCAAGGATACTCGAAGGAATGGAGTGAACCAGAAACGAAATCTATGCTCCATTATTCTGGCTTATTTAGTTTTGCAGGTCCTCTGTGCCCTAGCTCCGTTCTACCTTCCCCGTCACCATTTGTTTGTTCATTAGCACTTCAGCTATAGCTCCTCGTCTGCAACTCTTGAAAAAAAATGGAAAGGAAAATGGAATCTAAAGGGGAAAATAAAGGGTTTTGTTTGTGTTTTTGGTGGAATATCTGCAGTGCATTTCTAAGCAGAGGGGGACTTCTAGCTGCTTCATTACTATGGTTACCAAATTTAAGATTTCAGACAGAAAACCTGCCTGCAGGCCCAGAGGAGAGATTGATTGCAGTAAACACAGAAGACAGAGATTGATCATCATGGCGAAAGTAACAGCAGTGAGTGTTGATCTCATTGTTGGCCAACTGAGTCTCTAGTTAAGAAAGCGCACGGGAAGGTGTGTTACACAGTTCTTGGGTATTGGCCTCCCTTTTCTTTTCAAAGATGTCAGTGCAATAATTATAATCAGAGGCAAAGAGGAAACCTGATGTGGATCAAAGAAAACTGACTTAACTCCTGAGTTGGTGTCTCTTCCATTTTCCCCTAGCTGTGTGCCTTGTAATGTGGCAAATGTTGCATCCAGTTGAACGAGGCACAGCTTTGACACTGAAGATACAGGTCATTGAATGACACTGGGTCACAGGCATCAGAGTCCTCAGGGATGTGTGATTGGGGTCTGGTAAGACAAGAGTGAGGGGCTTAGAGAGTTGTAGTGAGGTGCAATATTCAGAACAAGCTGTACCTGCTGGCACTGGCATTGTAGCAAGCAAATAAAGACCTCTACTACTGGATCTGTGACTGCATCTGAGAAGGTGGAAGTGTGAGAAACTCAGGTGAACTTGCTTACCTGATCTACCCTGAAAGCACTGGCATTCAAACTTTATTGCTGGGAAAAACTATGTGATCTCACTTATATGTGCAACTAAAATAATCAAGCTCACAGAAGCAGAAAGTATATTGGTGGTTTCCAGGGGCTAGCAGGAAGGAGGAAAAGGAAGCTCTTGGTCACAGGGTACAAAGTTTCAGTTATGCAGCATGAATGAGCTGGGCAGTTGCAGTGCACAGCATGGTGGGGACTCTGGTCAATGCTGGATTAGGCACCTGACATTTGAGTGAGGGGAGATCTAAGAAAATGGCAACTATGTGAGGGGATGGATTTGTTCATTAGTTTTGGTGCTTATTTCTTAATATATACATAAAGCAAATTATACACCTTCAATGTATACAATTTTAATGGCAGGGTATATCTCAACAAAGCTAGAAAGAACACACGTAAAGTACACACACACATACAACCAAAAAAAAATCATCTTTGCTGTGACTCAAAGTAGGGAGCATATTTTCCATTATGAGCCAAGACACACACATACAACATACTCCCACACACATTAATATAGCTAATAGAAACAAAAGCTTCAGAGTAAGATTTGTCTCCAAAGCAGGATACACTCTGAATTTTTCTATTCTTTGTTTTAAAGTTGCATTTTTCCTAAAACGTTAGTGGTGAGCCACTGAGCTGACTTCATGACCCTGAAGTCAATGACACGCCAGTTTGAAAATGGTCTTGGTTGTTTTGCCTCGCCGTCACTATTCATTCGTCAAATATAAGCCTGTGCATCAGCCACATGTGATATGAACGTTGTAGTCATGGGGAGGTTTAAAAGGGAAGCTTCCATATGCATGGCGGAGTGCAGCTGAAGGGTGAAGAGTCAACTGTTCTCTTAAACTCATCGCAACCGTGACCTCTCATGCTGGAGACGGCAGTGGGATTTCACGAGGAGGGCAAGGGCCTGCCCTCTACAGGCGAGGCGTTGTTCTGGGCCCTGAGATTTTCTATGGTTCCTGGACTCTGTGTACATAGCTTTGGATTGCTTTTGGTGGTCAGGTCACAGTAAGTGCTTGCACCTCTTGAAGGACTTCTCGGGAAAGGGAAACCTCTGTTAGAAGATCCTGGGTTCAAGGTTTCTGCATTCCCTTTTCTGCTTATCCATTAACTGAGTGCTAGGCTGCAGGATGAAAACACGACGCCGCGACGCCGCTGGCAGAGCTGAGAAGGCCTTTATATTCAGGCCCTCCCGGACTGTTTCACTGAGGGACAGGGTGGCTAAAGCATAGGCATGGCATGGCATGATACGCTTTTCTCACGGACACGTTACCTTTCACAATCTGCCACAAAAGACATTTGGGGAGTCAATCAGCTGATGCAAGCTTCCCTCGCTCTCGCTCTCTCTCTCTGCTTTCCAAATAAATATTTTAAAATTGTAAAGGCTCAGAGTAGAGATTAGAGAATGTTCTATGGTCTGGCCAAGATTTGGCTCCCCAACTCATGCAGACGTTTAAGGCCCAAAGTCCTAAGTTAATGGGGCTACAGAGGGTGGAGGCGTGATCCAATGACAGTGATTGGGCGGGGCTCCTAGGTCATTGGAGGCTTGCCCTCAGCAGGCGGCTCACATGAGAGGTTCATTATATAAGCTGAGTTCAGCCCACCTGTCTCTCCTTGCTTCCTGGCTCACCATGTCCTACTTCCTCTGCATGCAGCCCACCTTCCCCTGTCCTCATCAGACGTCAGACTCATGGGGCCACCCAGCCTTGGACTGTGAACCTCCAAAAACCGTGAGCTGGAATAAGCCTTCTTTCTTCATGAGTAGCTTCTCTCAGGTATTTTAGCAGTGCGGAAAAGCTGACTAATACACCCTGGCTCCAAACCACCCAGCAAATACAGCACCTGTTAGGTTTTGGCTTCAGCCAGCTAGACTCCTGGCCTTAAGCTCATCTTGGTATGCCAGACTTCTGTCCCATATTCTTATTTGTGCGTTTTGAGAAGAAAAGGTACATATTTGTAAGAGGACAAGAATTCAATAGCAGAATTATTCTAGAAAAGGGTGCTTGTAATGATACATGTTGACAGTTTATTTGGCTGGGTGAAGAGGTCTGGCTTTATGACAGGGCTTTTTACAAGCTGCTGGGTTTTTTTCCTCATTAATCTACCCTAAAAGAAAGTGTGAGAGAGCATTTGGTGATTGTGTGATGAATGAAGACATCTGAGCTCTGGCAGCCAGGAACTGGCTGCGCAACATTCAGCAAGTCTTAGAACCTCCATATGGAGATATTACCAAACCACCAGAATTTGAAGCATTTTGTGCTTTCCGAATAAAGCGGTGTGAGTATTTGGAGCTGTTGTTTTCCTCGGATGCATGCACAGTTCGGTCTCGTTAATGAGGATGAAGTTGCTGACGTGAGCACAGATTCTGTCGCAGGGCATTTCAGATGGTCTCCTCCTGGTGCAGGTGGACAATGAGCCAAGAGCACCCTGTAGTTGCAGGCAAAGGTTTTCATGGGGTGCATTTTGGCTCCCAAAACCAGAATGATAATCCTAGGCTACTGAGTAGTTGTTAAGAATACTCCTCTTAAGAAAAACAAAACAAGCAGCATAGGATTCAATTTTGTATGATTGAAATCTTTCACAATCAAAAATGGAATTTAGCAAATAGCGCAAGAAGCCATAGTAATATATTTAACATCTCTTATCAAACAAAAAATGATTTTATTGAGAGCTTGGGGGTGTTTTTCCACATCTTGACAATGTGCGTATTGTGATGTGCGTGCATTGTGCAAATGGACTGTTTGCACAGTGTTCTTGAGCGGAACTTCTCGGGCTCTACTGTGCTTGCAACCCCCTGGCACTGCTGTTGTCCTGCACATTCTGACTCGGCAGGACTGGGTAGGGCCCAGGAGGCTGCATTCCTTACAGGCTCCAGCTGATGGCGATGCTGCCCGTCAGCAGTTAAGATCTGAGGAAACAAGGCTGTGGAGTGCTAATTCTCAAACTTGGCTGCATGTTGCCATCACCTGCGGAGCCTTCCACAGCCAAGTTGCCTGGTTTCTCCTCTCCAAGACTTGATTGAATGGTCCAGGGTAGGGTCTGGCATTAGGATTAAAAAAAAAACAAAAAACTCCCAGGTTTCTCTAATGTATATCTAGGACTGAGACCCCCTGCTCTAGTGGGTTACTTTGTTTCTAGGAAATATCAGAGCTTATTTCTGGTATGACTTCTGTTGCTGTTGACTAAATCCAGCAGCAGAAGGTAGAATAAAATTAAGTGGAAACATTCAATCACTTAACCTCAATGTTTACATCCATCTCAACATCTTGACAGGCAATTAAGTCATATACCCAACAAAATTTATGCCCCTGTTACCAGTGCAAAGAATCATATTTTGGATTTCTCATTTGCTATCTGATGTGAATAACAGAACTTTCTATAGAGTAACAAACCTCAGTTACAAAAAAGGAAATTCCTAATTAAATGGCTTTTCTGGTTACGCTGTCTTTTGGGTTATCCTAGCTCTAATTAATTGTCTCAGCCAGAAGTAACTTCTTCATTCAGGTTGCATTCATGAAACTAAATTCCACTTGTCTGCCCAACCTCCGTCCTATGTCTGCACAGAATGTCTCTGTCTCTTTGATTAGGAATTTCATCCTGGGCATATTTGGGGCAGATTCTCTGCTGCACGTGCCTTCCTTTGCACTGCAGGAGTTTAACAGTGTCCCTGGCCTCTACTCACTAGACAGATGTCAGTAGCACACACAGAGTCCCCACCCCCTGCCCCAAGGTGTGAGAACTAAAAATGCCTCCAGGTATTGCCAAATGCCCCCCAGCGCTGGGGAAAAATAGCCCCAGGTTGAGAACCATTGCTTGGATCAGAGACCTCCCAGGTCATTGACTGCCTCTTTCATCTGTCCAGGGCCAGCTGCTCTAAGTGAGAGGTACATCAGTCAGATAGGAGGATGAGGCCGTTTTCTGATGAGCATTGAAAATGGCCTTAGGAACTAGGTTTTCATTGCCTACTTAACTATGTAGTCTCTATGTATCCACAAGAACAAGATGAGTTTAGAATAATTGACAGTTAACATTCCAAAACTAAGTGACTTTCACAAAAGTTGCTTCCTTCCTGAGAATATCCCCTCCTCGTGAGCTGAAAGTACTCTCTCTCCCTAGGAATCGTCACAGCTCCGACAAGAATTCTATTGTTCTTCAGGCTATCTATCCCACGTTAGAAATTTTCCTATTGGATTTGTCTCTCATTGACCTCCCAGATGAGTTTTCTGATCCTCACTCCCCCGTATCTAATACAGAACTCTGTACTAAGTAAGCATTCAAAAAATATTTGTTGAATTAATGTATTCTAGGGTGATCCAGCGGTTTAGAGCAAAGGCTAAGAAGACAGGGGGCTGTTTCCTTTTATGCGGTCTCGCACAGAGCCAGGATCATTTTTTTTCTAAGTGGTTATCCTTGCATCTGGTGCTACTTTATCAATCTGGTGGGAAATAACTCGTTTCATTTGAGCATTTCATCCCCAGATGAGCTTGTCACAAAGAAGGATAGTGCTGATAGAAGACAAGTTAGTGTTGTGGTTAGGAAAACCCACATCTCTCTAATGTAATGTCAGGGAATCACCAGAATTTGCTCTCATTCAGTTTGATTTTTTTTTTTTTAAATCCAGTTATGTTGAAATAGCTACAGCTCAAGACATCATGAAGAATCTCACACCAATGAACAACCAGGAAGTAATACAGGGTTCAAGACAATAAAAGGTTACTGTGATCGCCTCTATAAGAGCAGTAGAACTGAAGGTACAGGCTTCATTTCAGGGATATAAAACAATGCAAATATACTAGGACATCTGTTCAGCTGTTTGGGCTATCCAGTAGCATGGAAATATTTCAGCAATGCTAACTGTAGGATATAGATAGTATGTAATTATTTGTCTGCAGTTTAGAGAAGCCATTGTTTTGCCTTAAGGGATTGCCGCTGGTTGCTCTCAGAGTCTTATCCTTCTGTTTCCACACTTTGGGCATGAAAGGTACTCCAAGATGTGTCTGATATTTGATGAGGAAGCAGAGGATGGAGTACAATGGACTGTGATTCTCATCAGACCCCTGACCCACAAGGTGCTGCCCATTAGCTTGCTTTTGTTTCCTCCAAAGGAACTCTGAGACAAATAATTGCAAGACTTTTATTTGGGAGGCAATATCAGATGTGCGGTGAGGGGGCAGAGATGTAGGACAGGGAAAGTAGAAAAATCAAAAGCTGTGTGAAACATCTGTGGGTTGCCACCTGTGACAAATGAAGCTTAGGCCTCAGAGACTCAGAGTTGACCTACAAAGGGACGAGGAAGCTGAGTGTGTGTTTGGCCACCGCTACCTAGCTCTCATTGGTTGAGGGCCACTCCTGGAGCATCCACCTCCTGCTACTTCTGGTGTGCCTTGCATGTGTATCTGAGCCAATGCACAGTCTGAGCCACGAGAAACTCTTGCTGGTTGTGGCAGGCAGGAAATTG
Organism: Lepus europaeus; assembly: GCF_033115175.1. Taxonomy (NCBI): domain Eukaryota; kingdom Metazoa; phylum Chordata; class Mammalia; order Lagomorpha; family Leporidae; genus Lepus; species Lepus europaeus. Next base: position 134,051,720 of record NC_084850.1, read on the forward strand.
GTGGTCGAAGATGGCCCTGTCCGAATCCCTGGAGCTTGTGAATGTGTTATCTTGCAGGGCAAAGAGGGTTTGCAGATGCGATTGAGGAACTGGAGATGAGGAAAGAGCCCTGGGTTTGCTGATGTAATTGTATGTGTCTTAAAAATGGAGCGCTTCTCTCACCTGTGCTCAAGAGTAGACGTGACTATGGAAGAAGGGTCAGAGAGATGGAGAACTGAGATCCTGAGCCAAGGACTGTGAGTGGCCTTTAGAAGTTGAAAAAGGCCAGAAGTCAGATTCTGCCCTAGATCACTGTTATATAAATGAGCCAAAGATGGCCTTTGGGTATTGGCCCCTAGGTTATTTATTTCTTCACTACAGGTTGAGACCTATTAGCTCAAAAGCCTGCCAGGTGCCAAAAGCAAATTTTACTTGCCCGATTATTAAAAAAAAAGAGATTTGTAGAGATGCAGAGCCTGAGTGCTTTGCATATCCAAGCACTGCCTGCTAAAACTGCCTCTGTGGTCATAGCTTTCTCTTGAAGAGCACCCACATCCCTTGAAGCCCCTGACAAGCCAAGCCCTTGTTTCTAGCCCAGGGACACTTGGACTTCTGAACTCCAGAACTGGAGATAATGAAGCTTGTTGTCTCAGGACCACTAAGTTGGTGGTGATTTGTTACAGTCATGACAGGCATTTGTTCCTGTAAATAATGCAAACCAAAAAGTCATTTTCATATTTATAACTTATTTAAGACAAGCTTTGTGGCCCAGACTTGGAGAGAGAGCCAGTTCCAGCAAAATTATGAAAAAGCAAACTAAACAGTTCATGATCATCCATGCCTCCAGGGAGGGGCTTTCAGGTCAAGAGTCTGTTTACCCAGAAATGCTGAGGCAGCAGCAGCATTTAAATACACTCAATCTCTCATTTAAAAAACCTGGCAAACAAGCCAAAAATGTAAATCAAACAATGAAACTGAAAACAACCCCCGTTGCCTATGTAGCTTTCTTTTTTCTTTCTTGGAAAAATGGGCTATCCTCAAGGTCCTCACTTCTCCAGTACCCGCTTCTTCACTGCACCCCCTGACGTCTTGTCTGTCTGTCTCTCTATTGAGCCTGCTGCTATTGAGGATGCCAACATCCTCAGAGTCTCTCTAATCCACAGCTACTTCTTAGCTTTTACATTATTTGAACTCTGCCTCCTTAGACACGGGGGACATTCTTCCTGGATATCTTGCTTCTGCCTTCTGAGTGATCACACATTGCCTGACTTCTCTTTCCCTTTCTAAGAGCTCCTTCACTAGTTCCCTTGTGGACTCCTCCTCACCTGCCTGCCCCTGCTGTGTTGATACTCACAGGGCTTTGTCCTCTGCCCCTTTCCTGCCCCTGGCAACCCCTTGCCCTTGCCCTCACATCACTCTGTGTGCTGCTCCTGGGTAATCTCAACCACATTCATCGTTTGAACCTCCACCTGTATCCTGCTGATTCTTCAACATGCCCAGCTAACCCCATTCTCTTTCCTGAGCACTGACTTGCCTTGTGGAAATCTACTCCATACACGTAATTTCAGCTGATCCCACACTGAACTAAATCTGCCTTCCCTGCTCCACCCCAGCCCACCCCAGCCCTTCATCTTCGTCACAGTGCCCCTCTAGATGAAGCCCTACCCCTTAAAATCATCTTAGACTTCTTCCTCTTGGCATTCCATATATTCAGTTAACATACGTCCTAACGATGTCGCGTTCTTATTCTTCTGAAACTCACTCAATTTCTTGCCACTTTCCAAGCCTTCATTGTCCCTGGTCTGGATTACAGCAGGAACCTCTTATTGCTCTCTTGCTGTCTCTCCCTCTGCTGCTCAGTCCTGCTGTACTGGAAGCCTTCTCCAGAGTCTGCAGCTGGATTGATGTCTTTCCATAACGCCTCTCCACGGCCTTCAGGGCCCAAGTCCCACCTTCTTCGCCTGCTGCACAGCCTTTCCTTGCCCAGCACCTGCTCAGCTCAGCAGCCTCCTGTTTTGCTGTCTGAGAGATGTCGGGGATTGGCGTGCTGCTTGTCTTCATTGGTTTTCTTCTAGAAGATCTTAAGACAGAGACAGGAGTACAGGTAGTTGATCTGGGAGGTGATCTCAGGAAGTGCCAGTGGAAGAATGGAGAAGTGAGGCAGGGAACGGAAAGATGTCGTAGGCAGGTTTCACTGCAGGTGACTCAGGCTCAATTCCACTGGGAATCACTGGGAGCCACAAGCTGCAGAGAATATTTCTCCCCAGTTTTCAACTTTATTGATAAAGGGCTGTTACTAAGGGCTTGAGTCCTCAGCCTTTCCATCTTGCAAAAACTAATCATGCTGCTGGGGCCTGAGTAAGACATCCCCCTTCCCCCTAACCAAGGCAAATTGGAATGTGCAGTAGGAAGCCATCAGAGTCTGTGGAAATGATGAATGCCACAGAGAGACATGGCTCCTCCAGTGCATTTCCATAACACTGCAACAGCCTCTCTCCTAATATGTGTCATGTACATTGAAAACACGTCTGCTCATTAGTGCGTCTTTCCTGGACTGAACATCTAAAGGACAGCATCTCCTGGGCTTGTGGCTATCTCATAGTAGGTGTTCAATATATTTGTATTTGGTGTTTGAATGAATGAATACAATGAGATCGTCTGAAGAGATGAGATTCAGGGCAAGGGAAAGAGAAACTTGTGCAGAGTTCAAAGTCAGAGACAGGAAAATATGACCCAGTAGGGAGGAGGGTAGTGCAGAATAGAGGGATGATGGGAAATGGCTTGAGATGAAAGGAAGAATTGGAGGAAGGCACTAAAAAGATAGAAGCTTCATCTGCGAGACTGCTTCTGCAAAGTGCTTTGTATCTTACAAAAGAGAATTCCATACTGAAATCCCTAAATAATGGTCTGTCACAATACCTAGCAAAATGTAACATGCTTGGAAGAAAACACCTTAAAAACACTTCAGGTCTCTATGTCCCTGGATAACACCAGCTTGTCCTTAGTGATATGGGAAATTACAAAAATACTGAAATAGTTATTCTTGACATAGTTCACAATTAAGTCTAAATTTCTAATCCACGAAGGTCTATTAAAGCCTCATCTAAAATCCTCGGCTTTTAACATAGAAAAAAACATGCCTTCTGCTCTTCAGCACCACACTTGCTAAGGAGGCCATTGTTACCTTAATTAACGATATTAAAAATACTCTTGAGTACCTTGTACGAACATGTGGTAGAATATAGAAAAAATGGTAAATGCCAAGGGAACACAGATAGATTCACTATATTCTTGAAAGGAAAAAAAAGCTGACTCCATAGGAGTTTCCCTTCTAAGAACAAGGGAAAAGACATATAGGGATTTCAAGTCTAAAACTGTCTTTTACAAAGTCCCTGGTTTTCTGTTTGTTAATCTTTCAATGGCTAGTTTCCCAATATGGATGGGGTTAATGTCTTTGGCATGACTATGGACACATTAGTAGCAAAGACATGAATAATCATAGCATCACTGTTATTGAAAGACTTCTTGTAGGTTCTCTGGACCATCATTGGGCACGTGGCACGTGTTAAAAAAGCAATGTCATGGGTTTTGTCTTGACCTACTAAATCAAAATCTCCTGGGCTGGGTCTAGGAGTCTGTATTGGACCTAGGCACACATGTGCGTTCAAGGTGGAGAAGCACTAGCCCTGAGCAGTACAGTCAAGGTGTAGTTTGTATGCCAGCACTAGTGTGTGAACTCGCCGTTGTTGTCTCCAAGAGGACAAGAGTGCTCGTAATGGGTTTGTCTCCACTTTGCCTTAAACATCATTGTGTGTGCCTATTGAACCATGTTCATTCATGCATTAATCCTAAAATGTATGTGATTAAAAACTTAATTTTTTCCTACCCACATGTGGGCGTCTCCATCTCATAGAATCTGATACTAGTCCAGAACCTGAAATAATCATTTTCCAGATGTGAGCCCCTCCTTACTTCATGTATGAAGCTGTGCATAGCATCATATAGATCTGTTTTCATAGGCTATGAGATATGTGGGGCCACATAATTTATGCGGACCAGATGAAGCCAGTGGGATGGCACTTTGTCTCATATTCAATTGAGTGTATGTTTGGATAATAAAATTCAAAGACAGGCTACTGGGCAGGATTTTCTGTTTCTAATCTAAGGGAAAGACAAGTGGCCAACACCCAGTGGGTCTCACCTATGGATAAATCTTGCAGCAGTTCACAATGATGTTCACAGAACTGAAAAAGCTCTCCTAACTTAGTGGGCAGAAAATGTTTGCTGGGGAGACAGTGATTTGCATGCAAGAAACAGAAAACAAATTAGACTGTTGCATATTGGCAAGTGTATGCTGACCGTTCTAAACCTAGATTTTTCTCAATGTGGCATCATCACCAGTTAGGGCTGGACAATTTGTTGTTGTGGAAACCATCCTGTGCACTGGAGGTTTAACAGCATCTCTGAGCTCTGCCCACCAGATGCCAATACCCCATTCCCCTAGGTGAGACAAAGAAACTTGTCTCCAGACAATGCCAGTTGTTCCTTGGTGGGCAATATTGTCCCAGGTTGAGAACCTCTGCTCTAAGTCTTTGGAGAGAAACAGAAAAAGGTGAGAAACTCTAAATAGTTTTCTGAAAGTTTGATCCTGCTCCAATCATTGTCTAATTTCATCATTTGCTTAGGGTTGTTGGTTAATTAGACTTAATGGTTGTGACAGCTGCATTCCAATGCCTTTTTTTATTTTAAAAAAGATTTATTTATTTATATGAAAGGCAGAGATACAGAGAGAGAAGGTGGGAGAGAGAAAAAGAGATATCTTCCATCTGCAGGTTCACTCCCCAAATAGCAGCAAGAGCCAGGACTGGGTCAGGCCAAAGCCAGTACTTGGGTCATTTTCCACTGCTTTTCCCATGCATATTAGCAGGGAGCTGGATTGGAACTGGAGCAGTCAGGGCTCAAACCGGTGCCCATATGGGATGCCACCACTTCAGGCAGAGTCTTAACCTTCTACACCACAGCACTGGCCCCACAGAGCCTTCTATAAAAGTAGTTTATACTCTAATTTGGTTTCAAGGGTGTTGATTTTTAAGCATTTGGGGGAAATGCCCAGGTACTTAAAACCTCTTAGGTCAGGGGTCAGTGCTGTAGTGTATTGAGTAAAACTGCCACCTGTGGTGCCAGCATCCCATATTGGCACTGGTTTGAGTCCCAGCTATTCCTCTTCTGATCCAGCTCTCTGCTGTGGCCTGGGAAAGCAGTGGAAGATGGCTCAAGTCCTTGGGCCCCTGTACCTGCGTGGATACCCAGAAGAAGCTCTTGGCTCCTGGCTATGGACCAGCCCAGCTCTGGCTGTTGCAGCCATTTGAGGAGTAAACCAGCGGATGGAAGACCTTTTTCTCTGTCTTCCTGTCTCTCCCTCTCTCTGTAACTCTTCCTCTCAAATGAATAAATAAATAAATCTTAAAAAAAAACCTTCTAGGTCAGCAACCAAAAGTATCAATGGAAGATTGGAATATAAAATTGAAAGATAAAAAACTTGCTCTTAATTCTTTCTAATTCTCTTTGTTTAGACACTGCAAGAGTAAAAGCAAGAACTCCTGTTTTCATTCCTATAATTATAAAAATAGCTATACAGGCCACATCTTGCTATACACTCTAATTTCAAGGAATAAAATTGGAGAGAGTATGTAGGCAGGCTATTGCACCTATTCTAAGGTTTTTAAATTTTGATCTGTACAACATGTACCCCAACAAGTTGAGGAAAAACATAACGATCCGGGGTCTGCTAATACCAATGTATTGGGAAAAGTTGATAATAAAATGAGCCACGACTAAACATAGAAGTTATTGCATGCCAAGGGCTGTTTTATGAGCTTTACCCTGGGAACTCATTTTAGTTTTACAATCCTGTGAAATGGATATTATTGATTCCATTTTAAAGGTGAGGAAAGTATGGTACAGAAAGACTGATTATTCTGTTCCCACTAATCTGCCAACCAAAGTTACAGAACTGGTAAGTTACAGAACCTTTATCTGATTGTTAGCAGTACAGCTCCTTCATTTTAGGGAGAGAAAACCACAATTCCAAAAGCTCAAGCCATCTCATAGACCAGTCTCTGACAAACAGCCTGAGACCATGCATGATAACATGAGACAAACTAGGCCACGTCGGAATTTGTCTCAGCACAAAAACAGTCACTGTGCTGCTCACAAACTACTATACATCCTTCGCCCTTGGTTAAAATGAATGACTGCTTCTTGACCAATTACCGTTCCTCCTCGTTCTAGTCTACTGTCCCATAAGTGAGATTTATTGAGATAACCAATCCTAGAACTCTCCCCCCTTTCTGACAGCATATAATCCAGAGTAAGCCTCTGCTTCCTTAGACTTTTTCCTGAAATAAAATCACCCAATTTATAGAGACCATCCTAACCCACACTCCAGCTCCTCCTCATGTGTATTTCTCCCCATCACAAAGAGTGCTAACCTCAACTTGAAACCGTAGGCTTGTTCCTAGTAGTTTTTGGCTATAGGGTGTTAACACCTGTTTGCCTGTAGTACAAAGCTACAAGCAGTAGCTAATTTTCCAGATGATTGAGTCTATTTCAAAGAGATTAATTTAGAACAATGGACTAATTCCAATGAGGTGAAAATTTACAGTAATAAATATAAAATCCCTTAAATTGATGTCTATTCATGTTAATAATAAAAAAGCAAAACCTGAGAAATTAACAAGCTAGCAAGGTCAAAATGAGCAAACGGTGGAAAATGACTACTTAAAGGCCCCCCAGTTAGTACTTTCAAAGGAATCAGAATCCCGGGAGAGGGGATGCCAGCACTGTTGTATGCTACATGTTGTTCATGCCTATCGTATCTTTGGGATTTTGTGAGTCATACTGCAAGATACTAGCAAACTAGAGAAAGGCTGGCTAACATGGTGAGGGGTGGTCAGCCCTATATTAAGGAGTAGGAATAGGTCAGTTTAGCAAAGAAGCTTGAGAAGACCTGAAATCTCACCATTCTTATGTGTTTAGAGGTGTCTCCTGGAAGAGAGGACAAAGAGTTCTTTTTAAACCCCATGTAGGAGGAGTGCTGGTCTGACTGGGAGGTTCTGGAACATTGATTGAGTTGTATTTTCTGGAGGTGGAGCCTCAGGGATTTAAATAAGCCACTCTCGGGTGACCATTGGCACTGGGGCCTTTGCCAGTGGGGCCTGGGGCCTCCTTGGAATAGGACCATCTAAGGCCCATGGAATACCAGGGAGGAAATGACATAGGGTTTCCGGGCCTGCCAAGTGGGGGGCCCTTGGCTGCTTCTAACTTGTTTTCCTTCTTGGGGCTGTGCACTGGGGGTTGAGGTTAAGGCCTAGAGAGAAATAGCAGTAGTTATCTGTCCTTGTATGTTAATTTCCCTCTGGTGCCTTAATGAGAAGATGACTGGCTTAAGAGACAGATTCAGGTATTTGCAGCTAAAATGTCCTAAATTCTATCTCCTAATACCATTTCAGTTTTTGTCCATAAAACCTGCACAACAAATGGTTAGAAAGTAAGCTATTATGAAAGGGAACAAATTGGGTACCAGACGTGCTTGTAAGAGTGAGGTTATATCCTTATAGGATCAGGAAATGATCTTTTGAGGAGTTAGCAGTTTAGCTAAGATTTAAAGGACAGGTCAAGGGGCAGGGGAGAGAAAAATCACACACAAAAAAGTGCTGAATTCTCACTTTCCCAAAGTATTGTCATCTGAGACATCGTGATCAAGGCTTAGATTCTCACTTTGTTGTCTCATCAGGTCAAGAGACTCCATATTTTCTTTCTGGGGCAGGGGTGAGCGGTTGAAAGGTCCCAATACTCTTATTATTCACATCATTCCTTTTAAAAGGCAGCTTGTTGGTAGGGGCCTGAAAACCATAACCACAGTGTCAAGGAGCCACAATTGCTTTAGTCACTGCAAACGAAGAAATCAGGGCTACCCGTATAACTGCAAACATCTGAAATCAGGCACCATGCCAGACGGTAGGGGGGGTAGAGCCACCTCTAGAAAGAAAGGGAGAGACCAGTGCAAGTGAGCCTTTCCAGTTTGTACAGGGAAGTTGTTCCAACCTCATGCTGCGTGAATGTTTCTTACTGGAGCTGAGGGGATGAGGTTGGCTCTAACCAGACAGACAGGGAGTTTCTGCCTCCGATAGACTGGGGTCAGTCGGCTCTGTCAGCAGTCTGGGTGGGATTGTTTCTGAGAAACTCTGCTTCGATAAAATTGAAGGTGGCTGTTTGTGAAATGTAGAGAAGATAAAGCAAATACACCCTGTTGCAAATTGCCTGGCCCCTCCTTGAAAGTGACCCCATTTCATAACTTGATTGTGCTCTTCCCATGCATGTAAATGTAGTCTGGGGCTCTCTCAGTAGATACCTCCCTTGAGTAAATCTTAATAGCATTGGCTCATTGGGAAATGATCTGGTTTTGGTTTTTCTTATACCTGCCAGGGAATCAACCTGTATTGTGTTTCGGAGGTCAGTTTCTCAGTGGGAAATTAAAGACATGTTTTGTTTTGTTTTGTTTTTGGCCTCCATCAGGAGTACTGAATGTTTTTAAATGACAATTTATGTTTTAACTCAGGCCATAACCAATGAGGGTCTGTGAAAACTTAGTGATTTGTGGCTGGCTGGGCCAGACTAAGAGAAGGTAAATGGGGCCTCAGGTGCAAATTGGAGGGGTTGCCAAAAACTCTAGTATTCTTGATAAATAATATTTTATGCAACATTTAAAAATTATTACAAAATATCCATGATGAACAAAATGTCAACATGTTGAATGAAAACAAGATCTGACTCTGTGCTTGTGACTCACCTTGCTTTGCCTCACCCTAATCCTGGCATTGACCCACCACCATTTTGAAAAATAGATTAGAGAATATTAGAGTGCCTTAGAAATGTTTGTCTCAAGTGTGTGTGTGTCTGTGTGTTTTATACAGATACACAGTGCAAGATGGAAAATGTAAACTTTGAGCCATAGGGTGGACAGTGGTTAAGGTCAAGGACCTCCAGGGCCACACTTAACCTGTCTTTGCTTTAGTTTCCTCATCTGTAAATGAGATTTAAGAATGTTACTGTGAGGGCTGGCATTGTGGTATAGCTGGTAAAGCCGTTGCCTGTGATGCTGGCATCCCATATGGGTGCCCATTTGTGTCCCAGGTGCTCCACTTCTGAGCCAGCTCCATGCTAATGGCCTGAGAAAAAGCAGTGCAAGATGGCCTGAGTGGACCCCTGCCACCCATATGGGCAACCTGGATGAAGCTCTTGGCTTTGGCTTGACCCACCACTGGCCATTGTGGACATCTGGGAATGAACAAGCAGATGGAAGATTTCTATCTCACTTGCTCTCCCACTATGACTTTCAAATAAGTGAAAAAAATTTCAATAAAAAAAAATGTTACTATCATCATTGGTAGGAAGACCACTTAGTCTAGCCAAACAAGGAAAATCTCAGTAGTATAAATGGCAAATGGACATCACAGTTCGATAATGATGATTGCAAAGTAAAAAACAATGAAGCAGTTACAGATTTATATAATGCAGAACATGGCAAAACCAATCATGAGCCTTCAGGTTCTCAACAGCAAGACTGCTCAGCCTCTACTTTGTGTTTGGTTCATTTCACAGAGCCAACGGCTTTCCACTATCAAGCGGTGGCCTGGTGGCTTCATGGATTTTGAACGCTGTGGCGTGGATCAAGGCTGGTACCCCAAGTGGCCAGTGGGGACAGCAGGGTCCTATTACTGCCAGAGACAAAAAGAAGAATCATGAGACCCCAACTTCTTGTGTTCAAGTGCATTTCATTTTGTCAGCAAGCTCCTTATAAGCTGTCCTGGAAAGGGAGGGTTAGTTAGGACATTGCGTCTAGAAAACATTAACCAAAGCAGCCTAGGATAGCTGTTAAAGTGAGAACCTGTTAACGGTATATGCATCCTCCCACATTAGGAAATACACTTTGACGGAAGTCAGATGGTCAATTTAGAGGTCAACCAAGCCATTTCAGTTTATTTTAATGCCACTAATAATGACTTGGTGAGAAGGACTAATCTGGTACAACTGCTAAATCACATAAGGTATTGGAAAGTGGCTGTAGGATTGCATTACTCACACAGTTGTAGTGAGGATTAAATGAGTTACTCTATGTAAAATGTGTAGAATAGCATGTGACATGTATGAGGGTACTTAGAAAGTTCTTGAAAAATGTAATTAAAAGATAAATTTATTTTGGTGCCAAAACATTGAAATGCATGTGTAGTTTTTTCCCCCACAATACACATTTTCCATGAACTTTTTGAAGCTTTTAATAAATGTTAGTTAGCTCTTGTTACTATTTTTTTGTTTTTTAACATGGTTTAGGCTGAAAAAATTGAAAGAAAAAGCCACCATTTCTAAGAGCAAACAACTGAAAATGTCTCTTGCTCTTTTTTTCCCCCCAAAATTCAGTTGTCACTGATAATGAAGAAACTTGATTGTAAAAGTCAACCATGATTCGCCTTGCTAACCTCAATTTTCACTCTGGTAATTAAAGTGTGTTTTGAATAGTCATTTTGAGATGCATAAACTCAACATCTGCATACAAAACATGTAAATTTAAACACATGTATACACACACATACACACACATATATTGTGTATATGTTTGGAAAGCAAAACGGTGATTGTGCTGCCAACTGGCATCACTAAGAAGTTTCCATTGACTCTCAGGTATCCTTGTTCCCCACTGGAATGCCAAACCATCTCTCTCTTTTGCCTCCTCAAATCCAAAACCTTTGGCACCGCTGAACTTTACATCATTAGACTTCACCACTGATTTGCCTTATTACTGCTGTTTCTTTCCAGCCGTAAGCCACAGTCTTTACCAGCTGATGCTTTTAGCAGCCATTACCTGCTAGCCCAACACTCTTATGAATGTAACTTTTTTTCAGGGGAGGGGAATGTCTTCAATATCCAAACAGGGTGGTTGGCACCGTGGCTCACTTGGTTAATCCTCTGCCTGCGGCACCGGCATCCCATATGGGTGCTGGATTCTGTCCCAGTTGCTCCTCTTCCAGGCCAGCTCTCTGCTGTGGTGCGGGAGTGCAGTGGAAGATGGCCCAGGTCCTTGGGCCCTGCACCCGCATGGGAGACCAGGAGGAAGCACCTGGCTCCTGGCTTCAGATCAGCGCAGCCATTTGGGGAGTGAACCAACGGAAGGAAGACCTTTCTCTCTGTCTCTCTCTCTCACTGTCTGTAACTCTACCTGTCAAAAAAATATCCAAACAGATAATTGATCCCATTCTAGGTCCTCAAATTTCAGACCTGCCTTTCTGTTAATATTTTCCCCCACCTAAACTAGTCATATTCATATGATTATAACCTTGTCCTTGTCTCTACTTCCTCTGAAATCTTGATTTTTGATTCTCTTGTGTCCTTCTAACCTGCTTATTTCACTATACCCTCTTCAGCATTTCATGTTCCCCAGTGAAATGGCCAATATCTTCACAAGTTTCTGGTTCATCACTACAACCACCCACTTGCAAGCATCCTTAACTCCACCCTCCTCCACTGGCCTTCCACTCACTTTCCTACTCACCTACAAAAATTTCAGTTGTACTTAACTCGAGTAGCAGTCATTTCAGTACCTAGACCTGAGTCTGGAAGGTTTATGAGGGAAAACACACATCTGGTGATTGTTCGCACTTGGAATTCAGAGGCATAGCTCTCCTGTGAATTCCCCCTGCATAGCATTCTGCCTCACCTCTCTCCATGGAGCAGTGCCTTTGGCACTCTCCACAGCTAGTGTTTAATGCTTGTCTCTCCTTCCCCTCACATGTCACCTGATATCAAGCCTCAGGATTCATGGCAATGACAGGAGCTACCAGTTAGGGGTGCCCACATGTCACACTCGTCCAGCCTACTGATGGGGCTAGCAACAACAGTTGTCCTCCCATTTCATCTGGACAGCATTGAAACATGTGCTTTTGCATCTTCATCGATGAATTGGCAGTCCACTAAGTCATTAGTAAAATAGATGGTACATCTGTCCCCCTGTAAACTGACCCTGACTCTTTGAATTCTATACTTCCTCGCCTTCTCACCTTTGTTCCTTTTTTTACTTTTTATTTTTATTTTTATTTGACAGGTAGAGTTATAGACAGCGAGAGAAAGAGAGAGAAAGGTCTTCCTTCCATTGGTTCACCCTCCAATGGCTGCTGTGGCTGGCGCACTGCGCTGATCCGAAGCCAGGAGCCAGGAGCCAGGTGCTTCTCCTGGTCTCCCACGTGGGGGCAGGGGCCCAAGCACTTGGGCCATCCTCCACTGCTCTCCCGGGCCACAGCAGAGAGCTGGACTGGACGAGGAGCAACCGGGACTAGAACCCGGCACCCATATGGGATGCTGGCGCCATAGGTGAGGATTAACCAAGTGAGCAACAGCGCCAGCCCCTCACCTTTGTTCTTGAAAGTGCCCTCCTTTCACTGTGGCATTAATATCTTCCTCTTTGCTAAAGCATTCCTTGTGTCAAACATTTTATATTTTGGAAAAAAATACGCTCACAAATGCACATTTTCATTCACACTATCTTCTATGCTCCTCTGCACAGCAAAGACAATGCAAATGGCACGAAAAGTCTGCTACCATTTCTTTTCTGCTTCACCCCCTCCATACAGGCTTTCTAGACGATGTACTGCCCCGGTCCCAGAACTTTTTTATTTACGTTCTTTCAGTGGGTGAGCTCACCCAGTTTTACAGTCCTTATCTGTTTGCTGGCCACTCCCAAATATACATTTCCAGATTTTATCTTTCCCTTTATGGTTACCTGCCAACTGTACTATAATGTCTCATCGCATCTAACTTCACAGCATTAAAATGAAACTTGAGTTTATCCCCAAATCTTCTGTCACAGTAGCCCCCATTTTAATAAAGGAAACACTACCTATCCAACTGCTTCAGCCAAATATCTGTGGGTCATACTCAATTCTTTTCTTCACCTTCTCACATCAAAGGCATCAGCATGACCTTTTGGTTTTTACCACTGAAGCATAATCACTAGAATGTGAGTTTATTTTGGGATTGCATTCTGTCCTGTTCAGCAATGTATATTCTGAGGACCTAGGTAGTGCCTGACATGTAAAATAGGAAGCCAATAAGTGTGCAATGACTGAATCCTGAATTTGGCCATTTCCCTCCATTCCCACGATCAATACCAATGTCTCACACCTATTAGAGGGCACTTCAAAAAGTTCATGGAAAATTTGAATTAAGCATCATTTTATTTTGCTGCAAAAAATTGAAGTATGTGTAGAGTTCTTTCATAAAATGCATTTTCTATGAGCTTTTGGAAGAGCCCTTGTTTTTCTGCAATATCCTCCTGCTATTGCTACTCTTGATCCCATGGCTATGCACTTAGTAGCCTATTTGCTATTTTGAAACTCACCAGTGGATTCCAATCAGTTAAAATAAAATATATTCCCTTATACTGTTCTGTACAGTACTATATAAACCTGAAATTACCCATTTCTCTAACCTTATTTCCTACTTCTTTCTTATTCTGTACTGGTTTTTCATAATACGCATTTTTCATGAAATTTCTGAAGACTCCTTGTATTTCTCTTTCTGTGTAGATTATGTACAGGGAAACATTTTGTAGATGCAAGGCAGGACTCAGTGAGCTCATACACATATTAAGCCCCTCAATGTAAGCAATGTTTAACTCACAAGAAATGTTCAATATACATCTGGATATTTGGAAATATTAAACCAACAGTTTAACATTAAACCAACAAGTTTCATGTATGAAGTTTTTAGGGAACAGCTTTTTAAAGATGTCTCTGATCTGTACATAAAATTTTAACTGCAGTTCTCTAGCGATATGACTAGCAGCAATATTCTTCATATCAAAGGTTATGTTTGTCTCCCAGCATTTTAAACCGAAAACAGGTGCCAGCCTTCTGGTGTCCTCTATGAGATTGGATTATAGGGCAGAACAGTGTTTTCCAAATGGATGCATACCCTGGAATTGCTTGCAGAGCTGCAGAAATACTGATGCCTGCGCTGTATCCTGAGTTTGAGATTTAATTAGTGGGGTGTGGTCAAGGCTTAGTAGTCTTGAGAATCCCTTGGTGCTTCTAATGTGTAGGTAAGTTTGGAAAAACATTGAACTGGAGAGCTTGAGTTAGGTATTTCAAATCTCAAATCTCTGAATAGTGTAAAGCCTAGCTTTTTGCAATAAAGTTTAAGTTGCAACAATAAGATCAACCTCACTGCATTTATCAAGCTGCAGTCTACATGAGTAGAACATTATTTACATAAGGCAGAGCAACTGATGAAAAGTCACATCGGTTATGGGTACACATACCACCCCCTCAACACACACATTGTCAGTATTCAAAACAACCATGAATTTAACATAACTTTGTCAAATTGAGTATATTTCCCCAATTAGGGTTGCCAGATAAAATAGGGGCAGCTCAGTTATATTGGAATTTCACATAAATGACCATTTTACAGTATACACATATCCCATACAACATTTGGGTCATACTTATACTAAAAAGTGTTATTTATCTGAAATTTTAATTTAGCTGCATACCCTGCATTTTATTTGCTAAATCTGACAATTCTGCCTCAAATAAGATTTTTAATGAGCAATAGCACATATTTATGGGCTGCAGTGTGATATTTCGATGCATGTATAAAATGTGTACTGATCAAATCAGGATAATCAACATTTCTCCTTCTTTCACATTACTTTGATTAGAGCCTTGGAACTCCTTTCTCTGCTCATAAAATATGTACCTGAGTTTTAAAGGACTAACTTGAACAGTAGTAATTCAGTGTAGTCAGACAATGAGGACAAAAATTAACCTTAGCTTTTTGCTTGTTGTATGTTCGTTTGTTTTCTGAATTCCATTGCATGGTTAACCACCTCAAGCTCTACAGGACTTGTTCTGCACTGAGGGCCAACTGTACCTTATTCTGCCTCTTCTGTCGTCTTCGAAGACGCAGGAACTCCTTATGTTGCCTGGAGACAAAGTTCACTGCTGCATATTCCAGTAAGGCAGCAAACACAAACAGAAGGCACACCGCCATCCAGATGTCAATCGCTTTTACATAGGACACCTGAGAGAGAGGGGGGGGAGAGAGGGGAGACAGGGGAGAGAAGGGAGAGAAGGGAGAGAGAGAGAGAGAGAGAGAGGTGAAGAAAACGTGCTAGGAACCCAGAGTGTAATGTTGTGAACAGCAGAGTAACCCGATTTCCTTGGTGAAGGATTTTCTAGCCTTTCCTTACGAAAGTGCTTAAGGAAGGCATCAATTCCACTTTGAAGGTTCAGGGCAAGTGAGTGGAAGTCTCACACCTCCCTGGCCTGGCCCTTGCTGCATCTCCCTCAGTACAGCCACCTGCTCAAAGACAGTTCTTCCCTGAGGCCAGCTCTGGAGCTAACAAGGGTTCCCTTAGAGCAGATTTTAAGTATCATCACCACAAAAGAGTATGCAAGGTGATACATGTGAAAAATCTTGATGTAGCCATTCTGTAAGGTCTACACTTATCAGAACATCACTTTGTTTGCCACAAGTATGTGTAGGGTATACTTGCCAATTAAAAATTCCCTTAGTGAAATAAGAAAAACAGAACTTTGAGATAAAAAATAGAATGCATACTATTACTAAAACTGATAACTTCTATTTTTTCTTAACATTTACAGCCTAATATAATTAATGTAATCTTAAAAACTTGACTGAGAAATAAACTATGTACAGTCATAGGTCCTTCCAAAGCCAATTTGTAATTTCCATCAATTTATTGATCCTAACTGACATGGAAAAACTGTTCTAAATATTTTTAAACTCACAATTAAAGAGTATCAAGCCAAACCAAAGTGAGACATCGGGGATTTATCCTTAAGAAGGTATCTGGTTTAAAAGAAAACTTGTATAACTCTTCAGTGTTTATTAAATTTTGTAATTTGACAGGACAAATTCTGAAGACAAATACAAGAATACTTAAAAAAGTTTATGGAAAATGGAATTAAAAGATTATGTGGGTGCATAAGAATTTGAAACCCATGCATATGAGGGGCCTTCAAATTTCAGCGCAAATGGTATTACAGAAAATTACGCATGGATTTCAAAAGATATTTTGTACCAGAATAAATTTATCTTGAATTACATTTTCTGTGAACTTTTTGAAGTACCCTCATACTTTTCACATGCAATGGAAAATGCCCTCCCTCTTACTTGATTTACAAAAGTTTTTAAAGTATAACGGGGAAATAACTGCACCAAGTTGTGATGTATTAGATTTGACTACAAGAACACTTAGCAAGTTAGCAGCTGAAGGTGTCTTAGCCACTTCTAATTTTTAAATACATTGCCCTAGTCTTTAACATTTAGCAGTAAGTGCTCACTTTAAGCATTTCACATGTATTAATTTTGTAACCCTTGTAAAAGTGGTATTATGCACATTTGCTTTTTTAAAAAATGTATTTTATGTATTTGAAAGGCAGAGTTACAGAGAGAGGGAGGGAGGGAGAGAGGGAGAGAGAGAAATGTGGGGGCCCAGGAATGGGAGCCATCCTCTGTTCACTCCCCAGGTGCAAGATAGGAAGCAGAGCAGGCAGGAATTGAACTCGCATCCACATGGGATGCCAGTGCTGCAGACTTCAGCTTAAGCCACTGCGTCAAAGTGCTGGCCCCTACTCATTTTCTGAGAGGAACCTGAGGTATGCAGGGGTTAAGTTATTACCCAGTGTCACAGTACTAACAAATTACAGACCTGAGACTGGAATTGGAATTGAAACTTGGTCTGATGAGTAGATTTCCTTTCTGAACACACACAAACACACTATTAGGATCATATAATTTGGATTTTGCATTTCCTTTCCATTTTCATAGTGAACACTTCCCATGTCATTTAACTTTCATTTAAATCATAATTTCCAATGCTTGCATAATGGTCCATATCATGATTCATCACTCTACTTTCTAGAACATTTATTTTCTATTTTATTTTTATGACTATAAATTTTGTTGCTATGAATATTCATCCCCCAAAATATTTGTTTCTATTAGGTCAATTTTTTGATTGGTTACAAGGTAAACAATATGAAAAGATGCTCTTGACTTTGAAAGTTAGCAGCACCAAGGATGTTAAAAGCAGAGACTCTGGAGAGAGATGCCCTGAGTTCGATAAAGTGCTCTGCTACTATTTCTAGAACTTTTCTGGGTTTCTTACCCTCCTTCTGCTTCCATTCCTTACCTGTAAAATAGGAACAATCATAGTACCTATCTCCTAGAGGTTTACAGTTGATGAAGCCACTCCATATATATATGAAGAACTTAGAATAGTGTCAAGCACAGAATAAGTGCTATATAAATGTTTGCAATTATTTGGCTACTTAAGGGCATGAAATGGAGAATGTTTGGAAAAGACAAACAAGGAAAATACAAATCATCCAGAATCCTAACATACTCTAATTATTAAGATTATCACCTCTATTAAACTATTGGTTTCACACAATCTGAACTGTTAGTCCCATATATGTTGTGACAAAGTAGTCTGTTACTTCATCATCCCCAATCCTTTGATTATAAGGGGTCTTTAAAAAGCTCATGAGAAATGCATACTATGATTAAAATATGCATAGATTTCAAAATTTTATACCCAAATCTACATTTTAGTTTTATGTTCCACAAAATGTTTGAGGTATCCTCCTCATATGTCACTATTCCTATGTTCCCATTCTTTCTGCTTAAAGGATTTTTCAGAATTCTTCAAGACCAGGCCCAGACACCAACTTTCCTGCGAAGTCTCCTTCGTCTTTCCCTGTTCTCCCATCTGGATTAAGGCCATGTTCCTTTGTTCCCTCACCAACTGCTATTGGACTTGTCCATCCATCAGCTGCTCAGACTTTATCCTCAGACTATAAGCTTGTTAATGTTTTAAAACTCTGTTTACTTGATGTTGAGGGCAGGCCCTGTGCAGTATTAGATTTGGTATCAGCAGCATAGCACCTAGCAAGTAGCGGGTAGGCATTAATTGTGTGGGGTAGACAGAGGGATGATTGAATGACTGAATGAAAGGAAAAGGGAAGCAAGGAAGGACATGTCTAGCTATCTTTATATCTTTCTGTTTTAATTTCAACAATTTTAAGCTATATACTATTAGCCACCCTTGTATATATTTGATACTTGTGAGATTGGGCTATTAGTAAATTTTTATTCTCTCAGTACACTCAGGACTCCTGGAAAATTTTTCTGTCCTTAATAAGTAACAATTTGTCTTATATTTGGTCTTCTGGAGTAATCTTATTCCCCTTTAATAAAAGAACATTACCAGTTACAGAATTCTAACTTATAGATTATTCCAATGGTCTGTAAATGTTTTAAGGCCCAATAATGAGAGGAATTTGTCAATGCCTGAGATATGTCCATACCAGGAGCCAAGTGCAATACAGATGACCATCATTCCTCCTCTATCCTGGCATTTACAGCTTTCAGTAATTTGTAAACCTCTTCCCCATCTCCTCCTGGTTGTCAGTAGGCCAAGCATGTATTCTTTTTTAGTTGCTCATAAATGAATTCATTCTGTCTCTTAATCATTTTGCTTAGTCTCCAAGTTTCCTCCAAATCACAGTTGCCTTTCCAGCACTGAAGTACCAACATTAAATGCATTATTCATGTAGATTTAAATGGTGTTATGAGACCCCTGTTACACATGATCTGATGTCCCCCAGTGCTGGTCCCCCTGGGATTGACATTCCTTTCCTTGCTTTTAGCCAGCTCTGATGTCAGATTCTCTCCCTTTGGCTGCTAAATCATAGATGTTTTCAGCTCACATCTTCCCTTGTCACATTCTTTTTATCATTCTGGGGCTTACATGACTCCTTCCTGAACTATTTACTTCAAACTTGCAGGATAGTTTTCAAAGGTAATTAAGCGCTCAAAATGCCGTTATGATTTACTGAATTGATAGTTTTCAGGCATACTTAATTCAGAAAAACTCATGGAGTGTCGACAACATGGAGGAAACTGTGTTCGGTGCTGGTAGGCAGTGGGACAGCAGATACAAAGATGACTACTATGCACACTGATTGTTCCCAGGACACTGCCGTTTACACTTGAGGGGAGCCTATTCATAGTGTGATCCCCAAAGGGACACTCATTTACATCAAGGAGCAAGAATTATGGCCCATGGATCCAATCTGGCTCATCTGTTTTATAAGTAAGCTTTTATGGAACATGACCATACTTATTTATTTACATATTGTCTATGGCGATTTTTGCACTACAATGCTAGAGTTGGCTTGTTGTGACTGAAACCAGATGCCCCACAAAACCTAAATGGCCCTTTGCAGAAATAATTTCCTAGCCTTTGACCTAGACTGTGATGTTGGCTGATTTTGTCCTGGAGTTGTACATCCTAGTGGTCCTGCTTCAATGCTTAATAAACCACAGTATGGGGTGAGCAATTTGCATACTGCTCTGGATGTCTGTATCCATGTTAAAGTGCCTAAGTTGGTGTCCTGACTCGACTCTTGATTCAGACTTCCATCTAATGCACACTTTCAGAGGCAGCAGGTGGTGGCTCAAGTACCTCTATCCTGCCACCCATGTGAGATATCTGGGTTGAGTTCTGGGGTCCTGGCTTTGTCCTGACCCAGCACAGGTAGTTGTGGGCATTTGAGGAGTAAATCAGCAGATGGAAAGTCTCAGTCTGCCACTGTCTCTCAACTAAATACAAACATATTAGCAGAACTTTAAAAGGAGAAATCATGGTATGGAGAGAGAGAGAGAGAGAGAGAGAGAGAGAGAGAGAGAGAGAGAGATTGATTCATGTGAACGTGTAACTGACACAAGGTCAATGGTTTCATATGCCAAATAGAGAGACCCCAAATCTGGTGATTAGTATGGAGTTGGTGTTGACAACAGAAATCAAAAAGGGTTTTTCTTTATTCCTTAAATGGTGGGGCACTTGATTCAGTGCCTGAGGAAAGCCAGGGCTTGGAGTAGAGAAGAAGGTATAAAAGGCAAAGTTGTGAAGATGAGAGAGAACAGTGGGCTCTGGGGATGGTGAGCAAGCCAGTGACTTTGATATGCTGGGTGTCTGGGAGGTGCAGGGGGAAGGGTAGACAGGTCATCTGCACCAATGAAGAAGGCACTGAAGCCCAGACAGACGGGTTCGGAGTTTCATACTGCTCATAAAGGTAGTTATAGCTTTGAAGTGGGGTATAGATGTACAGGTATAAGTCATTTTAAAATTATTGTGATGTCTTTGAGAGACAAAGCAAGAATCTTCACAAAAGCAGACACTTTCTTTTCTTATAAAGTTTAACTCTTTGCTTTTGAGACTTTTTAAAAGATTTATTTATTTATTTGAAAAGCAGAGCTATAGAGAGAGGCAGAGAGAGAGAGAGCGAGAGTGCGAGTGAGCTCAATTGATTGATCTTCCATCCCCAAATGGCCCAATGGCCGGAGCTGAGCTGATCTGAAGCCAGGAGCCAGGAGTCTCCCACTTGGGTGCAGGGTCCCAAGGACTTGGGCCATCTTCCACTGCTTTCCCAGGCCATAGCATCATAGCAGAGAGCTGGATTGGAAGTAGAGCAGCTGCGAGTCGAACCAGTGCCCATATAGGATGCCGGCACTGCAGGCAATGGCTTTACCTACTACACCACAGTGCTGGTCCCAGCTTTTGAGACTTTTAAAAGGAATTTTGTTTATTTACTTGAAAGGAAGAGTTGGGGAGAGGGGGAGACCGAGTGATATCTTCCATTTGCTGATTTGCTCTTCTAAAAGACCACAATGGCTAGGGCTGGGCCAAGCTGAAGCCAGGAGCTCCTTCTGGGTCTCTGAAGTGGGTGGCTTGGGCCATCCTTTTCTACTTTTCCCATGCCATTAGTAGGGAACTGGATTCGAATTGGAGCAGTCAGGACAGCAACAGGCACCCATATAGGATGCCTGAGTTGCAGGCAATGGCTTAACCCGCTACAACACAGCTCTGCTGCCTGCACACACCTTTTGACACTCTGAATTCTTTGTGGGACCTTTACTTTCATTTATTATTTGTATTTCTTGAACTCTTTCCTCTCCAGTTTTCTATCTTCATATCCTTCATCTACTCCTATGTCTGCCTCTCTGGGTGGGTGGGTGTCCTATAGTAGAGACTGGCCAAGTGCATAATAATTCCATTTCCTGTACCAGCAAACTAGACTTTCCAGTTCAGTTGGGTCCCCAGTGGAATGTGGGCAGAAGGTATACATGCTACATCGGGACCTCTAAAATCTCCCATATGATTTTAGACCTTAACCCTTCTGTAGCCAGCTTGATTGTCACTGCTAAAGATGGCAGTGCCATAAGATCCTTAGAAGGCCTACGGCCACCCATCCTAGAGTGGAGTTGAATTAAAATGAGAAAGAAACATACAGTATTTAGTGACAGAGATGTCAGAGTTTTGTGCTTCTGCAACTCCCAAGTCCACTCCTCAGCCCTGACCTCTCAGGTGCATTCCTGGGCCAGTTCAAAAATGCTTACAGGTAGTATTTGCAAAATTAAAACTCATTAAATGCTCCCTCCTTCCCATTCTTCCTCTTTGAGTTATTCTTTTCTCTAGCAACCCTGGTTTCACCGATAGTTCTTTCCTTGCTTTTATTTCTAATACTGCATCTGTTGCACAGAGTCAACCTTTATTTCTGCAAAGAACCCTTAATTTTGGTCTTTTCTCTCCATGTCAAAGGTGTCACTACAATGCTGGCCATTAATACTTACATTGTTACACTATGTGTGTGCCCTGGTTATTCAATCTTATTTGACTCTTTCCTAACACAAACCACAAACTTTGTTCTGTGTTTGAGCAATTCTGCTTACCTCTGAGGAAGTCTAGTTCCACTGATGACTCATTGTCTACACCAGTGGTTCCCAAATGGGGGTGATTTGGCACCACAGGGAACAATTGGCAATGCCTGGAGATATTTTTTGGTAGCCATGACTGGGGGAGGTGCTACTGGCAAATAGTAGTTTGAGATCAGGAATGCTGCTATATATCCTGTTATGCACAGGACAGTACACATAATAAAGAGTTTATGGCCGGCGCCGTGGCTTAACAGGCTAATCCTCTGCCTTGCGGCACCGGCACACCAGGTTCTAGTCCCGGTTGGGGCGCTGGATTCTATCCCGGTTGCCCCTCTTCCAGGCCAGCTCTCTGCTATGGCCCGGGAGTGCAGTGGAGGATGGCCCAAGTGCTTGGGCCCTGCACCCCATGGGAGACCAGGAGAAGCACCTGGCTCCTGGCTTCAGATCAGTGAGAGGCGCCAGCCGCAGCGGCCATTCGAGGGTGAACCAACGGCAAAAAGGAAGACCTTTCTCTCTGTCTCTCTCTCACTATCCACTCTGCCTGTCCAAAAAAAAAAAGAGTTCACCCACCAAAATTTCAATAGTTCTGACGTTGAAAAACCCTGAGACAGAGAAAGTAAAAAAAATCCCCAAATCCAGGTATCTGTGTCTAGTCCTGTGTTGCTCCCCAGGATGGACATTCAGCAACATCTGAAGATGGTTTTCAATGTTCCAACTGGAAGCTAGAAAGCTGGTACTGGTTTGTATTGGATATAGGACAGGGACGCTGGTAAATACCCAATGGTAATGTTGTTATAAGGTTGAGAAACCCTGGCCTATATTCTTCTCTCAGCACAAAAGCTTCTCGCAAACTTTTTTCCATCTGTTTATTTCCAGGTAATTCCTCAAGCAATAGCCAAAATTTCAGCTCCACAGGGATGCTCTCTGTGCTGATCTAGTCCACAGTTGTGTCACCAGTCTTTAGAATTTGTAAGGCATTTTCAGTTAGGATCAGCCACTTCAGTGTTCACTTTGTGCATATGAACTTTTATTCACCTGACCAAAGTATATGATATTTGGAAGATAAAGACCCAGTAATGTCTTTGTTCCATACCATTGTGAATAAGTCTTTGTGCCTTTATTAAGTACCCAGTAAGTTTGTTGATTAACAAATTTTCCAAGCAGTATATAAATTCAAATTTTTTTCACAAGCACTGTTTTATATTATGAAAGGTTAGCTAGAAAAAAACGACAACTATAAGGAAGAAAAAGTTAGTTTAGATATTTTAGAGCTGATAGCTGATGATAGCTAGATTATTATTCTTTTTTTTTTTTTTTTTTGAGATTTAAAAAGATTTACTAGTCAAAGACCTCCAGCCAGAGCAGCATGGGGCTTCCAAGAGAGTAAAAAACCCAAAGGGTCTGGGGGTAGTGGGGTTTTTAAGTACAATTTCAAAGGAAAAAAAAAAAAAACTTGACAATCAGATTGGCATTCAGTTAGCAGGCAGGGACAAACCCATCAAAAGGCCTGACTTACAATTCTCCATCCTGTCTGCCTGCTCTGGATAAAACAAAAGCCCACCCAGAGGCTGGGACAGGTAACTTGTTTTCACTGTAAGCTGTGAGCTCAGGAGGAGCGCCCTTGCTATCCTCATGGTGGGTTTGGAGATTCCCAAGGAAGGAGGGAGGCCTGTTTGGTCTTGCTAGAGATAACTTTTGGGGGAGGGAGCAAATATTTTACACCCCAAATTCCATTAGGACCACCCTGACTACCTATTAACCCATCTACTCCTCAGATTCCCTCCTTAACAAGAATGTGGCCTAATATCTGTTAGGGGAGACAGGCCAATGATTGCTCTGGGTGCTTCATGCTGAGAAGGGGCATCTTTAGGAAGGGGAGTCGGGACAGATTCCAGCATGAGGTGGCTTCTCCACGGGGATGCAGTGCCAGCTTGCAGAGCCAGATTACTTTTGATTTGTTTTCACTAAGGGAAAGAACACTTATTATTATCATGACTTTACACCTCATGTAGTTTGCACACATATCTGGTAGAAAAGAAGAACCAATCAAGTGGTTTAGCTTTCCATGTCATTAGATAAATGTTTATGTGTTGTTTGAACACATCAGTTAGTGAAATTCAGTTAATTCCATCACGTCTACAGTCCTTAGAGCGTTCCCCGTATTTTTCAAATCAATCGACATTTTTTGAAAACTTTGACAAGTTTTCTTGAGTCATTTTTTTTTACCATTAATTACATTCTCAGTACAGATTCAAAATGGAAAATCAAGTAATACACTTATTTCTTTTAGCATCACAATGTTTTATCTGTGTTCAGATATTATGGTGATTGTGTTGCAAAGCCAGTTACACATGAGTTGGGCTATTTTTGACTTGTATTTATCTGCAGGACAGAAGAAGGGGCCATCATTGTTCAAGGATTAGCTGAATATCCTTCTAGCTTGGATGTCCTCTCCATTCCTCACGGCAAGCTATTCTCATGTGCCAATTAAATTATAACCACAACCCTGCCACTAGGCTAACCTCTGAGACCTGTGACATTCCTCTAGCAGTCAAGCAAGGATGATTGCTCGTGAACCTGTCCAGAGAGAAGTTTTCTATGGTGGAGAGAAATCACAAATAAGTATGGTCAACCAAGTCTTATTTTTTAATGACAAAGAGATGATAGAACCTATAGGACAACCTCAAAATTCTCAGACATTTGTCTTTAAGGGCAATGATCTCATAACCTCCTGCTTGAGTCGATGTTTATTCTCAAACCATTGCTGAAGCAGAATAGAAGCTTTTCTTCTTTATAGAACCATTTTATTTTATCTGATTTAGAGGTGGAAAATTTTTAATTAATTAACCTTGATTAGTGCCACTGTTGAAATATCTGTTGGCCTCAGTAGCCTGAGATGTGTTTCCATTACATGGAACAGAAGCCTTTGGTAGCTCTAATCAACTTGTCTCTTATTGACTGCTAGGAGGTGTACCACCGCTCTCTTCATCTTCATTTTATAGTGGAGAAAAAATAAGTGCTTTAAATGCACTGTTGAACTCATACACAGCTAGTAGTCAATAGCAGCAAGAAAAAAGAATTCTGGTTTTGTTTTTCTGTTTTGCCTCTTTTTAAAAAGAGCTTTATTTATGAATTTGAAAGTCAGGATTAGAGAGAGAGAGAGAGGTCGGTCGGTCTTCCATCCTGTGGTTCACTCCCCAAATGGCTGCAATGGCCAGCGCTGGGCCAGGTGGAAGCCAGGAGCCAGAAGCTACATCCAAGTCTCCCATGTGAGTGGCAGAGAACCAATCACTTGAGCCATCTTCTACTGCTTTTCCCAGGCCATCAGCAGGCAGCTGGATTGGTAGTGGAGCAGCCTGTGACACAAACTGGTGCTCATATGGGATGCCAGCATCAGAAATGGTGGCTTCAACTGCTACAGCAGAACACCAACCCCATTTTTATTTTAAAGATTTATTTATTTATTTGGAAGGCAGAGTTACAGAGGCAGAGGCAGAGGCAGAGAGAGAGGTCTTCCATCCACTGGTTCACTTCGCAGATGGCCACAACGGCCAGAGCTGTGCCAATCTGAAGCCAGGAGCCAGGAGCTTCTTCCAGAACTCCCAGGTGGGTGCAGGGGCCTAAGGACTTGGGCCATCTTCTATTGCTTTCCCAGGCCCTAGCAGAGAGCTGGATTGGATATGGGATACCGGCACTGCAGGTGGTGGCTTTACATGCTATGCCACAGTGCCGGCTCCACCAGCCCCATTTTGTCTTTTATTTACTCTCATCAGAAAAAAATATAGATAGTTGAATAAACCTGTTATCTAAGATTCATGGTATTGTACAATTTAATCTTCATAGTTTCACTGCCAAGTTGCTATTTTTATTGCCTAATTAAAGAGCTAACACCTGCTGTTTAATGCTGGGAAAATAAGATTTCCTTGGCAGAGAGAGGGTGGCAGCACTGACTACCTTGCCCATTCCAGTGACAGCAGCCCCACTCCGTTTTCTGATATTCATGTTGGAATCTAGACAGAGTAGTTGAATAAATAGAACTCTCGTGGTGGTGCTGTTTGTAGAAATAGCCATTGGGTGGCAGTGCCTCCCGGCTTGGGATCTACAAAAACCAACCCCTTACAAATGGACCTGAAAAACCTTTGGATACCAATTAGTTTGTTGGGCATTGGATGATGCACAGGCTTAGTTAGCTGATGTAATTTCTAAAGACAAATAAGTTTGTCTCCAATATGGGGGTCAGGAAGCTGTTAAATATTGTTACCAAAGCTCCCTATCCATGTGAGTTTTGTGGGTACAGTGATAACGGAAGAATAGTTTTGCCAACTCCAGAATGTGTGAGGAACACCAAGCAACAGCCATTGTTACCATAGCAACACTCTACAGAAATGCTCCCCCAAATCTTAGCCTTCTGCAAAAGTAGGCATCTAGGGGAGCCAAAATGAGGAAGGGCTTGCCTCTGGAGGAAAGGGAGGAAGCAGGACAAATGGCCATATTTCACTACAGTTTCAGTGCGTGGACAGGAATACTGATTCCTGTTATAATCTACTACTTGTTGACTGCACCTTCATCAGCAAAACAAGTGATGTATGTTTTTTTTCTAATGAGATCAGGAATGAGGAGGGAGTTGGGGTTGCTAGCAAATTACTCGCTATTAGAAAAACACCTGCAAGTGAAGAAAAATGCCAGTTGGGTTATCTCAGTACTGGAAAGAACCATGGGTTTTTGTGGGATGATGAGACTCCACTTAATAGATAATTTGTATAAGCAGTTTGTGTGTTTTGTGGGGGGGGGGGTGAGAATGGAGAAACAATGAAGATGTACAAGAAGGGAAAACAAAGTGAACATCTTTGGAGCCAGGCCAACTTGGATTTGACTCCTACCTGGATAACCAGCTAACTTGGGAAAATGCCTTGACATTTTGGAATGTCAGTTTCTTTGTATTGAGATAAGGGCCCAAAGATTATAGTCTCATGGAGTCACTGAAGGATTGAATAAAAAAACTTGATGTAAATGTTAACACTCATTTGGCAGGTCGTAGGTGCTCAGTCACACTGGCTTGCGAGAGATGAGTTCCTGAAGATCTTGTGTAATTCAAAACTTGTGTAATTCAAGGCAGGTGTCCCCAGAGGAATAAATGTAAATTAGAATCTGTTGTATTTCATGCTCTGTGCATGTATTAACACTTGATTAGCATTTTTATATTGCCCCATTTTAAAATTCACATAATGTAAGATCACAAATGGAAACTCTTAGTGAGCACCCCTGTTATTGCAGGATCTGAGATAGGCAGTTACAGAAAGCAAACCAAACTAACATTACCACCACCAGCATCAACAGAAGCCTGCAATGGCACAACTCTGTGAGTTGTCTTCATTATCAGGATACAAACACTGAATATACTCATTAACTTCACCAAGATCATACAGCATAAGAATGGTGGAGTTGGCATTCACATGTAATCTGGCGTGACTCCAAATTCTGCTTTTCTGGTTCATTGACCCCTGTGGGAACCTCCCTCTCCGGGAGTGAGTCAGGGGAATTCCTCACAGTGTGCTCTCACCCGATGAGGGCATGTGCTGTGAAGGGGAAGAGGAAAAACACCACTGTCAGACCCACAGCCATGGAGACACTGTGAACAGAAATGTTCCAAGAGGGCAGATAGCCACAGTCTTTTGCCTTTGCTTTTCTGGACAGCAATTAGTGCTTCACCTTCTTGTGTGCTTTTCCATGTCTTTATTTGAAGCCTACTCCAGGTTCATATTTCATACTGCTGAGTGAAGGGGAGAAGGGAAGTTTAGTTCAGACCTGTTCTTTGGACTAAGCTGAGTGAGACACTTTGGAATAGTGAATAGTATTTGGAGCATTGGCCAGGGTTTTCTCCTGCTCTGCATCTTGTGTTGCCTAAAGAGGGGACTTGGGGAAAGGAAGAGCATGGAAGAGCTTGGGGGTCTCTACTCTGTGTCCCAGGCTTGGCAGTTTATGATTGCCAAGTCAGTTGTGCCCTCTAGAACGATTTGAGGAGGCTGGATCAGGAAGGCAGCACAGGCCAAACCTCTCACTTTTTTTTTTTTTTTGACAGGCAGAGTGGACAGTGAGAGAGAGAGACAGAGAGAAAGGTCTTCCTTTTGCCGTTGGTTCACCCTCCAATGGCCGCCGCGGTAGCGCGCTGCGGCCGGCGCACCGCGCTGATCCGATGGCAGGAGCCAGGTGCTTCTCCTGGTCTCCCATGGGGTGCAGGACCCAAGCACTTGGGCCATCCTCCACTGCACTCCCTGGCCACAGCAGAGAGCTGGCCTGGAAGAGGGGCAACCGGGACAGGATCGGTGCCCCGACCGGGACTAGAACCCGGTGTCTCACTTTCTACCATTTCTGAAACTCAGAACCTGATTAGAGTGGGTGGGTGGGCCTGTGTGGACTGAGTATGTGTGATCTACCCATCAGCCCATGGTAGTCACCAATGGTGTATTCCCTGATGTAAGTCAACTTTGAGATGACCAGTGGGGAAGATGTACAGGAAATGGGTGATTTGGGGCTATCAAATAGGGGCAGTCTGAAGAGCCTCATTCAGTCTGCAGTGATAAAACTTTTTTTCTAGGAACACCTAGAATCTTGTGATAACTCTGGGGTACAAAGAGCCTCCTCCTGGGGCCAAGCATCCCCACAATGCACTTGAACCCCCAAGCTGGGAATGAGGACAGGGATTCCTCTGGTAGAGAGCCAAAGAATATTTCACAGGTGAGAATATGGCATGAAATATTAATTTCAGTTGAATGGCAGTCAGTGGTAGTCGCGAAGCTTTTGTGCTCAGCCTCTGACCTGTGGTCTGGTTCAGCATCAACTCTGTAGTTTAATGTAAGTTCACGGTGGTGCCACAGGTTGGCGAGCATGTCTCCATGGGAGTCAAGTTGACAGAAACCTTCCCTTCTTGGCATGGACTCTGGGCTCTCAAGCCTAATGTATTCTAACCTAAAGCCCTTGAAGCTAATCAGCTACCTACTGTTTCATACCATCCAAAGTGAAAGTAAAATGGAAAAATTCCAGGTCCCCACCATGTCCTAGGTTCCATGTGGAGAGGAAAAACAAGAAAAGGAGTTACAGGTCAATCAGAGGTTGGAAATTAATGTAGTACAAAAGCTTCTGGCTGAGCTGGTGATACTGGTTTTTGTTAGTGTAAATTACCAAAGATAATTTCCCAACTGTGTCTATTTCCTGCAGCTGAGCCACATTTTGATGCAAGTCAGCTCCATGCCTTTTTCCTTACCACAAAACCCACAAATCACCCACTAACAATTAGTTATTTGCAAAAGATACTAGCCTGCAGGAGTCTGTTAGTAATTAAAAAGATCCTACAGCCTCTTGAATTAAATGACATAAATAAATGTGTATTCTCTTTGAAGAAATAAAGGATAAGCCATCAGGAGACATTATTATTTTTCAATATGGAAGTGTACAGAATGCTTAAAAGATAAATTGTGAGTGTGAAAAGAATTTGGTTGGGCTCATTGAGCACATCCGTTTCTAATACATCAGTTGCACATGTCTGCTTCAGAGAGTTTAGATCAATTGCATTCTCTTGGTGGAAATCAATGCTGAAGGATTGTATAAGCTAAGAGGAGGCGGGGAGGCTGTGATGGAGAGGGCAATGAGAAGGTGCCACAGATGTAAGTCTTGGCTGTGTCGCTGGTGTACTTTACAACTTGACCATATTCTTTTATGTCAGAGCGTCAGATTCCTCCTTGGGGCTATAAAAGGGTTGGGTTGATCATCTCTAAAGGTTTTGCTATTTTAAGATTCTGTGACTCAAGAGAAAGAAAAAGTGGCAAGAGAGGAACCAAGTGAACACAAGTATGGTGCTTAGTGTTCTGATTTCCAGCAGCAGCAGCCTTTAGGCCTCCCTACTGTTACTGCTTTCAGTGTCCTCCTACAATGTGTGTTCATTGAGAACCTGTGTGTACTAGGCAGCTCACAGTGGATTCCTGGCTTCGAAACAAATGGTACTGATGAGAGAACATTCACGTGTGTAATACCATTGTGTGCAGCAGATACACTGATCTGAAGAGTCAAGGGGCAGTTCCCATACATACAAACCATCAGCAACTCACCTGAACTCCACAAATCTGTTTTTCTATCCAAGAGATTTCTCTGACACCTTAGTAACTTTCTCAATATGCATGCAAGGAAGCCTGCTCCTGGGGCAGCCTCAGCCAGGGAGGGATGGGAATCAGTGGATAAACACCTTCCATTTCTTGTTACTTGCTGGGGAAGTTATGGTGAGAATTCCCCACAGGTATTAGAGGATCTCCAGCATAATGGAACTCTAGTTTTCCTCCGTGGTAAGCAACTGAAGAATCCACTTTTGGCTTTTCTCTTTTTGCTGTTTATGTGCCACTCGTTTTTCCTTCCTGAAAGCACTTCCTGAACAAACTATCAGATCCAAATACTTGTTGTAGATTTGTAGTTGACTAAAAGAAATAACCCAAACCTCACATTAGATTAGGGAAGCTTGACACAAAAATGATGCCTTCTACATCATGTGCCATTTAGAATGAGAAAGGCAGCCAGCACACGTCCTCCTGACATTTCTTTATTGATAAAAGCCCTATATCTGACTAATTCGCACAGGACAATTAAAAACTGAACCTTGACCTAATTTGAAAAGCAGTCTGAAGAAGTAAGTACCAAATCAATTTAATATCTATCATTTCCTTTTTGCTCTGTACATCTAGGTCTTAAATTTATGAAATGAGAATTATATAACTGTAACAGGAACTAGTATTTTCTGCCCAATACTATGTGAGAATTATTCAGCATTCACCAACCCTTGTGGGGTCAGGAAAACAAGAGCACTTTATCTGCAGAAATAGCACATAAAGTGTCTGTACCACACTGAGTATGAAGCTCCTTAGGAAGAATGAGTCATGTTTATATTTTGAGCCAATAAGAAGGTAGATATTGTGAAGGTACAAATTATCCCTGCTGATAGGGCATGAGTTAATTATGTTAATGTTAATTTAGCATCACACTGAAAGATCAATGCAGAGTTCGTGTGTGGCAGCCAGTCTCCCAAAATGGGCTGCAATGATTCCTGCCTCCTGGTATTTATGGCCTTTGACAGTCTGCTTCCTTTGAATGTGAGCTGGTCCTACAGACTTGGCTCTAGCAAATACAATGTGGCAAAATCAATGGGATGTTACTTCCATGATTATGTTTCAGAACAACTTCCATCTTGCTTGCACTCTCTTTCTCGATGGCATTCTCTCACTGGCTCTTTTCACGTGCTTGTCTTCGTGGAGAGGGCTGCCTGAAGGAACCTGAGTACGGCATTCAGCCCAAAGCAACGTGAGACTTAATCCTGCCAATAAGCCCAGGAGTGAGCTTGGAAATGCATTCGTTTCTAGTTGACTCTTCACGTGAGACTGCAGCCCCAGTTGACACTTTGATGTCAATCTTTTGAGATACCCTGAGACATAGGTACTAACTAAATTGTGCCCAAGTTTCTGACTGTGAGATAAAAATGTTGTTTAAGCTATTATTTTTAAAAGATTTTATTTATTTATTTGAAAGGCAGAGCAGCAGAGAGGCAGGGTGGGGGGTGGGGGTCTTCCATCCACTGGTTCATTCCCCAGATGTCCGCAATGGCCAGAGCTGTGCTGATCTGAAGCCAGTAGCCAGGAGCCTGCTCTGGGTCTCCCACATGGGTGCAGGGGCCCAAGGACTTGGGCCATCTTCTGCTTTCCCAGGCCATAGCAGAGAGCTGGATCAGAAGTGGAGCAGCCCAGACTCGAACTGGCACCCATATGGGATGCTGGCACTGCAGGTGGTGGCTTTACCCACTATACCACAGTGCCAGCCCCAGAGCCATTATGTTTTGGGGGTAATCTGTTATATAGCAGTAGGTATCTAATATATTATATCTTTGGCAGACCAGAGGAGAGGGAGAAAGATAAGTTACTTACTTTGGGCTTTGTGAATTCAGAATTTGGCAAGATTGGATGATTTATGTGTATATTTTTTAAGAGGAAAGTTCAGTTTAAAAATAATAGGCAGAGTACCAGGGAGGATAGCTAATCAGGGTAGGAAAACAAGAACCATAACATACTCATTTTTAATCTGTCCCAGGAGGTCTATGCTTGAACATGTATAAAATAGCTACTCAAAATCAGTTCACCTATACTTGAGTTGAGGGATTAGCGAACTACTAC
The DNA here is from genome assembly GCF_033115175.1 of Lepus europaeus. NCBI lineage: Eukaryota > Metazoa > Chordata > Mammalia > Lagomorpha > Leporidae > Lepus > Lepus europaeus. The sequence goes on from NC_084850.1 coordinate 134,083,762, forward strand.
TGCCTATGAGTTAAATTTTCCCCGTGGCCTTGTTTTGTAAATAAAGTTGATTTAGAACAAAGCCACACCCAACCCCTTATATATTCTCTATGGCTCTCTAGTGTACTTAAAATGGCAGAGTTGAATAGTTGCAACAGATATATTACAGCCCAGAAAACCTACAATGCTTGCCATCTAGCTCTTTACAGGAAAAAAAATTATGAACTCCTGTTCTAATAATACATAATTCAAGCTAACCACTGTACCCAACATAGTCTGAATCAATATGTTTCCTCTATGTTTTGGTCAACATAGAGAATAAAAGTGGGTACTTCATACTTCAAAACATTCCATTGTAAACATGTATTGTGGAATCACTTAAAAACCAGGGTATTTCACAAGGTTCATGGGAAAACAGATTTAGAAATTTTGGTATAGAAAAGTTTTGAAATTCTACATATTGAGGGGGTCTTCAAAAAGGTCATAGAAATGCATACTGTGAAAAAATACATGAATTTCAAAATTTTGTAAAATTTTATTAGAGGAGCCAGCAATATGGCATACTGAGTAAAGCTACCACCTGCAGTGCCGGTATCCCATATGGGTGCTGGTTTGAGTCTGGCTGCTCCTCTTCCGATCCAGCTCTCTGCTATGGCCTGGGAAAGCAGCAGAAGATGGCCCAAGTCCTTGGGCCCCTGTACCCCTGTGGGAGACCCAAAGAAGCTCCTGGCTTCGCATTGGTGCAGCTTTGACCGTTGCAGCCAATTGGGGAGTGAACCAGCGGATGGAAGACCTCTCTCTCTCTCTCTGCCTCTCCTTCTCTCTCTGTGTAATTCTGACTTTCAAATAAATAAAATAAAAATCTTTTTAAAAAATTTTATTTGAAAGAGAGCTTGCATCTGCTGGTTCATTCTCCAAATATTTTCAATTGCTAAGGCTGGTCCCAGTCCAAAGCCAGGAGCTGGGAACTCAATCTGGGTCTCCAAGGTGAGCGGCAGGGACCCAAGTACTTGAACCATCATTGCTGTTCCCAAGATGCATATTAGCAGGAAGTTGGAATTGTGAGCAGAGCCAGGACTTGAACCCAGGCACTCTGATATGGGATTTAGGTGTTCCAATCAGCATTGTAGATGCTAGAGCAAGCACCTACCCCGCAACAGTTTTTTTTTATACCCAAAGTTTTCTTTTAATTCCATTTTTTTATATGAATCTTTTGAAGTACCCCCATAAATACATTCTCATCGTGACTTCTTGTTGCTGTTGCAGACACAGGTTTAGGATCTCAAAGTGAATTGCACCTATTCAGCAGTCAGTCAAGAAATCATTGTAGACTATTTCCCTTGTGGGAGATGATGAGAGGCACACAGTTAATGATTGTTCTTGCTCTTGGCTCACCTGTTTTCTAGAGGTAAAGAAAGACAAGAAAATAGATGGCAGCTGTGCAATCTGTCATTGCTGGGCTGGGGTGAGAAAACTCATAAGCACTGGGCGTTGACCTTTGAGGGTTCAAATCCAGCCTTGCCTCATTTTTTTTAAAGATTTATTTTATTTATTTGAAAGACAGAGTTACAGAGAGAGGTAGAGACAGAGAGGGGTCTTCCATCCGCTGGTTCACTCCCCAGATGGCTGCAACGGCCGGAGCTGTGCCAATCTGAAGCCAGGAGTCAGGAGCTTCTTCCGGGTCTCCCATGTGGGTGCAGGGGCCCAAGGACTTGGGCCATCTTCTACTGTTTTCCCAGGCCATAGCAGAGAGCTGGACTGGAAGAGGAGCAGCTGGGACTAGAACCAGCACCACATGGGATACCAGTGCTTCAGACCAGGGCTTTCACCCGCTGCGCCACAGCATCAGCTCCCAGTCTTGACGCTTTCTAGCTGTACAGTTTGGACAAGATACATAATGATTCTGTACTCCAGATTCCTCAACTGAGCAATGGGATTGATAATGTTGTTTACCTTGTAGGTTTCCCCTAAGGATTGAGACATATGTGAAATAACAGGCAGGCTTTCTTATGAACTGGGCCTGGTATATCAGTGCTCAAATGGTAGCTCTCGTTATCATGGTAGAAATGACCTCTTCTACCTCGGTCGTGCCTTTAGAGCTGACGTCTTGAGTACTAAAAATTAGTTAGATTAATTAATAGTGTCATCCTACCTAGGATTTCATTAAAGTTAAGTATTGGAGTAAATCTCACCTGACTTCTTCCTGGGCTGAAGTACTTAAGAACTTTGGGAGTAACTGCTGTTATCTTAAAGTGGATGCCATCAGTGAGGGGCTAATTTTTTTCCTATTCTTGTTTTTAAATTGCCTGTTGACCCCAAACAACTGAGGTTTTTCTTTACACCCCAAACTATTAATTTTTACAAAGCTGGACAAAATTATTCCTTTGGAAAGTTAGATAAACTATGTGAACTTTATATTCTCTCAAATGATATTTAGGGATTCATTTATGCCCTTTCAATTCATAATTGAATTTGATATTTGCAATAAAATTTCATTTTGGTTATGACTCAGGGTGGTAATATTGAAGGCATTCTGTTAATGAGTAACATTATGAAAATACTTGGTTGGTATAATTTTGCCCAATTTTCCCTACTGTTATGAAGCACATTGTCATCATGAATAATCAATGTTTTGTATGTTGCATAGGGTACCTTAATCTTTAAATATCTTAATAGTCAACTCATTCTATGTGTGCATATTCTATTGCTATATTGTGCAAACACTCATGTCAGAGAGCTTGAGAGATTTTCCCAGTATGAAACAACCAGTTAAAAGCATATCCAGACCTGGGACTAGATTCTTGGTTCAGTCTTATTTCCACTGTGATACTAATATAATCATTCCTGATTTACCACCCAGAATATTTTTTATTTAATAAAAATGAATATTAAGATAAAAAGGTTTTCAGAATGGGTCATACAACCCTGTTGTATGCTATATGTAAGAAATATATCCAAAAAATATTTGGAAAATTTGTGAATGAAATACATACCAGGGAAATATAAACACAAAAAAGCATGAATGGATATATTAGCATCACATAATTTAGAATTTATGATAAAGATCATAACATGAAAAGAAGAGTATATTATGTAAGGAGTGTAATTCTTTGAAGATAATATTTATAAATACCTATTACCAAATAATATAGCATACACTTTAATATGTGTGTGTCTGTGTATTGCTCATATGAGTTAAAACATAAGGTATATGTTTTTTTCTGTGCCTGGCTTATTTCACTTAGCATAATGGTCTCCAGTTCCATCCATTTTTTTTTGCAAATGTTAGGATTTCATTCTCTTTATGGATGACTGATATACCACATTTTCTTTATCCATTCATTCATTATTAGACATTTAGAAAACCAAAAGTTTCCATCAAGAGACTACTAAAACTATGGGGCTGAATTTGTGGTGTAGTGGGTAAAGCTGCTGCGTGTGATGCCAGCATCCCATATGGATGCCGATTCGTGTCCTGGCTACTCCACTTCCAATCAGCTTCCTGCTAATGGCCTGGGAAAAGTATAGAAAGATGGCCCAGATGTTTGGGCCCCTGCCACCCACATGGGAGACCCAGATGTAGCTCCTGGCTTTGGTCTGGCCATTGCAGCCACCTGTGGAGTGAACCAGTAGATGGACGATCTCTCTATATCTATATATCTATATCTATAGATATAGATATGGATAGTCACTAAATCTCTCTGTATATATAGAGTCACTAACTCTTTCAAAGCAAGTAATTTTTTAAAAAAGGAGTCTATTAGAACCAGTAAGCGAAGCCAGCAAAGTTGCAAGATACAAAATCAGTATTTTTACATACAATGATCTATCTCACTGGGAAAGAAATTATACACAATAGCTATGAAAAAAAGGCCAACTAAATATTGGAGCATAGCAGGTTAAGCCCCTGCCTATGACACTAGTGTCCCATATGGGCACCAGTTCCAGTTGCGACTGCTCCAATTCTGATCCAGCTCTCTGCTAATGTTTCTGGGAAAGCAGCAGAAGATGGCTCAAGTTTTGGGCCCCACACCCAAAGGCTTAGGTCCCCTGAACCATGTGGGAGACCCAGATGAAGCCCCTGGTTCTTGGCTTAGGCCTGACCCAGTTGGCCACTGTGGCCATTTGGGTAGTGAACCAGGGGCTGGAATATTGCTCTCTCTCTTTCTCTCTCTCTAACTCTGCCTTTCAAATAAATAAATTGAAAAAAAAAAAAAACCCTAAATATCTTAGGATAAATTTAACAAAGTATGTGAAAGATTTCTACAATGAAAATTACAAACCAGTAATGAAAGAAATTGAAGAAACAGTAAAGAAATGGAATGATCTCCCATGTTCATGTATTGGAAGAATTAATGTTATCAATTTGTCCATAGTACTCAATGTGAACCCCATCAATTAAAATACCAACAACGTTTTTCATACAATTAGGAAAAACAATCCTAAAATTCATATGGAAACACAAAAGACCCCTAATAGGCAAAGCAATCTTGCACAGTAAAACAAAGCCAGAGGCAACACAATATTAGATTTCAAGACACACTATAGGGTAGTTGTATCCAGACGGCACACCGGGTTCTAGTCCCGGTCGGGGCACCGATCCTGTCCCGGTTGCCCCTCTTCCAGGCCAGCTCTCTGCTGTGGCCAGGGAGTGCAGTGGAGGATGGCCCAAGCCCTTGGGTCCTGCACCCCATGGGAGACCAGGATAAACACCTGGCTCCTGCCATCGGATCAGCGCGGTGCGCCGGCCGCAGCGCGCTACCGCGGCGGCCATTGGAGGGTGAACCAATGGCAAAAGGAAGACCTTTCTCTCTGTCTCTGTCTCTCACTGTCCACTCTGCCTGTCAAAAATAAAAAAAAAAAAAAATAGACATGCAGACAAATGGAATAGAATAGAAACCCTAGAAATCAGGCATCTACAACCAACTTATTTTTGATAAAGTGTTTGCTAAAAACACTGAAGAAAGGACAATCTCTTCAATAGATGGTGCTGGGAAAATTGGATTTTTCCACATGTAGAATTTAGAAACAATATGCTTACCTTTCGTCGTGTACAAAAATCAAGTCAAAATTGGATTAAAGATATAAATGTAAGGCCTGACACTGTGAAACTGTATGGGAAAACATAGGGGAAACATTCCAAGACTCTGGGATAGGCAATGTTTTCTGGACAAGACCCAAAAGAAACAGGCAATTAAAGCAAAAATAGAGAAATGGAATTTTTATCACATTTGAAACTTCTGCACAGCAGAGGAAATGCTCAACACAGTGAAGAGACAGCCAATAAAATGGTAGAAAATGTTTGCAAATGATGTACCTGATAAACTATTAATATCTGGAATATAGAAGGAACTAAAAAACATTCAGCGAAAACAACAGTAAAACTAAGAGTGCTTTATTTAATGGAGCGTTAAGCCTTTGACTATAATGTAAATTAAAAATATATTATCTCTAGGCGGTGCTGTGGCACAGCGGGTTAATGCCCTGGCTTGAAGTGCCAGCATCCCATATGGGCGCCAGTTGGAGACCAGGCTGCTCCACATCCCATCCAGCTCTCTGCTATGGCCTGGGAAAGCCACAGAAGATGGCCCAAATCCTTGGGCCCCTGTACCCACGTGGGAGACCCGGAAGAGGCTCCTGGCTCCTGGCTTCGGATTGGCTCAGCTTTGGCTGTTGCAGTCAATTGGGGAGTGAACCAGTAGATGGAAGACCACCCCCTCCCTCTCTCTGTATAACTCTGACTTTCAAATAAATAAATCTTTAAAAAAATCATCCACTCTGAAAGTGAGATAATGAACTTCAGGGTATCAGTGTGAGATGAATAGTCACATAAAAAGGAAATATGTACTGTCGAATTACTTTAGAAATATTATCTCAAAAATAATAAAATGTGACAAATATATTAAAAGAGAAATGGGCATAGGATATGAATAGATATTTTTCAAAAGAAGAAATTCAAATGGTCAAGCAACAGTGAAAAAATAGCATTTCTAACCATCAGGGAAATACAAATAAAAAACACAATGTAGTATCATCTCACTCCAGTTTAGAATTGCTATTATCAGAAAGACAAAAATAGCACATGCTAATGAGATTGTGGAGGAAAGGGAAGCCTAATACAAATGCTGATGAGGTTGTAGAGTAAAGAGAAGTGCAGCCATTATGGAAATTCCTCAAAGAACTAACAATAGATGGATGAGAAGGCCAAGGTATTCCATTTCTGAGGTATATCCTAATGAAATTAAGTCAGAATATGAAAGAGATACCTGCACTCAGATGTCTGGTTTAGTAGTAATCACAGTGGTAAAGTACAGAATCAATCCAGATATAGTCTAATTCTTTCAGTAATAATTTTCCTAATGTTTTAGATCTAATAACTATTGGAATATTTGCTTAATCAGATTGCTTCCAATGATACCTCATTCCCAGGGGTTTATGCCCATGGAAAGATTTTGGATCAGATGGCCTCCTGGACTCTTCTTCGTTCCTTGATTTGTTTGTACTTATTGATAACAGATTTTTGTGCCACTCACTGTTAAGATGATTTGTGCCATGCCTGAATGCTGCAGATGATCAAAGACTGACTATATTCCCTCCCTGACAGTCATCTGGGGATTTATTATGAATTCAATATTTGCTTTGCATGTTCTCACTAATTCTCCAATGATGATTGAGATTATTTAGAGTAATTTGTGAAGGCTACGTGATAGAATAGCAATTATAGAAATTCAGAGCTGAGACATTTTCCAGATCAACTATAATGGAATTTCCTCCTTTTTCTAAGAAGGAAAGGAAAAGAAGATTGTGTATGGCTGCCTGCTATAAACTGTGCTGACTCCAGGTATTCCCAAAACATAATTAGACATGGAGGTGGAGGGGCTACTGAGGAGATTTATTTTGATTAGCAGGCTCCAACAGCTAAGCCCTAAAAAGATAAGTTGAGTCAGTCACAACTCATTACAAATTAATAAAACCAATATTCAAGATAGATTGGTTAAATTGACTGGAATTTCCATTGCAGAAGGGAAAAAAAAAAACATGGAAGAAGTTTCTGAACATTGGCACAAGAGCAGTAATATGTGATTAGTGGTGTCCTCAGAGGCAGGATATAGATTAGGAAGTAGAAAATGCTGGTGATGGGTACTGGTCATTTTTCCTGTTGCACTTGGGTTGCTGGTATGCTACTGACCCACATCTGAGTACCAACAGAGTTGGCTGCCAGTGTGTGTGGGAACTATATGATTTATTTGGAAGACTGCTCACTTGCTACCCACCCATAATCCTTAATATTTTTTGTCCGGTGTCTCTCCCTCTTTAAGGCCTTATTCTCTAAGAGAAATGCCGAAGGAGGGAGAATTATTCAGCAAATGATTCTGAGGTCTGAGAATCACTATAAAATCTCAATGAATCTCATAGAATCAAGGAGATCCATGTGTAAAAGCTATGAGGTCTTCAGGATACAACAGTATAAAACTATGATCTCTGTTCTAGAGGACATTGAATAGATGATAAACAAGCAATTATTATACAATGCAAGAATTGGAAAAGCAGCAGGAAGTACAGGTGGTAGAGAAGCAGAGAGGAAAGGAATCCATCTGACTTTAGCATGTAGAAAGTTTGAGGTATCAAAGAGAATATGTTCAGTAAGCTGAGACTTGTAGTAAGAGCAAATGAAAGATCTAAATAACATAATTACTGGGGAAGAACTAATTGATATTTTCTCAACTCTAAATAAAGATATCTTCTTTGCAAATACAACTAAAATTTATTTTTGAGAATAAATGAATTTCTCTACATCTTTGAATCAGAGAAAATATGAACTGAAATTGCAGTGTCTAAAAATAGTAATAAAACAATTTCTATCATAATTTACTAGGCCTACCTAGAGCAGTCGCAGAATAGTATTTACATTTAACACTTGTATCAGTAATCAATAAAATGGAATACAGGTGAAGAAGTTAATAAAGATATAGAATTAGGTAGAAAAAGGGAAATTATTTGTAACACAATGAAGATTAGCTTTTAAAATAAACTGTCTACACAAATCAAAAATACAACTAAACAAAATGAGAAATGCAAATGAGAAAGTACATAAAATTAAAAGACTCAGAAGTTACTTTGTGTAACTTACACATAGATGTTTGAAAACCTGGATGAAATGGACAGTTTTGCTTAAAAAAAATGTGATTTACTAAAACTGATGCCAGGGGAAAATGTGACCAGAGGGTTAAGCCATGCCTGTGACATTAGCATCCCATATGGGCACCAGTTTGAGTCCTGGCTGCTCCACTTCGAGTCCAGCTCCCTGCTAATGCATCCGGGAGAGCAGAGAAGATGGTCCAAGTACTTGGACCCCTGCGCCTACATGGGAGACCCAGATGGAATTCCAGGCTCCTGGCTTCTGCATGACACAGCCCCGTATGTACATTATGACCATTTTGGGAGTGAACCAGAGGATGGAGGCTCTGTCTCTGTCTCTTCCTCACTGTCTCTAACCCTGCCTTTCAAATAAATAAATCTAAAAAAAAAATCCCCAATGCCAGAAAAGATTTTTTTTTTTAAGTTAAGTGGACCATTTCCCTAAAAGTAACAAACATTTCTTCAAGGGCTATGTTTTCTAGCATATAACCATGTGATTTTCTTTCTTAGATAAATTAATATGAAGTATTTTAGTAATAGATATTCCTATAGTAAATTATTGCACTCTTGAATAGATTCCACTTGGTCATAACTTACTGTTTGTCAGTGTCTTGCTAAATTTCTTGCTACATTGCCTTTTTGCATCCTTTTTCCTAAGTGAGACTTCTATGAAGTTATCTATATGTGTGTAATTTTTTTTTTTTTTGGAATTTTGGTATTGTTATCTTGATGATTTAAAACTTCTTCATATACTAGGTTCTGGGAACATACAAAATGGTTTAGGTTTATGTTTTCTTTCAAGGTATAATAGAAGTCCTCTATGAACCCATCTGGACCTGAAATCTAATACAAAAAAATTACATGATCATCAGTTGACATGCAAAATAGATAGTCCTAAAAGTCAACCTAAATTTTTTATAAAATATTGCAATAGTACTAAGTAACCAAAAATATGTACAAAAACTAGAGCTATGTTTAATGGAGAAGTCCTCATAAATTACAAGTAGTACCAGGAATAAGACAGGGATGCCCACATTACCATTAGCATGTAACACTGCACTCAAGGTAGACATTAAGGCAATTAGTCAAAATAACTGGAGGTCTAAAAATTAGAAGCTGGTGACGTTATGAGCACTTGTGAATGATATGATGCTCTACACAGAAAAGTCATGGAAACAACTAAAAAATCTGTCTCAACAGAATTCGGTAAAGTAGTAAAATACAAATTTATGTAGAAATCAATAATTTTCATGCAAAATATGAAAAATAACTTATTCATAACAGCAACAGTAAAAGAACAAACTGAGTTAAAAATGTGTAAGAAAAGAAAAGAGGATTGAACAAATGAAAAGATGATTCATGTTCTCACTTAGGGAAATTTAATATATAAATTTTATTCCTTTTATAGATTATATTATTATTCCTTTTATAGATTAATATGTTCCTGATAAATACATGAAATGTTTATTTGTTGCAAAAGATACAAGCTTAGGAACTGGGCTGTAGACCATGTGGCCAAGGAAGAGGTTTTTTTTTTTTTGACAGAGTTAGACAGTGAGAGAGAGAGACAGAGAGAAAGGTCTTCCTTCCATTGGTTCACCCCCCAAATGGCTGCGCCGATCTGAAGCCAGGAGCCAGTTAACAAACTAAGCCAAGAGAAAAGTAATTCCAGGAAGTAGATAACTTTATTGTAACAATTTAAATGCAGAAAAGATTTGTCAGTCTCATCCACAAGGTCATAGAAGAAATCAAAAGGGAAATCAAAAGATTTCTGGAAATGAGGATAACGATATAACATATCAAAACTTATGGGATATAGCAAAAGAAGTGTTAAGAGGGAAGTTTGTAGCAATTGGTGTCTCTATCAAAAAATTGAAAAGGCCCCAAATAAATGAGCTATCAACGCATCTCAAGGACCTAGAAAAACAACAACAAACCAAACCTAAAATTAGGAGGAAGAAATAAAGCATTAAAATTAAAGAATAAACAAAACTGAAACAAAAAAAAGATCAGTGAGTGAAGACTTGTTTTTTTGAAAAACAAAATTGATATACCATTGGCCCAACTAACCTCCCCCCCCAATAAAAAGAGAGAGAAGACCCAAATCAATAAAATCAGAGATGAGATAGGGAATGTAACAATGGATACCACAGAAATAAAAAGAATCATCAAGGGGACTGGTGCTGTGGCGTGGTAGGCTGAGCTTCCATAAGCGACGCCAGCATCCCATATGGGTGCCAGTTCATGTCCTGGATACTCCTCTTCCAATCCAGCTGTCTGTGGCCTGGGAAAGCACTGAAAAATGGCCCAACTTCTTGGGCCTCTGCAACAATTTGTGGTGCCTAAAGGAGGCTCCTGGCTCTTGGCTTTGTATTGTCTCACCTCCGGCCATTGCAACCATTTGGGGAGTGAACCAGCAGATGGAAGACTTTTCTCTCTGTTTCTCCCTCTCTCTGTAACTCTACTCCAAAGAAATAAGTAAAATCCTTAAAAAAATCATCAAGGATTATTTCAAGAGCTATTTACCAATAAATCAGAAAATGTAGAATTGGACAGATTGCTGTACCCATACAATCTACCAAAATTGAGTCAAGAAGACATAGAAAACCTGAACAGACCAATAACCAAGGCAGAGATTGAATCAATAATAAAAACTCTCCCAACAAAAAAAGGCCCAGGACCAAATAGCTTCACTGCTAAATTCCACCAGACATTTAAAAAAGAGCTATGTCTACTTCTCCTCAAGATGTTCAAAACAATTGAAAGGCAGAGAATACTCCCAAACTCCTTCTAGGAATCCAGCATCAACTTAATTCCTAAACCAGAAAAATATAGAACAGAGAATGAGAGCTATAGTTATATATCCCTGAAGAACATAGACGCAAAAATCCTCAACAAAATACTACCTAAATGACTCCAACAACACATCAGAAAGGTCATTTTCCCAGACCAAGTGGGATTTATCCCTGGTATGCAGGGATTGTTCAACATTTGCAAATCAATCAATTTAATATACCACATTAACAAATTGAAGAACAAAAACCATATGATTATTTCAATAGATGCAGAGAAAGCATTTGATAAAATACAACATCCTTTCATGATGAAAACCTTAAGCAAATTGGGTATAGAACATTTATCAATACAATCAAGGCAATTTATGACAAACCCATAGCCAGTATCTTATTGAATGGGGAAGAGTAGGAAGCATTCCTACTAAGATCCACAACCAGACAGGGATGCCCACTCTCACCACTGCTATTCAATATAGTCCTGGAAGTTTTAGCTAGAGCTATTAGATAAGAAAAAGAAATCAAAGGGATACAAATTGGAAAGGAGGAAATCAAATTATCCCTATTTTCAAATGATATGATTCTATATACAAGTGAACTGAAAGACTCCACTTAGAGGCAATTGGAAGTCATAAAAGAGTTTGGTAAATTGGCAGGATATAAAATCAACATATAAATATTAATAGCCTTTGTATACACAGGCAATGCCACAATGCCAGGGCTGAGAAAAAACATCTAGGATCAACCACATTCACAATAGCTAAAAAAAATTAAATACATTGGAATAAATTTAACCAAGGAGGTCAAACCAAGGAGGTCAAACAAAGGAGGTCCCTATGATGAAAATTATAAAACATTAAAGAAATAAATAGAAGAAAACAAAAAAATGGAAAAATCTTTCATATTTGTGGATTAGGAGAATTAATATCATTAAAATGTCCATGCTACCAAAAGCAATTTACAAATTCAATATGATCCCAAGCAAAATACCAATGACATTCTTCTGAGATCTAGAAAAAAAAATGCTAAAATTCATATGGAAACACAACACACCCCAAATAGCTAAAGCAATCTTATACAACAAAAACAAAGCCAGAGGCATCATAATACAACGTTTTAAGCCACAATACAGGACAGTTATAATCAAAAGAGCCTGGTACTGGCAAAAAATATAGACTTACAGACCAATGGAATAGAAAAGAAACTCCAGAAATTAATCCATGCATCTACAACTAATCTTTTATGAATAAGCTAAAATCAATTCGTGGAGAAAGGATAATCTCTTCAATAAATGATGCTGGGAAAACTGGATGTCCATGTGCAGAAGTATAAAATAAGACTCTTACTTTCACCTTACCCAAAAACCCACTTAAAGTGGATCAAGGGCCTAAATCCATGACCTAATACTATCAAATTACTAGAGAACATCGGGGAAACTTTTTTTTATCAAAATTGATAAATGGGATTACATCAAGTTGAGAAGATTCTGCACTGCAAAGGAAACAGCCAAATGAAAAGGCAATTGACAGAAAGGGAGAAAATATTTGCAAACTATGCAATTGATAAAGGATTAATATCTAGAATCTATGAGGAGCTCAAGAAATTCAACAACAACAAAACAAACAATCCAGTCAAGAAATGGGCAAAGGACTTGAACGCACATTTTTCAAAAGAGGAAATTCAAATGGCCAATAGGCACATGAAAAAAATGCTCAGAGTCATTAGCTGTCAAGGAAATGCAACTCCAAACCACAATGAGGTTCCACCTCACCCCAGTGAGAATGACTCTCATACAGAAATCAACAAACAACAAATGCTGGAGAGGATGTGGGGAAAAGGTACCCTAATCCACTGTTGGTGGGAATGTAAACTACTACAGCCATGGTGGAAGACAGTGTGGAGATACCTCAGAAATCTGAAAATAGACCTACCATATATGACTGAGTCATCCGACTCCTGGGAATTTACACAAACAAAATGAACAAAACTGACTTTTGAAATGTGATTATTGTTTACAGCCCTTGTGTATACTCTTGAGGAACAGTGGCTTTTCTGCTTACTACTTGTTGAGTTCTTTATGCAGTGGAGAGTTAAGCTTGAGATTATAAACTGAAAGTATGTCATTGCAAAAATTAAAAAATAAGAAAGGAAGGTGAAGGAGGGTGGGGGCATTGGTGGGAGGGGAAGGGTAAGTTGAGAAGTATCATTATACTCTTAAATGTGTATATATGAAATACATGAAATCTGTTCACTTATAGATCTAAAAATTTTTTTTAAAGAATTTGAAGTTTATTAAACAAAGAATTTCCAGGAGCTGTATTTCAGTCAATACAGTGAAATTTTTATCTCTAGCCGAAACCTTGCATTAACTCTACACTCATATATCCAGTGTTTATTCAATAACTCTATCTTGATGTCTCATAGATGTCTACATTAAACTATTCTACATATAATATTTCTCATGGTCATGTTGGCTGGTAATTCCATCATTCTGGTTGCTATGCAAAAAAAAAAAATTAACCACCTTCATTGAAGTATCATTTATCAAACCACTAAGTCTCCATCTTGAATAAAAATCCCCCATTCAATCCATCTGGAAATCCTACTGGCTCTACTTCAATGTACAGAAATGGACTGTTTCTCATCTCTCAACCCTCAGGTATGGTCTTAGTCTCCATCATCTTTTATTTGGATAACTTCAATAGCCTCTTAACTGGCATCTCTGTTCCCTCCCATACTCTCCTAGAGTCTGTCATCAACAAGGCAACTGTAATAAGCTTTTAAAAACATAGATGATATCAGGTGGCTTTTCTGTTCAAGACCTTTCATGGCCCACATTTCACTGTATATAAGCTGGAATCTTTGCAATGATCAACAATGGCTTACATTTCCCATCCATCACAGTTACTTTGACCTCATGTACTAATTTTCCTTTCATTTATTATATAAGACACACTATTCTCATTGTTGATTTCCCATTAAAGTTTTTGCACTGACAGCTCATTTTTCCTGGAATGTACTTTCCTAGGTATTTATGTACCTTTCGCCTCATTCCATCAAGTCTTTGTGAAATATTTTCATCTCAGTGACTCCTATCATGACCACACTATTTAAAATTATATCCCTCTGTTTGTATCCTCAATTTCCTTTACACTTTCAACTCTTTTTCTTCCTCCTCCCATTATCTCATTCTAAGGCACCATACAATTTCATTATTATATAGATACTGTTTATTTTATGTCTCCCCTTGCTGGGATATAACTTAAGATGAGTATAAAGATCTTTATTTTGTTTTTCACTGTTAAATCCCAAGAGTACCTGGCAATAGTAGATGCTTCATAAACATTTATTGATGAATTTGTTGACCAAGAAAAGATTTTCCTGAACCCAATTTCAGTCAATAAATATGATACATTGAACATTCAATGGATTTCACAAAATGATCAACTTAACAAATTACTTTAAAACAAATTACAGGTTGGCAGCAATTAGTATTAGACGGAATGGCAGGGCTCTTAAGGCTGTGAGGAGCTAGGAATCCAGAAATTATTGATGTCACACCCTCCCACAGGCTCAGAGTCTCTTCTCATCTTGCTCTTGTTCTTTCTCTCTCAGGCTCCCTTCTCTGGAAAGCAGCCCAGCTTGTGCTCTAAGCTGACTCTTTTCTCTGCCTTTCCCTAGGCTCAGGGTCCCCATTTTGTGCCCCAGAACTCTCCAGCTAATTCAGCAGGAAGAAAGTGCAATGAAAAACTGAAAATAATTAACATGTTAATTAGGAATACAAAATTAAAGCCAAGCAATTAAACCTTTACAGAAAGATTCAATATCTGTTAAATTATTTTATCCAATGTAAGTCATTTTAAATCATATAAACAGGTGAGACAAATACATTCTTGGAAAATTTGTAAATATAGTATTGTAAATGTAAATAATTGAAACATTATTTTTGGTGAATTGATATTTCTGATGAACTGTTAGAGGTGGTATGAGGGTCTTCTGGTGCAGATGTCAGCAAGTTTTTTTCTGTAAAGCAGCATATAGTAGCTTTATTAGGTTTCGTGGGTCATATAGTCTGTCTCGACTCTTCAACTCTGCTTTTGTCATACAAAAACAGCCGTAGATGCAGGTAAATTAATAAGTGTAATTATATTCCAATAAAACATTATCTACAAAAATAGATTGTAGGCTGGATTTGGTTCATGGGCTATTGTTTGCTAAACCTTCTGTTGAAGACACTGGTACCCTTAAGGGAAGTTGAAGGAATTAGGCAACCTGTTCAACAATTGGTTTGGCTAAACTCAAGGGCTTTATTTACTCAGAGTGGCTTAAAATTCTAGATCTGTATTCAATTATCCTATCCTATTATGTAGGAGAGTTAACTCTTTCTGTTCCTCAAATTTTCATCTTAAAATAGCAAAAATTTAAAGTTATCTCAGAATGATGATGATAAATTGAGAAAATGTACATCATATGAGCAAAGTATAAGAATATGGATGGCCATTGCTATTGCCTTTTCTCCTAAGAAAGTGGTGCCTTTTTGATAGGATTACTGCCTCTGTGATGTCAGTTGATTCAGCTTTCCTTCTGTTGGCTGTGTAGAACCACCAAGGTGAAAGATACTGAAAACTGAGTGGACTGATTGACACTGCAAAGAACACAAAGCGCCTCTAGGGAAGAAACAACTGGATTTGGAAAGAAACATGGATGGAGGGAAAGAGGAGGAAACAGCCTGGAGTGAGTACTGGGGAGTGGTTCTTAGAAGTCTGAAAGAACTGGGACTGGAAGCAGCTCTAATGCATTGTTTCGTAGGCTCAGGAGGTATGCGCAGTTCATGGAGTGATGGGGAAGGAGGGAGAAGAGGATTCTAAGAACTGCTGGTCTGTGTTTTGGATGCAGTTCTCCTTCTGGAGTTTGAGGGGTAATATAACAAAGACTAAAACTAACATTTAATTTTCTAGTATAGGATTAGAATAAAACCATTTTATTGCCTGGCCAGGAGGCAGCCTCATTTTATAAGGGTTACATACATACAGCATTAAGCACAGAGCTTGACGCAGAATAAGAACTCAGAATGGTAAGTATGTAGTCTTTATTAAAGCGTTTATACCTGAAGAGAGAAAGCTCAGTAGACAGTAGACTCTTGAACTGAATTTATAAGACAGGTAATGTTTGCCAGGCAAGTAAGCAATATGACTAGGAGTTCGGACTTTGGAACTAGAAAGGCTGTGGTTTGATGCCTGGTTGAAGTACTTTTTGTATGATCATGGACAAGTTGTAGGGTTTTTGTGACCCAGTTTCCTATGGTAAGTATTATATTAAGGAGGATCAAATTCAGTAACATATATAAGGCACTGGGAAGAGAGATGAAATGGAATCAAGCTTATTTTGTTAATAAATGTTGATATGTATATAATGACCTTCACTGCTGAAGCCAGATGACATGTGAAAAAGAGTAGACCCATTATGAAGACATTTTTTTTTATTTTTTTTTTTTATTTATTTTTTATTTTCTACAGGCAGAGTGGACAGTGAGAGAGAGAGACAGAGAGAAAGGTCTTCCTTTTGCCGTTGGTTCACCCTCCAATGGCCGCCGCGGTAGGCGCGCTGCGGCCAGTGCACCGCGCTGATCCGATGGCAGGAGCCAGGTGCTTCTCCTGGTCTCCCATGGGGTGCAGGGCCCAAGCACTTGGGCCATCCTCCACTGCACTCCCTGGCCACAGCAGAGAGCTGGCCTGGAAGAGGGGCAACCGGGACAGGATCGGTGCCCCGACCGGGACTAGAACCCGGTGTGCCGGCGCCGCAAGGCAGAGGATTAGCCTAGTGAGCCGCGACGCCGGCCCCATTATGAAGACATTAATCACCATCAACCACTATTTATTTTGGGGCTGATTTTTTAACTTTAAGATCTTGCAGTTAAGACCTCTATAATCGGGACACAAATCTGTGAACCACATACGCACCTTGGCAGTGGAACCATAGAAATGAAACCATGAAATCTGGACAAAAGTGGCTCAAGAAGCAGGATAGCAACAGAACTCATGCTGTTCAGCTCCTTGGCCAAAACCAGAGAGTCAAGTTTGGAATCAGAGCCTTAGCCCGAGGACTGGCTCTTTTCCCCCATCCTAGTTTCCTAAGCAGTAACCAGAACTTTCTTGAGAAAGAGATAAATCAGAGGGAAAGACACACAAGTAGGAGAATGTGAGAATTTATCTCTTCATCACACAAGAGAGCAGGGGTAAATCTGCCAAACTCAAAGTACTCCCTAGAGAAGTAAATATTATTTCTGTATTTGGGTGCAAAGTCTTGCCCATTCTAAAGTATTGAAAAGTAGATTCAATGATGACACTCTGGTTTTCTGTTACTATTTTGCTGCCCCAAATATTGGATGTTTTAGCCTGCAGGTAATTTATGTTTCCTATAAATGCTCTAAAGCTTTGACAGTTTCACATCTTAAATAAATCTGTGTGGTCTCTTAAGTCATAGATGAGAGAAATCTCCAGGGAATGCTGCTGTGTTCGTCCTTGCCCTTTGCCTGCTCCTTGACTATCCCTAGCTTGTATCCACTGTAGGCCTTTTATTCTTGCAGTGTGTTTACTTAGAAAGCACTGCCTCTATCCACATGCAGATCTTTGATTTCTCACATCATTCAAGTCTTTGCTCAAATATCCCCTCCTCAGAGCGGTCTTCTGTGATCACCTAGCTAAATGAGGTCTGCTCACTTGTACCCAACGATCTACCACTCACTCTCTACTGCTGTGCTGTATTATTTTTCCCCTTTGTACTTACTAGTATTTTCTATTCTGGTGTATCTTTTTTTTTTTGTTTTCTTGCTATTCATGTCTCTTATTATAAGTTCTATGGGGACATGGGTTTTGTCTGTGTATTTACCACTATACCCTTAGTGCCTGAAACAGTACCTGGAACAGAATAGATGACCATACATATTCATGTGTGTTGAATGAATGAATGAATGACTACTAAAGTTGGAAGTCATTCACATTTGACTGAAAAGGAAATTTACTTAAAGAGGTTCAGTACTATGCCCAAAGTCAAGGAGTCATGGCTTACAGAGCTAGGACATGAATGCTTGTCATGTCTCTTCTACTTTATACCAAGTGACTGATAATACTGGGAGGATGTGGAAGGCAGTAATCATGAAAATGTTTTAAGAGCTGAAAATATAATAACAAGGTATTGACACATCTTTTGGGACAAAGTCTGGGAATGGAAGAAATTCCAAAGTGCAGCTGCAGAAGCTGGCTTCAAAACCCTCTAAGGACCAGTGGCCACCAAGAGTCAGAGAGTTTGTGCAAGAACCTGAAGTTTGGATTATTCTCATTAAGAATAGCAGACTTCACATGAGAATCTGATCAGTCATTGCCTTTCCAGTTCTATGGCAGGAAGTAAATCAGGATGGCTGAAACAAAATGAAGTAAGGCCCGTTTCAGGTGTCCTTGCCCGGAGAACAGGAGAGAGAGAAGCAGCTCACTGCTGTGAGGGTAATGGAGAACCTGGGCAGGCAGCCAGCTCTGTGCTCCACAGATGTTCCACACAACCCAGCTGGCTCCTATCTCACCTGGTGAGTTTTTATCTGGCTTCTTTTTATTTACAGAATGAAATGTCAAGATCTGAGATTTGCCCAAGTGAGGTATGACTTCCATCTTTAGAGAATTCCCCATATGTAGGTAGTCTCTGCTCAGTGTAGACATCACACCTGGCTTACTTGTTTCTATCCATACAGCTCTCACTCTCCTCCATCTTGGAGCACCATGAAAACCCAAGGTACTATGTTCATCAAGCCCAGATATTTCAGGATCCATCCTGCTTAGGGCACGGAGTCTAAATGTCAGTTTGCCAGACGTGGATGCCACTTTCCTTACTGTTCCTTACATGTGGGAGCTAAAATTTAAAAAAAAATTAAAGAAATGCTTGTTTGTATCAGTGTTGCTAAAAATACAGTTTTGTCAAATTTTGTTTTATCTTTGTCAAACGTTAAGAATGATATGCTACTATAGTTTTAAGTATCTGATTATTTTTAAAATTTATTGTGTATGAGTGAAATTAGTATCTTTTCATTTGATTATTGTTTGCATTCCTTGCCTATATGCCTGCTGAACTATGGTCTTTTTACCTTTTGCTTGTTGAACTCTTTATTTAGTGGAGCACTAAGCCATTGATTATAATGTAAATTAAAAATATGTTGTCTCAAAAATTAAAGAGGGGGAGACAGATGGAGAAAGGGAAATATATTTTTAGAATTGTATCTATGAAGTGCATTAAATCTGTTCTCTTAAGAAAATAACTGAAAAAAATAATTTTAAAAAGAAATACGGGGGAAAATAAAAGCAGTGTTCTTCCTCTGCACCAAGGACCCCACATCAGGATGACTCCTCCATTACTTACATCAAGAAATTCCCGATTCAGTTTCTGCTCAGGCAATCAAAGTTGTGGTTAGATGAGTGCCTTAGGAAGCGTGCTAAGTCAAGTTAGCTAAATAGGTGTGTTCTAAGTTAGTGTTTTAGATTGTGCGGCCATAACAAAATGCCATTGACTGGGTGGCTTCAGCAACAGAAACTTATTTTCCCCAGTTCTAGAAGCTGGAAGTGTGAGGTTAAGGTACCAGCATTGTCATGTTCTGGCTTGCATTGGCTACCCTCTTCTGCAGGTTCACGTGGCAGAGGGGAAGAGCAATCAGGTTTTCTGGTGCCTTTTTTTCCTTTAAACTTTTTTTAATATACAGAGGACAGATTTTATGCATTCCATAGGTACAGTTCCAAAAAGACAAGCACACTTCCCTCAACCCCTACTTCCCTACAATCCTCCCTCTCCCTCCCCACTCTTCATCAGTTTTTGCAAAACTGTAATTTTTTTTCTGGTGTCTTTTTTTTTTTAACTTTTATTTAGTAAATATAAATTTCCAAAGTACAGTTTATGGACTACAATGGCTTCCCCCCCATAAACTTCCCTCCCACTCACACCCCTCCCATCTCCCACTCCCTCTCCCTTTTCATTCACATCAAGATTCATTTTCAATTCTCTTTATATTCAGAAGATCAATTTAGTATATATTAAGTAAAGATTTCATCAGTTTGCATCCACACAGAACATAAAGTGTAAAATACTGTTTGCGTACTAGTTATAGCATTAATTCACATTGGACAACACATTAAGGACAGAGATTCCACATGAGGAGTAAGTACACAGTGACTCCTGTTGTTGACTTAACAATTTGACAATCTTGTTTATGGTGTCAGTAATCTCCCTAGGCTCTAATCATGAGTTGCCAAGGCTATGGAAGCCTTTTGAGTTCACCGAGTTTGATCTTATTCAGACAAGGTCATAGTCAAAGTGGAAGTTCTCTCCTCCCTTCAGAGAAAGGTACCTCCTTCTTTGATGGCCCCGTTCTTTCCACTGGGATCTCACTCGCAGAGATCTTTCATTTAAGTTTTTTTTTTTTCTTTTGCCAGAGTGTCTTGGCTTTCCATGCCTAAAATACTCTCATGGGCTTTTCAGCCAGATCAGAATGCCTTAAGGGCTGATTCTGAGGCCAGAGTGCTATTTAGGACATCTGCCATTCTATGAGTCTGCTGTGTATCCTGCTTCCCATGATGGATCATTCTCTCCCTTTTTGATTCTATCAGTTAGTATTAGCAGACACTAGTCTTGTTTGTGTGATCATTTTGACTCTTAGACCTATCAGTGTGATCAATTGTGAACTGAAGATGATCACTTGGGCTAGTGAGATGGCATTG
Organism: Lepus europaeus; assembly: GCF_033115175.1. Lineage (NCBI taxonomy): Eukaryota > Metazoa > Chordata > Mammalia > Lagomorpha > Leporidae > Lepus > Lepus europaeus. The sequence goes on from NC_084850.1 coordinate 134,104,424, forward strand.
GTACATGCCATCTTGATGGGATTGAAATGGAATCCCCTGGCACATTTCTCACTCCACCATTTGGGGCAAGTCCAATTGAGCATGTCCCAAACTATACATCTCCTCCCTCTCTTATTCCCACTCTTATATTTAACAGGGTTAACTTTTCAGTTAGATTTAAACACCTAAGAATAATTGTGTGTTAATTTTTTTCATTTATTAAACTTTTATTTAATATAAATTTCCAAAGTACAGCTTATGGATTACAATGGCTTCCCCCCTCCCATAACTTCCCTCCCACCCGCAACCCTCCCCTTTCCCGCTCCCTCTCCCCTTCCATTCACATCAAGATTCATTTTCAATTCTCTTTATATACAGAAGATCAGTTTAAATAAAGATTTCAACAGTTTGCCCCATATAGCAACACAAAGTGAAAAAAATACTGTTGGAGTACTAGTTATAGCATTAAATAACAGTGTACAGCACATTAAAGACAGAGATCCTACATAATATTTTTTAAAAATTAGTTAATTTTCTATGCCATTTCCAATTTAACACCAGGTATTTTTTTTTTTCATTTCCAATTATCTTTATATACAGAAGATCGATTCTGTATATAATTAGTAAAGATTTCATCAGTTTGCACCCACACAGAAACACAACTAATAGTATTAACTAGAACAAAAAAAAATACAAAAAGGGATAAAGTATTAACTGTACATCAATAGTCAGAACAAGGGCTGATCAAGTCACTGTTTCTCATAGTGTCCATTTCACTTCAACAGGTTTCCTTTTTGGTGCTTGGTTAGTTGTCACCAATCAGGGAGAACATAGGATATTTGTCCCTTTGGGACTGGCTTCTCTCAGCATGATGTTTTCCAAATTCCTCCATTTTGTTGCAAATGACCGGATTTCATTGTTTCATTGTTCTGGTGTCTTTTCTAATAAGGGCACCAATCCTATCATGAGGGCCCCCTACTCATGGCCTTGTCTCAACATAATTGTCTCCAGAAGGCCCCATCTCTAAGTACTATGACATGGGGGGTTAGGGCTTCAGCATAAGCATTTAGTAGGGGGGCATAAACCTTCAGTCATACCAAATTTGTTCTTTGGAGTTTTACACTTCCACATCTGATTTTGCTGTGGGATTTCTGAATACAATAACATGGAGCTAGGCTCTATAATTACCATGTGTGATAATACAAATATGATATCAAGTATAGTTTTACTTTGAAATCTCTCACAACTCATATCCTTACCTCTAAAAAGCACTCTATTCATAGGTCTGGCATTAGAAACTATGGAGAAAACTCTTTATGGAACCATTTGAAAGCTTCTGTATGAACTTCATTTATTAGCAAATTCTTCCCAAATGAAACAGTGATACTGCTTGGACAAATGATAAAGGTCTTGGTGTTATTCAAATTTAACCGAAGGGTAAAAACGTATTCATATCTGTACAAAATCATCTGAGACATAAATGAATACTGTATACTGTGATAGCTGAATTGTTGACACATACCCTCTGGAATATGGAGAGGTTCACTAATGTTATTATGGAGACAATAGGCAAAAGATTACAGGAAAAAAAAATCCCTTTTCCGCAACCTTGGGATGTTGCAGTTAAGTGTTCTGTGGCCTTACAAATACAAGCAGATGTAAGTCCTCCTGATTTTGTTTTGGAGATGCAAATGAAAGTGAGCATCATGGACACTTGGGGGCAATGGAGTGGCATTGGGGGTAGTGTGGTGACAGAGAAGGCAAAGGAATGGGCTATCTTCATCATATTTATAAAAAAAAAAAGCCAATGTATAAGATACATTTTCTGTTATAGGTCTTTGCTAAATAGATCACTATTAGAATTCTTCTGAGTACAAAGGAGCTAGGATCTGCTCTGTTAGGGAAGGGCTGCGAGAAATGGTTGGAGGCTTTCTCTAATGAGACAGAAGACTTCCCACAGGTGAAAGATACAAAGAACATGCTGATGTATTTTCCTTTCCTGCCATATTTACTTGATTAACATGTTACAGAAGAAGAGAAGGGAACAAGGGAACAGGGATTTCGTTTCTTTTTTTTTTTTTTTCCTGAATACAGCTTAATTTGCACACCACAAAGAATAATTGATCCTTTTCTTATGTTTGCTATTCTGTTGAGAGTATTGTATGTAGGAAATCAATTTTCTTGTCTCAAGTCGGTTTGCCTACTTAATTAACTCAGTGACTTAATGGAGATAGACATGATTAAAACACAGTTTGAGAAAGCTTTTAAAATTGTCATTTATTATATATAATAATATTTCATCAAGTATTTCCCTGTAGTAATTTAGATTTTGTTTTCCTTACACCGATGTTTTATTAGGTTTTGAAGGTGATTAGTGCAGTAGTCCTATGATAATTAGAAACTAAAATATTCTTCTTATGCTAGAGTGCATGCAACATAATATTATCTGGCCTGAAATAATGGCATTTCATATGAAACTGGAACTTGGTGCTTTTGGTTCACCTAGATTTCATGTATTGAGTAATCACTTTATAGTCGTCAACTGACTCAAAATAATCAATATTTTTAAGATAAGCTTTTAGGAAATACCCTTTTGTGTCTAATATTTTTTAGCTCTCCCTTTAGAGTAAGCAATTAAAATTCATATATTCCTGATGAGCAAAAGGAAAGAAGACTTTGACAGGAATATATATTTGGAATTAGATTAGGCAGACCAGGGAAAACTTAAATATTAGGAGGAAAGATGATACATTGCATCTTGGACTTTATTTTAGAGGCTAGCATTGTGGTACCGCAGGTTAAGCCACCGCTTGTAATGTTCTCATCCCGTATCAGAGTGCCAGTTCGAGTTTCAGCTGCTCTGCTTCCAATCCAGGGTCTTGGGAAGGCAACAGATAATGGCCCAAGTATTTGGGCCCCTGTTACCCATGTGGGAGAGCTGTGTGAAATTCCTGGCTTTGGCTTGGCCCAGTCCTAGTTGTTGTGGCCCTTGGGGAGTGAACCAGTGGATGGAGGATCTCTTCCCTCTCTATCTCCCTCTGACTCTTTCAAATAAATAAATAAAATTTTTAAAGTATTTTAATCTCTCAGCATTAAAAATTATTTAATGTTGCTTAAAAGTTTAAAAAACATTACGAGTTCCTAAACTTATGCTGCTTTTTGTTAGGTGTATTGTATTTGTATTTTCAGAGTATAAAGCAATTATATTCTGTGTTTTCTCCTTTATAATCATAATCTTGCTTTAGCTCAACGTGTAAATGTGTATTAAGTGACCAGTCCTTATAAAGTTCATGGTATAGGTGTGGTATTCATTTAACTATTAGGGAACATTTGGGATGTGCTCAAATTTTGAAGATTGTGAATACTAATATAAAACTTATGTGCGGACATTATGTTTTAACTTCTCGTAGATAAATATCTCAGAATAGGATCATTGTACTACATGGTATATCTTTAATTTTATAATGTACTGCCGTATTATTTTTGAATGGGCCTTAACATTCTGCATTCCCACCAGAAGTACATGAGAATCCCAGTTGCTTCACATTCTCGCCAACATTAGGTATACTTTTTAACTAACCATCGTAGCAAATGTATAGCAGTGTCTCTTTGTGATTTTATTTCATATTACTCTAGTAACTAATGCTGTAGAACATCTTATGCCTATTGGCCATTTATATATCATCTTTTGTAATAGCTGATGAAATATTTTAGCCCATCATTTTACTGAGATGTTTCTCTTGTTATTATGTGTGTCTTGTAAATATTTTAATAAGGTCTATTTTATTAATTTTTTAGTTTGTGTACTTTTTGTGATCTGAAAAAACTGTCTAACCCAGTGTCTCAAATATTTCCTCTGATATTTTACTCTTGAAGCTTAATAATTTGAGCTCCTCTATTTAGATTTATGGTTATTCAAGTTTTATTTCAAATATCATTTCCCCAGTGATTCTTCCAGGAAGAGTTCATTAAACTCTCCCTCTGTACTTTCATAACACCATCTGAACACTTATCGCAGAATACTTAATTATAATCATTTATTTAAGTAAGTTAATTTTCTCCACTAGCCTATGAGCTTTTATGCATAGTGACAAGTCTTATTCACTTATGAGTGCCAAATGCCTGGACCATGTGTAATATATAAGAGACTCTCGATATTTCTTGAATGAATACATAAATAAACAGCTATGCTCCTCTTTAATTTTTATGAAGCACTTTTACACAGCATTTTATTGTTAAACTCTCACAAGAAGCCCACGAGAAGACATTGTTTTACTTCCATGTTTATTATTATTTTTTTTTTTGACAGGCAGAGTGGACTGTGAGAGAGAGACAGAGAGAAAGGTCTTCCTTTTTGCTGTTGGTTCACCCTCCAATGGCCGCTGCGGCCGGCGCATCTCGCTGATCCAAAGCCAGGAGCCAGGTGCTTCTCCTGGTCTCCCATGGGGTGCAGGGCCCAAGCACTTGGGCCATCCTCCACTGCACTCCCTGGCCATAGCAGAGAGCTGGCCTGGAAGAGGGGCAACCGGGATGGAATCTAGCACCCCGACCGGGACTAGAACCCGGTGTGCCTGCGCCGCAGACGGAGGATTAGCCTAGTGAGCCGTAGCACCGGCCCCATGTTTATTATTTTTAACTGGAATCTATGCATCTCTCAATCCCGCAGTTGAAGGTAAATGTATCTTGGAAAACTGTTTTGGGGCTGGTATGTTTTTTGGCACCTCTTTAAGATGACCCTTAACTCCTGAGTCTCCTTATGACCAAGCTGATCCTTGAATTTGTTCTCCTTCTTCCTTCTACATTTTACTTTGCGTTTTATTAGATGCTTTGGACCCTTTTGTGTACTGGCCAACATCTGTTTATGCTTCACCGTGTTGGACTCTGTACAGCTAACATGAAGGGGAATGTTGACCTATTTTGCCTGACTTACTCAGGTTTTTGCAGTTTTGAAAACCTGGCCTGAAGGTGGCTGTCAGTGTCTTTTAATTTTTTTTTTTTAATTTTTTATTTTTTTATTTTTTTTTTTATTATTTTTGACAGGCAGAGTGGACAGTGAGAGAGAGAGAGAGACAGAGAGAAAGGTCTTCCTTTTGCCGTTGGTTCACCCTCCAATGGCCGCTGCGGTAGCGCGCTGCGGCCGGCGCACCGCGCTGTTCCGATGGCAGGAGCCAGGTGCTTCTCCTGGTCTCCCCTGGGGTGCAGAGCTGTCAGTGTCTTTTATAACGTCCTGGGATACAGATGCCAGGAAGGAAAAATACAAGCCCAGAGCAAACAGTCACTTCCTATTTTCAACACAATTAAAGGATCTTAGCTTGCTACACAAAGCTCTGAGGTTATCAAAACTGGGTTGCTCCCTCGCCTTCACTAATGGGCCCTCCCCATCTTTGTTAAGCCCTCCCTTTAGGACCGTCACCCTCAGTCTTGTCTGTCACATTTCTACCAGCACATATCATTTATCCTCTCAAGCTTTCTGGACTGGTCTGAGCCTGAATTTGACTTTCCAAATTAAGTTTACTTTCCCAACTTCTCACAGGGAAGATTCAAATTAATTATTTAACGATACATGGAAAGGTTGTGTTGAAAAGAACAGCTGGGGGAAGCAAGATTTTCTGAATTCAAATTCCACTTCTACCGGACCCCATTTCTGAATATGGCAAGTTATTGAGCCTCTCTTGCCTCAGTTTATAAAACTCCAAAATGGGCTCATGAGAGTCCCCACATCACTTGTTTGCTTAAATTAGTTGATCAAATTAAATCACATAAGGAAGTCACAACAGTGCCCAGTGTCTAGTAAACAGTCAATACAAATAGTGTTTTAGGTGAATTAAGGAAACCCAGAACAGAGCCATAAAGCACATGACTTCTGACTCTTAAATGTGTAAGTTTTCATCTTATTTCTATGACTTACCAGCCATGTAAGCTAAGTCTGAATAATATGTTCTAGCATTTACAGTACCTTTACCACACAGGATTGGGGTAAACATTAATGTAATATGTCTAGATCACTTTCAGCATAGAACTTGGTACATAATCAGCATGCAATTGAATTGGGCTGTTTTGATTTCTTAGGTTACTGCATTTCCCTCCCTAACTAGTTCATTATTGTCTTTGGAAGCACTGTCCAACTGTCTACACTTATTCTTGAGGGATGCTTTAATGGTACATTTTTGAAGTTGACTTAGAAGGCAGAGGAACTGTTTTCGCATAGACTAAAACTTGTGATACTTCTCAACTCACAGAGGATCAATGGAAGTTTTGTACAAGGAAGACAGCAAAGCCTAGAAACAGGCAAACACATGGGCAGTTTTAATTAACCCAACAGATGAGAGTCCTCTAATTATTTTTCAAAGCACATCTATCTCACTCTGTGGGAAAAGCAGTCATCTAATAATGCCCAAAGTCCAGCAAGTCCCAGATGGACTCAAATTTTCTATTGATAACCAATGCCCATCCCCAAGGGAGAGAGGGAAATATAACCCAATATAACTATGAAGCATATCCAACTGTTGGGAATGGAAATGGGAATAACGAAGGCATCAAGTCACTGTTAATCTTTACTAATACAAGACTAGGAAGAATATATATTAGACACATTGATCTCTAGGTAAAGAAGGTCTATAGATCTAATGAAGGAAATGCATACCCTCCACTCTGCAGTCATTTGCTGTCTATCCAAGTCTATTAATTAAACCATGGGCAGGGCAAACATGCAGCCTACTGTTCACCTTCACCTGCCTATGCTATCAATATGGATCACAGGAGTCACATCAGTTGCATGAAATCAATATTTCTCATCAATGCCCATATAATGTTGTGCAGGTCACAAATTTATTCATGCCAGCATAAAAATTCTTCTTCACGTGAAAATGAAGGCCTAAGTATTATATTTTCAGAGATCAAACCATGAACATTATTTACCATACTCATTAAAGCACCACGATTAGTATCATAGTTTAGCACTAGAAAGATAGAAGATAAGCAAGTAAGAAATTGCTTTTTGCTGAACTATAAAGTGAAATGCCAATACTAAACTGAATTATGTCCTCTCATTCATTCCTTTCCCTCAAATCAGCATTTAATTTGACTAGCAAGGGTGTTTAAGGATAAGCAAGACTTCAGACCATTAGAACTACTCACTTAGGTAGGAGATAAAATTTATTGCTTTATAGGACAAGAAGCTGTCTAGATTTTTTTTAAGGTATACTATTAAAAACATAAATAAAACCCATCCTCCAAGATCTTACTGTCAGCAAGATAACCACTGTACGTTAGGTTAATAAAATAAATACCCTCATTTGATGCCCTGGGTTTTCCTTTTGAGATTTTAGTTGGAGGGAATGCCATATTTCTTTACCTTACTTAAGCTAGCAGGTTATGAAAACTATATTTCCCCCCTAAAGAATTCTCTATTATTTAGAAAGCTTAGGATTGCCTTTGAAAGAGGGGCTTTCCAAATGTCTAGATTGTCCCTTCAGTTTATGAAAATCCATGACCCTTAACTGGTACAGTGCTTAAAAAAAAAAGAAAGAAACACTTTATTTCATTATGTCATGCTCACATGAGTCTATCTCAACTCTACTTTTCCATCAAGCACAAGAGATGTGAGCTTTGGTGCGGAGAGGCTCTGGCAAACACAAGTGTGTCATTTTGAGTGCTGTCATGGGGAAATATCTCTGAAGGGGATATTTCAAAGAATTGGAAGGGCTCTGCTGCTGTCCTCAGAGGAAGAGCAAAGGAGATCAGGATTGGTGGCACCTCTAGGGAAGCAGAGCTGAATGGTAGTGGCCCACATCAGAGTAGAGGACCTGCTGAGCTGTTCCAAGGAGCTGCAAGAAGTGGAGAGGGGTCTTCCTCTTTCTCAACACATTTCATTTGTTTGCTATTTATTATGCATCAACAAATCATAGTTGTTATAAACTGAGTTTGATTTGTTAATACAACGTGGAGTGACCAAATCCAAACAACTACCCTATCCTTATTTCAGCCTTGTGTTAAATACACGGAAGACCCATCTTCCCATCCCTTTTGTCTCCCAAGATTTTTGGACCTCATATGATAGTATCCTATAATCCTGGAAATTATTGGACATATGTTTTTTTAATGATTATTTATTTGAAAGGCAGAGTTACAGAGAGGTAGAAGCAGAAAGAAAGAGATCTTCCTTCGGCTGGTTCATTCCCCAAATGGCCACAATGGCCAGAGCTGGGCAGATCAGAAGCCAGGAACCAGGAGCTTCTTCCAGGTCTCCCAGACGGGTGCAGGGGCCCAAGCACTTGGGCCATCTTCTACTGCTTTCCCAGGCCACAGCAGAGAGCTGGATCAGAAGTGGAGCAGCTGGGACTTGAACTGGCCCCCATACGGGGTGCCAACACTGCAGGCAGCGGCTTTACCTGTTATGCCACAGTGCCAGCCCCTATTGAACATGTTTTTACCAGCATTTCCCACCTCGTATTTTTCCGACACCTCGTGATGCCTGCGCTGCATAGGCTTTAACGATGGATTGTGTGACAAACATATGATATCAACATGCTCCCATTTTGCTCATGGAGTTGTCCAGGGATTCCTGGACTTTGAGTGTGTCATTACAGTGATAGGGAAGAACTCCATCAGGCAGAAAGGAAACCACCCAAAACAAAACAATATTCCAGATATGAATCAAAGTTTAGGAAAAATGATTATCAACCCAGCACTTCATGAACTTCTCTCCTTACCCCAACAATGTCACAATTACTAGCAAGGTATTCTGTTTCTGATGAGATAACACCATGATCACCAACAACTAGAATTAACCCTTGGGTGTTTCTCAGGGCATTTAATAGTCCCTATCTCATCACCATCACTTAGCATAATGGAATGAAAAGAGAACGGGTATATTATCTTTCTATTGCTGTACAACATATTATGCAAATCGTGGCTTGAACGGTGTCCATTTTTAGCTCCTTTTTACAGGTTGGAAGTCTGGCACAACATGGCTGAGTGTTCTGTTTAGGGTTCCACAATGCTGAAGTCAAGGTATCAGCAAACTGTGTTCTCATCTGCAGCTTAGAGTCCTCTTTCAAGCTCATTCCTATTTTTTTTTTTTTTTTTCTGAACAAAAACCAAGGTTTACTACATCAGCGTTCCCAGCCCCAAGTCACAGCTGTCCACATGTGAGAGCCGTGCCAGCAGCGGGCTGGGCGCTCGCGCTCTCCTGCGGGGACACAGATGAACTGTGAACAGCGTCCAGTGTCCAGGAGACGGCCCCCGGCCCAGTGGCTCTGAGCTCACGGATGATGGGGGTCAGGGCAGGGTTCCCGCTGCTCCCCACCCAGCGAGGCCTCAGGGGGGAGGCCGAGAGGGAGGCCTCCTCTCCCCGCTGGGCGTACAGGGTGCGCTGAAGAATTCAGTTAGTTGCATTTATGGGACTGAAGTTTGCTTTCTATCAGCATCTTCTCTCCGTTACTTAATATTCCCTACACTCCTCTTGTGGCCCCCTCCATTAGAATTGCCTTTGTGTTTCGAATTTGTGGTTTCTCCGTGGAAGTGATATCTTATCAGCTCATAGGTTTTAGGGGAAAGGGGCATGGGATCTTGATGGGAAAGGACTTTCTAGAACTTTGCCTGCCATACCAGATCAGTAAGAATCTGAAAAAGGACCTCAGGCCTGTTTTTCCTTTGAGACGAATAATTCTCAAGCATCATTTTCTTAACATTTGTGCAGTAGGGCTGGCACCGTGGCTCACTAGGCTTACTATGTTAATCCTCTACCTGCGGCACTGGCACCCCGGGTTCTAGTCCCGGTTGGGGCGCCGGTTCTGTCCCGGTTGCTCCTCTTCCAGGCCAGCTCTCTGCTGTGGCCCGGGGAGGCAGTGGAGGATGGCCCAAGTGTTTGGGCCCTGCACCCGCATGGGAGACCAGGAGGAAGCACCTGGCTCCTGGCTTCAGATCGGTGCAGCACGCCAGCCGTGGTGGCCATTTAGGGGAGTGAACCAATGGAAAGGAAGACCTTTCTCTCTGTCTGTCTCTCTCTCTCTCTCACTAACTCTGCCTGTCAAAAAAAAAAATGTGCAGTAGGTGTTTGTTTTTTTTTTTTAATTTTTTTTATTTTTTAGACAGGCAGAGTGGACAGAGAGAGAGAAAGGTCTTCCTTTTTGCCGTTGGTTCACCCTCCAATGGCCGCTGCGGCTGGCGCACTGCGCTGATCCGAAGCTAGGAGCCAGGTGCTTCTCCTGGTCTCCCATGGGGTGCAGGGCCCAAGGACTTGGGCCATCCTCCACTGCACTCCTGGGCCACAGCAGAGAGCTAGCCTGGAAGAGGGGCAACCGGGACAGAATCCGGCGCCCCGACCAGGACTAGAACCCGGTGTGCCAGCACCGCAGGCGGAGGATTAGACTACTGAGCCACGGCACTGGCCGCAGTTGAAGGTTTAAAAACAAACCTAAGCATAATGAAAATAATTACCCTGCTTCATAGATGTATAATAGCAGAAAGTCCATGTAGTCCTAACTTGATGGATTGTGAAAAAATTGTGACAAATGCGAATCATTGCACATTTATGTCAGCATTTATGTCACTGAGCGATAAGGATGTGATTCCCTCTGTATGCAGCGAGTCAGCAGAGGAAGGACAGGCAGTTAGCATTATTCTCTGTCCTCACTGCATCTAACGGCCAAGGTGCTGGGTGACTGAACGATCACACCTGGTTGTGTCTTGAGATGCCTCTTTCTTAAAAAAAATTGTTTCTGACATGACACTGGCACATAGAAAGGAGTGGGTAGGAAGACTTATTTCTTCTAATATCAGGAAGGGCAGGCTGTCATGAGCAGAAGAGCTGCCAGGCACCCAGCCCAGGCAGATGGACTTAATGGGAGAACAGGCCCAGGGCCCCCTGTAAGTTACTGGCAGAGAGGAGATTCTTTGACTTGGGTAATTTCCTGCTCTGTCACATTAACTTGCTTTCTCTGGATGCCCTTGAATATATATCCTTTATTAGGGGTGTAGTATAGATTTTACTAAATGATTCTTGTGGAACTCAAGTCCCTGCCATAATAAAGTACTCCTGTGTTTTGGGCTGCCTGGAAGGGGAGCTATACTTTCTCTCCTAAATCTTTTACTTCCTACGTAGAGCCAGACTGAACAATTTACCAGTCATGAATATGTATAATTTGGCTTAGGTCCTCCTAACTCATACACTAAGGGAGCCATTAGGCATATGCTGGGTCCTCAAAGCCAAATGGACCAGAAAGAACATTTACAACAGGCTTTGGTGATCATTTCAGTGGGCATTTCACACAGCCAGTCCTGGCGATTCAGAGCCAGTCACCCAGTTTTTGTCCGAGTTGGACAATGCCTTTACTTTCCACTGATGGAACAGACACACTGAGGGTCCAATCTGGCACTCCAGGGGTGTTATCGATAGCCAATACTTGTGACATAGGTATCACTCTAACAGTTTCATATGCGGGTACTTCAAAAAGTTCATGGAAGTGCCTGTTATACAAAAACTATGGATTTCAGAATCTGTTTGAGCAAAAGTAAGCTTATCTTTTAATTCCATTTTTCATGAATTTTTGAAGTATTTTAGTTTGGGTTAACTCTGATGGTCTCCACAACACAATGAAGCTAGTCTTGTCAAGATCCCCTTTCGCAGATGAGATATGGCAGTCATGCAAACAAAACTAACATCATATGGCTTGAACCTAGATATCTTATCTGAACAACTAAACTATGGGATTTTATGTCATTTCTGATAACATGTACAGGACAGAAATCCTGCCGCATTGAATTCTCTTGAAAAACAGTCCTCTTCAAGTCATTACTTTCAAAAATACCACCAAGATACTGACATTGTGGTGCAGCAGGTTGAGCTGCTGCCCATGATGCTGGCATTGCATGTGAGCACAGGTTCGAGTCCCAGCCACCTCACTTTAGTGGGAAATTTAAGACCCACATTTTTAAAACCACAAACACAAAAATTTAAGGAGAGCAAACACTAAAATTTATATTCATTTACAATGTAAATCTGCATGCTGTGGTGTGTGGTGGATGTTTCTATATTATGAAGATGCAAAGAGAGAGAAACTATGTAATAATACAGAAGCTGAGTTGAAAAATCGTCTTCCAATTAGAAATACTGATTGTATTACCAAATCTGTGTAAACTCACGTATGAAATATACTTGTTCTGTGCATCATTGAAAAACTTTTTGCTATAAATATTTTGACATCTGTTGTAACAGTTCTTTTTATCGTTACAAGCAGTCTCCCCAGAAGTACAAGTTTAAAAAACAAAAGCTGTGTGAAAGCACTCACATCAAAGATAAAAAGAGCAAATAAAATAAGCAAGCAAATGGTGATTTATTTAAATAGCATCCTACTTTGCTTAGGTGTAGACACATTTTAGTCCTTTCGGTAGGATCTTCAGGCACTAATGAGAATTTTCTTCTGAATGTTTTTACCACGAAGAAATGTTGAACATTTGAGGGAGGAGATAGACTTGCCTGATCAGACAGTGCACAGTTCATGTGTTTATAGAAACATCACATGGTACCCCGTAAAAAACACGTTTGGAATTTTGCACAGGCACTGTCGGTCTCAGAATTGCTAATGAGAGACAGCATTTTAGAGTAGAAAACATAGAACTGAAGAGCTGCCTTTGCTAACTGTCGCTGGGATACCCTCATTGATACTGAGATATTGAGGGAAGTATTGTCACTAAATAGAGGAAAACATCAATAATTGCAGTACAGTAGGGAATTTGATTTAATTAAATATATGATTGAATATTTGATTTAATTAAATATATGACGAGGAATTCCTTGCCCCTAATGAGTGGTTTCCTCCAATGGGAAATTCTCTGTTTTCCTTTAGTTATTCACTTGACACATTCATACCAAGCTCTGTGCTGTGCTAGGTACACGTGGGTTTTTTTTTTTTTAAAGATTTATTTATTTGAAAGCCAGAGTTACACAGAGAAAGAAGGAGAGGCAGAGAGAGAGAGAGAGACAGAGGTCTTCCATCCGCTGGTTCACTCCCCAGTTGGCCACAATGGCCAGAGCTGCGCTGATAGAAGCCAGGAGCCAGGAGCTTCTTCTGGGTCTCCCACATGGGTGCAGGGGCCCAAGGGCTTGGGCCATCTTCTACTACTGTCCTAGGCTATGGCAGAGAGCTTGATGGGAAGCGGAGCAGCTGGGACTCAAACTGGCACCTATATGGGATGCCGGCACTGCAGGAGGTGACTTTACCTACTACGCCTCAGTGCCATCCCCTACATGTGGATTTCTACCCTTCTGGGGTATATGTTTGACAATGTCATATTTCTCAGTATCAGAGACATAGTTCCCATTAGGTATCTCTTGGGAATAAAAATTTTGGTGAGTCCCTGAGTAATTTTGTCTGGAGTTTGAAAGAGAGGGGCAAGGAACTACCTTTTATGGGATCCATCAAGAAAGACTGTACTTTTTTTCTTTTTTTTGACAGGCAGAGTGGACAGTGAGAGAGAGAGAGAGAAAGGTCTTCCTTTGCCGTTGGTTCACCCTCCAGTGGCCGCTGTGGCCGGCGCACCGCGCTGATCTGAAGCCAGGAGCCAGGTGCTTCTCCTGGTCTACCGTGGGGTGCAGGGCCCACGCACTTGGGCCATCCTCCACTGCACTCCCGGGCCACAGCAGAGAGCTGGCCTGGAAGAGGGGCAACCGGGACAGAATCCGATGCCCCGACCGGGACTAGAACCCGGAGTGCCGGCGCCACAAGGTGGAGGATTAGCCTGTTGAGCCACGGCGCCGGTGAAAGACTGTACTTTAAAGGTAGCTATTACAACAACTGACTTGGTCAAAGGCATTTATGGCTGACAAGGGATTCAGCTCCTAGGAAGTCTGAATGCTGATATTTTATCTATTGCAATAGGCTGTCCCACCTGAAGCTTTAGCATCTCTCTATTCACTCTACAAATGTCTACTGAGTGCCTACTTTGTGAGAAGCAGTATTCTGAGAATGTGATGGTATTCTAATTATTTTAGTACAAGGAATATACATTTCAAATTCCATTAATTTTGTTAGATATTTGATTATTATATTAGTTAATTTTATTAAAACAGAAATGGACTGTAACAGAGGGACTTAGACCGTTCTGGAAATTCAATGAAATAGAGTGAACAAATGTTATACCTGTCACCTGTATGCTGCTAATTATCAAACAAATACAGGTACTGATGTGAATTACTTGAATTCATACTAGGTTTTTGTGTTTGTGATTATGTTTTCAGTAAGTAGATACTAAACATCAAAGTATTTTCATCTGGGAGACATGCCATATTTTGTTACTAAAAGGAAGGCCCTCAAACTCAAAAGGAATGGAAATCATTATATAAAAATACAATTTCAGATATTTTATTATTATCATTGGAGGTAAAAAAAGAAAAAAAGGAACTATTTAAAAGTAAATGGCTACATGTATATTTGAGTGAGATAGAGCATTTTGAAATTTGGCCTTCATGTAAACAATGAAGGAAGATCAAGATCTGTTTCACAGAAAATATTTGCAGAGTCAAGGAAAAATACCATGGAAGTGTAAAGTTTCTTTGAAGATATGGCTAAAATAAGGATTACAGATTTTAAAGCTATTTTGTGCCATTTCCTCTCTAACCTAATCTACTTGATCTTCCCAGCATCCCACTCTCCAAGGACCTTTGCAAATACTCCCTTTCATAGTTCTTTAGCCATCAAAGAAACCACATATTAAGCAGCTTTGTTGTACTTTCGCCTACATGCTAAAAATACTAATTCATGAACTCCCTTCCATCTGAGGTGCAGGTTAGCAGAGTTTCAGGGTGGTGAACTAATGGTTAGGAGACCTGGTACTGAGACAACTCTTTTTCTAGTAAAACCTAACCTAGGTACCTCTCTGTTACTCATAAAAACTGACAAATAGTATTTTCCAGGCTCATATCCAAAACTTATTTTCATGGATAACGAAATAAAGAGCACAAAAGAGATTTGAGGATTGTAAATATGTAAAACAAGGTATTATTAATAGCCCATTACCCTCAAAGTAGCTCAAACATCATGTGTTTTTCTTGAATCGTTTTTCTTTTTGTGGTTCTTGTTCAGAGTTACATAGAAACGGACATTTATGTACTTCAATATGTGTACTATTATAGATGCATCCCTTACATGAAACCTGTGGGAGCAATTATGCACTGTAATTCAGTTTTTCAAATTTTATTAAGCTGATATTGTAACATACACAATTTATTACATATTACTCCAGGTGGGACTTGGGCATAAACCCATAATCACACATACTAATATTTCTTTGGAAAGTGATATGAATATTTGTAACAAATGGGATGTGTAGAGCCTAAGTTAGCCTCTCTTCAGTTCAGAACAGGTTTTCCTGCCAAGTGAGCTGTGGAAAACTGTTTGGTTTGCAGAGCTTTCGGAATTTCAGGAGCATGATAAGGGTACAATTTCAAAAGTGCTAAATATTTATGTTTCATAGTAGGTCTGTGTCTTTCCCCTCAATCCTAGTCACCGTGTGGTCAGTCCACTACCTTAATGGTGGGTGATGTCCTCCTCCACCACTTCCCAGCCGGGAAGCAGCTCCTTCACTCCCTTCCCCCAGAGTTACCCACCATCCACAACAGAGGGACTCTGGGCAGCCTGAAGGCAACTGATTTGTCCAGAGCGAACAGGGGACGTAACTGGACTACGTAGGGTCCCTTCATTGGCCCTGCCTCCATCACAGATAACGGAAAACACAGGGGAACTCCTGTCCTCAAGTGGACAATGCTTTCCTCTGAGTATTTGGAATTACACAACGTGAACATCCCAGCACTCCTACAGCCCAGTTGTCTATCTCCTGAGAACGAGACAAGAGTCAGAGAGAGAGAATGAATGAATGAATGAATGAATGTGATTTAACTTTACTGTTCAGAGAAAGAGGACAGAGGATTCCCTTAGTCCTTTTTGGCTTTCTAGTCCATTTTAAATGCCCAAGCGCACATCCATTCTTAGTTTCTATGAGACATTCCAGTTACTATGAAATAGTTATCACTTTCTACAATAAATTAAAAATTTTTAAGAATAGTTTCTGAGTTATAGAACGTTCCGAAGATAGTACAGAGTTTGCATAATACACTATACCTAGTTTGCCTTTTGAGTTAGCATGTTACCACGATGTGGTACATTTGTCACTTCTATTGAGCTAATATTGATTTCCTACGTTTCGCCCAGCCTTTACTGCTGTTCAGGGATCCCATCCAGGATGTCACATTATGTTTCTGTAGGTTCCCTTTGACTGTGAAAGTTTCTCAGATTTTTCCCTGTTTTCATAACTTGACTCTTTTGAGGTACATTGCTCAATTATATCGTAGAATGTTCTTCAGTTGGGAACTGACATTTTTCTTGTGATTAGACTGGGGTTATGGATTTTGGGAAGGAAAATCAGAGTGGAAAAATGTTGCACTCATCATATCCTACCAAGAGTGTGTACTATCAGCAGGACTCATCCTTCTGGATGTTGGCCCTGATCACCTGGATAAGATAGTGTTTGTCAGATTTCTCCACTATGAAGTCACTCTTTTTCTCCCTTTCATATACTGTTAACAATGGAGTCATCATTATGACTAGCCTACAGCCCACACTTAAGGGATGGAGAGTTATGCATCAATTCGTTGAGGGCAGAATATCTATATGAATTATTAACAATTCTTCTGCATGGGAGATTGGTTTTTCTCCCCAAAGTATTCTTATGTGATCATTGATTTATATCTGTACGGGCACATGGGTATTTGTTTTATAGTATGGATTATAATCCAATACTGCTTCAGGTAGTTTTTTTGCTTAAACACTTTGAGATTTTTGTCACTGGGAACTCATTCAGTTAGTTCCTTTGACTTACATACCCTTATCATGATGTGTGTGTGTGTGTGTGTGTGTTTGACCCAGTCAATCTCAGTTGGATCAGGAAAGAGCAGGAGCAGTGATTCAATTTGGGCACAGAGCATCTCTTTGCTCGCAACTGAAACTGCAGTGCTTGGTTCTCATGATTGGGGAAATGGGAGACTTGAAGTCCTCGAAACTTCTCTAGGGGTTGCTTCCAATAGAGATAACCAGGCCGGCGCCGTGGCTCAACAGGCTAATCCTCCGCCTTGCGGCGCCGGCACACCGGGTTCTAGTCCCGGTCGGGGCACCGATCCTGTCCCGGTTGCCCCTCTTCCAGGCCAGCTCTCTGCTGTGGCCAGGGAGTGCAGTGGAGGATGGCCCAAGTGTTTGGGCTCTGCACCCCATGGGAGACCAGGATAAGCACCTGGCTCCTGCCATCGGAACAGCGCGGTGCGCCGGCCGCAGTGCGCTACCGCGGCGGCCATTAGAGGGTGAACCAACGGCAAAGGAAGACCTTTCTCTCTGTCTCTCTCTCTCTCACTGTCCACTCTGCCTGTCAAAAAGGAAAAAAAAAAAAAAAAGAGATAACCATAAGACATGCATCTCACATGACCTACATAAACTCATGTAAGAACAAATGAACACTTCTCTGGAGGCCCTTAAAGACCATGACAGAAATTGCCTTGCTTTCTCATAATTTGAAGTATACATTATATCCATACTATATAATCCATTTTCTTTAGAATGACACCATCTTTGGCCCTAATGTTTCTTTTACCTTATTTGCTTATTTGGTGACATTTACTAACAAAAATATTCCTCTCCTAAGTCCCCACCTACATAGTCTCATCGACACACACAGGTGTGATATAAACAGGTTCTGCTTATGGATGCTGTCACTATTTGTTCCTAGAAAAATCTTCATTAAATGATTCTGAGTCTTCTATCCACCATATGTGTGGAGTCTGATTCCACTTTTGCCGTCTGTCTTCATGTTCTCTGTGGATATGACAGAGCCGATTTATAATTCTGCAGTTATTTATTTTCATTGCAATTCAGAAGCTTCATTTAAATGGTAACCACTTGGTTTTTTTTTTTAGACAGCTCAGAAACCATGTATTTCTGACACACTATATACATTTTACAGAATGATTTCTATGGCACTTCTAGTGATGCCAGGAGGATTTCAGAATCTTTATCAACTTTTCTGTCTTCTCAGGTTAAATTTGCCATAGGCAATTTTTTTTTTTTTAAATTTTTGACAGGCAGAGTGGACAGTGAGAGAGAGACAGAGAGAAAGGTCTTCCTTTTGCCGTTGGTTCACCCTCCAATGGCCGCCGCGGTAGCGCGCTGCGGCCGGCGCACCGCGCTGTTCCGATGGCAGGAGCCAGGTGCTTCTCCTGGTCTCCCATGGGGTGCAGGGCCCAAGCACTTGGGTCATCCTCCACTGCACTCCCTGGCCACAGCAGAGAGCTGGCCTGGAAGAGGGGCAACCGGGACAGGATCGGTGCCCCGACCGGGACTAGAACCCGGTGTGCCGGCGCCACAAGGCAGAGGATTAGCCTAGTGAGCCGCGGCGCCGGCCGCCATAGGCAATTTTGTCTGCTGCTACATAATTAATAATAAGGTTTTAACTCATTTCCTATGCTTTAGTATTTATTTTAATATTACACTGATTTTATTTTAACCCATTTAAATTATTTATTCAAACTTTCATGTAAAAAATGTATTGAAACATAAAGATTAATTCAGTTAATTAACCTTTTGATTAAGAAGTAAGAGCCCAGTACTTATCTTTATGGATTTTTTTGTCCTTGAAATAGACTGTTGAGAATTACAACTTAAAAGCTATATTTCAAGTGGCTACTAATTATGGCCAAATCTACATTATTGGGGAATTAAAGGAATTAACCCATGCTCAATTGCAAGTTCTCTTACTAAAACCCTTGTTGAAAAACAAAGGCACTGCAAGCAGAGAACATCCCACACTGTGTCAGTGTGCTAGAATTTACACCATCTCTGCAAAGCCTCAATATCTATTTGTTAATCCCAAATGGTTTGGGCTGAAGTAGATGGTTCTGTTTATTAACTCTGCAAATACCTTTGCTCTGCCACTGGGTTCCGTCTCTATGCTAAGAAACAGTTGAGTGTTCAAAGATGAACAGTATGCAATCACTGCCCGAAAGGCGAAGATTGTCTAGTAGAGGAACAAAAAAAGAAATGCAGAAACACGCAGAAAATAAGGCAGAATGGGATAAAGGACCAAATTACTTCTGGCGGGCTTAATCTAAAGGCTTTATATTTCCTTCTTTTTCTGTTTTACTCCTAAGCATAATCAATATTCTAGCCAAACAGAAATACTTATATCTTCCCCCAAAAGTCTTCAGTGCTTACTCATTTCTGTTATTTATTTCAGGTTTTCCCTCGTCGTTCCTGCTTATTGCAATTCTATTGACTCTCAATAGATCAACTCAAATATTGCAGCCTCCATGAAAGCATTCATTGCTTTTTTTTTTTTTTCTAACACAGCAAGTATTAAGACATAAATCTCCCTTCTTTGACATCCAGGTACATTTGTGGTTTTTGGCCATTTTTGTATTTCTATGGTTTTTTTTTTAATTTTTGACAGGCAGAGTGGACAGTGAGAGAGAGAGACAGAGAGAAAGGTCTTCCTTTTGCCGTTGGTTCACCCTCCAATGGCCGCCGCGGTAGCGCGCTGCGGCCGGCGCACCATGCTGTTCCAATGGCAGGAGCCAGGTGCTTCTCCTGGTCTCCCATGGGGTGCAGGGCCCAAGCACTTGGGCCATCCTCCACTGCACTCCCTGGCCACAGCAGAGAGCTGGCCTGGAAGAGGGGCAACCGGGACAGGATCGGTGCCCCGACCGGGACTAGAACCCGGTGTGCCGGCACCGCAAGGCGGAGGATTAGCTGTTGAGCCACGGCGCCGGCCTATTTCTATGTTTTTACTTTGGATTCTATTAGATAAGGGGTTTATTGGAACACAGCCAGGATCATTTGTTTACGTGGCTGTCTTTGTGTAACAACTGCAGAGTTGAGTGGTTGTGACAGAGACCTTATGGCTTGCAGGTCCAAAATATTTACTATCCAGCCCTTTGCAGAGGATATTTACTGACCCTTGAACTAGATAATAAATTGCTTACGGTGAAGGAACTCTCCTGACTATGTTTCTGACCTACTTAATATCTAATATAGTAGATGCACCTTGAATATTTATTGACTTAATTTGAATCTAAACTGATTAACTGTAATTTAGTCACAGAATCTGTGGGAGAAAAAGGTGAACCTTTAAGAAAAACTGACATGTAAAGAGGAGTGGCTGGGTGGGTGATTCGGTCCCCTACTTCCAATTCAGTACCTACAGTGTTATTTAAAAAAAAAAAGTTAAGGGACAACTATTTGGCATAGCAGTTAAGACACTGCTTGAGATGCCTACATCCTATGTCAGAGTACCTGAGTTTGAGTCCTACCTAACTCAACTCTTGATTCCAACTTCCTGCTGATGTGTACCCTGGGAGACAGTAGGTGACGTGTCAAGTACTTGGGTCCCTGCTGCCCATGTGGTAGACCTGGATTGAGTTCCTGGCTCCTGGCTTCAGCCTGGCCCAGCTCTGGGTGTTATGGGCGTTTGGGGAGTGAAAACAGCACATGGGGAGCTCTTTCTCTGTATCTCTTCTGGCCTCCCAAATAAAAGAGTAAAAATTTTGAAAGAGAGTTAAGAATAAGCGTAATTATAAGCCCAAATATACTGAAATATTTCACTCTGATACACATCTCTTGGTGAAACATTTCTAGAGAAAAAACCAATATTTATTCCCATACATACCAATTCTTAATTGCTTAAAAAAAGTTGTTCTCAGTCTTAGAGTCCACAGACTATGTATGTACCAAATGCAGTCATCTTTTATTAGAACAACTGTATTCTTAGCACTTACAAGCTAATGTGAGTTATGAAAATTGTTTCAATTATCTAAGTTGTCATTCAATTTATTTCCATTCCACGTCAAATTTTAAAAATAAATCATGGGTTCCAAGATGGAGGAACAGCAACAGGGTGGTCTGACTTAGGCAGGGCGAAATTAATATAAAAAAAAAGTGGAGAGACTGCACTCGTAGGGTGAAGTTGCAGGGAAACCGCAGTGGGAGGTCCTGTGAAAGCAGAGGAAATGGGCCAGACTTGTGTGGGAGGTGCAAAGACGCATCAAGGAGCAACAAAACAATAAAAGACCCAGCCGCTTGGATCTGGGGTAAAAAGCACCTGCCCTGGCAAACCAGGCGAGATCAGACAGCACAGGCTCACGCTGCTGTTGATACAGCTGGAGGCAGAGCCTAGTGAGCTGCACCATTTTGGAGTCCGGCTCAGGTCCCTCAGGACAATGGGGCCACAGCTCACCTGGAGTGGGGAAAGTGGCGCCTCTCTCTCTCTCCCCTTCTCTCCCTTACAACAGTGACCTGCAGCCGGCAATGTGAGGGCTAGCACCATTTTTGGACATAAGCAGCTAGCAGTTTTTGTGCACACACCCAGCAACTGTTGGGGTCACCCTTCAGCCAGTCAGCAGGGGCAACCACAGTAGTTCAAGAGCAACTTTTAGGGTTGGTTTCCACTGTGCCAGCTGCACCCACCCAGCAACAGGTTGGGAGGGGGAAACCATCCATACGGAAGGGCAGTTACAGCTGCGGGACTCTTCTATGTGCCCAGTGCAATTGTGAAGTGAGCTGGGCTGCTGCTAGTGAGTATAGAGTATGCCCGTGACCCAGAGATCTTACCAGAGAGAAAAACCCACATTCCTAACTGTCTCTGAATCTGGTTGGGAGGACCAGACTCGACTCAGCAGGTGGGAACACACACGGACAGAGGCTCTAGGAACACCCCAGTCTCCCTGCATACAGGATGGGCTAGTAGGCTAACAGTGGTGAGGCAGAAGAAAGAGTATCCAAACTAGAAGACAAATCTCTGGAAATTTTAGTCATATCAAAAAAAAAAAAAAGAAAAATTAGAAAACTTAAAAACAGTGTTGGAGATCTATGGGATACTACCAAATGACCCAAAATATGAGTTTTAGGATTGCCTGAAGGTGTGGAAAGAGAGAAAGGACTAGAAGGCCAGCTTAGTAAAATAATTATAGAAAACTTCCCTAATATGGAGAAAGAAAGAAATGTCCAAGTATATGAAGCACAGAGAACACCTAACAGACATGACCAAAAAAGATCTTCATCATGACACATTGTAGTAAAATTCTCCACAGTAAAGCATAAAGAAAAATTTCTAAAATACGCACGAAACACCACATTACTTTCAGAAGAACTCCAATTAGACTCACAGCTGACTTCTCATCAGAAACCCTACAGGCTAGATGACAATGGCAAGATATAATCCAAGTCTTAAGAGAAAAACTGCCAATCCAGAATACTATACCCTGCAAAACTCTCATTTGTGAATGAAAGTGAAATAAAGACCTTCCCTAAGAAACAGAATTTGTCACAACTCATCCAGCTTTAGAAAAGATACTTAAGGGGATGCCACACACAGAAACCCAGAAAGGTAGCCATCATAATGAAAGAATGGGAAGATAGAAAATCACCCAGTAAAAATACAAAAGAAATCTAAAGTAAATGACAAAAATATTCATGGAAAAATGGCAGGGCCAAGTAGTTACTTATAAATGGTTACCTTGAATGTAAATGGCCCCAACTCTCTATTTAAAAGGTACAGACTGGCCAAATGGATTAAAAAAGAAGACCCATCTATTTGCTGCCTACAAGAAACACACCTCATCAACAAACATACACATGGACTGATAGTGAAAGGATGGAAAAAGATATCCCATGCTAATAGAAAGGAAAAAAAAGAGCAGATTTAGCCATCCTAATATCAGACAAAATAGATTCCAACACAAAAACTGTTAAGAGACAGAGAAGGATACTATGTAAAGATTAAGGGATCAATACAGCAGGAAGACATGACTATAATAAATGTATATGCACCAAATTACTGGGTGCTTGCATATTTAAAAGAACTGTTAATGGATCTAAAGGGAGACAGACCAATACAATAGTATGGGGGACTTCACCCCACTTTTCTCAATGGATGATAGATCAATCAGACAGAAAATCAACAAAGAAACAACAGAACTAATCAACACTATGGACCAAATGGGCCTAACTGATATCTACAGAACTTTTCACTCCACAGTAGCAGAATACACATTCTTCTCAGCAGTGCATGGAACCTTCTCTAGGATAGATCATATAGTAGACCATAAAGCAAGTCTCAGCAAATTAAAAAAAAATCAAAATCATACTATGCACCTTCTCTGATCATAACGGATTGAAGCTTGAAACCAACAACTCAAGAATCTCAAAAATATATGCAAACACATGGAGACCGAACAACATGCTCCTAAATGAAAAGTGAACCTAGGAGAAATCAAAAAATTTCTGGAAATGAGTGAAGATGACAATACATCACATCAAAACTTAGGGGACACAGCCAAAGCAGTGTTAAGCAGGAAGTTTGTAGCAATTAGTGCCTACATCAAGAAACTGGAAAGTCACCAAATAAATGAGCTATCAGTGCATCTCAAAGACCTAGAAAAAAAAAACTAAACAAAACCCAAATTAGGAGGAAAGAAATAATTAAAATTATGGAAGTAATAAACAAAATTGACACTCCATTGGCCCAACTAACAAAAAAAGAGAAAGAAGATCCAAATCAATAAAATTAGAGATGAAAAAGGAAATGTAACAACAGATACCACAGAAATAAAAAAAATAATCATCAGGAATTACTACACAAAGCTGTATGCCAACAAACTGGGGAACCTAGAAAAAAATGAATAGATTCTTGGATGCATGCAACCTACCTAAATTGAATCATGAAGACATAGAACACTTAAACCGACTGAGAACCAAGACAGAGATTGAATCCGTAGTAAAGACCCTTCCAAAAAAGAAAAGCTCAGATCCCAATGGCTTCACTGATGAATTCTACAAGACATTTAAAGAACTAATCTCAATTTTTCTCAAGCTATTCAAAGCAATTGAGAGGGATGGAATCCTATGAAACTCCTCCTATGAAGCCTGCATTACCTTAATTCCTAAGCCAGAAAAAGATAGAACAGAGAAAGAGAACTATAGACCAATATCCCTTATGGACATAGATGCAAAAATTCTCAACAAAACACTTACCAATTAAATCCAACAACATATCGGAAAGATCATTCACCTGGACCAAGTAGGATTTATCCCTGGTATGCAGGGATGGTTCAACATCCAAAAATCAATAAATACGATAAACCACGTTAATAAACTGAAGACCAAAAACCACATCATTATCTCAATAGATGCAGAGACAAAATTTGACCAAATTCAATACCCTTTTATGAGAGAAAACTTAAGCAAACGTGGTATGGAAAGAACATTCTCAACATAAAGCAATTTATAACACACCCACAGCCAGCATCCTACCGAAGGGGATAAATTGGAGGCATTCCTATTAAGATCTAGAACAAGACAAGGATGTCCACTCTCACCATTGTTATTTAATATAATCCTGGAAGTTTTAACCAGAGCCATCAGGCAAGAAAAAGAAACCAAATGGGTATAAGGAAGAAGTCAAACTATCCCTATTTGCTGATGACATGAGTCTATATATAGAGAACCCAAAAGACTCCATGAAGATATTATTGGACCTCATTAATGAGTTTGGTAAAGTAACAGGATATAAAATCAACACACAAAAATCAATAGTCTTTGTATCCACAGAGAATGCCATATATCAGAAAGAACTTCTAAGATCAATGCCATTTACAAGAGCTACAAAAATTTTTAAATACACTGGAATAAATTTAACCAAGGATGTCAAAGATTTATATCATGAAAATTACAAAACATTAAAGAAAGAAATAGAAGAAGACATAAAAAGGGGGAAAATTTTTCATGTTCATGGATTGGAAGAATCAACATCTGCAAAATGTCAATACTACTGAATGTAGTTTATAGGTTCAGTATGGTACCAATCAAAACACCAACAACATTCTTCTCAGATCTAGAAAAAATGATGCTAAAATTCATATGGGAACACAGGAAACCCCGAATAGCTAAAGCATTCTTAAATAACAAAAAGAAACCTGGAGGCATCACAATACCAGACCCTCAAGACATACTACAGGGCATTTGTAATCAAAATAGCCTGGTACTGGCACAAGAACAGATATGTATATCAATGAAGCAAAATAGAAACTCCAGAAATTAATCCACGCATGTACAACCAACTTATCTTTGACAATGGAGCAAAAATCAACCCCTGGAGCCAAGACAGTCTCTTCAACAAATGGTGCTGGGAAAACTGGATTTCTGCAAACAGAAGTATGAAACAACACCCCTACATTACACACCTTACAGAAAAATCCACTTAAAATGGATCAGAGACCTAAATCTATGACATGATACCATTAAATTACTAGAGAATATTAGGGAAACCCTACAAGACATTGGCACAGGAAAAGAATTCTTGGAAAAGACCCCAGAAACACGGGCGCTCAAAGCCAAAAATAAGTGGGATTACATCAAATTGAGAAGCTTCTGCACTCTGAAAGTAACACTCAGCAAAGTGAAGGGAGAACTAACTGACAGAATGGGAGAAAATATTTGCAAACTATGCAACTGATAAAGGATTAACTTCCAGAATCTATAAAGAGCTCGAGAAGCTCAACAACTACAAAATAAAGAACCTAGTCAAGAAATGGCCAAAGGAACTGAACAGACATTTTTTTCAAGAGAGGAAATTCAAATGGCCAATAGACAGATGAGAAAATGCTAAGGATCACTAGCTCTCAGGGAAATGCAAATCAAAACCACCATGAGGTTTCACCTCACCCCCATTTCAATGGCTGTCATACAGAAATCAATAAATAATAAATGCTGCTGAGGTGTGGAGATAATGGTTTCCTAATCCATTGTTGGTGGGAATGTAAACTGGTACATCCACTATGGAAGACAGTGTGGAGATATCTCAGAAAGCTGAATATAGACCTACCATATAACCCAGCCATTGCACTCCTGGGAATTTATCCAAACGAAATGAAATCAGCTTGTGAAAGAGTGATCTGTACCCCCCATGTTCATTTCAGCTCAATTGATAATAACTAAGATATGGAATCAACCCAGATGCCTGTCAACTGAAGGCTGGATAAAGAAATTATGGTGTATATATACACTATGGAATACTACACAGTGGTAAAAAAAATGAAATCCTGTCATTTGCAACAAAATGGATGCAACTGGACACCATTATACTTAGTGAAATAAGCCAGTCAGAAAAAGACAAATACCATATGGTCTCTCTGATCTATGGTAACTAATGGTATACTTAAAGGGTAATCTATAGGAGCAAAACTGACACCTTGAAATACTATGATTTTGAACATTCCTTGTCTTGACTGTTGAGGAACAATGTTTTTCTTGTTTGTGTTTTTGTTATGTTTTTTCTTCATACTATTCAGTGAACACTCTACATAGCATAGGGTTAATCTTATGAGTATAAAATTAACTGAAAACTGATCTCTTAAAAAATAAGAATGCGAAAGGAAGAGGGAAGAGGAAGAAAGGTGGAAATGTGGGTGGGAGGGAGGGAGGGGTAAAGAATCACCATGTTCCCAAATTTGTATATATTAAATGCATGAAGTTGTATTCCTTAAACAAAATTTAAAAATTGAAAAAAAATAAGGATTTAAAACCATACCAGTGACTTCCACATAAGGGCAAGATGAAGTAGAAGAGACCATATTTATCCTCTATCCTGAATCAACTAATAAATGTGGATGAAATATGTGACAAAAAAGTTTTCAAGGCATTAGACATCAGATAAAAGGGAACACTGATCACTAAAAGACGAGCAACAAGTGAGGTTAGTCCTATTGCTCCAATTTACTGTCTTGAAAGAGTTTCTATGTCGTGATGCAGGGAGGAGGAACCTAAGCAGAACCCAATCAGATCTTAGAATTGATGAGACATATTTGGGGGTCTGAAAAGTCCACAGATGCTAGAGTTCACAGGACAGAGTAACAAAGAATTCTGAAAGTCTACAGAGATTTCCTCTAGAGTAGGAGTGGGTGATCTTTTTTTTTCTGCCAAGGGCCATTTGAATACTTACAACATCATTCACAGGCCATGCAAAATTATCAACTTAAAAATTAGTCTGCTACAGAATTATTGAATCTTAAATCCCTCTTGCAGTTGCCTTGGCAGGGTCAGATCAAAAGATTTTTGTAGAGCAGACATTCCCCACCCCTGCTCTAAAGCATTCAGCACAGTACCAATGGACTGAGTATCTGAGTTCCAGGGGACGAGCCACCAGAATTAATTAATGGAAACATAGCTTGGAATTCAATGCATTTTCCCATAAACCAGATTAGAAAGCCTGATTGCTCATTGGGTGTTAATAGAGTACTCAGAAGAGTATTAAATCTTAATAGCGAGAAAAAAGGATCAAAATGTTTCCGAGCAACTTAGCTATGTCCCAGAACATCTCAATGATTTTGAAGAAAAAAAAATCCAGCCCCTATTAGACAAAATCACAAGGCCTGGAATGTAATAAGTCACCAGGCATACAAAGAAGCAGGAACTTAAGACACATAATTAGGCAGAAGCAGAAACTGTACACTTACCAGGCAACCAACTTGCCAGTCTTGGGCTTCCTAAATTCTAGACCTGTGAGCAATAAATGTCTGGTGGTGAAAAATTAATCAGTCTGTGATATTTTGTTATAGCAATGTAAATGAACCAAGAGAAAATGAAAAAGCAACAACAAAAAAGAACAGAGGCTTAGGGAGCTGTAGAACAATGTCAAGTGGCCTAATATATGAATATATGTAATTAAGTCTCTGAAGAAGATACAGAAATGTATAGAGAAGCGTTACTTGAAAAACTAATGGATACAGGCCGGCGCCGTGGCTCAGTAGGCTAATCCTCTGCCTTGCGGCGCCGGCACACCGGGTTCTAGTCCCGGTCAGGGCACCGATCCTGTCCTGGTTGCCCCTCTTCCAGGCCAGCTCTCTGCTGTGGCCCGGGAAGGGAGTGGAGGATGGCCCAAGTGCTTGGGCCCTGCACCCCATGGGAGACCAGGAGAAGCACCCGGCTCCTGACTGCGGATCAGCGTGGTGCGCCGGCCGCAGCGGCCATTGGAGGGTGAACCAATGGCAAAGGAAGACCTTTCTGTCTCTCTCACTGTCCACTCTGCCTGTCAAAAAAAAAACAACAAAAAACTAATGGATACAATTTTTCCAAATTTGATAAAACCTATAAATTCGCAAATTAAGCAGATTGATGAACTCCAAGCACAGAAACATTAAGAAAACTACATTGGGGCACATCATAATCAAGTTGGTCAAAAACAGGGATAAAAATAAAATAGTTGAAACAACCAGAAAAAAAGACACATTATGTACCAAGTGAAGTTTGCTCTGTAGGGCTTTTATGCTATACCAGGAAGAAAGATAAGAGGCTAGCAGATTTTTCAATTGGAGGCAGTGCAAGTGAGAAGACAATGGAGCAACATCTTATTGATAGGAAAAACATGCAAACTCATGATTTTATAGCCAATAAAAATATCTTTCCAAAGCAAATGTGAAATAAAAGTCGTTTCAGCCATATAGAAGCTGAAATATTTCAATTCTGGGAGACTTGAACTGTAAGAAATATCAAACTAATTTCCACTGGTAAAGGAAAAATGATACTAGATGGAATCTATCTATGCAAGGAAAGAAATGCATTGGAAACGGTAACTACACAGGTGATATACAAGATATTCTTCACATTATTCGAGTCATCTAAAATATAGATGCTTAGGAAAGAGTAATAAATTGTTAGGTTTATGATATATACTCATAGAAATGTAAAAGATATGAGAACACCTGCAGAAACGTTGGGTGAGGAAAAATGCAAATTTTGCACTTCTTTGCTTTGTAGGGCTCATATATGATGTGGGATATAATTTCAAGTGGATTGTTACAAGTTATAGATATGTTTTATAAACCCTAAAGCAAGTACAAAAACAATACCCAAAGAACTGTGGACAACAAGCAAGCAGATGGTACACATGATAGTAAAAAGTGAGATATCCCATAAGAGTGTAGGAAAAGATGTAAAAGCTTACACAGCACAGATGGGAGAAATAAAAGTCATATAGAAAAACCTAACCATATGAATAATCATATTGAATATAAACCCCTGGATGGGGTTTTCTGCCAAAGGCTGGTGGCCAGGAGCCTACAGATTTATAGTGTCATGAAGGTGGAGAAGCAGTTACAGTTTTCCTATTGATATAAACCATGGGCGATGAACTCACCCATTACATCTCTAGTTCATATAAGCACTACTCAATTCACTGTGCTCCAACATTAGCGCTGAATGGGGAAGTATTCTCCAGCCGATTTTGATACTTTTTGGTATGTGAGCTACAAATCAGTTGTCCTTGTGCTCCCAGTACTTTCCATTCTTCCTCTCCGTCTTCCTTCTCTAGTACTTAAAGACACCAGGATGTACTCTAAACACCAATTTCTTTCAACTCTGAGGTGTTGTCCTTGGGTCAAGCCTGTGGGTTCTTATTTTTTCCCTTGAGTTCTTCTCAATAGTTGATATTCTGTCTCCACCAATTCCTTACATACAATCAACTCCTGTGTCCTCTTAATTCTACCTGCAACATTGATCTCAAATCCACCCATTGCGCTTCATCCCCGTAGCCAATATCAGCCAATATCTTATCTAAGCTACCTCTTCCTCGCTATTGCTGCAGTTACCCAACAAGTATCCTTCCACACCTTGCCCCTTCCCCATAAATTTTACGCCACACAGTGGTCAGTGTGGCCCTTTTAAAGTGATACCTTTGATTATGTTATGTCCTCATGATGAGAAACGTCAAACTTGCAAGACAACTTGTGTTGTCGCTTCCCTTTCTGCCTCCTTCCCATATTGCCTCGTACTCCACACACTAGCTGTTTCTTCTAGGAGCCTCTTACTCAGCCTGCAAGACCCACTCACACTTCACTTTCTCTGAAAAAGTCGTCTCTGACCCCCGAATAACACCGGTTTCCTTGTTACTTGAGTGCTCCTGTGGCACTCAGCATCTGTCTCTCAAGTGGGACGTGACCTCTCTGAGGGTTGCAAACTGACTTCCGGATGCCCAGTGTCAAGCACTGGAGCTGGCTTGAGAATTTGCTTTTCATTATAGTTCATTATATTATATATTATATTTTATTATATTATTATATAATATATAATATTATATATATTATATATAATATATAATCTTCCTATAATATATTATATTATATATTCATTATATTCACATCAAAATGGACGCAACCAAAAACCATTATTCTTAGCGATATAAAGCACTCTCAAAAACCAAATACCGGCGACTTCCCCAGCCCCCACTCCGTTGCTCTGTTGGGACCGGGGAACCTCGCCCGGGAGCGGAACCCCAATACAAGCCTGTGAATTAATTGATTCGTCTGCCTGGGAAAATCTGTTATGCGCCAGACACCTTACGGATGGTGCCGAAACCCGGGAGCTGAGGCTTAGAGCCTCCCCTTTCTGGGTTCGAGGCCCCCTTGCTCATTGAACCTGCCTGGTGCCCCAGGCTAACTACAGCCCACGCTCGACCGACTGTAAGTAACTCTTCCCTTGTTCTCCCTCCCTCCTCTGGGTTGGCCCAGTCTCTGCTATATCCGGCTAGCTCTCCGTCCGGACAGAGACCTCCAAATCGTGCGCACGTGGCCTCTGTTCACCGCTGTATAGCCTCCCAGCGGCTGTTGCAGACGTCCGGCCGCTGGCTTGGCCCCGTAGAGGACTGACCTCTAATCCGTCTGCTGAAGTCCAGGACAGGGGACGCCTTGACCGAATTTCAGTAGATCCGGGCTACCAGGGAGACCATGAGATCTGGCCAATCCTGAGGGTGGGACTCAACATGCTCTCTGGCCTGCCTGCTGAAGAACCTGAAGAAACTGGGACTGGCCCAGGACCTACGGAGCAAACGCCTAATCTTCTACTCCACCCAGGCATGGCCTAATTACCTTGAGAATTTCTGCCGCAGGGAGAGAAAACGGTCAGAGGTCCCATATGTCCAGGCTTTTTGTGACCTCCGCTCCCATTCTACTCCCTTCTCTCCTACTTTCCTCTCTGCCTGCTCCACGGCCCAGGTCTTGCTGGCCAAGATCGGGCCCCCACCTCCTAAGGACGCCTCTTCTGTGTTACTGCTGAACTCTCCACCTTCTGCCTTTTCGGACCCTCCTGAGTTCCTGGGGATCCCACAGCCAGCCAGGAACCTCCCGTCCCCATATGCACATTCTTCCGCCCTGCCCCATGCCATGTCCTGCCTCTCCCCGCTGCCATTGCTGGAAGCCAGGTAGCCACGTGGCCCAACCACCAGTGTCAAGCTCCCCACCCCCATCCTAATGGGATTCGCTGCTCCTGCTTCCCTGGCCGCCCTCCGGCAAAGTTTTAAAAGGACCGGTTCCTGACACGTGGCTCTCTAGCCTCCTCCTCTGGTTACCTTTCTTTGAATCTAAGACCACTACCTTTGAAAATATTGCTTTGTGCCGGCGCCGCGGCTCACTAGGCTAATCCTCCGCCTTACGGCGCCGGCACACCGGGTTCTAGTCCCGGTCGGGGCACCGATCCTGTCCCGGTTGCCCCTCTTCCAGGCCAGCTCTCTGCTGTGGCCAGGGAGTGCAGTGGAGGATGGCCCAAGTGCTTGGGCCCTGCACCCGCATGGGAGACCAGGAGAAGCACCTGGCTCCTGCCATCGGATCAGCGCGGTGCGCCGGCCGCAGCGCGGCAGCCGCGGCGGCCATTGGAGGGTGAACAAACGGCAAAAAGGAAGACCTTTCTCTCTGTCTCTCTCTCTCACTGTCCACTCTGCCTGTCAAAAAAAAAAAATCCTATGTGAAGTAAGCAAGTGCCTCTTATTAAGTTTATAATGAGTTTATAATTTTAAACGTGGCAATGGAAAGTCTTGTCATCCACAGTTTTATATATCAGATCTGCTGCTCATAAAACTAAAGTGTTGTTGGTTCTGTGTTTAGCTGTCCTCCTATAGATTCCTATGGACTTTTTCCAGCCTCTTCTATTGTATTCAGCACTTTGGGACGGCGCTGTAAACAGATGAAGCCAATATTGTATTATAGGTACCAACTGAAAGCATGGTTAGCTGAGGTTACTAAGAGCAGAAAGTAATTCGAATCAACTGGTAAATTAAAAAAACAGTGAACGTTTTAAAAAGCTAGTATTGAAACTGTTATATTTGTTATCTTTCTAAATTTTCATTTGATATTGCTATTGTCAGTAAGTGATCTGGGACTTGGGCACCACCTTGACTTGCATCCTCTGGTCTGCTTTAACACAAACCAGGAGGAAAAGAAAGCTCGGCATCAGAAGCAATGGGTGGCAGGCCTATTACTGGCTGATCTGTACAGTGATCTGCCCTCAAGGAGACCCAACAGGCCAGTCCACTGCAGTGGCTTTCAATGTGGTAAGCCTGGGCTTCAGCAGAAGTCAGCTTGTGAAGAGCCCTGGCAGCTCTGCCAAGAGTTGGATCACTGGAAATGGACCTGCCCTGGAGTCGAAGGATGCCCAGGTCAGAGCCACAGATCTTATTGGCTCTAAGCTGAAAGCCCTTCACTCAGCCCAACTTCCAAAGTGACCACCGCAGCTGAGGGTGTGGTCAAGTAGGGTCAGCAACATTGCAGGCAGAACTGTAAATTTCTTGTTAGAGATGCCACCTGCCTTTCCCTGGCCAGCTCTCCCCCCAGGCCAGCTAAAGTCAACAGAGTGCCTTCCCCTAGGAGGTTCACACCTCCCTTAGGATATACCCCATGTGAAGAGATAGATAGGTCTGGGCCTCTTAACTTACAAGGCCTAAAGCCCAACAGATTATTATCAAGCCCCTTCTATCAGGTTCTATTTGCCTCTCAATCAGAAAACTTAGTTGTGGCTGAGACAGCACCTTTCTTAGCTCCTCTAATAATGACTCTGTCCTTTGTTCTAGGCCCTGTCTAGCACACTTGGGCCTCATTCCTTTGTAATCATAACCTCTACTCTACCACCAATGGCTCTACTCCCAACCTGTGTGTACTGATGGTCCTCTTCCCCACTTAATGCTGTATAATTGTTCAAACCTGGTAAATGCCACTCTTAGGATCATTGGTTGCTATTCTCACCCTGACTTGTATACTACAGTGTCTGTTTAAGTTTTTACAGTAGGTGATCATGGAAGGAACCAAGGCCTTCAGCAACCAGGCAGTCAACCAGATGCTTCTCCATCCATACATGTCTGTCCCTGCGGAGCCCCAAGACACCCCCAGCGGGCCCCTGTAGATGACGTCCCCAGTCAGCAGGAAGTAGCCAGGGAGACTCATCGTCGCCCCCTTTCCTATCATCAAAATTTGGGATCCGCAAGGAGGGAAGGCCTACACTTCCGGGAATGGAGAGGCCTACTTCCGGGGAAGAAAGTCCTTGTCAAGGTCCCCGCGGGTGCCTAAAGGTCAACCAATGAGGATCAGACCCACCTCAACCTTTAACCCCCACGCCCTGAATCTATAAAAGGAGCCCTCCCAATCTCTGACGCGCGACTTCCCCGGCCCCCGCTCTGTTGCTCTGTTGGGGCCGTGGAACCTTGCCCGGGAGCGGAACCCCAAGAAAAGCCTGTGAATTAAAAACAAAAACAAAACAAAAAACCAAATACCATATGTTTTCCCTGATCTGTAGTAACTAATAGAATATAAAAAAATATTTAATGTATAGGGCTGAAATTGACATTTTGAGATTTGGTGATTGTTTACAGCTCTTGTCTCTACTGTTTTTTCTTCATTCTTTACTTAGAATGGGGTTAATCTTATGAGTAGAAAGTAAACTGAAAATAGATCTTTGTAAAAATTAAGAGAGGAAATAAGAGAGGAAGGAGGAGGAAGGTAGGATCATGGGCAGGAGGGAGGGTAAGGTGGGAAGGATCACTGTGTTCCCAAATCTGTATAAATGAAATACAAGAAATTCATTTGCCTTAGATAAAAAGAAAAAAAAATTCTAATGATGGTAAGATGCGCCACTCTTTTGTACACCACTAAGAAAAGCATTTCTAATGAATTGAATTTGTCCTTAATTTTAAGATGTAACCCAAACTCAGAGGTGTGAACATATGAACAAATACATCTCAGAATCCAGGATGTAATGTGAATATTGAACTAACTGAATAAGTGACCAGTAATCCTTGTCTTCACATAAATAGTTACGCCGCCGGCGCCGTGGCTCAACAGGCTGATCCTCCGCCTTGCGGCGCCGGCACACCGGGTTCTAGTCCCGGTCAGGGCACCGATCCTGTCCCGGTTGCCCCTCTTCCAGGCCAGCTCTCTGCTGTGGCCAGGGAGTGCAGTGGAGGATGGCCCAAGTGCTTGGGCCCTGCACCCCATGGGAGACCAGGAGAAGCACCTGGCTCCTGCCATCGGATCAGCGCGGTGCGCCGGCCGCAGTGCGCCTACCGCGGCGGCCATTGGAGGGTGAACCAACGGCAAAGGAAGACCTTTCTCTCTGTCTCTCTCTCTCACTGTCCACTCTGCCTGTTAAAAAAAAAAAAGAATGCATATGGTTGGAGATTAAAATATATTGGTAAGAGGAGTGGTTTTCCTTATGAGCCAATTTAAAAATGTTAATTATCTTTTAAGGGCTCTTCTTGTTAAGGTTGCATGGGGCAAGAAACATTATGAGGTGCCAATTTCTACTAAATATCTTGTACCCGGATTCTCTCCAGGGACAGAAGATCGTTAATCTCCCTTCCCAGAAGAAAGTGTTGTCCAGGCAATGAGCAGGACACAGCAGTGGAAAGCTAACGGCTGGAACTGTGGGAATTCAGAACTGGATGGGAGGATGCACTATTACTCAAACTTGTGAGCCATCGTTTCATAGGGAAGTGATCTCTAGGTTCCTGAATCCCTTCAATCCCAGTAATCAGTCCTTAAAACAAACTGCAACAGGCATGAAGGACATTTTTTCTTTTTTTTTTTTTCTTTTTATTTTTTTTTTATTTTTGACAGGCAGAGTGGACAGTGAGAGAGAGAGACAGAGAGAAAGGTCTTCCTTTTGCCGTTGGTTCACCCTCCAATGGCCGCCGCGGTAGGTGCACTGTGGCCGGCGCGCTGCGCTGATCCGAAGCCAGGAGCCAGGTGCTTATCCTGGTCTCCCATGGGGTGCAGGGCCCAAGCACTTGGGCCATCCTCCACTGCACTCCCTGGCCACAGCAGAGAGCTGGCCTGGAAGAGGGGCAACCGGGACAGGATCGGTGCCCCGACCGGGACTAGAACCCGGTGTGCCGGCGCCGCTAGGCGGAGGATTAGCCTATTGAGCCGCGGGCGCCGGCCATTTGTTTCAAAGAACAAAGAAACATTGGTGACCCCTACAATGGGAAGATGAGTATAGTATGAAAAGAAGACTAGGGTTGAGGGTCCAATAGAGTATGAATTCTGACTTTGGCTCTCATTAATTGTAAAACCTTTAGACTCAATTTTACTTTTCTAGAAAATGAAACTGACAATATCTATCTCATAGGGTCAAGTGGATTGAATAATATAAAAAAAAAACACAGAAACAAGCCTTGCACCTGGTCAATAAATATGAACTTTGATTCTTTTGTTCTGCAAAAAGAGGAAGCAGAACCTACCTAACATGCGTAAATGTTCTCTGTTTCTATTCATTATGGATGTAGTCTGTTTTCATTAGCCTCTTTATTGTTGATATATTGAAAGAGTAAATATTAAGAAGTACTCAGACCACAACCGTATAGTTCAAGGAACCGCCGCAAAACGAATACACTTAGACAACTACCACACAGGTCAAGACATAGAACAGGACGTGCCTTCCAAAGCCCAACCTGTTATGATCCCACCCAATCACTACCCTCCTTATTTCCTAAATTTGGTTCTGGTTTGAGAACTCAAGATTAATTTTGCCTACTTTCTTAAACTTGATGAGCATAAAATCATGCGGCGCATATTCTTTAACTTTTCCTCAACGTTAGAGTTGAAGATTCAACTTGTGACTGCCATTCCCCCATTTGTATTTCCATCCAACATTTCCATGTATATGAATAGGTCATATTCTGTGTAACCATGTTGTTGATCATCATTTAATCTGATTTCCTTCAACCTATAGTTGCCACTAAATAATAGTGTCTTTTACCTAGTTGGACTAAACCAATGTAAATTACCTGTGCTATAAATTTATGAAAATGATGGTTATAGTATCTGCAACCGATAGAGATGATAAACAGCAAACCTGGTTAAGTTAAAATCCTTCAGGGAGGAACGTGTTTGTCAACAGATGCAGAGTGTGTCCTCAATGCCTGAGGAGCCATTGCAAAGTATTCTCAGTATGTTGTTTTGTTTTTTTTATTTATTTTTTATTTTTGACAGGCAGAGTGGACAGTGAGAGAGAGAGACAGAGAGAAAGGTCTTCCTTTTGCCGTTGGTTCACCCTCCAATGGCTGCTGCGGCCGGCACACCGTGCTGATCCGATGGCAGGAGCCAGGTGCTTCTCCTGGTCTCCCATGGGGTGCAGGGCCCAAGGACTTGGGCCATCCTCCACTGCACTCCCTGGCCACAGCAGAGAGCTGGCCTGGAAGAGGAGCAACCGGGACAGGATCGGTGCCCCGACCGGGACTAGAACCCGGTGTGCCGGCGCCGCAAGGCGGAGGATTAGCCCAGTGAGCCGCGGCGCCGGCCAAGTATTCTCAGTATGAAAGAGCAAGGGCAATCAGGCAAGCACTGCCTCTTCATTAAAATGGCCAACATAGACATCAACAGCATCTAATATGCAGTGAATGCACAATTAATAGCCGAAACAGGAACTTCAGGACCCAGAAAATATTTTCTAGTCAAGAGTTTTTTATCTATACCTAACATAGTGTGGACAATGTAAGGAAACTGAACATCCTTTCTTTGAGAGAATTTGAATTGATTAGTGGTTTGAATCTTGGTTCTTATAGAAACACAACTGGGCAAATTGCTTAACCTCTTTGCATTTTGGTTTCCCTACCTATGAATTATATATATAATTATATATTATATATATAATTATATATATAATATATAATATTATTACATATAATTAATATTATATATAATGTAAAATAGTGCATCCTGTATTTGAGATGACCATCGACACAAAAAGTCTAGCACAGAGAGCTGATAATTGCTAACTGGGAAAGAAGGTGTGACATAATGATCAATCCTACCGACCCAGAGACAGACGGCTTGAGTTCAAATTCCTTCTCTAGTTCGAGGTCTAGCCCTGTAAGATCTTGAGCAAGTGACTTAACTCATCCGTGCCTTGGTATCCTCATCTACAAACTGCACATAATGATGGTAGCTACTTCTTAGTGTTCAGTGAAATTTCAATAAATATATATCCTGGCATGTGGTAAACACAGTGAAAACATTTTCCCCCCAGACAATGACAACATTTAGAGCCACAGCTCTTAGCCCTGGCTATATGTTAGAATCAGGATGCTGAATCCTGGACCCAATTACCAGATGTCTGATTTAACTTGCTTGTGGTGGTGTCTAGGAAAGCTAGTTAGATAGCTAGTTAAGTTCCCCACATAATTCTGACTCTGATCACAGAGCATCAGAACTCTATCCCCTTATAGTACTTTAGCAATCACTCCTAAGGGCCTCCTCTATGTCAGTTACATGGGTCACGTAGAGTGGAACCAAATATGGCCTTCTGTGCAGGGAATTTACATTTTGTTAGAGCACGTACACAGGAGCCTTGATCCCAAAGATACAAGTCAAGATGTCATGATATAGATCAGACACAAAGTGCAAGGGAGACAAGGCAGAGAGAGAAGCCATCTTCATTGGGTAGCAGTACCTAAGGACTCCGTGTAAGAAGTGATATCCGCCGGCGCCGCGGCTCACTAGGCTAATCCTCCGCCTTGCGGCGCCGGCACACCGGGTTCTAGTCCGGGTCGGGGCACCGATCCTGTCCCGGTTGCCCCTCTTCCAGGCCAGCTCTCTGCTGTGGCCAGGGAGTGCAGTGGAGGATGGCCCAACTCCTTGGGCCCTGCACCCCATGGGAGACCAGGATAGGTACCTGGCTCCTGCCATCCAGATCAGCGCGGTGCGCTGGCCGCAGCACGCTACCGCGGCGGCCATTGGAGGGTGAACCAACGGCAAAGGAAGACCTTTCTCTCTGTCTCTCTCTCACTGTCCACTCTGCCTGTCAAAAAAAAATAAAAAAATAAATTAAAAAAAAAATAAAATAAAATAAGAAGTGATATCCACTTCAAGTGGATCTTGATAAGTGGAAAGTACATTACTATCATCATCTCCAACAGGGTTACTGAGTTTAAAGCTTTATGAGACTATATGTGGTGTGGGAAATACTTTGATATTCCAGTTTCCTTAAGGCATAGTCAGTTTTGGAAAGCAACCTGGAGTTCCCCCACCATTTTTGGTGATGGATGGGAAGTGGTTTGCCTTAGACATATGGTGTGCTTCATTGGCATTTATGGTCTCAAATTCTAGAAAAAGTCCACTGAAATTCTTAGGTTCAAATGCATAGCCAGTCTTTAATAGCATTTTAAAATCAGAGGAAAATAAAAACCCACCTTTTTTTTTTTTTTTTTTTGCTAAAGAAAAGGGGTGCTAATTGTTGAGCATTTGGGCATTCAAACATTGGAAAAGTGAGCAGGGACATCGAACGCTGTGTCAGCACACTGAGAAGTGAGTCGTGACAGTGCTGAGGAAGCAAAGCTGAGATAAAAATAACCTACCTACATTCTTACCTAAACTAGTATTTTATTATTGCTTCTTTGGTTAGATTGCTCTATAAGAAATATCTATCAAAGAAAATTGAATATAGCACTACTTGATACTATCAGACAGAAAAGTGAAACTTTATAAGGATGTTATTGAGGATGTTATTGTATTAGAATAATATACTCTATGCAGCCAGGAATCGCTGAGGTGAAAGAATAGCCAGTTAAGAAATCCTGGCTGCTGGCTAGGTGGATTCCCTTTTATTTGTCCCATATCCCGAAGAAAGGTTAGATTGATGATGCTCAAAGACTAGAGTCCAGAAATGTATATGTTCATTTATTTAATCAATATTAGTCAATAATAATTAATAATAATATTGAACATGTATTATGGTCTAGGTGCTGTTGTAGGGAGCAAGATAAAGATCCTTGCCTTCCTGGAGTTCATAGTCAAACTTAGGGAAATAGATGCTGGAGAGGATGTGGGGGAAAAAGGGACACTAACCCACTGTTGGCGGGAATGCAAACTGGTTCAGCCACTATGGAAGTCAGTCTGGAGATTCCTCAGAATAGAAACACCAGAAATCAATCCAAACATCTACAGTCAACTTATATTTGACCAAAGATCCAAATCTAATCCCTGGAATAAGGACAGTCTATTCAATAAATGGTGCTGGGAAAATTGGATTTCCACGTGCAGAAGCCTGAAGCAAGACCCCTACCTATCACCTTACACAAAAATTCACTCAACATGGATTAAAGACTTAAATCTACGACCCGAAACCATCAAATTATTAGAGAGCATTGGAGAAACCCTGCAAGATATAGGCACAGGCAAAGACTTCTTGGAAAAGACCCCAGAAGCACAGGCAGTCGAAACCAAAATTAACATTTGGGATTGCATCAAATTGAGAAGTTTCTGTACTGCAAAAGAAACCGTCAGGAAAGTGAAGAGGCAACCGACAGAATGGGAAAAAATATTTGCAAACTATACTACAGATAAAGGGTTGATAACCAGAATCTACAAAGAAATCAAGAAAATCCACAACATCAAAACAAACAACCCACTGAAGAGATGGGCCAAGGACCTCAATAGACATTTTTCGAAAGAGGAAATCCAAATGGCCAACAGACACATGAAAAAATGTTCAAGATCACTAGCCATCAGAGAAATGCGAATCAAGAGGTGGGGTTTTAAGGGCAGTTTGAAAATTAGGGAGAAAAAGTACCCCTAGACTAAATGTAAAGAGTATTGTTGACTTGATCCATAGAAATCAAAGTTAATATTGGTCATTTCTTCAAGAACACAGTGGTGGTGGGAAATTTTTCTGTTTTCATTTAGTTCAAGTGCCCATAATGTCCCTTCTTCCAGGAAGTTCCAGACTGTGCCAAGAATCCTTTTTTTTTGGGCAGCTGTAGCCCTCTGTACCCAATTCCATCACTACCTGTATCAGTTAAATTTTGCTGTGCAACACACCACCCAAAGATTTAATGACTTAAAAGACTATGCCTTCATTTGTTCATAGTTCAATGGGCCAACTGTTTGAGCTAGGCTCAGCTGGGTCAGATCATCTCTGTTCTGTGTCTTGTGGGCTAGGCTCACTCATGTTTTTTTTGCAGTCCATTGGCAGTTATTATACTCACCTGTGTGGTGGTTAGGTGGCTGTCACCTTAGTGATTGAAATAACTAGGTCATGTGTCTCTCATCAAAAAGCTAGCCTGGGCCGGCGCCGTGGCTCAACAGGCTAATCCTCCGCCTTGCGGCGCCGGCACACCGGGTTCTAGTCCCGGTCGGGGCACCGATCCTGTCCCGGTTGCCCCTCTTCCAGGCCAGCTCTCTGCTATGGCCAGGGAGTGCAGTGGAGGATGGCCCAAGTCCTTGGGCCCTGCACCCCATGGGAGACCAGGAGAAGCACCTGGCTCCTGCCATCGGAACAGCGCGGTGCGCCGGCTGCAGCGCGCTACCGCGGCGGCCATTGGAGGGTGAACCAACGGCAAAAGGAAGACCTTTCTCTCTGTCTCTCTCTCTCACTGTCCACTCTGCCTGTCAAAAAAAAAATAAAATAAAATAAAAAAAAAAACAAAGGTTTGTATACATGGACAGGAAGTATTACAGCTTTTTTTTTTTTTTTAGCAGAGAGAAAAGATTGATTCAAGTCAGAGACATCCTGGCAGAGTGGCCCGGAGGGAGACTCCAAGAGAGGCAACACCCGAAGAGGCTGGTGGTAGAGGGGTTTTTAAGCACAATTTTGGGGAAAAAAAACTCGTTACAGCCATTTCTGAAAAAGAAAAGTCTACCTCTTGCCCTTATTGAGTTATAATCTATTTTATGTATTTATCAGTCTTATTAAGGGTAGAAGTTCTGCTTCTGCTTGTCCGGATCTTGAGCACAGGACCCAGGGCCACATGCTATGTTGCATGCTTCACAGTTGTTCATTTTCCCCAAAATTTCTGGTGTTTATGAGACTTGAAGCCATTTAGGCTGTGTGATCCAGAGTGACCCATTTTAGGGAAATGGGAAGAGAAGAGTTCAGAGTCATCGTGATCCTCAACATGCTATGCTATGACTTATGAGCCTCACCAGGACCTGAGCAGAAGCACAGCCCGGGTAGCTTCTCCAACTGTCAAGCCTCATCGCAAAGGTTGCCGACAACATTCTTACAATGCCAGTTGTGCGCCAACTCTGTCCCAAGGTCATTTCTTTGCATATTTTGATCACACACTCAATATCCATCAATGACTCTTGAATTTGCTGTGGCTTGGGAAATGTCATAAGGGAAAGTTTACGGAGTCTCCCACTTATGCAGACACCTGGCCGATGTAGGCAGGCCCACAGATCAATTTGCCAAAGCTTGGCTCTTTTAGTTTTCAATCTTTTTTTTTTTTTTGACAGGCAGAGTGGACAGTGAGAGAGAGAGAGACAGAGAGAAAGGTCTTCCTTTTGCCGTTGGTTCACCCTCCAATGGCCGCCGCGGTAGCGCGCTGCGGCCGGCGCACCGCGCTGATCCGATGGCAGGAGCCAGGTGCTTCTCCTGGTCTCCCATGGGGTGCAGGGCCCAAGCACTTGGGCCATCCTCCACTGCCCTCCCTGGCCACAGCAGAGAGCTGGCCTGGAAGAGGGGCCACCGGGTTCAATCTTTATCCAAGAACTTCATAAAATCCTGATTACGTACAAAACACGATGGTTCCCATCCCTTTCTCATAAATACCAGTCTGACCTCGGAAAGTCATTCCAATTAGCCGAAGATATATCTGATTCAACGAGCGATCGTCTTTACGTTTTAGAGCTAAAGCGGAGAATCCAAACAAATTCCTTATTTCAAACCTCTTACAGAGTTCAGCCTTATCGCTCTCATAGTTTCTCTCACTGCAGTCTCATGTTGGAAGCATTCTGTCGGGGAACAAAGCAAGACCAAATGTGGCAGGGCTATAGCCTCTTTTTAAAATTCCATGCCTGTGGGGTTGGCAGCTGCTTGAAATGGTCCAGTTGGTCTTAGTTGACCAGATGGTTCACAAGTAAGGGGGGACATTTCCTTACGTAGGAAATAGGGCATCTCTGTTAACAATGGCTAGAGAGAATGCTTCTGGTGTGCCACTCGGGGGGTGGGGGGGCTCATGCTCCCAACGGTTAGAATAGTGCCAGCAGAATAGCTTGCAGAGCTTGGTAGAGATGTTTATTTAAAAAAAAAAAAAAAAACAAAGATTCCCATAAGTTTCAAAGGGGAAGATACCTATGGAACAGATACCATGCTGGTATTCGATTTTTCTGTATTTGGGGAAGGGATTGAATGTTTAGCAACCAAACAACAACAACAAAAAAAAAACTAAAAAGCTCTGGTTGTCAGGAAAGCTAAATTAACTTGGAATCAATAAACACCAGTTTCTCCCTTGAAATGTGCTTAAACGTCAAGAAGCGTGTTGGAAACCTGCCCAGATGGTCTCCCAGAAAACCTTCTTTTTTTTTTTTTTTTTTTTTTTTTAATTTTTGACAGGCAGAGTGGACAGTGAGAGAGAGACAGAGAGAAAGGTCTTCCTTTTGCCGTTGGTTCACCCTCCAATGGCCGCCGCGGTAGGCGCACTGCGGCCGGTGCACCACGCTGATCCGATGGCAGGAGCCAGGTGCTTCTCCTGGTCTCCCATGGGGTGCAGGGCCCAAGCACTTGGGCCATCCTCCACTGCACTCCCTAGCCACAGCAGAGAGCTGGCCTGGAAGAGGGGCAACCGGGACAGGATCGGTGCGCTGACCGGGACTAGAACCCGGTGTGCCGGCGCCGCAAGGCGGAG
This sequence comes from Lepus europaeus, assembly GCF_033115175.1. Classification (NCBI taxonomy): domain Eukaryota; kingdom Metazoa; phylum Chordata; class Mammalia; order Lagomorpha; family Leporidae; genus Lepus; species Lepus europaeus. Next base: position 134,147,369 of record NC_084850.1, read on the forward strand.
GATTAGCCTGTTGAGCCACGGCGCCGGCCATCTCCCAGAAAACCTTCTAAGTGTCGCCCAGATATTATGAATAGAAGGTCCTTATTAACTGAACTGACCTCTACTTCCTCCCACATTGTTGGGGCCAGCATTGTGGCATAGTGGGTTGCCTAGAACACCGGCATTCCATATGGGAGCCGGTTTGGTGGGATACCTGGATGAATCTCTTGGCTCCTGGCTTTGCCCTGGCTCAGCCCTGCCTGTTCACTTGGGGAGTGAACCAGGGGATAGAAGATTCTCTCTCTCTCTCTCTCTCTCTCTCTCTCTCTCTCTTGCTTTCGCTCTCACCCTTGCCCTCGCCCCCTCCCCTTCTTCCCTCACTCTCTCTGTATCTCTGACTTTCAAATAACTAAATCTTTTAAAAAATGAACATTGCTGAATAATCACTGTACTAAATGTCTCTCTTTGACTAACAGATTAAGTCCCTGAGTGTAGGGTCTGTTACTTATCTTTGATCCCCAGCACAATGGATGGCACAGATAAAAGAAATTTCAGTGTTAGTTTAATAAAGTGAATGCATGAATGAATTGCCAATTATACTAGGAATTCCACTTGAATATACATATTTTAATGCCATTCATTCATTAACCAACTCTTCACTGAGTACCTACTATGAACCAGGTGTCGTGCTAAGTCATTGGCATGCAAACAGACAACACTGATAAAGTCCTTTCTTTCATGAAGTCTAAAATTAAGAATGATTCTAAGAGTGTGGGAATGGAATAGTCTTGTTGACTCAATGTCCACCAGAGCCTACACTAAAGCGATATTCTGCAAATATACATGCATTTTGCAGGACTTTCTAGGAATAACGATCGTCTGGAAACCATTACACCCAATATTCTGCATTATCGCAGACAAATAGATATTTGAAAATAATTCGTTTAACAGTGGAATTTATGGCTGTTGACGTTGCTGGGCCATTCTGCCCAGTCTTATAAAGTCTCTCCTGTAAGAGAAGAGACTACTGGCCACATGCCGTCTATTTGCCGAGCTGCTGAAATTTCGACAAATAGCCCCCAGGTTACAAAGTAAATAAATTGTTAGGAGATACTCCTGTGTGTCCTCGGTAGTTGGGGTTTAGTATGAAAACAAGGGCGCCAATTCCTGTTTCTAAAGGTAGTAAGTTAGCTGGAGTGCCCGAAATGGTAGGTTGAAAGCAGAAGAGTTAGCAGTTTCGTATCTACCATTTAGCAAGTCAATAAGGCACGTGTTGTTAGTGGCCCAAATAAATGGTGTAGAAGATGGCCACATGGAAGTACCTTAGACATGTTAACCAAGAGGCCATGTATTTTTTTTACTATTTCTTCTTGAGTAAGGGAACTTGTATGGGAGGGACAATCAAGAGGAATTTAAACGACATCCATCAGAATGTACGTCATTCATTCATCCAGAAATGACATAGTATGCGAGATGCTCCAAAACTCCAAAGAACTCAGGTTAAACGTACAAGAAAGCCAGTGTTTGGAGGCTTGCCATTAGAGAAGGCACCAGGAGTTAGAACATCATAGTAAGTCACGTGTAACTTTCTTCCTTACTCCCCCTTCACACTCAGCCTTCAGAAATGCTAAAGTCAACAATGAGAGGGGCAAAAACAAAAACAAAAACAAATCTTTGTCCTACTAGTCAAAATCTTTATTTAAAAAATAAAAAAAGAGAAAAGAAAAAAATCCATCATGGACTATTAAGTCATTAAAATTATGTTCATAATAGGTTTTTTTTTTCTTTTCTTTTCTTTTTTTTTTTGACAGGCAGAGTGGATAGAGAGAGAGAGACAGAGAGAAAGGTCTTCCTTTGCCGTTGGTTCACCCTCCAATGGCCGCTGCGGCCGGCGTATCTTGCTGATCCAAAGCCGGGAGCCAGGTGCTTCTCCTGGTCTCCCATGCAGGTGCAGGGCCCAAGCACTTGGGCCATCCTCCACTGCACTCCCTGGCCATAGCAGAGAGCTGGCCTGGAAGAGGGGCAACCAGGATAGAATCCGGCGCCCCGACTGGGACTAGAACCCGGTGTGCCGGCGCCACAAGGTGGAGGATTAGCCTGTTAAGCCACGGCGCTGGCCCATAATAGGTTTTTGATGTCATGGGAAATGGATAATATAAATGGCATAAAAATATGATTAAATTTTGTATGTGTGTAGTTTAAGTGGTTTGCCCACAAATGCACATAGAAAAACACTGGACAGAAATACACCAAGTTATTAACACAGTTGTTTACTGGATGGTTAACATTAATAAAGTTTCTGTGTTTTCCATGACAAATGGAGCATGTGGTCAAAGATTGCAGTTTATAAATTAAAAAGTATTTATATGTACACGTGTGTCCACATATGTGTATGGCCAATTCTTTAGTTTCCACAACTCACTTTTTAGAGCATTTTGGTTTCTCACTGTCATATGAGTCACATCTCCTCACGGTCAGTTGAGAGCCAACCATGTTTACTAATAGCCTAATAATAGTACATGTAGTTTAACAGGGATCACTTTTCAGTTAAAAAAAAAAACCTGGTGTTAAATTGGAAACGGCATAGAAAATTAATTTTTAAAAAAATATTATGTAGGCTCTCTGCCGTTAATGTGCTGTACACTCTTATTTAATGCTATAACTAGTACTCCAACAGTATTTTTTTTTCACTTTGTGTTGCTATATGGGGGCAAACTGTTGAAATCGTTACCTAATATATACTAAACTGATCTTCTGTATATAAAGAGAATTGAAAATGAATCATGATGTGATTGGAAGGGGAAAGGGAGCGGGAGGGGGGAGGGTTGTCGGTGGGAGGGAAGTTATGGGAGGGGGGAAGCCATTGTAACCCATAAGCTGTACTTTGGAAATTTATATTCATTAAATAAAAGTTTAATAAAAAAAATAGTACATGTAGGAAGATAAACCTGCCAGAGGCAACAGAACAGCCAACGTGAGTACAGAGCTAAGTATAAAATGATTTTACATTACAACTTCTTTTGGTTTTATCTGGGTTCCTGATGGCTACTGACGAGTGATCTTCCTATGTCGAGGCAATGTATTTAGCAATTTTATTTAGTTTTTACCATTGATGCAGAATCATAGTAGCTTCATAGAATGCATAACAAATTTACAAAATTCAAACTCCCAATTTTTGCAAACAAATGACTACTCCTTTCATAGCGATGTGTGGTCAGAGGCTAAATGTCTTATGTTTTGACATTACCTGCTAACAATTTTTTCACCAGTAGTTTAGCTGTCTATGAGATTGTAAAGTAGGCCGGCGCCGTGGCTCAACAGGCTAATCCTCCGCCTTGCGGCGCCGGCACACCGGGTTCTAGTCCCGGTCGGGGCACCGATCCTGTCCCGGTTGCCCCTCTTCCAGGCCAGCTCTCTGCTATGGCCTGGGAGTGCAGTGGAGGATGGCCCAAGTGCTTGGGCCCTGCACCCCATGGGAGACCAGGAGAAGCACCTGGCTCCTGGCTTCAGATCAGCGCAGTGCGCTGGCCGCAGCGGCCATTGGAGGGTGAACCAACGGCAAAAAGGAAGACCTTTCTCTCTGTCTCTCTCTCTCACTGTCCACTCTGCCTGTCAAAAATAAAAAAAATAAAAAAAAAAAAGAGAGATTGTAAAGTATATGTTTGTGCATCCTGAGGTTTATGGCACGGCATGTAATGATGGCAATAACTGATCACTAATGAAAAAATAAGTAAATTAACTCATTTTGGAGAGGTACAGAGTAGATTAGAATTTCTATTAAGTAAATCGATCCGTGATGACATAGTTGAAAAAAGCTGTTCATGTGTTTGACATTCCAATAGCAGTAAGACACATGCTTATTCTACTGCTTATTATCCCAGAAGGTTAAACACGTATCAGAAGCTCTATTCCTCTCTCTCTCTGAGCAGACGGAACCTAATATTTATCTTTAGGAGCATAAGACGTCCTAAGTTGTATGACTAAGTCTGCGGTATCAAGTCCACCTGTGTCACAGCCACCGACCTCTCCCATACGCTATCTTCCAACTACGGGAGATAATGCGGAGCAGGATCCAACATTTCTCATCAATGTCAAAAACGGCTCAACGCAACAGAAACTCAAAGCCAGCCAGGATACGGGATCACATCTCAATTATTTTCTGGAACCGGATTTCCGAGAGACTGCTCGATCAGTTTGAGACTGCGTACGCTGAATGCTAAATTGAACTTGGAAAATTGAAGGGAATCCTTCATAAAAATAGCGTATGCAGCTATTATTTTAGATGCTACAAAAATGTGTGTTCCTGAGATCCATTCCACTTTTTTTTCTGTTAACCTGCTACAATTTCTGGAATTTTTTACCAACTTGGATAATTCCATCATTAATTTTCTAGGTAGCAATGTTACTTAAAAATGATAGCATAACGGCTAATATGCCTTAATTAAGGCATAGCAAAAATTCATGTATCTGCTTTGCTGCATCTTGATATTATACATTCTTGTATACACTCATTGATATAGCTTTTCTGTGCAAATTTTCAGGAACAATGCAAACTTTTATTATCGTAAATGGCTTTATGAAGCTCATGAATCACAATAGCCTCGCCAATAACTACTTGACATTATAGCGTACGTTGCACCAGTCTCACTCCAATTCTTGCAAGCCTCTTGGCTCATACACAGCTGTGGTCAAAGGCACTCCAGGGCTTCTTAGAAATCACACGCCATGTTTCTGCCTCCGTGTATTCCTCCTGTCTCAATCCTGATTTCACGTTCCCCTAACACATTTTGAGTGTTCCCCCATTTCCTCGGAGTCCTCTCCAACTTAGGTCTATTGTTCTCTCATTGCTGTCACATCTCCAACATACCAAAGGACGGCCAACATTTGTGTCCTCACGGAATTATGCAGTGCACAAATACCTTTGGTGAATGGTTCAGGTCATTTTGTTGGTAAGCAAGAAGGTTTCTTACCTTTGGCAGAGATGCCCTGGAACCTGAACTTTGGGTGGTCATCGTTAAGACGGTGGTGATGCCCAGTGCGACCCTGGCAGGGGCTGCATCCATGTTTATCCAAAAGGAGACCCAGGATAAAATGACTATCAACAGGCTGGGGATATACATCTGAATCAGATAATAGCCCATCTGGCGTTCCAGGTGAAACTTG